>NC_089529.1:19953247-21319247 GCF_963924715.1 Thunnus thynnus
AATATACCAAATGATTTGCCCTGGTTTTGTTGTTGCTTTGATTGAGTTGCTGATGTTGTTCTGTGTTTGTCTCTCCTCCAGAATGGTCAGTTGCAGCAGCGTTTGGATAACGTCCAGAGAGACTTCATTGTCTTCAACAGAGAAAAGTAAGAAACCTCCAATACCTGTCCTACACATTCTCCTCTACTAGGGGTGTAACGGATCGTAGTTGATCCATGATCCGTACGGATCGCCCCCCACGATTCAGCACGCATGTGAACTGTGGATTAATTGCAAAATTTAATGTCTCATTTAAGACAAAGTAAACAAACTGTTGTAAGTACAAATCATGGACAGACAATGCGTTGCTAACAGGGATTTTGAAGAGAAACGACCAAACCAGCATCTAACAGGTCCGAAGTGACATCTGCAGGTATATTTACAAGCTGTTTAATGTGCTGCAGCTGATCATGCCCTATATTGCAATTTAATTTAACAATTGAGCATTGAGTATTTTATATTTAAGATATATATTTTAAGATTTTATTTAAACATTGGACATCTTGAATGTTGTTTTCATTTAAGACCATGGGCAAAAGTTCCTTGCTGTGTTTAACAGAATATATAGAAAACAAAGTTTTATTTGTCTCCCCCTTATTATTAATTTTTTTGCTGATCCAAAAAACGATCCGGTCCGTGACTCAAATCCATAATAAGAGTTTTGTGATCCGTTGCACCCCTATCCACTACAAATACAGTGCATCTTGTTGTGGAGTAATTGGCATGGTAGAAACACCACAGCTGTCAGCATTGTGAAACTAATAATGTTTGAGAAATAACACTTCTTTTTCAAAACTAATAAGTCACCAAAGACAATAAGATATTTAAAGTTGTTTTCAGTAAAACGAATAATGTCTGATACTGTAGTATACGCAGTTTCAATGAATGCTCTGTTACAGTAGGTTGACTGTATGTATGGTTAACTCTGTAGTTTGATGACTGGAGCCAGACAAGTGAAAAAAAAACTGTTTTCCTTGCTGGCTGGTGAAAGCATGTAGGATGGTGTGAAGGGACAGTAATGTGGCTATTTGTGGCAGAAGATCTGGTCCAAATATGTGGGTGTGTGATTAAGGCAGAAACACTTAAACTGGCAAGGAAAGTCCCCCCCATTTTGACTATATATATATGAAAATTGGATGTTTCTGGAAGTAAATGCTAAACTGACTAATTTAAAGGCAAGTCAAGAAAAAATATTCACCACTGATTTGCATAAGTCAGTGTTTAAACAGGTGCCATGTTGATTCATGCAAGGGAGAGCCAAGACTGGCAGAACTAAATAATGAGACAGAATACAATTTTATAAGAACAGAAAATGCTGCTAAGATGCTACCACAATGAGGTCAGTTGTAGTCTCTCGTAATCTGTCTAAATCATTCATCAATCTTTGCCTTCCCTGGAGAATTCACAAAGAGAAACCAAACAGACATTACTTATAAAACGCTTTGAGGAAGCTTAAGATTTTGAGGAAACAAGCTTGAGATGGGACCTCTTCTTCTAAAAGGCTACAGAGACGATAAATGTCTTAAAGATCAGACTTTCTGGAGCTTTGGAAATTTAAAAGTACAGTACTGAGCATAGTTGCCTTCTAGGGGTGTGTATCTCTCCTCCTCTGATTTGAAATGTATCTAGATACATCGTCCACCATCCGATACAAACACGATACAGATAAATTCCATTGATACAATGCCATACAAATATGATACGATTTGATTCAGCTGTGATTAGGAATTTATATTTTTACTTTTTGAATAATAAGTGTGATTAAAATAAACATTAGAAATAAACACATAATTATTTCTTTATTTCTTATGTCAAACACTAAATCATATACACTCATTGAACAGTCATGAACAGTAGTAAACATGGGAAGAGATACACTGGATAACTTTGTAGCCAAGGCATTTTTTTTTACTAAAATGCTGCTGACTGTATTGTTTACCTCAGCCTCTGTGTCATGGGCTGAATATCTGACTCTTGTATCGGTTTTCTGATACTTATCGGTTCATCTTTACACCCCTATCGCCTTCAGAAGAATCAATACAATTGAAATCAGAACTTTTAATATACAATGTGATTTAAAAACCTTTTGAGTGAAAAAGGTATGATGATCAACACACTAAAGAATAGGTCACAGAGATAAGAAAGCCTAACCTAACTAGCTAGCTAAACTAACAAACCAATGAACAGGAAACCCAAAGTAGAAAAATGTTAACAACTTATCAAAATCATCAGTGCAAAGCAGTACATGTTTTAAGATGTAATACATCATCTTCAAAGAGTTAAATGCCATCTTATAGAGGCTTTAAATGTAAAATATCAGTAAAAACTGTTAAATTTGGCTATCACATGGATGTGGTAAAAGGTAAATGATAAAATAGCTGCTAACTTTAACCACTACAAGGTTATGGTAAAGGTTAAATGCTTAAAAAATCAGGTTAAAAATCATTAGACAAATCAATGTAATGTACAAATGATAAAGTAACATTAGCTACACCGTCACAAGATTAAGTTGAATAATAAATTATGAGTAACATTAGCTGCTAACTTTGGCCACCACAGGGTGATCATCAACGTAAAATGATAAAATATCAGTAGAAGTTGGCGTTACAAGACTAAGGCAAAGACAAAATGATAAAAGCCATCATTTTGGACATCATATGTCTAGAGACTATGCAAGTAGTCAAATAAATGGGAAAATACAAATGTATACAGTCTGAATTTTTCTTTGATTTTTACTTCTCTTCTGTTTCTTATAGAGCAGTTCTGTTATGTTTCTTTACGTACTGGCATCTATTCTGTATTAATAATAGATGTTCTTTACTCAACAGGTCAAAGAAAGCAGAGGTGGATTCAGAGTCCTCTGAGCTGTCCATGAGTGAGAAGAATAAAGCAATAGAGGATGGACAGAATAACAATGTTGAGCCAGCCTCCTACTTATCAGGATAGATCTTATGACTCCCCACTTCCTCCCTTATCACTTGCACCCGCCCACAGCTTGTAGATCAGCAACTTACACCCAGACACCTATCGTTCTGTCAGCACAAGCACTCATATCCTCGATGTTCCTGCACCACTACATTGCCTATAAAAACACAGACTCAGCACTGTATGCACATGTGCATCACTGTTCAATCACAAAGACCACATTATCAAGAGACTGAGTGAAATGAACTTCTCAAGCAGCAACCAATGCCAGAGCAGGCTTTTCGCTTTCCTGTCACCCAGAAGAATGACTCTTAGTAGAGTGTAACTCATATCATGCTCCCTAACATCACTCAGGTGCTCTCATATCTGCTCAACCTCTCCTCTGGGCAGTGTGCTGAAGTGAAAAGGGAGTCACTCCCCTGACAATGCCACACCTGTTCGGCTGTTACAGGAAATGAAGCCTGATGTGGTGAAATACTGCTGCTGCTGCTGCTGCTGTCTTGGCCGGGACTCTCCGATTTGTAATCTCTGTGAGCCATTAACTGGTTACATACAATTATTTAAAAACAACAATGCTTGGTATAGAGAGTTGGGTTGGCAGCTTATATTGAAAACCAAACACTTAGGTGGATGGCTTTGCCCAATGTGATGCTTACAACTGGATGGATTGACTTGACTTGAGATTTGAGCATGACAATAAGAGTATAAAACATTCACATGAAGAGGTTAATAAGGGAAAATGAGGCCTTTGTTTTTAAGACAGCAACCACAGATTCCTCTATTAAGATAGAATATTAATAGCTGAACCATAAGCTTGAGTGTGAATGGCTCACTTTATCATAGCAGCAGATACATGGTTGTAGTGGTCATTATGCTTAGCTTTACTAGTCAAGCTGACAAAGATGGTAGGATCACATCATTTGGTTCAACGTCCCAGCTCCATCAGCTGCAGAAACAGGCAAAACATGCTGAAAGTTTTCTTCTACTGTGTATGCTTTAAGTTACTGTTGTGGCAATACAGTAGTTTGAAATATAATAAGAAAAAATAGCTTAAAATTCTTAAAATTCTCAAAACTCTTGATCTCAGAAAAGACAGTTTATATGGACTTGCTCAGTTAGTTAACTGACCAACTCCATCTGCTGATGAAAGCCATGAGATGTGGCTCAAAGCTTCAGAAGTTATTGGACCTTGAAAGTAACCTTTGCCTCAATCTATACATGACCAGTTGGGACTTAAAATAAAGGTTTATAGCTGTGAGAAAGTCAGATGGTAGATGTTATATGTTCTGCACTGAACCTTGCTTTGCACATGCTTCTTCATCAACTGTAGCATTTATTCACAGAGAGACAAAAAAATTCTAAAGCTGTGAGTGAATACTTTACTCCCATAGGAGGGATGGTTTTATAGACAAGGATTAAGCTAAGTCCTAGATAAGATTCATTTTCAGTATCTGTCTGCATTGAAATTTGTTTTTTGTCAAATTATTGTCCTTCCTCTTTTGTGTTGGATACAACCAATTACATATGTAACACCAGATAAGTCTGTAAATTTGTATTTTCAATTAATTGCTCCAAAACAAGAAGGAACACATTTGCAATCTGCCTCTGCAACAACATTCTTGTGCAGATTGTATTAAACAGTACTCTAAAATTCAGCACCAGCTGGATAACAAAAAACAAAAAACCTTCCTTATATTGATTTTCACTTTCCTTCTGGTACAAATTTGTTATCAAGAAAACAATAAAGAAAACCAGACAAACCCTCATTCATACTGTAAGACTTGACAAAAAACATGTTTCAGAAACTATACCTGCCTCTGAAGTTTGCAGAGGGATGCCTTATACCATAGAGATGGCACACAGATGGTTCCCTATTATATATGTGGGTAGTAAAAACCTGAGCTTTTTCACCATCAGTAAGTAAATGTGATTTCTACCTAGTCATTCTATTGACCTTGATCTTATCTTCCTGCAATACAACTCAATCCTTTCAAGTCTATGATACTTGTAAGTATATTTAAAACATATTTCACTCTATTAAATTCATTACTGTTGGCACTTTTCTATTGAAAATTGGTACAATGTTTTGACTTATCTTTGTGTTGTTGTTGTTATTGATGTAATTTTACAGATCCAAAGGTGGTTTCCTGTATAAGTTGTAAGATAATGTGGGATAGTTAAACAGATGGACTGATCCTGGGTATACCTGGAGTATATAATATTTGTGAATGATTATCTTTATGTCTTAAAATATAATAGGAATACCAGATGGGTGAGGTTTACTGTATCAGGTTGGTATTCATCTGATGTGGTAGTCTCAACTCCTCCAAAAAGTGAAGGTATAAAATAATCATTGACAAATAGTATTTGAAAAGTAATATAGTTTTCAGCAAACGTCTGTCTAAAAAAATATATATTTAGTCTGGGAACAGACTTGTTCCACACCTGTGAATTTTCATCCCTATTAAGGTTTTGTTGTCCTTCAGTTGTCACTGTGTGTTTATTGTATTCAACTGTGATGGAGTTGCAAACTATAAAGGTGTGCCTTAAATAATGACTTTCTTTTTCTGAACCAATCTGACTATGTCTTGTCCTTCATTTCATTTTTAATGTTTACTCTGAATTAATGTATTTTATTAAATAATATTATAAGATTATAAGTAAAATGGGACAAAGAATGGTACCAGTAATAGCTTTTTTAAATATAAAAATCAAGAAAAGTGAAAGGAAATAAAAAGGAGGAAGTGTGTTTATCATGCTAAAAAACTGGAACTGCATCTTTTCCCTTTACTAAACTTGGACATACAGTATCTACTGTATCTAAGGAGCAGCTGATTGCTCTCCACTACTCTAAATACAATGCTGCCCCCCAGTGTTAAAAGACGAGTAGTACAGTCAGTGACCTGCAGAGGGATGGAGACATTTGGTACAGTATGAATACCTACAGGTGAACATGCAAAAATATTAGTCAATATGAGTCAATTTAAATATGAGTCAAACAAAAGGAGAAGTGAAAACAAAAACAATTCCTCAACTTCAGGGGCCATGTTTTTTAAGTTTTTTTTAAGTGTTTGTACCCCTAAATAAAATGGAATTGCAAGGAGCAGACCAACTAAACAGTCCAAACAACCATACACAATCAGTACATTGGGTGTTGCTGACATGGTGAAAGTTACATAAACTTATATCTTCACATGCCTGTGTTTTACTCTCTTTTGCGTAGCCCTAATAATGCATCATAAGCACCTGAAATGCATCTATGTTTTTTGTATTCTCTGTCTCGCAAACACAGCTTTCAGATTTGAGCCTGTTGAATCACCACAGATTTAAAAAAGCAAACTTCTGTTTATACCAGAAATGTCACTTTTACTGTTAACTTACTTGCTCACTGTGCACACACAGAAAGATTTGAGCTAAACCACCACACCACTGTTAGTGTTGGGGCTGCTGACTCATCTCTCTGTCCAGGCCTACACTGAACTTTACAATCATCATCTCTGCCGCCTGACATTACTGTGATGTCATGAGACATTTACTCACCATTAAACAATACACATGGGACCTTGCAACAGTTTTACTGCTGGACCTCACAATGAGTGTGAGTGTGTGTAACCCCCACCAGTAAGGTACAAGAGAAATATGATCAGAGTTAGCAATGCAGCAGCAGCGCTAATGATTTTCCATAGGACTGAGAAAGGAAAGGTCAGACTTACCTTGGAGTTTTGATGTTCACCTAAAGTGCAATAAGAGTCTGCTACAGGCACTGCTTCATCTAATATGTTCTCTTCTTATTTCTTCTCTTACCATTCCTCCCTGCAATATTGACAAAAGGTTTTCAACTTCACACATTTTCTCAGCAACCTCACCGCCACTAAATCCTACACACTGCACCCTGAAAGGTTGGCCAACATTAGCAAAATAGCTAGCTTTTTTCAGGATTGTCGTCACAATCCTGGAGGGTTAAATGAAACCCCCATGACAGGTCTTTGGCATTAATAAAGTTGCTTACTGAATGAATGTTGGAACTTTGAAGTTATGTATGTGTGGAGTAAACATGGGTGTAACCATAGACTGTAAAAAAAAAATTTGGACGTAGTCACCCTGACATCACCCATTGGTTTGTGCATAGATGGGTTTGTGGACAGCCTCAAGTTCAGCAAGTTGACCATCGCCATCTTGAATTTGGCCGTTGCCGTCCTTGACTTTTGGAGCCATTTTGACTTCTTGGTGAGAGGGTGAAGTTGACCCTTGCGCCAAAGAGTATAGAACCACCATCATCAGTAGTCAAATAGTTGTCATCACCAAGCAGCAGCATTTGTCTAAGTTCTTTGCTTGCGCTAGCTGCTAGCTTGGTTAGCACGGTGCATTTAGTCTGTGGTTAATTGTGATAATGCTCATGCTAATGCTAATTTTCGCTTGTGAAAACAGGCCTAAAACCATTTAAACAAAATGTACTTACCACAAAAACTGAACAGCCGACTCCTTAGAGGGTCTTCTACTGCAACCAAACGCTGAACAAGACTTTTTAGGCGACCAAAATGTTACAGTTAACTTTCATAAACTGAAAACATGCTATGAAATGGTGGCCGTTACGCATACGCCTGTACTCTGTGAATCTGGGGTTCAGCCAAGGTTACGTTACGTCATCGACGTTGTTGCCGTGGGAGCGATTTGTCAATCACTTACACCATCATTTACAAAATTAACATTATGCTGTATTGAAGAAGACTTGAAACTAGCGATTGACACCATAAACTCAGTAAAACATTTACTGAGGTAATGAATCAAGTGAGAAGTAGGGTCATTTTCTCATAGACTTCCATACAATCGCACTTCTTTTTGCAACCAGTGGGGTCGCCCCCTGCTGGCCATTAGAAATAAAGCAGGTTTAAGGCACTTCCGCATTGGCTTCATTTTTCAGACCCGGAACTTATAATACATCCATAGGAGCTTCCCGCTTGGTATAAATGCTTACTCTCATCAGTGGTGGAAAGTAACTAACAACTATACTAAGTACTGTACTTAAGTAAAATTTTGAGGTACTTGTACTTTACTTGAGTGTTTACATTTTATGCCACTTTGTACTTCCACTACACTACGCTTCAGAGGGAAATATTGTACTTTCTACTCCACTACATTTATTTGACAGCTCTAGTTACTTTTCAAGTGAAGATTTGGCACAATGGATGATATTACAAGCTTTTAAAATACAACACATTGTTAAGGATGAAACCAGTGGTTTCCAACCATTTTGGCTTTTGACATCTTACAGAAAGCAATGTGCAGTCGGGGTCACATTTAGATGTCTGAGTTGTTAACAGCTCCACCAAATAGTGATTTTTCGCTCTAAACTTCTCACATGGTTTATATGTTCATATGATTGAATATTTCACCAAATATCAAAGATTACAGAAAAAGTCCAAAAATTGAAAACAGATTTGTGTATCAGAACTTTGTTTTTCTTCTTTCCTCTCCCATTAATCAGTTTTATCAGGTGATCCTTTGGAGGGGCCCGACCCCTAGGTTTGGGAACCACTGGACTAAACTAGTTAACTGTATATAAAGCAGTTCAAACTAGCTCCACCTCCAGCAGCTACAACAGTAACATGCTGCTTACACACTGATGCTTCGGTATCAATGATGTAATAATCTCATATACAGTATAACAATATATCAGTTATTGCAGAATGAGCATTTTACTTTAATAGTTTGAGTAAATTTTGCTGCTAATACTTATGTGCTTTTATTTAAGTAGGATTTTTCATGCAGGACTTTTACTTGTAATGGAGTATTTTGCTGTATTGGTACTTTTACATAAGTAAAGGATCTAAGTACTTCTTCCACCAACTCTGATGCACTACTCCGCTGCCTCTGGTGGCCACAAAATATATTGCATCAAAATAGTTCCATAGACTGTTTCCACTGTTGACTTGAGTTGTTGATCGAGTTGTGGGAAAGTATGTTCATTTATCTTGATTTTTTTTTCTTTTTAGATTTGGTACAGTTCTAACATCTGATATGTCTGGCGGACTTATCACCATTGGTAATCTCTGCAGAGGTTAGTTTGTCAGAGGTGCTGGACTGATGCTTCACTTTGATGTCAACAATCCACCCTCATCCAGCGTTGCTCATCACTTAGACCTCTAAAGTCTGTTAGAGTGTTTCACACAGTCAGCCACAGCCATATGACTCACTGTCTAGAGAAACAAGCTGTTTGTATAATATATAAACAGAGAGACAGGCCACCCAATAAAGTGGAAACTAGGTGTTTTAAACACGTACATCCATAAAACATGTTGACACAGAGATGTAGTGCTGCAATGTTTCAAGTAGTTCTGGTTTGCTAAAGTAATGAGGTTTTATTCAACTTGTAGGAGAGATGTGATGACATGTAAACTTCATCTGCCAGAATGGTGTCAAGAAAACATGGTGTGTGTTATGCAAAGTTAATTCCTAAGAAGCCATTTATCATGCTTATTGTCATATCAGAAAAAACATTTGTATCCTACTCTTAGACTCTAAAAACAAATGATAAATAATCTTTGGTGCATATGTCTTGTTAAGCTGAATAACAATATAAAAAAGAACTCTCAGTCAGTCAGTTGCAACTCATGTTTATTCAGGAAACAAATCATACCTCCACAACACACCTTATTTTTGACCTGCCATCTCTGGGTTTTGATACAACAGTAAAAAAGAAACAACATAAAAACAATAACAAAGGTCGTCAAACTAACATAAATACAACAAACCACCACTTGTGCCTGCCTCAGAGTCTGCCAGACCACTGCCAAAAAAAAAAAAAAACGCCACCTCCTTCCTTCTCCCTCCCCCACAGTGGAACAGCGACAAAATAAAATCTTCCCTTACTGCACCGCAATCCTCTGCCTTATCAGAAAATAGCAGAGACATAAAAAGAGCTCTAAAGCCCCCCGACACAATCAGAGTATTTAAGATAAACTGTGTTGGACCCACAGTTTGTCAGGCTGATGTTGAATTAGTCAAGAATTGGTCAGGATTTAATTAGAGGGCCGTTGGGATGGAGAGGTAATGGTCTTTCTTTTACCTTTAAATGAGAGCCCAGTTTGTCAGGAATGAAAAAGTAAAGCCAGAGTTGAAGTGCTATTATCTGAAAGCAGGTTTTTGTCACTTAATCATTTTATTGCATCTGTTTTTCTGTTTTTGTTTTTTTTCTGTAATCGCCCTCAATTGCAAAGCTCAATACAAGTTATGGTGAAGCTACGAGGGACAGTTGAGTTTATTCATACTTCTTGTGAACAGGTTTTTTATCTTTTTTTGCTCTGTTCTCCTTCTCAAGATGATGACAGGAATAGGCAATATGCTAGAAGCAAATGCAAAGGACGGTTTCTTACAATGTTCTCTTTTTATACAGCCATGATGAAGTGCAGGAAATAAACAGACATTAACCTTTTGGGGATAAAGAATAGTAAAACCCTTTCTAATATTTATTTTTTTCCACTCCATTGCCTTCACAAAATCGTTTCTTTAGCAAATGTGTCAATCTTCCTTTTTTAACATTAATAGTCACGCAATCAATACATCATGGGGATGGTATTCATCAAGTACCTCAGAAGAGGAGGGCAAAAGGATCATGAATCACGTCACCAATGTCAATGTGGCCCATGCAGCTCCACGTCCAACAACACTCCTGCTCTCAGATTTGATGAATACCTTTTACTTGGTCCAATAAACCCAAACAGGCTGCAACAACATCATTCACAAAGCTACATTACATCTACTGTATATACAATGCCACCTAGAGCTAATCAATGGTACTGCATGATATTACATGGCTAATGTGGGATCTAGTGTTATGTTTTGCGGACTATGGAGCGAGCAGGCTACTGAAAAGAGGGTGACATTGAAAGCCAAACAGGATGAAAGAACCATAGCATCATTCTGAGAAAAGCGGTATCCATTTTCCTTTGAGAACACAGTTTGTGTTTCTTTCTTGGTTGAATGTGAAGGTTTACATATATAGTTTCCCATTACCAGAGCACAAAGTGAACATGTTTTCACTGTATTTGTAGTGGATTCTTTACTGAGAAGAAGTGAGGCTACAACTGGTCATGTGTATTGTGATTTGGTGCTAAGTTTATCCATTCGTGTCCAAATTCCCAAGGAAAAGGGATGCTGTTCTCGTCTGAGCAACGTAGCATTGTGACAGGTAAGGCATGAGGATTCAGTGTTTTGCTCTTTTATTTTTTTTTTAACTAATCATGGTCCTCTGCATCTCCTCCTCCCTCCCTCCCTCTTTCCCTCCCGCCCCGTTCCCCCCTCCCTACACACTCTCACTCCTGCACTCTGTTGTCATTTTCTGTCCTCCTGCCATTTAACTGAGGGAAGTGATGTTGGAACGACCACCAGGGGGCACTACAATACGCCGGCCAGCAGGCCTGATGGGGATGTCATCTGGGGTGGGGGGACCTAAAGGGAGAGAGATGGAGATAAAGATAAGGATTACATAGAAAAAAACAAGATAACACAAGGCAGTACGGACGACACGTGAGGGAAAGAAAAAGAACACCAAAATCAAAATAAAGTGCAAAGAAAAATATAAAGACATGCATTTTAAAGACTGTTGTCATGCTGGTCTGAGGAGAAATAAACACTGAGAAATGTCAAAACTGTAACAGGATGATTTGAAATTCAAGTAAACGTTAGAAACTGGAATAATTTTTCTTTGCACTACATTTCCATATAAACTATTTTGTCAAAACACCAGTCTTTGATTATGTATTGACATCCCTACCTACATGCTAATTAGCTGGTGGTGCAATGCAGAACACTCACGTGTGAGCCCTAAACAAATGTTTTCAAATATTATATTACAGAAAACATATACAGTAGTAGAGTAAATGTTACATTTTACATGAACTCAGCTGAATTTCTAATGAAACAAGATTGTGGTATACTGTCACTTCCTGGAACAAAGGAGGGACATTTGCTATGGAACGTCAGCACAAAACAGATTTTGTAAAGCCTATATAAGACCTATTGGATTAAACAGATACAGATGATGAGATTTACTTTCTCTGCTCTTCTCTCTATACTTCAAATCCAAAATCTAAAGCTTCTTTTGTCAGTCCTTTAAGACTTACTCTACACAGAACAGCTTTTATGCTGTCATAGCACACAAATAATTGTTGTCATACAGTAACATTATTACTTTCCAGGCACTAGAGGTTTTGCAAGACATATTATTATTGTCTATGATATATGGTATGTGTCACTGAGATGACAGGGGAATGCAAATTTCAGCGGACCATGTGCTGTATGAGCACTAACAAAAGAGGCTACAGTTTGACATAACGCGCAGTGTTTCCAAAAGATGAGCCAGGGTTTCTGCTGCAACAAATTATCGGCAAGTATATATAGACTAAATGGAAAGTAGAATGATGTCAGACTATGATACACTGCATCTAAGCAAACAATTTTTCCCATCTCCCTCCAGACAAATAAATCAACTCTGCAGGTGGTGGACCTGGAAAAACTTAAATAGACATGAGACTGACTCACCCTGAGAGTACACACACATATGCACACATACAAGAATACACACCATCTTAAACACACATAACCATTACAAAGCCTGGGAAACCAGGAGCAGCCAAACTCTCTTCTAAATGCATGTACTCAAATGTGGAAATTCTTTCCAGCGGAGGTCACCTTCTTTTTTCATCAATGAGGTATCACACATCAGCTATGCTTGTAAAGGCAGGTTGCTTAATACTGCCAAAGGCTAACCACCATTCTGTAGACTTTTTTTTTTTTTTCAAAATCACATATCAACCATTAAAAATAGTACATGTAGTCACAAGGATCATGTTGAGTACAGCTGTGCTCTGTCCAGATTGAAAGGCGTTGCTCTCTTGGATTTAAGGTTACATATGGACACATTTAGTCTGTCAGGGAGGACAGAGTGACTAGCTAATAGCTATACAGTTGCTCTGTTTGATTATAAAACAGTGGAAACGCTGACTCTCTGGTTTGTGATTTCATTGTTTGGTAGCCTGAAAAAGACAATTTCTTGTGTTTGTTTTTTCTAAATCAAAGTTAATCCATTGCTGACATTACAAATAGGCACAATCAGACTGTCACTCAGCAGCTCTGCATAATAGAACAGATGTCTAATGTGAAGACATCGTGTTATAATCTCTCACATTAGATAGGCTTTTTTTTTAACAGACCATGTCCAGATGCCTGGACTGAAATCTTGTACACTGTATGTTTCAGGCCTTGAGCCAACACTCATCCAGCATGACTTACAATAAGTGTAACTGTGGAGAAAACTTCATTCCCTACTGTAGCTTAATGTTACAGGGAGGTTGTAGTTGTAGCGCAATGTCCTAAAAAGCCCTCCAAAATATTTTATTTGAGAGGTGTGGAATACTGTAAGAGAGCTTATCATTCAGCAGGAGAGAGGGATTCAAGATGCATTTTTTAAAGATGAATCACAATGTGAGAATGACCCATCTGAGTTCGTTAGAAAAAGTATGATAAAATTTATGAGCAAGAATGCAGGATAATATAAACCATCATTTGCTTAGTGCAACATGCATAATAGAGAAACAGACTTAAATACTAAGCTCCAAACTTGAATGCTAAAATATAGTTTACATCAGAGATGAGTGTGGGGCAAAAGTACAGTTCATGAGGTTTCATTTTGAGGTAATGCTGACGTCATGTCAAACCACACTGAGGCAAAAACAACAAACAGCCATCTCTAACTGTGTAGATACATTTAACTTGATGCTGTCTGCATTGTGGCTAAAACTCAAAGGAGCTATGCGGCTAAGTTAGCGACATGCATAAACACCCAAATTGTCATATAAACACTGTATAGACCCATGATGCACTGCAGACAAATGCATACCATACGGTGCACATCATAAAGTATGAAACAGGATAATGAGAGATTATTAGGTTTTTTTTCTACAGGCTTATGATGTCTGAATGCATCATTCATGGAGAGCAACTACATGCCAAGATCACATGACTGTTGTACTTCACAGCATGAAGTTGAGTTGAGATAAAACAGGGGCATGATGGGAGATAGACAGATGCACATGCTCCTTTGATGTATCTACATACTGTACAGTGTAAATCAATGTAGACCAAAAACAGACGAAAGGAAGGACAGGGTGATAGAGGGGTTGATGTTGTATTAAGAAAATGAGCTCACCACATGGTGCAGGGTTACCTGCTAGACTAAATCCAGACTGGTGCAGGTTTCTGACGGGCTGTTTGGTGGGAGAGGTGCGTGCCGAGGCCGAGGGGGTACCGCCACGGGACATTGAGAATTCAGACACAGGTCCGTCATACATTCCCCTGGGTACTGCCCTCAGGACCGCCAGCTACAGGATGGACAAGAGGCAGAAGAGGAGAAGATGGGTAAGAACAAAGAGAGACATTATAGTGATTAAGCTTTATATGGTTGTGTAACTCCTTGTGCCCAAATTATTTATGCATTTTTCCTGCTGAGAACCAATTTCAGATTTACACATCCACACGCACACACTCATATGAAGGCACCACATACAAGTTGAAACTCTACGTTGTCAGTGAAAAAGCCATTGTCTATCTGTCTGTCAGTGGCGTGACTCAGTGGAATCTTCAAATCTCTGTCAAGAGTTAAAAAGAGACATCTGTGAATGAAGAAAGCATAATAGTGACTGCTACCAAGATAAACAGTGCACTGTTACTACAGCTCCATTTTCTCATCATCAGCCAGCTGCGAATTAGGAAATTGTTGAACAATGAGATTTTTGGCACATAAGAAAGGCGGCAAGAGAGCAGAAAGCAGGGTCTGCTTTCAGTTTAAGCCATTGTAAATGGTTAAATGGGATGTTTTTATACATTTTCAATTAACTCTTAATGCTTTGGAGGAGATAGGAAAGTGCTTTTGCATTCATTTTTTTTGACAGTAAACCTAGCTCTGTGTGTGGATGCCACCAGTAAGTACTCTCAAAAGGATTTTTAAGAGTGCAATTAACATGAATATCTGAGTGCAATATAAAATGTTTTATCCAGTCATCTATAAATTTTAATTCTTTAAGGTTTGATGCTAGCTTTTCAATTAATACAACAGCCTTACATCTTTGGTACTAAGAGATCATTCGCAATCCAACAGTGTGGTGGATCCTGTGATGGCTTTTTGCATTAACTGTCTGTTGAGAAAAAAATTCTGTTTGTCATTTTATCTTCATCTGCTCAGCAGCTCATTTTGATTTCAAACTAAATATTGTATTTAAAAATAGTAATGGTAGCTTTGTACTGTACAATCAGAGCTCATTTTTCCAATAGGATACTACATACTGTTTGAGGATTCGATAGCTGCCTCACCAAAATGATATCTGCTTAGTGTAAGTAGCACACTGGACAGTGGTAAAACCTTCATTTACCTGCTTCCTGGCTTTAACACGCTTGTAGGCAAAGTCAGGGAAGGGTGAGCAGGGAATGAAGCGGCCCACGCCGGGGGTGACGTGCAGGTTCCCATCTTCCAGGACAATCTTCCCCTGGCAAATCACCACTAGTGGGGCTCCGCGCAGCTCCATGCCCTCAAAGACATTGTACTCAGCAGCCTAAAGCACAAATATTAAATTACAACAGATACAGCCAAAGTAACATAATTGTAAATACACAATCGTGGTGCTCAATAAATGCCACACTGACGCAAACCTTTGAACAAATAATTCCACTAAAAGTAAGAATTGGCAGAGGGGTGTTTTCAATTTGTCATGTGGTTTTATGATAAAAGTTCTTTCTGATCATGGTTTTGAAAATTAAATAAAATTTGATTAGAGAAAGAACAAAAACAACTGAGAAAAACTTCCCAAATCTTACAGATTAAATAAGGGATGGATGAAATGAAGAAGACAACAACAGAGAGAGTTGTGGGAGGATGGGTGTAGAGACTAGAAGTGGAAACATAAACTCTCTTCCTCATTTTACTCTATTTTAATCCCTCACTCTATCTTTCTCACATTCTTTATCATTCATCACCTTGTTTCTTCTGTTCAGCATGTACAAACAGCTGCCATCATCCAGCTGGTGTCTGATAGTTCTACTCGCTCTCTGTCTCGATCTCTCGCTCTCTTCACATTGCTCACTTTCCAGTTGTTCATTTATCTCTCTTTCTACCTCTCTTTTCTCAACCTATGCCTTTCTCTCCCTAACCCGTTCTTGCTTGATTTACTAAATCCCTTGCATTTTTTTTTCCAACCTTGTTCACTATTCATCCTCTTCCAATTTCCCTTCAGCCAACTTTCTTTTCTCGACATGTTTGTGATCTGTGATGGTCCCCTCCCCTCATTCCATTGTTGCTTACTTCCTTTGCACACGGCCCTGTTTTCTGCTGCCGTCCAAATTCAGGCCAGAACAGGACATAACTAAGACTTACTGCATGCCAACATGATGTCATGACTAAGCTGTGTGTGTCTCAGAGTATGTTGCTGCTCAGTTTTGTCTATGTGTCAGAATATCCTTACATTCATCTATGTATGTTTATGTTGACAGCAACAAGCAATCCAGACCAGATGTGGGCTTACTGATAACAAACTAGGGCACAGCACAGTGTAAGTCATATTTATCTACAGAGGAAGGCTTTCCCCTGCTCAGTGTGCTGGTAAACAGGACCGCTCCTGTTTGGCCTGGCATCAGACTATCCATTAAGGTAGATTTATTGAAGCTGGGAGCTGCCGTGCTCTGGTCTTCTGCTCTCTTCTGTTATTTTATCTGGAAGGACGACCAGCAGGAAATGAAAGGGTGACATCATTATGTAAGAACCCATGGATCCTCAGTGGATGTACTCCACATTTGGAGAAGGCATATTATTAGTCCAGTTCTCTCTTTCCGTTCTTCCATCTGGAGACAGAGCAGCGTTCCTTCTCTTCTACTAAACAAAAGCCATAACTTGATCGTCGGTGAGCAAGGCAAATTAAAATGCACAAGCTTCACCAACCTACATAAACTGTTAGCTAGCAGTAAGTTGACGAATACACGGTGCATGTTCACGATGGAAGCAGTGACATGCTCTAGCAGCTGCAATCCCAAGTTTAATGTATTCTTCCTCACTGGTGTATTTCTGTAAAAGCATGAAATGCAGTAGGCTGGTAAAGCCTTCATTTCCTGTGCAGACACTTCCTCTGCTGCCGAGTGGCCTGTTTGGGCTCCTCTAATGTCAGTGTAGTGGTAAGGACATAAGGACACATACTGCACACAGTGTGCACAAGAAGTGTGTGTGTGTGTGTGTGTGTGTGTGTGTGTGTGTGTGTGTGTGCTCATGTACTTCTATCTTTGTGAAGCTCTAGTCTTAGGCCTTGAGAGTGCGGATATTTCTAGAAAATGAGGACATTTTTGGCTGGCTTAATGAGAGTCTCACATTATAAAGATTCAAATGTTAGCTGTAGTTGGACTGTACAGTTTCATTTGTTTCAATATTTATTTTTTTAATTTTGAATACATGACAAAAAAAATTCTCTTGATTTCACAATGTACTGTCATCATGAGTCATTGAATCACTGACAGTTACTGACAATTTTACACATATTTTATATGAAACAAGTGACAACATTTTCTATAAATAACTTCAAACCCTGGTGTTTTGTTGCAATTAATGGTCCAGACTATCATTAATGAAAATCTATCTTATCACATATATAACACAGCTGGATAAACACAGGAAAAAGTAACACTTCAAAAGGATTCATATAATTTCACTATGAGGAGATCAGCACCAGCAGGCAATATGTAGCTTATATGTTACTGATGTTGTTAAATTGCTGCTAACTTAGTTTAGTTAATAGATTTTCCCAAACAATGTATAATCTTCCAACTTAAATACATAATAGAATACAATGATTAAAAATCAATGCACACGTTTTGAGTTAAAGAAAGTGGATTGCAGAGGAGGAGGATGGCGTAATTGTCACACAGCACTACCAATTCTGATTCAGATTGCATGTTAAGTCAGATGTTTCCCGTGAAATCAAATGTCTTTGACTAAAACTGTTTTCCAGTTATGAGATCAGTTGTTTTCCAACAAGAAATGTGTGCAGATGTCCCAAATCTCTGGGGTTTGTCAAAGTATTTGAAATATCAGTACTTACTGTAGCTTAATCCTATGCAATGAATGACATAATTTAAACCCACTAATCACAAGAATATTTTGGATGATAAGTGAATGTGATATAGAGGATATAGAGGATATAGAGGACGGAGATACCACTTGATTGTTGGTTAGCTGTAGTTGGACTGTACAGGGCATTTTGGAAAATGATGTATATGTCATTGACATATACAGAATGTTTTTTGTATTTGGATAATCCTGTGTATTTGAACCAAATCAGTATTTTCGTAATTGCTGAGGGTTTTTGGATTAAGTGAGCCTGAAATTTACATTGAGAGCCGCTCATGTGGTGAGTACGGTGCGAGTCGTATTAGTAGTTAACATCCACTGAGACCTCATTTCCGTTCAGAGGAACTGAGAGCTCTCTGGAAGCTGATCAAAAATGCGCTCCCTCTCTCTCCAACCCTCGCTCTATATCTTTTTTTTCTCTCTATCTCTTGCACACATACACACACAGCCGCAGACACTGTTCTTATCTCATATCCTACATTCTGCTTAACTCTTTCCCTAAAAAATCTGACCTCTTTTAAAAGCATGCTTTTATTTCTCCCTTATTTCCTCTGTCTCACAATGCTTTTTTTTTTCAACACAGCTCTTATATTTAGCCAACAATAGATCATCTGCACAAAAAATGGATTGATAATGCCACTAGCACGCAAGTTACATTGTTTGAGAAGCTGTGAAACAATATAGCTTCTACAGTTTCAGTAGTTTAAACACTGAAATTTTTGCTAAAATCTTTTCAGCTCTACTTAAAAGCTGAGTGAAAGGAGAAGACAAAAGTAAAACTGCAAAAAATGCCATGAGTTGTGAGCTGGAATTTCACTGAAACTTGAAACAAACACAAATACAAACTTTGACCTGTGCACACTGTACGTACCGATTGTTGCGTCTTTGCAGTGATGGTGCGGATAGAGTCTGTATCCCAGATGACCAGGTCAGCATCAGAGCCCACGGCGATCCGACCCTTACGAGGGTACAGGTTCAGGATCTTAGCTGAATTGGTGCTGGTGACCGCCACAAACATGTTCTCATCCATCTTACCTGTAGTCTGGAACGGAAAATAAGCCAAGAAAAACCAGGGTGGCATAATCAGTATTTGTCAAAAAGGATGACTGGTTACTAGATGCCACCATGATAACCTTTTCACTTTCTCACGTCCTTCACTTTCTCATTCAAGTGAATAGGAAAGTGTGTCCAAACTTTTGACTGGCACTGTATGTAGCTCTAGCTGGATTACATTTAGATAACAGTAGCCAGCACCTCTAAAGCTGCATTCAGTCCAAGTTTGGTGTGAGCTTGGATTTTAAGTTACTGCCCTAGGGACTTATATTCAGTTTTTTTGTCCATTTTACAGGCAGCACGGCGCTCCACAGCTGTCTGAAGCTGCAAGGTTCTGTGTCTGTTAGCCATACTCTGATGCAGCGATAACAACAAAGAGGAAAAAAATGAGGGCAGAGTGCTGCATCCAAGGGTGAAGGAGAGGACAGACGTGGAGATAGAAAAGGCAAGTATAAAGCAAGACAGAGACAACAAGATGGTAAAATAAAGCTGGAGAGAGGGAGGGAGATAGACCAATAGCTGAGCAATGTAGGCAAACTAGCAAAAGCACGATGAAAGAACAGAGACAGAGAACAAGAGCATCCTTATAAAACAAACAAAAAATAGAAACCACAGAAAGATGAGAAAGATGCAGATTTGACTACAGAGCAAACAGCACAGACTAAAACTCACAAAACAGAAGAGATACTGAAGGTGAGAGGTTTAAAACAAAGCTAAAGCTTAGAAAATGATGATTTGCCTTAAAAGAAAAGGGTAGAAAATGAATCTGTGAACAGAAAGTGAATTTTGTCCCTGTCTGTCTTCCAAAGTTTAAAAATGGAGGAAGAAAAACATAGTCCTCACCACAGCTTTATCCCAGATGAGGGACATCCTCTCCTCCACCCCGTTGACACCCTCCGGGATCTGAGTGAAGTCATCCTTGCCAATGGCCTTCTGAGCCACGCTGAAGGTACAGTGAGCACTGCCAGTCACACTCAGGTCTCCACTGGGAGATGAAGAGACATGGAAATACAGGGTTAAAATGGAATTACACCAACACGGCACGCTCTGTGTATTGCAATCACAAGGAAATATGTTTATTTACTTAAGCAGGAAAGGCACAACAAAACAGAACAAGGAATGGGAGCAATTGAAATATGCCTCATGCCAGAGTTTGTTCTCCTAGTGCAAACCGTTACTAATGTTTCCTGTTTCCATATGACGTTCTAACTCACTTACCAGACAAAGTTCAGCAGTTGTGTAACAACTGCTGAACTTTTTTTATCATAAGAAAGGAGAGAAACTCAGAGTTTCAGTTGAATGCATTAATTTAACTCTTACTTAATACAGCAGGGTGGATTTTTCAGAGATAAGCTTTGGACACGTCCACACAGACAAAAGATGTATTAAAGGACACTAAAACATTCCCAAAATCAACAAATAGCTGTCAACACGCATTTCTATCCAAGGACATTCATTAGGAATTGTGCCTGTGTGTGGGAGCTAATTTTTGACTTATTTTTCTTCTTGCCTCCTAATAATGGCCTGGTGAATGCCCTCAAGAATGTGAAGACTAGTATTTCAGCAAAGCATTGTGATTAAATCAGTCATGCTTTATTTGCCACTGTGCCACTACATACAGTATGTTAACCATGGATCTTGTTAGTCTAATCTTGTTATTTCTGTGTGTCTATAGTACTTACAGAAACTAACTAGTGCACATTCAAGTTGGGTCTTTAAATGTCGTTCACTGACAGGCTGAATGTAGTTTGGATAGAAATGTATGTTTGAAATAGTGTGAGACAAGTGACTACCCCGCTTAAATGTACTCTATTGTGTTTTGCCTTGTATTATGTCATCTTTGCACACAACAGTAATATCAGATGATACAACATGATGTGAAATACATGATATAAATGCATGATGTGTTACATCACCTCTCAGCCAAACATAAAAAAGATAAAACATGTCAACAACCTAACTAGAAAAAGGCACTGTGATAAGTACCTGGACAGCAGTGTGTTCAGGTAGTCTGGAGTGGTAGGATCAGGGCTGAGAGGAGGTGATGTTACAAAAGAAGCAGCCTTGGCCCAATTCTTGCTCCAATAATGTGTCCCATCAGTCCCCAGGCTGGCTGTGATTGGCTCCCCAAACACAACATTTCCTGAAGAAGAAATGTTTGTAAAAAAATGCATCAAACCGATTTATTTGAGTGATTCTTGGCATTCTCAAAATCATTAGTTGCATTAATCAAGCCTGATTATTTTATCAACAGTTTAATCTCACTAAAAGCCTTGGTAATTCAAGTGTTTGCAGGAGAGGAACCATGACTAATCTCTGAAAATCCAAACACCACCCTTGGCAATGTGCAAATTTCACTTTGGCTCAACTGTCGTTTAGCCTGTTCTTCCATGCATGATGGGCCGGGGTTTGATTCATGTCACTAACACTTGCCTGCTCTTGTGTCTCTTCATGCTGCTCTGCTCTCACACCTCACTGTCTCATGTGTTTCCTAGTTTAAGGGTTTGGGAATAGCTCCAAGCAAAGGTGTCAAGTCCATAAAGGCACTTAATGGGTGTGTGTGTGACTGCAAGAAGAAGGCCATCTGAGGTCTGCCTGTTCAAACCTCACTTGGCGCTTCAACCAAAGACATCCAAACACACATTCTTCTTCTCTGCCCTCCCCCGTTTTCCCCTTCTATTCTCAAAAATTGTATATTTTACAGTCCATCACAGCCAGGGAGCCCCCACCTCCGCTCTTTCCTGGGGTTGTGAGGAATCGTCTGTGTGAAAGCTGAACCACAGAAAAGATCCATATGACAAAGCTGAAGATTCCTCTGACAATATCCAAAGTCTGTGAACATATGCAGCTTCAGGGAAGAGAGTACAATGATCTTATAAGGGCATATGTGTAGGTGCAGTGATACTGGTGTGTGCATTCCTAACGTCTCAGAAATCAGACAGAAACACGTCAACCAATGAACAGAGCTGAATAACCAAAGAAATATTTAGAGAGGAGAAGACTGAAGCAAATTTCTAAAGCAGTAATTTCTCAATTCAAATGTGGTGCTCTTTTGCCAGATTATACATTATTTTAAAGTCTTGATGGTTTATACTGATTTGAGTACCAACATGTCAATGAGAAATACATGGAAATGCCGTAAAAAATACTTTGAAGTGGAATAAACATCATGTCAAAGATTGCTTGTACTCTACTCATTATACGCAATATCTAAATCACTGCATGCTTTACTCTGAAATTAGATAAATCTTCTAATCTCAAGCAATGTAGCGTATCTGAACTAATAGCAAGGCAAGGCAAGTTTATTTGTATAGCACATTTCAACAACAAGGCAATTCAAAGTGCTTTTAGCATTTCTTTCAAAGATAAAATGCACTCCTTTTAATCTAAGTTCCTTTTTTGTGTTGTAGAATCTGCTGTTGGTGATGCTGTTATTCATTGGTGGGAGAGAAGTTTCACACAATCTTCATGTAAATATCATGTACAATAGTGGAAAACCGGGATGTAAGTAACACTTTTCAGATACAGGTCATTTTAAAAGATAACGTTACAGACAAAAACTAATTTTCATTGTGATCAACAATTCACATGTGTGATCTGTCAATACTAGGTGCTATTTTGTTCAAATGTGGAACGACTTTGGTATAATTTGACTTTGAACAGAAGGCTGTGACCGTCATGAGTTCAATCCAGTCCTTATAACACGGTTTGCTTGTATTTTTCCAGTTCTTTCAGGCTGCATTGAGGAAGCCTGCAAGGACTAACCTAAACTATGCCTTTGTAAGTCCAGCTGGTAAAACAGATTTGTCTCCAAGAAGGCAAAGACATGGCGAGCTTGGCAAGGGCTGGTCCAACCACTCCTCAATTTCCCCAACCACTCATGCTCAAAATGGGGAAACCAGTGGACAGTCCCAAATGAGGTGTAGAAAGGTACCCATGGAACTCTTACATTTCCAGCATTCATCGCTTTGAATAAGACCAAGCTTTTTAAGTCTGACTGGAGTCCAATAATATCTATTATTTTATAATGTACAAATTTGCTCTTACTATCCCTTACTGACCAACCCATGTGATGGACAGTATTCTCTCAAACCTCTTGTTCAAGCTCAATGTCCATGTCCTTTTGCCATGCTATCCTCAGATTCTCACTTTTACCATACAGAGGCTTTGCTGTGACAATGTCCTTATTAATATGTAATTGCAGACATATTATATCCTTTACTTTCATGTTTTGTTACTTTCATCCCGTGTTACTTTCATGCCGGCTTTCCCTTACAACCTGTGATTGCTGCTGGAGTGTACAACATAGCATTAAATTACACTAAACTGAACCCACTACTCATCACACACATAGTTTACAATCTTCTACATTTAGCAGTGAAGTCTAAATGCTGCTCTTTACCTTTCTTCCTAGCCAGTGAGATGATGTCAGCAGCACTCTTGCTCATGACCCTGGTCACGTAGAGAGGACAGTTGGTTTGGCTGGCAATGGTGATGGCACGAAACACCGCCTCTGCCTCCAGCTAGAGAAGGGACAGGACATTGTGGCTGACTTGGAAATGTTTTTCCCATTAGGAGCTTCTCAAATAAACTTCAAATATCTTAACCACAGCAAAATTATGTATTTTTGGAATGTATTATTTGAATAATTCATTTTTAACCAAAACGAGAAGTGGAAGCTTATAATTTTAACATCATAAACCGGTGAGGTTAGGGATTTATTATATTACATTTAGTTCATAAGGTAGTTAAAAGTAATTTTAATGAGGCAAGAAAAAAAAAATGCTGGCACCTGTCATTTAATTGTGATTACAGTTACATTTCTGAAAGTCAGTTGTGAAAGTCAATTCATAAGAGTCAGTGAGCAAACAAACAATCAACTTCCACGAAGAAATGGTAAAAAATAACGTTGCGAGAAGAAGGCCAAGCATAACTCCAGATGTGACGACTGTCTCCTACATGTGTTTTGTGGTTTGCAAGGTGATGTAAACACTTCAGACAATTATTGTGTTCTAGTCCACAAGCTCAACCTGGCTCCAATAAGCAATAAATTAAAACCATAAAGGACACCGGACATTGATAAAACACTAATCCAACTTGGCCTCTGATCAATTAAATCATGTTACCAAGCTTTTGATTCTTAAGACTCTGCTTAACTGCATGACACTATGAGACTGTGTGAGACAGCTTCACTCTAACTGCACCAGAGAGCGGAAAATCCCTGTCAGGCTAAAGGCAGACAAGTTGCTGAGTTGAGAGCATGGCTTTCATTTTGTTGTTTGTTGAGAAAACAATAGCAGCAACAATTGGGGGAAACCAGAGAGTTTTCACCCAACGCCTCTAATGTGTCTGAAACCACATGTGTGTAACAGGAACAATCTGTGTGTGAAGACAAGTTCAGGAACGTCATCACAACAATTTGACCCTGCTTATATGTGGCCATGTTTACACTGCAAAAAGCTGCTTGTACATTTTATTTATTTTACTTAAATTGTCTCTTGAGATTGAATTCTCCTAACAAAACTGGCAGCACATTTATGTTACACATGCCAACACAGAGTTGACATTCACTGAAGGAGGAAGATCATCGAGAGGACAGATATCTAAAAGACTTTAAAACACAATATCTCAATAAAAAAACTAAAGGCGTGTGCAAAAAACAATCATACTTGCACACATCAGTCTTTACACAAACAAAATAATTAGTGTATAGGTGCAGTATGTGTGTTTTACCTCTTCTGGCCTGCTCAGCACATGTCCCTCTGGTCCAGTGATACCCATCTGCAGCATACGGGCCTGCTCCTGTTGAACAAACATACAGCAAGTACCCTGTTAGCAGCTGCTTAGTTCATAGATACATGCAGACCTATAGTATATGCATAGACACACAACCACAGACATTATTCCCAACAGAGAATTCAATTTTTTTTATTTTTTTTTAAAATTAAACTGGAAAGTTGACCAGGTGTGAATGCTCAGGCTGATGTGAGGTTTTAGTCACACTCTGAAATGATGTTCTGCTTCTGTTTCTTTCTGCCTGTGTGAGGAGTGTGTAAGGACGTGAGCAGCAGCTTTATCATCTGGGTCAGGCCACACACAGAGGATCGTGGGAATCTAAAGGATTTCGAGGGTCTCTGTATAGATGTAGACTCACCTCTCAAAATTTCTGACAGTTTGGTTAGCCAGAAAGTTGCTCTGGCAGTAGATCCCTATGCAATTTGTTACAAAAGCTAATGCACTAGGCTAATGATTATTTTTAAGTTGGACTCAGAGACAAGCATTTGAGATCATAAGCTTTAGGAGGCTCGTGTTGCTTGCTCCCATATATGTCATTTGCCTGAATCTCTACAGCAGAGGTGATGGGTAAAATACTCAAATCTTCCTAACCCTATGTATCCTTGATAGGAAAATATCTTTCAAAACTGCTGTTAAGACACACAAAATCACTACTAAGGCCCAACCTTTGTGGGGAAATGCAATGTATTGTATTTCTGGGGAGAAAATGAAGTTGGAAGTCTGAGGTTTCCTTAAGTAAGCATCTGGTGGCCATTAGAGGAACTGCAGCTTAAGGCACTTAGTTGCAGCGGTTTCAGCACTTATCCATGGTGGTTGTCACAACATGTGGCCTGTTACAACATGTCCTCTGTACCAGCACTAACAGCATTTATCACAAACAAATCTAAGGCCTCTCTGTCTCAGCAGCTTTTAAGTAAATTCAAGCCATGACATAATCTAGGAATTTAGACATTTTTGGTTTAAAAGATGATGGAAATCAGACTCCTTCAAAGTCCAACACTCAGTGACAGGATCCAGGCATGGTCTAGAGCTCTGACTAATACCAACCCTCTTAATCCACCAACTATTACGGTCCATTCACTTTCATTTGTCCACAATACGTCACAGCCCTGTATAAACTACACCCACGCATTAGTGTCCTACAGGAAACATATTCTCCCTCTCATCAGTGACAGTGTGTTTAGTCTGTAGGTAGTAGAGATGCACTGCGATAGGGCCCTACTATAAAGGTGAACTAAACTGAGATAAATCACACTAAAGCTAAAAGAGATCACACACTTGGACATGAGACAAGTAATTAAAGACAGACTAAGAAAGAAGGAGGAGACAAGAGAAGAGGAGGAAGAAAAAAATGTTTAAGAGTGGTATCTGTCGGTTTATTTATGGTAATTTTTACCTCAGCGATGATCTCGCCATTCTCAGCATGGACCTGAGCGATGCCTCCCCTCTCTGCCAAGAAGGTAAAGACTTCATAGAGCTGGATAAAGAAAAAGACAGTGAAATTACATTTTTAGTCTTCAAGAATCAGACTCTCGTTTTTATCCTAGGGGTCACCCTTGAGCCACAATTTAAAAGAAGCCCACAATTTACATGATGTCTACTACGACACACACACTGCAATTATTGTGTGTGGTCTCCAGAAACAGTTAAACTCATGTGGGATGAGCCGCAGTAGTTGTTAGTTTGCTGCACCACAGTTCCTCAGCGAGCTGCATGACATCAGTTTTTCAAGCTGCACTATTTCAGTTGCCTCATGTGTTCCTTTGACCAAACGAATTAGTTACAGCTGCATGAGAAACACGGAGAGTCCTGCCTTACACTGTCTGGACTTACACTTTTTCTGCTAGGACTTATGAACTCTTGCTATACATCACAGGCTACAAGTTACATAAGGACAAGGTATTTAAAGGGAGATAAAAATAGATGAATGTTTTTCTGAAACTATACTTAAAGCTAGGGTTCTTACATATTATGGTGAACACCAACTGAAGGTCATAATTTAATCACTTTTTTAAACACTGAATCACTGCTAAGCTATTGCCAAATGTTTGTGCTTATTAAAGATCCAGTTTAACAGCAGGTCAGCAGTGACTAATTCAGTGAAATCAAGATAATTCCACCTCTGTAGCTACATGTTTGGGATTTTTCTAGTGTGCACCACATTAAAGTTATTGTACCTCACTGTTGCTCATCTGGTAGTAGTCCTTGTAAGCCATGTAGACCTGGAAAGAGTTCACTCCTGTAAAAAAACAACATTAGGAAGAAAGTATGTAAAAAAAAATGCTACTTATGTCCCCCTAAAAGGGCAAATAACCAGAATGTAGTCATTATAAGGTATAATTTGAGTCTAATCTTGCAACATTATCAGATTTTTTGGGAAGGAGGTTTGCTTATTTTCCTGCCAGAACACATGACTTTTATTAATTAGTTATACAGTAAATGCTTCTGTGGTTACATTTTACAGCACCAAGGAAACTACATTCAAATTTGTCATGACCTTTTACTGTTGTAGGTTATCATCACCTGTGATCTTGAGCTACTTATTTTTAACTACTGCAAATACAATACTAACATCTTGAACAACAATAAAAAAGGAATCATTTTTGTTGTTGTATATCACTTTAATTTCATGTATTGCTCCCTCTAATCTTTGATTCACCATTTTTCTGTATCCTAAAAACACTAACTACACTCTGTCTTTATCTTTCAACAAACATAAAAACCAAAACAACTTTAAAAATACTTTTTTTAAAAAAAAAAAAAAAAGTACTATATATATATATATATTTCATTCTCAAATTAAAAGAACTACAGACAATCACTCCCTTAAGTAGTTGTAATGTGACGCCATCACAGCCTACCTTTATCCTTGATGAGGTTATCCACCTCCTGCTTTACACTATCGTTCCAGTGGGTGATATCCACATGGAGGGAGTAGTCGCAGCAGGTCTTTTCATCAGCCCACTGCCTCCACTGGTCATAGGCCTCCATCAGGCTGCTGCCTGCCTCCGGGATCACATGGTCCACTGGAGGAGATGAATGGTAGAAGAGAGAGCAGAGAGGGATGAAGGGATGAGGGGAGGATGAAAGTTTGTAGGGAGAAAAGGGTTTTAGGAGAGGAGACAGAGCCGGGCGGGGACAGTCACACATGGGGAGATGAAGACAGGGTGATGACAGGATTTGTCTGCTGGTGTTTCTACTTTCTCCCTGTGTACTTTATCTTGCATAATCAGCTGTCTGTCTGTGTTTCTGCTCAGCCAGTGGGGACCAACTTTGTCAGATGTCACAGTGAATTTGTACGACTTTGTCTGGGGTATGGGTGTCTTTGAAAAATTTGGGGCCACTTCAGCAGTGGATGTCAGACTTTTGGTTTTTGTTATGTCACCACAATCAATCTCATAGCTTTGAGTCCAGCACTAAAGAGCAATGGATTTTTCATAATGGGATTTGGAAAGAGTAAAGAAACATAATATTGGAAATATTGGCAGTAAAATCAAACCTCTCTGCTGAAACATATCTTTCAACAATACATGCACACTAAAATTACAAATATAATATAGACATGGGTTCTGACATATTCATTTGCATAATTTACTGTGTATATTTGAGAACAAAGAGTACATGTTTTTCTGTGTGCATGCCTGTAAGGTGAAGACAGTCTCTTTTCACTGAAATTATTCATGGACAAAGTAAATCCTCATTGTACACAACAGTATCACCATACACAGAATATCCTGCCCCATCTTACTCAGCTCTAACAAAATAAGGCCGCCTGCTGGCTTGCCACCTGACTAGCTTCTTTATCTCATTAAAGACGACCCAATCTGCTTATGCTGTTCTTTGCATGTTAATGGGATAGAGCTGGCAACGGCAATCACATAAAAAGACACTTTTGTTTACAACGCCAACCGTCTAAACTACTTTTTTTTTTGCCGTGACACAAACACAACATCATCTGTTAGCGTAGAAAGACATATACAGTATACAATACACACAGGCAGATACAACCCACAGTACATGTTTTCACTTTCTCACTCACACATCACCCACTGGAATATAATCCCTCTATGAATGGAGCCGATGAATAGGGCTCACTACAGTAGCACGCCTGTTAGTGAATGTGTGTGCTTGAACACAGAGCCACACTGGCACACAAGCAGCAAAGTAGCAGCCAGCTCAAAAGAAGTTAATGGTATTAATGAGACTTTGGTATCTACCAGCTGTTGGCTGTGATAGCGTCTGGTCTCTGAGCGGCATTAACCACACAAACACACACTTATAAACCTTTACTGTACAAAGACACACTGCTGCTCTATTTCCGTGGGAGCAATCTTTCACTCTGTGGCCCCCTTTCCCCAATCCCACCCCCCCCCTACACTGAGTCTTTTGTATGGTCCTATTTTGGAGAGCTGCCCATAATAGACCAAAATCGCTTCTCCCTCCTTTCTCTTTTCCTTTGTTGGGGTCTTGTCCATCCCTCCTCTTCTTTTTATCCCATCTTTTTCGCTTTTTTTCCCTCCTCTATCTGAAACAAGCTTTGCCCTCACTCAGCCTCACTGTGTGAACTTTTTCTTTTCGGCCCTTACCGATCATGGTTGTACCCCCGGCAAGAGCAGCCTTTGATCCCTGAGCAAAGTCATCCACGGTTGTTGTTCCACGGTACGGCATCTGGAAGTGGGTGTGGATGTCAATGCCACCGGGGATCACCATCTTCCCATTGGCCTCGATGGTCTTCACCCCACCGGGCACGATCAGATTGTCGCCGATCTGCCTGTCAAGTGCAGATGATGCCGTCAGACACACAGTATGAAATATTACTACTGAAGATGTTTTGACAGCAGTTCCTAGGCATAATAGGACTTCTACAATATACTGAGATGATCCATATATTCAAATGACCTTGATGTATTTTCAATTGAGTAAAAAATTGTCCAGGATGTGGTCAATTTCTCTGTCAACCCTAATGAGCATATTATTTGATGAATACGATATTGGAATGATTTGAGCGGAAACAATTATTGATTATTTGATTAGTTTAAAGTCCATTCACAGAAAATTACTCAGCACCTACTGTGATAACTGATTAATCATCATTTTTCAAGCACAAATACCAAACAGTACCTTGTTTCAGCTTCTCTTTCAGCAACTGTGAGTATTTGTCAAATTTCTCTTTTTGTAGAATTGTATATTGAATGGCTTTGGGTTTTGAACTATTGATCAGATAAAACAAGCTATTTGAATATGTCACTTTGACTTCTGGGATATTGTGTTGGGTATTTTTTGATTACAAGAAAATAATTAAGATTAATGAATCATGAAAATAAGAGGTTTGACAAAAATTCATATTTGTGTTTGTGTCCTAGCTTTTATTTTGACACTATTTCCAGCATAATACAAACCAAACTACCAAAATAAAGTTCTTGACTTTAAAGTCACAGCAAAACAAAGTCAGCTGAGTTTGAAGCAGCACATTGCCCCCATGTCAACACATCAACGTTTCACCCCTGTTAAAAAAAAACAAAAAACACTGCTGGCCAGATTTTATAAAGGAGACAAGCCAGACAGACACACAGGCAGGCAGAAGCCAATGTCTCTGTGAGTTTGCCAACAGCCTAATGGTCCACCAGGCATTTAGGCGTTTATTATGCAACTCCAGGCCAGGGTACCTCTCTCTGTGCTGCCTCACTGAAGGGCAGAGGGGACAAAAGGCCTCCACTAGAAAATCAAGTGAGCAGGACAGGGGGGGACGAGTGAGAGAGAGGACAGACAGGGGAATTCACCCGAAGTACCCTGGCCTCATCTGATGGGGTGGGGACATGCTCTTAGTAGCACATAACATTGGGACTAGAATGGTTGTTATCACCCTAATCATTACCCAGATATGGTGTAAGTGATCCCATTTTTGGTTCATTTTGACAAATAGGACACAATGTACATGATCGATCGATCGTTTCTATTTAGTTTCCTTAAACTTGATTCTGGAGGAAGAGTTAATACGCTGTTATATTTAGTTGGGGTTGATATCGAGGGCAATATTTGGACTTGAAGTGAAGGCCAAAAAGTTCTCAAAAGTTTTCTTTAAAAAACCATCAAAAATATAACAAGGGGAACCAAAATTTTCCTTTAACCTTTACATAAATTCATCTGGCTAACCATGCAATGGAAGGTCAGAATATCTCTCTGAGCATTTTGCACTTTACATTTCTGTAACAGCAATCTGCACTCTCATAAGAAAGATGCAGTTAAATATGAGAAAGGAAAGAGAACAGATGAATAAACTGGACTAAAAGATAGTAAATGGATGATGAGCCTGCGAGTGGAGGGATGAAAGCAAAAGGGAATGGATAAGAGCAGAGCAGAAAGGGGGACAGTGGAGGACTTACTTAATGAGGCCATCCTCCATGTAGATATCGGCATGGAAGGACTGGTCATCGTTCACAATCCGCCCACCTTTGATCAGAAGCCTGTCGCTCTGTAGAGAAAAAAGATGGGGGGATGGAGGGACAGGACAGAGAAGGAAAAATGTTATGATTTGCTTAACAAAGACCCAGTTTGGCTTGAAACACTGTCGAGAAAAGCCCAATTGGATGAATATCTACTATGCCAGAGCCAATCTGTTCTATATTTAGAACTGCCCAAAGCTTCTCTATATCTCTGTACTGTAGTTAGATTATATCCATCTTTTTCCACCCAGAAAAGATGAACAATGTCTCCTTCATTCAGTCATTCATTCACAGCAGGGAAGAGACGAGGCATGTTTGTAACTCTTGTCCTATGTAAATACACCAGACACAGTTTACCTATGGACCACCCTGTTGGTCTGTCTGCCCAGGTCTCAATGTTTTTGCCTGGCTTTTGTCGGGACATTTTCTCAATTTCTTGGACAAATGTGTCCATCAAATAGTATAAGTTAAGTTACCCGCACTGCTCTGATGCTCATTCTGCCCTTTGACTAGCACAAAATTATTCAGGATTAAATTTCTGTTATGTAAACATAGGCTTTATAAGATTAAGTTAATTGAATACAGAAATGAGGCTCACAGAGTCCTCAGTATGTAGCAGTTAAATCACAAAATTATGAATATTACTGTAAATATAGGTTAAGGAAAAGCTATTCATTAATAATAATCATAATAAAACTCTATTTGTGTAGCCCTTCTCTTTACAAAGGAAAAGGAAAAAGCACACAAATGCAAGTAAAAACTAGAAATGGAATCATAAAACACAAGGATAATAAAATAATCCTAAAGGTAGATAAGAATACAGAATTCGCTGAAGCCTTTACTCAGCATGGTGTCCTTTAAAATGACCTGAACCAGTCATGCTGATAACATTTGGGTGGTTGACAAGTTTGCTGTTGGAAGCAGCTTTTAAGGCCTGATCTTGGATTAACATCTTAACCATGTACATCCAGATTTTGTTATGCAACAAAACTAACTGTGGATGTTATTTTCTCAGTAGAATGCAATTATCCAGACCTTCTGCAATTGCAAAAATATTGATTATCGACCATTTAATGAGGCAGGATTTCTATATTCTACATGAGAAAATAACGATCCTTATCACTGAATGTAATGCATGCATCCTGCTTTGGTGCAGGAAAATGAAGCGCATCTGAGGAGCCTTCAACTTCACATCCCGTAATGTGGTCTGATCTGGGCGTTGCCATGACGCCACACAGTCAGACATGAAATCTGCTGCTGCCACTGCACCACGGACTGACTCTGGCAGGCCGTTGCCATGGCAACGGGCTGACTGCAGGGAGAGAGACTGGAGAGGAGACTGGGCGCCTGGTTTTGCTGACTTGTTGGAGAGCTGGATGAGTGAGCAACTGGCTGTCGAACAGGGTGGAGGGCTGCATGGATAGAGGGGAGTTGTTGGTGGGTTGACTGGGTGATATATGGACAAACTGTTTAAGATGCTGGTTAATTGACTGGCGATATGATGAATGCTAAAAAAGATTTTAGTTACAACTTCTTAAATGAGAATGTTTTTCTTTGTCTTATATGATTGACTTTCTTTGGGTTTTGGACTGTTTTTCACCTTGGGCTTTGTATTTTTTTTAAATTTTATTTTATAGACCATGTGATTAAGCAGATTTATCAATAATGAAAATAATTGTTGGTTGCAGCCCTAGTAACGTCCAAAAAACATGCTACTGTGCAGCGTAGGATTGGATGAGATTCTTTGAAGCTTCTTCAAAGAGTGGAGCCTTTTTTTCTGCCAATTCTAACCGTATAACCATCTGCTATAAAAGGTCAATTCCTTGAAATGTGTGTCCCTGACTGAAATTTATCAATTTTATTCAACAACAATTCTGGTAATCAAGATTTGTTTCAATTCTCTGTTATATTATGGCATTATAAGGAAAATGCTTTTGGGATTCAGGCTGTTTTTGGAACAAATCAAGCCATTTCATGATGTCACCTTTGGCTCTGGGAATTTGTGCAGTACATTGTTCTGTTTTTTTTGTGACATTGCATATATTAAATGACAGATAAATTAAATGGTAACCAAAGTAAACCATGCATCATTCTGGTACAACAAATGTCTTTCTATATTATATTTAGGTCCACGTTTATGACATAGCTACTTTTATGGAATAAATATAATATTAGATTGTACCCTAAACAAACATATTCTTGGTTGTAAATTCACACTCTGTAAAATGACAGGGCTCAGTTCCCAGCCATGCAAAGAAAGACAGACTTCCATAATCTCTCATCAGCACATGTGCGCAGTGATTTAACACCCCTGGCTGTGGACCCAGTGTTTCATCAATGGGATGAACTGCAGCTACTCCTTCACACCTCAGATAAAAAGGAAAGAAAAAAAACATAATACAGTTTTGTATATAGCTCAAATAGCACAAGCCCAATACCTGCTGTGCTCCAAACACACACAATGTGTATATTCTTGTGTCTTTGCGTTTGATGTGATGGAGTAGTGTGAAGCAGAGCCCAGATCCTTCCCAGGCAACCACACCCTGAACACATTACACACAGTCATCAGTGACTGGAACAGCACCAGCATACATCATACTGTAGAGCACGCTGCCCTAAAACTATCGCTCATTAGCTCAGAGATCCTTCCAAAGCAGAACACTCTTCCACTGCTTCACCGCCCTGCAGTATCTTATTATGAACTTGAAGACAGTGTTCATATACTCATAGCTTCCTTAACCTCTTTAACAGGAGTACTGTAATATGATTCCAGGTCTGATGTGAATAAAAAGATACTTTGGATATAATCAAACTCAGACCCTTTAAATCCATTAACTGCGACAATTACTTGTTCCATAGTAGAAATGACCCAAAACTGAATAGAAGAGTATATAACATGACACAATTCATGGATTACTTCATTAGTTAATCAGCAAAAAGTGAATTGACAACTATTCTGACATGTGATTCATTGTTTCAGTTTTGTATCAAGCAAAAACATTCGCTGGTTCCAGCTTCTCAGATTCGCTGCTTTTCTCAGTTTCTATCATTGTAAATTGAATATCTTTGCAGGCTCTGGGAAATATGCAACAACAAAACAAAAAAAACAATTGACAAATTTGCATGGCTACATGTACCAAATAGTGGATATTGTTGCTGTATTGTTGTACTAATGTTTCCAATTGCTCTGCATGGTTTGTAGACTGTCTTGAGAATGCTTATTTTCTTGCTATTGTCTTAACGACATCTTGTTGTCTTCTGTCTGTAATTTCAAACCAGTTGTCTTCTGTCTGTAATTTCTAACCACTTCATTGGTTTCAGAACATCTTGCCAAAGGATTGCAGTTAAAAATTAGCCAGCTGGCTAACACTGGCACATTTACAGAAATGTTAATTAAAGTGCATTGTCCTTTTGAATAAACACATGGATGGAAGGAAATGAATTGCAAACTTCTAGCATTCACTGGAAGTTTAAAATGAGAATACTGCACAATCAAACAGTAGTTTCCATGCATAAAATTTATTATTATGATTATCAATTAATTGTTTAAGTCATTGATTAAATCGAAAGTGGGAAATTCTGCTGTTTGGTATCATTGTAAACTCAATAGCACTGGGTTTTGGATAGTTGGTCGGACAAAACAAGCAATTTAAAGACAAAACCATTTATTTTTTTCCTTAACGATTTCTTCATTAATGAAAAAAGAATTGATGAAAATGAAAATAATCAGCAGTTCCAGCCCTTATACAATAATAATGGAGTTCCACTCAGCAATACAGACCTGCTGTCATCAGCTGCACCAGACAAGTAGACTTTTAATGTGATTTACAACACTGCAGTGCTTTAACAGTCTCTCTTGCTCTCTCGCACACACACATATTTGTCTCGGGCAATTTCTGCCCACTCTCCCCACTAGTCTATAAAAGCATGCAAGAGACCAAAATCATTTAAAAATCAATGGCTCTCCATTTTCATTACAACCCAGCAACTCTCAGTCTGCCGATTTCCTCATTGGTGCATTTGCCAGTGACATAAAATGTGTTAAAATGTATAACGTCAACAACTTAAATCATTTTTCAAAAATATAACAGTACAGATCATTTGAATGGCAACAAGCATGTCCAAACTGTCACAGAATTTCAGGGACACATAGAGAAACTTAAATCTAAGTAGCGTTTGGCAAGGCAATGCAGACCGAACTGTCAAGACTTTTCAAAGACACACTATCTGACACAGGAGTTTTGTCATTAACACTCATAGACTGCATTTCATAAATCGAAATGCAGACACAACATCCTTTGTGGCTTTTACTGGAATCTATGACAAACAGCTTGAATTGTCGCGTTTGCCAGCGCTCATGTCATCTGACCACAAGCAGCAATATGTTACAATTCAACGTTTCATAGAAAATATAACAAGTGACAGCATGATGTTTCCCAATGTTGCCACAGTTATGTAGTTAATGTGTGCCAAAAGACTGTTTATGTTTCAGAATTTATTCAGGGTTTCCATCAATTTGGAGAAATTGAAGGGATTTGTAAGCATATCTGCCTTTTTTGACTATTTAAAAAAAAAAAAGAGGGATACAACGTGGGGCAAAATTTGATTTTATTGTACAGTAGGTGGGGATATCGTGTACGGGCACCTTGGTCAATCATGCCACCAAAGTTTTTGTAATGTCACATTATAACACTTTTCTTCTCAATATAACAAAACACAAACTCTTGTGATAGTGCCATAGTGACACTGCTGGAGTTAAACTGTCTGTGCTACGATTTGGTTATGGGAACAAATCTAACCATTTGTTCAAACATTAACGAAACAGCACCATCCACATAATGAACAAATACCACAGAACATACCAATGTTCTGTGGTATTTGGATGATTTAATGGCATGATGTGGCTCTAGTGGTATTCACATGACCAAATCCTGACTCTGAGATGGGACTGTATAATCACTACTGCTTCAAGATGGTGGATTCAGGTAAATACAATATCATAGTGAACGTATTAGTGATGTGCAACCAATGACAGGCTTTTATCTGACAGGCCTTGGAGAGAAACAAGAGCAATGGCTGCATATAAAGCCTTATTGTGCTGTTATTACATTGCAATCACGTCTTTGTAGTGACTTTGTTTGGGAAAGGTGCCTGTTTTCACACATGTTGTGGTGAACATATGATCTGACCACAGATACTAGGCATCAATATCAGTCGATTCTTGCCCACACTTCCCCTGGAATCCTTGTTGGACAAACTAGCTCATATTCCCTACCTTGTTTTAAAGCCTCAGTGTTTTTCTTGGTGTCTGCCCCCCACAATAAAAACCAGGAAAGGGGATATACAAACACTGTTCAAGACACAAGTATCTCAGATGCCACTGGTCAGAATTTCATAAAGTTTCCAGGAATGATGCATGTGGTCCTTTCATTCTAGCATTTTGAAAATGTACTGACTGGCTGCAGTTTGGGACTAGAAAGTTTGTCTGTATATCATATAATATTATGCCAGTCACTGGATTTTCATGGAACTTTAGGGAACAATGCATCTCTGTTCATGGATTTTGAAGTAATCAAAGTAAAAGAATTCCCAAATTTTACACAACTCTGCCCTGCACCCATGCAGGGGACTGCAAAAAAATTTCTTGATCCATTCAGAGTTTCAATCATTCAAATTTGGACTGGAAGAGCCAACTAACTGACCAGACAGACTGAAAACTGTGATTCTTTTGGTTTCCCAGAATAAGCAGCTACTGTACAGTGGTGAGGGACAGCATGTACAACCATGCTGAACATCCTATCTGTCTAAAAGGCCCACCCAAATGTTCAGGAAAATACAACAAAGTGAAGTATTTGCTACAATTTGTTTGTTCTATGCTTATATTCTGTTAATCTCATGTCAAAATGCAACAATATAAAACCATGACACGTCACAGGTGTTTGAATCACATCCGTTTGTCATTCGCTCATATCCAGAAAGTGACTTGGTAACATATTTATTTTGGAGATTTTTTTTTTCTTTAATTTAAATTAGGTAAAATATTTATGTTTAGAGATTTATATTAGTTTAAAATGCTAGAAAAAAATACTATTCCTGTTTAAGTGCATGATTTGATGGCGAGTTAGAACATTCACAGACACAGACATCAATGATGATGTTGATCCTGATTTGTTCTGACCTTCCAGGGTCACTAACCATGTCCTCGTTTGTCAATCATGTCACTGTTAATGCATCCAGTTTTTGGAAGGGGAAAAAGTCTCACTGGATGAGCTGCACCCAGTCAGTAGTCACTAACAATAATGAACTGTAGCATGCTCACAGAATGTTAATGGAACGTGTTAATGCCCTGTTAAATTAATGCTAAGATTAGTAGGCAGTAGGCTTAGCTGTTACTAGCCTATAAAAACAAAACACACTGCGCATCTCTATAAAAGATCCAATGAAGTCCAGTCAAACTTTTTTCAGTTGGTCTTAATGATGGAAACATGGAATGATGGAAACATGGAAAATAATTGCAGCACTGACAGCTTGAAAGGTCATCAATGTTTTTTTTTGTGAGGTTCTTGGATTGTTTTGTGGATAACAGATACAACGCTTTGACTGTGACTGTGACTGTGTTTAGCTGGAAACAATGCCAACATTTAATTGTTAGTGGGGGTGTTTATGATTCCCAGTGTGACAAATGTTTCTTACTCATCTTTACTTCCATATGTGTACTTGCTTACGTGTGTGCGGGTGAAATTTTGGCGCTGGTTAAAGAGTAGAGGATTTGGTGTTTATCTACTGTAAGTCACAGAGGGCAGGATTTTATCAACAGTCCTGGAGTCGACAAATTAAAACAGTTGAAGGAGGATTAGCTTTAACACAAACATCACGCAGGATCACAACTGCCTGAGATCAACTACAAAGCTCTGTCAAAAGTCTGTCCCGATTTGAAACATAAGAAATCAGCAGGGCTTATAAAACTGTGTGTTCTGGCTCTTTTCATGCATTTAAAGGTTGGAAGTCTTACAAGAAAAAAATCATTAAAACTTTTTTACCTGCCTCAACTGCATCTTACTTCTAGTTCTGACAAGTTCGTTTGATACATTTCTGACAGCGAAGTCAAGTAAAGTCCAGGTTGGAAAAATATCTTGTCATTCAACTCTGAAAAAAAAAAAACAAAGCACCGAAAATAAAGCACCTCTCACAGCGCAGGAAACTGTCATTTTCTGTTACACAAGCCAGCAGTAATCAAAAATAGACGGCAGGATGTTGCTCTTGTACTACTACGCTGATATCCAGTGACAACTTTTTTCCACTTCCACCAGACTGGAGGGGGGAAGTGCTCATAAACTGGGCCGAAAATTTCTAATAGCCACTCCTCGGTGCTTAAGTGGGAATAGTCCTGGAAAACACCACAGCTACAAAACAGGCCAAAGGGGCTGTGAGGATATTAGTGGAGACCTCCATTTGATGTGACAGAGACCTTTGTGTGGGTGGAGAGAGCAGCAGGGAGGCAGGCAGGGACCAATGGAAGAGGGAAGTCATCCTGAATGTGCACCAGTGCCTCTGCTTCAGCCTTGTTGCCTAGCGAGCAAAAATATTTACTCTTCACCCAAAACTGCACTGGGATTTTTTTCACATTCTGGAAAATGAAAACAATGAGACTTATCAATCTAAATTAATTGTGGAGAGTCCTGCCAACTGAGATCACAGAGAGATCCTGCTTGTCTGGAATGTGGATCTTGTGATAGGCTGGAGTAGCATAACCATTTAAAACCATGGTGACAAAAAAAAAAAAAAAGAAACAATCTGGAGTTTGAGAAGGGTTTGTAAGTGAGTATGACTGCTCATTTAAGTGTGTCAGATCGTATCCCCACATAAGAAAGCAAACAGGAGTTGTATTTTCCTGCCATCACAACTGTATGCTGGTCGCCATGGTGAGTTGCACGGCAACGTCTGGGTGGCCACAGGGTGTTTTGTTTGCACTCAAGCCCGCTACGCTGCAGCCTGCGTGGCGATGGTACAGTCTGGTGTGGCGGAGCCCTGTTTTGTGGTGTGTCAACAGGGGTAACGGGTTTAATTTCCCAGGCAGAGCCGCTGTCTGCCGGCCCTGTTTCATGCCCACAGATGTTCATTCCAGCTGGAGGGGATTACTGATGACATGTACCAGCCTGGAAGAACACTGAGGCTGCTGTGAACGAGTATGAGGGAAGGGAAGAACCACACCTAAAAATCTGACAGAGCCACTCTGGCAGAGAGCAGATGTAAGGAAACAGCTGGAATAGAGTGGACATGCATGGAAATACAGTAGGAAAGTCTGGGAAGGAGAGGATTGTTATAAATACAGTATTTAAGGTCCTTGTGTGTCAGTATGTGTCTTAACACAAGATTTTATGGCCGCAGCACTTCATGGAGAGTTATTTGTCAAAAACCGCTTTTGAATCCTCTTTTAAACTTCCACCCTGATGAAAGCAAAATAGCCAGAAACATTTGGTGAATAAAGCATTGTGGAACTGGAGAAGAAATGGGCGACGTGTTTTAATCTGGATGGACTTGCACTGGTCTGCACCTTGCCATATGAGTGTTCTCAAAGTAAAAACTTGTTGAAGACCACTTTTTAAACCTACAGGCAGTGAGCATTTGATGCTCAGAAGAAAAAAAAATTGATGATATATTGATGATAGCATGAGGCCATTTCCATCACCATTATATGACTAATGATGGTGTGTAGAAATACAGAAATAGAGTTTCCATTCTGTTAATTTATAATCCTTAAGATCTGTATTCTGCAATTACCTCTGTATATAGTAGTTTTCATTATTACTGGCAGAGTCCACCTCTCCCGCGTTGGATTCAAATTGTGTTTTGACGACATTTACATGGAACAATTCATGCTGACTGGACATGATAAGGAAGTCGATATCCTGTGTTTTTGTAATTGAATCATAAATTCTGTATTACTAATGAAACTGTTGACTGTGTTCTTTAAAACAACATGACATGTTGAATTTTCTCAGTTTGTTTGGTTGCACTATTAACAGATGCGTGAGTTCCCCTGTTGTATTTCTGAGTAGCCATTAAAGGTGTGTTTGCTGCCCCCAGTGGTTGATACAAGCATAATTTCAAACGGAACACAGACCTTTATAATTAAGGGCATTTTCAAACCTGCATTGGTCTATCTAGTTGAATCAGACTGTGGTTCGGTGTCCCCCTTGTTACGATTTGTTTGAGCAGATCTGAACCCAGCAATCATACTCAGGTGTGAGACCCTGAAGAGAAACCGACCTTAATCTGACCCAACTACAAAGCGTACTCTGCAAGTTTGAGCTAAATGGCTCCCGTAGCCAGGAACGCTTTGCATACTTTGATGCAGATGAGCGAAATCATCAGTTTCTAGCAACTAGCTGGAGAATGAATCTTGGCCTGACATGGACTAGCAACAAAGTGTGTTGCCTTGATTGATATTTGGGCATATAGGACCTGCTTCAGGACCTTCTTACTGTATTTACGTTTTCACTCCTGCCCAAGACACATCTAACCAATGAGTAGAGTGAACGTGCTCACATGGCTTTTAGTAATACATTTTGGTTAGCTTGAATTTATACCTGTGTGAAAAGAAACCAAACCATGTAGAAAACGTAAAAAGTTTACCAACTTAACCGCTAATTTAACATAGGTTTGAAAACGCCCTAAAACACACTTGCCACAACCACGAGTAGGCAAAGGTGTCACGACATTAACCAAGGATGAAATCTTAATGATTAATGAGTTTGTCACTCGTGTTACCAATCTTTCCAGGGAGATATCTTGCCTCCGTGTCAAACTACTAGAAGGTGAAAAATTGTATCTTGGTGAGTCTAATGCTCTCAGTTGTAGCATCACCCACTAATTTGGCCTGAGGAGATGGGCGTTATTAGACACATAAAATCATGCCTTCTGAAGATCTAACACCCCAAAAATCTCATATAAAAGCAGACCAAAAAAGGAAAAAGGGGATCGTTAAATTAAAATTTCCATCCCTATAATGACTGTGAAATATGCATTGGAAAATCATGGCCTACTTTAGCATATTATAGAAACATGCCCTACTTTAAAGAGTAATGACATTAAGAGACCAAAATTATGGATGCAGAATACAAGATCTTTACAGGCCAAAGCTACCACAGTCTTCACCCCTGTGGTTGTAATAGCAACTGAGGAGACGAGACAAAGGCTGTGTCTCCCACAGCCGAGCAACACACCCCTGACTGCAGCCCGAGCTGCAACAATGAAAACTGGCAGGCATTTCAGACTCACACACACATACAGACAGAGAGAGAGGGGGGGGGAGAGAGGGAGAGGGAGTGGGCTGCTAGTTTTATCTGCAGTTGTAACACACACCAGCACCCAGCTGGCTCACTGTGTAACACCAGCCTGCCCTGAATTCAACCTCTAACGGAGTCTGAATCTTTCTCCTTCTTGTGATGCAGAAAAAGAGGCACCCCTTCACAAGGCCGGTTTATCACAGCTCATCACAAATAGGCGTGTATTTGCCCCCCCTCTCCTTTCCTCCTCTCACTCTCCTCTGCACCAGCCTGCAACATGAACAGTGCAGTGGCCCATGTCTGCAGGGGACAGCTTTCATTTTTAACAGTAAAATGAATAAACCCTTTTGTGGAAAAAATGAGCTTATGTGCAAGAATAGTGAATTATTTTACACCATACTTACTTTTGTGCAATTATTTGCCAAAGAAGAGCCTCGGGACAATGTGATAAGGATATAGTATAGTAATGTCACTAAAACACTGTGCATCAAAATGGCACAAAAAGCTCACTGAGTAGGGGATTAACATCGGTTTTCAATAGCCTGCCATTTGAGTGATCAATTAGGCCCGAAATAATCTCCATGAGAGAGAAAGGGTTGAGAAGATTCCTGTCAAAATGGCTAAAACATGATTTTAATGGCTTCAAATGAATTGGAAAAATTCTTTTTTTTCAAATACAGGGAAAATGCACGGGCAATTAATGGCCTGTAATGCACATTCATGCAATAATATAACGATTTGCTATCAAAAAGAATTAAAAATGAATCTTTAAGTACGATCTTAAACCATAAACTAAAAGATATGCACATCAGACAGCAGAAACATTACAGTGATTATTATATGGGCGAGCCGGCTCGTCACACGCATGGATCCCCTCAACAAAGAAGATGCGGGACACCTTTAAGAAAACGCCTTATCTCCCTGTCTGACTGTCACTGTGTCATGCTATTTCATCGTGCGTATTTTTTCCAGCGGCTTCCTGCAGGATGAAGTCTGAAAATAGACATAAGAATTATAATCCCTACTGGTGCTCGTTGAGGATCCACAGCCGAGTCAGCGCAAAAAAACACTAATAAAGCAGTGATTTCGCAAAAGCAGGCATCAAGAGTTCCCACATCCAATGAAGCGTAAATAACTCTTACTCACTGTGATCTTTGGGATATTCTTTTTTCCTTGATAAGACATTTTTCGTTCGATTCCACCTTTAAATCACGATTTAAGAAACGGTATTCCCTCTTTACTGGATGCTGCAGCGGCCCTCGCCTGGATGGGAGCTTCAGGGAATGGTCGCCCCTCTGTCAGTGCGATGTATAGTGCCTCGCAGACTGTTATAGGAGCGTCAATGGTCCAGTCACCCGACCGGCCCCTCCCTCAATAGGCTCAATTGGAAAGAAACAGTGTCGCAATCTTTCCACCGGAGGGCGCAGTGGAGCAGCTGGTGAGCAGACTGCAGCCCCCCAGTTATCATCCAGTTGTCTGCATTACTGAGCTGTCAGACATTTTTTCTTGCACATAAACAACATATATCAGATGTACAGTCGTCATTGTTGACCTCAGATCAGATTGTATTGCCTCATATATATAACAAATTACTCTAAACTAGCTGTCTTAAAATTCACCTGTCTGTAGTTTATTCTATTACAGAGTATCACAAAGTCACATAGGAGATTAATTGGTGAAAGTAGAGGGCCAGCAATGACTGACTGATTGATATATTTATTGAAAGAGAAGATATAACACTCCCTTTAATCCCTACAGGATAGAAATCACCATCATTAAACTCATTATTGTCATTATTATTATTACAATTAGTGACATTTATTCAGAGGAGATGGAATTCACTCTGCTAGAATCCTAATTCTCAGGTACATGCTGAATGAATAGACTTTGAACATTTTGCCTAATTACAAATTAACTAACTGGCAAACTAGTGTGAAGTTGTAAAGTTTAATTTTCAAAAACACTGTAATACACAATGAAACACCAAAGTAGGCGTATGGGTTACATTTTCTATAATCATGTCATTTGCAAGTTTCTTCAAAATTTCAAGTGTTGAATGAAAAAATAAGTAATTTCAGCCATTTTAAACACCTTCAAATGGCTTATTTTCTAAGTGCAAGTAAATCTAACTAGATAAAATGTACATACATGTGATCCTGGATAAATTCAGGATCAAATATTTGGTTTAAATTAAAACATTATGTCGAAACATTAAATCCAAGTGTAAATCTTCACTAATGATTACCTACAGATTTGATATTTTGTTTTTCTGAGCACAGAGGAGGGGGGCAAAATGGAGTAGCAGCTGTCACAGAGCCTGTCCACCACATTACACACCCCACATGTCTACTCATCCCACACACACACACACATACACACACATGCAGAGAGACCCTCTCCCTCTCTCTGCATGTCCCCACCCAGCCATGTGTCTCTATTGTTCGGACCTAAAGTGGATCCCCCTCCACTCCACTAGTCGTTTTCATCCACCACTCCCTCCTCAGCACTAATGCACCCATAATGAGGCTTTGAGAATGACATGCATGTGAGAGCAGGCACGTGACTGAGGGTGTGCCTGTTTATGTGCGTCTATACTACTATTATAAACTGTAAAATTGTACTTTCATTCGGTACATATTTTTCATAGTTTTCAAGGAAGATATTGATTTATCGCATGCAAGATGTGAAGTGTAATGTTTAAAGGTTTTATGACAAAATGGTGGTACCCTATCTCTCTTATTAGTTTAGTTTTAGAATATTTGTAAGTTACTGTATATTTAACAAAAAAAATAATTGTGATTAATATAATTTGAGGAATATCTCATCATGCAATATGTAGATTTTGTTTAGATCTTTTAAGCCCCATAAAACAAAAAGAAATGTAGTATTTTGCTTGGTGTTTTAATCTGCAGTCATAAATTGTATATATCAGGAGGGCACACACTTTAATGATTCATATTTTGGGTATAAATTAGTAACTACTGATTGTTTTTCTCCTGCTTTTGGCATCTAGAGGACACAGCGTCTGCATGCTGACATGTCCTTTCATGGCAGTGAGGCAGGAAGGCATTACCTCAGCATTCCCCGGCCTTAGAGAATGCATCAACAACACACTTCAAGATTGCAGGCCTGCAACCTCTGCAGTCCACATTAACCAGCCGACACTGACAGACAAACCAGGGGAAGACAGATCAAGGATGCAGAAAGGACTCTGTCACGCCATCAAAGCTGCATCAGCAGACTTGGCACCTTGGTGGTCCCCAAATGACAAAGAGGGGTAACTGCAAAAATATGTACTTAAGGGATTTAATTCAATTTCTTTGGGTGAAAAATGGAACACACACACCTGACACAAGAACTGGAGAGCACTTTGGTAAAGTTGGGTGACTTGCAAGAGACAGATTTGAAAAAGAATGGTAAAAATCAAAGCCGCAGAGGCCGAGATATCCTGTCTTTTAGCACCAAAAACACTGGATCTACCATATCCCATAATGCAAGTCTTTGGACAGCCCTTGTTTGGCAGTCTCCAAGACCAAGCTGAGAATGTTTTTCTCAGCTCATATATATTTATTTATTTGACATTATATATTTAGTTTTTTATTTTATCAGAATAAATAGATATACAACTGATTTCATGTGCTGAGTAGTACTAACCACAACAAGTAAACTGACCTTTATGTGTACAGTTGGTGAAATACCCCTTTAATTTCCAGGCATTGGTGCTTTTTTTTCTCTTTGAGTGTCATTCTATGAATCTGGATTGTATAAAAAAAACAATTTACGTATACTTGTGGCCTACATGCATACACTTCACATAGATGTGCGCATATGGACAAGAGTAAATGTGATGATGTATATGTGGGCATATAATGTATGTGTGGGTAAGTGTATAAAGTGCTTCTCCCAGTCTGACTGCCACCCTGCAGGATAACAAAGAGGGTGGTCCTTCCCAAACCAGCTCCCCTGGACATCTGGTTAACCACTCCCCATTCTTCACTCCACTACAGCATCTGATTGCACTAATTATCACCAGACAGGAGAGAACCAATCAAACCTATAATTATGATCAATATTGTTTTTATTACTACAACATCAACACAACCTGAAGGGGCATCTCAGTGCAAAAATACTGTGTTTTTTCTTATCGAATATTGTGATTATTTTACCATAATCATGATAATGAAAGGACTATAACAATGATTTTAACTTTTACATTTATCATCTGCTTGCATAAGAAGGTTCATGTTAGGCTACAGTAGCATCCGCAATGTACTAGACAATGTCGGAAGAGTAAGTATGTTCTGTCTGTGCTGTCAGTCTGATTTCTTCAAACAGCTTACAAACAAAGCAAACACATACACACACACACATACGCACACACACACACACATACACATACACACACACACACACACACACACACACACACACACACACACACACACACACACACAGCCTACTCCCTTGATTTCTGCTGAATCATCTGGTCATTCAGGAGGTGCAGTGTTGCAGTTCAGTCTCAGGCCAAAAGGGGGAAAACTGGCTGTCTGCTGTACTGAAGATGCCCACATTGTCCACATATGTACATGCTTAGAGGAAACACTTTATTGTATACAACACTGTGATGGTAAAAGTATTACAATTTACATTTAGAATTCAGAAGAGATAAGTTAAATATATTATTGGAATGATGTGTACTGTATGGATTCAAATACAGATAGGTTAGTTAGTGCGTGCAGCAGTCAGACTGTGAATCAATAACAGCACAGGGATTACTGAGGTGTTAGTGACAAAAAGGACAAAAAAAACCCCCAAAAAACAAAACAGCACTTTATGGTTTCAGTCAGTCCAGTCCAGTAGCATTATTCTGACATCAGGTCTGTCACCCTTCTGCTGCTGCTGAGTCTCCAATGAATTAATGATGGGAGACAAGGGAGAAAGACAATTTGCCCCCCCAGCAGGAACAGACAGTCTTAGGTTTTAGCCATGTGAGTGGACTTAGATCACGCAATATTTCGGAAAAAAATAAACCTGCAGTGCGGAACTTTTATTTATAAATGAACGTCCATTACATTCAAGCCCGTGCCAAACAAGGTCACACAATGCTGATTAAACCTATCACCAGCAGATAACTCTGTCTGTATTTCACAGTATAGAGAGTTTTTAAAACTCATGTCTGGCACGACATTCCCACAATGGCCGTTTGGCCATTAATTGTGCGGCTCTTCTAGACTTTCAAAATGTTATAGGACTAAATGGATCATATTCTGATGGTGAAACGAGTCATTTCACAGAGGTTGTATGAAACTCCAAAAAGTTTATCCACTGTTTTACAGCCGCAGCAGTAGGTTATGGCCACTGGCCATCTGACGTTCTGGGACGAATCCCGGTGGGCCAGTGGGCTGTCAAAAAATATGTTTTTGGGCCGGTGGACCATCGAAACATATCCGTTTTTACTGGCCCTCTCTGTGTGCTTGTTTTTAGGGGTGCACACGAGTTTAGACAAGAATTTAATAAAGTATATGACTTCCCTCACCTCACACAAATATATGACTTCTGTCAGTTGGAGACAGTAGATTTTGCTGCCAAAATCATAAAAGCTCATATCCATGGCAGTGCTGAGCAGGTTTCTCAAGAGTAGTACAAAGTAAGTGTTGCTTTCCAAAGACGATGTTGTTGTTTCCTAATAAAATCCTAATAAAAGTGATCCAACAATCCAATTTTGATGATTACCCCATTAAATATATGACCCTAGTTACTAGACAGTGTAGTATCCTCTAAAAGAGAACAATCCATTTTGTAACGTTCTAAACTTGACTACAGCAACACAATCACTGATGCTGCTGAATCCAAACCAGAGTTGACGTCAGGTTGATGAAGTTTTATGCCTTTAAGTAGGCAATTAAATTTTATTGGATTCTATTTGACTGTAATCTATGACATATTGTATTACATCATATCATTAAATAATGTTTAACCCCTTCCTGCTACTCATAAAAATCAATTTGCTCCATTCCTGCATTGTGTGAGTATGTCTGTGCATGCAAATACATCATCAGCCCTGAAATGGTTAACTAGTAATCATCCTCCCTTTGTCTAATGGCTTCTTTCTTCTCTGAGCCAAAATTGTGTCTGTGTGTGTGTGTGTGTCTGTGTGTGTGTGTGTGTGTGTGTGTGTGTGTGTGTGTGTGTGTGTGTGTGTGTGTGTGTGTGTGTGTGTGTGTGTGTGATCCAGAGAGAGGGAGGGATATGAATCATCGTTTTTGTTGCCCAGAGAGTGATCTCAGTCTGGCATTACAAGTACCAAGTTTTACTGCTGAAAAAAAAGAGTCATTTAACAGTGGATGTAGCAAATAATAATAATAATAATAATCATATTACTGATAAAGAAAAAACATGGGAACATGGAGCAGGTTATAATTCAGATTAAAAACCAATAATACAATACGGTCTACACTACAGTTTTGTAGCAGGTATGTGAGAAACTTAAAGTTCTTTGTACTCAGACATAAGGTAGGTACCATAAACATTTTAGTTAGTGTGCCTTATTGGTAAGACATGGAAATAGTATCTTCCTTGCATATTACTCTTCCTGTTCCATATACCTTTTTTCCAAAAAATCAAAATCACTCTTGATTTTATTTATAAAAGACTGAAAAACATGTATTTTCCAGGAATAAGGAAATAGAATTCAGGATAAATCATAAAGTTTTTGCCTTTGTCATTGCTGTTCTAATGTCAGCATTTGGTTGTTGGAAGATGACATAGACTAAACATGTGTTTCATTTTGCTCTGTTTCCATGGTGCAGAAACTTTCAAACCCATTCTCTCTGTTTCTCTCTGTCTAAATGGTGCCACATGTTGCTCTTTGAGGACACCTATGACAACAAAGCTTTCCTGATGTTTGCTGTGCACATTGAGAATAATGAAAAAAGGTTTGGGAGGAATGCTCAAACCCTTTCTTTTTTGAAGTCATAAGTGTAATAAAGTTTTGCTGGAGTTTTGACCCCTTCAAACGTCTTCCCTTCTCCATGCACCTTGGAAGAAGGTGAAGTTGTGCCAGAAACCCCTACTCTCAAAGTCTTGAACAGGTCACCACACTTTAATGGACCACAATGAACTTTGTTGGTTTAGATAATGGGCCTCTGTTACTACTAAAACTAGTGTTGCTTCCACTGTTTGCACTATAAGTAGCACACCCTAGCAACCATGCTGTTCCCTCTGTACAGCCACAACCACTATAACAATGAGCTCATGTGCAATGGTAACTAGGTAGCAACCATACAAAATCTCTAGAAACTATCAAAAACACTCACTCAGTACACCATAGAAACCACTACACAACCACTCAGTAATACGCAAATCCAGAGCACTCTATCAACCACCTAGTACTTCCATAGCAACCACTCAGAGCACCCTAGCAACCACCCTGAATATGGTAGCAACCTCTTATTCATCCATCCAGCTGAGTCCTCTACGAACTTTTATGCCATTAAAACTAAGTGTGCTATGCTGGGAAACAAGAAAAAGAGGAGTTCTGCAACAGAAGAGCACATATAGACGTTTACTTTTTGGTGTAAATATACCGCAGTTTTTTTTTCTGAGTTGCATTTGATGTGTATTCCATGTCTAATCTGTGTGGTTTAAGATAATATCACTAACCTTGTCATACTATTATAATACCTCTCAGTACTTTCTGTCTAATATACAGTATATCACTGACTTGTATTTTGGCTTGTTTTGATGAACTATACACAAAAAATAGCAGATCAATGTGTTACTAAATGTGTGGGCATGGTCTGTGGTTTCATTTAATCAGGAGTCAGGTCTTCAGTCGCCCAGACCTGAAGCAATGAAAGAACTTTTCATTTGTCCAGTCTTGAGTCATGCCCTGTGGCCATGTTTGCTTGTGCCTTTTTTCAAATTTTATTGTCTTGACGAATTTGTCTTGTTTTCCTGCAGTATTCCTCAAAGGTTTAAGAATTATACTAGCCAAACAAATGTTCGTAAATGTTTGCTGTGTATGGTAAGTCCGCCTCATTTCCCCGGCTTTTTTAACAGGTACTCTGTTGGTGTATTTTCTCCACATATGCTTTTAAGACTAATTTTATTTGTTGCAAAATCAAATTTGCCAATAAAATCCTAACTCCATTCATGGCTACTCATTATTTGCTTTGGGGTTCTATGACTGCACAATATACTGAATATATGTTAAGTTAAAGTATCTATTCTGCAATGCTTTTAAATTCTCTCTGCAATTTCTTTAGTTGATTTCTTCCAGTTATTTTATATAGGAATGTAATAGAATGACGCATAAAATCAGCAATTTAGAGTCTCATCCACATTTTCAGCCCCCAAATGCACTTGGCATAAATCCAGCCTCTCTGAGCTTTGAAGGGGTAGATGAAGGGCAGCTTTTAAATTTTATTCAGGTGTGGCCCACAGCTTGACAACACCATTGTCAATGTGGGCATTCAGGAGTCAGTTGACTGTACTCATTGTTTACAATTTCAAAAGGTTATAAGCCTGTATAGTTTGCCTCTACATCTCACAAAGCTTATTTCATGATCAAATATTGTTGTCTTACAATAATAATTGAATATTTAGCTCCTTTAAAAAACAAAGAGGATACAAGAAGTAAAAAAAAGGTGAAAGTAGTGACACACATCGTGGGAAACACTCCTGTCATTCACACATGCTGCAGCTCACATTGTCAGTCACACAAAAGTTACCTTACCTTCACGTCTCCCATGTTTTGCAACACTTCTTTACCGCCGCTGGCTCTGATCTCCAGCTGAGGTGAGTCTAGACCTCTTTTCTCTCCGGAGCAGCTCTTGTTGTCATACGCCGGGTTCCTCGCATCAAAACCGGTCTCCCGTTTGGCTGTCCTCGGGGTGCGGGAGCCCCTCTGCCCGACGCTCAGGGCATCAAAGTCTATGGTTTTACTTTCAAATGCGCCCTCCACGTTGCAAAACAAGCCGCCGTATTTCTGCCTGGGCACCTGGTCGGCTGTGCCGGGTCGGGCGAGATAAACCGGCAAGTCGTCTTCTGCCATGTCCCAGTTTCCCCTGCGCTCTGCCATGGTGGAGCCCTGCAAGAGTGACCGAGGAAGAAGTGAAACTAGTGCTGAAGTGGTGTGTGCCTGTTTGTGTGTGTGTGAGTGTGTGGCACTGTGGGGCTGCCAGAGCAGACAGGCAGGCAAGAGTTCAGTTAAAGCCAGAGGTGGCACTGTAGTGGTGCCTGATACACGGCCAGGTAGCATATAATTTACACACAGATCATGAGTGCTTGAGTTTGTGGTTTTAATTAGTCATTGAAAACAAAAATCCACTGCAGTAGAGGGATCAATGAACCCGTAAATTTCATTTGGAAATATTTGGTTAAAGGGTACCAGTCTCTATTTATGTAAACTTACATATTTTCGCTGTTTACCTACCTTTCCTTTCTGAAGCAGAATTTTTAAATGAGCTAAGAGTCAAAATAGGTATATTGACACTTGAAGATGTCGATATTCAGCAGTTTCAGTAGTCGGCGCACTAATATTTTGGCCACAGGTGTGCTTTCAGCAGGAGGCAGGAGCTGTCCACTCGGTCGCTGTCCTTTCAGCACCACTTAAGACACTTGATAATGTATGTACACCTGCGCTCTCCATTCATACCCCTTGGCTAGGCTGAAACATTCGGACTCAAAGTATAGTCTAAAGCTGATGTTGCCTCAAGTGCCTGTCTGCTTTGCCTTCAACCGCCGACACCCCGGGGTGATTACTTGCGCCAGCACAAATGAGACAGGATCGTGTCAGCAGCAAAGCAGCTTTCAGGCAGCAGGTCCTCAAACTGAGAGAATGCTGAGTCGAGATGGCAGGAATGCAATTATGTAACGTCCACATATATCAGCTTGTTTCAAAAGTTAAAGTAGGGGTCAGGTCAAAATCGGTTTTGTAGGCCTTGTCCTCTTCTTTTTTCCTCCAAAAAGTTACTATACTAACTTTTCAGACAGCACTGACAAAACTAAAAGCAAGGGAAGAAATGTGGCATGGCACTTAATTTCACCCCTGTTTAAATCAACCAGAATATCCACAAATGAGTCTCAAAATTCAGAATTAAATTCTTATTCATCGCCTGTTTTATCCACTATTGATATTCATTAAAAGTGGAAAGAATAATGACAGTTCAGTCCTGTAACAGTACTGGTACTGGCACTGGTACTGTGTAAGGATGGCTTTGATATCACTGTGAGGTGAAAGGCTTCATCAACTGGATTAGAAATAACACGGCTGCCTCAAAAATCCCATTGAAGTGCTAAGCATATGAGAAAGAAAGAGGAAGAGCATACAGAGACTGAGACAGAGCCCCCAAGGTCAGTTACACTGTAGGCTACAGTGAAATCAAACAGGGCACATGTTCAGGTCTCATCTGACAGGTTGTCATCACTGAAATGACACCTTGGCTGGTTGTCAAGCCACTTCATGGGGGCACTGCACTCATGTCAGCTTCCAGTGTTTTCCTACAGTGCACACTCTTGCAGAAGTTTTGCAACCAAACTTAAATTTGTGAAAGACTGAGCCTGATGATGAAGATTTAAAAATATATTTATAAGCCTGCAGAATAGAAAATGTAACTAGCAACATGCAGCATTTGAACATCCCTTTTAAACTGCAAATACATACAATATATGCAAGCATGATGGATTTGTAATGCTAGAAATAAATGTAGTATTGTGCAGATTATAAAACTGAAAATCAGACAGTTGTATCTAACCATACATGTGTTTTTTTCTTTAACAACAGCTGACATCACCTATATTTGCAGAACCTTTTTTACTGGCACTTGGAGAAAGCCATAAGTTAACATGTATGGGAGGGGGAAAGAATGGTCAAGCACTATATTCTAAAAAGATGGCTTAGTGGAGATTTTTTCAGGGGACTGAAGCTAAGTAAAATATGATAAGTAGCTCTATTTCCACACATTCCTGGCTGAATACCACTGTCGCAGTTCCTGTGGCTCTGTTGGCATGGAGCACAGCAACTTGTCAGGCCAGCAGAAATTTCCCCTCACATGAATGTGATTAAAGCATCAAGGTTTGTGGAGATGCCAGGAGCCAACTAATATTTCTTGCTTCAGTAATTCTATGGTGGCTTACTCCGAGTGTCTCTGTCTGTCCTGCCCTATTTTCTGTCTCTCCAGTATGTTACTTCTTTAGACTGTAAATAATGCTGAGAGAAGGGGGACAAAACTAAATAAAACTGACAGCATTCTTTAGATTTTCAGCCATGCAATGGCTTTGTGTTTTGGCTGACCACACGTTTACATGCTGACACCAACCGGTTCTGATGACCTGAAAAGAATTAAATATTATGTAAGCAAACAAGGACAGTGCTCAAAGGCGGAGATGTTTGTCTTAAACTGTACCCTGTTTTACTGTGGTCGAGACAGAGCAGACTGACTGGGAGGCAGTGTAGCCATCAGCTCACACTGTCTGGCTTGCAATGTCAGTAATGTCAGGATAGCTTCAAACCAAAATAACAAAACAAGTTGTTTATTCCATTTGGGTGCAGCACTATTTTTCCATGCTTCAGTGTCAAAGTGAAAACCCTCTGATGACATAAATTTTTATTTAAATCGATAATATTTTCCAACAAATACACCACACAGTAACATAAAACTTGGCATTTCAGTTTTTGAATAACGTACTCAATTTGGTGATAAGCACAAATCCCAGCCTGGCACTTGGTCAAGAAGATGACTAACAGGATATTGCTCTGACGTAATGAGGTTTTTAAAGCAATGACAATAGCAATACTGGAACAAAGCAGGAGACTATCCTCCATCTTAGTATTAAAATGGATGTAAGGTAGGCCAGCTAGTAAAATGTATGTCCCCCTTAAAACAATAGCTCTCACGTTGCCAGTGGCTTACTGTAATTGCATGTTCATTCAGGCATGATGGAGGGATGTTTGGTTGGTAGGACAGAGTTTGGCAAATTCATGCCCAGTGGTCTTCATGGATTTGGCACAAAAGGCCTTACAGCAAATGAGGCACTTTAAAGAAGTGGGTAAGTGGGCCACCGTTCCACAGGCAAGTCAATAGGAGTTAATTCAAACAGCAAACTATAACCACATGAGGTCTGACAAGTGGGTTCTGCATTGGCTCACCTTGATTCAAGAAACTAAATACATAAAAAACTGCAACATGACAGGTTTTATTGTGACCAAGAGACTTTGTTGCATGTAATGCCCCTTTATCTCTCACCTTTTTAAATTTTTCTCTCTACACTGCCGCCTGTCAAAAAGGCTTAATACCACAAAAAATGTAATTTTATTGTATATTTCTAGAATTTACCAACTACAAACTCGCTTCATTACAGCAGCATGGAGCAACAGAGCGGTAGCCCACAGTCACCAGCAGCAGTCGACTTTTTGGCAACATGCACAGGATGATCAGCAGAAAAAAAAAAGACAAAGGTTTATGTGTAAGACCTACATTTGGATACTTATGTGAATGCCCATCTGCCTGATGTAGCTACATAAACAAGGAATGACAAACTGAGGACAAAGCTACAATGCTAACACACCTCAGCTTTGCACTATACCTCACAATGCCCTATGCAATGCACTTTCTTACTAGTCATAGATTTAATTCTTAATAAGTCATTGAATCAGTTTTGCTCTTTTAAAAGGACTTGAACACTGTGCATTGCAATTTGGCAATTTTGTAAATTCCTTGAATCCTTTGCTAACTAGTTGTCAAAGTGAATCTTCACTTTCACTGGAGATGAAAACCAACAAATCAATTACCAGTCTCTGTTTAATAGGAGTATGAGCCATGAAGTCAGTGTTGCTAAGCAGCTGAACACAGCAGACTGGGCAGCTGCATCCGCCTGAGCTGGTTTGCCTGCTGACCAGCTGCTGCTGAAATAAGGTTAAAGAGCCTAAGAGGATGTACTGTCAGGCATTTCAATCTTGTATCTCTTAGAGGGGGCTTCAAGTCATCCAGAATGGCCCATAATTAAAATATGGGCTTTCAACCGTCCACTCTTTTCTGAGTTCAAATAGTTTTTTGCTGGAAAAGCCTCACCAGTACATTTTCTGCAGAGTAAGCTGTTTCTGTTTCCACACAAGAAATACTGTATGTCATCAAGGATTATGTGTTCAGGAATCAAGAAATATGCAGAATTAACTGTAGATTGTCAAGAAAGAAAAAATAACATATACTAACTCCTTTCATGCAGCTTTTGTTCCATTTAAAACTTTATTTCCCCTATAAATGATCAGTTTTAGAAGGCAGTGCACTAACCTTTGACAGTGACCTCTATGTAAGTGGTGAGAGGAGAACAGATAAGAGTGCGTTTATGACAGACATCCTTTGGCAGAGCTGGTCTAAAATGAAGCAAAACCTGGCTTGAACTCCTGTTCTTGTCTGGCTTGGCAGGGACAGTCACAACTAAAGTGAAAAGACAGACTGTTATCCTGGACTGACTCTGTTCTGTGTTCTTTACAGCTGGTAAAAAAAAAAAAACTGTGGGAAAGCCCAGTGTTTAACAAGCTTATGAGACAACTGTAACTTTCATTGCTTCAGTGCAGAGAAGTTTTATAGTATCATTCTGGTAATATACTACAAGTCTTAAAACTGGTTCATAACACCAAGCAAATTTATGAAAAACTGTTAAATATCACAGATAAATAATGTCTTTTGCAATAAACATACTGTATGTGGTTCTTGAAGAATATTATTGACCTGTAACAGCACAGGGTGTACACTAGCTACCCCTGATATATTTGTCCATTGATTATGGAGTGAAACATGTGCAGAGCAACACCAGCCACAGCTCAAAGCCTATTTCCCTCTCTGTGACATGAACAGCAAGCAGAGCAATAAGTTAACATGCTCGATTAGAACTGCATCAGGCAGGACAACTCATGACAGCTGCTGACTGAAGTCAGCATTAAACTAGATACACAGAGAAAAAAGCCAGATTAAATAACAGTGGTGAATGAATGAAAGATCATTCTTGACCTTGAAAACAGTAGTAGACAAAATAATCTCACCACAATGTCCATTTAGCAGCTATCCTGCATATTTTAATTGTATCACATGATCTTCTTCAGCAGCACTGTAAATCAACTGAAAGCTCCAGGAAAATGAATATGTTGTCAACTGTCAAAGAAACCATAAGAATGATGGAAACAGCAGCTGACAAAACAAATCCATTTCTCTGAGCACTTTATATTGACTGAGAGCTCCAGAACAACTACTAAACGGATTGTGTGGTGAGTTGTTTGTCAAAACAAAAAGATAACAAATAGGACTCAAGTAATAAGTATAAACGAAATTTCTTCATATTGTATCTTACTAATTTTAAACAAAATGTTTTAAAGTCAGTCAAAATGGATAAAATATAATTCTTTAAAGAGTAAATTGTACATGTGACAAAGAAAGATATAAGAAAAAAATCTGTGAAAATGTCTTGTGGCAGCCATTACTCTTTAACTTTGAATGCAGAGAAGACTCAAATTTATTGAATTTGGAATTATGGAATTGAAAACTGTGTGAACTTACTGTGGAGTTGGGATGTAGAAAGGAGTGGGAGGTTTGGAAGAAAATTAACATTGAAGAAACTATCAGACGCTTTAAAATGCTCACCTTCAACATAAAAACCCCTTATCAAAAGATGTGAAAAGAAGACAATTTATCCTTCAAGGTCAAAGGCCATGAAATTTTTATTTTTTACAGCATTACTCGTTTTTCTGTTTATTTAATAATCTAGACGAAAGTAGGAGGGGTTAAATTCTCGTTGGAAGACAGACGGGGGTAAAGATAAAAAAAAAGATCCTCTGTGAAATAAAAACAAAAAAAATATACATTACATTACATGATAATATCAACCGCCTGAAAAAATAATTGTTAAAAAGGAACATACAAGCGAAAAAAGGGGGAAAGTGCATTTAAGGCAACTGCTAGTTAGCTGAGTTTGCACAAAAATAGTCTCAGTCATTCCCCTCGGTAAGTTAAAGTGAATGAAGTGGGTCGTAGTTACTGTTGGCTATGTAATGTGACGCTGGAGAGAGGCTAGACCTGTGAATGGAGCCAGAGGGATGGTCTGATGGCAGATACATTAGCTCAGGTACACAGGGAACAAGCACGGTCAGCTAGTAAATATTGCAGGGACTGGGCAGAGTTAGCTTGACAGGAGAGACGTAGAGTAGGTGTAGTGTTCCATTAACTTTCTCCTGTTTCATTTGGTGGAAGTAATAGCCTAAATAGTGTTTAGTAAAAGAGGGCCGTTAGTATCAAAGAAGTTTTGGTTAGTACAAAAGAAGGGTAGAGAGAGAACCTACAGTATTCTTGAGAGAGAAATGGGGGAAGTTGTTTTTTTTCTGTCTTTTCAGTCATATGAATTTAGCTTTTGCCCATTTTTTGTGTGATAAGAAATTACTGATGACATAACTGTTAGATCTGAATTGAAACCAACCAGGTAGACTTTGCAAGGTAGTCTGAAAATATTTACAGTTTTGTTAAAAGTTCATGTAACTTTAAAGGGTGAGTAGTCGAAACTTGTTCAGGTGAAACCAGCACCCCCTGCTGGTCAACCAGAGCAATACATTTTCAACAGAAAGAATAAGGAACATACTGTAGGTGATAAGGAGGGCAGACAGAGGAAGGGGAGGCAAATATTCTGTTATTCCACATTCATATTCCAATGATTTTTCAGTTATAATTTCCAAGGAAATAAAGTTCATCTTTGCAGCTGTCACTACAATATATCAGAGCAATTTATACCCCATTTGAGTCATCCATAAACTGCCAAGTACATCAACTGTTCGAGCTGCTTCAGAGAGTTAAAAGAAAACGGCAACTATTCACAGAAATATAAGGGGGAGACTACATGAAATAATTCAGACACATGTACATATCAACAAATGTGTATATATTACAGTACAGAATTAGGATGTTTTCTCAGTGGAAATCTTGGGACACAGTATCTGAGTGGTGGGAGCTGTAAAAAAGAAACAAAGGAAGAAAAAAAAACCAAGAAAACCAGAGAGTAAAGCTCTTACAGTCTGCTGGCTTTTGAGAAAAATTAAGAAGCGGTTTGAAAATCCGTAGGTTTTTCTGTGGAGATCCAGACTGAGTGGAGCTGGATCAGAGAGCTTCATTTCACACTTGATCTTTTCTTCTTCTTTTTATCTTTCTTCACTCAAGTCTGTTATCAGTGTCCAGTGAAGTTGCGTCCTGTATCCCCGGTTCAGCTATAGTGTCTGTACACACTAGTCTCTGCAGTGTAGTTCAGGTCTTTTTTCCAGGAGAGTCCTAGCAGTCTGTGTAAGCACCATTCTGGGAACAGCGAGGGCAGGCCAGCCTGTAAGACACCATGTCCTGAGTGTTCCTTATTATAATCTGACCTGAGACCAGTCTGTTCAAATGGCCTCCGCTCTCATGGGTCCTGAGTTGGCTCGCTTCTATTCACCGAGAGGTTGCATTCGCAAAGAACGTCCTTTCAGGTTTGGAAAGGAAAGAAGAGAAAAAGAAGAGAAGCTGTGGTCTGGCGGTTTGTTTGCCTCTTTGTCTATGTGTTTTTCTGTCTGTTTATATTCCCACTGTGGCTAAATGGTGGTGAATGACATATTATTACCCTGCATGGCAGAGAGAACATTTCCCAGGCTTTGGTTTGGATTTGTCAAAGCATCTGTGTATGCATGCGTGTCGGTAAACTGTATGTAAGTACATACTGTATAGGTGTGTGTGTCTGCGTCTATTGTGAGCGTCTTTCTAAATGTGTGTCGTTGTTGCAGCTGTTTGGAGAGACGTTTAATGTCCAACACCGCTCTAAAAAATATCATCCTGGGCAGCATCCTGAGAACCCTACCCCCATTTAAAAAAACACAAAAACAAAAAGAATAAGATCTGAAGTGTGAACGTCCATGACCAACAAACGACACGTCCATCTATACTGACAGCAGTCACTGATGTTATGACATTTGCAGCCACTGCTATGCACATTGTTCCACACTTGTCCAGAAAATAAATAACACTGCAGTCACAAACAAGATCTCCAAGCTGACACACCACCTGAGAGAGAAACACAGAGAGACAGGAGTCATAGAGAATTAGAACAAAATTCGACATGCACTGAACATTTTGTTATATCTTTTTTATATCTTAATCTTAAGATATCATCTTTTTTATCTTTATGTTTGTATTTAGCAGTGTTTCAGCAAGTCTATCATTACAGTGCATTCCCCCTAAATGTTGACGTGACCTAATCCTTTTTTATTTCTCTTTTTTGTTGCTTATGTGTAATGTGAATTATCACCCAACTCTGCACTTCCTCTCAGATTTGTGGGGTATTTCAGGGTCTTGTCGCTTTGGTTTTACAGCCAAGATCTTTACTGTCTGGGTTCAACTCTCTGATCAACGTCACTTCCTGCCGAGGCAGGCAGCTGTTTTCAGTGGGAAAAAGCTCTGTACGCTTCTTACTCCGCACCAAACAGCAGCTAAAGAGCCAGATATTAGGAGTTGGTGGAGAGTTAAAAGGAGAGTGAATACTGGACTTGCATTCTCCAGGGGCCAGAAATATGACATCAAATAAATGGCAATGTTGCTCTGTGCCTCCTGCTAACATTTTAGCCATAACAACTTTATTAGGTGATAATATGTCAATGTTGTTTTTGCAGCTTGTTGTGCTGCCCCCAAGTTGCTAAAAAATCTAAAATCTATCAATGCAGGTTTAAAGGTCATTGCTGATATAACACCTAAGTTGTAACAACATTTTAATTTTCCTGCAAGACTGTTTACTGTTTTCATAATTTAAAAAACAGAGACACATAGAAACATGGGTTATGAGCTCAGAGGTGACAACAAACAACATATACAAGAAGGGGAAGAGGTGGTGATGTTGATGGCACTGTTTGCTTCCTGAGATATCAGCTACTGTACCTGGAAACCTTTCAATAAGTACGAATGATATGCTTATGTGATATTGAAGAAAATGTTGAAGGATGATTAAGTAGAAAGATTTTGAGAGTGTAAAGAGAAAGAAGGAATGACAGTTGAATATTTCTAAGTGAAGGCAAGGTGAAGCCAGTAAATGTGTAGGAGAGAGGGTGAGCAGACCAGGGTCAAATAACTGTTGCTTCTAGAAAGGACTGAGCCCCCTTGTGGTCAAAAGGTAGAGAAACATCTCAAAATGTCACCATTGTACAGTTGAGGGTCTGTAGTTTCCTTTCTGAATCCAGTAGGGATTAATGTCAAGTGAGCATTAAGTACAGTAGTATTTGGACATACAGTATATTTTGTGTATTAACCATAAAGACGAATTGCAGAGTGTCTTTTTCATTTTATATCAATGCAGCTTCTACAGTTCAATTACGACAGTTTATTTTCTATCTGTTCTTATTTGTTTTCATTTAACGGGTATGATGAATGAAATTACATTACTTTAAAATGATTAAAAAATCTAAACTTTTATTTTAAAGGCCAGAAACCCTTATCAGATAGTATTAATGTTACTAGAGAAATGCATCTTGACTGAGCGCTTGTCAAGGCCAATCCAGGCTATGTTCCCAGAGTATTCCCAGTTTTTACTTTGGCCGCTGCACTATGCCAAAACACTTAGTGTGCAGTTTCTGTTTTACTAGGAACATATTTGACCGAGGTCGACAAGAGAGAGGGTGCTGGTTTGAGCGTTCTACTCAAAGCCCGCAGGACTCACCTCTGCTACGGGACACGCCAAAGACTTCAAGGCCAAAGGATAAAGGCGAGAGAAAAGAACAAGAACAGAAACAAAAACTGGAAAGAAAGAAAGAGATGAAGAAGGGACAAAGAAAGTGAGAGAATTAGAGGAACACTTGACATACAGTGTGTTAGTAACAGCAGAAACACACAGGTTCACCGTACAAGGAAACACATACAGTATCAATAATGAAACCATACGGAATATTACTTATGTGTTCATAGGCTTTCAGCTGAAAAAATCCTCTTAATTACGGCTGCCTGTCAGCAACAGCCTTAAAGTCTTGTAAACTTGGTATCATTTCATCATGAGTTTCATGTAATTGTCGGATGTGGTCACGACAGAAAGACATTAAACATGGCCTACCTTCTCCTCCAGGTCTTTAATTTGCCTCCTCTGGATTTCTGTCTTGTCTTCAAGGTCTCGAATTCTCTGCAAACATTCAGAGAGAAAATGGTGATTAGGACAAATGCCATTTACTTTTGAAAGAGAGGGGTTAAATCTCCAGCCAACAGAGGTTTCTCACATGCAAACCTATTTTCACACAAAGTTCTATTATCAGATTCACAGACATGGACGGACCTGGTGCGCCTGGTGCAGCAGTTCCATCCTCTCCTGGAGGATCTGGCAGTCGTACTCTCGACTCTTCCTCAGCATCTGCCTCCTCAGCTTCTCCACTGCCGTCCGCAGCTCGTCCTTCTGAAGCTCATCTAGAGGCTCACCATACTTTATCACCTGCAGGAAGGAGACAGGCACCAGACAGAGTAGATACCATGAAGGTTTTTTTTAAAACCCATGGTAATATTTCTTGTCTTATTGTTCTAATGCAAATTCTTTTTCTATCTGTAGAGCTTTCTTGGAATAAGATTCATTGAAGCCTTCTAGAAATCTTCTGTTTCCTAGAGGCCTGTCTTTTCTTAATTCATGTTCATAATTTTAAAGACGCCACAGTCATAACATTTAATTTGCCAGAAATCATGTAAACAGGTCATTAAGACTCCGTGTAGATAGTGCAGATGTTTCAGATTAGTGGGATTTGCACGATCATGAGAATTCATTTTGAAAGCAAATTCATAATCATTTTTTATGAATAATAATAATAATGATAATATTATGGCTGTAATATGTAAGAACCTTGTCCTGCTGCAGGGCGTTGTATAACGTTGCTTCCAACTCCTGGATTTGCTGTCGAGGGGAGAAAAGAGGAGTTGTTATTACTTTTAATGTCATACAAACACACACAGTACTACTGTACTATACTTATGAGGACTCTGTATTGACTTACCTTCATCCCCTGAAGGCTTAAACATAACCCTATCTATAACTACTGCATACCTAAACCCAACTCTTAGCCTAATCTTTTCATGATTCTAACCACAACCCTAAAACCAAGTTTTAACCTGAAATTTAATGATAAACCTTGTGTGGACCCACATATTTGTCTCCAGATGGGAGATGACTCTCAACATTGTGATGGTGAACAGATTTTGGCTCCACAACTCGATGTATACATGGCAAACAAACACACACTTACCATGTAGGCCTGGTCCAGGGCTTGTTTTCTGTAGTCCAGCTCCTCTTCCAGATATCCTTTTTGTTTACAGAACATTTCCTGTACAGATTGTGTAGGGCAGGGTCCATGAGGAGGAAGAAAAAGGTTTTTTTAGCTACTCAGTTACAACATAATACTTAATTCAAACCAACATTTAAGCCCATGTGATTAAGCCTACAGTATAGATATGGAATTATTTAAATAATATAGATAATCCATGACCCTGTAAATGCACTATTAAATCCGATTTCAGCAACATTTTCTAAAAACTACAGTGGCCAGCTGTTTTAGGATATCATTTAGCCTTTTAAAAAAGTATATACTTGTGACCCATTTTAAGGATTTATGTCTTCAGTAGGAATCAATGGGCTCAGGACAGAAAAGTTTGTGAGTCGGACTAACACGTTGTTGCTTAGTGCTTTTCATGGGATATCAAGAGAATATCGCCAACCTTATCCTTTAACCACAAATGACAAAAATACTAAATGGAATGTTTTTTATTCTATTTTATTGTTCTTGTATTTAGAGAGATTAATTTATTATGATGATTCACTATTTAGGACTAAGTATTATACAGGTAATAACTATAAAAAGTGAGTTACCAACAAGGACCTTTTTGTTTTTGTTTGTGCAATGTGGCCTTTTTTATTACATCGTAAACTTAAAACTGGATGAAACACTCTATGGTAGTGTGCCTGATTTCCAGCATAATCTGTAGCTCTTTTGTCCTATCACATAATGTCTCCCCTGACCTAAGCTAACATTTACCGTTTCACAACCTTTAAAACATGTTTTTTCCTGTGAAAGACTGATGTCACTCACCATCTCTATTTCAAGATCCATCATCTTCTGGTGAAGAGCTGCCTCCGTCCCTTCAATCTGTTGAATCCACTAGAGGGAAACAAACAGCAAAACATGAATCTGTGCAGCACAAACAAGTCTGTATGTAAGTGGATATGACTGTTATCCAAGGAACCATGATGTAGTCTCCAAACTTACCTTTTCTGCTAGTGACAAAACAGTGCTAGCCTGAATAATGGCCACTTGCTCCTCATTCCTTAAGTTCTATACAAAAGGAAAAAAAAATACTTTCATGAATAATGTTCCTGTATTAAGCATCATATGTTGATATGTTGAATTACACATGAGTTACCCCGTTGTCTCCCAGGATATCTAGAAGTTTGATGAGATCTGGTATGCACACATCCTGTCAAGAAAACAGAATAAAAACCTGTCAGGAGCGTCACATAAACCATTTACCTTCTGCTTTTACTTTTAATCAAGACTCTTTTCCACTTATTACATGTTATGAGTTTGCAATCTTGTGATTGGAACTCCACATGCAGTCATCTCATACGAAGACGGCAGGTGGTGTTATTCTTTTAAGAGTGATATAAAGATAAAGGTCGTTAAAATGAAAAACGTGTAAAAGGGATATAGAAACATGCAACATCTCAATTTATGGCACATGTACTGCACTGCACTGGGATACCTGGCCAGAAAAGATACTTTATGAGTATTTTTTTAATAAAATGATAAAACAGAGACTTTATTCTTCTGCATACCTTGACACCCTCCTTCATACAGTAAATCTGCAGTGCACTGACTCCCTCAGAGAAGGGATGTATCCTCAGGTGGTTGAATGGAGGAGACTTCCTCTCACGCTCCTACAACAGATATACACATTTCATTATGCCAAAAACATGTGTAACTGTCTGTTTTGCTTCTGTATTCAAATCAGACCTGGATGAAACTGTACTTTCACTTTTACTGGCTTGTTTTAGACTGTTATCTGCAGAAAAATTACTTTTTTTTTAATCAAACTGCATAAATGAATATTTACATTCAGAGCCACGCAAGATTTTTCATGACATTCTTATAGGTTACCAAAATAACTACTTTAGCACTGATGAAATGAAAGGAAATATCAACCTGAGATTCTCTTTTTCTGACATTAACCTCATTTAGCTCTTGCTGTATTGACCCTTCTGCTCTTTTTCAACAACCACTAACTGCTGATAATCCTTCACATTACTGCTGTCAAACTAGTCCCAAAATTCTCTGATTCAGTCCATCATTGTTTCCACTGATGTCACTTCTTTATTTTTTTCATTGATGATGATTTAGTGTCAGTCATTGGTGCTCTTTGCTTTGTTTAGCCACGAAAATGCCAACCACTATTCTAGACAAATGGCATCACCAAGTACAGATACCACCCTGGTTACAGCCTTTTACCACTGAGGTCAGACACTGAATTTTTCTTTTCCCCAAGCAGCCTGAAGAGTACTGAATGAGGATAATTATACCTCTGCACAATTGCACAGACTCTTTTTTAACAGTATTTGCACAAATACATGTACCTTGATCTGTGTCCACTTTAAAAAACCTCAAGCTTGTATGCAACAGAAAACATTTCACTACTGTCATTTAGGGAATGTATTTGATTTCTATGTGAGAAATAAAAACCTTGAACCTAAAAGCTTTTAATTTAAATTAAGGTTAAATCACTGTAATGTTTTAAAAGTACACCTTAGTACTTTGATGAGTACATCGACAGTAAAGTGATGCCTTCTCCTTTGTACTCACTAGGTGGCAGCTTTGGCCCTCACAAGCATGTGTTAGTATCTGCACTGCAGCACAGCCAGAACACAAAGACCACTGTCAGCTAGTTATCATCATGACTGACAGGCTAGTGGGCTGCCTGTCTTTACAGCTGAGTGGATGACTTGACAGGCAAGATTAACATAGAAATCTGTCCTTTAGTGATTCATCAGTTAGCACACTGAGTTTAGTTTAGTTCCTCTGACCTTCATTTGAAGTGGAAATTGATTTATTAAAACAGCAAAACAAGTGCCACACTGTATAGTTTTTTAAATCTCAATAGTCTTTACATCTTCCAACTTTATGTCATGGCTCCGCATCTGTACCTTTACAAAAATATATTATTTCTGAGAGACTGATCTCCAGGAAACCAGACTATGAGATCACTGTAGCCAGGGAATAGCTCTGTCAAAACTGCAACAACAGCTGTTTTTTTTCCGTCAAAAAGTGGCCAAGATCTGATTTGCAACGGAATATCAAATCTTGGCTTAATTTATTTTATACTGTACTTTGTTATTACATAACAGACATAAATAATAGCATGAAAAACAATTTGGATGGCAATAAACACCGGTAAAATGTGAGACTTCCCTTTAATCATCAAGGGGTTATTTCTGTGATGGATATGCGGACAGGAGCTTTTGGAAAGACTAACATTGGTTTTGTAACCTAACAGAGTCCCTGTAAAATGATGTCAGGATGTGTTCTCAGCATACTAAAATGTTTTTCTGGATTTCAGTAAAACACCAATAAAATGGTTCACACTGTTGGACCAGTAACCCGGCTAGTAAAATGATATTTGATCTTACAGCCTGATCAGTTTGCCTCACAAGACACATTTATTAGATTACAAACATTTTGGAAGAGCTTTGGACTCATCTCACAGGAACATTTGTCAAGCTTGTGTATCTTTGTGCCTCACCTCTAACTCCAGTATCCTGAACTCTAACAGCTCATTCTGGTCTTTGGAGTCTTGGAGTTCTTGCTGCAGCCGATTGCACTCTGAGTCCATCTTTTCCACCTGGACATCAGAAAGAATTAATAAGAAGATAGGAAGAAGTACTTGATCACAAATTTATTCAGATACCTTGGATGAAAGTTTTAAAAGCGCAACCTTCTCTAATAGCTCCTGATTCCTTCGTAAGAAGAGTTGCTTCTCCTCCACCCATTTGGAGTCCTGATGGAAAAAAGAGGCAGTTGATGCTTTAAATCACAGCTATTTTGACAAAGACAAAATATAATTTGCTTTATCTTGTCTCAAGAGATATCCCCTGTTAAGATCCTAAGATGTAGATAGAGTTAAGTTATTGGTTCAAGAATTAAGATTTTCACTGGATATCTTTTAATTTATTTTTTGTTGTATTTTTGTGTGTAATCGATAGGCTTCTTAAAATGAAAAACAGCATATACAGCATATTTCATGTCCATCCACACCCATGCATACATGCATGTGGCTTCATTTATGTGTGTGCGTATGTCCTACCTGTCCCTTCAGGGTCAGTTCCTTCTCCAAGTCCTCTATTTTGGCCTTATACCTGAGAATGTCTGCTTGGAGCTGCTCCTGCGCCTGAAACATAGCAAAACAGCGATTCAGTCATTATTGATCTGTCACTGTGTCACGAAAGCACATCAGCTTCATTCTTTTGTCACTGTAACACTGGTGCAACTGCTGTGCACCATCAAAAGTGGTGTCAGTACTCTCAGCCCAATACACAATATAGTTATGTCCAAAAGTCAAAAGAAAAAAAAACCCTGAAGCCTTAAATGAAGCTTTGTGTCCTTGTAAAACATGGTCCATTACCTGGCCTACATTACGTATTTGCATTTGGGCTGCAAATATCCCTGTTACTGAACCACTTCTTTCTTTCTCTATGTCACATTAGAATTAAATATTCACACCTAGAAAGAAAACCGCTTAAAATATTTTATAAATGAGCAAATTATCAAGGGAATAGTTGTAATTCATCTCTGAGCAGGAAAACTGAAGAACTACAACTGGCTTCATCTGAATGTGGCTTTGTAAGAGTCACAAGTGTGCAGCTGGGGGAGTTGCCAATAGTTTCTCTCAGGAAAGGGTTCTTGAAGCATGTCAGCTCATTACAAGTGGTCCAGTACTCAAAAGATGTTAAGGACCACTACACTAGAGGGCAACCTACTGTATTGAAATCCAAGCTGGCTTTTGTTTTTTGTCTATTGCTTACTCTTTAATGTTATACTGAGCAGTACAGATGAAACATGGTCCTGAAATGACCAGTCTTATATAATAAAGCTGTTTTCAAAATCATGTGTTAGGATATAATTTCAATCTAGAGATAATCAAATTATGTGTAACTCAATTCCCACAACCATTTGACACAAAGTCTCAAATGTCTGTACAATGACCCTACTTCAACCTACCTCAGACATAACTAATGAGGGAAATTACAGGACTATTTGGATGTTTGTTTTCACTGGATGGTGATCAAAACGCCTTATTGACAAGGGTATTTTATTTATTATTATTTATATTTATTTAAACCCAAAATGAAAGTGATTTTCTCACTGTGTATATGTACCTTGGCTTCCATCTCAGCGTCCAGTATGCCTCCTTTCTGTTCCTGCAGCAGGGCATAGGCTCGCTGTAAGGCCTGATACTCCCTGGTCAGCTGACGGAAACGCAGCTCAGACTCCTCATTGGCTAGACCCTTGTTTGACACAAACATATTAGAGGTTAAAGTCTGTGGTTGCATTGGACTGATATCCCTATTTAGATGCAACTGAATGGATTTGGTGGCAATGCTGGAAGTCGAGGAGTTAAAACAGATAGTCTGACATAGAATAATTTCAGGATATTGATGTGAATGTAAATGTGGTGACAGTGATACACTAAAGAATGGAAGGTAAATGTTCTTCGTGATACGATGATTACAAGGCAACTTCTCACCTCATCCAGGTCTTCATCAGGAGTAGCAGGGGTCCTGTCCATCCGGAATGAAGCCACTGAGGACGTTTCGGAGTCCATAGATTCTTCATCATACCCAAAGAAGGTGTCTACTACGATGTGCCTCTGCAGAGAAAAAAGTTGAAAGATGTACAGATCTAACAACCACTGATGGTCAGTGTCCAAGGATTTTTATGCCTGGCTGATAACATCTCAGTTTAAAGTGACAACTTTTGGTCTGCAATGTTGGGTTTCCCAGATAATTTTATTTTTATATTGTTGTACATAGCAGAATACACCTTTTGTGGCATTATCATTACCATCGGCAACATGTGAGTGCTAGTTTGAAATTGGTTTAAACTGTAAAGAGTTAAGTTTTTTAGACTTTCAAGGGATTCTACTTCCTCAAGACTCAGTGACTTGCTTAACTACGTACAAAGCCATTAATGTAGAAATGGTTAGCCTTTTTGATAAATATTGTTTTTTTTTAATAAACACTAAGTACCACTTTGCAAGTGTTGCAAGATTTTGTCTTGTTTTCAAAGAATACTCCATCTGCCTATTGCTTTTATATACTGGAAACAAAACTATGTGAACTTAAACATAAATAGCCACAGATTCTTTCTACCTTAATTGGCCTGGAACTTCTTTTATGCCTTTTCTTTCTTAGTAGTTTCTCTCGGTCCTGGAAAAACAGACAAACGGAAAGAAAAATAGTTAACACACCACTGTACTATTACACATATCCTACTTTTTTTCTCTTTTAAAATTAAATTTGAAGAAAAAAAACAAACCAAGGAATCAATTTATTCATAACACTGAAACAAGCTATGATTCTAACAAGAAGACAGCAGTTATCATGTTGATGGAATTAAGTTATTTAAGGAACAGAGTATTTTTATGTTTAAGTAAAGAGTTTAACATGGGATATCTACTTGAATACATCATATTGAATGATTATTTATCAAGCACATGATTCACTGATCCTGACTTGTGGTCACTTTTATTTGAAAAGTGTGACATGCAGTATGATGCGTTATTTCTTCATCCTGCTCCATCCTTGCATCATTTTCATTCCTTTCCAGTGATCACAAATTTATTCTCTGGTTATCACAGCAGCCAGAGAATAAAGTAGTTGAATGGTGATAATGTGGTTAGCAAACCTTAGCTCAGGATCTGTGGTCTGATCATTAAGGTTATTACTTTATTATATTTGTAAAATAAGCTGCACAGATGACCTGGTTATGAGTACATTTAATTTATGCAGCAATACTGATGGTAATCTATATGTCAGGTTGTTCTTAAAAGACAACAGTATACAGGTGACCACAGCATTATAGCTGCTATTTAAATATAACCCAGATAAGCAATGATTTTATAAGTGATGAACAATTTGACGTTAATGATCTGAAAATCTTATACAAAACATGTAAAAAGGAGGTGTCTCATACACTGTATACTGTGTATGTTTGCTGCCTCTTCATAATAAGGGTAAAAGGACATCTGGTGTCCACATGAGCTGAGGATTGACCCTAACGACCCTCAACTGTCTACTCTGCAAAATACTGAAAACATCAAAAGAAACCTCAAACACAGATGCAAATTTTCATCCTTGGGATGTAGAAAAAAAAACATACTCTTGTCAGTTCGTCAATCATGCTTTGTTGTTCCAGGACTTGAAGCTTGAGAAAGGCTATTTCCTGGTCATCATGGGCTTGGTCCAAGTCATTCAGAGACTTCAGCTTCTTTAGTGGAGGATGGGAACTGATTTTCTCCCTCTGCAGCCACATAACAGAAAGACAAAAGTCCTTTAAGATCAAAGCACCTGCTTACCCTCTTACCTAAAAAATACTAAATGTACTGTACATATGATGCTGACCATCTCAAGGTTCTCCTTGGCCAGGCTCTTTAGTTTATCTTCCAGCTTCTGGATAGTCTGGGTCAAATCATCATTCCTCTTACTCAGCAGCTTGTTCTTGTCCAGCAGGGGCTTGCACTGCTTCTCCGACTCTCGAACTCGCTTCAGCTGGTGGGAGAAAGGGACACAAGGATACATTACATTGCGACTGACATGAGGAAGGTGGACAGCAAGAGACAGAAGCTGGAAGATCTGAAGAAGGAAAGGTAGAAAGATGAAGGTAAGTGACAGAAGGAAGAGAGAGAAGGAGGACTTTCACTTTTAAATGAAGTATTTGATCATACCAATTCATTCCTCTCATCGACCAGCAGCGAATTGCGGTCCTCCAATTTACGTATAGTTGAGTTGAGTTCAGCAATGCGCCTCTGGTTTCTCCTCAGGTCCTGACACACACAAACGAAAAAAAATAAATTATTATTTAAAGAATGTCATAGAAAACAGAACTTTAGATTATTTGACTGTAATGCCAGAATGTACATAGCATGATGATTTTCTAAATATAAGCCTTGTCTGTGAGAAGAAACATCTTTTCCTTGAAACCAAACCTGGCATATTGGCACTTTAATTATGTAGTGGTATACAAGGCCCAAATCAAAGAGGAAGTTTCTCTCATGTGAATAGGTTGATATTAATGTTTGATATGAATGACCAGAGCATAAACCTTCTCCTTGCTATCCATATCACTTACCGGGCTGCCACAGTGCTCTGCTCCATCTCCAGCTCGGCCTGGAATCTCTCTTTTCGGGCTTCCCAGGCCGCACTCGGCCTCCTTGACAAGGAATAGTTGCTCATCCAGAGCGTCTTTCTGAAGCTGCAACTTCTGTAGGAAACCTGCTGTTGACTCCAGTTCCTTCTCCAGAGCAAAGATGGTGCGGTCTTTAGATTTGATTTCATCCACCTAGTGAAGGAGAAGGAAATAGACATAGTAAAGAAATTGCTGATACATCACTTGCCTTTATTCCAGGTGTGGTACTTTTATTGCCAATGCCACTCTGCTGTAGCGGACTTTCAAAAGTAACCATCAAAAGTACAAAGACAAGGACAGTTATTGTTTTGAGAATAAACTGACATAAAAAATATCGAATATTCTCTGTTTCCAGCTTCTCAAATGTGACAATTTGCGACAATTTACATTATTGTAAATCAAATACCTTTGGGATTTTTTTTGATTGTTTGTAATTTTTACTGTTTGCCAGTCAAAATAAGCAATTGAAATGTTATTTTTATACATGTTATGGACTTAAAGATTAATTGATTTTTATTGTAAAAAGTATTCAATTAATTAATTTGACTGCAAGAAAAAAAATTAATCAATACTGATGGAAATCTATATGTCAGGTTGTTCTTAAAAGACAACAGTATACAGGTGACCACAGCATTATAGCTGCTATTTAAATATAACCCAGATAAGCAATGATTTTATAAGTGATGAACAATTTGAAGACGTTAATGATCTGAAAATCTTATACAAAACATGTAAAAAGGAGGTGTCTCATACACTGTATACTGTGTATGTTTGCTGCCTCTTCATAATAAGGGTAAAAGGACATCTGGTGTCCACATGAGCTGAGGATTGACCCTAATGACCCTCAACTGCCTACTCTGCAAAATACTGAAAACATCAAAAGAAACCTCAAACAATTTAGTTGTGGCCCTAAATTCCACACATGTAGTCACCTACACCTCATAAATCTCTGTGCAGCAGACCCATACTTTTATATGGGTATTTGCATCCTTATTTTTTTAAAACCTTTTACATAGAAACCCAAGCTTTGAAATTATACTTCAAAAGCCACAAAAAGGTTGGCCAGGTAGCCCTGTAGCTCTACAACAAACTTGCACACAGTTTATATGTAACAGAAATGTAGGTGGTATAAAATCTACCACACTGTGCTCCATCCCAATTCCCACGCTGTGTACGTATCCGATGTACCATTAACAGAGGCAACTCATCATATCCAGTATAAATCATTTGTTAAGTATTTCGTGTGTACCAGTCTGCGGATGTCCCTCTCACAGTCCCACTTGATCTTGGAGATCTGCTCCTGGTGCTGCTGGTGCTCCACTCGCAGGTCGCCAGCTTTCATCTTGTCAGCCTGGATCATGTTACTGAGAGCCTCATCGGTCTGCTTCTTAGAGGACTTCAGCTCTACTATCTCCTGCAGGAGCTTCACTCTCTCCTGGTCAAAGAAGCGACGTGCCTCCTCCTTGGCTTCCAGGGTCAGTGCTGTGCGCACCTGAAGAATCAGGGTGAGAAAGAGGAAGGGTGTTAATGTTGCTTGGCAGAATTGTAAAATAACCTGTCCTGTGCCAAGCTCCTCTGTCCCTGTCTCAAATTAAACACCGGCTTCACTCTCCTGGCTTAACCTCACCTTCTCCCCACTGCCATCACGCATGGCGTTCAAAGCGGCCTTGAGCCTCTGGTTCTCCTGGTCTTTGATTTTGGCATGGCGAGCCAGCTCCTGCTCATGCTGCCGTGTCAGGTTTTCCCTGAGAGCCTGGAGCTCCTTTTGCTTTTCCTCGTGCCACTTGGCCCGCTGCTCTGTTAACATGGCAGTGTGACGGTGCTGCTCCTGCTCTCGCACTCGCTTTACCTCCTGCACCTTGTCCCGTTCCAGCTTGCTCACCTTGTTCGACAGAGAAAGAGGAGAGAGAAGAGAGGAATGAGGTTATTTTATACATCTAACATACCTATTACTGTACTCCAAGGAGATGTCAGTCAGTACTTTTCAATTGACTCTGGTTTACCTCTATTTTTACTTTAGTTGGGTTTCCCTTGGGGATCGGAATGACATTTCTCCCACACTGTATCGTTCATTGATAAAATCACAATTATGATGATCTCATGTAAGAAGATTGAAAGAGAGTTGAAAATGCATGGAAGAAGTGTGAAAATGTGTACATGTAAGACAAAGCTTACTTAAGTAAAACATGCTGTTCTGTACAACATGTACTGTCAACATTAATATTTAACCTGATCAGCCAACTACAGAGGGCATAAAGATGTATATTAACAAGTGCATTGCAACAAGGCATCATTACAATGGCTTCATTACAAGGCCTTATGATGTAAGCTGTGCATTAACCCATGTGGTAATATGTTATAGTGTAGAAATACACAGAGTACAATTTTTCACCAGTAGCTTGTACAGCGCTTTACCATTAACTGAACACAAGCAGAAAATCTATAGGTAAATGTGTTATTTAGGGTATCATGTCACAAGATGCACTTGTACCTTTGAGACGTTGTTTAGATGTGTGCAACTGGTTGAGTCCAAAGGTTGCTGTAAAGCTTCCATTTAAAATTTCATAGTTTTGGGACCTTAACTTACAGACTGGCATTCAAAAAATTAAGAAGCCAAAATGACTTAATACTTTGTGAAAATAAGGTTTAAATCTACTAAGTATACATTGAAAATGAGCAATAATATGATCTCAAAAACTTCTGCCTTTGGATATTGTACCTTGCATTTTTCTTGGTGTAGCTCTATCTGAATGTCAGTCAGCTTGGACCTGAGATCTTCGTTGGCTGCCTGCAGGGCAGAGATGAGCGCTTCGGGCTTCTCGCCCTTCGGACGCCCTTTCTTCGCCATTTAGTCAAATACTAGAGAGGCTCTTCTAATGCTTTCATTGAGACTTCACAGAAACTTTCCAAGGCGCTCCCAACGTTTCCAGTTCCTCCTCTTCCTCATTCTCCTATTAGACAAAGGGGCTTGGGGGGTCAAGGAGAAGAGAAAAAACAAACAGACTGAGACATAGTAGACATAGTACAGAGAGAGCAGTTCAGAGGTGACATAATTAAGACTTGATTTATGTGCAGACTAGCTTGCGCTTCCATGTGTATGTGTGTGTGAGCAGGATGAGTTGAGAAGTGGCAACTCTTATATACTTCAACAGTTATAAAGAAGGTCAAAGCTGAGTTTAAACTGCAATACGGGCAGAAAAGGAAAGGTTTCTGTGGTATGTGTGCCACGGGAATTCACATAACATACATTTTGTTGTTGTCTCACAGGCAACTGAAGTTTGTCTGTTTTCCATATCCCTCCTTACCTACAAATACAGCAGTCCCTATATGCAGTGTATGTTTTTCTTTTGTGATGTCAAGACTGCAGGATCTGTCATAGTGGGTTATAACTTTGTGCTCAGACTGAACGCAAAAGTGAATTTTAGCATACAAAGTTAATGGAAAGAGGTGATCAGACACAAAAGCGTTGCGAATTGAACATGTTTCAACTTGAATGAAAAATCTGTCAATGCCGGGACTTTATGAATCTGCTTCAGAAATGTACAGAGACTAGAGGATACAGGAGAGAGACTCGAGGAAAAAACATAAAGAACCAGAGTTCAGTCAGAGGCTGAGCTGAACACAAACACACTGGCACAGTTGCTGTGTCTGTTGCTAGCTAGATTGCAGCTAATGTACAATTGGTGAATTGGCTGCAAACAAGGCTTTAGTTAGTGCCTCGCTCAAGGGCACTTTGCAGCGAAATGGATGTCACTACAGATTAACAATTAGCCAGCCTGCAGTTGGAACACTTTGTTATCAGTGTTATGGATCAGACCAGAAATCCTTTGGTTACTGGTTGGCTAACCTAATGTAGTTAGACACAATGTGACTATGCTGTATTGATTAGTTACAAAATGACAAGTCAATCTCTACTGACACTTGACATCAAAATTAGGTTTTACCACTTCCGGTGGTACCAATCAGCACATATTATCGACATAGATTCTAATCATCTATCGATTATAAGTTGTGGCTCCTCTCCTGATCTGTTAACAGATTTACAGAACAAATATTATGGAACAATTTTCAACTTATAAACAATAAAAATCTGGTCACAGTAACTCTTTATTTTACATGTCCCATAGTTTTCTAATAATTTCCTAAAAAAAATAATTAAAAAATAATACCCTGTAGTACCTATTTGGGGGGTGCATAGGATCTGGTCATTATGATTTCTTTCAAAGAAAATCCTCTGGAAATCAAAAACTGCTTATAAACTCTACCCAGCTATGAAACTATATGATATAATGAATTCCTGATTATTTCTTGAAAAGTCAAATAAATGTGTGGCTACTTACTAAGTGTACTGTCTCAAACATCACATTTTCCCTACCAAATTGCATAGGTCTTTCCAAGAAATGTCCTGAGAAACTACTAATAAATTATGGAACACGTAAAAAAATAATTACTACACATCATACCACTTAAAAAAATCACTGTAAGACTGTGAATATGACACTTGCACACCGCACTTTTTGCTCCTGACACATTATGTATTAAGCTGTGATTAGGGTCAGTCAATTGATTAAATTCACATAATGACTGTGATGCTGTGAAGTGCTGGCAGACTGTCTAAAGGTCATATCTTGACTTAACCTGTGGTACAACTGTCTACATTCAACCACTTGAAACACTTTTTTAGGAGTATTTGAAGAATCTACAGACAAACACATTGTGTGCTTATTAATTACAGATGCTTATTTGATTGTCTGCATAATGTGTCCTATATTTCAATTTGAAAATTATTTTATTTAGATTTATTAACTCTAAATCTAAAAGTTATTTTTATGTTATTGCTATATTGAAAATCTGATGTTATGAAATGATACAGAAATTATGTGCATGCTAATCTATTATAATATATAGTGTTTTTCCAAAAGGTTGCTAAATTGCTTCTTTTAAGGGATCTTTTAGCAGTGTCTCATGTATGTTTATTTTCATTATTGTACACTTTTGAGTAACTAGTGTACCCGCAAAAGTGAAAATGCATGTCAGTGCATGTGCACACACCATGATGACTCAGGATGAGTTGCATGGTGTCCGTCATAATCTGAGGAGCGATGACATAACATCGCTTAAAAGATTTTGAGATGCAGATTAGAGATGAAGCAGTTGTCATTATCACGTTTAGTCCACGTGGGATTTTCACTCTGCAGTGTTATGGGGCCTTTTAAAAGTGCTGCTGCTCTTTTTAAGTATCACTTATGGATGTTGTCCAAGGAAACACTCATGAAAACCACTGCCTAGATCAGTAGCTGTACATGAAGTACTGTGTAGTCAGCACATCGCACTGAAAAAAGGGCTAAGTGACATTTTCTTTTTACATTTTTTTTAATATATATTTTTAGGGCATTTTTATGCCTTTATCATAGACAGTGAAGAGAGTTGACAGGAAACGAAGAGGAGAGAGATGGAGTTGACATGTGACAAAGGTCTGCTGCTGGAGTTTGAACGTGGATGTTGCAATTATGTGGCGTGCGTCTTAATCAGTAGGTTACCAGGGCTCGCCCAGAGTTAACTTGTAATCAATAATTAATGATGAATATGAGATGTTTTGCAGAGGGAACTTCAGTTTCTTTGACTTTGTGTTTGTTACCTAATGTCACTGTGTAAAGGGCACCCAGTAGTCCCCGTTTTTACGTCTTTTTCCATTTTCATACAAAAACATGATTAATTTAGAAGGGGAGGGATATATGTTTTTGAATATTTTCTCAAAAAACTCAAAAGATATTAAATGTACAATGTTAAAACAGAAATTTTTGCAGCTCAAGCAGTTGCTGCCAGCAAATGTTTTGGCATTTGTCCTTCATAAACAATTACAGTCTATAAAATTGTCATTCATTTATTTTCTGTTGACCAAAAGATTTATTAACCAGCTGTTTCAGACCTAACATATATCACATAAGCCTTTTTCGCTTAAGACATTTTGACATGTCATAGAATGAAAATCATGTGTAAATATTAAAATTAATGATGGCTACATTGTATTGTGCATGCTGGCTCGTGACGCTTGTATAGAACAGAGCCATCGTTACTGTTACTAGTAACACCTGTGCTTTTCCTAATAAGTTAAAATGGCAGCTGTGAAAAAGGCATATTTTGTAAAAGGAAAAAGGTTGTTTTCCCATCTAACCCTAACCTTGCCTGGGTCTCTTGACCTACATTTTTAGGTCCTGTTTACTCCAGTGTATCTATCTATGTAGGGCTAGTGGAGGAGCAGATAAAGTATCTGTACAAAATGTACATTTACACAGCTTATGTAAGTATAGAGAATGTTAACAAATCCAGAAGTCAGACAAAGTAGAGTAGAGTAGGTTAGTTTTTGGATGTTTGCCATGTAAAAGGTCCTGAACACCCACACAATTATTGTGTCTGATTGGACCTCCGCTCAGGTTGAAGGTGAGCGGAGCTACACTGGGAATTACGGGACACTGACGTACTTTGTGTTCTAATAATTAGGATAAATGCGTAACTGTTATTGTCCGATTTGAACAGGTACAACCAAGTTAACAGGAAAGTGAGGGAGACGTCAATCAATCACCGACTGTGCACACTAAAGCCCGACCCATTGATCAGCCAATATTAGCTTATTGCAGATATACTGGTATCGGTGTATATGTCAGCCAATAAATGACAAGAAATTGAAGTACATGTTATGTAATACATGTTTTGAAACAGTGTCACCATTCTACAGTTTGTCCACAAGAGAGTAATGACAAGAATGGGATGGTATGTCCTGACATTTCTAATCACAAAAACAAAATTAAGGGAGCCTTATCAAACATGTTTGCAAGAACATGTTGAACTAACTTTCCCAATATAAATTTGTGCCTTGATGTGAGATTTACAATCTTGGTATACTGTTAATGGCACCACACTGCTCTGAGACTTTTCTCTGAACTCACAGTGAGCCTGAAGTCAAAATCATGATCAAACTGAGTAGAAAATCTATCTAGTGCAAGGAAATGATTAGATAGTATAGGATTATACAGTATGGTGGGACAGAAATATAATGATATTCAGCTTAAGAATTAGTTTGAATCGCCCTCATAAAAATAATCAATGACACAGTTGCCTGCATTAGATTGCCTGAAACTTTACGCTTAATATTTTTCCCGATGCTGCAGTAGATCTGATCTGTAATTGGGGTAAGGGAGTACAGGAAACTCTAGGAAGGATACTCAAGTCTCAGGAAAGGGGTATCTATCTCCACTTGCAAAGGGAAAAATCATGGCATAATTTATTTGTACTTTGTTTTGCACCGTAACATTACACCACTCTTGGTCGCAGGATACTGGACCGGGAAATCTCCTCTCCCAGACAGGCTGTTATCCTTACTCAGCACTCCCTTCTTTACCTGACAGGCTGTGCATGTAGAGTTGGTTTAATATTTTAACAGACACAGCTACAGCAGCAGATTCCTCTGCATAAAGGGTAGGTTTACCTAATAACTGCCTTTTTAGTGTGCTATTCTTAGCAGATGATGGACGGAGAACGGAGCTTTTTCGTCCTACCCAAAACATTTTAGCAGACCTCAACAGGCCTTGTTGAGGTTTGTAACACTACATACTTCCCAACTCTCTCTCATACAGGCTGGTTATGTCAGCTACTGTCCCAGTCATTTGTGCAGTGTGATGTAGTACCATGATTCAGTTTAGACAATGTTTCAGATCTTATAACTTGAACTTTTTTAAAAATACATTGATTATTGTTATTAATCATTATATTGGTACCATGTTCTAACAGGGCACCATTTATAAAGAGTTTAAAAGTTGTAACTTTTTTAAATGGTTAATAAATAATCTACAAATGCTTTTCACATCAGTTATAAACCCTTAATGAACATATATTTTAGGTTGTCAGGTTGTGAGAAATCCCTTTGGCTGGTGTTTATACTTTCTATATGATAATAATGCTGTTATAAATTGGTTGGTAATCGATTAACAACTGATGAATAAGTTGGTCGTAAATGGTCAAACAAAGGGATTTTTTCACAACCTGACAACCCAAAATTTGTTCTTATTAATGGCTTATACAGTAAATGTATCATCAACATCTAAAAAGCTTTAATGAATGATTTATTTACCATTGATAAAGCCATTAGTTACAGCTTATAAACCCATTATTAAAGGTCCCATATTAGAGAGTGGTAATTTATATTCGGTTATTATTGTATTTTCATTTTTGGTCAAGATAAGCAACAATATGTACAAAAAGCAGTACTGACAAGGAAAAAACAAAAACATTACAGTGGCCATCATGATGATTCATCAACATCTTGGCCCAGCTGAATGAACCACCTTCATGCAAAGCCGACCACAACTCACCGTGGCTGTTAATACTGTATTAACCTACAAACCATCCACAGCAGCCAGATACTGCTCTGAAGGGTTAGACTAAATATGAGTTTGCTGTGTGTCCAAAGCAATCTGATTACTGTCATATTCCATTTTCAGACTCTACTAGGAAATAATCCACTGGCTAGTCGAATGAACACAACACACCCACAGGCATGCATGATGGGTAATACTGGGCCATGCACCGGATGTAGGCTCAACTGTCTAACCTATTTTGACTTCCATTTCTATTTTTAAATGCATCTGTGGAAACATAAATGATTTCAGGGTTAGGATTAAGGTTAATTTTACCGTGTTGTAGCCTTGCTGCTGAGATGAACAAATAGCAGGAATCCCTCTTGACTCTCACATCTCCTGTGATTTCTATTTCCTCTTGGAGTATCCACGCAATATTCTTACTCAGCACTCTCCTCTTTTCACACGGCATGGGAACAGCTTTAATATTTGAACATAGGAAGTTATAGCAGCAAATTTCTCTTGTTTGAAGAGTTTTCTCAGCAACTGCTCCTTCAAGGCAACTAGTTCATTACACAGCAGGTAACACACTATTTAACCAACCTCAAACTGAGGGCGATCAACCTTAGAGGCATCTTCATGACACTGCAAACTCATCCCACAGACAGCATGGTCCTTATGCATAAAACATACATATAGCATCTTCTTATATAGTTTTGAAATATTGGTTGCAAGCTGTTCCATGTACTGCTGTAAATAGAAGTGAGGAAATCCTCATATAATGTGAGGAAAACAATGACGAATTCAATGCTTGCAGAAGACAAGAAGAAAAACTAAGAACTCCTTATCAACTTTGCAGACTGATTTCAATCCCTTAACAGCAAAACATAAACTCTGAGTGTATCAAACATGAGTGTGAATTACTGATTGCAAAGATGCAAATTTGTTTGAGAAAAATGCTATAATCCTAACTTGAAGCGTGAAAACACAATGGCATTTTAGAGCTAGTTAAAACAACACTAACCACCAACATCTCTCTTAAGCAAAACAACCTCAATGGGAGCCTAAAAAACTATAAAATAGAATAAAAATGTATCAGCACCTTACACAACACTCCTGGTAGCTGCTGTTACAGTGTGTGATACCTCCTCCGACATGAAATGTCACCATCTGACAAAACTGAGAACCATTTTATAGGGACTCCCAGGAAATCTCAAGAGACTCAAACAAGTTAATGAAATTGCTACTGTCATGCCAGAAAGGGTTTAAAGGACTGGATCTTATAAAAGCTGTTTATGGTATTCCTTTAAGAACTAGCAAGTAGGTCAAGCAGTTCACAGATCCATCACACTGTCATGCCATAAATTATTATTTAAATTACCATAAAGTGGAGAGTTGTGCCACAAAATGCGTTCATTACCTTGCAAGTGATTCCTTCACTCAGTCAAAGGTGTTATAACTATTAAGATCTAAACACAGGATTTGTTCTGTCATAACCTCTACAATGTGTGCATGATGTGAGCAAAGCTATGGTGGCCAACGACATATACCTGCAGTTATACAACCACGGTTTCTACATTCATTGTTTGACTTAGGGGCAGGGGGACAAGCTGTAAACACAACATTGACATATCCCCTTACAAAGCTGATATATTGAAAGATGCAAGGCAAACAGCCTACTTTCACATCCAGCAAACGAAGGACAACGTTAGCATTCATTTGAAGTTGTGTTTCTGTCCGCCTGACAAATGTAAGTCCAACATTCATTCACCTTTTAGCTCTGTTTTGGTTTACACCCACTCTTGAGAAAAATATCTGTCTCTTTAGCAGATAAATGTTCACCAGCTAGTTGCTGAGCAATTTTAGTATCCATTTGGAGTCATGTTTGTAGCCACCTGACAAATATAAGTCCAATATTCACCTTTTAGCACTGATTTAGTCTACATTACTCCTGACCAAAAACATTTAGGTCTTCTCTGCAACATGTTCGACTTTCCTTCTACGTTATCTGCCATTTGGTGCTGGGCAGGTATTGGCTTTTTCAATAAAACAGCTGCCTACTACACCTGTAGACAAGCTTGATTAGAGCACTGAAACCGAACTGTACAATAAATTTAAAACCAAAACATTGATATCAGTGCTTCCCCTGGGTCGACTACTTTGGGGTGGTGGTAGCGGTGGTTGCCTGGGGTGGGGGGATGGGTGGGGGTTGTGCGCTGAGCAAAACTTGGGAGAGACTCAGCAGCAACACATTTCTCCATTCTCTGTTTAGGGGTGGCTGAGACTGACACTAAAATGAAAACAGTTGGTCCACCTTAAAGGTCAATCCACCTTAAGTGAGCCTGGTCAGGTTAGGCTAACCCATTGTGGCTAACTTTGGGGCTAACCCCCTTCACTTTTCCATCAGTTAGGGAAACAAAAGACGAGACTTTTCTTTGTCTTGAGAAGCTGCAGCTTTAATTAACTGAAACACTGTATATTTACTGCCAGACTCACAACTTACTGCTAACCTTTTCCTTTGCTCCGCTCGCATTCACTGTCACTTTTCTGCAGCTTGCTCAACCACTCACTCACTACACACACACATTACACACTGCTTTATTCCTTAAAGGAGTTATGCTACCAAGAGTTTCCCAGGCAACAACACAGAGGTTGACTCACATTGCTGAACGGCACTGCACAGAGGCTCCCAAATGCTATTGATTTCCAAATGAATGGATATTTGGCGTTATTTTTGGCATTAAAAAAAAGATTTTTTTTGGCCTGGCGGGGGTTCTCTTGTCCTGGAGGCCCGCCAGGCCTGTACAATTATAGGGGAAACACTGGATTTTGAAGCCACTGTGGAGCTGCAGAGTCAGGCGATAATTCTCTTGGTTTTATTGACTGTGAGCTGCACTTTTCCCATTACACTGTCAGGACATTCAAAGCATTAGAAAACAAAATGTTCAAGTGGAGATGCTTAGCATCGAACAGCAGAACACTATAGTTGCACAGAATGAGGGCACCCACTCAGGGTGAATGTGAGTATCTGTATGATAGGAGGTATTGATGGTAGGTGGTGAAAAAGAGACCATGCATGCTCAGAGAATCTGTTAGGAGAAAAAGGTATATAGTATATCTGCCTATGTCTGAACAGACTGGGAGAGAAGCTCAACAAACAGTGAGGAAAGAGATAAAGCAGACAGACTCCGGTGAGCAGAATGGCCCATTTTCTCTCTGTACTTTGACTGTGAGCGTGTGTACGTGTACCACAGTGTTCGTGTATCGATGTGAGCTTGTGTGCATTGAATACTACAACATGAAGCACATTGGCACCATGACCCACTTTTGGCTCCTCAGACATCAAATTTGGGTGTTAGCGCTGGATTTTCCAGACAGTCCACCAGGATACCAACAGAAACAAAAGCCTTACTGCTGCTTTAGTCTGACAGTACTGTACTTATGGTAAAAGCTATGTAGAAATTATCAGTGGTTGATGAGCTTTCAGGACATATTTTTGCTCTTTTTTTATAAGATTTTCAATCTTTTTAATGATAAGTTGTGATAAATGCCAAGGCTGCATTTAACAATATTTCACATCAGTTTAGCCAAATGTGGCTCATTCATTGCCATTCAATTTCATATGCCATAAAAGAAATGAAAAGCCAGCTACTGTGTCATTCATGGTACAAAAATGTGGGCTCACAAAAGAGCTGACATTAGACATACTGGAAGTGGCCATCTTTATCTCTGCTCATAAACAGGAGGTGGAGCTAAGGAGGCTATTGATTTCTGTAGTTTTTCCCATTTCCAAAATAAATATTTCAATATGGAGCCAACATTTTCTATATCAGGACCTAACATCTGTCATCCACTATCCAGTCAAACTACTATACAAACCATACATTTAGGGAATAAAATAAGATTTGGCTGCTTTTGGGGGTTCATATTTGGAGTTTCTATTAGCCCTCCAGGACTGTGCACGCAGCTCTGTAGCGAAGCAGTAGATCATATTTTGTTGAAAATTATTTGGCAGGAAAAAAAACAATTAAAAAATACAGCGGCTGGTAAATCTTAAGGAAACATACATCTTCCATACAGTACATTGACAGCAAATGCTGACAAGATCGTGTTCAAGCACACAAATACACTAACACTTAACAATAAGTCCCTTGCATGATTGTGAACTAGGTTACAAAAGACTATTCACAATGAATGTACAGTAAATTTGGCTGTGAAAACTGTTTACAAAAGTGAGGGTTTGATTTTGCTGGGTCAAATTAAATAAGAATTACATGCCCAAAGGCTGAACATCTCCAAATATGTAATCTGGTTGTGACTGATGCATTTTAGATATTAAATTTTGTATAGATATTGCATATTGTATTTGGATAATGAAACCCACTGTATTTGCAAGACTCTATGTGATGCATGCATATAGAGCTATATTTAATGACGAATTATACTGTATCATACTGTAGTAGGCCCACAAGGAAATTATAATTTACATCAATATTGTTGCTTGTTTAGTTTCTGATACAATCTCACAGATCACCCATCACTGTTGCAAATTGCAAAGTGTCAAAATCAAGAATATCTAAACCAACTATTGAAATAAAGTTTTACCAAAAAATGTACAATGTAATGATAAAATACAAAGAGGGTGCCATCTACAATTGCCCGTTCTCGTGTTTAGCCCAACACCAGACACAGACAGACAGATCTCTTTAGTGATTTCATGTCCATGTATTTGTATCCACTCAACCAACAGGCACTTTTGGCTTAATCTATCTTACATTTCTGTCTCTTACATTTCTAGGCTATTTTCTTTTTGCTAATCCGGGTTATGCAATCAAGTCAGCAAAAGTTAGTCAGACTGATGCCAGCGTGGCCCCAATGTCAATGAGCAACTTAAGTTCAATCGGGGTGGGATGTGGTTATGATGTAAGTTGGTTCAATGGAGTCAAGCACCACTCTCCTGTTTGTTTTTTGGATTGCATTTTGTCTGCTTCTTAGTTCAGGCCAAAAAATGACTTCTAATCTATCTGGCTAAGGTCAAAATACCAACCCAGTGTATGAACAGAGCTCCACTAATGCTGGAAATAGTGCAGCATTAGTAGAGCTCTGTGCATCAAAATGGTTCACATCTGCTCCATGGTTTGCATGTCTCAGATTATTAATTTAATTGGTGTTTGTAAAGTAAACATAAAATATAATGAAAATTCACAGCATTAGTTGCTATTACCAAATACTGTTCATCAGTGTTGTGTTTACATCACTGTTTATGTAACCTGACTATCCAATGCCAATCCAGTGTTGTGATCTTTTAGTCCTGTACAGTAAGTTTCACATTTAGACCTTCATTAAAAGTCAAATTTACGTATTAAGTTGTTGGGTAGTACAGCTGCAATCCAACTTAATGCTTCATGTGACAACTGATTACATGAGTGAGATTTTCCAAAGATGTTAGATTAACGGTAACATGTGGAGGCTTTATCTATTAAGTAATATGACAATATAATGCAACTTGATGGCAGTTAGATACGGAAATGAATATCATTGTCACCTCTGCTCAGCTGGCTGAATATCACAGATAAACACTTCAAGATAAATCTCATGTTCCTAAATATAATCAAACTTTAACAAATTTGTTCATTAATATGGCCAAGCCAACATAAAAGCAGAAAAACATCACTGCCACAGGTTAATCATACTGCCTGATTGTATCAGTTCTGATCTAGGCTCAAATTCCAATCATTTTTAAACTGATTTATCTAACTTTTATCCACTTGCTCCATCAATATGTGCTATTGACTTGCTCTTCCTTTGCAATTTAATCTATAAACTATTAACTTGTGGGCAGTCGTTACCCTACATCTGTGCTGACCCTAAAACAATAGTGACAAATGCCCTCCCAGCAGGGGTGATGTGTGTTAAATCAGGCCAGTGTAGTGTAACACCCTAAGGCAGATGCACGCTAACCAGACCCTGTGCCTCAGTCTGGAGGCCCTGCCAGCCCACTGTGGACTAGCATCCTCTTGCAACATCACTGCACCATCCTTTGAGGACAGTAATATGTGATGACCTGTCAAGCAGAAAAATGCACATACTACACACCACAATACATGGGGGATAGAAGCCACAATGCGCATCTGGCTTTACCTGAGGCTCATGCATCAACAGCTGGAAGCTTCACTGCACAACAAGCAACCAACCAGCAACCAAAGATCTACCAGCCGTGGGAATACACAGACAGACGATGCAGCATGAGTATCCGTCGTGTAAAACGGCCCTGTAAGCCGATGAAAATCCCACACAAGCTCTATCCCCGTCATCTATGAAGGGGCTTGCTAGTGTAGGCCAGGCTGTGCCACTTCCGACAGGCAGGCTATGCCAATGCTACACGCCCAAATAAGACAAGTTGCACGATTGTATGTCATTGTACACGATAATGACATTTATTGTTTTAATGTTGCCGTTTTGGATCAGCAGCAGTGGAATAAAAACGAATCCGATATGCATCTCGCACCGCTGCTGAGATGATCAACCTGACTCCAACCAACCAGCAGGCCCGCTAGTCCCACTGACTCCCAGTTTAGACGTTGTTCAACCTCACAACATCGCCTTACCTCGTGATCCATTCTCACCGTGTGGCGTCCTAATATGTGTGAAACCGTGTCCATGGCATGCTCCTTTTGTTTTTGTGAAAATCAACAAATTTAAAAAAAAAAAATCGCCCCCCTCCGCTATGATCTCAGCATCAGCAGCAGCCCCGTACAATGAAGCAGTGATGGCCGGTGGTGATGATGATGCTGGGAGCCCCGCCCTCCTCTCCATGCAGCCAGAATGAGCTCACTGGTTTCCAGCTCAGACGCCTCCAGTGCCGCCGCAGTCCACCAGCGAACAGCACAGACCTACTTCCATCCCCTACACCGCAGGAAACGGGTCGTTTAACCGGCCTTGATGGTCTTGTAACTGTCCTCATAAGGTTTCATACAAGTACCCAAAATGTTAAGGGGAAACGTTTCAATTGTAACGTTTCGAATTATAATAAATAAATAAATAATGTCCCTGCAATATCACACAGTAGGCTATATATGGTTCCTCCTGACTGTAGTCAAGAGGACGGATAGCACATTGTTCTTTGGAGGACGTCCATACAACATTATGTTGAGCTGTGTATTTTATTTTATGCACAAATTAGAAAGTAAAATTTTCTAATTTAAATAAACAGATTTCTAATAGAAAGGATTTCTAAAAAAAAAGATCTAATAAAAAAGGGATTTAAAAAAAATTTCTAATAAAAAACATAATAAAAGAAGGATACTCTTGGATCAAATTGGTTACCATTAATGAGCCCCTTTAGATAACAATTCTCATTTTTGCCATGTAGCACAATAACCTAGGCTTTAGGTATCGGCTGATACCGAGTACCGATCCAATACCAGTGTTTAATTAATAAACTGTGTGGAAGAGACTGGGATCATTCCTTTATGTGTAACGCAGAATCAGGCTTGATTTAAACATTGCTTTCCTAACTTTGTAAAATAAAATGTAACAAATAAATACATAGATATAAATTTACTGAATTGTTATTTATCAAAAATAATGGTATCCAATACCAGATTGGCCCATTGTCACCTATACCGATCCAGCTATTTGAGTCAGTATTGGACCAATATCCAATATCAGTATCAATATAGTTGCATCTCTAATTTTAAATCATATTTGTCCAAATGTAATCCACTCATCAACAATGGGGATAACACCACCATCATTACTGTAATGAATCCACTCTGCAACAGCAGGAGGCACATCTCTAAATTGACAGTGTAGTTACAGAATATAATGTTGTATAATTTATGCTGTATAGTGTATGTGTAAACTACAGACCATTTGGTGCATTTACTTTTTGAATTATTATACTTACATTGTCCATTGTACCTGCTTTGCTAATATTTTGCCATGCCAGTAAAGAATGTGTTAACACCAGGCGAACATTTACAATGCAACAGTCTGAAAATGTTTTTAGGACAGGTCACATCCACTTCCTTGGAGAACTACAACTTATACTGAACATTAACAAACTGATTGATGATTCTCGCAACCTTTGTTATGTAGCCTTAAAAAGTCATTTAGTGCATATTTTTACAGCTCCCCTCATGTTGTGTTGTGTCAAAAATCAGGTTAGGAAAAGGTGAGAATTTGGAGTGAAGAGTAAGAAGAGCAAACAATTTAGCCTGTCAGTTTGTGTGATTGATCAGTGTTTGAAACTGGTTTTTATGTGTTTTCAGCGTTTAAGAAACCTAAATTCAATTCAACATGTATTTGCAAACACATGTAGCAACACTAACAAGATTACCTAAGTGATAAGAGCTGCAACATAGTTTGCACAGTTACTGAAGCAGAGGGTAATGATACAGTATGGGACAGGATTATGCAACTTTGTATATTCAGTTACTGTACATGATATATCTGATGTTTGCTGTCTGTGTAAAAGAGCAAACTGTGGTAAATACAGAACGGCAAAGTTAAACTGATGCAGTTTTGCCTTGAACTCTTAAACAGACTCTATAACCTTTATAGCCAACAGGTTTAATGAATCCATTTCAGAATCAACATCAACCACCATTTCAAAAACCTCTGATACTCATGATTTGTATCACTGCAAAACGTTTAGATGAATCAAAATGAACAAAATATGTCTTTTATTTTAAAGGCTAGTCTGGGGGGAAAAAATCCCTCTATGAGCTGCATGGATGATGCAGTAAAAATTGACTGAGAGGTAGTGCCACCCAAAGGTCGCTCCCAGAACTGTGCGTAATTGCCAGACCCATTTAGTGGATTAGCTCAGTTTTCTCTGGATGCAGGAGGAGAGGAAATGAATGTATGAATACTATAATAAACTTTAATAGGATGTTCACCTGATACTTACAGATGCAGGAGTCATGGATTCCAGTCAGCATGTAGAGTTTAAACTCTGACTAACTGCAACACTTCAGACCACACACGGATGAACAAAAAGAAAAGCTCGGAAGTTCAAACAAATGTGATGAAGATGCTCTTTGGTAGGAAACACAAAAGTTAAAAGAAAGAAAGAAAGAAAGAAAGGTCCAAGGTACTCTTCTGGCAAAAAGTTTAAAAGCCTTTATTCAGATGGCTATTTCATGGTGAAATTCTTAAAAACATGGACAATACTTGTGCATGTTAAAACGTAGCGGTACAAACAGCCTTCCTCAGGGTGCGACACACGAGAATGAAGTTGGAGGAAAAGTAGACTCTTCATAGAAACACAATGTAAATGTATTCGATTCAGTATCGGATGTGGCCAATCTCCACCTAACTGTTGCTGAAAAGGCACATGTGTGGTATTTATTTTATTTAGTTAAATCCTGGCAAAACATTGGAATGGAAATGCTGCCGCTGGAAAGATAGTTTTGCATTTTCTCCTTGTTTAACTTTGGAAGTTGAGAAACAAGTTGTGTGTTTCCATTCACAAGTGACGGGAGCCGACCTACTGTTTAATCTGTTACAGATGTTGCCTGTTCTGGTTTAAGGCTGCAGATCACGTTTTGTGTGCGCGTTCCTCCAGTGAGTGACGCGTGCTGCCACTCGTGAGAATGAAACATATGACTTCCTTTGTGTCCATATGTGTACACACATGCAAACACATAACAAAACACTGGGTTATTTTGCACAATTAAGTCCTTGATTCCACCAGACATTATTGTTTCGCTTAGGTGTCTGATGAATTAAGGTGGAACAGACGATCTGTACCGCCCCTCATGCTCTGTCTCCAAGCCTCTTTAACTCAATGACACACTCCCCCAGCCCCTCCATCACACGCATCCACAACTTAAATAGTTACCAACATCATTCTCAGTAACAAGACTATCAGAGCTGCTATCACTGCTGCTATCATCTACACTTTGCTTACGGCAATTCTCAACACATCCTCAACTTGAGGATTGAAACACAAGTGTTTGAGGTCGTGATCAGTGCGCACTCAATCTTATGTGGATGCAGATTACAGTTGCATTTATTAAAAAAAAGTGTTTTTCTGAAACTGTAGTTTTAGTGATTTGAAGAGAGGAAATGGTTGTGAACGGAAAGAATGGCACCTACACAGTTTCTGTGCCAAACGGATACCCTCAGAAGCCTAAAGAGATGGAGGAACGGGGATACTGGGGGACCAAAGCCGAATTCATCCTGACAGTGATGGGTGCGATCATCGGACCTGGGAACGTATGGAGGTTCCCCTACCTGTGCTACAGAAACGGCGGAGGTCAGTGACTTTCCACAAAAATTGAAATTGTTGTTTTCAGTTTGTCAAGCGCATGTTTCTGAAATGATCCTCTAAGACAATTACAGGGATTTTTTAATTTTTTTTTATCTGTACAATATCGTTTTTTTTTTGGAGCATTTAGAAGTAAATTCCTCTTCTTCTTGCAGGTGTGTTCTTCATCCCATACATCTTGTTTATGTTTACCTGCGGGATCCCCTTATTCTTCCTTGAAACTGCTTTAGGACAGTACACCAGCCAGGGAGGAATTACGTGCTGGAGAAAGATTTGCCCTCTTTTTCAAGGTACATAAAATGGCTAATTTGCCTTTAACTTCTTTTGAAAATATTAATGATAACATACTTAATGCGTCGTCATACTTGTCTGTTTCACCGGACACTTTGTGCGTAATTACGCACGGAATCTATCCTTCTGACCATATCGCCGTTTGTCATCCGATTGGTTAGGAGCAGATATCTCGTACTTTTTAAAATCACAACATAATGATAATGTTCCAAATAACCCACTTTTGCACAGGACACTCTTTACTCAACAAACAGTCTTGCAAGTGCATCAACAAAATAATATCTTCGCCTAATATGGCCTTCACTCATCTTGTATTTTTATTCTCTCTTTCTCTCTCTCTCTCTCTGTCTGTCTGTCTTCTTCTTCTTCTTCTTCTTCTTCCTCTTCTTTTGCAGGCTTGGGCTATGCCAGTCATTTAATCATTGCGTTCAGTGCCACCTCCTATATTATCATCATTGCATGGGCATTCTTTTACCTGTTCTCATCCTTTAGTGCGGATTTGCCTTGGGCCACATGTGGAAACTACTGGAACACAGGTAGGCAGTCCTGCAGCTTTTGGTGAGGATTTCAGAAGCCTGTAGATGTAAAGTGTTGTTAATAAAATAGCCAGAAGTGAGCATGACGAGTTTCCCTTTTAGCTGAGATGTAGTAAGTATGGAGTTGATCACTGTAGTTTCACTGCAATATTGTTGAAAAACCTGTGGGTGTTATGACCAATGCTGGGGATTTTATGTGTAACTCTTGAGATGATATGAAATAGAAAGAAAGATAGAATATAGATCAGTTAGTCTTTGTTTTTGCTGATAATTTGCATGTTAATATATCTGAGGGATGCAACAAAGCATGTTTTAAATAGTTTCTAATACTTGTAATATATGATATTCACGTAGTACAACATTTACTTTGACAATGAGCTTTTTTTCATTCCCAGTATTTTATCTTCTTGCATTAGACTCATGCTTGGACTTAAGCCATCCGAATATGAGCCACAGCATAACATCCAGAGTGAACACTACTCTTCCTGTTGTGGAGTTCTGGCAGTAAGCACTAGTCAACTCTAAAAAGTTAAACTGAATGCTAATTTTTCTTTCAATCCCCGCCCTCTCTTTTTCTCTCTCCCGCTCCCTTTTCTTTTCACAACACTTCGTGTCACACCAGATCCTCTCTTCCTCTCCTCCTCTCCCACCCACCCATTGTTTTAGCTAGTGTCTCCCTCCCTGTCACTCTTTGACTCCCTGTTTTCCTTTCTGACTATAAGTCAGTTTTTTTCACTTTCACCCATAATTCATTTTGGTCTCCCTCCACCATTGCTCCCCTCCTCTGTCCAGGCGCAGAGTTCTGAAAATATCTGGTGGTATCGAGGAGGTGGGCAGCTTGAGGTGGGAACTTGTCTTGTGTCTCATCCTAACCTGGGTCATCTGCTACTTTTGTGTTTGGAAGGGTATCAAGTCCACAGGAAAGGTTAGCTGATTTAACACTGAATGGAATTCATGAATGTTTTACCTGTTGTATAAAAATATCCCCAAAATGCTGATGAAAATGTTTTGATTAAGTCGGACATCTATGCATTCGGTTCACACTCCTCCAGACAAGATATTTATTGTAGATACAAACTGCTTATACAACTGTAAATATATTTAGAAAAAAAGGAAACCTTTTAACATTAGCTCACAATTCCCCCAAAGAATTGGGGTCCCTGGGGCAAAAAAAAAACAGAGCATTATCCCTCACTGGCTTCTTACCAATTACCATGCTAGTTGTGTTGGTTACAATGTCTGGCCAAGTTTGAGACCCTGCTCCCAGAAACTAAACCCAGGTCTCTGCAGTGGTGGGCCATATGGACACTGCCAAAGCTTTTGGTGTACAAAATCCACAATTGTTGGGATGTTTGTCATTGTTGTAGTACACAAAGTTGAAAAATGTATAAAACATTTCTCCAATAAATGTTTAGAATGCACCCCAAATGCATTACATTATATGCAAAAAGTTATTACATCATCCACTTTTTCACATGGTTGAAATCAAATTTTAATGAACATTTGTAGATACAGTATGTCTTAACTCTGAAGAGGAATAGTTTGTTTTTGAGAGTTCCTTTAAAGAGTCTTTCCTGCTAGATCTGACAATCTGAAATAAATAGTTAGTTCCTTGACGTAAGTGTCTTGGAAAGAATGAATGTATTTTCCATTAATTTCAAATTTCATCACTGTAGAAATTTACATGGCTCCAAGGCTTTGGGAGCAACACCCTACCATGCACATTCAGGGTTCACTCCAAAACACTTCCAGTTCAAGCTGATGTCATCTGGGCCCACACTTCAAAGTTATTATAGATCCACAAAATGAATAAAGGCTGGCATTGTTTGGGAGAGATTCTGCAATTCATGGTTTGTGGTTGATCATATCATATTTTGGCTCTGCAGTTAATATAAGAGTTACAACCAATAAAGAAAATTGTCAAACTGAATATATTTAGCCAAAACAGCATTCGAAGATTGCAGGTAATCCTAAAATAGCATGTACCTCAGAACACAGTTAAGAAATTGTCAGATATGATCATCAGAATTGCTTGCTAACCATATTCCTTGGATAAGAACCATATGACGAATGGTACCATATCAGCTAGGTTTTGGTCTTATAGGTCCTATCTGTAGGAATCAGAAATTCCTTCTCATTAGTGACATCTGTGGCTGTTAAATGAGCTGCAGTCAACATCCTGGTGCTCGTGCATGTTAGCGGCACAAGACTATTGCAGGTGATGTCTTTTTCCTCGTTTACACTTCTCATAATTACATAAAAGATCTCGAACTTTGTGTTTTATACCATGTTTCAGCAAAGCATCTCTCACTCCCAGTCAGTCAGCCCCCTTCCCCCTACTTGTGCTTGCCTCGCACCCTCACACACAAACACACAGAGGCTCCTGCTGTGCTGTGGCTGCTGGCTGGTGAGAGCCAATCTGCAACACCCAACTTGTACAAATATGCATTAATCAACCACTCAAACCTGACCTGACCCACAAACCGCCAGTTTGTAGCTCAGTGAGCTAGGCAGCAACGCGCTGTGGTCAGGGAGCAACATGCTGTGATCAGGGAGCAACATGCTGTGGCCAGGCAGCAACATGCTGTGGTTTTGTCGTGAAATATGTGCTTATTACGACCTTTGGACTACTAACAGGAAAAACAAAAGGGGTAAGCTACGTTCTGCTATCACTCTGGAGCTTGTTTTCTGCTCCTTTGTTGAGGAAATAATGTTGCTTTAGCTGTTTGTGTGCTCAGGAGTGGGTGACTTGTCATTGCGGGGATGTTTAATTGTTAAATGTGTTGTGGTTGACGGAGGCAGCTAGCTGTTTCATTAGCTGGAGAGCTAATATCTGCAGGGTGTTTCTAGTAGGATAGCACCGTTTTTGTTGTGTTGTTGTGTCATTATGCCGGTCGTTTGTTGACGTTAGTGGGAGAGAGGCAAGGCACTCAGGAGCGCTCAAAAACGTCACTTCCACTGGATTTGCATAGAAAATTTTTATGTTACATTACTACCTGTTCACTCATTAGCAATAAAAAACAACTTATACATATGAATTGCTTCACAATTCTACATATAGAACCTTTAAGCTGCAGGTATTTAGATCAGATCTGATATTTTGAGTTGCAAAACAGCCACTCAAGACAGCAGCCGTCTAGAGTGCTGATCAGAATCAGAATCAGAACCTGTTTTTAGCCAAACATACAACAATACAAAACAATAGAAAGAGTACTTCTTGGCTCCGACAAACGCAACATAGAAGAATAAAAGTAAAGCAAAGCAAAAGTAGGGTAATAATAAATAATTCAATAAACAAAGTAATATTAGAATTAAATTTAAAAAATGTAAATCTATTTACAGAATGGAATAAAATAGTTTTCAAATGGGTTATAAAACAAAGAAATTAAGTGTATGAAATATATGCAGGTGACAAGTGCAAAAATTTGACATGTGCAATAAATAATTTAATTTTGTAACAATGTAGGTTGAATGCAATGAACAATGTTAAGTCCAGTTTGATGAAATATATGAAGATGACAAGTGTAGGGATTAAATGAGGGATGTGAAATGTAAAGTCCAGTTTGATAATAGTAGCTTCTGGAAAGAAGTTGTTCCTGTTTCTGCTGGTGGAGGTTTTTATGGATCTCAGTCTTTTTCCTGAGGGTAGAAGTTCAAAGAGTCTGTGTTGAGGGTGGGATGGGTCGGAGATGATCTTGCTTCCACACCACCTGGCCCTGGTGGAGTACAGCTGATCAATGGGGGGCAGTTTGAAGCCGAGGATCTTCTCGACTGAGTGAATAATGCGCTGCAGCCTGAATGTCCTGTTTGGTTGCTGCACTGTACCAAACAGTGATGGATGATGTGAGGATGGACTCGACAATGGCAGTGTAGAGCTGGATCAACACTGCCTGTGGCAGGTTGAGCTTCTTCAGCTGCCTCAGGAAGAACATCCTCTGTTGGACCTTCTTGGTTATGCAGCTTATGTTGGTGTTCCATTTAAGATCCTTGTATATAGTGGTGCAAAGCAACTTAAATGACTCCACGGCTGCTACTGTTTTGTTGTTGATGGTAAGGTCTTGAGCATTTTTAGCTCCAGGCTGTTATAGCTGCACCAGGATGTTAGCCATGCCACGTTCCCATCCTGGATCAGACCAATGATGGTTGTGTCATCTGTGAACTTGAGGAGCTTTATGGAAGAGCTTGTGGAGGCGCAGTCATTTGTATACAGACAGTAGAGGACAGGGGAGAGCACGCAACCCTGTGTTGCTCCAGTGCTGATGGTCAGAGGGGTGGACATGTGCTTTCCCACCCTCACACATTGGTTCCTGTCTGTCAGGAAGATAGTGATCCACAGACAAGAGAGGCTCACGCAGTCAGCTGGGAGAGTTTGGTGTGGAGGACATCTGGCACAATTGTGTTAAATTGTGTTAAAAGCTAAAGTCAATAAACCTGTTCCAGGTGTAGGTTCCCCAGCTGTCCAAATGCTGGAGGATGAAGTGCAGGCCTAGGTTGACTCTGTCATCCACAGACCTGTTAGCCCAGTATGCAAACTGCATGGGGTCCATCAGGGGGTCAGTGATTGAATTTAGATGGGACAGGATGAGTCTTTCGGAGGGGTAGGGGACCAAAGGAGGTATGGGAAGGAGTGGAGGTGGAATGGGGCAGAGGGGTCTGTTGAACCTGCAGCAGAACTGTTTTGGGGAGCAAACGCCAAGACACATTCTTTATATGCTTGCATACTTGGCTAATTAACAGATTCTGATTCTGATTTTTATTATCATCCAATGGCTGTTATATTCAGCTATTTGCTCTAGTTATAGTGTAACTAAAAGTGTTTCAGTCCCAGACCGAAAGTTAGTATTGGCAATAGTCACAGTTGTTTTATTTGTGATTGTAAGATGGAGGTTTCCTTCGGCTCCCTCTGCATTACGTCATTAAGTGTCCTCACGAGTAAAAAAGGTCCTTTCTTCATGTAATCACTGTAGAATGCTTTCCAGGAAGATTAAATGGATGAAAATTGGAACTTGGCATAAAAATGAGCAAAAGAGTAGATTTGATTTTTGAAAATTAACCGATGGTCCACAGTAATCTGCAAAATTCCTCTGACTTTCTCTGTTTCCTCTTTGATTTCAGGCAGTCTTCTTTACAGCGACCTTCCCCTTCATCATGCTGTTGGTTTTGCTCGTGCGTGGTGTCACCCTACCAGGGGCAATGAAGGGGATCATTTACTACCTCTACCCTGACCTCTCTCGCCTTTCAGATCCCCAGGTAAAAACACAAAGTCTCTACACTTGAACCTCTACATTATTTTCTCTACACATGAACATACACATGCATGTATTTCTTTGACATTTTCAGGTGTGGATGGATGCTGGCACTCAGATCTTCTTCTCTTATGCCATTTCTCTTGGGTTCCTAACCTCCCTTGGGAGTTACAACACTTACAACAATGATTGTTACAAGTAAGCGCAGTGCTAATCTGTCAAAGCTATCCTGCTGGATATTAATTTTAACTTGAGCTGGATACTTAAAGGAAAATGTTTTTTTGTTTTTTACACAATATCTCTGCAGCCTTAGATTGTTGCTGTGTGTGGACACAATGCGGTTAACCCATGGAGTTAATACTTCTATTATGTTTCTGTATAATGCAAATTCTTCTCCTAGCAAATATAATGAGCATTCACTTCTACAATACTTTGTATCCTCTCCATCCTCTCCTAAACTGCTTACACATTTCTAGAATTGGATTCATTTTTCTTTCAGGGACTGTTTCTACTTGTGTTTGCTGAACAGTGCCACCAGCATTGTGGCAGGCTTCGCCATTTTCTCTGTTTTGGGTTTCATGACCTACGAACAAGGAGTGGATATTTCTGAGGTTGCCCAATCAGGCAAGTACTGATCCTGTTAAGTTCAACTTTAGTGAGCATTAGAGTGACAAACTTACACTTCCTGTGAGGCTTGTTGGGAGAGTTTATGGTATAATAGCAAGATCCAGCACCCTGCATAGACACTAATGCTGCACTCTTTGTGGAAACTGTGCCAAATCATGTGATGTTTCTTCATCCTTATCCCTTCATCTTTCCAGCCTAAGAGGCTTTCTGGCAGACCTGATACCTTCTTCTGTCACTTGTTTTCTTTTGATATTTTACTTTTAACTTGAAGCATGCAGCTCAGTTCACGTGAGCATGATTACTGCTAACCAGCAAGCAGTAGGAATACAGATCTGAAGACAAAAAAAGTCACGGTTGACATCAATCACGATCTACATTTTAGAAATCATTAAGTAATTTCTGAGTTGCATTGACTTTTTTTTTTTAGCAATCAGAGCTAGTGCCTCAACAAGTCTCAGGTGCCTCTAACATGTCTTAGCAGCTGAAATAACCCCCCAAAAACCAAAAGCTTCAAATGTCTACAACTAGCCAGTAAGTGAATTTTTAAGGCCATCAGCACTAGAGGAAGTAATTTACCAACAACACTGTAAAATCCCTGCAGATACAGTATATAATGGTGATTGTGTTCAAACATTTCAATCATTTCCTCTTTTCATATGACTGTGACAGAAAACTGACAATCAATCAGTTTTATGGACACACAAGTGACATATTTGTTTGTTGCCTATACTTTATGTTTTACCACACTGTACATTTTACTCCACTACTCTACTTGTTTGTTTTTTAGGTCCAGGTTTAGCATTCATTGTTTACCCACGTGCTGTAGCCATGATGCCCATGCCTCAGGTGTGGTCGGTGTGTTTTTTCATCATGATCATTCTGCTTGGCTTGGACAGTCAGGTACCAGTAAACCCCCTCTGAATGAATAAATTAATGATTGAATGTATAAATGGCACAAAATATTTTACTGTCCCGACTCACCTTCCTCCTACTTGCTTCTTCCAGTTTGTTGGTCTGGAGTGTCTGATGACGTCACTGGTTGATCTGTTTCCAATTTACCTGCGTCAAGGCTTCAGACGTGAGCTGGTTCTACTGGTTATCTGTTGCACCTGCTGTGTGCTGGGACTCTCCCTGGTCACCGAGGTTCGTACAGTACACACTGAGCAGTTAGCAAAATCCCTTCTTGGAATAATTATAGGGATGTATTATTTTATTATTGTGCTGTATTATTGTAAAAGGAATTGTTCAGCATTTGGGGAAATATGTTTAATTCACTATCCCACTCTAAAGACTGTCCATTCAATTTGAAGCTGGACAAGCAGCTGGTTAGCTTATTTTAACACAATGACTGTAAAAGGAGGGAAACAGTTTATAAAACAGGTATCAATCTTCTGTGCTGACCTAAAAATTAAATGCTGAAATGCTGAGCTGTTCCTGTAAATCTGTATTTTTTTTTCCTAAATATTTTAATTTCTTGATTCCTTTAAGTATCCAGCTCAAGTTGAATAGAAAATTTAAACTGCTAAATGTTGCAATTTCTCTCATTGTGAAAACAGCAGCCGTTTCTGTTAGCATGACTCCAGTGTTCTGTAGCTACAATGTTACAAAGTATATTTAAATAATACATTTCTCTTAATTTCATTTTAAGTTTAAATTAGTTTGAACTTAAGTTTAAACTTAAACAAGTTTAAACATTTTGAAGAGATTTTGGATCCTGGATCTTTTGAATAAAAATTGTAGAGACCCATAAAACTTTTAATGACTCTATTTCAGTTGCAGTCTGAATGCACAGTCACAGTCCACAAGACAACTGTGAAATTAAAGGCTTTATTGATCGATTTGATTAGACTGGGATATTGACCAAAACAAATTGCAGTACTGCCTAATTGACAGGTTCCTGGCCTCATTCAATCACATGAAGACAAGCATGTTTTACATGTTAAGCTCTTTTTGTTCACTGAGGTGAGTCAACATCAGACATCAGTTTCTTGGCCAAACACAATGAATAGTGTACTTTCAGTAGCGGTAAGTCTTAAGACATTAAGAACAGGAAAACATGTTTCTGCCAGCAGAAGCACACAAGCTAATGCACACCACAAAAAAAAATTGGCCTCAGATACATTCCAACCTTCTTCTGTTGTTCTCCTAGAGGGCATGAAGGAGAGCCTACCTAATCCTCAAGCAGGATTCTTGCCAGTTTTCCATTAAAGTGTAACACAAATTACATTCTCACACTTTAGAAATCTGAATCTTTAGTACAAAAGCCAAAGGCATAATTAAACTACATGAATCATTAACAAAAACAAGTTGCAGAGCTGTCATCTCAGACAAGTGTAACAGGTATTTTCTGCTCACATTAAACAATAAAAATACACATTGATCCAACTTAGTCTGGATTGACACCATTGCTAAATGCACCATTTTAAATGGAGGACTAGATTAGAGGATTAGCTGCTATCTTTTCTAATCAAACCTTTGTACATAATGTGCTATTGCTGATTAATGCCATTACTACATAAAAAGGGTAATATGATCATGGCTGTTTATCGGGGGGGGGGGATTGATCCAAAAAACAAAGTCTTGGTCTTATAATTGTAATAATTGTTATTACTCTCCTTGTTAGGGAGGGATGTACCTGCTCCAGCTGTTGGACCATCATGTCTGCAGCGGCACCACCGTACTCTTGCTCTCCCTCTGCGAGTCTGTCAGCATTGCCTGGGTGTATGGTAAGTCACAGACAATAACACTAACCAAGTAAAGACTACGTCCCTGTTAACAAAACAGACACAGCTCTTTTTTCAGACAATGAGACACTTGAGTTACAAATATTCTCAAAAAACTTGAAAACACTCTCAAATTTTTAATATCTTTCCTTTTCCTTAAAGGTGCTGACCGTTTCTGTGGCAACATCACAGACATGATCGGTTATCGTCCACACCCGTTGATGATGTACTGCTGGCGTTACATCACTCCCTTCATCTGTTTTGTAAGGATCCAGTAATTTAATTCACTGTCATGTGACTTATTCATCTCTTTCACATGTGTCACTATCTCTCTGGTGTCTGTTTCTGTCTGATGTATTAATATCTAATGTGTACATTCATAAGAGAAAAGGTGGACCAACCCAGTGATGATTACTGTATGTGCAGATGAATCACAGGCACAGATGTACACAGCTGTAAACAAACACATAGATAGTGGATTTACTGTGTTGTGATAACAGTATAGCACTCATCTTCACCTCTACCCCCTTTGACTCTTGAAGTTAACTTGCAATCCCACAAAATTACAACCCAAACTCCCAACCTCAACTGCTGCCATCACAAGTTAATATTCAAGTTATATTTATATTCTATTTATATTCCCTTCCAGTGGTTCTGTATCTGCAGACTGTAACATTAAACATTGAACCACTTTGTCTCCTCTCATCACAGGGCACCTTCATCTTCTCTTTGGTCAAATACTCCCCGTTGAAGTTCAGCAACACTTATGTTTATCCACTCTGGGCCAACATCATGGGCTGGTTCATTGCCACTGTCTCCCTCTCCCTCATCCCGCTGTTTGTGTTATATAAAATGATGCAGGGAAAAGGCACTCTTCGACAGGTGAGCGTGTTGTTTCTTCCTGTATTGAAAAAAGTAGAGAGTTAGATTGGTAAACTAGAAAGCTCAGCATTTAGCCAATGACTTGCTGAAGTAGATCATTTTGTGCTTGTTTGCAGTTCAAATCATACTCTGTGCTGATGTGAGAAATCGTACATTCACTGAGTAAACCGAATTTTTATAAATCATGTTTAGATTTGTTAAGATGGCATTTGGGTAAGTTCTCCACCATTCATAAAGAGTTCTGTGGGCTGGATGAATGACACAGCTGAAGGTATTTGTGTTGGCTTCATTCAAATCTTGGCTGTCGCAACTGGACAGAAGACTGTTTGATTCTGGGTATGTGTAGGGCTTGTTCTACAGTCCGGCTTGGCCTTGTATACAATAAGATTCCTGGCCTTTATCCAAGATTTCTCAGCAGGATTTCTCAGAATATCTTCCCGTTTGCAAAAAACACCCCTAGGATGATATTACTAGAGGACATTTGAACTTTTCACTTTTGAATGTAGGAAGTATTCCTTGCTTAAAGGATAAGTCTGGTGATATGTTAGGTTTGTCAGCAAATTCCATGAAAAGACCAAAACCAAATTATATTTCTGTAATGTAGGAAGTATTCCTTGCTTAAAGGATAAGTCTGGTGATAGGTTTGTCAGCAAATTCCATGAAAAGATCAAAACCAAATTATATTTCTGTGTGCTGTTTTTAAAGATTTATGTATTTAGTGGGTATCAGTGGGTTTGGGGCAGAATGTCACAGAAAGGTTGTAGAAGGTTTTGAGAGATGCACTGATTCATTGCTGGTTTGGGTCTTATCAAGGGATTTGTTGACAGTAACAAAAATATAAAACATTGCCAGCCTTATCCTTTAATCCACATTGTTACAACCCAGCTCACTAGCTGAAAGAGAAGCAAAATAAAACCATATGTTTTTGGTTAAACAGTTACTTATTGCTGGGAAGGCAGGTAATTTAAAGAAAACACATACACAAGAGGCAAACAACTGACCGAGGAAGAGGGGCCTGTGGATGCTGTTCAAATAAAAAAAAAATCAATATAACCAAAAGAGGACTCCTAAATCAGAGCTAAAACTAAATAACACAAAGAAAACAATAAAAATAATACCTCACTCTCTAGCCCTAGTCTTCAGTGGTTTAGAAAACATAAACACAATAAGAACAGCACCCCTGCTCCTGATGAGGCTAGCAAAGAAACAACTAAGGAAAGTGTGAGTAATCAGTGGCACATAGAACTACACCTGGCCCAGTCCCCAAGAAACAAGCAGGTACCTCATACTAGTTTCACAACAACTGACGTCTACATCAACGAGAAGCACATTTAAACAGCGGGCGCTTCGTACAAGTCTCACAAGAGATATCAACACACAACAGGGGCCACTCCAATCAGGACCACCGCTAAGACCGACCGGGAAATGGAGAGGAGCCTAGGAGACTGGAGACTACTTGACATGAAAAAAAAAAGACGCTAAAGAAAATGACTGCACACATACACACACAAGGCAGACATATAAATATTAACGGTAATCAGATTATTGCTGGTTGGTTGTATAGTTTTTTTACATTTATTTCATTGTTGGTAAAAATTTTCTCTCCTGTTTTACACAAAGAACATTTTTCTGATTCAAGGTAGAATTCACTTCAATTCAATTAACTTGTACTGTCATCATGTTTGTGAACATAGCCATGTCAGTCCAGTGCAACTTACTAAAAAAAGAAAACAGAAGACAATTGTAATAACTAAAGTTACATATCAAAAGCAAAAAAACTATCACATGCTAAACTGTTTGAAAAAACATGATAATGTTACTGTACACTGTCAGCATACAGTCGTTCATACAGACATGCAGGGAAATAGTTGCAAATAAAGACAATTTACTTCTGGTATGCACAAAGTAATTAAGACTGCTTATCTTCTCCCACTTGGTGAATTTCAGCTCACTCTTGTATCTCTTTTTTCCTCAGCGTTTCATTTTACTCTGCCAGCCTGTGGACGACCTCCTCTTGGATCAAAAATATCTTCCTGCACTTGGAGCCAATGGCACCCCACCAAACACAGAGCTCAAACCTCTGTCCCACACTGGGGAACTCACTCAGTGAACATAAACTGAGTGAGTTGTCCAGCTGAGAGGTGTACTATAAATTAGTCTGTGGTACTCTGGGCCTGTATTTATCAAATGTCATAAGAGTCATAAGAATGCTCTGAAGAGCCAGTTGAAAATCAAATTGAGGCAGGGAGGAAAGTCTGCTGTTGGTAGAGGAGGTTCATAAGAGAAAACAAACAACAAGGGTCATCTAGTACATGAAGGGGCAACTGAACCTACTATATAAAATGTGCATTTGAAGATAACAATTGACAAGAAAGAAGCTGCCGCTAACTACCCTATTCTCAAATACTCATATTGCTTCAAATAAAATATTATTTATCATGAACAATTCTATATTGTAAAATCATTCCAAAACATGTCTCAGAGGGTTCATTCCCACCTCTGTCTCTGTACTACATCTGAAACCCTGATAGGCTACTCTGAACCTACTTCTGAGACCGCTGGAGTTCTCTAGAAATGTGATAAACAGCTTTAGTTTATGAGTAGGAATAAAAGTGGAGAAATTTTACTTTTATCTTCCATCTAAGCCCAAAATTTCACTCTTAGTCTGACAAATATGGGGCCCGTCCTCGTCACCGTTACACAGTTGTTGGTTTAACTTTTACAGCAAAATAATATTTAAACACACAATATGTAATTTCTGCTGCTAGGGATCTCTCAATCAAAACAATAACAAAAGATGGAGTTTGATGACATTGTGAAGTAGTGTGGGATCATGGGAGTTGTTGTCTTCATTGTTAAAGAACCAGCTTCATCTGGTTAGGATTCCTTCAGTGTTCATCGTTCAGGAGGTTTTACAAGGAGCGTAAATGAGAGTTCTCCTCCTCTACAGAAAAAACAAACCTGATGATTAAAACCGGTAAAAACAGTAAATAAAACAGTTTCACGTTAAAAATCAGCGTTTCTCCGATGCTGTTCGGCGGACACAGGATGTCCAGAGGGGCTGCTAGCTGGGCTGCTAGCTGAGCTGCTGCTAACGTTTGTTTAGCTTGTGTCTCTGAAAACTTAAGATCCAGACGTTCAGGAGGTTTTTACTGGGAGCCAAATTATCCGTAGAGGCCTCCTCCTCTCCAGAACAAACGTACATGGCAATTAAAAATGGTAAAAACACTGAATAATGCAGTTTCACGTAAAAAATCAGTTCTTCTCCAACGCTGTTCGGCTGACACAGGACGTCCGGGGGGGCTGCTAGCCGAGCTGCTGCTAACGTTTGCTCCGCTTGTTTCTCTGATAACTTAAGATCCAGACGTCCAATGACTAAAATCCTTCATCCGTTTAAAAGATATACATAAAAACGACCAAGACCTAAAAAGTTTATTGTAAAAAATGTGGCTAAAAACTGAATCAAAGTCAATTTATGACAGTTTCTGGCAGACAATCACAACGCCAACATATTATCTTGTATGCGTATACGCTTTGGTAGATGCCATTGTGGCGGACAACCACAATGCAGACGCATGCGCACAAGATGATTATCACAACCCACCAAAATATCTAACATAGGTCTAGTTGTCGACATTTTAATACGGAATAGTTACGTATTATAGCTTCAACTTTTACTGCAAAATAATATTTTATAATATTATTATTTTGCAGGGACAATGAAATCATCTCATTTGGTAAATATGGATTTTATTTGTTGCTCCAGGCTTGTGTAAGGATTCTAAATCTATTCTGAGACACAGTATATGAACATTTAAAGCTTACACATGCTAAGATCAAAAATGTCAGTTTGTTGATCACTATCTGACATGTTGCATTCTGTATGTGTGTGTGTGTGTGTTTTTAATCATTTCTCTCCTGTTTTTGTAACTCGAGCAAACTGTTGATAAAAATGTTATGTTGTTTCATTGTGCATGATACATTAGCTCATTTTGTATTTCAAAGCATTCACTGGCTATGTTTTTTAAACATTCACTGCCCTGTGTAGTGATGCAGTATATTTGTAACTAAATATCATGTTTGGAATGTGTACACCCTGTATAGTGCTATATACTGTACCTCTTTATATAATGTACCTCTTAAACTATGGTAAGTGCCTTACTACAACATCAATCAACAATCACTACGGTAGTTGGAGTGTTGATTGAAGAGGTGTGTTTGTGCAACTGCAGCATAGGATATTGACCATGGGTACAGCCCATGCTTAGTCATTCATGATGGAATATTGGTCAAGAATAAATATGTTTCATCACCATTTACGCAAGACTTTGATACTCTGTCATGTGTTTCTCAAATGTTATTTAGCATTTTGTGTTTTGTCTACCCCCTGTATGCAATCTGTGGGTACACCAATAAGATTAGTGTTTCAATGTCATCTTGGTCACTGCAGATTTTAGCCATGCTAGTGGTGTTGCTTTGGTGGTCATTAGTCCACTTCTTTGATCCACACTGAAATATCTCAACAACCTTTGGATGGACTAAGATGAAAATTTGCACATATATTCCAGACTAGTCGTGATGTCACAAATCATGCTCATAATTTCACCCAGATTTTCAGTGAGCACAGAGAAACTTTCAACAGATGAACATGAAAACAGCCTTCTAGTGTCAAACTCTGCACAGTGAAAGTCAAACATCCAACTGAAGGAACAAGAAGAAAAACACACTTTTGAGGGGAGGGGGACTTTAACTAGGATCTCTTTCCAAACTGGAACTAAAATGGTGAACATGGTAAACATTATACCTGCTAAACATTAGAAGGTTAGTATTGCCATTATGAGCATGTTAGCATGCTGACATTTGTACTTAGCTGAAAGCACTGCTGTGCATGATTACAACCTTGCAGAGCTCTTAGTATGGCTGTACATTCTTGATTTGATTTTGGGGGGAAATTATTAGGTGTAAGTTAATGTAATCGTGTTATTATGTCACGTAAAAGGTACAGGTAACAGCTCACATGTGAAAAGATTGCATCATGGTTGCACCCTTTCAAAAGCCAAGCAGTGTTGATAATTAACCCCAGTCTTGAGCAGGATTGCGGATCCATATGGGATAACAATTCACATTTCAGTCAACAATCAGCAATGCCTCTAGATACATTTTTAAACTACTATGAGCAAATCTCATTCAGCCCTGTATTTTTACTAATATTATAATTGTTTTTTTTAATAATATATGTGAAAAATCCCAACTGGCACATGATCATGTCACTATCTTATTTGATAAGTTCACAGATCAAAGATTGAAGTTTCACTGGCTTCTTCAGCATAAAACCCAACAGTCACCTGACTGAAGTTTATAGTGACTAGGACAGGTGTTTCAAATCAGAGCTCTCAGGGGAATCAACTCAGGGGAAATAAAGACAGAGTTCCTAGCAAGGCTTTACAACTTGAAGTGTGTCTCCTTCACTTCTTCAGTATCTTATTTCATATCTTTATCGCTAACACATAAAAATCAGTCAAGTCAAATCATCTTTTCTCTAATGCTGTCATTATAGATGTTTCAGTAGTGTGTATTGATTTTGTTTTTAACTGCTCTGCACAAACCACACAATAGTAGTCTTCCCCCAATATTCATCTTATATCTAATTATGTCTGAAACTAATTTGCAAGCATATTAAACAGAGGCTCAAACTAGAACCATGTTAAGGAATTAAATTGATACTGAACTTGTAAAATCTTCTATCAATCTACATCACCAGAGAAAGCATCTTAATCTGTACATGTTGAAGAGGTAAAACAATTTATCTCAAGTATAACTGACCCAGAACTGGCCTTGATATTGCTGTAGGCAACAACACAGGCACACCATACCTAACAACAAATTATTGCGTTGCATTATTCCCTTCATCTGTTTCTACAGGTTCAGTCACTGATATGTGACTTGTTTCTTTCTTCCACATGTATCATTATCTCTCTTGTGTGTCTGTTTCCATTCAATATTTATAGTATGTAATTTTCAGGTTAATAAGAGCAGAGAAAAGGAGGAACATGACTGTAACACACTCAGTGGTAAGTATGCACAAGTCCACATGTACACACTGAATCACTGGCACAGATGCACACAGCTGTGAGTAAAGACACAGGTGTAGTGGATTTATTGTATTGTGTTAATCTTAAAGGGCTGATCTTTACCTCTGCAGCCTTGATTCATGAATTCAGCATCCCATACCTCCCACTTTACACTCCAAACTCCCAACCTCCATCACCTCCATTACAAATGAAGTTTATAGATTTATAAACAAAGTTCGGGAACAAAGACCACGCCTTGTACACATCCCACTTCCACACAACAGAGTATTTAGGCACACCTTATCCGTTCCTCTCCCCTCTTGTCTCAGTTTGCGAGCGACCTGTGACAGACTTGCATTACAAATGCTTACCTCCCGCCCACATTCACACATGCATCCCTTCATCCCTCATCCCTCGACCCTTCATCCTTCGACCCTCACCATTTCATCCCTCACCCTTCCTCCCTTCATCCCCCATCCCTTCATCCCTCGGCCCTCACCCCTTCATCCCTCGACCCTCACCCCTTTCATCCCTCAACCCTCACCCTTTCATCCTGCATCCTTCATCCTTTCAACCCTCATCCCTTCATCCCCCATGCCTCCCTCTGGACCCTCAACTGTTTCCTCCTATATCATCCCGGCTTTTATCCTCCCATATTATCCATTAAAACAGCATCCCTTTGTCTTCGCTTCCTCCAGCCACAGCTGATATGGCTCACTCAACTCCGTCTGCTTCTTTTTCATCCATTCAACCTTTATTTGAATCTTGAGGCATCATTTTTCATCGCTGTCAACCAACCATCTCAAATGCTTCAACACAATGAATCATCTTCAATGCAATCATTCTTTATCGATTCAGCGTTTCAGTCAGCTTTGTTTACCCCATCACTACTTTCATACCATCAGCAAGCCACGGAATTTCCTCCTTCTGACCCACTCCATTTCAGTTAGCTCTGAAGAACCAGCCAGACCATCTGTTTTCTCATACATGGTCATCCCACGGTTCGCACTCAGTCCTCACACTCGACTCCCTCCCCCTTTGTTCTCCCTTTCTTTGACTCCCTTCATACCACAGGCCTCTTGGGTCTTCGACGGTCTCAAGTCTTTATCACAGGCTACTAAAGTCTATTGCAGGCTATGCACTTCTCTTCTCGCTTCCAATGGCCATTGTATCTCTCCTGCAGTGGTGCCCATGTCAGGCGCAGTGGCCCTCACAACTCCACCAAGCATGGTTCATGACACCACTACATCCCAAAGCGCCAATTACTATTAGCCCCGAAGAACCATCCAGACTGCCAAATCATCCATTTTCTTGTACCTGTTTGGACGCTCCCAAGAGCTGTGACAACTGCATTGCCCGATCTTGTGACGTACAGCTGCACTCCAACTCAGCTCCTTCTGTTTTCAGGGTTACAGCAGTCGTAGGTGGTTCACCTCCATTCGGCCACCTCAACTGTCCCCACCCTCCCTCCCCTGAACCATACCATGTCATCATCGAAGCCCTTCTTTGGGGGCATGAGAGGTCTTAGTCATCCTCGTTCATACAACTACATCTTCATTGACCATAATAAACAAGAAATCCTCAGGGGCACCGCATCTAGCCTTGCTCCACACTTCAGTATGTTATCCAAAGGTCAGTAAGGCTGAACCCTGTCTTAAGCCGCTACATCGGAATTCTCCGCACAGGCTACCTGCCTCCCAACACTGACAAAGTCTTAGAATCTATGTTTCTACAGACATTCTACAACCTTCTGCGCTGCTCAAAATTCACTGCCTCTTCTCCCAACCACAATCCATCGCGATATGCAACAATGTCTGATATTTCCATTCATTCTTCTGAGACAAAGACGCCACTCCCAGACACCCTCATATTTAACCTTAAGCAAAGCAAACTGACCAGCTTGGCCTTTCTCGCCCTGCATTTCTCTTCACTTAAACTCGTATCTTAGCCTTCAGAACCATTCAAACCTACATAAACCAGAGACTAGCCCATCACGCATCTCCACAAGACCCGCTCTTCACCGCGGAATCAGGCAGAGTTGCTACGCATTCCTGGTCAGTCAGCCGTTTCTCCCGAACCATACTCTAGCCACTCATTCCGCATCGGAGCCACTTCAACCACTTCAAGACTAGGAATCTCAGATCACCCGTAAAAATTCTAGACCGCTGGTCTTTCCCTGCTTACCTAACCTACACCTGCCACAACCCGGACAACATGAGAAATGTCCATGAACGCCTCTGCGCATTAAGTTCTTTTGGGGGCTCTGTCCAGCTGATGGACTGACAAAACAGCTCCCCCACTCAGTCTCAACCTTTCCCCTTGTTCCCTCCTACCTTCCCACCATCAGCTATCATCATCTAGTTGACAAAATATGATACATCCATTGTCAACCCTTGACCCTCATCTCCTCAACCCTGCATCCCATGCTCCTTGACTCTCACCCCTCATCCCTTGACCCCCATCCTTTCCTCCCCCCATGACTTCATCCCTCCATCCCTAATCCCTTCATCAGGATTCTCAAACCCATCCATCAACATCTCAGCTCTCTTTCATTATCTCAATTAAACTATCAAAATCCATATTTTTCTAGGCATGGTCTTGGCTAGTGAAATGTTTTATTCATGTCACAAGATGCAGAGGTAGGGCTCCAACATGTTTATAAGCTCCACAACAGATTACATTCTTGCTTTTGTGATGCTGATTTGTAAAACTCATGAGCAGAATAGCACTCCCATTACATGATTTGTTATTGCACAGATGTTTTGGGCAAATGTTGTTCCTCAGCAGGCAAACTGGCAACGAGTTGTCTTGTGGATCTTGGGTTTTTGAGGATACAGCACCAGAGTGGAGCTGAGCACATTGATTAATTGTTATTTTAATGCAAATCTTTTTCCAAAAAGCCACACAGAAAATAGAAGATTTAACAAAATATGTGAATTTTAAGTGCACAAAGTTTTATTATACAAACATTTATTTTTACATTATACCCTAACCCATCACAAGATACAGACAGTCTTTTTTTAACTCAACCTCACATAGCGTACAAGCATAGTGTTAATTAATCCTGATCGTATAATGGGAATTAAAATGGAACAATCTGATGGAAATGTCCATTACTCTTGGAACATTAGGCCTCCTAACAACAGCTCTGTCAGAAAATCCCAGGTATGTTTCAGGCCCCTTTTACTTTTAGTCCCCACACACACCCTTTTCCCCCTGTTGTCTCATACAATCTCTCTTGATTATCCCCTGGAGCTATTCTTAATCTTGTCGGGCTATTGCACTAATTCGAGAGTCAGTGCAAAAGTCAGTTTTGATTTCATCTCCTTTATCCTTTGATACTTCATCTGTACAACCAACTGGAGTTTCATGACTTGGCACATGTTCTAAATATTGGGCTGCCATGTGACCTTAACAACTTCAGCCCATTGAAGACCTAGAGATTTTATGACAACAGCCCAGTAGGTGGTTTAAATTCCAACTTCACAAGCACCAAGGCAACAACAATAATAATAAATACATTGCACCCCCAAACTACTACTATTGAATGATGGTTCTTCTTTGTCTTTATCAACCCAATAACAATGTATTTCATTTGCTGGATTGACTGCTCAAAAAAACTGATCATTCTCGTGACCATATCTGATGGCTCTATACTTTTCTTGATATATTTTGTATGGAAATATCAACAAGAGGAATGTATGGGACAAAGCAAAATGCTTCCAACATGTTGACTTCTGTAGTTAATATAGTGAAAATCTAGTTAATCTCCATTTACTTTGAGTCTGTTTTACAATCTTTGGGGTGTGGGGCTGCATCTTGCGGTGAATCCCCTGAGGTTATGGTCATGAAGTCTTCTCTTGACAAGGAAACGTGCACCTACATCCTGGAGAGCATTCTTGTCTTGCTGTGCAGTCACAAAGGGGGTTTCTTCACCATGCAAATTAATTTCCGGTCATCCACAAAACTTGTGCTCCTCTGTCTACCAGCTTGTTTGCCTTTTTCTAGTTTTCCTGTGCACACCTGCTTTTTTAATTGATTTTGGCAATCTGACTCATTTTTATCGTTATCTTTTTCACTTGCATAGTCACCTCTTTACACCTCCTATTGACAAAAACTCCACATCAATCTCCACATCAATCATCAACTCCACATATATATATATATATATATATATATATATATATATATATATATATATATATATACTACCTTGCTGCACCTATATAATGTTTATGTTTATGAGATAAATGCAATAAAAAATTATCAGACAACTGAGCTCTAAATGATCAATTAAAGACATTAAGCTTTATTCCTGATGTGGCTCTGGGGCAATATGTCATTGAAAAGTGTGCATCAAAATTAACTGTAGGTTTATTGGGTAACATTTTATAATACAGCCCGCGTTTTACGGTGTAACTTCCCATCACTTACCATGTAATTTCGGTGCAATTTCCTTGTATGAATCCGTACATATAAAATACTTTCCAGTTCTTACTGGTACTTAAATGTAGGTACAGCAGAAGAAAACGAAACAACGAGAAACAAGGGAGTAACAATTGGGGTTTTAAAGTTTAACTTCCCAACATTTACCATGTAACTTCCTGAAACTTATGGTGTAATTTTCTTGTATGAATCAGTACGTTACATGTGTATATGTGTACTAAAATCAAATGTTTTTGCTTGTGGCAGTTATGACAATCATTTTTTATGCCTGTGTGTTTGACAGGCAAGCTTCACCCACACTCAAGAGATTTATTATGCTTATGTCTTCTACTTCATTGTATGAAGTCAAGAAATGGGTCTATACTTTTGAAAATTGGCTCCTAGCAGCCATGTTGGTCCAGCACTGCAGCAGCTCATAACAGGCAATCTTACCTCTCTCCAGTGCACAGCTATGAAAGGCTTGTATTGTCATCCGAGGATGAAAAAATAACAATACAGTAATGTAATAATATACATAGTATATGTCATTGTTTCATTAACAACACACCGGACTTCGTTGTTGACCAACACCAACAACAAAAACAATTTTCAGGTACTTTGTTCTTATATTCTACATCGCCACTTTAGTGGGAGGAGTTCATCATTTCTTTGCAGTCTTTTTTATTTTGTTCTTCAGCTCAGGGCAGGAATCCACAAATCCTATAAACATAAGAACAAAGTACATGAAAATTGTTTTTGTTGTTGTTGTTGGTCTGTTACATTTACAATTTAAACAGACTTTCCTGTTTTGTTCTTGTTTTTTTTTAAACTAAAATTAATCATTTTATAACTACTTTTTGATAGATCAGTTAAGATAGATAGATTAGTTAAGAGTTATTTTGTTGTTTAAGTTTTGTATATAGTTTTATATATAGTTTTTGTTAAGTTATATATTGTACAATTTATATAGAATATTTATATTGTACAATAGTAGTTTATATAGTTAAGAAGTTATAAATGAAACATGTTCTATTTAATCATGTTCAATAATGTTTTCTCATTGTCTGCTCAAAATGTTGGTCAGGTGTGTTGTTAATGACACGTTGCATGTTGTTAGATTGTGACATGAAAGGTAACAGAACCAAACAGCTAAGTAAGGACAGGAGAACATAATCCAGCCTGCTCCCTGTTGTTACCATGTACGTATAGGGTAACTAGCCTGTACCTACAGAGTAAGGACTGGGGAACAGTGTTAACTTAATAATACAGCCTGCTCCCTGTTGTTACCATGTACTTATAAGGTAACTAGTCTGTACCTACAGAATAAGGACTGGGGAACAGTGTGAACTTAATAATACAGACCGCTCCCTGTTGTTACCATGTACTTATAAGGTAACTAGTCTGTACCTACAGAATAAGGACTGGGGAACAGTGTGAACTTAATAATACAGACCGCTCCCTGTTGTTACCATGTACTTATAGGGTAACTAGTCTGTACCTACAGAGTAAGACTGGGAGAACAGCACATATGTTGTGGTTTATGTGTAATTAAAGAACAAAATCATTTATCATAACTTCCTGCGTACCTTATTATTGTGTAATTAAAGATATACTATGTATATTATTACATTACTGTATTGTTATTTTTTCATCCTCGGATGACAGTACAAGCCTTTCATAGCTGTGCACTGGAGAGAGGTAAGATTGCCTGTTATGAGCTGCTGCAGTGCTGGACCAACAGGGCTGCTAGGAGCCAATTTTCAAAAGTATAGACCCATTTCTCGACTTGTTCTATTGAAATTCATACAATGAAGTAGAAGACATAAGCATAATAAATCTCTTGAGTGTGGGTGAAGCTTGCCTGTCAAACACACAGGCATAAAAAATGATTGTCATAACTGCCACGAGCAAAAACGTTTAATTTTAGTACACATATACACATGTAACGTACTGATTCATACGAGAAAATTACACCATAAGTTCCAGGAAGTTACACAAATGTTGGGAAGTTACACTTTAAAACCTCAATTGTTACTCCCTTGTTTCTCGTTGTTTCGTTTTCTTCTGCTGTACCTACATTTAAGTACCAGTAAGAACTGGAAAGTATTTTATATGTACGGATTCATACAAGGAAGTTACACCGTAAGTTCCGGGAAATTACATGGTAAGTGATGGGAAAATACACCGTAAAACGCGGGCTGTATTATAAAGTGTTACCGTTTATTGTAGATGATTGTCATGATTTTCTCGGTGAAAAAGCAGTGAGTGCTGACTCCCAATTCACATCAGATCTCAGGGAACAAGACTTGTTATTGTGTACACCTGAGAGGAAGCAGGCATCAAGAGGGAATGTGAGGATGTGTTTGAGAGCAAGCCAAGACTCATCACAAGTGTGAACAAATATTGATTGTTGAACTCATCCTAACTGTTGTGCTTTTTTGTTGTTGTCACCTTACCTTCTCTGTGCTTTTTACCTAAGAGATTCAAATGCTGAAAAAGATGTTGATTTTTCCTTCAGTATTTTCTTTGACTTCATTTATGATGATGGTTCTGCCATTTTCATTCAATTGTTATCCTTGTTTATTGACCATGCATGTGCTCCTTAGCCTAGGAAGCAGGCTAAGGAGCTTATGTTTTATTTGCGAATAGGTCTGGCAATGTCAGATTATGTGCTCCTCTGTGCCCATGAAATGTGGTCAGTGCTTGACATCTTGGATTTGAGAATTATTCTGAATTTTTAAACCAGGCTTGCTGGGCTGGCAGTAGGGATGTGCAGAGGGCCCAGTATTTGTATCTGTATTTGTTGAGGCAGCAAAATTATTTGTATTTGTATTTGAATAAAAGTGGAAAGAGGCTTTAAAATCCTGTTTTTATTTTTATTACGCTTTTAATTTTAGAAAATTTAAGTGTTACAATAAGTGTTTATTCTCTTCGCAGCACATCTTGCATCTTGTTTCGAAATATGTCCAGAATATGTCCACAGTGACAATAAATGTCTCAGTGTAGCTTTTCTGCCCATGATAATGAGTTCAACCCAGTTCAGCTTTTTACACTTTGTGTGACAAAATCATAACCAGCACAATAATTCAAAATGATAAGTTTTATAGGTAATTAGTAAAGTGCTGCACTGAAGTCAATATCTCTCCTCATGTATCTCACTATGTCTCTACTGTATGTATGAATTCTGTTCATACAGATACTGATTTAACTCTGGTGCCTTAAAACAAAAAAGATTCACTTTGTCTGTTACTAAAAACACAAAGCATCCAACAACAGCTGCAACACAAAATTATCATTCCAAAATCTCACAAAGAGCTATATTGTGAGATGCAAAGAAATGTGATTTGCCTCCAGAATCACAGCTTCAGCTTGACTGTATTACCTGTCTTATGGTTTGAGCTTCTTGGTTTTTCTTTTTTCTCTCAAATATTTTTTATTGAGCCAAAGAAAATTTTACATACAGTATAGTGTTGTGTCAACGCTCATTTTCATTTATATGATAGAATTATAAAATTATATGTTTGACACATTTCTTGAAATTATGCTCCATTTCCCAAAACTTCCATGTCAAAACCAAACTCTCCACTCAAAACCATTTAATTACAGTTAATTACAGTACATCTAAACCAAACTTTGCCTTCAAACATCACACAAAAGTCATCAAATACACACACACTACAAAAACTATAAAATAGACCATTACACACTGGTGAGATCAATTCAAAACTCTACCGTAAAAACCTGATACTGCAATGAATAATGGAGCTCATGGTTTTCCCCAAGAACAACCTCTTTACATGATGAACACAATATAAAGACACACATTTTTCAAAAAATTCAATTCCTCAATGTACTGTAGTAAAATAAATGAATGAAATTAAGTGAAAAGGTAAATGTACTGTAAAATATGCAACTGATAAAGAATTTAGAATACAGTAAAATAATTTCCATGTATTTACCAATATAATCCAATGGGAAAAAACATTTTGTACATAAAGACCTTTATCTACCTTTATCTGTCTGTGTAGTCTTCATTATCTTCCCAAACCTCTCCTGTTTCTTTGTGCTTCTCAGATTTTCTTTGCACTTCTGGGATTGGTCATGTTCTAGGGGCAGGGATTCAGATAAATTCTCAGGCTGAGTTTCATTAGCAGTTTGTTTTTAAAAGATCTTTATTGAATTTCATGACAAAAAACAATCACATATGGAGTACATACCAGTGCCAAAGTCCAAAACATCCATGCAGTAATCTTGAATAAAGTGCTGTTAGTTCATAAGTCCAGTATGTTCCAGGAGAGGCATCAAGATTTGGCTAGACTTCTCCTCCTCTGGAGTTCAGCTAGCATCTGTTTGGTTACCGTGATGCTGTCGACTACAGTTGGTTGTAGTATCATAACACATCTTGTTTTAAACAGTTTTAAACATACAATACCTATAATTATCTGTATCAGACAGATTTGACAGATTTGAAACAAATTAAAATGTACACCATGCGATTTCAATTTATCCCAGGCTTCCTAAGCTAAAAATGACAAATCCATTAAAAGATGCTGTTGTGTCTCATCATCATTGCAGTGAATCATTGTACATTCTTTTGTTGTGACATAACAATTCCAAGACACAACAGCTCTAACAGGAAGCCCTTGGTATGAAGTAACAGCATATGTTGCACGAAGGCCATTTGGAGAGCAGAGGGAAACGGAGGGAGGGAGGGAGGGGAATGCACTTGCCCTTGCAGTCAGTAGTCTCAACCTAATGAGGAGCTCTGTCTCTTCATCTGACCCTTTAATACCATAATATCATAAACAAACACAATTGCATGGCCTAACATTACTATAATATGAAAATGGTGTGCAAAACAGCATAATTCAGTAACATGGGTAGTTCTAAATGCAAATAATGGGGAATTGCAACATTCTAGTGAAGTAATTGCATAAAGCAAATTCCATAGCACTGACAAAAATTTAATTTTGACATGACTATTCTGATTATCTGGATATTGTAAATAACACTTGCAGATTGTTTGCTCAGACATTCATCAGTTTGTTCTAATCACAAACATCTGTTTTTAATTTATTGCAAATTTAACAATAATAAACATCAATAGACATACATGCCAAGGGTTAAGGGGCAAATAAATTATACAATGAAAGAGAAAAAAGAAGAAGAAAAAGGGAAAAAAAAGGTTCAGCAGTTCAGACAATTATACAATTTACACATATTTACACATACACAAGAGTTTTTAAGGCTTTGGGGTTTGTGGAGTGCTGAATAGTTTGTATATATTGTTACATTTCGTTTATAAAAATTAAATAAAGGTTTGCTGTTATAAAATGTACTTTTGTGAATGTGAAACTTTGCTAAGAAGTTTGATGATATAAAACTGCAGATGTAATAAAAACCAAACAGCTCATCTTTGTAAGGAAATGAAAATTGAACAGAAATGTTACAACAAGTATACTGGGCAAGTTCTTTTCACAAAATAACAGTAAAAAGACAGCAAACATCTGTTTTGAATACGGAAAATCAGCAACTTGTTGATGTCATAGCTGAAATGACGAGAAACCGCATTGCACAGTGGTTAATCTGCAGCACTGAGTAACCATGGATATTTAAAGAGAACTGAATACAGGCACAGCCCTGGGCTTTGAAGCAAATTTGAAATAGCAGCCAATTCATGTCAAGATGCTATTGGGCCCAAAAGGACTTCTTCCCATAGACTTACATTGTGAAATAGACGTTTTTTGAGTGTCACAACCTCCGCGAAGTAACTCATTTCACTATCAGAATTTGATCCATTCAGTTTGATCACATTTCAAGCCGGCTGGCAGAAGTCCATAGTGCAAATGCTCTATGGACCACACAGGTGCAGAAGATCCGGGTAATTTTATACCCGGAAGTTTAACTTTTTTGGCTTTGTGCACCACTGAGCAACTTTGATAGCAATGAATGGGGCCCCACTTCCATCTGTTGATCACTCACTCCCTAAGCCCTCGAAGGGTCGATCTCACAAAGTTCACTTGAGTTTTTCAGAGAATTGGAACGACAACTGTCATGGCGGCAGGTAGGTCAACGAGGGCATGTTGAACAACTAATGAAACGCAGCCTCAGTCATATGCCACCAGGAGCTCTGGGAATGTGCAGAAATACAGACCGAAGTACAGGCAAAACGGTCACACTGAAGGTATGGCTAAGTCAGCTTTTTTCTCAGATTATTTTGCATGTTTTTCAATGTAGAATGTCTTTCAGTTGTTTTTGACCAAAATAATCACCTTGGTGCCTTTCATCAGAGCAATAAGCTAATAGCACCACCTTGCACCCCCCTTCCTGTATGCACTCTAGTCAGGTCATGGCTCTGGGCAGGTGGCATAAATGTATTTAGCTCCATGTTGCTCAATCATATCCCCATGACATCCAGTGCACATTCCAGATCCAGTAATTTTATGAAGAGAAAGCTTACCAAGCCCATAGGTCCTCTGAGCCTGAGAAAAGTAGTCACGTAAGCCCAGTACTGTAACATTCCAAGTTTATAAGATTGCCTCCCTGCTGCGCCAAGGCCGATGGTGCACAGCGGGTGTGAAGAAGATATATGAATGTGGAGTTTAAGTTTCAAAATACTTTGTGATTCATTCCATGTATAAGGTGCAAAGTAGAGTAGAATGGGTCTTCCCAAGTTCAGTATGTACCATAGTGGACTAGAGTTTATGATAACAGTCCTGAGATCTGCTCTGATAAGCTGCAGTTTTCAATTTGAGAAGAGAAGTAACATACTGAGCAGCTTTTGCAGGAGACATTTTTAAATAGAAATGATAGAATGTAGTTCTCTTCTTGTTGCTAGTTAGGACTAGCCTACATCAACAGTCTATGACAGAGTTTATATGGACAGACAAACCATTCACACCTATGCATAATTTAGAGTCACCATTTAACCTGTAGCTTAACTTATTATTGTCCAAAATTGCCAAAATAGGACAGAGAGTAGCTGAAAGTAACTCAAACTGCCAAAACAACTTTCACTTGTCCAATAAAAAGTATCCCAAGGGGGTCACTGGCTGTGACCCCCTTGAAAATCACAGTCAAACATCTGCACACTAACACACTTAAGATTTGGATAAGACTTTTTAACTGCTTCATAATTTGTTTCTTTGTTGGCTAATACATTTATTTTCAATGCAGGACAGTGCACCAGGCCTGTACAGAGTCATTTCAGTGATCAAGGCAGGTCAATGTCAGAAAAAACTGGATCAGACTACATGGCTTCTTAACACAATTGAGAGACACTGAAACTTTCAACCAGAGCCCTCAGTGGGATAAGAACTGAATCCAAAATCAAATGGCAAAAGCAGATCTGTAAAAATGCTCTCATGGCAGCACCTAGCAAAGACGCTTAATCTAATCACCACACATTAAATACTGGCTGTATATAATAATTCCTAAATAAGGAATGTCAAAATACATACAGTCTGATCTAATCTAAGATAAGATCTTCCCATATGTCACACATCCATGGATTTCAAAGATATATTAACGGTGCAGTGTGTAGAATTTAGTGGCATCTGCTGGAACGGACTTGGAAGAAATGTAATAGTAATAAGTATGTTTTAAATAGTGTATAATCACATGAAACTAAGAATTGTTGTGTTTCCGTTAACTTAGAATGAGCCCTTTTATCTACCGCCATGTTTCTGTAGTACCTCAGAACAGACAAACCAAACACTGGCTCTAGAGAGGGCGTTTTGTGTTTTTTGCGAGTTTCGCGACCACTGTACGTTCTCCTTCACATTTGGAAGGGGAAGGGGAGGGGTTATCAGTTGGTTGCAATCTACAACCTCACTGCTAGATGCCACAAAATCTTACACACTGGTCCTTAAAGTACATTCATATACCTCTCTCGTAAGCCCACTAGATTGTTTTCAGCACAGAAACACTAAAAAACTAGGGTTGAGGAGTTCCCAGTAGATGTAGATATGTGACTATCAACTATCAATCAACAGAGTGTATCTTACGTACTTAAAAATCTCTCTTATCTGGGTTCTTAAAGCACCATGCTGTTTATAAAAGAGCCTGTCCCGATAGTGTAACTACTATATATCAGACAAAGACGTATGCAGTTATGTAGCCTGTGGCTATGTATTTCATTACACCCCAGCACTGCATACCAACGATGGCATATTTGCTTTCTGCCCTCCTCCATATCTCACTAAGGAGTAACACATCAATATCTTATGATTAGTGAGGGCACCACTAAAATAAAAAGCAATGATAAGCTTTTATTGAAATTTGCACCTATTCAAGTTTAAATGATTGTCCTCCTCCATTTCTCACTAAGGACTTACAGATCAGTATCTCATGTCCACTGAGGGTTTTGTTGAAGGAGAAAATATAATTTTTGTTCTACTAAAAAGACCAGCAAATGGTGAAGTGTTTTTCACACGGGATTGGAAGAGCAATTGCTAAGGCTGGTGTGCGTGCACTCTGAAGTAGAGGTGTGGATATATCATGGGCTCCTTTAAATGGCATACCTGTGAGCGACAGATCTGGTGCCAGCTACGGATTTTCACATTCTTTTGTTGCTAGCTACCCATTACTGAGTAATAAGATGCGATCACTTTAGTAGGATTAGGAGTAGGGTGCCAAGAAGCATGGACCAAGCAGTGTTTGGGGAGAGTGGGACAAGTTTGCTTTGATGCTACTCTACATTAGTTTTTCAGGCCTTTTATATGACTCCTGTGCAGTTAGTTGTGTCAGACTTAACCACTATGCAAACCATCCTGCGTCCTGGGCAATAACACCATGTTTGATTACAGAATGAGAAAGCACATAAAAAGACACAAGACATTTTAATAAAAGACACTGTTTATTGATTTTCTTGACTGCCATCTTGTAGAAAGAGCACACAGTGGAACAACAGTGTAATAATTTAAATACTATATAAATAAAAAATTCATGGACATGATTTGGATGAAATGTATTTCTGTCAGGTTTGAAGGGAAACAAAATGCTTTGGATGCAAATGATAAAGAATATAAGAAGGGACGGGAAGATAGGGCCATTTTTAAATCACGACATGAAGGGTCAGTAATGAAGATACCAAAAACTTTGATTTGCATGTGTGCCCATTTTTTGTCTAAATGACTGATGGTCACTTTGGATCCAACATGTGTTTGTAAGCTGGCACTCCGGCTGGCAAACAAAAACTTGAAAATGTGTTGTTCTGTTGTACCATTACATTTCAGAGGTAATAGTCAACTCAGGAACATCTCAATGTGGTACAAAGTCTAAAGTTGTGTCCACAAGTATGTGTCCAATACGAAGAGCAGTTCATTACTCATCAAAAACACCTTTACTAAGTTTATGCTTCTTATGCCAAACCATGTTAAATGTATGGAAATCACACCTTTAGCTCAAGTTTTCTTTACTATTTCTGTATGTTTTGGTGTTTATTACAGCTAAGATATTAGCTAAATTCATAAGGCTTCTCTGTGTTATCACTTATGCTAATGTTGCTTTTAACTGTGTAAAAAAGCTGAATGAAGCAGTCTGGGGGATGCTCCCCTGAGAGCCATGTATTACTTTTTGATATCAATGGAAAGATGATTTGGTATTTGGATTTACCAGTAATTAATTTTGAATTTGATATTAATGACTATAAAACATGTGTACACTGGGAAACATGTGGAGACATGTTTGTCTTTTTGTTCACTGGTTAACTCTATCCACACTACATTCTCTTTTAATTTGTAATTTAATTTACTTACTTCATAAAGGAGTGGTGGTGAGGGGATGGGATCTTAGAAAAAGAAAAAGACAAAAAAAAAAAGATATTCTTCAGCTAGATCCCACACACCAGTGTCATAACTTCCTTATAAAACATTTGTTGATCTTGTAGACAAGTTGAGCCAGAGAATGCTTATGTAAGTGTTGTACAATGTGTCTGGTGTTTCATCATTTCCAGAATGAAGGCACTACGGAGGGGCTGGTGTTTGTGTGTGTGTATGTGTGTGTGTCTCTGCATGTTGCATGGGTGAGGGTCAAACTTCAGTCCACTTCTGTCAGGCCACAGGGTCTCCTGAACTCTTGTCCTCGCTCATGAATCCACTTGTTTGACACTACAAAAAAAAAAAAAACAGCAAATATTTGAGTGCCAAAAATAACCAAACCAGTGGTTACAAGATTCCTCCAGAAGTTTGGTGCGAGTTTTAATGTAAAAGTGCATCTAATAAAACATGAAACGTATAGATCTTCAATCTCTTTGCAGTGGTGTCCATCATCTCCTCAGAAAAGTATGCTGTGCTTGCTGGATTAAGCATTTTCTTAACCACTTTTATAGGAACTACTTAAAAGGGTGGAAGAAAAATCTATCCATCTATCTATAAATGAGTTAAGGACATAACCTCAACTTCTATAGTCTATAAGCTGGTAAGGCTCTTGGTTTAAACTGGCAAGGCTGGTTACATACCCTGCCCAATATATCAACAATGTTCCCATGATTAAGCTACAGTGTTTAGCAGATTTCAAGTGTTAAAATTATTGACTAATGTAAAAGAAAGCCTTCTCTTATCCTGTTCCTCCAATGAAGGGTTTCCATGAGAAAAAAAGCTTCTTTTTAGTTTTTAAGTGTGTGTACATTGGAGGGGACTTCTATAAATAGTTCCACTGAAAAGTGATCAAAGTGAGATATGTAGATTATCCAGAAGATGCCATATTCGAGATTAACTGGGAGACAAACTGCAGCTGATTTTTTTTCATATTTTAATGCACAAATAACCATCCATTCACTTCCATTACTGAGATGGTGGTGGAGTCTCAAAACCTTGGTAAACAAAACCAAAACTGCACTGCTGGATAGGGTTAAAGCCCTTCTCAGACATGGAATACATAACATCGTGTCATCATTGCTTCCAGACGTAGCTGAAAACATTGGTGCCCTTCCACCGTATTAAGTTGAAACTGACAGAAGTATGTGGTATCCATCACTCTTTCTTTCACATTGAATATAACTGAAACTTTGCTTTTGATTTTCAACTCAACATATTATTTAAAATAATAAAACAAATGAAAATGGCATGGCCAAAAAATATTGATACCCTTAACTTAATATTTTGTAGCACAGCCTTTGGAGGCAATAACTGCAGTCAAGCGCTTTCTGTAACTCTGAATGAGGTTTCTACACTGCTCCACTGGTAGTTCGACCCACTCTTCTTGAGCAAACTGCTCCAGTTCTCTCATATTTGATGGATGCCATCTGCCAACTGGAAGTTTTAGCTCTTTTCACAGATGTTCAATGGGATTCAGATCAGGACTGATAGGCCATTTTAGAACAGTCCATTTTGTTCAGTTCAGTTCAGTTCCAGTTTGTCCAATGACCTGCGACTAAGACACAGCTTTCCCACTCTGAGCTGTATGTTTCGCTCCAAAATGTCTTGATAGACTTCTGATTTCATTGTGCCCTGCATAGATTCAAGGCACCCAGTGCCTGGGGCAGCAAAGCAACCTCAAAACATCACTGAGCCTCCTCCATGTTTCAAATTGTAGAGTCTACTGTTAGCCTGCATCTCAGGCATTGAGGGAGCATCAGTAAATTGTGGCATTTATCAATAGTCTGCATGAGAGACATTTAGGGGAGGGGCACAACTCTCTCTGGGTATTGAGAATCGGCCCGTTCTGAACAGACACGTTTTGAAGGGGCACTGCACTAGTACTACTAAAAGTTGTTTTATCAATTGCCTATCAAGCCCATTATTGTGATTTTTATTAAAAAGAATATGGGCAATTTTAAGTGCTCCTTTAATATTAACAACCATTAAAAAAAACAATAACTAAAATCTGTTTATAAATTCCTTTTTTTTGGTCTTTTGCAGAGTCAAGTATATTGCTCATGTGTTTTTTGTTACAGCTTTCTATTGCTGTTTTCTCTCCTGAGAATTATCATATTGAAACTTTAAATAGTGAATGAGAAAATGTATGGAACAAAAGTTTTGAATGAAACTTGAGAATATAGAATGAAAATCAGGAATGAGAAAAGCACCAGCTGGCCTTAAGATATGACAGGCAATACTGAGCCATCATGCTCCCATTATTTTTAAATTGGAGGAACGAATACAATAATTCTGTGGTACCCGATCTGTGGTAGGATTAGGCAATAATTCAAAATTACATATTACATATTGACTTTCAGTTGAATGGTAAGGCGATATCATCATATACAGTACTGTGCAAAAGTTTTAGGCACCCTAGATGTTTAGATTCTTATCCATTATGCAATACCATCAGGGAGGTGTCTGATCAGTCCCAAATTTATTCATGACATGACAATGACCCCAAGCATACAGCTAGAGTCATAAAGAACTATTTTCAGCAACAACAAGAATGATGAGTCCTGCAACAGATGGTATGGTATGGCCCCCACAGAGCCCTGATCTCAACATCATGGAGTCAATCTGGGAATATTATGATACTTATTTCAGCCATATTGCTCAGCCCTAATTTGCGATGTGTAGGGTTATCTTCTTGCAAATAATACAAATGTGATTAGCTCAATTTCAGGCAGAACACAGATTTTATTTAATTCCATTTAATCTATAACTACTTAATTGAAATGAATCAGAACTCACCCCATTTACTTCCTACCAAGACGGGACAGGCTGCATGTCTGGTCCTATAGTCTCCCTCCCCACTCTTGAACAGATTATACCAGAACACTGCTGTTCCCTGTGGAAAAATGAAAACTGTGTAAAAATGGTGGGAAAATCTAGTGTACATGAGAGAGAAGGAACATGAAGATCCAAAACGCAAAGCTGGATTAAATAAGACCTGGAGAACAAGCGGCTTCAAGCTGAGAGTGGTTTATTGCAGCAATACAATGACACATGGGTTCCTCACAAAAACTCTTGGTTGCTTGACAACTATGTTATTGCTTGCTAAATTGGCAAAAAGAGTACAAGACTGTGCTGCAGCAAACAGCTGACACATTTATGAAACACGTGTACATAAGCATTGCACAAGGAAGATAAAAAAAACAACTGCAAATGGGAAAAAAAGTCAGTAAGTAGTAAGATGTTACTGGATATTCTGTGGAGCCTATTTTGACAGAGCTTTGTTGATTGGCCATTGAGAAAATAATGTATCAGTTTGAACAAATCAATGATTAATACCTTAAGCAAAAAGGGTGTAATACACATGTAATATACATGTACATGCAACAAAAAAACAAACCTCTACATACATCTTTCATCAGTTTTCACTGCAAAATTGTGTATTTTGGCAAATTGCCATGCAATACAGAATGATGTACAGGAAACGGACACTGAAATCATTAATCACTGACAGGATGAATAATTACTAAGTCTCAGCACATTAATCCTTAAACTGACACACTGCCACACACAAACACACACTTGTTTTGTTATTACCTTTCTAGGCCGGATTACTGCTCCGAAGTCAGGGAAAACTGTGGCTCCTCCGGCCTCAACATCACTCATCTGAGAAAAGACAACACACTGGTTAGAAACTTTCTCTGCATTCCAACAATCCCCAAAGGATGCATTTTTTAACACACGTCTGCATTTTTGGCTAAGCAAAACATACATTTGTTTTACTCTTCAAAGCAAAATTTAACATGCCAACATAATGCATTTATAACATGTTACACCACTTCAGTAATCTCTCAAAATGCATCCATTTCTCCATGAGTTAAACTTGTTTGTGATCTGTAATGATAATAAAACATGTACTGTACTGTCGCTTTGTGAGGCGTTTTCCTTGTACCATGTGTTTTCAGTGTAGAATTAAATATCCTCTTGACTATTCTTGAACAGTTCTTACAATTTAACTCTCAATCTAACTTTCAAACTCTTCCTGCAATGTTTTAATGCATGATTTCAATTGTTATCTTATTCTGGTTTATTTGCTTCTACCTGACCATAAGTTCCCCTGGAGGAATCATGGGTTTCATTGTATTCTGTCTTGTTACACTCCTCTGTTTTATCCATGTAACATGATGAACTTAAATATGTTTATTCATATAAGTTTCACATCCATGATGTAGATCAATAATGCACTAAAGCGCATCCACATCATGCAGCAGGGTGAACAGTGAACTCCAGTCCATCACCAGTTATATGAAAACCAAGACAATTCAACTACATACCTCATTCTATAATAAAAATGTTTTTTTCTCTCTTTTTGAACATAATTTTATGTTGTACAGCTCAAGTGTTAGAAAGGGAAAAATAAAGAGTGCCTTCATATCAATGTGTTAATGGGGGACGGCCAACAAAACTCAGCACAACATGTACCAGAACTGATTGACAGAAATACTTATTTCTTAATTATTTGTCAGTGACATTTCTCAGTCATCCAAGTAAATAGATATTTATCCAGCACTTTAGGATATGTAATGTATAGAAATCACATAATAAGTTCCAAACCATAGAGATGTGTTGACACGCTGCAGTCAAGTCGGAGGATCTCTATGAAAGTCAATCAATCCAAGTCCAAGATTGAACCAGAGCTTATGCATATGCCCATGAAGCTATAACAAAAGACGACCGGAGCGTAGATTTCAGGTGACTGCCACTACTCCCCTTCAATCAACGGCGACTGGATGCACGTACTTACATAGTTCAAAAAAGTTGCCACACGATTTCCAGTGCCTAATCTTTTGAAAGCATCTGGCTCATCTTTCTACAAAGATAAAATTCAAGAATAAAATACATGATGAAAACACTGCGCACTTGCACACACATGTACTTACGTAGTTTAGGAAGGTAGCAAGTCTATTTCCATCGACCATGAGGTTGCTGTCAAAAGGACGCTGCAACAGATGTTTATAACGTTTAACCCATCACCAAAAAGACTTGCACTAGGAGCCCGCCACTTAGGGCACTAACTATTCTCACATCAAATAGACTTTTATTATTTGTCAGAAACATTACTGAATTACACTTTCCATTTGAGTTAATAATAATAGCTTCAAATTATATGCTTAAAAACATAATTCCTCTATGCATTAACACTTCATAATTTGTTCTAAAGAAGATAAATCAATCAATCATAAAGCCAGTTATTTCTTCAAGGATATTCCCAGAAGACAATGATCATTAATCATTTCCATCAGTGTGGGCCCATCCCTTGACCTTTTGCATTATATATCATAAAATCAATCACTCTGTAGCAAAATTCCAGACAGCTGCACAGATTTATATAGTACACACATCTATAGATCACATGAAATCCATAGATGGTTGCCAAATACAACACACTGACAAAGCAAAGTTTAAAGTATAGAAGGCATTTATGGAAACTATAGGAAAGCGGGAGGTATGTCACGCAGGCATGTCATATCAATTTTCATGCACACACACTTTCACCCACAAAGTGAACTCACCCTCGAGAAGTCATAATGTGGCTCGTATTGTCCTCCAACTCCATAGTTAGCAACCTGGTCAGCCATTGACAAAGGTGATTTATATAAAGGCTAATATGATTAAAAATGAATTGGCAAAATGTATCTACATGTATCTTTGATATAGTGATTAGTGTTTGATATTATTTAGAGGTAATGAATAAGTCCTTCTGGGATTCTGTCCTCTGAGCACTGTATTGTTTGTCATTCTGATGTCCTTTATATTATCTTCAAGGGGACAAACTGTATCATGCTTTTTGTACTGTTATGATGTTGGATTTCTATGTTAAACAACTTGAGGTGAACATATGTTTACAATGCTACCTCTACTTCTCTCTCGTGATGATACTTGTTTGCACATGCCCACAATCGGCTATCCGTTGATGGCCTTTGTTGTCAAGGTTGTTGCTAAGGTTGTTCCGCGGGTTGTTAATGTTGTCCACTTGCATATTTCGGATCAGATTTGGGTTCAAACATGTACAGATATATTTATTTAGAAATTTCCATTTGAGTGAAGATCAAGAAAAAGAAGTGAAATCTTAATATTACTGTTTGTTTACGTAGCCTCTTGAGCTGCCAGAAGTCTGCCGAGGGGCAGATTCCAGGACCTGGCCAATCAGAATACAGTTGGCTCATCGAGAGGGAGAACTTGAGCTAGAGGCAGGAGCTAAAACGGCCTGTTTCAGACAAAGGCTGAACTGAGGGGCTGCATAAAGGGCCAGTATGAGATAGATGAGGAGTATATCTCACACAAAGATATATCAGTAGAGCCCCAGAATATAAATATAGATCTGGAAATGTGCATGATGCATCCCCTTTAACATGTACAAATAAACTAGAATTTAAAACTACAAAAGACTATTCCTTTGGTAGAAAGCAGTTCCAATGAAAACAGTTTACAGCGAGTGACTGTGACATTGTTTTTGGAAAGACACACTGCTGCATAGGTTTTTAAATGTAATTTTTCAATGCTTTGAACACCACAAACAAAGTTCTGCTCCCCTTCTGAGGTAGAGTGAGAAAATATGTATTTTGTGATTTGGGTGAACTGTCCCATTAAACCTGTTAATCAAACCTTTTCTAAGGTTCTTACTGAAGATTGTACTGAAAGTTCTGACTGTGGCCACAAGATGCCACAAGGTTTAACTTTTCCATCCATGAAAAGTAGTGCAGCAGGAGACTGCTGACTTTAAACTGTGGAACTCAGGTATATCAGATCAAATTAAATAAGTTTAATCCCTTCAAAAGACTTGCTTCTGTAGACTTGCTATGTGAACCTTTGTCTTACTCTCTGGTGTTTGTGGTATTCATTTTAACCCATTTCATGTCCTTTTGACCACAGTTGTACTTATTTTGCTTAATTTTCATTATGTGTATGAATAATAACATTTGTGAAAATTGAGAAATGGATATCATTAAGTGTTAAACACAGTAATATGATATAGTAATTCATGTCATTCTGTAGTATAAAGTACATTACCTGTAGTAACTCTGCAGTGTCCACTGTAAGGCCTGTGATGTCCTCTATTCTCTGATTGACTCTGAAAATGACGGGGTCCTCCTCCCCTTCTAACCATGCACTGAAGAAACATAAACATATATAAGCACATACCATGCACGCATGCATACACACACAGACACTAAACACTAGATGGATATCCAAGCTCTTCAAACTTAGCGATCTGTGGAAGTTGGAAGTCTAGAAAAAAAAAAGGTTAGTTTCATTTCATCATATTATAAAACCTCAGATCATAAAAATCAATAAATAAAAGTGAAGGTCATCTTGATTTGTTATCACCTGATTTCATTAAACAATTGTCTAATAGAGAAGAGTCTATAATTATAGTCTGAAAATAAGCAATCATGTGAAATTTGATACATGCATTTGACTTCCTCTAGTCTTCCTATAGTCTGAAAATAAGCAATCATGTGAAATTTGATACATGCATTTGACTTCCTCTGTCGCAGGTAACATGATGTCATAAAAATTTAAAAATACATTTCAGGCCCTTAAAGTCTCTTTGACTCAAACATCTTCACTGGGCACACAGGTGATGTGCATTAAAGTCTTTGAATGTTCAGTGCTTATTGCTGGGGATTGGTCCATCTAGTTTCTATCACTCCTCGCATGCCCAACATTAGCAATCAGTTTTAGTATTTGTTGCTCACAACTAGCCTTTCCCACATTGTCTATGTTGTTTTACAGCCTTAATGGTGCAAACATTCCTGTTCACTGACCTGAAACCTGTTAACCTTTTGCCACCTGTAGCCATCCTGTTTATGTCCCACCTGCCAGTTCTCCTTTTTACCTGATCCAACCTGCCTACATTTTGCTGACTACAGTCCATGGCCATAAGTTCATTACAGCATACTATAATCCAATCTTCACATATCTATGTATTGTATGAGGACTAAATAAGTTTAAACTTATTTTTTTGACAAGACTTTTATGTCCCCACACATCCAAATGTTGTCACATTTTCCACACACATTTCACAGCAGTAAAATGGGTACCTTTATAGCAATAACAGCTCACAAAATGTTTCTGGTCATTGAGAGTGAAGCGAAAACTGGGAGAAAAGGCAAAGCACAATAATCCTTCCAAATAATTACAAAGAAATAATATGGTACACGGCTGCAATACTGTGCTTTACTCTGCAAATGGTATTAAAAATAAATAACAAAAACTGAAAATAATCAACCCTAACTGTATTCTAATGACTGAAATCCATAAGATGGTGGCAAGGACCTCTGAATAATTACCTTTTTGATACTCTGTAGTTAGCTGTGGTCAGGACTCCTGTTTTGGGGTCACGGACTGTAGCTCTGGCAAGCTTAAAAACAAAGAGAAAACAAAAAGACAGATGAAGAAAATAACTTTTTCTCATAATATATGTTCCATATCAGAGTTTATCCACCCTTTCATTCAGAGAGAACAGGTTCTGTGCCTTCAGAATGTAGGAATAATTGGTCTATACAATTTATTTGGAATGTTTCCTTGTTATAAAACACTACTACATCAGCACACGTGCCTGATATCAGACACTCGTGGGAAAGGATTTTGTTCTCGGTATTGATCTTATTTAGCCTCTGAATAACTAAATATTAATCTGTTTTTTTTTTTAAGAAATACAAATTCCACTGCTTCTTGTCTCACCCTGGGTTTAGCCAGCTCTTTAATCTTCTCAATCTCGTCGTGGGATAGGACGTCCAGGTAGCGTACAATGTGAGGGCTGTTCCACTCATCCTCCTCCTTAATGGGCTTCAGCAGGAGACGAGGGTTCCTCTTACCATCCTGGTAGCGACAGAACAAACGGCTGCGCCTCGCTTCAGTCTGAAAAAATGTAAAGGATCAACAGAGAGAAATAAACCTTTTGAATGATTTGTCTATACAGTAATTCCTCATTTGAATTTGGAAAGGCTTGACTAAGAGGATCTGGAAACTGATTTATTTTGACTGCCAAAATCTTCACAAGATGATGGGTTGCCATTACTCTGATCAAAGTTCCTGCATACCAACAGTGCACTCAAACACTTACATTATTTTGCATGTATAGACAGTGACTGACATTTCTCCTCCTACTTATCTGTTTTGTCGTACTTGTTGGGACAATTTACAACTTCATAATTGCTTTATGATTAGTACAATTGGGTGACCTCATAACTCTTAGCACAACTCCTGCCAACTTCACACTGAAAAGAGCTCTAATTGGCCTGAATAACTGACAACACCTCTCTGTGTCTGCAGAGCCTGTGTAAACAAGTTACAAACAAGACCCTTGCTTATTAGCTTGTTTTTACTTTTAACTGGACAGTATATATTTCTACAAACTGGAGAACAGATTCTTGCTCATTGCTCTTTAATATAAAATACATTAATTAATTCATTAATGAAGCATATTGTCATTTTATCAGGCTTAGTACTTAGATCAAAGTATCAGGTATTTTAGGATGTAGTTTACAAAGTGTTAACACTTCAGATATATACAGAAAGATCAGGTATTTTAACTGCCTCTCTTATTGGTTGTCATTTACATTGTGACCTAACTCTCAAAATTCGTTCATTTTTCTCCTGAAGTCTCACCATTCTGACTCCCTCCCCTCTGCAGAGAGCCTCGTAAGCCTCTCTCTCTGGCAGATGGTCTTTAGGTCTGCTGTAGGTTCCCAGCTGGATGGGCTCCTCGGAAACAGGCTGGTAGGCCTGGTTCAGCTCTTTGAGCTGCTTAAACAGTAACCCCTCATAGTAACGGAGGTTTCCTCCTGCCCTCTGGTGGCTGGGGTCTGTCGGTACAAGAGAATTTTGGTTAGTGGCTCAACTTTCAGCTGGGAAGTGAAATCACCTGTAGAAGTCAGGAGATACTGTAAATGCAAACAAGTTCATACTCTAAGTTAACACAAATAAATAAAAACAATATAAAGAAAGACTTTATTTATTTACTGAACAACAAAGTATGGTTTAGTTTAAGACAAAACAATTTACTGCAATGGTAGCTGCCATTTACAGTAAATAGCTATTGTGGATTTCACCTTTCAATTATAGGAACTCAATCTTCAGAGTTTCCCTCATGTCCTTTGTTAGTGTTTTGAGACAATGAGTGAGTATAGCTGGATAATAGAAAGAGAACACCAACAGAGAGCACCACCCACTGTGGTGTTTAGAGGAAATACACCAATTTTCATATCCCATGTGTCATTTTATTATAGGGGCAAAGCTGCATCATGCACAAAAATTACAGGAATTTCATCAGTAAACTGTGTGTAGCCTAAGTATTGACTTAGGTTAAGTTCTTCTCAGAGGAAGAAAATGTGCAGTTCAAATGTTTGCTGTTGACACAAGCGGCCCATAAACAACACAAATGAGTATGTGTGCTCTTTTTCAGGAGGGCTGCAGTCCACAGAGATTTAGTCACACAGATTCAGTCCAGGGAGTTGCCAAGTAGGACCTGCTAGAGGAGAATACATTTTACTTTGTTTTTTAGGGTGACTTCAAAATAAAAATAGACATTTTTAGGAAATATGTTTATTTGCTGTTTTGTGAAGAGTGAGATGAAAAGATTAATACCACTCTCATGTTTGAACACTATATGCAGCTGGAGTCAGCAGTCAGTCAGCTTAGCTTTGTTATAAAGACTGAAAATGTGGAAACAGCTGGTCTGGCACTAGACTGATCGAAGGCAACAAAATCTGCCTATCAGCACCTCTAAAACTGACTAATTAACATGTATCTTGTTTGTTTAATCTGTACAAAAACTTACGTGAAAAAAACTTTTACAGGGGGTTATATATATATAGACTGTTTCTTGGCTGGGTGCAGAGTATCCCGGGAGTTTTATAATCCGACATATAATTTCCTGTTAAACCACAACTTGTCATTTTTTCCACTATTGAGTGAATTTATAAGAGTAGTATTCAACTTCTCATCTAATGCTGAGCATGAAAATGTGGCATATTTCCCACATTGTTGAACTAATTCTTTAACATTTTCCAGTGAAAACTGAATAAAAGTGATTACTTGCTTTTAGGGGACCTTCCTTCATACTGCGGTCTATCCTTTACTGTTTCAGTTTCCTTTCTTTTTGAGTGTTTGATCTGTTATATGGACATTTCAATGTTTGTTATGTCACTTTTGTAGCACTCAATGGCACAAAGTAGATTTACATCTGCTCTACCTCAATTTCACTTTACATGTAAACAAGGATACCACAGCTCTAAGAAGATTTTCTGCAGTTGTCAACACAACCCTTGATGCTAAGAATAAAACAGGAGTTAGAGACCACAGGCCCTTGCTTTGGATGGACTACACCCTGCTGCTCTGGCTAGCATAAAGCAGCACTGCAGTAAGAGAAGAGGGAGTCGTGTAGTGATTAGTGACACAGTAGGAAGACAACTCATCAATTACCCCACAGTAGAGGAGTGTGGTTGTATTGGTCAGCTAGCTGGTAATGGATGGAAACTGAATGATTCAACAACCCTCAAAAGGTGCTATTTTAGATTTCTAAACCCTGAACCCTGAATGGGTTCACGGAAAAAGAAAGATAATGATGCTGACTCAGACTGGGATAAATGAATGAGAGAGTATATGCAATGTGTTTGAGCTTATATCCTTTGTGTCAGTACACTTGCCTAAGTTGCATCTTACCAATGGCCACCAGCCTGCGTGTCAGCTCAATGGCTCGAGGCAGATCTCCCATCTGGTAAACGGAGTAGCTGAGGTAGTCCAAAATGTCCGCCTTGGAAACTACAGCTTCATCCCCGGCGTCCAGCTGCTTCAAGGACTGCTGCATCCACAGCACAGCATGGTAATAGTCTGCATCATTATAAGCCGTCTTTCCCATGTCGTAACAGTCGTCCACTGTCAGTATGGCATTGGAGTGCATACCTGGGGCAGGATTCATTACATTTTAATACTGACAATGTTGAGCCAAATAGAATTCGACTATTATTATTTTCTGATATATGTTGTTGTGACACTTCAATTTCCTTTTATTTTTCTATTTCTATTCATTTTATAGTTGTTGTTGAAACAAAGTCATTAAAAATGTGAAAATGTAAATATACACAGTACTTCTACTTTGGTAGACATCTAATTGGTCACTTTTTGGACATGTATTCATTATATAGTAGTTAAGAGTTGATTGGTGGGCAGGTTGAGATATGCAGAGTCAACTTAGGTCAGTGGATTCAAGCTCAGCATGACAAACATAGTAAGCAGGCACAGTTACACACAAAAGAAATGAACACAGACGCATATACCTGCAGTAGTATGCACAAGAACACAACTTTTCATACCTCTGTTGTATCAATATTGTGTCTAGATGCTACCGAAATTGATTGCAACTAACTAAACCTAGCAACTATGTTTCAAGTACATCTCAAGTGAGGATCTGTCTTTGAACCATTGTGCAGACAGCAGGACATGTTGGAACCTGACGCACCAGATGGTTTGTGCCAGATGGACGGTGATTGGTCTGAACCACTGTTGGTTCGGCCACACGCGCATAGCTTAAAGCCTGACAAGATGGATTCTTGCGTGATCTTGTGAATCCAGCTGCCTCACAAGGTAACTTAGATCTGTGAAGTACTTTGAAAGTTGACTGTGATGAAGGGCTGTATTAAAAAATAAAGCTGAAATTAAGATCAAGGAATACAACATGTGCCTTTGTATGATGCAACACTAATTAAGTCAGTAGTTCCCTCGTCACATACAAGGTCAAACTTGTAAACTCAAGCCCTAACTACTGAAGAAGTGAGGTCAATATGCCCTAATTTAAGAAAAATGTGTTCTTTCAGGAAGTCCAAAACTCAAATTGGGTTTCACAAGGAGATAAGTATAAACACATACATAATCACCAGTTAAAAATAATTAGGTAGGTGTGGTTTTCTCTTCCTGTTTCTTTTATCAGTGTACGTACTATCCTGTTACTATATCCATGCTTTCTAATATTTACACTACACTCCTTGATCACCTGGCAGCTTTCCTCTGGAGAAGGTCTCAGAATCCAGTTGATACGTGTCCTGAAGACGCATCAGTGCCTTGGCTGCACCCGTCTCATCCTCCTCATCTGGAAAGTACTGTCTGTGTACAGATATGTTGGAAAGGAACGCTGGAGAGAGAGAGAGAGCATGCAAATGTTATAAGTTGCAATAATCTAAAGTTAACAGAATAGCAAAGTAATATGTCAAACATTTGTAGTTTTAACAATTTGGCCTCATTTAAGTACAACATATGCACAATAAACTGCTTTGTAAGACACTTATAACAATTGTACTTCCTTCTTGTTCCAATGTCATTTCTTCGCTTAGATTATATTATATATATATTATATATATATTATATTACACCGAAAAAAAGGACAAATACAGAACACCACTGTACATTAGGCTGATTTTTTTAAATTTTTTATAAAAATTCCAGGACCTCAGTCCAAGTGGCAAAGAAGATGGTTATCGGTGTAATTTCTGCAGAATTGAATATAAAACAAACTGAGCTATAAATAATTTATGGCAGCAGATGGCGTTGCTGCTCTGTTGTTGGAATTTTGTAAAACCTCAGCAACAGATGAGTTTTTTTCTGAACCAACCCTTTATATTTGTTACCTACACATGTTTTACTGTTACAGCTTTTGGGTTGCATATGTAACACTTTACAGCTTATTATCTCATCTCATTGTCACAATGGTACACAAAGAGGGAAATACTGAACTTGTTTTGTAATTTTTCTTAAATCTATTTGATGTGTGTGAGGTTCAGAACCAGATAAAGTTTGACACACTTTCCCATTGACTTGAATGTGAAAGTGTGTCAAAACTTTTGACTGGTATTGTATAAACCTGTCTAAGTCTCCAGGTATATAATACTCCCTCTGGTTTCTTGTTACGTTGAACTTGGTGAAGCTGCTCTGTTGCGTTTTCAGTTTTGATCATTAAGTGCTCGTCTCAGTCCCCTGTTGCCTTTACACTGTGTGTCATGTCTGCATATTGCCATAGCAACCTACACCGTGTGGCTTTGTTGTTTCTTTGTTGATCTTATTTGTATCTAATTAAAATATCTATACCATCCTGGCTTCTGGACATCTGCAACTAAAGTCAGAATAAACTCTGGTGATTTTTGCTGTTTTCTGTGATTTCAAATGAAGAAATGTGATCATAAATAAAGTTGCCTATACATTTAAAGTGAAACAAAAATACTCCAGATTGTTGCTATATGTAAATAAATGAAACAGTAAAATCACCCCCTTGCTTCTAAGGAGCTTTTGTATTTGTAGCTACAATCCAAACTTCCCTTTCTTTTCCGTTCTGCGTGCCTCAATGTGATTTGATATGAAAACAAGGTCACTGGTTATTACCAATATCTTTGATGTATTCAGGGCCTGCATCCCACAGTCTGTAAAAACATTCCTGCCACGTTCCAAACTTTCTGTAAATAACGAGAACCTCTGTTCTGACTTTAGGGGCACAAGTGACCGATATTAGGCTGTATTCAGACCAAAATCAGACAGTATGTCGAAACCGCCAGTCCTCACATTCAGTTGAGTGGGGGTAGTGTTTTTAGTCTGGGGGGAGCTTGGCTGCAGCGCTGCCGCCTCGGCCTACGATGAAAGAGTTGATCCAGAGTCAACTTTTGGAGAAATGCAACCCGAAGTCACGCTGCAGTGGCCAATCACAGCCTGAGATCAGACTCATCAGAGCTGTAAAACCTTGACACGAGGGAGGACAAAGACGTTACTGGGAAGGAGGGAGGTTTCTTTTGATAATGTTACAAGTAAAGTTAGACTTTGCTGTCGGCTTCCTCACTCATTTTAAACAAGACGAGGGAAAAAGAGAGAGAGCTGAGAGCACCAGTGGGAGAGAGAGACAGCAGCAATGGTTGAGTGAGCTTGAGACTGAATGAAGGGAAGGTGTGGTGGTAGCGAGAAAGTTTCAGTGTTTACGTTCTAGAGCAGGAATAAATACACCCACACCCCGACACACCTCCGCTCAACCCTGTGGTGGTGTGCCGCGACGCCTGACTTGGTCTGAATACAGCCTTATCCTTCTGCCTGAAGCAACTGATAAAATTCAGTTTGTATTGCTTACGATGACTCATTACAAGTTCTATCAGTGCAATGCACATTCCTCTTAGTTCCTCACTGCGGTATTACCATCTGTTGTTCAATGAAGTCTCTTAGAAATAATGGGTGTAGATGTGACATCTTCATTAAATATTCTCTATGATTAACAGTTGCTCTGTGATATCAAGAGTAGGCATCTTTATTCTACATACCTGGGTTTATACTGTATTTCTTTCTTCCTCTCTCTCTCAGTGCCACTTTTTATTACTTTCTTTTATTATTTGTTTCATGACACGTTGATAGCATAAAGAGGGATAAGTATGTCATCTATCTACTTATGTTTATAAAGGTTCTCATCCAGTCTGATGCATCTCTCTCCTACTCCCTCGCTCCCTCTGTGACTCATGGCCACGTATTAAAATTTACTTGTAGGATACGCAATACACACTCATGCTCAACTCATCTGGCTCACACAGATATGGGCCTAAGCCTTAAAACACACAGATTTTAAGGTCCAGACACACACACACACACACACACAAAACATGGCCAAAATATTCAGAGATGAGGAACAGCTGTAGCTAAAACATGACAGACTCTATTCTCATTTAATTTGATGAGCTGGGTACTTGAGCAGAACGGCAGAAATTTCCACTCTGCAAGGTCAAAGCTGTAATCGTTCTGCTTACATACACTCTGGATTTTGTATTTGCCGCTCACTGTACTCTGCACATGTTGAGAGAAAAAGCAGTGAATGCTTCCCTTCAGATGCATTATATGGTGTGAAGAGATATTTGATTTGGCAGTACAAACTGATACAAAGACACATATGCTCAGGTTAAAATTGCTTCAACTTGACTGAAACTTTACAGTTATTCCCAGATCCCAGACTGTGCTGCTGCTGTAGAAAATGTCTGTACACTTTCAGTCAGTCAACAGGTCTGTAGCTGCATGCAAAAATCACACAGGCTGAAAAACACTCTAGGAGTCCATTTTACATGCCCTATCGGAGTCTTGTACAGCTCCACTCCATCTTCACACCTCTCGCATACAGTTTTGGGAGAAGTTCTTTACCATCTGAGGGGTTCTGAAGCACCAGACTCTCCAGTTCAGACCACTCTGTGTTGAGTCTCTTCATCAGTTTGTAGGCATTGACTGGGTGAGCCAGGTAGCCCTCTGGGTCAGAGGTGGACACTTTGGTCAGATCATCCAGCTTGCTGGCCCAACTAAGAGACAGACAAAGTGTTATTACTACTATAATAGCTGCCTTTTATACAGATACATGTGCATTATACGGACATTGTGTATATTCTACAAATCACTTGACACTGACTTAACTTTAGTTCTTTTTTACTCACATTGAAAAGTCTGGTGAAAACTTGTTGACAAAGACTAAAGTTGTGTTACACTATATAAAACATGCATATATTAAATAAAAATGTTTGTATGTTTGACCGAAATGTCTCTAGATTTGGCAGGGCAACACTGAGCAAGACTTCCACGGTCCTAACCACTAAATGGTTAAAGGACTGTTAATATTAACAAATCTCTATGTTCATTGTTGATGGAACAGATATAAATGTTTTATTTAATTTGTCACTGCTGTTGATAAAACTGATATAATTAATATTGATAATATATGTCAGTACTGGTGATATTGTTTTGATGCATTAATCCAAAAAGAGGGATTTTTCAAGATTATTACCATGTTCCATTACATAACACAAATGGAGCGTACTATGATAGCAATGAGCTGAATTCTAACATGACACAAGAACAGTGCCAAGTCATCATTACATTTTGGCTGTTATTAAGTTACAGGGAGGTTAATCAATGTTTAGAGTATACCTTTTCACAGCAGCGAGCTTGGACTCTTCTGCTTTTATGTACTCCCTCAGAGACTGGACCAGCTCTTTTTCTGTGTAGATCAGGTCTGTCATTTGGCCTGCAGAGAGAGATATCCAGATAGATAGATGAGAAAATAAGACAGACTGATGAGTGAGAGGTGTCACTTAAGGGAAACTTGAGGATTTTTCAACCTGGACCCTATTTTCCCAAAATAGCACTTTTAGTGGATGTACATTGACGGGGCCCTATTGCCCCAAAGGATTCGATTGCAGCCCATTTTGTGGCTGCCGACTGAAGTGCCCTCACTCAATACTGGACCGGTTTCAAGAACTGTTGTCCCCATTAGTAACTTAGACACAAAATGAAGGGAAAATGGGATCAAGGTTGAAAAATCCCTTTAAGACAAAATCAACATCACCTTCATCACTCAAAAATTGGTTGCATTTTATTTTCTAAAAAATGTGTCAAAAACTACAAATTCCTGTATTTCTGATTAAGGTTTCAGGTAATGTGCAGGTTTAGTATTTGCTAGGCAAAAATCCCTGTGTGTTGCTAGCACTGACAATCCCACTGAGATCTTTAAATCTGCTAAGCTTTGCTTTAATGACCTATAAAATGTATTTTTGGTAACACGGTTTGCCTCAGACCTAGGCTGAGGTAAAAATAAATCCCCAGCCACAAACCTTGGGGCTTAGATTGTATAGAATTACTAAACTAAACAGGGGTGTCTATCCATGAGCCTTTGAGGAGATGGTTCGGGTGTAGCATAGCAAACAATTCCATGGAAACGTTCAACCATGATTAATTCACAGAGGTTGCCAGGGAAGAGGGACAGTGAAACACTTTCATTGTTCCTGTATGCAGTCAGCATAACTGACCAGCCAAATGCAATAAATCAATGTGATTTAAATGACTCTTTAAAGTTGCAATACACAACATTCAGCCACTAGATGTCGCACTAGAGCACCAACATCTCAGACCAAAACAAACCATCTAGTGAGGCTCAATGTCATTTTTTTGCACCTTTAACTCATATGATGCCACCTGCTAAGTGTGGTGTGAAGACCACTGTACAAAAAAAGCAGTTTGTGTAAAATAGCAATGTTTGTTCTTCCTATTCACATATTAGATGAAGGAAGGTAATTGCACACTAGAATTAAGTGGGGTGAATAGTTCTTAAATCTCTACTGCAGAAATCATGCTGACAACCAGTTTTTCTGTTTCACAGATTTGAATACAAAAATCTATGGACCACAGTTATTTCTAACCCCAGAATAAACTCAGACTTTAGTGGCCTTCTAGCCACATCCTCCACATAAAACCTTCTTCTTGCAAAAATAAAAAGACATGCATTTCCTGAGCTCAAAACTTCTCTTCTATGTGGAGCACTCCTTTGACACTCCTATTCAGAGTGTGACAGCAAAACTAGCTTCAATTTCACAATTACAAATATTACATAGCCTATACTGCCATGCAAAAAGATTTTCTTTGGAGATGTACCAATCTGTCAACCACTGATCAAAAACAGCCAGTTTTCAGCAAAAGTTGCAAAAATGTTTGTGTATGTTGTCAATTGGAGTTCTTAGAAAGACAGAAAATTTGAATCGACCAAAATTGGAAGGTCAGACTTCAAAAAAAAAAAAATTGTGTGTTTTTTGTGACTAGAGGTGCTAGAATTTAATTAATCAGCAGGTGTGGTGAGCCTTGCATCAATCAAGAACAGTTTCATTATATTCTTTTCCAAAATAGCATGAAGCTTACGGTGCATTCAGACTAAACATGAAGCAAAAAGTAGAGGTGACAAAAATTCTATAAATTCTATGTAAATGTAATCAGTCATCCGTCAATGGTTCATAAATAAATACAACCACTTAGTGACATTTGTAGGTTGTAGTCGATCATAACCTATAATTACTGATAGTTACCCGCCTCTTGAGATCAATATGTAAAATAATAGCAAAATATTTGTCACTTCTGATGCATGTATCAAGCATGTATCAAAGGATTCTCTGGCATTATTAGTCAAGAATCTCCTACAATGGACCAAATGAAAGCTGGAAGCAGACTAATTGTAAATTTAAATATAACATGGGGGAAAAAAGTTCACCTAGATCTTTAAACCTACCTATGGAGGTGAAGATCTCTGCCTGCGTTGTCCAACAGCAGCAGAGCAGAGCCCAGGAGATGAAAGACAGGAACTTCCTCATTCTGTATCTTTCAATTACCTGCAATGACAACAATTTTCACATCATGTCACAATAGATATACATGATTTAATTTTCTTGTTTAAAAATACTCCTGTAATCAGACAATTGAACTAAATGTGCCAGACTATATAAAACACATGGGGAGATTTTCACCCATGCCTGTCTGTATAAAACTATCCACCTTTACTGTGTCCATCCACAATGTATGCTGTGCTTTGCTTTTATATTGATGACTAAAAACTAACAAACAGTATTTCTATCACGACATTGTCCCTCTTAAATTTCAAGCCACACACAACAAATTGCATTTTGCAACACTAAATCAGCAGTTTTTGCACAATGATGCTATGTTTCCGTCTAGTCTAACAATATTCAAAGTTTCCAGTATGTTTCCTATTATGAGTCACTATTGCCTTCTAGGAGGCATGTTGTCATATAAGCCTCTTTGCCCAGTTCTCATTAAGAAAGAATAAGAAAGGGATGATGTTGAAAGAAAAATAGTTGTTAAATTAATGATTTTAAATATGGGGGATTAATGAATTATAAAAAATTAACTTATGAAAGCACAGAGGTGATAAACAAATCTAAAAAATAAGAATCTGTCAGAGAGCATTGGGGATATTCGGTGGCTGAGGTCTGTGGGAAGACTTTCTTTTAGAGCTGTTGTGTCTTGGATGTTGTTATGTCACAACAAAAGAATGTCAGATGATTTATTGCAATGATGATGAGACCCAGCAGCATCTTTTAATGGACTGTTAGAGAGCTCAGGAAGTCTAGGATAAATTGAAAGCTCATGGTGTACATTTTGATTTATGTTATAAATCTGTCACGTATTGTATTAAGGAAGCCATCCAAACATATAGAGCTGATACATATAATTATAGGTATTGCATGTTTAAAACTGTGGAAAAAAAGATGTGCTATGATACTACAACTGACTGTAATCGACAGCGACACGGTAACCAAACAGATACTTGCTGACCTCCAGAGGAGGAGAAGTCTGGACAAATCTCAGCGCCTCCCCTGGAACATACTGGACTTATGAACTGACAGCACTTCATACAAGATTACTGGTCAAATCTCTATTATTAGTATTATTAACGTTGTTATTGTTAACATGCGTCTCTGTGTCTCTCTCCCCCCTCTCCCCCTCCCTCCTTCTTTCTCTCTCAACCCAACTGGTCGAGGCAGATGGCCGCCCACCTGGAGCCCGGTTCTGCTTGAGGTTTCTTCCCGTTAAAGGGGAGTTTTTCCTTGCCGCTGTCGCCAAGTGCTTATTCATGGGGAAACTGTTGGGTCTCTGTAAATTAAAGAGTACGGTCTTGACCTGCTCTCTGTGAAAAGTGCCCTGAGATAACTTTTGTAATGATTTGGTGCTTAATAAATAAAATTGAATTGAATATGCACTTTATGGATGTTTTGCACTTTGGCACTGGTCGCACTTTATGTACTTTATATGTAATTGTTATTTGTCTTGAATTTCAATGAAGATCTTTTTAAAAAGGAAAGAAGTGTTTGTTTTGTAATAAAACATTCTGTATCTACAAAAGATATGCAGAATGTATCAAATCATAACATATATGGAGTCCTGTCACTAATAGTCACCTTGCATATGCAACCAGTGGAGCAAAATGTTGTCTTATGAAGTCAAAAAGCACAATTTTCAAGCATTTGGTTTCTGTAAGGTCAGAGTACACACATTTTATGATTCATTGACTCATTTCATTTTTCTCTGGAGTTCAACACGATTACCAGATGCCTAATGAAAAATGTTCATTACTAATGCCATGACTATTTAAAACTCAAACAGTTTCCTTTGTAATAGATTTATAACCCATAGCTTGCACTGCAGAAACTCACAAGTTACTCGCTTTCAGGTCATATCCTTCACATGGTAAACAGAAATTTAAAGTGCTATTTGACATATTAAACAGAAAATAATAAGCAAATATACACAAAATAATAAGTAAGATGCTGTCAGTTTCAGTTCAAACAGTAATGTAAGGTTTATCATGTTTTTCTTGCCAGAAATTGCCACATTGCCTTCACTAATATTCGTCCTATTAAATGAGTAGTTTTTATCTAGGGCGAAAGGAACATAAGCTGTGTGGACTTTCAGCTTCTGTAGAGGCAACAACAGAATTAAAGCTGAAAAAAAGGACTAAATAATGATGTCTCACCTAACAGAAACTCCCCATTCACAGTGCAGAACTGAGACCAGCATTGTTTGTGTCTTTGGGTGAAAAGTGACACTGTTCCACTTTCTCCTTTTGGATTTGGTCTAAGTCCGCTTTACCACATCACTCCTCAGTGATGATTATTTAACTCTGTGACACGTACATACACATCCATTACCCAAATGTAGCACACACACATACTTCTGTCTGCACCACTATCTAATCAAAGGCTTAGAGAAACGGATGATCTGAAGCAGAAAATTGCCACCGTAATTGTTAGTGTAGTAATAACATGGTGAGGAATCTGCTGCAGGTGAAAAAGAAATCATTTCACTTTTATGACACCTGCTGACATAATACAAGCCACCTTTCTATCTAAGCCAAATTAAGTTATGATAAAGTTTAAGTATTCAGCAGGAATGCTAAGTCTGAGCCTTAATGCGACCACCATCCTGTCCAAGAGGAAGTAGGCCATTAACACACATTTCCAGAGAAGACTAGAAACAACAGGACAGCTTTTTAACACTATAAGGGAGAACCATTAAACAGCAGCACATCTATCTACCAAAGGTATAATCACTTGTCAGTGAATCCTTTGTTAAAATAAGGATGATGGAAGGTAGAATTTGGCTTATTGGTGACAAATGGATCCTTTTAATGAGGCATCAAGACAACCATGCTATTAGTACTTACACACAGCAGGCAAGATTGGAGAAGGGCTGAGGAATGGCTTTAAAACATATCCAGTAAGTTATTGTATTCCAATTACACTTTCCCACGTTTCAGCTCAGAACGTCTTGTAAGAAAACAGCGTGAAAGTCAAAACAAAATTATGTTTATTCAATAGCTGTCTGTGAACTTTTCCCTATCATGAAACATTTTGATCAACAAACTTTCTGTTACTAATTACTCTGATGAGAGGAAAAGACTTGGAGGTTTCAGGTATAACTTTTTGCATTTTCTTTGACCTTCACATTTCTTATGAGTCATTTTTAGCATTTACAATTATAGTCATTTTGGTGGAATGCGCCACATCGGGTGTGAGTATAAAGGTCAGTGCCTGTAGATCAAAGATTTCAGAATAGGACTGAACCAAAATTCACAGAGCAACACATTTCTGGTCTTTCTTTTTAGCTTAGCAGAAGAAGCATTTTCTCAATTTTCTCAACTTAAAATACTGTTGCTGTCTCCTCTGTGATCTAGGAGAGCTACAGAGCTGTCCTAACTTGTTGGAAGTTATCAGCAGGTTGGGAATGACAGGACAAACATGCTCACATGGTCAACACATGTAGAAATAAAGAAGGATTGATGTTAAAATGAAATCAAACCTTCTCAAAGATATCAAATGGATTTAAACTTCTTATAACGGAGTATGACGGGGATACTCATTTTACAAAACTATGCGTGCTCTGCGAAATCCTTGCAAATTACACTGAATTAAACACAAGAAAACACAGCTATGATTCAAAACAAGCTCTTGTGCCATGCATAATGAATAATTTTCCACCACCTTACAATGGTTATTAAAAAGATAAAGGGCATATTGGTTATGCATGCATGGTTCTTGTGGTCATTTGGCTGGAATGCACATGGAGCATAGACGAGCCTGGACGACGAGAGCAGACCAACATCAGTGCAGTCGGTGGATGCGGTACCAAACTGAAAAAGCACAATAATTAAACAGCAATCGTCCTGTCATTTGCATCCATTTATTAGAATATTGTCAGGCTTCAGCTGTGTGCAGGTGACACCATTTTTTGTATTTATCTAGTTTTTCCAGCATCAAACTACTATACCAAGATCATCCCATGAGTATTCTGAATGTGTTGACTGGAACCACAGAAATAAACCAAAAACATCACCATTGTTGTGACTGATATCATTCACTCTCAAAGGGGAATCTCTATTCTTTGCTGACAGTGACTGTTTAGCTTTGCAATCATTGGATCTTATTCTGAGGTAAATGTATTCTTATTAGTTCTTTCAGCGTGTCGCCTTGGAGTAGTTTTGGTTTGCCTGATGCGTGCCGACCCAGAAGGCTATTACAACAGTCTGAAACTATAAATGAGAGGACCACATCTCTTTCCTAGTAATTTACAGCCTGTGCGATTGCTCAGCCCAAACACTGGCTTGCCTGTTGTTGCAGGTTGTTACACTCATTTCACATTCCTGGAAAGAGGCCTGTTACATTTACTACCCAATGACTTCTTGACCCCTGCCTGGCATTTCTAAGAAAATGTAAGGAATTGTGCTGAGGATAGAATGGAACCGGATATGATTATGATTTGGATATACGATATGATACGATATGATACGATATGATACGATATGATACGATATGATATGATATGATATGATATGATATGATGGTCCTGACAGCTGTCTTTTGAAAACAGGCCCTTTTAAGTGCAACATATCTTCCTGTGCTGAAGACTTTTGTTCTACAACAAGATTTTATTTACTCTTTATGTTTGTGTTTGACCAATTGCAGCTTTTTTTTTTTTTTTTTTAACCTTTTTTTTAAATTTCGAGCACATTTCCTTACTGTTTGTGCTTTTGCTTCTGTATGTGTTTTGTGCTTTTGGGCCACTGTACTTAATAGTTTACAAATTAGTGCTAGTGGTGTAGAAAAAACAGCCAACAGGGCTGTGCTCTTTTCTAGCCAAACTATTGGGTGTAACTTTCTCTAGAAATTTGTTGTTTTACATGGAGGTGTGACTCCATGACAATGAGATATGAAACCAAAGTTACACACACTCTGGCAAAGCAGTAAGGATCCAAGGTCTACGATGGGGCAGGGGTTTCTTAAGAACAAAAGTTTGCTCCACGATTATAATCGCCAACTCCTGTAGTTGTCTTAGTCTTCTGTTCTGTTGGATCTTACTTGACAACAATTCCACATAGAAGAAATTGGCTAGTCGGAGCAACAGCTGTCTTGGGTCACAAAAGTTCCAGTCGAGGAAGTTGTTAAAAAAACATCTCTTGTTTAGATTTATAGTGGGGCTGATGTAAGTAGTTGAGAGTAGTCAAGGCAACTGAAAAAACACTTCAATACTGTTTGTCCTACTTCAAACCTTTTTTAAAACTGTCAATAATTAGAGGAAATGTGGTCTACAAACTAAACCTCTCTTTCAGGATCAGAGCCTTCAAAGCCACACTTTCACTGTGACTCCTATGCCCCTTTGTAAAAGTTGCTACAAAGCTCACAACGTCAAGTGTGGAAATACCCAGTGAAGTGGCTTATTTTGCTTGTAGAAGCATCAAGGCAATTCACATTTTTTCAATATTAAACTCTGGCAGCAAAGACCGAATTCCGGTATTTTGATAAAACTAGCATGGAGAAAGAAAACAGCTATCTTAATAAAGAATGGAGGTTGTATGCCAGAGACATGAAAAATGAAGATAAGCTCTTTCCACACTGAAGCCTGTAAATGGCGCACTAAGATAAACAACGGATGGTTAATGCTAAACAGCTATTTTTCCCGACAGATGTTAAGCAGGATTGGTGGGTGTAGCCCCCACATACAGTGTCACTGTGCAAACACACGTGTGCGCTGATTGATACATACATGATACATTATACACCATATATGTGCATGTAAAGCACCCGCAGGCTGTGAACATGCTCAGGCAATTCCTGCTTGTCAGGCTCCAGGAGATTTAACTTTCTCCTCTAGCAAAGAAAACCACTTCAATGCTCTTGCTCTGCACATTTCAATTACAAGAACAGTTCCTCTTCAAATAAACTATATTTAACTTAGATTAAATCAATATGTCACAGCTTATTGGATATTAAAGACTTTTGGCATTGCTACAGATAGTGAAACTTTCATTAATCTTTTGATAATGACAAAAGACCTTTTGGTCCCTACTTAGTATCAGTAGTGATCATCAAATTCACTCTAAACAAAGTGCAAATGTTTCCCCACAGTCAGACAACATGCTCAAAAATTTGCTTTGACTTTCACCCCCCCCCCCCCCCCCCCCGAACATCACACCATGGGTGACTAAAGAACACAATTTCCAGGTTTGAGGCAATTTCACAACTTCACACAACCAGCCGGCCAATAGAAAGACTACTTAGGTCATTTTAGTGTCTCCTTGCTCTGAGACAAAGGAAGTGAGCACTTCAGAAACAGTTTCCTTTCGCTATGAAAAAAGATAATATCAGGAAGGACAGTGTAGAAAATGTCTTTTTTGAGTGTGCGAAAGGGTTAAAGAAGTTTTAGCCAAGATTTCTGCTGACTGTATGTGGTTTACATTAGGGCAAATTAGTTTCAGATGCAGTGAGAGCTTAAAAATAACATCTGCAGTCAGGTAAAAATAGGCTCTAAGATCTATTTTACTGCAAAGCACAACCATCCAAATGTGGCAAATGGCAGCACTGGTAATCTGTAACTAAACTGCCTCTCAACCTGGTAGAAGAGCTCAACTGTTCACAGAGTTTGACTCATTTCAGAAGTATTCGCATAAAGGGATGGACATGCTCAATGTTCCACGCGTTAGTTTATATAAGCAAGCATTTGATGTGGACACAAGCATTAAAGAACACTGGTTTTTTATGTGCAAGAGTACACAAAATACATTATCCACTTCCAAAAACCTTTTCATGGTATGTAAACACTAAGCCTTCCATGGAGAATGATAAATAAAACAGACACAGATGTTGTAACTCGTGTATATCACCCTGACGTTGTTTTATTATTCATGATACAAAAGACCAGACTTGGACTGAAGAAACAGTGATTGATTTTGTTATCGCACTTCCACGTAACTTAGTAAAGCAGCTTTGTATTGCAGCTGCATCTAGCAAGACAGACTCCTCTCAGCGGGCATGTCACCTCCTTTACAGCCCAATCACTGCTGACAGTTTCATGGCATCCCTCCCTCCATTTGTTGACTCACAATCCAATGGCTGCCACATCCAATTATTGCCAGTGCACTAAAGTACATATAAATCACTGCAGGACACCAACCACCTGCCCAACAGCCACTGCTTTCTCAATCCCCTATTTCACCGAACATTCACTCCCATTAAACCATCACTCCACCCAACAAGACCTACAACTATATTGTAAGTATTAATAACTACTATTACTTATTTTATAGTTCTTTTTCATTTTTCTTCTCCCCATTTTCTCTCTCCCTCTCTTTCCATTTTTCTTCTTCATAATATTGTTATTAGTAGTAATATTTTGTCTGCTTGTTTTGTTTGCACACACATCCTCACCTGCCTCATACACACACAAATATCTAAACAAACACACACACACACACACACACACACACACACACACACACACACACACACACACATCAAACCTGCACAGATACATCAACTTCTGTGGGTCTCTGTAATCTAGGCTTAGTCTCATTGCTGCTGCTGCTGTTAACTCACCTGCTTCACCATTTTTTTAAAAAGCTTTATATAAGAACATTGTGTACAGTGACATTATGTACCATTTGCCAATGATGGACAAAGCAAACATCTTTTCTTTGGGAGCTTTTTTTTTTATTATCTAGGCACACATCTGAGCTGCTAGCTGTCCTTGAACTCAACTCAAATTAAAGGGTTGGCTCACTCTTTAGCGAGAAAACTGATCCTTTCATTTCCCCACTGGTGGTACCAAGTCATGCAAACACTGTTGGCTTTATTACCAAAGTTTCTGCCAATTCCTCAATATAATAGAGGTGACATCACCTTATTTGTGGCGCTCACAACAATGAAAATAAGATGTTTAAAAGTTAATCAGCGATATAATGTTCCCAGTTCTCTAGATAACCGAAAGACTTCACTTGTAAGGAAAAAAAATACGGCTTTTCAACTACAATCTAATAAAAAACCGAGTAGATTCTGGACCTTTCCTTGCTGCCTGCTCATCATCTTCAGCTGGATAGAAGCCGTACCGGTGACGTCAGCCCAAGACAGTTGTTTCTAGAAATTCCCATCTCAGCTATCTGGGTCCCGTGAAGTCCCTGAAGTCTGCATGTTAAGAGACTTTCTTGTGTCCGAAATTCAAAGAAATTCATGGTCACTGTTAAATTTTCAGAATGTGTATAAGTTAAACGCTATGTCATGTATCGCCGTCTGAGATGCTCTACCGCAAAACTCGTGCAAAGTTTCAAAACTTTCTCCGCTTTGGCTGCGAAACATTGTAACCCGACGGCCTCACAGAGTGCACCATTACAGCGCAACTAACATGTCGGATATGAACACAGACTTCACAAAATAGCCGGTCGTTGTTGCTTTTCAATCTCGGTACCACAAATCTCTCGCTTCTACTAACACACCAAAAAAAACCTGTTGGACCCAGTTATTGACAACCATCCCAGCATGTTCGGAAGGCACGCGAGTTCAACGCTTTCAGACCCATTCCAGTGATGTCAAAAAGGGTTTTTGTTGCTAATTATACAATATTTGGCGTTTTGTTACCTTTAGTCTCCTGGGTTTTGAAGATTAGCGTCACACTTTGGTATGTAGCGGCAATTTCACTGGGCACCCCCGGGTTGTGACTACGACAGAGAAGGTTTTGGTCGCTGCCACGTACAGAACCTCCCGGACGGCTGACTTTAATACTTCTAATAGATGCGCAGGGACATTCCTCCTATAGTATTTACGTGTTGCCTTCAAGTACGTCTCGTATGCTCGTAACGTTTAAGGTTTAGCTTGTACATTCGACTTCTCGCTTATGGAAAAAAAACCCAGCAACGCTAACTTTCTGGATAAAATAGGGTGCCATTTACCAGGCAGAAAATGTATTTGTAATTAAATTGATTTACTCAAAAACTGTTCTCAAGCAGGCTACAATTTAGATGTAGGCTATTTCAACTGAGTATTTTGTTACTGTATAGCTTCTTATACGTCTACATGTCAGAGGGAGATTATTTTTTTACAACTATAGTTATTAGTTACTTTGCTGATTAAGATGTTACATACAAAACACATCATCAGTTTATAAAATATGACGAATTGATACAGATTAAACTACCCAGTAGTAGTATTACAGCAGTATTACAACATCCTACTTCCACATTAATGCATCAGTAACAATAAGCCAATAATATACCAGTCAGACTGGTGTTTGCCTTCATTACAAATACTTTTTTTAGTTTTGATACTTAGTATCAAAAGTATATGTTGTTGATAATACATCTGTACTTTTGCCTTGTAAATGCAGAACTTTTACTTGTAATGCAGTATTTTACACTGCTGTACTGCTTTTTTTTGCTTTTGGTAAGAGATCTGAGTTATTTTTCTGCCACTGAATTTAACATAAGTGTCAAAGGTGTTGTGATATAGCCTAAAATCCCAGGACACCCATAAATACTTCACCAGCCAAGGGTCCTGGATAGTTTACACATAGTTTATTTTAAGGGCAGCAACTGACCATCGTGTGCCATGAAGAGCTGAGAGTAGACATACTTACTACTAATATTATCCACTAGTGTGCCCAATTATCAACATTTATTTATTTCAAAATATAATTATTATCCTTTGGGCTCACCATAGATTGCGGTCGCTGATATGCCTCACAGCCTAGTGCTGTGTCTGAAATGCATCTTCATTTCTAAATTTAATAAAATATAAAAGATGTAAAACATGTATTTTTCACATTGCTGATAAACAATAATAAGTAGAGATTAAATTAATTATTTTATAGTATTGTTCATGTGTGTTCCTCTAATACTATTTTCCCGAACAGTGCATAAAAAGATGATTTTTCACTGCCCGTGAAGTAACCACTAACCACACCTCCAACAGCATGGTCAAAATTGAGCAAACTGAAAGCTAGCAATTATCATCTCATTTCACTACTTGCAAGAAATGCATGATATGTATGTTGAATGTTATATGAGTGACAAGAGAAGAATCACTGGATTAGTAAAAATCATCTGTAATCATGATAGCCAATTAATATTTACTGTATGTGAGAGTGATGGATTGACTAAAACCATGGCAACAAAAGTCTTTCAGGTAGACCTGCAATTTATTCCCAATCTCTAAATATCAGATGGTATTTCCAGTAAGAGCCCTTTGAAAGATGTAAATTTTGCTCTTGCAGAAAACAAAGGAGGATAATAAATGGAAGATATTCAAAAGCATGTTTTGCCTGTAAAATCTTTTAGAATACTTACGGTAATGTAATCCATGCAGTCCGTCACGTTTACAGTTTGGATGTGGGTTTCTAGGGCTTGTTCTCTGGATGTTCTGAACACCATCTGGAGAAACACATTGAATGAATCAATCAATGCATGATGATTTAAAAAAAAAAACACCGCATTGCAGTCATTACATACACTAAAAATCACTGAGGATGAAAATACAGTGAAGCCTCAAGGCTTATTTCCATTGTGGTCCTATAGTATACACTTACACACCTCAAGATAAAAGAAAAAACAACAACGAGACAGCAAGTGAAGACAATACAGTTAACATATAAATAGCTGTAAAGTAGCTATGTCAACATACTCATGTTTTCTTGGTCATAAAAAAGTTGAATTAAAATTGAATATGCTACATCGTACTTTGTAACCATTTCTTCAAGGCTACATTAAATAATATAAATGATTAATATAAATGTTCTTTTTTCAACATTTGGATATGGCTTTTCAATTATCTGCTGTTCTTGAGGTTCAGTATTTATATTTTGCTGCCCCTGTCTTTGATAGATGTGTGTGAAGTTGGATCAATGGTAGGAATCGGACTTTATCAACACATTTATTAAAGCTACCACAAAAAACATTTAAGATAAAGCTACTAGGATTATAAAAGGAGACAAAAACGCTTTTAGTTTGGTAGAGCAGCATGCTGTTACACATGTGGGAGGCTAAAGTACATCTGATGAAACACTCCTCGTGATTGCAATACACAACTTCATCATCTCTACAATGAATCATACCGTATTTTAGCTGATAGGCCATATGGGAGGAAAGAGCATTTTTCATGGAACACAGGCCAATGGCAGCATTGACCTGTGGGACATGAAAAGCGTGCTATTTTCATGGAACAGAAGCCAATGGCAGCATGACTTGAGAGCTGAAGAATGGAGCCGGGGACCTCAGGCAGACAGCCTGGAGGTGCAAAAAAGGCTGAGCAGGAAACCTCAGACAAACCGCCTGGGCTGCTGGGCTGATGGGCAAAACAGATCTGGAGGGTGACTAGGATGCAGGGCCGAAGGGCAGAGCGGCTCTGGACAACGGCCTGGATGCTGGTGATGTAGGTGGAGCAGCACTGAAGGACAGGCAGAAGGACAACCAGAAGTGTGCAGCCGCTCTGGAGGCTGGTGACATAGGCAGGACCACTCTGGAGAGCAGGAACAGCAGGCTGGTGGGGTGTCAGCGGGGCTGGAGCTGGTTGCAGGAAACCGGTAGTGTGGGCTGGATCGACAGGAAACCAATGTGAGGTCTAGGGAGCTGATGGCCAGGGAGGGTAGTGAAGGCTGGATGGCTACTGAGGAACACTGGGAATGGAACCTCACACTCCACAGACTCCCAGCGAACTGCCATCAACCTCTTACCCAGAGCAGGGTTCTCTTCCTGGATGGTCTGAAAAACCTTGGTTATGAGTTCACCATCAGAATCTTTTGGATGGATTAAAGGCCAGAAAACAGGAAGCTAGTCAGTCTCTGCTGGCTCCGTGGCTGGTCGAATTGATCTGTCAAAAGTGCAACAGACAGCAGGCAGACAGGATCTAAATCACAGCTATTTATTGTAACTAACAAAAACTGTAGCTCAGGAACAGTCAAAATGTACAGACGATTCGACACAGACTGAACTGAAAACTGGACTTAAATACAGACAGAACTAACGAGGGAATGGGGGACAGGTAACTAGGCTGGAGAACAGCTGATTGGCTGGGAGAACAAATGGAACAGGGCAGGGCTGACTAGGATGATGCTGGGCAGGTGTGGACAGAAAAGCAGGCTAGGGAGGAGTACAGGAACACAGGAGGGACACAAAGAGCAAACAGACAACCAAAACCCAGAAAACACAATGAGAACAGACAGGACTGTGACAGGACCATAACAAAAACGCAAAATCTCTGAAGAAATTTTAGGAGTGCTGGCAACTTGGTGCCTCTGCCCTCCACCCCCCACAGCATGTGTTATTGTGGGAGAGTTGCTGGCCAACAGGCAAAGGCAAAAGTCAAAGCATGCCATAAACAGCCACAAGGTGGCGCAATTAGTCTCTCATGTTAATATACAGAGCAGCTGGCCTGTGTACCAAGTATCAGCCTTGTAATGTTAATAGAAAAGCAGTTATTTAAAAATGTTTGTTAACTGTTGTGCCACCCAGTGGTGAAATTGCATGAAATTTAATATGCTCACTCAAGAGACCTCTGTGCATGTGACCCAATTTTGGTTGAAATTGGTCTTTGCATTGAAGAGTTAAAAGCCTTCTATTCACGAAAACCTCGCCTACTCCACTTTGCTAGCCAATGGTCAGAAAACGGTAAAAGAAATCAAAGAACAAATGTGAGAATGAGGAGTGAAAAAATGTTTTGACAAAAAATTCAAAATGGTGGAAAATCTAGTCAGGTGCAAGTGAGCATCATAATGATCCAAGAAATCCACAGAAAAAAGTTTTCATCTAGGCCTCAAGGTTAATGAGTTATTAGCCAAAAACAAAAATGTAAACATCATCGTCTGTAACTGGCCACATGGTGGCACCATTGATGCTATATTTTTTATAGGCTTAGGGCATCCACACAAGGACCAAGGGCCTTTTCCAAGGATGACGCCTCCCACTCCCACTTCATCACAGAGTGCACTCTGTTTGTAGTCACACTCACAGCTGAATGAAGTTCCCTTCATGAAGCTGGAAGGTATAAATACAACAGCAAGCTTTGGGAGGAACTTCTCTCTCTCTCCAGTGGAAATAGGAACTGTTGTAACTTGTCACCATGGTTTTTGATCAGCATCTCTCAGGATCATTGACTGGATATAAATACTTATAATAAATCTTTAGATTGAGTCAATGGTCAGGAGCAGCAACGGTTGCCATCAAACACCAGAAGGTGTAGATGTTTATTTTTTTAAAATCTTTTTATTATCAAAGATACAAAAATACATTTCTTGGGTATAAACCACATCAGCACACTCAATCAGTTTTCAGATATGCCATTAAAAAGATTGATTTTTGAAGACCACTTTTTGTGCTGCAATTAAAAAAAGTTTTCCTTCTGGCTTCACTATTCACATCAAATATCCTGGGTTATATTGTCATTTGCTAAATTTCACATGTAAATGGCAATCTAATGTTACAGTAACACTGCAAGTATTACTGAAAGCCTGTCATGCAGTAGAATTTATCTGTGGTAATTACATTTGTGCGCAAACATTAATAAATGTTTCCCCCTGAAAACAATAAATGTGTTTACCTTTTCCTTTAGAAGTTTGTGGTCAGAAGTATAGTTAGTTCATGCTGCTGATTGGGATATAACAACCAGAGGTTGTGAACGTCCTTGTCTCTGGCAATATGAAGGATACACTAAGGGACTGAATTTTTTATTAGTTTTACGTTGGAAATAAATTAAGCAATTTACAGAAGTTCCTGTCCAAACCTGTTATGTGTATATAAAAGAATGATACTACTTTCAAACATATGGAGGAAGAACCCCCCTACAACACCACACCCCCCCTCCCACTCACCCAAAAAAAATAATTAATTGATAAAATTAAATAAAACATTCACAACAAAAGCAACTCACATCTTCTCCACCTTTTTTTCAAATAAGGACAGAAATTCCTCAGTTTGTTTAGTAATTTGCCTGTGTCGTATTTTTTAGGTTCTCCCCTTTTTTTGTGGCGTATTTGGGTGATACAACACCCTCAAGGTTCAATTCTTGATAATGAACCTGTTAATTAATATGTCAGAGAGGATAGTGAAGAAAATGTTTAGGTCAGAAACATCATCTTTTATCCACAGCACTAATAACATAAGTAACAGTGTGGGCAGTGAAGTGGCAGATGTTACATTCACTCCACAGTAGGCCTAAGCCCATGGAAAAAATACTAATATTATACTAAAAATGCTCCCAAGCCCTTTGGTTGCATTTCTTTTCAGTCAGGAGTCAGGAGCAGAGTCCAATATTCTTTAATCAGCCCAGAAACAAGCAGGGGTCACAAACCAGGCAGGCAGGTAGGTAGATCAGGCAGACAAATCCAAGGGACTAGGCAAAATCTCCAGACCGGGAAACAGGCAGGGTCATAGATAGCTAGATAGATAAGGTAATGTTGGAAAGCTAGGCAAACACACTAGACAATCTGGCAAGGGGTATGAGAATCTGGGCCAGTATATGAGGAGTGACTGATGAGCATAATGGGATCCAGGTGAGGAGATGGGTGGGGAAACTCAGGTGAGGGGGGGGGGTGAGGTGATTGCAGGGCAGATGGGGGTGGCAGGATCTGCAATGACAGGAGAGTTAGTGATCTGGCAGCTGAACAGCATGAAAAATAGTCACTAAGAAGGTGAACCCGTGACACTTCTCATTTTGCACTCTTATGTTTATAAGCTGCTTGGCAACAGTCCCTGTACACTATATAAAAACACTTAATACTGTATGGAGCGTCTTCCATGACGAAAACAATAGGTCAGCATCGGTGCAGGCTCGCTATTGGAGGGTTTTATAACCCACTTCCACTCCCCGCTAATTGGATTGGGATGGCACTTAATACGGTGGACCCTCCACATGAACACGCAAACGGAGTGGAAGTGGGAAGGGAGAGGGTGTAGGGGCTACTTATGAGAAGGCCCCAAGTGTACCAAGTTTGATGACTGTAAGTGACACAACTCCAGAGAGAAGGTCAAAAGAGTCTGCGTTTTCTATTGGTGCTATACAACAACAACAACAACAACAACAACAAAAATTGATCAGTAATGATCAATCTATATTTTTTACAGCTAAGCAGAAAGAAAAAATAAATAAAATTACAATCCCATTCCTGTAAGCCATGCCCCATTTTCTCAGGGCGTGAAATGTCTTATTTCATCTCTTACACATCATGATTCATCATTGCTCATCAGGAGAGAGGGAGAGAAAATTGTGTTTAATAAAAAGAGCAGACACACAGTTTTACATTAGTGTTTAATCTATTATATTTCCCCCTGCAGTATGTGGCAGTTTGAGATTTAATTTGCCCTACAAGATACATCGCTCTATATAATATGTATACCATATTGTATATCTGTATAAATAAAGCAGCAGGATACTGTTGACACACCACCAAACTATATTTTGTCAGGCGTACCAACCTGCACTTTACACATGGTCTCAAACAGATAGATTACTAAGGTGCATGTTGTAATATTTACACCAGATAGGCTATTTCCAACCAAAGATTACAAATTATATTAAACCAACCACTAAGATTGAAAAAGAGTGCCAGCTCCAAATGGATCCTGTCTTATTGATGAGATAATTAGAGAAATGATTCCAGACATAAAGCAAGCAATTTACACATTTAAATGTAACAGATCTAATGGACAATAAGCAAAGCAAGTTTAGTTGTTTAGCACATTTCAACAACAAGGTAAATGAAACACAAAAGACACATTTAAATACAATTAAAAAGAGTTAAATTGAAAAAAAATGAGCTCAAATAGAATAAAACAGATAAAACAGGAGACTAAAATTTACAGTGCAGTGCAAGATATTAATAAGAAGCTCCAAATTTGATTTAATAAAAGGCAGCAGGGAAACAGAAAAGTCTTTAGCATTGATTTAAAAGAACTGAGAGTTTCAGCAGAACTCAAGTTTTCTGAAAATAAAAAAGTGAAATAAGTAAGGGGGTTCTTTCATTGTCCAGGATGACATCTGCTGGTCAAGGCAGATGGCCACCCACCTAGAGCCCGGTTCTGCTTGAGGTTTCTTCCTGTTAAAGGGGAGTTTTTCCTTGCCACTGTCGCCAAGGACTTACTCAATAAATTAAAGAGTACATTCTTGACCAGTTCGATGTGAAAAGCGCCCTGAGATAACTTTTGTCATGATTTGGCGCTATATAAATAAGATTGAACTGAATTGAATCATAATTTTTCACCCCATGATTTTTAACTGATGAGGAGGAACATTATAGCTGCACTGCTCACTAATGTCCACTAGGTGTCAGCAGAATTCAGTGGATAAAAGGTCTGAATTTCATCCATTGGATATTCTTAAACTTCAAAATTCTCAAGCACCCTCACTAGGTATTACCTTTACCACTGAAGTGGTAACTTGTACCAAGATCCTCAATAACACCAAGAAAGTTCTTGTCAATCTATTTTTTTATATTAAACATGTATTACATCAGATATTTTGATGAATGTGACAAATTTCTTCTTGGATTCTTCTTATTAATGTGTCCAGCCACACCTTCTCTACTCTTATTACCATTGCTGTTTTTTTTTCTTCTTTTTTTTCTTTCTTTTTTTTATCCAAACAATCTGCTGGTTTTGCTTGTAGTAATATGTAATGATCCGTGCTTAAGAGGCAATATCTGCCCTTCTCACAATAGGTGACGACAGAGCATGCATCAATAAGTTTTCATGAACTGGGCGTAGGCTGATGAGCAAAACAAGCAGTATTTGATGCACTACACTAACGCTAAATGGCTTACAAGCTATGAAAGCGTGACCCACAAATTGTTTTCGTGCTGTTTATGTGTTGGTCCACAGGTGTCACTCTTTGTTTATTGCATATGTCACACTGTAATGATTTATGATGCAGTGAATGTAATCACTATTTCACATCATGTAGTACATTTTCCAATAAAGTACAGATGAAACATCTTATCTGTACTTAACTTTTTGTACATATTATTTCTGCACTTGAACCCCCCCCCCCCCCCCCCCAAAAAAAATGTAAACATATTTAAAAAACAAAAAAACCCCAGAAAGTACAGAATCCTACCACAACTCTGGCTTTGTTGACTCAACAGGGTGTTTCTCTTCTTATGTAAACACAAAGGTATTTTATTTGCATGGCTGTTGAGGTTGAAGAATATCATGCCAACCATCAGGTAATTTACACACCTGAGCAGAAGCTTTGTGCTAAAAAAAAAAAAAAGGGTGTGAAACTGTGAAGTGGTAATTACATAAAGAGAACTGAATGTCTGGCATGTCACACACCCTGACACACAGAAACCAATCATAATGTAGTAAACAAATACTGTAGTAAAGCACGGCTGAAGAATGTGCCATCCATGTTTGATATATAGTCTTGGAGACATTGTTTTGTGAACATGACATCAGTGCAAAAAATATGTTTTCTGGCTCCGTCTGGAATCAGTGGCATCATGTTTTGGAGTGTCACATGATGACAAAATGACTACAGAAAACCAAGCGTCTACTTCCACCTATTCATTTAGCCGAGGTTAAGGTTTTCCAGATGTTTCAAGTGCCTCCATACGTTAAGGCTCATCTTGTACTTGACTCTGGCCGGTAAGTCGTGCATCTGAAAGGTCACAAAGTCAAAGATGCTCCCTTGTTTTTTCAGGGATGATTTAATGAGGACATGCACACGAGAGACAGTGAAGTAAATGTGTACTCTCTGTGGTGTAAGCGACTATCTGACCTCTTGCTTGAGCCAGAGTGATTGGAAGTGAACACACACAGAGCGAGTTTTGGGTTTCAGATGCTTTAATCAAACCTCATCAGCTGAGCTCAGGGGCTTGACAGTGATTTCAGCCTGTGTGCCATTTATTCCACCCTAGTGGGAGTTTAAACTACACAGTAAGACACACAGGAACAGTGTGGAAAAGAGTATGTGCGTGTGTGTGTGTGTGTGTGTGTGTGTGTGTGTGTGTGTGTGTGTGTGTGTGTGTGTGTGTGTGTCTGGTCCACTGACTCCAACCAAGTAATGAGGCAGAAAAAAGACATTAAAAGCACACAAAAGAGGGATCATGCAGTCTGCTGTGTGAGGGGGCATTCCCATGAGTGTGTTTTCTGTGTTTGTGTCTGTGTGTGTGGCCACGCATTGAGGAAGAGACACAGCTTTTTGTTCAAGCCTGAGATGTCCTTAAACTAAAGCAGATTAAAATAATACATTAACAATTTTGTGAAGCACACATGGCACATTTTGTTGTGGTGTGTGTGTGTGTGTGTGTGTGTGTGTATTTCTGTGTGTGTGTGGGTGGGTGTATTTCTGTGTGTTTGTGTGTGCGTGGGTGGGTGGGTCTTTCGGGGACACATTTCAAACTAAAGACCAGTTAACTGGGATGGCTTGTCCAACTGGGGACAAATGCTGTGTGAATTTTGGGTCAGTGGTTAAGATTAGGATTAGGTTAAGGTTAGAGTAAGTGTTAGGGTGAGGCAAGTAGTGCTTAGTGGTAGGGTTAGGGTAAGTCTTTGGGAAGTGAATGTAAATTTATGTAATGTCCCCAAAAGTTACCTAAGTAAACATTATGCAGCACTTCAAACTGTATTTAGGGAGCTTGTTTGTTGTGTGCGTGTGTGTGCATGTGTGTGTGCGTGTGTGTATAACTCCAATGCCAAGTAATGACTCAGGGCCGGCTGTTCACTCAGTACCTGAGGATTGGGTTACATGAGCTGTCTGTCAGCACAGACAAAATGAGCCGCCTTGGGACAGTAGAGACAAAGTGTTGTTCACACCACACTGATGTCAAACACTATTTGGAAGTAATCCTTCCCATTTGTATTAGGGAGCTTGGAGTCCCAAATGGGTGTGTGTATGTGTGTGTGTTTGTGAGTGTTTGACACCAGATACCTTTGAAATCATAAGAATGTAGCGTGAAGTTGGCTTGATTGGTGTGTTATTGACAACTTAAGAGACAGCATGTGAATCCATCAATTTTCTATACCTACTTATTATGTTCAGGGTCAAAGGCAGAGCTCATGGGTGCGAGTTACATCCTGGAAAGGTCTTTCACAGGGCTGGCACATACAAACAGACAACCATTCACACTCACATTCACAGCTACGGGCAATTTGTTGTCAACAATTCATCTTTGTGTGTGGAGTTTGCATGTCTTTGGACTGTGCTAACCACAGAGTCACCACATCTCCCAGTCTGTGAATGGTACACACCAAAACCACAAGCAACCTCAAAATTTTGGTAATAATTGGTAAAGTAAACAAAATAAAATAGTTGCTGAGAAAATGTTGCCTTGTGGATTAAGCCTGAAAAGACTGGAGTAACACAGAAAGATCTGACATAAACATGGAAAAGTTTGAAATAAATACAAAACTGGAAAAAAAACTCTGAAAAGTTACAAATAACCTACAAACGAAATAACTGAACAGTTTTTAAAATGGGAATAACTTACAAAAATTGTCAACCACCATGAAAAGTCAAGGAATAAGACAGAAAATGCAATTCAGGAATAATCTTGACAAGTTGGAGATAACATGGAAGAAAAACTGGTTATTCCTGATTTTTTTAGGATTATCCTTTATTTTTTCTACATTATTCCTGATTACTTGGGGTTAACAGTTAACAGCCCCAATAATAGTACACCTTCAGTGTGACATTATTAAATAATGAATACCATAGTGTCAAATTTGTATTCTGTGCATACCCTTCTTCTCATTTCCTTTCTGTCCTCAGCCTTTGCCCATTTTTATTGTGCGTACTATTGCATGTGCATGTAAGTACATGTGTTTCTAAGGGATTTGCGGACGTGTGTTTGCACACACCTCATTTGACTAAACACTCCTGTCACTGAAGCATTATCTAACCATTCAACATATCAGTGAGTTACGGCTTCACCAATGTTGACACAGCTCTTTCTTGTGAAAGAACAGGCAGCTCAAGCAGATGCACAAACAGGTCAGGGCCTATTATGGTTGTGAAATACAGAAGGAAGGACACACAGGCGAGGCTTATTCTTGACCTGCCATGTCCAAACTGGCCATTTGTTTTAAAGGAACTTGGGAGTTTGTAACATATCCTTCTTTGATGATGCATGTGACATTTACAGTAATGGGAAATTCCACCCAAAGATGGAACTGAATAATTATAAAGCAATGCTAAATAATTTTGAAAATTTGAAATTTGTTTAACATGTTTGTACTCGTATACGGAAATACATAAAATAATATATTATTTAATGTTGCTCTGTAAAATATTTCTAAAAGACAAAATACAAAAGGGTAAAATAGGTGACTAAATGACTAAATTGTAACTAAATTCAGATCAAATGGTGTAAAAATGTTATCTTAAAAAAAGTTTCTAATGCTGCTGCTGTTAGCACAATTTAGCCAAAGTAGCTAAAATTAGAGTGAAAAGTGTGAAAAGCTCAGTGTTTCTAGTGAGCTAGCATACAAAGTGCAGTAAACAGAAGTAATTTAAATCAAATCAATATTTGATGTGACCACACTTGGTACACGTGTGCACCGTTTTTCAAGGTACTCACCAAGTAGGTTTTTCGAGGCATCTTGAAGAACTTGTCACAGTTTTTCTCTGGATTTAGACTGTCTCAGTTGCCTCTCTCTCTCGATGTAAACCAAGATTAACTCGGAGATCAAGGCTCTGTAGGCACTCTGACATCTGTTGCAGGATTCCTTGTTCTTCTTGTTACAGAAGATAGTTCTTTAAGATTGTAGTTGTATGTTTGGGATCTTGTCATGTGGTGGAATGAATTTGGGACGATCAGATGGTATTGTGTGAACAATCTAAACATCTTAAGTAAAACTTTTGCACAATACTGTGTGTGTGTGTGTGTGTGTGTGTGTGTGTGTGTGTGTGTGTGTGTGTGTGTGTGTGTGTGTGTATATATATAAATAATGCATATTATTTACCAGTAACAGCAAAGAAAATGGGAATTATGTCTCAGAGAAATACTGTATATTTTTGTAACTTACACAAAGCATGTATTCTACTGCAACCAACCTGTTATGCAGGTATTTTTGTTGTAAATTGTGGATATGTTCAATGATTCATTCGAGTAAATGCTCTCACAGGAAACAACACCCTATCACTCTCGTGATATTTTTACTTTACCCCGTTTTTCAGGGGTGTAACATGCCCACTTCTGTTCAAGAAAGGTCTCCAAGTGGATAAGTTATATAAGGATAGAAATGATATTACTTGCATGCAGTCCCTTACATTTATATTTTGGTTCCGGGCGCTGCTTTACTCTCACTAATGTATATCACTCACAGCATTCTTCATGTATCTAAACGCTTTGTCCTCCTTTTCTCTGTTGTTGCAAATTTTAGACAAACATGTCAGTAACAAGGATCTGGATGCACCCATGGTTGGAGAATATGATTGAGTCCAAAACCATCTCTGGTCTGAGTTGGGTGGACAAGGTGAGTGGCTTATTTCCTCCTAAATGGACTGGTACAAATGAATGTTATGTATGCCAGTATATTAAAATGAGTACAGAAAAAGAACCTTTCAATGTATATGTCGTGGGGATGGAGCACCTCATCATCAGATAGCAAAAACAATATTTTTTGATGTTTAGTTGCTCCTTCGCTGACCTGACTGGCACAATATTTGCATGTTACTCTTAGAGTAGCTTTTTTTTAAGCACCAGTTGGGATGGATTTTGGTTTTTTACATAAAAGTGCTGGGTCTGGAAAACATTTGGCAACTATTGCAGCCTTTTAAACCAAACACTTTCTAGCACTGTAAACACGTGAAAAATAGACACAAAGACTTATTTGTAACTTGCGCTTGGTCTCTATATCCCAGATATATTTTAATATATCTTCACCTATAATTGGAAGAACTGGTTCAGAGCAGCAGCAGCATATTTTTGTCATACTTTATCTGAAGATGGGAAATGGCCAAAACATGTCAAAAACATACATACTGTGGTTCAAAATAAAAAAAGCTCATTCAGTGTGGGTGTTCTTTACTACAGTGGCTACTGCGACTGTACAATGCAAATCATATTTTTGCAGGACGTTACTGTTAACAGTAGCCTAGGAGTTCGATACTCAGTTTGAATGGCAACCCCGTCTTGCAATATTTGACAACTTTTGCTCATTTTATTCTATGATAAATGTGCAGCCACCCTCACTCCAACTCAGTATTTCTTTTTTTTATTTTTCAGGACAAAAAAACGTTCTCCATTCCCTGGAAGCATGTAGCTCATCACGGCTGGGAGATGGACAAGGACATTTGTCTGTTCAAACAATGGGCCATCCACACAGGTGAGCAAGTGTGAATACACACCTGAACTCTGCACATGAAGCAGAAAATTATTTTTGGGTGAAAAGTGTATGAAACTGAACAAAATGCATTCTGCAGGGAAATACGTTGAGGGCCAGACCTGTGACTTCAAGACCCGTCAGTGGAGATAAGGCCTGATAGTTTTCCAGGCATCTTTTCCCACAAATTTGAAGTTTCACCTGTAGACAGCTTGTATTTATATATTGCAGTATTAATTCCAAAATGTTATAACTTAAATTTAATAGCTCTAGATCACTAATTCAGATCAAGTAAACTGATCTTCATTTGTAAAAGTGTTTGGCTGCCTGTTTAAGAATGTCACTTCTTGAAATGTTTAGTATCTCAGGTGAGAACATCTGCTTATATACTTACTAGAGGTTTGCATTCTTCTGAAACATGCTGACCATGGATTTGCTGCTTGATGACCTGCCGCAGTACACAACTTTGGGCTCAGACTTCACAAATCCCACAGACCACCTATGGAACAGCTTTTACCAACAGATCACCTACAGGCTTTGAGCAGTCCAGGACAGGACGGGACAGTGCTCACTTTTGACTTTTAACTTCCTTCCTATCATCTGAGCCCCCTTCTCATTTAATCACCCACCATCATACCTACAGTATACCCTCCCACATGTGTATTTGATGCTTAGTAGCATTCCGAAGAGATTTCTTCATCTCCCTTAATCTTTGCATGAATTTATGAAGAGAAGTTATGAAGTGCAAAAAAAGGAGCTCATATGCTGTTCATTATCTGTTTTTGGCTGGTTTAAGGCATTCTGATGCTTAGTTTTTTTCTTTTTTTTTTTAACAGGATGATTTTTTTTAACAAGCAGATTTCAGGATGAGCGCAGAAATCTGCTTTTTTTTTTCTTTTCAGTCAGGGTATTTACATTACCATACTCCTCCTTCAGTGCACTCAACATTTGACAGTTAATGTGTAGTTTAGAATAACTCAACTTTAGAAATCTCTCAAATTTGGTGAAAGCTCTACTTCAAAACCTTATAGGTAATTGCAACAGTATTCTGTACATGGTTGTTTTTGTTTGTGTGTTCTTTTATCAAATAAAAAAGTAAACTGTAAAAATGTGAATGAATTAGATTCTTTGTTATTAACACAAAGGGTTTTGAGTTTACATGTGCAGAGATGGATGACCTTAGTGCTCTGTTGTAATGAAAGCAGTGACTTTGATCAGATGTTAAAACTACATATTGTCAAAAATAAACCCTATAGTGTCCTTGAGCAAGGCACTAAACCACTGATGCCTACTTTGACCAACAAATTGAAAGAGGACTTCCACCCACTTGCAAAATAAGTGGCTGGAAAAAGTCCAGTTAGGGTCACCAGTTAAGGTGACCTCCACCTATACATCATGTATTATGATCTGACGACACTGAAGCCAACACACTCTTCTTTCAGAGGTCTGGCCCCAAGTTGGTTTATAGCACAAACAACAGTCGTCACGTGGGAGAAGACTGAGGACCTTTAAAAACACAACCCTGGAGGCTGAGTCTCCAGAGGGTTACTTTTGGTCCAGAGAGAACCGTGGTAGTTGTGGACTTCATACCGCACAAGGACTGTAAACCTCCCTCCTGTCTGCTGTTTCACTAGTTCCCACAGCAATAAAAGATCTGAATGAGAAAGGCAGATTAGCAGACACTGCCTGGCTGAGATCTTTACTTTCTCTCTTTCACTGTTAGTGAGGGATGGATGATGCTCCATGACCGAGTTGGCTCTACTGCCTCGCTCCAGTGTTCATTATTAATGTTTTTACCCAGGTACATTGGTATTTAATTACTATTTGATTTTCCAATTTTAATTTTTGCTTTCCCACATTATAAATATTTTTCTTTAATTGATTGATAATGTGAGAATTGTGAAGTCCTATAGTTCCATAAAGTAAGTGTGAATTAGGGCTACACGACTAAACTTGACTGACAGCTTGGCAGTTAAAAAGTTCCCAGTCGAGAAGCAGGTCAAATCATCCTCATTGTGTAAATTATGAGCCCACCAAATCCACAAAAACATAGTTTTGCGTGACCTTGGGTTTGTAGTGCTGCTGCTGCCTGTCAAATTACATTGACATCCAGTGCACTTTGTTCTCATTTGGAAAGGGTGGTTGACTGGTAACAGCACAGGGAGGCATAGAAAAATACACTCCCTCAGACATGTGCTGAAGCAATCAAGGAGCCGAGGGAGGATGGCAACCTTTCAAAGAGGAGCTTAGGCTGGGAGAGAGAGAGCGCAGGCCCCCAGGTCGTCTTCCCATTTCATACTAAATTGCACTTGATCACTTCAGGCCAAAAACCGCATGCATCCTAAGACCGCAGCCTGTTAAAGGAAGTGAAGCTGGTTCCTGGGAGAATGACATTGACAGACACAGAAGAGAAAGAAAAACCTGTAAACCGCGCCAATCAGATATGACAGTGTAGATTCAGTTAGATAGATTCCCGGTACTTTCTACAGTTTGAAGATAGGAATCCTTCAAAACAAAAATTGAAAGTAGCTTGTTTTGCTGTTGCTCAACTTGCCGGGAAATTCTTAAAACATCCAGACTAGACATGATGTCATTGGCATCAGCAGAACTGTCAACTAGCTTAAGAAATAACCCCCCAACTACAAAACACCTGTAATTGAATTAGTCTTCAAGGTACAGGGAGTGAGGATTCAATTACATGATTATGTCTCAGTCGAAGAATGGTGACTGTAATGGGCCCACAGTGGCCCGATTGTTGAAGTTCAGCTACTGAGAGTGTTCGGTCTGTGTGGGCTTTTTGTTCTTTCATGTCTATTTCTGTCACTGATGTATGTATGAAGCACTTTTGTGATTAACCCATTTTGTAAAAAAAAAAAAAAAAGTTCATTGGAAATAAATTTGACTTGACTTGAGTTGACCTAAATTTGAGAAATTTCATCTCTTCTGGGGACTGGTGTAATGAAAACATGTTGTTACTCTTGGCAGGTGAGGATCCACCACAAAACCCAAACTCAGCTGACCCATTTTAGCTCCTGACCATGACTGACAAAATGCTGACCTATTCAATCGAAAGAAAGGAAATCCTGCGCAATCTGAACTCCATCCGATTTTTATTAACATCTTTTTTGTCTGATATAAATCAGTCAAACACTAAATCCATGCCATAAAAACTTTGTTTCACTGAGGGATAAACTCAGTGATGGACCCTGACAGGGGTATGCGGCATAAAAGAGAAGCAACACGCGATAGTCTGGAAGTCATTATGCAAAGAAGGTTAAACTCTCTCTCGCTTAGTCCCCCCTAAAGCCACTGAAGTCCCTGAAGCCCCCGGAAGGCTGTAAACACGTTCTGAGAGCATTCTTCAGGGATGTCTCAGAAATGTTCAGCTCCCCTCATCCAAACAATGCACACACACAAACACACACTCTGCAAACTCGTACAGCACATGCACACACACACTCTGAACCTTCTAAAATGTCTGAGTGCTTCAGTGAAGTGACATGATAATATACAGCTGGTAATAGTGAAAAGATAAGGGGATGAAGTAAATCTGTTTTTCATTCTGTTTGGGTGCTTCTCTGCTAAATACCTTGAAAGAAGAGTTCTAGACAGTAATTTTCTATAATTAATTTATTCCAAACACATTTTTGGAGCGGTCACTTCTGTTTGGAAACTGTAGTCGGACTATTCATCAAACAATTTTTTTCAGGTAAAACTGCAGTATTTGTGTTCTTCCAGGGATGACATAATGATACCATGCTCCTCTGAAAACAGTATATCACAAAAATGTCAAATTACCTTCAGAACTCGTAACTGAGGCATCAAAATAAAGGTAGGATGCCCAACTGTGCCTGGCAGAAATCATTTGTCCTTCTTGCAAAATGTAACACTGGACACTTTTTTTTTTTTACCAGTTAAGCCAATGATTCACCTTAAAGGTGTGTATGACATTTTTCACATTGCTGTTGAAGCCATTGGAGGAGTTAACCATCTTAACTGCAGCCTGGTTTAGTTCAGCTAATGCTTTTTGGGGCAAAAGAAGGAAGGCAGGTAAACAACCTTTCAAGAAATAAAATGAAACAAAAGCCAGACACCAGGCCATTTCCTGCAAGTGTGTGAGTGGGTGGTTGTAGAAGTTTGTATGAGTAGGTGGGGGTGCATGTGTATGTGTGTTTGTGTGTAATGTTTGGTAGGCCCTTTCATGTTTCTTTCTCATAAGCGCTGTTTGACATTCCTGTACAGGGCTAGACCAAAGTATTTTTAAAGGATAAGGGGAGAAACTGAGGGTGGCAACAGGAGGGATAGGGAATAGAAAAAGAAAAAATAAAGCACTTTTTATGCAATCAAATTTATATCAACCTCTTTCACTTTAACTTTTGTCTTCCAAAACCTCACAAATGCTTTCTCTTTTCTTTTTAATGTTTTAGTTGGGAGGTTCTTAACAGGAAGCCAAAATGTCTTAGTTGTGACATTCTAGTCTGTCTAAACAAGAACTCCCAGAGTGTTTTAATTGGTCTGCTTGACAGTGTGTGTTGTCTCCTTGTTAGTGTGTGTGTGTGTGTGTGTGTGTGTGTGTGTGTGTGTTTGGTGATGGGGGTGTTTAACAGCAGCTGCTGACCAGTAGCTGTAATTCATCCCATGTTCCAGCGCTCCTCAGAGAGAAACAGTGATCTTACGATCTGGACACTGCCCCTGCTAAATGTACTGGTGACTGCACGTAAGTTAAAATCAGAGTTATTTAGGAGTCTTATGGGAAATGCTCGTACTTCAGCCTGGTCTCCACTCCAGGCCCAAAAAAGGTTAAGCCAGAGTTCAGTTACAAACTGTGTGTCACACAGACATGGACACATAACCACTAACAGCCACAAAAAAGTGATGCACTGAGCCAATTTAAACTGATTTATTGTCATTGTCAATATACATACTTTTTAACATTTGCAATCAAGTTTCTATGTCCATCTCATACAGGTCCAATTAAAAAACATAATTATACATTTCAGATCAATATCACTGCAAAACTGTAATCAGTTGCTCAACTGGATTTCATGCAAAACCATTTCCACAGATTACAGAGATAAAGTAGACAAAACAACATCAACATCACTGTAGTCCAGGTAAGACGAGTCTATAGCCAGCTGCTTGAAGCAGCTAAATGGAATTCAGCCATCATTCATTTTATTATTTACACCTTTGCTTTTCCTACTGAGACATCAGAATGTCTTCTGTAAACAAACAAACACTATTGAAATGTTTAACTTGATGATGGGGCTAGATGAAAAGTTGAGAGATCATTAAAGTTATTACAATTCATCCTGTTTGTCTTAGTCTATCCAATATTTGTCCAGATATCTTTTGATCAAAGTGGTTGACCGACCGACCAACTGCCATCCCCAAAGCAATGCTGATAGCGTGGCCCAAAATAAACAGAAAATATACTTTTTTTTAAAACCAAAAGTTCAATCAGGGTCCCTGGTCAGTCTTTAACAAATTGCTCAAGTGTAGAGGTTTCAGAAATTACATTTCCAAAGCAACAGAAACCAGTAATTAAATAATTCAAATGTTTACGTTTGAGGTCTCGGTTGGATGATGAAGTTGATTCTATGCTATAGAATCCTCCTGTCACGACCAAGAACATCATGACTCACTTCTGTACTCCACGGCTGTAAGAATTGCTTCAGCTAGCTGGCCATTTATGTCTGTGCCCCAGGGGTAACACAACCCTTCTTTGTGTGTGTGTGTGTGTGTGTGTGTGTGTGTGTGTGTGTGGACACTGGCCTTGCCCTAACACTGAAGCAGTAGCATACCTCTGTGACTGTGAAAGTCTCTCTGTTAAGTCTACCATATAATTGCTTGTCTCAAATTCAGGACCAGACTTGTCAAACAAGCCCATTGATGCTGATGTTTTGCTTTGTTGTGTGTGCATTTGAAGTGCAGTTGTTTGGAGTAATCAGTTTGGGAGTGGGCCAACAAACTATACATTTCAAAACATCAAATTTGATGGTCATGAAATGTGAACTAAAGAGGAATCTTGGCTCAAATGACTTTAAAAGATGCAGGAATATTTGAGGCTTCAGGTAACCGGGTGAATGATATACCAGATTTCCAAGGGTCAACACTAGCTCAAAGCTAACCCATCTGCTAATTGGGAATGTAAAATTCCCAAATCCTGGACAATTAAAACTAAATATCAAAGCAAAGCTAGCCTTTATTTGGACAAAACACAGCTGACACTCATTGGACCTCATTTGATCCAATCTAGGGTTAGAAGAGGTGATGTCAAAGGTGTCTAACAAAGACACTTTTTGTCAAAGATGTTGTATCAGGAACCATCTTAAAATGGGAGTTTCCTGAGGTATCTACTCCACGTCAGTGGGAGAAAGAGTGAGACATCTCCCCTCCCTCAATTGCCTCTCCAGTATTGATCAAGTATGGTAAAAACTGAATGAATTCTAATTTGCTGGAACTACAAGAACCGTTCGCTTGGTGGGCCTTGGACCTCACTTAAGGTATCCCTAAGGTAAGTTACAAAGATTTCAAGTACTATAATATGGTTAAAAGAATACTGAATCTATTCCTTCCCCCTTGAATTAGATTAAGCAGGAACACAAAAGATCAAATTTCTCTCTTAGCAAACTCTGAATCTGAATGTTTAAAAATAACATCTAAACTTGATCATCCTGCTAGAATCCCTCTTTGTTTCTGCTCTCTCTTCAGAAGCATATTTCCTGGTATGGCTGAAATGAACTCTGATGGACTTATCAGGGACTTCCCCATCGGTTTATGATGTGTGTAATTTTTTATCTGCACTTCACAACACCTGTTCCTCTTTTGACGTCTCTGAGTCAAAGATATTGTTGTTTGGTGGTTTGTGCTCATCCTTTGAAGTACGGCAAAGTGAAACCTGAGGTTCACTGAGGTGGTTTTGAAAAGATTTAAAGCAGGGGAACACACTTTTTCACAGCAGAAAGAAAACACTCTTCCATTTATATGGCTTATTTTCTTTATTTTGAGGTAAACACTGCACAACACTGTGTGCTTCTGTACACACGTTACAAGCCTCCCTCTTTTACAGGCAAACGAGAATCCCCAGTATACACTACAAAGCTACAGAGTGAGTTTGTAACATTCCTATAACCAACATAGAAGTTTCCAATTACTAACCACAATTAGCAGACAGAGGGATCACAGAGCATTGAGCTTGTTAAATCCCTTAAGACCCATTTACTAGCAAGGATTATGAACAAACAGCTACTGTTAGCCTCACGCAGTGACACTTCTACAGTATGCAATCATAGACATAGCAAAACATAGCATAACAAAAAAGTCCTGCATTCAAAATTTTATTCAAAGGTTCATTCACAAAATGAATGGAAAATATAAAATGTATAACAATAAAATGTAATATTCTCTCAATTACCCATGAAGATATTTTCAGGTTTTATTTGTCCAGGTTTTGAGATGTTTGTCTCCGCATTTTTTTTGGTCAGAACCGAAAATTAATGGAATTTCATTTTTGTGCTAACAGCTTTGAAAATTACTGTGGACAGTTTTCATTGGAACTCTTTTCTTCCTCCCCAAAAATAGTCCCAACATAAACAGATGACGATTATCCAGACTAACAGGGACATTGATTCTTGAAAGAGATGCTAAACAAGCCTTTTATGAGAATGAAAGAATTAGCAGCATGGTGTCATTCATGTGTAAGATGCATGAATGTTGTATTTGGCTCAATTTGGATTGTTTAATGTTCAACCATGCATATTTGCACCTCTGGTATAGAGGTGAAAATAATCAAGTATTATACTAAAATTGTACTTTATTAAAGTAAATGAGATAATGCATTGTGTTACTTTCTACATCTGCTATGGTAGGTGAACACCATTGCATGATTTGTGTGATCAATATTGTACCAAAACTAACTATGATCTGATTTCCACTAAGTACTTTGGTTTGGTTTAATTTATAATTCATGCACTTGGCTTTAATACAGGATAACATGCAAACGTTTAATCAAAATACATAGAAAACATACATCCTAATGTTGTGATGACACAAGTTTGTTTATTTCACATTTGGGTCTTTGTTTTGATTACACTTATTATATGTTTTTGCTGTATAATATTTTATAAATTATATTTATGTTATATGTGTATGTATAATAGATGTGTATACAATTATACTCAACATTAGAAGGCATTCCACATGTTGATATAGACAGACAGGGCAGAGACAGTCCTGCCAGCTGGCATCAGTAGTAGCGGCCTTCAACCCTGTGGTATTGTGCATCAACTGTAAATACGAACAAAGCAGTGAATGTGCTGAACTCAGTTGTCAACAGCTGGCATGTGTACACGTGGGAAACATTTGTGTGTTCTTCACGGGTCAGAAACTTCCAGCACAGGACAAAGAATGCATTGTTACAGTGTTGATCTAGTGTAATATCTGTGTGTGGGGCATTTAGTAATGATTCGTTTAGATCTGAATCAAGATCAGATGATTCCACAGTTCGAAGCCTCGAGCATCATTTCCCTTCATTTCAGTTCTCTCTACCTCCACCAGCAAGGGTTCAGTTCCTGATATTAATTTGTTGGTTTTTTATTTTCCTCTGTAAAGCAAACAAAGATCAGTACTTTCAAATATTTTGTTCATGAGGCAGTCATCTTCCACATGGAACCACAATTTTAATCAATTATTTGTCTGGAACATGAACTCTAACAGCAAGATGTAAAATGTTATCACATTGTTGCTAGATTGTTACCAGAAAGCTACAATATTTAGGTAAATTAAACCTGAGCCAGTTGCACAAACACAGACTTAGATTAGACAAATAGCGGCAAACTTAAAGGATAGGTTCACAATTTTTCAAGTCTGTCTTGAAACAACAGTCGGGTGCCCATATGAACATTCAAACTGGTTTTGCTTGCTCTAATCATTCCTCCTGTTCATAATAATTTAATAATTTAACATGGGGGTCTATGGGGATTGACTCGCTTTTGGGGCCAGCCTCAAGTGGCAATTTGAGGAACTGCAGTTTTTGCCACTTCCGCTTCATTTTTCAACCCCGGAGGTTGCTGCTTGTTTGGAGAACAATCAAGAAACTTCCATGTTCTCATGTGAACCTGGAGTCATCACAACTGCTAACTGTAATTGTGACCAATTTCAGCGGTTTCAGTGGTTCCGAGACAGTATGTCTCCCATGGTTGAAACAACAAACACGACATCCTCAAGTCTAACAATCTGTTGTGCAACCAGGATGATGGATGATTGATTCAATTTAACGGTGCCCACATGAATTCCTAATGCCACTCCTGTTTCTGTGGTCCTTTCCAGTGCATGCTCTTGTCACATGGATTGTTTACAAGAGAGTATAGTACTGCTTGAGTAGTGGTTTAAAGCCTAGTCACAGCATCATATTGGCTCATTCGGCTATAATGATTGGGGTGGTGTCAATTATGGTTTTTGTTTGTAACACTGGAGGGAAGTTATCTATAGCTCTTTTAGGTTTTGGGTGGACAGTTTGGTGGAAATGATTTGATGATTCATCCTGGTAAGTTTAATAAGATTATCCATGTGTGAGAGAAAGAGAGACAGAGAGAAAGAGAAAGATAGAAAGGGCGGAGAGTCGTGAGAAAAGAAGGAATACATACACAAGTACCAGTCTAGATGCATTCCTGGTGCATCAAGATGCATCCTGGACAGAGTGAATGGCATATTGAGATGACATGCTGCAACATTTCTTTGAGCATTTTTAATCTGAAGTTAATGTTCTATTTCTAGCTTTTCCAGACAGAGGTCTGCCTTTATCTTGGATTGTTTTGCAATTTCAGTCAGATACTTAGTAGGAAAAGACCTTACTGACAGTTATAGTGTGGGAACATGACAAAAATTGCTAATTCAACAATTCTTTTCTGTACTACTACTCATGAATCAATCACTTTGTGTTCAGGCACCAAATCATATATAATAATCTCATTAAACACAATCATATTAAAATATTTTGTCATTTAACTCATCTAACTAGGCACTTAGCCTCTCTTATGTTCATGTCAGCACACTGCTATATATATATATTCTTGTTGGATTGTCTGCCAGTATGTCATATTAATGGGCTACACTTGAAGATCCATTCACATCTGTCTGTTACTCCAATGGCAGTAATGCCTGAGCAGCACATTAAATATTCATTGCTAGCATCTGGTCAATGTACATGTGTTTCTGTGTGTGAGCCCAGGAAACAGAACTAACAGCTAAAACTAACAGCAGAAACAACTTAAACTATCTCTTTTTTGGGGGGGGGGGGGTTATAACATTTAAATTTTATCAAGCCGTGAAGTCATGTATAATTAAGGACGTGGCTGCATTGAGTGACAGGTTGCTAACCGTTAGGTGGCTTGTTTCAGCAGGCAGGCTTCATTCGGCCCACCTCAGCCCTACCTCTTTGCCCATTTTGGATTAGCCGCGAGTTAGACAGAATCAGGCACTGCCAAGATGGTGATGCCCGAAGCCGCCCACTTTGAGCTTCAAAACTGCTCTTCAGAAACCAATAGATGACGTCACAGTGGATACGTCCATATTTTTTACAGTCTTTGGTAATATCTACAGATATGTCTACAACATTCAAGTATCTCTTGGCAGCAACCAGCCCCATCTTGATTCTTCCGCTGTATTTCAGCAGCACAATTTAGGACCGTGACAATGAATGCCAAAAATCTTTTCGTTTCCTTGCAGATATTCTGATCAGCTCCATTCCTTTTCTGCTCTGGTTCTGCCACCATCTTGTTGTTTCTGTCCATTCTCTTAGTAGCTTCAGCATACGACAATCCCTTTTCTGTTCTCATCTTATTCACTTTCCTGTACTTGATTCTTTTTGGACACTGTGCTGATCCCATATCATGATTTCCTTCTCAGTGCAGGCACTTGACTTGCTCTTTCGCACTTTACACATCTCCACATTACAGTTGTCCTTCCCACACCTCCCACATCTTCTGACTCCTCTACATACTGCAGCAACATGTCCATATTCTTGACTACAGAAACATCTGAGAGTAGCTCTCTCATATGGCCTCACCCTGTAACACACATAATCAAGGTACACTCAAAACTTAAACACATAAAATTACTGTCCTCTTTCTCCCTTTCTTGGAATCGAGTCATTCCCACAAGAAACTGTGAACGGTTGTCTGTCATGGCTACCACCAACTCCTATCAGTGATGATAAGCTCTGCCAATGGTGCCTCCTCAAATCCCTGATTGAACGGTTGGTTGTTTTTCATCTTGGTATGAACAATGTGTCTTACTCTCAAAAAAGAAAAAGCTCCCCTGCGCCTCCTCATGAAAACAAATAGCATAGTAGTTAGTATTGGCAGGTCTGTGCTGAACATAAAAACGTAATACGACTCTTGACTTTGTTTTCTTTGTTGTGATTAGATTTTAATGTTGCATGGAAAATTCAAGTCACATTGAAAACCAATTCATTTCTTATTTGTTATTAAATACAAAAAACTAACAATATTTCCCTTTTGAGCTTTGTTTTTTATCTAATTTTGTTTTGTTTTGTTTTTATGTAGGCATGTCAAATCTCTCATCCATAAGTGGGAGCTACTCAGTACAAACACATTAACTCATCGCCATTTAGCAGTTTGACTTGGAAAATTTATGGGTTAGTGGTCTGATTTAGGAGGAACTGTGAAAGAAGGTTGCATATACTCTTCAAATAATGATAAGGATTTTCTTTTAGATATTTCCTCCAATATCGATTGTTCTTCTCTATCAGTTATTTATAATCACATCAACTTGCCAATATTAAGTATATAAGTCTGCAGCATTGTTATGATAGCTTTGGGCCTGTGGTCGTCTTATGCTATGAAATCATCTGTTTTTCATTTCTGACTCAGCAATATTGCAACCACATGAATTAAGCTTCACGATTTCCCTACAACTATTTGCTTCCCCATGGGGTGCTTAAGGCATAGGACTGTAAGTGGCACCATTGTTTCTTTTTTTTGTTTGTTTAAAGATCTTTATTGAATTTCACAATAATAAATTTACAAATACAATATATCAAACAATAAAGTGCAATGATTGCCAGCCTGTGCCATTACGGAGAACTAACCATTTCATTGCAGGGGACATAAAGCTACCAAATGTTGTATGAACTAGAAAACAGAGTAAAGAAGCAATATTTTTTATGTTGATGCAGCAAAGATGTTACCAGTCAAGATCTACATCTGCTGCTATATTTGCCTACAGCAGACTTCTGTTCCTGACTTAAATGTGTTGTAGTGATTCCAAACTATAGGCAAATGATTGCAACGGCCTAATGAGATTCTGGTATTAAAATGATAAATGTGTGTTTTTAATTACAAACTCAACTTGCAAACAAACCTGCATGAGTTGATTTTTTGGCCACCTGGGGGCAGTACAACAAGCTGTACACAACACTGACATGTTAATGGCTTTTTGTGGAAAATGTGTTAGCACCACTTGCTTATTTACACATATGACATGTAGCAACATTAGGAGTCCTGTGTTTCTGGCCACCTGATGAATAAGTCCAATATTCGATCTGATGTTTTGGTCTTGACCAACACCTGGGTGAAATATCCGGCTCATTAGCTGTTATATGCTCCGCTATATTCTATGTTCAGCTACTTGCTAACTTTATCTCTTTGTTTTGTGTTGGGAAGGTAGGTACAGCAGGTTTACCAGAGCTTTTTTTGCTGAAAACAGCTGACTGCTGCTGTAAACAGGGTTGATGAAAGCGGTTGAGACTGAGCCAAACACTGAAGTTGCAGGTCGTAAAACCAAAACAATGAGCTGAGAGAGGCTAAAATGTTCCCCTGAGCTGAGGGTAACTGCAAAGTCAGGTGATTGTTATCTGTGGATTTGTCACTATGAGCAACATTACACATATGTCAGATAAAATCCATTTATAATGTGAAAACAATATTGGTTAGTGCTGCTTTATTTTTTGTTGAAAACTTAAACCTCAGTGTTAATGTTGCTTTCTGGACAAAGATATTCAGCATGTTTATTACCCAAGTTGAACTGCTACACCATATATCAAATATTAAACTCTGATCTTTGGTTTTCAGAGTTTTTAGGTGTGTATACTGTCATATATACTGTTAATATAGTTGTCTTTTTTTACTGCAACCATTGTATAATTCTTGTACTAAGTAAATTTGGAACATGTCTGGTGCACCAGTTATGAATCTCCTATGCAATATTATATTTGAAAGATTTTAAAGACCTTTAGGCCCATGATAAATGTTAAAAACTCATGGTATTCTGTCACGATTCCTGCCTCGGTCCTGTTTGTGTTTCCCTTGCCCTTTCTGCCTCTGTCCCTGCCTTTAGCCCCACACTCTGCTCTCTTGGCTTTGCCATTCTCCACCTGTCCACCAGATGCCCCCGGACTTTTCCTGCCTGGTTCCCACACCCACCTGCTCATCTATCGCCACCCCTCAATTGCCTTCACCTGCTGCTCATTACCCCATCAGTCCCAGTACTTTATATACAGGCACTCTGTTTTCCATTCACTATCAGTTTGTCAATATTGCTTTGTTGTACACTTGTGTTCCAGCCAGCCTGTATCCTGTTCCTATTCCTGTTCCTGAGGTTTAGACCTTCCGCTTGTTTGTGACCTGCCTGCCTGTCTTGCCCCTTGTTGACTTGTTTGCCTGTTTTGGACTTACTTCCTGATACTGATCTGTAAGCCTGTCTTTTGGATTTCGTTTATTAAAGCCCTTTTCATTCTACCTGTCTGTCTTGGTGTCTGCAGTTGGGTCCCCCTCCCATTAGCCCTGTACACAGACTAGTGACAGTATTCTATTAAAAATATATTTGTCAGTATAATTCTTGCTCAGTTACTGAGCACTGTCTCCCAACAGTTATAATTGTTAGACTTTATTTACTACCAGTGGAGGAGCTAAGGAATCAAAGTTTGTGCAACAGCTTAACTGACATCATTCTCCCAGACAGCAAAGGTAATCCAGATGAAGCTCATAATTACAGCACTGCTGGTCTTACCTGTTTCCCTTCAGGTCCTTTTTGGCTTTATAACACAGAGGCAAAATCAGAGAGTAAATTGATTTGTAGAGATTTAAAAGGACTTAGGTGCTGCCGAGGGTATGTCGAATGATGACCATCCAGGGAAAAAGAACAGAGGGATGGGAGCTCTCTGTAGTTTGAGTTAGATTTATTGGGAGCAGGCTTTGAAGAGAACGCATATCCGAAATGTCAACCCGCTGATCTGCTCAATAAATCTCCAGTGCAGACACCAGTCTTCTCATCCCTTTTTGTTCTTTGTTAGTCATCCTTTAGAGTATTCTGGGAAAAGGTATTTTTCAAGGGCAGTCTGTAAATACAGTTTGGTAACACCTGCTGCAACATGATTGTTGGCTTTGTTTCCATGTCCATACAAATTACTGTATAGGTATTTTTTTGTTTTGTCTTGTTTTGGTGTACTTTTTGAGCTTCTATTGCGAAAAACTGATAAAGTATGATGTGCAGAAGTGAAGCATGACAGTATAATGAGACAAGAAAGTTTTAAAGCTCCCGGTGTGAACATACACTCACATATGTATATTTTGAATGTGTTTTTTTATGTTTTCAACTTTTGCAGTACATACTCAAAGTCTTATGTCTCTTTGTCTTTTTCTGAATCCAAACTCCTGAGAGGATGTTTGTAGGTTTGTGTACACTGAACTGATTTAAAATTATCTGGCTCATATTCTTTCTTCAGTGTGTTTTCTATTGTTAAACAATGAGACAGCTTGCATCAATTCCTACTTTCTCAACATGCTTTATTGCATCACAGCAGTTGATTGTGCAAAGTTTATACAAGACTACAAAAACATTGTCACTCATGATGCAAGGACAATTATAGCTACCTGATGTTGAGATCCAGTTGGTTTGACATGACAGTGCCACTTGTTACACAGTGACTGGGATAGGTTAGTGTCTGAATCAAATTGACTCAGACCTCCAGACAGAGCTCCGCATGCCTGCAGTTGTCTGAAAGACAGATTCCCAGGAATGTCTATGAGATCATTCTCTCTGCAGTAGAAAAATCGTACTCTAGCTCACTGACTCACTCTGTAATTGGCTGGGGAAATGAAAGAATCAAGACATGGGGGCAGACAGGATACTAGGATATCCACTGACAAATGGGAGAGGTCTTTTCTGCCAGTGATGCATCCAAATTACAGCAAAGCATCTTCGCTATTAAAGATGATACTCAAGCCTTACAGCTTTTTGCTTAAGAGCCTGATCAGTGAGTTATTGAGAGACTTACATTTTAAGTGCCTGTCCGGATTATCCTACAAGGACCTGAGGGCCAGCATATTATCCCCTATTTACAAATTAATTCATATGTATAAAAAGCAAACTACAGGCACTTGTGTATGAAGCAATGTTGAAGTTGTAATACAAGCTTTTATATAGCTTTATTCATTAGATAATTCAAATACTGATCTACCAGTATGAAGCCATTCATGACACTTCAAAGCAGAAGAGAATACATTAATTTAACTTTTTACTTGAAATGTCATTTCATACACATGCTAACAATATAGAAAACAAGGATTATTAATGTTGTTCATGGTTTCTGGTACTGTTAAAGCCTTGTTTTGTTGACAGAAGTACTGTAACACTGGCGTTTTCATTTACATATTGTTTCTCAATCAATAATTATATCAATTATCAGTTGACAACCAAAAAAGGCAATTTTTTTCATAGAAGTCGAACTTCTTGCATTTGTTACTCTATCTGTAACTTAAAGATTAAAACCTGTGTAGAACATTAAAAAATAGGCTAATTAATAATTGCCAACTACTTCAAATAACCAAGGGAAGTCAGTGATGATTAAAGGATTTCCATTGTAGATCTGCAACTAACAATTATTTTCATTATTGATTGATCTGTCGATTATTTTCTCGATAAATCAATTAGTGTTTGGTCTATAAAGTGCTTGAAAAGGGTAAATAATGTCGACCACTGTCTCCAAAAGCCCAAGATGATGTCCTTAATTGTCTTCTTTTGTCACCACCAACAGTCCACAACTAAGATAGATATATTGTTTACTATCATAGAAGAGTAAAGGAACCAGAAAATATTCACATTTGTGTGGCTGGAATCAGATATTTGCGATTCCTTTTCTGACGATTGACTGACTGATTAATTGCAGCTATATTCAATAATGGGAACCTACAGCAAGGAATAAAATGCTTAACGAGGAACTGAAAGGAAAACCAGAAGAAGTCATAACCCACATTTATAGCCCACCTGCTGTGTTGAACAATAAGCAGATTTTCGTGTCTCCTTCTCCCTCACAGTTCACATGTCTTTGTTGTCGCAGCTCCGTCCCCTCCCACTCTGCACAGACCGGGTGAAGGCGGGTAGGACAGCCCGTCATCCCCACGTCAGAGGCAACTTCGTTATTTAAACTTGAATCAAGTGGGAGTAAAGTTTTCACAGCCGGGACAGTGTTGCCTAGCAGCTAGGCAGAGGACTTTGGATAGTTCACGTTGCCCCCTTTTTTTTTTAAAAAAAACCCCGTGTATCGAGAAACCGCGGACATTTCCCCCTCTCATTCTGCCTGACATCTGTCCGTTCCCCTTTCGCAGTCTAAAATGCCAATCATGCCCCAGACCGTGACACTAAAGGGACCCTCACCTTGGGGTTTTCGTCTGGTGGGAGGACGGGATTTCAGCACACCGTTAACCATCTCCAGGGTAGGTAACAACTTTGCTGTTTCGACGTGTGTATCCATTCATTGAAAAGTACGCACCGCCGGAGGGAGTCAGCATCTCAGGGCATAGTTTTTTTTATCTTTATGTGAACGACTTTTTTGCAATTTCCAGGCCACTTATACTAGATGACAGACAGTGACTGGCCGGTGCAAAGGATGTGGGGAAAAGCTGGAAGTGAGTGAAGCTGGAATTGTTGCCCGAGCAGCCTAATTAATCTTAAATAAGAGGTCGCCGACGTCTAATTATAAGTGTATGAACAGGAGCTCCACTCTAAAAGCTGCCAGATGGTGCCGTCTAATTCCTGGCAGCAGAAGTCGCCTGTACAATTTATTGAGTCATTACATTTGGCCAACCATCAATTAGGCTATATGGCTTTCAATATCACAATATGGTGATTTTTTTTAAGAGTATTTCATTATTAGTGTTATAGCTTAACTATAACAACATAAACATAAGGACTCCCTTAAAGAGGGGATGGTTCATGTCCATAAGGTTATCCGTAATTGTGAAATAAGTTTAATTCCTAATGTATAAATGATGCCATTTAAACTTATTTTTCCAAATTTTGACTGTAAGTGATCCCAGATGGTTGTGAGACAGGCTGTAAAATGATGCTGGAGTTTTGGATTATGATAATGATTATTGTTGCCGTATTATTATATGTGTTATTGAATTATTGTCAATAATATTGATGAAAGTAGTAGTAGAAGTAGTGGCAGCGGTATTCATAAACCTTCATGAACTTTCCTGACCCTCAGAATATGGGTCAAGAGTCAGTGTGCTGGCAGTGGATCTGGCAGTAGCCAATAGTTCATCCCGGCCAGGGTAAACACATCCCGCTTCTGCTGCAGGGCTTGCAGAAAGGGGGCTGAGGGGGGAGGGGGGTGGGCGCTGACATTTGTTTTTCATCAGAGCTCATTGGTGCTGCTGAGGGATTCCAGGTGTTGTGCTCAGCTGTATCACCAGCCCCAAACTGACCCTTTAACTACAGGGCCCTGGCACTTCAAACTAGAGGGGTAATTTTTAGATTTACGGCGGGCGATTAACGAAGTTGAGAGAAGCAGAATAACCCCTGAAGATCACCTGAAGTACTCTCTGTTTTTAAACCTACCACTTTATCCCTCAAAAGAATTGTGATGCAATGATGAGGCAAACTCTGACTCACAGTGTTGAAGTCATGAGCCTTGACACTGGTACATCTGTTGACAAGATGACAAGTTTGTGGTTTCTACATCTATGATTCACTCTTTAATTTGGTACCTTCGTGTCCCCAAACACTTTGAAAGGCAGCTGAAATTTGCACCTTTAAAAAAACTACAGAAATCTTCTTTTTGGTGGCTCAGATATCATTGGTGAATCCAGCTCTCTGTGGACTGAGGACTCACTTTATGCTTGAGGTTCATGTTTCAGTTAGTCTCTCTGTGTGCATGGAGTAGAGTTTCCAACAGAGACCATGCCCAAGACCAGAATTCATTGGTCAAAAAGGGAAAAAATACTCTGCAGCCTTTTGCAGTCCTTTTTTGTTCATGCTGACTTGCTTAAAATGCTGCAGCTTCAGGGGATCTCAGGCTTTGTGATGCACATCATTCTTATTACTTTAATCATTTGTACAGCAGGCAAGTCATGGTTTCAATAAAACTGATTTCACAGCTCCTAAATTTCACCAGCTCAATCTTTGCATACTTGCATAACTGCCTATATGAATATCACGGTATGTGCAGGTCAAGTTTTTTATTTATTGTGAACATTTTGTAACTTTCTTCTGGTGACATCACTGAAATTAATTACAGGTTACATAGAAAAGGTGGCAATAAAAAACAGCCTTCATGTGGAATAACTGCTTGCAAGAAGAGGGTTTAACTCCAACATGTTGGCCACCTGAAAATTATAGAAAGAAGCAGCTGGTAAGATGCAAGCATTTAGCAAAATATCTTATATCAGAGGCATAAATACACAGTCTCTTGGCAGCAAGTCCAAGCATTACATTGCCTCCTGCGGCCTCTTTTTTGCTCTCTACCAGCTATTACAGAGCAGCTCAATGTCCAATTGATGTCACATGCTCCAAAACATCAGCTGGCGATAGCAAATGTGTTGCAGAACTCAATAATTGTTTTATCCTGGTGTGTTTTATGTTGGAGTTTACATCAGCCTATAAATCAAAATTAATTTCAAGGACGTGCTAAAAACACAGAGACGGTGGGAAAGGAATCCTTTCGCCTCACCTCATGGGAGCTTGTTGCATTCTGAGGTTGAAGCAAGATGTTATTCATTGCTGCAGATATTCTGGAATATCTCCTAAACTCGCTATTTATCACATGCTTGCTTCATTCTTGCTGTACAGTGCATGCCCAAGACAGCAATTACAATGTGCGGAATGGTGACACAGAAAGAGTTACATGTAGGGAGAGGAAGAGTGTGTTTATGAGAGTGAGTTTCAGACAAGAATAGTTTATGTCTTACAGTGTCCAGAATACCTCTTTTGGGGGCACTTTAGTTTCATGTAAACCTCGTATGAGCCAGAAAAGTCCGAAGGGTGTAGCAGTGTCTACTACCCTTTAATTTTAGTCAAGAGAAGTTTAAAGAAATGCTGAACCCTGTTGTTTTTAAGTTTTACAGTATTTTACACAATCATACCTCTACTTTGCATGATTGACAGATTCCCTCCCTCTCTTCCTCCATGTCTTTCTGCAAATATAAAAGAGAATACCATGAAACACCTGCACATGGAGAGAGTGAAAGCTGTAAATACCAGAAAACAAGTTCTGATGGCAGCAGCTGGTTCTTTGCTTAAGGTAATAACGCCCCAGGATAAGCCCATTAGTCCCCTGCCAGCCCATTAGGACATGAGTCAGTTAAAGGCGCATCTACTTGACTCTGGAAATATGTGCCCTGATACTGTGCATGGCGTGTTAGGTTGTTAAATGGCTGTTTGTGCATGAGACGGAACGAGTAGCAGTGAAAGAGAAATATCATAAAATCGCTGATGCAGCTGCAGAGTTATTTAGAAAGGATGCGTTGAATATGGCAGCTGTGGTATAAGCCCTTTGGTAAACTGATGTGAAACCAACGTCCAGGCAGAAGGTGACGCAAGACGCTTTTCAGTCCTGCCAACTAGTGAACGGTCCTCTGCTGGACAGGAATTCCCAACTGAGTGTTGGATAAATAATGACCCGAGTGGTGCACAGAATCACCGTCCAGCTTCACCTTCTGACACCTTTATGTTGTGTATCCTTTGTGGTCTGTCTTGTTAATGCAAGATGCTGTCTGCTTTCAGACAACTGTTGATGCATTTAGGGGTCCATCTCAGTTTCCCAAAGCCCAAGGCAATGCTTTCATATTGCTTGTCCAAAACCCCAAATATTCAGTTGAATATGATATACAGTAGAACAGAGAAAACCCACAAATACTCACATTGGAGAACATGGAACCAAAGAGATTTTGGCCTTTTTGCTTGAGAAATGAATCACAAGATTAAATACCTGTCAAAGTTGTTGTTGAGTGGTTTTCTGTCTATCAACATATTGATTCGTCATCTATCATATTAGCTTTAGTCAGTGGAAAAAATGGGACCCCTTTGGACATCTCTGATGAACTTTGTAATATACACAAAACTGATGTATCTGGTTCATTAAAAAACAATCTTGGATAAATCCAGAACACAAACTTTTAATATGAAATACAATTCTAACATTGTAGGTATGAATTCAAGTCAGTGCCTGCCAGAAAAACCAGATAAACCCAGCAGAACATGTAGGATTGTTCTTCGTTAAAATTCCTGTTAGCATTTTAATGAAGCAATCATTTTAGCTCATTGTATATAATGAATTAACTTACATTATCGTGCTGTTGTCTCAATGGCTGGATTTTATTCCCATCTGAGTCTAAACTCAGACAGAATGAAACATTACAAGATAAACTGGAACTGGTTACTTTCTGTTTTTTGTGGTGTTGATGAATTTAAGGAAGTAATGAGACAAAAGGAAAGAGAAAGCCAGTCATGAATGCATGAATTAAAAAGACATAACTTAGATTTTATTAGCGGTTAAACATCCTATGGACTCAGTGTCCTTTGTAACCTTTAATCTCTTGGTGTATGTCTGTCCGTCTCTCCGCCACATACCAGAGACAGGACATGTGACCTAAAGCCACATGAGATGTTTCTCTGACACTGCTGGTTATAATTGTCAGCTTCAGGTTGTTCTGTGGCATCTCTTTTCTCCAGGCTAGAATTATAAATGCTACAAGCTGCATCTCCACAACAAGTCGAGCAAAAGATAACAGATGGTACTCTCGAAGAATTTCCTGTTGTCAGTGACGCCATGGAGTTCCTGAACCAGAAGGGCGGGAGAACAATGAGAGTCTTAGGGTTGTTGCTGAGCTTCTCCGGGTCATCTGGTTATCTGATATATGAAATTGACTCTTTGTGATTGGTGCTACTATGAAAATGTGTCAGCAGTGCTGTTAAGATGACGGTAACGGAGAGATCTCTGGTTTTTAACACCAAAAAGTCAGAAAAAACATCATAATAGAGTACAGTAATTACAGTATTACAGACAAATTTGCTTCAATATGACCTGGGCCATGAAGAAAATGTCAAGTTCTTACACTTTGTTGTATATTTATTTACTGTATTATATACAGTTTGTCTCCCTCGCGGTGTAAAGGGAATTTTTAGTAATGTGCTTTCCTTTGTCAGTCTTTCTCAGGTTGTATCATTTTGATGTATTTGCTGCAAGAACTGCCACGTATCAAAAACATGATTCTTGTGATGCTCTTATGATAATGTGCAACATACTGAACATGCTGAGAAAGACATAAAACAAGTCTTCAGGGAAAGTTGATCCCAATTCAGTGCAAAAACTGGTCAGAATGATAATTGGATTACAGATCAGATTTACAGGGATTGTCTCATACTTATTGGTGACTAATATTGCTGAATAACATCATGGTCATGCTAGACAGTGTGCATTACAGGCTGCAGTGGTGTTCAAGTGACTCTCCGATTTGTTTGTGTTCTCATTAAAACCTAACCCCACATATTTGGTCATCATCTACAGCTTTGCTTGTTACTCTTGGCACATTTAGTCTCTTTGTTTCAGCATGATAATCACGCACCAGTCAGAACCTCACACCCCGAGGTATGTAATGGCTTTTACAAAGTGTCACCAAGGTCATAACCATGGTTCCTATCGCAGGTCCAACAAAGCAAACAAAGGCGTTTGACACATTGCCAGGAATTATTCTCTCCGTCGCTGAGACGTGCAAATCAGTGCTCCCACCCAGCAAAATTGTCCCTGAGGAATCCACACATAAAGAAAACATTTTAAATTGATCTTTGTCGAAAGATTTTTGGATGTCTGGTTCATACAACTTTTCAACCAAATTTGGTCCACTTTTAACATGGATGTTTACATATCTTCTGACTTGCAAATCACCAAATTCGTACATACTGGGCATGAAAACACAGTGACTATGGGTCACCATGCTCTCTGACCACTGCTGTAGATATATGGTTATGGAGGAGGTTGTATGTGTTTGTGTTTGTGTGTGTGTGTGTGTGTGCACATCCAGAAGAAAGAAGCAGGAAGAAAATTTTAATTCCCTTGAAATGAATAAATTAATGATAATTTATTCTGCAACTACAAGAATTTCTACTAATATAGGAATGACTCTACTGATTTTGAAAGTGTCCAAACAGAAATGTCAACATGTATAAAACAGAAAATGCAGAAAATGTCAAAGAGGGAGTATTGGATTCTCAGCTTGGATCAAATATGTGCTTTACATACCACTGTTGGAGAAAAGAAAATCCTCAAAAGGTCAACTTTTCAGTAGTTAAGAAAAGCTCTGTTCATTTTATGGCTTAGATCTCGAGACAAGACACAAACACTGATGACATGAAAGAATACTTTCCCTCAGGGCTGGCGTCATACTCGAGTGAAATCGTTATAGCTTTTTCACTCGTTCACTTGTGTATGCGTGCATTCATACACTTACAGTACATAAAAACATTCACTTTCATTGCCCTGTCCTCTGACTTTCTGTTTCACTCTGGAGCACACAGAAAAACACAAGAACCCACAGTGTGACCACACTCCAGCACACACTCATGAGGCCTCCGCGTGCCACATGATGACTCGGTGCAACATGAGGCTGTCATTTTCTAACCAATCTATCTGTTAGTAATTAACTGTGTCATTGTTTATGGAGCGGCCAGTTATGGAAACACTGACTGTTTAGATCACCCAACAACTAGCACAGTTGCTTTCTGCAGCATCAATGCTGCCCCAAATCCTGTCATCATGGGACATCATGGCTGCTTGGGCAATCAACACACACCACCTGTTTGATGCCTAACAAACATTAGGTGAACTTATTGCAATTTAAAAAAATGATTTTACTTTCATAGATTAAAGGTCATTTTGTTATTCTCAGTCACTGATTAATATAATGTAATGCAGATTAAATCAATTTGACTGAAGGCTAAATAGTTTTTCATTAAGATTCCTCTGTGTTTTGATTCCTCTTCCTGTTAGCAGTAAGATCAGTATGTGTGGAATAAATAAAAGAAACCCTGTGTATTTCAGCAGTTCTAACCACCATAATTATTATGTAATAGATTACAGACTCACTTATAAACCTGACTTTTGCCATTTGAACAGCCATTTCCCGAAATGAAAATAAATATTCCTTTTGTTGTCGTTTTTAACAAATTCCATGAGTGTCTGCTGGAACAAAAAGTAGGTTTACTGAGTGAAAATAAAATTAAATTCACACCATATGATAGTAAGTTACTATTTCTAGCAAAGTTATATTTTTTTGTGGAATTTATTGTCTTTTTCTGCCCCTTCCACTTTTCATCACACACAACAGCTTTGGTTCCATCCGCTGTTTGAGCCAAGATAACTTTTTTTATTAGTTGCACTCACACACCCAGTTTGTTTTCACAGGACTGTCACTTCTCGTTTTTGAGTTAGATAATTTTATTCTTTTTTCTGCCAACAAATGAAACAAGTAGAAGTTGATCACACTTAGCTTTTGTTACAGTGGTTTCATGTAAGTAAGAACACAAAAATAAAAAGTTCAGTATAAAAAAAGAATGTTGGTATTGCCCTCAAAGCCACTTGCGTAGGCCATAATGTAAAGACCTAATTAGATAATTGCATTCATCTTTAAGACTGCGTAGATTTAAGTCATTACATCACTTTACTGTACATCCGCAACATAAATATAGCATGTTATGATTACGTCTAAACCACGTAACTCTACACCCTCCTTACATTTCCTTACAGAGCGGAATGTATGTCCTCTAGTGACAACGTTAGTCATGCCATTGTGGCACTTGGCATACCACTGTGTGAGTGTGTGTGTTTGTGTGTGTGTGTGCGGTTCACTAGTATTCATGGCCTGACCCTGAGGTGATATTACTCACTCTGTGTGTGTGTGTGTATGTGTGTGTGTGTGTGTGTGTGTGTGTTGGGGGTTCCTGAACCTTGGTCCACTATGACACAGCCCAGGCACAAACCCAAGACACACACACACAAACATTTAAAATGCATTCTCACCAGGGAGGTCGTGCTAAATGACGTGGGTAAACTATAACCTCCAGTTAGTGATTGTCAACAGATGCACTGAAACAAACTAGTGTAAGTCACGTTTCCTTTAAAAAAAAACAAAAACCTCATTTGTGCCTTTGCTTATGTGAAAGACTCAATCTTTAAAAATGTATTCAGTTGTGTAGTTTATATCAGATTTCTGCAAATGCGGTTGATGTTTAGGTGGGTTTCCTTGAGAGTCCTACACACAAACATGTACACACTTCCCACAATGCCTCTGACCTCTCAGTTTACCGGAACTGAGTCAGGGACAGAGGGGCAGTCAGAGGTTGTAAATTAGGAATTCCACATCTGAACCACACGACTCAGCTATTAGTGTTTCATGGAGCGTGAACATGTGTTCCTTTGCTCTTAAAATGCTCTTCCCAGTTAGCGAGTGTGCTTCTATTACACAAGCAGCCCCACTCGCTCTCTCTCTCTCTCTCTCTCTCTCTCTCTATCCCTCCCAGACTGGGCCTACTTTTAGCCAATCACATCCAAATTTGTCTTGGATGAGATTGCAAATATCTGTGAGTGAAGTAAGTGTTATTTCAACACAAGGTTCCACTGTTCTTAATGCACAGCTGTCAAGGTAATAGGCATTACAAGACGTTGAGAGGTCAGGCAGTGAGCGCTCTGGTATGGAGATGAATGAGCTCATAGAGAGGTATCCACTTAAAAACCTGGACGACAGGACAAGGATTAATTGCTGACACTTGACATACAAGGGGATCATTAACTGGAAAATCCTCCTAAATCTTCTGTTCTATGTGTATTTTGGATACAGGTAGTAATTTTAGCTTTCAGACATGTTACAAAGTGCTGGAATCTGAACACCTACAGTACCTGGCTTACATTTGTTTTTAAAAAAAGCATCTCAGTTTGATTAAAATAACATTTTTGTTTATTTTTTGGTAATTTTGTGCCTATATTAGATGAACTGAGAGAGAGATGCAACAAAGGCCCCAAGCCAAAGTTCACATATTGATGAGAGGTGGCAAACACATGGGCAAAAATATGTGTCATTAGAAACTGCATTTGAATCATTTATATTTGAATTAATTTGAATTTCTCAATTTGAATAAATGCATTAAAAAACTGAATTTGAATTATATAATTTGAATTTGTACTGTTTAACTTGAATAATTGCATTGAAAAACTGAATAGCATATTCTGAAATTGAAGTTATTAGTTTGGAGCTGAATTCCAATAAACTTGGAACTGAATATAATTAAATGAAATTGAATTCATGGGCTCTGAAACTGTATTTGATCCTAACTGAAAATTCAACTCTCTATATATTTCCACATTTAGTTCTCGCAACTCAAATTCAGTTCTTGCAATTCAGTTTCAGTTTACTGAGACACACATCTGGTCATTGAGGATGTGCAACTGAATGCAGATTCAGAGATTCATATGTATTATACATTTATACAAACCTGTGAATCGAGCTCTTGGTCATTCTTCAGCATGCTGAAAACTGATGGTGTTCAGTATCATCCAGAGAACTGAAGGGAATTCTTGTGCAATTTCAAAAATTTTCTCCAAAAAAGCAAGACATAAAACTACTGTTTTTACATAGAATAGGGAAAAACTTAATGCTTTCTAAATATCTAGCTCCCATTGGTCATTGATATCGTTGAGAGAAAATAGCCGTTACAGTATGTGAAAAGGAACTCTGTGAATCTGGACTCGATTGCTCTTCCTCAACAACAAACAATATAATTCAAACAATATAAAAATGTCAAAGAGCATTGCTCAGAATTCTTCCAAAAACAGTGTGCAATTGCACCCAGCTGTAGAAAATCTCCTCGCATTCAGTGGTTGGAAAAATACAGTCAAACTAATCGTCATACATGTCATAGCCTGACAGCACATGCAGCACACAAAAAAGACGAGAAACATGATGACAATTGTTCGCATTTCATAATGTTTTTGTTTCGTTGCTAGTAAAGCATTTTCTTCTACAGCTTGCTGCCATATGACGATGACTGCTTTACTGTGGATGTCTTGGTTTGATGACGGAGGATTTGATTGGTAGTTTCTTCTTATTTATGCCCACCAAAACCGTATGACCAGTAAGAAGCAGGCCTAGAAATAGCAGGGACATCTGTGTGTGTGTGTGTGTGTGTGTGTGTGTGTGTGTGTGTGTGTGTGTGTGTGTGTGTGTGTGCGTAATAATGGAAAATTATTATCATATGTCATTTAGTGTGTCTGCGAAGGTGAAACGTACCCACTGGGATACTCGCCCTCCCCCTTTTTTTCCTCTGTATACCTCACCCGTCTGCCTCCCTGTGTGGCTCAAATGTCCACAGACCAGCCTGTTTCTGGACTCTCACAGAGAGAAAACTGCTCACCGTCCAACAGCTGAAAGATAATAAACAAAATTACAGTGATGTGGACATGGGCTCTAAAAGATCCAAACGGTCAAAGTGACAAATAGAAAAAGAAAAATGTTAATCGATATATTGAGCAGATGCTTGCAAATGAATCTAACGTTACACGGTGACAGTTGTTAAGGTTCAAGGTTCAAATGCAAACTCTGTTCAAAACAGCTTGTTTAATGCAGCTGAAATCAGGGTTTAGTCTGATGCAGTTGCTGAATGATCATGAATAAGTATAAAAATGTTCCATGTCTTTCCAAATATTTCACGACCTCCAAAACTCTTAGTGGCCTCTTGCTTCTCAGTGGCACTGTTGCTGGCTGTAGAAAGTGTAAACTTAGAGTGCTGCCTAAGGCAATATTACATAAATCAAAAGAGAGCTGCTTTTGTTGAATTTGGCCTCCGTGTTGACACTCCCAAACTAAAACTCTTTTTCTGTCTTTTCTTTTGGTCTTTCTTCCTTAATGACAGTTTGACACCACTTATAACAACCCTTTCTTCTCTTTTCCTGTTTGTGTGTGTGAATGTTATCTTCAGGTAACACCAGGCAGCAAGGCAGCCCTAGGTGACCTGTGCCCGGGCGACACCATCCTGGCTATCAACAGTGACAGCACGGAGCACATGACCCACATGGAGGCTCAAAACAAGATCAAAACTTGCAATCAGCAACTCATACTCAGCATCATCAGGTATGGAAACGTGAGACTGCCCTCACAAGAGAAAACTGCAGCTTCGGCCATTTGGTCAAACCCATAAAACAACCTACAGAATGTTCAGATTTTCCTGACAAGGAAGCTTTTGTGGTTATGCAAATAATGACTCTCGGTAGCAAAATAGCTTGTTGTTGTTATAGCACCACAAAACCACTAATGGAGGAGGTTGGTGCGAATCATTGGGCGTATGAAGTCTTACTTTTACACCGGAGACCTTGATTTTCATCCAGTTTCCTACCAACAGCATTACTTTCTTTTAATAATGTTCTTTTAGTTGCCTTAACAACACCTAACCTGAACCATAGATGTGGCAGATCAGAAACAACATTTTGGAGGGCACTAACAATTAATCTTGGATTTGTTGAGACACATACACAAACACACACACAAACACACACACAAAAAGGGTTAAATGTACATGTTTATACTCAAAATGTTACACATACTGTTTGAGATATGGGTATCTGAGATGATTTGTTGACTACATCATTAGAATGTCACTTAATCGCTTACAGACTTATGGGCGCTTGTTTCTCGTGACAAACTGTGTATTCTGCCCATTTTCCATAGAGGATGACCGATAGGAATTATGACGTTGAGAATAATTAGATTTCAGGAAATGATGAACATTAGTCACGTGGTAATCAGTCATCACTGCTTTGACCCTCAGCAGAGGCTCCTTATGGTTTTTGCTCTGACGCTCATTAAGTGAATTGAGTTGAAAAAGCTGACTGATTTTTATGACTAAGGTCATTTAGTGCCTCTAGTCCATGAACACATATTGTTTCTATTTCTGGTTGGTCTGCTCAGCTTGGCACAGTCGAGTCATACGGACAGATGACAGCTTTACAACAGTTTAAATGATCGACTCTCTGCTCCTATAGCGCGCTGTCAAAGTCAATGAGGCTTATGCATACAGTGAGTCACACTGTGGCCTTTAGAAATGGACTTCACAGGTCAATATTGTGCATTTTACCAGTTCATGAGGTGGAAAATTATCTTCCACTCTTCTGGTGCATCATTTTTAGAACTGGTATGTGATGACGGATGATTTGGCCTTAAAAGGAGGACAGGAGCAATGCGTTTCTGTTAACATAGCAGAACGGAAATTATCCGTCTAAAGAGTAAATGACAGAGAGAGAGGGAGGGCGATGGGGGATAACCAAGGAAAAAATTAAATGTCAGTTGATTCCCACATTTCTATTAGACGGTTTCTTAGGGTTGCCAGAGTACTGGAAAGTGCAGAGTGAATCTGGCAACCTCTGAATCCCATCCTCTCAGATGAAGAGCACTGTGTGGTTTCAACCTCAGTTACAAGTGACAACTGCCAACTGGTGCTTCAGCCGTCTCCTTTTAGGGCAGTAAACAACACAGCTTCTCTCTCATAATGGTTTGGAACATAACGTTGACTTGCAGATGCAGTGGAAATAAGAATCGCTTGCGGAGTAATCGGACCCGTCAGATAAGCAAAGATTCACACGTGCAGGAAGTCTAAATTCAGACAGAGAAGCACTTTTTTCTCTCTAACTCTGTACTGTATTTGTGTTTTATAGTATGCACTCTTGCATGCAACAGCACCCTCCCCCCTCCCATCCCGTAGTAGAAACCCTCCATCCATATGTCAAGCTGAGCGACTGAGCGTTAAGTGGGTTGTCCACATAGGGATAGTAAATTTATTTAAAGATGCATAAAGTAGTATTCAGGGCAAAGTCTGGGGGGACTCCTCTACAGCTGCCGGATGCACAAAAAGGGCACCCCCACACTTAAATACTTGTATCCTAATGTTCCCAAATTCTGCTTAATTTTCCCCTTAAATAGTCAAAGTAGTTTTACACAGATTTCAGCGTGATACAAAGCAGGAGCACTTAAGAGTGATTGATACGCAGCTTTTATTTAGCTTCACAGTTATTCCTCATCTCCATGTTTCACTGTTTTGTAGGAAATCTATCAATTATAGAGAAATCTATTAATAGAGACTGATAAGTTCATATCCAAGATGCCATTTTTTATGGTGACATCCAGATGGAAAATGGAAGATTTCCTTGCATTTTTGGCAGGCATACAGTATTTGGTGTATTTGGAAACCCTGGGATCTTGACCCGAATCTCAACTAATGTTCTGACGCTTGCCAAAAAGGCTTTGGGTGGGGTTGAAGAGGTTAAACTCATTTTGGTCAGTGACATAGTGTCCTTACCTCATTCTTGATGTTTAAAACCCCTATATATATATTTATATGTATTTTGTCAATCAAAATTCATTTAATAGGCCTAACTTAAAATGCTAGTGAGTTAAATGTGGGTAGGCAAAATTTAAAACAAGCTATAAATGACTTTTCAATCATGTAACTACCTTTTTTAGTTGAAAATGATTCCTATAGTAAGTCATCAGACACCGTGATGCTGTTCATCAATCCTCCTTATTTTCCCGTTTCAACTGACATTTCAAGATAGCAACTTGATGCATGTTCATATAACAACACAGCAGAGCTGGTATGTGACCTTTCCTGAGTATATTGGTAAAATAATTACAGTGTGAACTGCCCTGCTGCTTGACAGGAGGAGGGAGGGTAAACTGGGCTGTAAAGTATACCCCCGCAGCCCCCGTAAGCAGGGGGGCCCCACGGTCCAAACAGCCCCCCCCCCCACCTGTCAACAACTTATGATAAGAATTTTTACAATTACACAGGGTGTACATCATGATATTATGCCAATATTGGCTCTTTTTCAGAGATAATATTGGCGTAAAAATGAAACAAATATTTCTAAATATCTTTGCTGGTCCAAAGTTTTCTTTGTTATATAAGTCATAGACTTTTGGTCCAATTGATACGTTAGGTGGCAAATTCGAATTAGTACAACTCAGTGACATCACCATAGTCAGAAAACAGAGCCACTTTGATAATGAAATGAAAATACCAAAGCGGTGCCCAAAAACAGAAAAATACAGAAAAATGCTGAATTTACTGCCAAACTGTGAAAAATTATTTTTGGAACAGTAAATCCTGTCAGCTGTGAAGGTTTCGGGGGGGTAACACCTTAGGTGAGCCTGGTCAGGTAAGGGTAATGCATTGTTGCTAACTTCGGGGCTAACCTCCTTTGATAGATGAGTATTTTCTTGGTCTTGAGGAGCTGCAGCATTTATTAACTGACAACTTACTGCTAAACTTTTCCTCTGCTGCGCTCACATCGCTGTCACTTTTCTGCCGCTTACTCTCTGCACTTAACCACTCACTATGCTACGCTACATTCAGACATATTATGCACTGCCCTATGCCTTAACGGAGCTACGCTACTCTTACCTTTCACGTAGATGTCCTTTGAAGAATGAAGGATGACTCAATACAACTCCACAGTAACACAGGATATTATTCTGCTCGCACAGTGTGCAAGTGAACATCATTAGTAACGCTTTGATATTAATGATGGTGTGAAATTTTAGCAGCGGCGCTGACAATTTTGCAGTGGCGATGCGCCACTGCTGGATGAATATAGGGGAAACACTGGATGCTGTAGTCCTATTGCTACGATTAACGTGTATTCACAATTTACGTAATCTTTGTTGCTCTGTTTGAGAACCTGATATAAAATAAAAATAATTTGGCCTTTAAAGAAAAGCTTGTTCTATTTATCTTCACAGTAAAGTTGTGTAACAATCAGAGTTGAGTGGGCAGGTGGGCTTTTTACAACAACTTTGATAATGAAATCCTGCACTCTGCGACAATGAGTAATGAGGAGGAGTCAAACACGGAGTACCCTGGACAGCTCCCACAATTATGGCCATCGCAGGATCAGCACCTTGTCAGCGGTTGTGACACTTTATAGTTTGTAATGTTAAAAAGCTCCAACAGTTTAAAATTTACAACTAACTCCATAATATGTGTCCAGTGTTCTAAAGTGGTCTGTTAAATTTCGTTGTGCGTTTGAAATGATAAGTATCCTCACTTTGAAAGATGTTAAAATTTGCCTGCTCTGTGCTGCAGGAAAGGGGCCCACTCAGGGTTAGCTGAGGGGGGACCTCACATGTTTACGTAACAGTAAGGCATGCCTGAGAGACAGGCATGCACCTTTGGCTCCAATGCATTGAGCTAAAACGACCTGCTGGTGAAGGGGATGGAAGATAGAGCAACAGGGATTCAAGAAAGAGAACATTTTAAAAATGGACATGAAGGTTTGGACTTATTCTGTGTAACAAAAAGATATGATAGAAAATAATTAGAAGTGTTGAAAGACACGGGGGATGGCTGTCAGAAAGTAAGAAATATGAGAAAGAGAAAATGAGACAGGTAACAATGGTAGACAAAGAGAAAGAGAGAGACCAGGACAGAGAGGAGGGAAGTTGAAGCCAAGTAGACGAGCGGTGTATCAAGAGAGACCAAGTGAGAAATCCACATGGGCACTTTCTTTGCTTTGAATGCTGTTTTACAGCCAACATTTTCTGCTTTGTGCATTGCTGGAAATTCAATTACACAGACAAAGCAGTGAATCAGCTTTGTGAGTCTCTCTCCCTCACATAGAGGACATATGGTGCCACGAGTTTTGAAAGAATCTTTGAATATTCTCCTTGGTTATTATGGAGAAAGGAGATGAAGGGACTTCATTTTTACACATTCTCCAAGTTATTATATAAAGACTGTATATGGGCAAAGCATTTCTTTTCAACCTAGAGTTGATTAAAGCATTACATTTAGTATATTAAACACCCATGTATGGTAGGTTTTCCCCCAAGAAAAATGCTGCACAGGATGACGTGTTAATAAACAGCAACGGTCACTATGACTAAGCAGACAAATAAAATAGAGTCATCTACATACTGTAATCACAAATTGGTCAACAGCAAAAAAAAGAGGTCACTGTTTTGGCCACAGTGAAAGCTGCTGATTTAATCACCAAAATAAAACACAAATGTTAAATAGTAAAATGGATAAATGGAAAAGTCACAATAGAAAGGCAAATGTTGAGGGATCAGAATATTCAAAATCTGGAAAAGCTACTCAGAAATTCAATGAGCCGTTAAAAAACAGTGGTTCGGTTATACAGCCTTCATCTGCTGCCACATGGTAATGTATTTTCTGGTTGGTGACTAAAGTCCAAGCCCTGTTATTACTTATCCAGACAATGGAAGATGTCATGTTCATGTGTAACAGATGAGCACTTGTATTATTTACTGAAGGACATGTGAAATATGGGGTATTCAGCTTATTGAAAATACTAGTCTGATGTGGGTTACAGGAATAACTGAAGGATCTTTAATTGCAACCAAAAATGGGAGTGACTTGGAGAACTCATGCTGAGCTGACACACTAGAAAATAATACTTTAGATGACAACAGTCCCTAGCCCCCATTAAACGACTACACCATAAACTACTCCAACAGTCACAGAGTCAAAGAGAAACAGTAGACCTGTAATTTTGTGTTGCTGCCGATGGACAAATATATGAGTCTACACGTCTGCTGTGAGCCAAAATTACAGTACGTTGGAAGCATGTGAGCTTGAGGTCTTGTGTAACGCAAGAATGTTTCTTTGTAATGTCTCCGCATTTATTACTTTCATAACCCCCATTTTTCATAACTCCTATTATGGAGCATTTTTAAGAGCGTTCTGTATCAGGGAGGGTTTCTGGTTAGGTGTCCCGGGGAGCTCATGAAAGCTGAATACGAAAATAAAGAGGCTTTGTGAAAATTGGGTTGGCAGCTGCAGTTGTTTGTGTGGAACACTGTCACTAATGGATCATTCAATGCTCATATTTTTAAATGTCATAATCTGCTTTCCAGAATTTATTTTTTAGTTGTGATTAACTGCTTTGTCTTGTCTACTTGGACTTCAGATAGTGATTTCTTACATTTTCCAAAATATGTTAAGACCTGGAGTTTTATGATTTACATGTAATCAAAACACATCTTGTAAGTGCATTACATCCTGACACTGAGGAGACTACAAACTCTGTTGCAGTTCAATATGATATCTTCCTGTAAAAATCTATAAGCAAAAAAGAAAATTAAGAAGGAAAGAAGGTACAGTAAGAGAAGGACAAGGAAATAGGAAAAAAAAGTACACTGCGGTCAAAACTTTACCACAGCTTTCCATTTTCCATCTCTACTGATGCAGGCCTGTCAACGCTCCGCTGTGAGGTGAAACACCCTTGCTAAATTTTCTGTTAGTTCCTGGCATCGGTGATCAAACGGAGCTGTGTCGTCTTGCTGGCGGAGGAAAAATGGCTGCCACCTCTTCCACACACATTTTCCAAATTCACTATAATGTCACAGGACCTGGACAGACACACACAGGGCCGATATTGCAGTGTGTCATGTCTGCTTCACTCGAGCTGTATATCCTCAGACCTAAACAGAGTCTGTGAATACATGAACCAGCTGTGGAGGAAAACTTCTGCTCCAGCTCTTGAAATGCCTCCACTCTTCCATTTCCATTTCATTCTCTTTCTTTGACTTTCTCATCCCTGACTTCCCTTTTCCCTGACTTCTATATCTGCCTTCTCCCTCTCCAAACCTAAATCCTACTCTACTCATTTACTCTTTCTTCTTCTTTTTATATCTTCTCTTCTTCTTTCTCTCCTCCATCTCTTCCACCCTGCTTTCACCTCCCTGCAGTTTTCCTTCCTTCTGCCAGAGAAAGCCATGTGGTTGCAGAGGCCTGAGAGGCAGATGGCGGTTGGGATGTGTGTCAGGCTGTTCGGAAAGAGTCCTGCTGGGGTGGCAAGTTTAATGTGTTGAGAAATGAGTCATGAAGCCTGGGCTGTGTGTGTTTCTCTGAGTGCGTGTCTTGTTTGTGTATTTCAAAAAAAAAAAGAAACTTGTGAAGTAAGGACACCCCGCTGCCCTTCAATTTTACTTACTGTAGAAAAGAAAATTTAGGATTAGGTCCGGAATGAAGCTTGTAATACAGGTGGTTTAGAGGTTTAAGGATCACCCCGATACAGAAACTTTCAGAAACAAAATCCTTATGAGTCAGAATAATCCACAGTCTTCCCTAATAGTTTTCATTGGAGCAACTTTCTGCTGAATTAATTAATTCATTTGCTTCCATTTTATCAGGGTTGCAGCAGAAGATTGAAAAGTAGATATTCTCAAAACCTCGGTACATAAAACCAAAGCACTAACCATCAGTTTAAAAAGAAAAGTTAGTTTTTTTTGTGAATTTTGTGAACTGAACCTTTAAGTGCAAGGAATGAATGACATCAGTGTAAGGAGCAAATTACAAATGTATGTGTTTCATTTTGTATTTCTGTACTTGTAGTTTGTTTTTCTTTACCACAAGTTGACTGGAAACCTTGGAAGAATGTTACAACAGCAGTGGTTAAAGGGGACATAACATGCTTTTTGTGGTTTTCCGTTATTTTTATGCTGCTATGTTGTTGGATGTCTATGTTAAACATGGTCAAAGTTCCAAAACATGAAGTGAACGTATGTAAAAATATTCCTTGTAAGTCAAAAGCCCAGCCTGCTCTGAACACTTTATAATGCAATTGTAGCCTCTACTTTATCCTTGTGGTGACATCAGAATGTTTGCGCATGCTCACAAATGGCCGTCCGTTCAGCAGCCTTTGTTGCTAATGTTGTTTCATGGGTTGTTGACGTTGTCCCGTCTCATATTTCGGATCGGATTTAGGCACAGACATGTTTCAAAGTTTCCATTTAGAGTTAAGAATGAGAAAAAGAAATTAAATCTCACTACTACTCTTTGTTTACGTAGCTTCTGGAAGTTAACCAACCACAGCGGGCTTATTGGGAGCTGGGTCTTAAAGAGACAGGAGCTAAAACAGCCTGTTTAAGACAGAGGCTGAACTGAGGGGCTGCATTAAGAGCCAGTATGAGATAATTAAGGTTTTTAATTTAAGGAGTTTTTTGAACTTTAAATCATGCAAAAATATTCCAGTAAAGCCCCAGAATATAAATATAGACCTGGAGATGTTCATGATACATTGCCTTTAAGTAAAGTATATGTCAAAAGGTTCACCTGCTACCTTTTTTCTGAGCTTTTAACCACATCTCACAGTCTTCATCAGTGAATGGAACTGACTCTGGTGTCATTACGTGACCACGGTGTGAAACATCAAGTTGATGTATATTGGGCGTTTCACACATTTTCAGGTGAGAGGTTTTGCAGAATAGTTTTAGGTTAAGGTAGGGGTTAAGATTAAACATGTAGTAGGGAGGGTTAAGACTAGAATCAGGGGTTTCGGTTAAGTCTAATGAGTGCATATCTGACCCCTGCTGAGGGAAGAAATACAAATCTGATCATGATTAGGAGAGGAAAATCAAACACAAACACAGGGCAAATGATTCATAAGGAATCACAAAAAACCGGCAGAGAAAATGACAGAGTCAGACCGCTCCGATGGAGGATTTGCCCCTGCTGTCTCGCTTTGACTCTACGACCTGTGACTCACAGCTGAGGAATTATGCACGAGGCTGCATGGGACCAAAGGAACACAGGACTCCAGCTGGGACAATGAAAAAAAAAACGCCAAAGGAACCAACTCACACACATGCCTCTCCATTACCAGCACTGCTGCCTTCTCCTCCTTCATCCCTTCATCTCTTCATTCCTCTCACGCTCTCCCAAGGTCTCTTTTTTGTGGTTGTTATTAACGCAACATCAATAGAGTTTCAGAGGCTGTGCTGCAGAAGAAGGAGGAGGGTGGGGGCACCACAAAGCTCCCTCCCTGCTTCCCTCTTGGGTTGATCTTGTCATCACCCAGATGCAGATTTTTCCAAGTGACCCCCTCAGGTCTGCTGACAAGACCACCATAATTGCTCTTTTAAAGGATCATCTCCATCTACTCACAGAGGAGAAAACATTTAACCTCATCTCACGTTACCAAATAACATAGGAACCACTCGTGTGGTGTCTGATGAATGATAGGGCTGAAAACCAGCCTTGTCTTTTTTCAGATGGGTTTGACAGAGCGAGGCTACGAGGGAAGACTCTCGGTGAACCCTGAAATGTTCCGTGATAAGCCACATCTTAATTTGAGGGCACTTAGTTTTCAGCCGTCTGTCTCACGCTCCTCCTTGAACATGGTGATCCTGTGCAGCCAAAGTAAACTCCTCCACCGCTCCAAAAACCAGATCACCCCAATCAGGAAATTAAACCTGGCAGGGGGAGGTCAGGCAAGGGAAAATATGACCAAAGGAAAGAATAGGAAAGTCGTCTTGATGACCTGAGAATTTCTTTCTCTTATGTGCTTTTTCTATGTGTTGTCTTGTCTTTTTTTCTCTCTTTTTGTCTCTGATCCATCCATATTCAGAAGTCTTCTGTGGCTAACTTTTATAGCCTTGCTCTTTCCGTTTATAATTCTTACAAAACTTTTATGGCTTTTGCTGTCAATAATTTCAGATTTTTGCTTGTAAATGTGCCTCATGAATGAAGACTATCAAACAAATCGTGGCGATTTGAAAACAAAAACCAAGCAACTTAATATATTAGTTACCAAAATGATAACATGTGGACTCTCCATATTTCAGAAATAAGCTCCTCATGTGTTGCCCCTTTTACACTCTTTTCTTTCTCTTTTACTTTTCTTTCCATTTCTCTGTATTCCATCTTGTTTGACATTGATGTATACAGTTAAAAGCAACCTGGTGTGTTGAAAGCAAAGACAACACTTTAGGAATGAACCTGGGACTATTCACCCCTTTCCTATTTATCATTTTGAATCCGTATTGAGAGACAGAGCACACAGATCGATCTGCTGTGACAATCCGTCTTCTCAGAGCACTCCTCGACGTAGCAGCTAGACAGAGGAGGTAGCAATGAAGACAAGATAATGCCACTCAGTCTGCAACTGGATTTTAATAGAAAACATCTAGGTCTGTATAACCTCACAGATCATTGTGATCTGGTTTATAAATCATCAAATTTGAAAAAGGTATTTGCAGACTAGGAAGGGATTTACTTCTCATGGTAGAGTCATCCTCGGATCAGAGAAAGAAACAAAACAAACAAAGAAGAAAAGAAGTGAATCAGGGAGAGAAAGAAGAAAGAAAAGTTACAGAGATTATCAACAGATTGATGAATGCGTAGCAGCAGTTTGTCTGATGTGGACAGTAGGATCCTGATCCTTCCCAGACATCCTGAGTAATCCCTCACACATTGACTCAATACTAGAAGATCAACTAACAGAAAATAACAATATAGTTCATTGTCCTGGTATGCAGCAGATTGTTTCTGTCTGCTGTGGCCAGTTATGTTACATTACATTTCAGATGTTTTGAAAGAGTTTCAATTCTGGAAGAAATATTAAAGCTAGAACATGTGTATTGCTCAATATTTGAAATGTGGCATTACATCCAGTTGTAGGCATGATGCCTCATAATTCAAAGGGGAATAGTTTTTCAAATTTCAAGTATGCAAAGGACATCTCTGTTCCAACTGACCTTCAGTAAAATGAGCACAACAGTATAATGCTGCAAATCCCAAGTTGGTCTGTCTCTGTTTCCTCTCACGCCTCTGCATTCACATCTTCATTATTATGGATGGACAATAAATTCCATGTTTCTGTCTTGCAATTCCAAAATGTCAATTCAAATAGGCCACTTCAGACTGAACTTTCACTCTTTTCAATGGGCTGTTTGTGTGGTAACCATCGAAACCAAACAATCTGAAAACATGAAGGCTTTCTGTCCCAGGATTGTGAAGGAATTGGCGGAGGGGAGCGAGGGGGGGGGGGGGGGGGGTCATCCTACGCAGTAGCTGTTGCTCGTCCACCAGACACTCGGCGCCTCATAAGAGCGTCCTTGATAGCAACACCTCCGTGGTTCATTTCTGAAGCATTGCCTCAGCTCAACCAACGCCGTGCCAGCTGCAGCCTGATGACCTCACCTCTTTAGACGTCAAGTCTCCCCACTGTGGGGCTGACAAATGCACTCACGCGCGCACAGTCATCATTTTCACGTCTATGTAGATGATGGTGTGAATAAATGGGGGGTGGGTCAGTGAAGAGAAGCACACACTCACTCATACAAAAACACATGCTGTCCTTTAGTTACTCCGTGTGATGTCCCAGTGTTACCCTTTTAGATGTTGGATGGATTCCCATTTAGCAGCCAACACCATGGCAACAAAAACCTGCCAGCCCAATGAAGCAAAGAATCCCTTTGATCTTTTTTTTATATCTTCTCCTTCATTTTTCTTCTTTTATATCTTTTTCAACATATGACTTGAAAGTGAAACATTATGCCAAGTGATACTGTTAGGGATGAATCAGGGATGTTTTATTAGCCTGAGGAATAAATGGGACCTTTGCATTTTATTTTCTGCCTTTTAAAGGATGAAATACAGTTTGTGGACCCCAGCTTATGCATGCACAGTAGGCCCCTACAACGGTGCTGTAAGTAATGTATTTTATCATGGCTGCCAGTCAGTAAGTCATATTCTCTCTTGTAAGTAAATACAACTGGAGTCAATTAGTGGTAATCCAAACAGTGGGGGAGTGCTCAGATATCAGGTATTCAGTTATCACTTCTTTTGAAAAATCCATGGCCATCCCAAAATGCATTCTGTTCCTCCAAAAACCGGTTAGCTCATATGGTGGAGTTATGATGTGATGATGACTTCTTCGTACCAGTGGGAGGAAGCCAGAACGTAGCTTTGTTCCATTCCTAATGTAAAAACCTGCCAAATGTGTAAATCCATATCCACACACACATACATAGCACTCACTCATGCAAAGCTACCAGTGCAGTGTATGATTTGTTAACTGCAGCTATGTGAGTGTTTTGGCACATAGAGGGGATGTGCACCACTAATATTAGACAGCAGTTAGTGGGATATCATGTGATGCTAAAGTCATCATCTTCCCCAGTTTACAGTCATTTTAAGAGTATTAAAATAAATAGCGTCTTTACTTTCACTCTTTTCTGTTTCTTTTCAAACATTCACACTTGGAAATAATTACACTTAATACACTGGAACTTCTGTCAGCAGAGAAAAATTCATACTTCTCAGCAGAAATGACTGCATGTTTCAACACTCGGGTGCTTGATGACACAAGATTTACCTGACTCCCTCTCTCTTTCTCTCATGGGTGTTGTCTTTCAGGTCGGGATCAGGAGACAGAGTGTGGTCGCCAACAGTTAGTGAAGATGGCAAGACAAGCCCTTACATGGAGCCTGACTCACACCAGGTAACCACTGTTTACTCAAGATTTACCAAAGCACAAGTCACAGGGAGTTTTTTTTTTTAGATTGACATTCACACCCACTGGGATGCTGTCAGAACAGCTTGAACTTCTAATTCTGCCAACACAGAGTTTCACAGTTAGTATTTTTGGTCAGGCTTGGGTTGAAAAATACTTTTAAAATTACTCACCAGCTCACAAATGAAAGCAAGAACTGATGAGTGAAATCAGATGGTGAAGCCTTTGGTTGGCTCTTGGACCTCCATGTTATATAATTGTCTGTCTTTAGCCTAGTGGTGAGACAGGTAGGTCACATATATCAAAAAACAACAACACTGGGCTAATGTAACTAATCTTAGTGTCCATACCTAATGTCTTTTGATTATGTTGATGTGAACATGTGTGATGATAAATGTAGACAAATGTAGAAAAATGTAGACAATGGCATACTAAAATTCTACACTGAAAAACAGGATAATTATCACAAAAAAATATGATTAACATTACATAATGATGAGACTTTCATGTACACAATCAGCGCAGTATTAGTCAAAACTCAATTTGCGCTGAAATCCATGAAATTGGAGTAAAGGCCAGTATAAAATGGATGTACAGTAAGCTCATGCAGTACATTGTCAATTAACAATGACATATGGTATGTCATATCCTGTCTAAGGGTCCTTGATCAAACATTTATAATTTCAAAATTCTTCTTCTTTTCCTCACCACTAGTGGTGCTCAGACATGCAGATATATCCAGCCCCCCCAGCACAATGAAGGTTAATAGAATTTCATTAATACATCTCAGAGTATTGAAAATGACATTTGAAAACCCCAACAGAAATGTTCTACTCCAAAAATAACGTCCTGATTACCCAGGATAATCTTCACACCTCAGTCCCAAAACTGTCTGTGGAGATTTCACAACCAGACCACATAAAAATTAAATTATCTCTGTGGCTTGATGCCGGTGGGGTAATGCTGCGTTCATGTCACATGGGATAGATGGGAAAAATGGGACACATTTCCCATGTTTACGACTTGCAAGCGTTGTATACACTCATCATACAGTGAGTGTGTAAATTGTGTAGTTACAGATAATCTGACAGTTGGGAGAAACAGCCTCTATTAGTCATATTTCTGGCTGTTTTTGAACAGATTAAAGCAGGTGTGGACAAACTGTCTAAACCATTTCAGTCTATTTGCAAATTTTATGTGTGTATTTGTGTGTAATGTCAGATTTAATTACCTTGAACCATTGACAATGGTGGTTATGTAGCCATTTTGGCACCCGTTTTGTTGATACTTTTGAAAGTGTTTCTGACAAATGAGAGATATCGTAGCTGTCAGAAATTCCCAATGACTCCAACTCGGAATTACAGGTCGGAGCTTAATGTGAATGGCTTTTCCCACTCAGCTGTTCGTAATTACAGTTTGAACGACATAATTTGATCTGGCCTTAAAAGAGCTGGCTCAAAAAGCTTAAAAGAGCCAGCTTTACTGTTATATGATGTGTATTTTACGGTAGACATGACATGGACGAGCACTTCTATGAACCTCCTCAATAGCTGACCCAGCAGTGTAGTTCTTTGGTCAGATTTATGTTAAAATGAGTTAATTCTGGCACCTAGTACTTTGAAATCTACTGCTTTGGATTAGGATCCTTTGCTACCTACCACATCAGCCACAAGAGAGGATAATTCACATCTGGGGCCATAACTTAAAAGTAGAGTTCGCTGGGTGTGAGACCCAAGTCTTCCCAATCTGTTTATATCATAAACAGGATCCATGGAAACAGGCACAACACTAGATCTGTAAATTGCATGTTCACTGTCATTCACATGATTATAAATGAGATAATGCGTCCCACTGTTCACTGGAAGGGTTTTGAAATAGTGTCTTGATTGTTCTCCAGTTGTACGAGCTGCCAAAAGGATATTCAAGGCATGATGAACTCTAGCAGATGATCTTTTCCAAGTTTTCCGGTGCTGGCAGGCCAACAGGTTTCTAAGCATGGAGTGAATAAGAGGTGTGTGTGTGTGTGTGCACACTCACACATATGCTGTGAGTATGGAGATTGTGTGACTGAAACGGACAGACAATGAGCATATTGTAGCTCAGACATGTGAGAGCTGTCCATTTGTCAAGTATTGGTTATTGTCGTGGTAGTTTTAAGACTGAGTCGAGACTGATCTGTGTGTCTCAGCCCTAGCTGTGGCAGCAGCAGGGTATCCTTGTCCAAAAAGGGTGGAACAATCACACAAAGAGCGGAAGCGAAATCTATCTGTCCACTCATCAATGGGAGCTTAACACCTTAGAGGAAAGTATTGTTTTCAGTGGTGGAGACAAAAGTGAAAGGAGCTTTAGTGTGTAATGTGATTCATCAGGGTTGCTTGTGGTCGTGGGATCAGAATTCTCATCAGATGATTTCTCTTTCCAGTAATAAGGGTGTAAGCAGCTTCCTGTGGGACTATTACTCTGAAATAACCTGACAGTATATTGATGTGTTAGGCTGATACATTTTGTGTTATAAACCCAAATTAAGCTTTCCAGTCAAAAATGTGCTTTGCTTCTTGTTACTTGACTTGGATGTTTGACATGCACTGTACAGAATGTTTTATGTGCAGAGTTTGACAGTAGAAGGCTGTTTTCACAGTTATCTGCTGAAAGTGGAAAGTTTCTCTGAGCTCACCTCATATTTTGTGACATCAAAACTAGTTTGGAGCCAAACGTGTTCCATCTTGAAGTCTCCAGGGCTGAGAATGGACTTTTCAGTGAAGTTGGACACATCTTTTACCTAGCAGCAAACTTATATTTGGACAGCCATAGATTCTGGATTTTGAGGGAGATGAGGAAGGATTTCATTTTAAGGATTTTAATGAGGTAATTGAGCTTTTTTGTGAATCATTTAAATATCAGACACAAATTATTATTAAAAGCAGAATATTTTTATGCATCTTAAAACATATCTGGAGGGGATTGTTGCCTACATTGTATTGTATTTTACACTATGGCAACAGAAATTACTGGTTTCTGATTGGCTGTCAGATGACCATTAAAACTGTATAACAGAGCATATCAAACAGAGATTCTATAGTTTAACCACTGTTAAGAGTCAGTGCACAAGGTGTATCTGTGGGTAAACCTCAATTATTTATTGGTCTGTTTTTTTTTCTTTTTTTTATATTAATTAATTTTATCTTCTGGCTAAATTTTACAATGCTTCAGTTTGATGCTGCATTACCAGAAAATAGCTCACTGAAACAGACCTAACCATACAATTACTAGCTACAAATAAGCTTCAAAAATGGATGCTGATTTGAACATGGCTTACTTTGTTTTCCTTTGGTAAGTGACCATGGTGGTATACACTCAGAGGTATCCTGATACATATATAAAAATAATGGACTAATGATGGAAAAATAAAATAACTGACAATCAAGAAGAAAGTTTCCCTGTTTTGCGTGTTGGTGCAATATTTTATGAATGGATGAACCTGCAGATATTAATACTGGACAGTAAATGCGCTGCAACAGTCTTTATCTCACAATCTCAGCTCCAGAAAGGATCTTGCTTTGATTAACATGAGGAAATACCCAAACTGACCGAGAGGAACCATCAGCCAAAACAGTCTATACAAACACAGACACGCATGACAGGAGGGCTTTGCATGTGGGTAATACGAGAGTAGCAAATCTACCTCTCTCGTGCTCTTTTCTCTCCGACTCTCCCCCCTTTGCCTCCCTCTGTATCTCTGTAACATCTTATCCAGTCCTTCCTCTCTCCCTCACTAAAGTCTAAAAATGTTCCCTGGCGTCTCATTTAATGAAGTGAACCTGGACGGCTGGAAACCACCAAGTCAGGGCCACTTTAGCGTCACGCTGAGGTGGATTCTTCTTAGCATGAGAAGAGAAAACATCCGCTCCCTGGGGTCACATAAAAGACCATGGCTCTCTCTTTGTTTCCTGTTGTATTCAGATACAGCTTGAAGGGGTACGCTGACATATAACAATGCAGATTGTTCCTCAGACACATTGGAAACAATATACACACCGGAGCCTGTCTCACACTGGCCGAACAAATCCAAACTGTACTGTGTGATATCATTGGCCCACAGTTAGTCTGTAACAATAACAATGATGAGCCAATTTGGACAGCATGAGCAAAAATTAACTGAATCGAATTGCTGGATGGGAAGGACAGCACGTTTTCTGATTGTGCTGGAAAAGTTTTGAAGCAATATGTCTGTCAATGGCTTGACTGGCAACAGAATGTTTGCTCCTTAGGACTGCAGCTGAAGCAGTACCCTTAATACAGTATCAGGATGAAAACTGAAAACAAAGACGCCACACCAAGACACTTCAGCTTACTGTAAAACTTATTCTCCTGTGGAAAATCATGCCACATTTTTCCGGCGTATGCACACAAATTCATTGGTGTCTGCACACTGCAGATTGACTCCATTGACTAAGAATGAGACAAAAAAAGAGACAAATCCTATGATGGCATCCTTTAGGACATTCTGCATTTAGCATCTCCCTTTTTATTCATAGACTGCTTGTTTTTGATCAGCTGGCTATGCTGGAAATTCCAGTCTCACTTGTGGGAATTAGCTACTGAGCAGGAAGTGACACATGGAAGCTATGAGGTGTTTCCTTTCACGTTGGGAACATTGGAGCTTCTCATAAAAGTCGATGAGGAAATACTGTATTTTTGGATAAAAGTAAGTGTATGACTCTATACTGTTTATGTTCCTGTTTTTGCAGAGTGTTTCTTTTCACTATGGGGAATTTGATGGGACTGAATGATGTGTTTCCAAAGAACTGTGCTCATGTTTTGGCAGGACTGCCCGCAGACTACCGGATGTCATACACAACTCCTTGAAGCCAAAATAATTTGATAAAGAGGTGTGGTGAGGATGAGATAATGATGAGGTGTCATAAGTAGAACAGCATGAAGTGCATTGTGTAGCTTTGACAACCAAATTTTGACTGAAGCTCCACTGTGTTTTTCATGGGAATCAGATGTTAAGGCAATATATCATCAAGCTGAAAGAAGTGTATTGAATTATGAGTATCACTGAATGAATCAATAGCATGGAAGTTCTGCTCATGACTGAAAGAGCTGCTCTACACTACCTGCTGTGAGAGGTTTTTTTATGCCGTCATTCAGTTGCTATAATTTGCTCTTGACCTTATTTGAGACAACCTGATAGTTAGTCTTGTATTTTCATCAGCAGTCTTCAAATGTAAGCAATCCAATACTCAAATCATCATTATCACTTACATCACGTTTCAAGAGATGTCGGTAGAACTTTTTTTCACAGGCCTCTTCATTTTATACTAATTTGTAGGTACTGAATGGTTCATTTTTAGGACATTTTACGGAAAGGTACAATTTGGTACAAATTATAAGAAAAATGGAAAAAAGTGAAGTTTCCATTTCAGTTTGCTCTTGTAATTTGGTTGTAAATGGGAAATGAGTTTTTGAGAAATAAGCTAATATGCCAATGCAAAGTATTTTCTGAGTCTAGTTTATCACAAATTTTGAGCAAATTAACAACTATGAACCCAAATATGATGAGTGGGTACTTACCAACTAAGCCAACACTTTTGTTCCATTTTTTCTTATAGTTTGTACCCAATTGCACCACCCTTTCTGTAAAATGTCTTAGAAATCCACTGTTAAACACCTGCAACACATAAACATTACATAAATATGTAAAATAAATAGTTACCGAGATGTCCAATGGCCTTAGAAAAGATATTGATTAAACATATCTCGGCAAAATTCCATTCTTTTTGGCCTTGATTTGGTTTAAGGACAGCACACTGGCAGTTTTGAGTGCAGTGCATGCAAAAATAACTTCCAAATCTCATCACATATCTTCAGTTGGAACGTTTTTCCAACAAGAAAGTCGGTTTTTGAGAGAAAATGCCTCTCTATCTTGTTAATGGTTTTCTCATCTTACATCTGTGCCTTAGGCTTTCAGTTTTCACTTATACTCTTGGAAAAGTTTTATACACCGGTAAAGCAATACCATCAGTTACTGACATTTTCAGGTTTTCAAAATTCCTTCCCTTAAATTACACCGTGGCAGCTTCAAGTAGGTGGGAATGGCTTATTGGTCAATGCTAAAGTCAAACAGTAATTTTTGGCGAGTAATATCAGAATGCCATTCATGGATTCCTGGCTGCTACCCTATTATTAAAGTGATAGCTGTTGTGGCCGAGCACTATGTCCCTGTGGAAAGAATGAGGCTTCACAATGCGGAAGCTGAGAAGTCTGGATCACACGTCACAGAGACTTCCAGGCTCAGCCAGGAACTGGCAGCTGAAGGCGAAGTCTCCAGGCTAACATTGATAGGAGCTGACAGATAGAGTCCTTGCATGACTTACAGACCGTAATTCCTTCACAGCTTGGAAGTGAACTTTACTTGAGAAAAAAAAGTTTGTATGATATGAATTTGTTTTATGAATGGAACAAGGCTGTTTCTTTCTGGTATCTATCAAAACACAGAAAAATACAAGATGGTAAAAAGTTAGCTGTAAAATGAATTCACCAAATATATATATTTATGCTATAAATGATGACTTAGGCCAGTTAGTGATAGATTTTATTTTTTCCAAAGTGGATTATCATTTACACAATTAAGTCCCTGAATAACTTTGAACGATATGCGTCACTAAAGGGTTTAGAGTGTTCTCATGGGTTGCCAAAATGTGTTTACTGGGTCCACTGGTTCTTAATCCCTTGCCAGGAAATCTCAGACCAATGGAGCATTGCTGGAAAGTCTTTTTAACAGCTCTACATTCATTCACACAGCAGGCCTTTTAGATCACAGACCTGTGACCTCACTTATTTGGTTGTTTGTGTTCACTAATCAGCCAGTAATCCCTAAAAATGTCCAAATCAGTCTTTGGGTTTTCCTAAAAGAGCCTTCCCTGCTCTGCTAGGCTGTCAGCATGCTGGGGAGTGGATGAGGTCAATGAGAGCTGCTGGGATGAGAGGGTCCAGAGAGACTGAAGCCGTCCACACTTATTCATATGTAAAAGGTTTAGAATAACATTCTTTCTCAGTTTTTTCAATAATTAAAGGAAAATTCCTATTTTTAAATGTCTGTCAATCCATCGATGTTCTGCTGCTTTTCTCAGGTTAAGCAATACAGAAGGTTGTATTTTGAACTGCAGGGCTGCATAAAGGTTCAGTATAAGATTTTTAACTGTAAATCATGCAAAGATATTTCAGTAGAGCCCCCGATTAAAACTAAAGACCTGGAAATGTGCATAATATGTCCCCTTTAATGTGTTTTTTGGAAGAGATAAGAAGGTCAAATGTAAAAACTGTCTACTATGGTTTTTCAGACCTATTCTTGCTCAGTCTTTACGAACAGTTTACCATAATTCAGCAGTTTTACACTGCAGTACACAAATATAATGGACATTTTGTTTTCACTTTCAAAAAATTGTTTCAGAAAGTAGTAACTTGATAAAAATCCTTTCAGTTACTTTTGTTGTCCACTCGGCTGGAAAGTTGTGTATATACAGTCTACAATGTTGTTGCATCCGAGTGTCTTTTTAGAACTAATATGGTTAATATTATTCATGTCTTGTACAGTTGTGTCATCATTTAAAATGCTTTAGCATTTCCCTACCAAGTAATGCACAATCAGCAGTGGTAGCTCATCTTTTGCTCTACTTCATACTATGATGCCAACTTTAACCCAGGTGGCTTTCACTACACCGTGTATTTAGTCCAAATCAAATAAACTCTCTTCATTGCTCTAAAATGAAATTGCTGTCACCTGGAACTTACAGGCTGTATAATGCTATAATTGCTTGCATCAGGATTAAATTTAACCCGGTGGTGACTTGGCAAAATATGTGTGGAAATAAAAGTTAATAGCTTTATTTAATAGAGGAAATTGATAAAATGCATCACATCTTCATACAACCCTGGATTCCATGGCTACATTCATCCCCCCCAAAGCTTTTCTCCTCTCTCAGACAGGCTCATGGCCAGAGCCCCTAAAAAAATTGTACTGTTTTCCTGTCTTCCTGCCCCTCCACCTCAGCCCTCCATCACCTCCTCTCTAGCCCGTCTGTCTCTCCTCTCAGTGAGGCACCCAGGGCCAGGCCCAGGGAGCCATAAAGGGCTGGTTTATGTTTGGTTAGTGGTGCAAAGCACCATGTGAAAAGCTTAATTTCGAAGGTCCAGGGGGATTAATCCATGCAGGAGGCAGAAGAGAAGGAGGTGGTGTGTTATCATGAATTTGTGTATGTGTGTCCGGTGAGGCAGGCAGACTGAGGTGTGGGTCCTTAGTTAAAGACAGGCATATGATTTCAATTAAAGTCCACCTTTTTCTCCTCATCCTCCTCCTCCTCCTCCTCCTCTTCACCCCTCCTCCGCTCATCTGTCTACCCTTCTTTGGCTAAACTGTGGATGTGGGCTGAGATGCCAGAGCTGAAACTGCAGTCTTCTCCCATTTAAGACCTTATTAATCAGTAAAACTTTTAGTCAGGTTGATGAATGGAGGAACCTGGCTCTTGGTTAAATGCACCTCAGTTAAACATAACACAGAGTACAAGTGCTTGAATGCCTACCATCCATGCAAAAACAAACTTTCTTTCTTTCTTTCTTTCTTTCTTTCTTTCTTTCTTTCTTTCTTTCTTTCTTTCTTTCTTTCTTTCTTTCTTTCTTTCTTTCTTTGTCCTTTTTGTATCTTTCTTTCTTTCTTTCTTTCCTTTTTTGGCACATAAACACACTCATACATGGTCAGTCATCCTGAACCATTAGCCATGCTTGGTTACCATTGTAAAACAGGTCAGTGAAATCAGATGGCAGTCTGAGTTTATGAGCATAGAGCGGTAGACAACGCTGGTTCTCATAAATAGTTACTGTGTTTGAATTTCTTTCTGGTTCTTTCTCTTTTCTCTATTTTCCCCTTTCAAAGTTTCTCTTCCTATGAGCCAGGAGGAGTGCAGTTAAGATTTGGGAGAAAATGAAAGAGTAGCCATTCTCAAGAGAGAGAAATTAGGAAACAGATGATCTCACAGATGGCCTTTTCAACAATCTTGTTATGCTGAGTTTCTGTTCGAGATAGACTGAAGCTGCTCATATTAACTTTAAACTGTTTTGACTACATTGGGAAAACAAGATAAGGTTACCAGGGGACTTGGGGTGATAAGGCATTCACCAGATTAACGTGGCTGTCACCTTGAGACAAAGTCTTCATTAAACTTATATGTAGTCCAGACGTGAAAGGTAGAATAAATCTTTTTAATGAGACAGTTGGCTTACAGCTGATTTTTGTACTAAAAAAAAACCCAGCCACCAAAACTTCAGAGCAACCTGAAAGCACTTACAGGTCCTTAATGTTACCAAACTGGCATTTTTATAAGAGAACCACCAGATGTGCTGCCTTATAAATCTGCCATCCACCCAAAGCAAATATCTGTGCAACAGGCATGCTAGACCAGAGAGGAAAGAGCGTGAAGAGAAAGAAAGAGAAAAAGATTGTTTGGTGAAGGGGGTTCAGTTCACTTGAAACAGAAGTAGTCACACCATATCAGGTTGGAGTGTGAGCATGAAAATGGGTAAAAAAGTAGTAGCTGCTGACAACAATGACAGACATCAAAAGAAGTACCCAAGTGCAGTATTTAAAGGAAAAATTCCAACTTTTACACTTGCGTTTTCATTATACTGACTCAAGTACCACAGTTAGAGAATTCTTTCTTCTGAATTCTTGGGGAAGCGAAGGAATTGATCATTCTGCTTCTTGTAGAATTTATTTTTCCCTGTCTGCTTACAACCTTATCTCCTGAAACGTACCTTATCACACAGAAGTTATATGAAAGTGGCCAGGGTCGATGGGGAGCGTACAAAGTGCAGGAGTTTGACACCAGACTGAAGTTCATGTACTGTATCCAGAGTGTGTTAGGTTGAGACAGCTTAAACACTTTTTAAAGATCATGGTTTTGTTAAATATTGAAACAAGACTCACTGCTTCAAATCAGCGTTGACTTCTTCGATATCTAAGAGCACGATCTTTCCCTGACAAAAAACAAGTGCCAAAATATAAATCGTGCTTTTGCTGAGACAAGCAAAATCCCAAACACACTTCTCTCTTCTGCGCCAGCATCCACCTGTAGGCTCTGGGCCTACATTCACCATAAGAGGGAGGGAAGGAAGTTATTAGTGTTACTCCCCGCTTCCTGCTGTGCTGTGCTGTGCTGAGCTTGGTTTTTTCCTTTTTCGGAGCAACAAGGTCACAACCGAGACGCTAAATATCAATGCTGTACATATTCCAATTTTTAGAAGGCAGGGTTGCTGGTTGTTCTATGTTTGTGGGAAATTGGAAGTCAAGAAAGGACTCCTTGTTTTCTTTTGTGTTTTTTTTTTTTTTTAATAAAAGCATAATCACATTACTTTTGCTCATGTATGCACCCACAGAACATCAAAGTCATCCTAAAATGCCTGCCTTTGTTGCCTTTCCTCACATACAGTATAAAATTTTCTCGATTTGATTTCTTCAGGGTTATTCTCCTATCCTGTCAGTACTGGATTGGAATTTTTTTGTCCTTTATATTTCTTTTAAGTATTTCACCACATGATTTAGCTTGAGATTAGCTGTCCTCCTTCACATGCCATGTTTGTACAAATTACGAGCCATAAATGTAATGTCTTTAGTGTCACTCCACTGCAGGAGCATGTATGTAACACAATACACTCGCAGAGATTTTCTTCCACTTGCCTCCCGTATTCTCAGAACACAGACATGAATCAGCTTGCCTGACAACGATACAGTTATTGTAGTGATTGTTATCTGCAGATTTAGCCCTTGTCCAAATATAAAAAATAAAAAATGAATTCTCATTAAGACTAAAAAGACATGTAGAGACAACGATTTTGTTCTGAAGATCTTCCCCCTTCCACTTCTTGGCCTATTCTCAGGAAATTGAAAGACGTAAGAGCAAGTGAAATAAAAGAAAACAGGTCAACTGAAATTAAAATGCCTGAAGAAATTACAGAAATATTATTTTGGAGCAGAGAGGGAGGTGTTTTGTAGGTGGGTAAAGTGGTGAGATAATTATTAAAATGGTATCACAGGTCCAAACAAACAGTGCATCTGCCACATCTTTACCTGACCTTGCACTGCTCCCATGTTGATGGTATGTAATCAGTAATACGTCAATATCATTCATCAGAAGATTTGATCTCCAGAGAATTGTCCTCATTTATCAAGTAAAAAATATTTTCCTAGAGCATTTCTATGTACTGCCAAGCAAAATAGAGGCCACAGTGGAATCTAAAGGAACGTTTTGGAAGCATTTTCAGTGTAAAATTCCAGTTCTGCATTGCTAAGTCAGGAAATGCTCAGTAATATCAACCAGACAATATCTGGAGCACCAGTAATTTTATCAAATGTCATTGTTCCTTGAAAATAGGAATAATAACTGTGTGTTTCACAATGTAGAGAGTGAGGCAATCATTTATTAAATTCACATGAGGTCCACCATCTGCGCAAATAGGGTTAAAGATAACAAGTAGAATCTGGTTTGGCCCTGTGGTGAGAACCAGGCTTCAGAGTGTCTGGTTTGTTGGAGAGGGAATCATAGAGAGCTGGGTGTTTCTGACATCCAGCCCAAACAGGGTTTGGCTCAGGAGGTTGAAGCTGGATTGAGCTCTGATTCCCCTGCTTGTTTCTCTGAATTTTAACCATGAATGGATATCTGCTAACATTTTGTTCAGAGGGTTTCTAGATTCATCCATCTTTGTTGTCCGAGGTTTCGGGGAGAGTAGAAAGAGGTGGTTTTAAATTTCTTGAAAGTCATCTGTCTGCAGGAAGCAGGGCAATGACAGGGTCTGGAGAGCGCTTTTCCAAATTCAAGATGTGAGCTTGTTGGTGTAGAGGAGAGGTCTCTAGTATGCTGAAAAGTGCTGATTACAGAAGACGTGTGTATGTGTGTATGTGTGTGTGTGTATGTGTGTGCGTGTGTGTGTGTGTGTGTGTGTGTGTGTGTGGTCCAGGTGAAGACTGAGGACAGGATGACATCCAGCAGACCCATCTGTTGAAATGACAGGGGTCCTGTCTGGAGAGGCTGTGAACCTCCACCCCCTGTGGCTTAGGCACTTTAAACCATCCCGAAACACACAACCACACACACACTGTCACACACATGCATTCTCATTCCAGTGGCTCATAGTTACAACAGTCTGACGGGGAAGGATGACTTGTGTCTGCTTTCCCATCCTGCTGCATTGCTTAACTTGTAAACAAGTCACTTAGTTTCAGCTGAAATGTTTATAGTCCAAAGTTATGATAATGTGCAGCCAAAGTCAAAACTGCTGGCTATCTCTGAAATTCAAAGCACTAAAACACTATCAGAGGTGGTGACATCATCACAAGCCAAGCAATAAAACTTTATCTGTAAAGCTCAGTCTCTGAGACAGACGAGCCCGGCTAGCAAAGAGCGTTATCAGTGAAGCATGCTGATAGCACTGCGCCTAAAGAGGTAAACACTGAGAGGCTCGGTGATGTCACTGCAGAGTTTGTGCAAATGCATAAAAAGGCCGTTGACCTCAGCATGAACACACTCACTGAGTCTACAGTGGTGTCAGTGTAGGTGTCTGTGCATCTGTCCTGCATTAGTCCCGCATATTTTTCCAAACAGTTCCAGCAGAGCAATGTATATGTGGCAAGAGTGTAGAAAGTCAAAAAGATAATAATTTAATCTTTCGCAGTATCTGTCAGCTACTATAAACTCCTCAATTCATAGGAGAGGGAGTAAGGAAAGAAAAAGAAAAAACATTTTTTCATATTTACACCACAAAAGTTAATTTGTTTTGACAGAAACATCTGCAGGAAATCTAATGCAAGCTCCTTCTTAATAAGCCTTACTATTAAAGAGGGAAAAGCAGAAATGAAGTAGAAAAGGCTTCTCTCTCAAACCTCACTGCTGCAAAGCCTCATTTGCAAACAACCACTATTTTCGCCTCTGAAGAATTGTGGTTTTCTAGTTGGTGCACCACTGGGCTTGTTTTCTCATTGCTGTCCTGTTTTTACTCTCATTTCCAGAGCCAAAACATAATGGTACATCCTATAATGGGTCCTTTTTTCCTCCTTCAAACATTAGTCATTCTTTCTCTTATGTGACATGCTCTTTCTCTTTTAACATTGCATCTGTTGGTGCATAGATTTCAAATCACGAAAAGCAGATATTTTCATGTGATGCTGTCTTTTAGTGCGTCATGTTTGTTAAATATGTCTCTTTTTTTTCTTCTCTCTTTGTAGAATTTCCGTCCCATCACCAGCGGATATGGCGGTTACAGCCGTAAACCTTCATACACCCCTGAACCCCAGTCGCCACCAGTTCCCCAGTCACCTCAGGCTCCTCAGCCCACTCACCTGAATAACGGACACTCCAGACCAAACAACGGCCACAGCTATGGGTACGGGAACGGAACCGGGCACGCTCAGTACAACAACCCGGCAGGACTTTACGCTCATAACGGCAGCAACGGAGACAGATCTCTGCCAAGCAAGATGGGAGGCCTCAGCCTCAGCGCCACACACAGGTGAGGTGATCGGTGTGTGCTGCGCAGTAACATAAACAAATGTCCTAAATCTGATCATGACTGACAGTTTTGTAAATTATTATCATTAGATCATTTTCAGTCCCCCACTTTAAAAGTTACAGCAAATAATAACTTTTTCTAATATTTTTTTTGTGAAAATCAGTGAATCACCACACAGTAGTTGCAGCAGAAACTCTTGCGGCATATCAGCTTGCAAAATATCCCTCCGTGACTTTTCCTAGAACAGCCTCATTGCACACAGGTATCAACCTTTCTATTATTTAAGCCTCACCATATAAGATTTTATGTAAAAAAATACGCATACAGTATATTTTAATACTCCATAGATACATTAAACACACCAAATGCATCCATGTGTTGACACTCACAGTAACAGATGCTCACACAGAAACAGACAGTCAAACACACTTTGGACGTCTCTTGACACACCTGCACAGATGGCCGTGTGGAAAAGCCATTTGTTGTGTTGCATCCCCTCAAGCGGGTTATAAATGTGTGTGTTTAGTCTCCCAATGTACATTGTCTCCACTACGCCCCTGGACTGGACTTTTAATCCTGACTAGGTTCACACACACACACACACACACACACACACACACACACACACACACACACAAAGACAAGGACAGAGTTAAACACCATCTTAACACTGCTAATTGCCCACCGCCAGTCACTTTCTCTTACATACTGATTACACAGTTCCGCCATGTCTCTCTCGCTCAGTCTCGCTTTCACTAGCTCAGGCTGTCTCTCTCACAGACAAACACACATACGCAAACACACACAGGCAGTGAAGCGCTTCTTTCAGACTCCTGGAGAGGAGTCTGGAGACAAACATGCAGTTAAGTGTGTCAGGATCTGAATACATCTGTCAGCAGCCCTGCTCATCTTCCAGTGGTTTGAGTATTTGAATGTAGCAAATGAACGTGATCCATCCTGTTAGGTTTGGGAATAACTTGATGGATGGATGAACGCGCAGAACCGGAGCACAGAGCTGTTGTGATTAAGACTTCATGCGTTTGGAATCACATGTAGAGTCTACAGTCTACAACTCTATTTTCCCCTCTGTGTGTCCATCTCTGCTGTCCCAACAAAAGAAAAAAAAAATCTGTGTCTGTTTAAACAAAAGAAAAAAGGTTCAGCATTACTTTCTTCAGCTGTTTTTCTGTCAAGTTTCCCATTTTCCAGTTGGTGGTCTGGTACTTCTTTCATTCTTGCTTTGGTCACATCATGGCACCACCTGGTAAAAAAACACTGTGGCTAAATAGGATACCACAAAAAGACAAACTCAGTGTTTACACATGTTTCCTTGGATCTTTTACAAGGGACTTTTTGTTGTCATGACTGGTTACTAAAGGAAATTAATGGTTTTTGTCACATGTCACTTTAGCCATCGTTAATCACATTGCAATGCAATAATATCTTTGCTCTATTGTCTCCCCCAGCCCAGAGCCTCCCATGCAGTCCCCTGTGGGCCGTAATGGTTTCGACACACAGTCAGATGTCTACAAGATGCTGCAGGACTACGAGGAGCCCGTCTCTGAACCCAAACAGTCTGGCTCCTTCAAATACCTTCAGGGAATCCTGGAGGCTGAGGATGGAGGTAAGGATTTCTTTCTCTCTGTGTGGATGTGTTTGTGTGTGAATACTTATGTGTGTTACGATGGATAAAACAGCATGTGGTTCCAATGAAACATTTTTTTAGTGTCATGGTACCCATCCAAGGAACAGAAAATGTACACCAAAAGGTATAAAGAGGTAAAAGCTAGAATCTAAATAATGGCCACAAATTTGTCTGTATTGTTTTCATTATTTGTATCATTACCAGCAATAATTCACATGTTTTATATGGACAGAATGAGCTTGGTTTTCTTTCCATTATTATTATGACTGGCTTGCATAATCCGTCATATACTAAAACATATTTTTGGTGATATCTGAGTCAATGCTGGTACTGTTTTTGCAAAACTTTAAGGAGCTTTCTCCTTCTGTGTGCGTGTGTAACTGTTGCTTTTTGACTGCATTTTGAGAGATGACATTTTTTGCTGCTGTGGTTTTGTGTTGATAATGTTACACTAAACGACCTTGTAAAATAGATACTTGGCTGCCTTCACTGTCAGCAGACTGTAACACTGTTGAGCAGTTATAAAATGAGACAGTTATAATGTGGCAAGATGCCTGCGAGCATCCATGCGATTCTCATAACTGTATTGTAAATTCACATTGTTTGTATGCATCTGAAAGAAATTTCCATGTAAATATTTCCTCCTGTGCAAATTAAGCTTGTGATTCCAACCAAAGAGAACGTCTTGCTTTGCTCAGGTGGCGCTTCTCTCTGCCTGTCTGACTGGCATAGTTTTCCTTTTATAGAAAGACAGCAGAGACGGCAAGGTTAGGGGATAGAGAGAGGAAGACAGAGAGAGAGAAAACAAGGGACGGAGGGAACAGGAGAAAGATGAAGTGCTTTAAATAGCTCATGCACGGATGAACAGGGGAGGGAAGTTTTGGTAAGGCAATTTACTGCAAAAACAACTTCACAAAGGACAATAAAGTGAGAAATATGGTTTTCCTGTCTGCCTTCTGACCGTTCAGCATTCCAGCTTTCTGAGGAGGAGTCATGTGATGCTGACAGCAGCAGAGCAGAGAGCGAGTGCTCAGAAATAATAACTTCTCTTCAGAATCCTTGTTTACCACTAAAGCTGTTGTGAAAGTTGGAATTATAAGCCAAGTTTTAGCGTGTTGAAGCGGAAATAGCCCAGAACTCAGAGAAGTGGCGTTATGACCTGTTAGCATGGATAGTTAATGATGAATGTTTCTCTCAAACTCAACTACAACAAATAATATTGAAGTATCCTTGAGAAAAATCCCCAAACCTTTATTACTGAAGTGAAAGAATGTGGCTGGAGAGTTACCAGCTGTGAGTGTATGAATCTGCGGGGTCAAATTCAGCATGCATACTCATGAACCTTTTCCATAGGTAAATACAGTTATAATATATGTATATTGTCATACAGTCAATGTGAACCCCACCTTCAAAGATTTATCAGCTCTGAGAGAGTTTACATACTCTGGTTTGACTGATGTGGGTATGAATGCCAGTACTGGTACAGATGTTTTTGTTAGAGAACCTAATGATAGCTAATACTTGGTACTGATTTGAAAGTTTTTATGCAGTAAAACAACAAAAACTTATTTTTAAAATCTTATTTTAACATATTTTTACCTTTGCTTATGGAAAAATAGAAAATAGGTTGAAGCATTATGAAGAAAAAACCTTAACCTTTCCTCTCCTTGTTTAATAGTCAATACAATATTTCAAGCAAGGCCAAAAAAGATGTTAGAGTAATATGTATATAAAGATGCAGATAACCATGTTGATTTTTTTCCCCTGGAGAATATTATTATCCCAGAGCAAAAGGAAAGTTTATCACATCTCTTTGATGTGAGAGCTGGCAGGATAATCCACAGCACAAGGAACAACACTGACTGCTCCTGCAGTGAGGCTTGGAGCAGAGCCAGACCATACTGTTTCCTTAATTTAGCACTTACCGTAACACCCAAAGCAATGACAAAGAGGGAGAGCTAAAGAAAGAGAAAGAGAGGTGGCAAAACAGATGCTAAAGGAGGTTGGAGGGAGAGAGAATGTGACACTGCTGATGGATTAAACAGATTAAAAGGGAACTGTGTTTGTCTGCTGTCAGTGATCTTTCAGTGTGGGGGACCGACAGGTTGATTGACAGGCTAATCCCCCGATGAAACAGGGAGACACTTTGGGTTAATTTTGGGATTATTTTAAAAGCTACCTGTCCCTCTGTTGGTGGTTGGTGGTGTCATCTGATCTGTGTGGGAGTGTGAAATCCTGCCACAAATGTCACTAAAGTCTGTTCCTTTGTTATTGGTTTTTTAATGGCTTGATAAAGATCAGACAAGTCAAATTAACACAGGTACAGGTTAAAGTCAAATCATCCTGTTATTGAATGCATACCTCGCTGTCAGGCTTTTAAATCACTGTACTTGGTCTCCTTTTGAAGGCGAAAGCCCCTGTAGAGGCCATGTTGACTTTCAGGGGCTTTTAAAGTTCAAGCAAACAAGAGTGTCAGTTTACCCAGAATTCCACAGTCTCTGCCATGATTGGATAGCAATGTGGATGCAAGAAGGGTGGAGTGACTGATAAATACTGCTGTTAAGTTAACACATGTGAAGCAATATCACTTATAATGGATAGGTAACAGAAAGTTGTACGTTTGAAAATATTAGGATCTTTTTTTTCTAGGTGTTAGAGTATTTATTAGCTATATGCTAACAAACGAACAAATTAAAATTGTCTCCTTTTGAATGTTAAATATGAGGCGAATCAAAGGGGAAGACAGACGTGAGATGTGTTTCTTCAGCAGTCAGAAAAAGAAATAAACACGATGCTAGTGACCTCTCTGAAACTCCGTCCATTCCCTGACCTCCAAGGTTGTTTGTTTAAAGGAAATTTGGAAAAATATCATATTCTGTACAGACTGACTGCCCCTTACGTTGTTTATATCCAGAAAAGTGACTTTCCATAACCTTGGGTATTTTTTTAGCAGAAAGCTCATCACAACAGCGATGAATGATGGCCGCAAAGCCCAGTTACAGTACATAGAAAGAACTCAGGAGAAAATCAGGCTGTGTGTTTTCTCAGAAGATACCCCTGTGAACTAAGACATCCATCAGCATCTCTGCTATGCGGAGAAGGAAATGTTATACTTTGCAAATTCAATTATTGATTGCCTCCTGTTGTAACATGTAAACATGGAATGTTCAAATACTGTGAGATCTGTTATTTTTAGGTCACATTGCCTAGAAACTATGTGTGAAGTTAAACTGATTCATATCAGTAGATCAACATAAAACTGGTTTGGACATCTTGATAAGAATTTCCTGTAGCCGTGACAAGAATATTTTCATTATCATTTAGTAATTTCTAATTTCCATACTCTTTAAAATGCTACAGTGATGTGAAGCAAACAAAAATCTTGGTTTTAGGAAGCTGCAACAAATAAATATTTGGTTTTACTTGAAAATAATGAATTACTTGATTATCAAGCATGTAATTAATATTTTTGTCAATCAACTATCATGTCAGCACTTTCTACCATATTTTTGACATATTTTCCATGTTTTTTTTCCTCTCTGACTGCATGTGTGGCCTCAGAGATTGTAAATGTGTCTTTGTGATACATTTCAGCTATTCACTGTATCTGTTTTTCAAGTATCTCTCTTGTTACATTGACCCCTTTTACACCCCATGGATAAGTTCAAACCTACTGCATGTGCACTATGGTCAGTAAGAAATCATTTTCTGACTTCCTTAAAAATTTGTAGATGCAATATCCCACAATAACTGTCTAAAACAATATTGCAGCTGTTTATTTATCTTTTGGATTTCCTTTGCCATAAATTCCCTCCGGCTTCACACTCTGTGCTTGACAGGTTTGAGTTAGGATGGGGGCTTACGTGGGCGTGTGACCATACAGTATGTCTGGCTGATATTAGTCACAGTGTAGGACACACATTGTGCCACGAATGTTGCGTGGGGTGAGATACAGTATGTGTTGGAATCAGTCAACTTGTCAATGTCTGTCAAATAAAATATGGTGTCTGTCGGCAATGAAATACGCAGGGTCCATGTATTCTGGCTATTTAAAAATGTAGAAGCAAGACTAAACAAGCACTCATTCATTCTGCCTTCTGTATCTATTCCCGACTATGGTCTTAAGACTTTTATTAGTCAACCTTCCCCTCTGTGAGAAAGTCACGAGAGTGCTGCACATAAAAGATGTTCCATTAGAGTGCATCATTAGGTAATAGAGACATTAATCCCAGAAATAACGTACCCAGCTAATGGCAGGTCTTAATCACAACCTTGAGCAGTCAGAGTCAACTGTTACTGGGAAATTGAAAGTGCTTTGAGTCAGGTGCCAGATATGCGAGGTAATTAGACTGTGGTTAGTGGCAGTGATAGGTGGCCTGTTGGCCCGAATAGCCTCTGCTGGCACATCATCAGTGAAGGAAAGTCACAAACTGCAGTTCATGGCCATGCCCCCACCGATCTATTCTGGTGCACTTGGAGGAGCTTCAGATACCCAGGATAAAATATGCCTCTTTCATGCATTCCAGTCAAGCATAACTAAACGCTTGATGGTTGGCATTGATCGCTCTTAATAAAAATGCCATTCATGGGAAGGCAGCAAACTCTGTCTACCATCATGATTTATAGCTCATGTGTTAGTTTTTACAAACAGCCATTGTTTGTGCAATTGTAACAACATGAATGTGCATTATATATTGAAATTAAATTAGTTAAATAGCATTTGATTGAGTTGGTGTCTTGATGTAGGTACAGAACTGTTTCTCTCGGCCAAAAAATAGATATGTGTTGAATTTGAAAGTAAATGTTCAAGAAGAGTTTGTTTTACCAGATGTTTAACAAAAAATGCATCTAACTGTTTTTGTCAGTAAGATTAATGTCATGTTATAACTCACCTTATATTGGCAGCAGATATCATGTGATTGCAGCATATTAATGTAAAGTTACCAGAGGCCCACAGCGAAGGTGTTCATGTTATGTCAGCACCGTGAATTATCAGAGCATATTGTACATGTATAGTGCACATGCTTCTCTGGCCTGTGAATGGATTATGGTGTAGTTTCCAAAGTCTCTGTGTTTATTCTGTGCTTATTTTCTTATTTCTAGGTGTTTCCCCAACAGAGAGAATGAGAAACTTAAAGTCTCCGGTCAGGTCTCCAATCCCCAAGCTCGGAAGCCCCATCCCCAGCCCTATGTCTGGTCTCCAGAAACTACCCCAGTGCACACGCTGCTGTAATGGTATTGTGTAAGTATTGTACACATGTTGGTTTTAATTTTTAAGTAAAAAACAATAAGTGTCTGTGAAGATTTGCTCTCATCCAGGTCATGGTTGACTTAGCCTTTCTGGATATAGATACCAAAAAGTGAATAACACAAGTTAAGTCTGGAATTGGGTCATACAGGTATAAGTCAGACACTCCTGTTAGAAGTCTGTGATTTCTTTTTGAGTCTATTAAACACAGACCATTCAATATATCTAAAATGTTTTCTTTATACTTTATATTCCTATTTAATATACCCCCATCAATTTAAGACGTCCATTTTTATTGCAAAAAGTAGCTTGCATAACTTGAATCTATACCAGCGACCAAATTGTGCATCTTAATGGTCAAAAATAATGGTTCCTCAGGTCTACAATTACACATTACTGAAAATACACTAAATATAAATGATTTATTCTCAGATTTGCAATTTTATTCCCCATCTGGAAGTTAGATTTCTCCCTCCTGTTTTATCACCCCGTCTGTAGTCATAAAGTTTAAAAGTTGAACTGTGTGAGGTGAGTCAAGGTTCTTCCCTGACTCTGAAACAAAGAGTCAAGGAAGAACCTTGTCACACAGGTGGACCTGCACCAACAGGCCTTTCACAGGTACTCGGGGAAAATCTATTCCCATTTATCATTTTAATGATTAAACCAAGCCATCCTCCACACCCTTTTCCCACGCACACATGCTGTATACACATATTCTTACCTGCACACATACACATAGGAGCATATACCTTTAACATTAAGTGCTTACCCACACGCACATAGCTCTCTGTCAAAGAAACCACATGCACCGGTAATCCCCCCTCTATAAAAGCAGCTGCAGGTAGGCAGTGATGTCATGGACTTACATTACTCGTTAACAAGAGAGCATTGTAGGTGCTTGCATGGCACAATAAGCCTGTTATGACCTGGGAGCATTTTACAGCCTTTTAAACAAGTACAGAGCACTGTGTCAAGAGTTTATCCTGCATGTCGTGTGGTTAAGATGCAGAAAGAGGTTAAAAAAAGAAGCAGGATTATGACTGAATGGTCGCTGGACCGAATCCACAATCCAAAAAGGAAAGTCTTATAGGGAGCAGTGAATGAACAACGCCCTTAACAACTGCTGTCATTGTGTGACTGATTAAAGCAATAAAATGCCAAATCAACCTGTTTTGATCAGTAGCCAGCCAGCAGAATAAACATGATCTATTCAGCCTCCAGGTATGACAGAATAAATGTGATAAACACAGTATAAATATGGTGAGACATATTCAAATCCTTGCTTGGTTACAGGTGTTATAAAGTGCTTATTTGCATAGATAACATGAAGCTCAATAAACAACTGTGAGCCAGTCAAAAGCAATTCATCATCATTATTTATTTCTGTGTTCTGTCTGCTGTGATGATGGCACCTTCCTAAAAAAACTGCTTGCAGTTTCCCTTGTAAGGCACTCTGCATTTTGCTCATCACTGCATCATTTTCCAATCACTCAGTACAATCATTCAGTATGAGGGTGTGTTCTTCCTCATACTGAATATTTCCTCATTCTTCCTTACCTCATACTTCTTCCACTGTCAGTGAAAATACAACTCAGACTTACACTCCAGATCTGGCGCAAAACATATCAAAAAGAAACCACAAGATGAAGAAGAAAAAATAGAAATCTGTCACCCCTAATATGATCTGTGTCACTATCAACAACCAAAGCCTGGATATTAAGGAAGGGATGAAGGACAAGAGACCTTTCAAAAATAAGTCTTAACAGGATCAAACAAAACCCTCTACAGGGGATCAAAGGGGAAAGTCTCTCTTTTTGTCTTGCTGGATTGTTTTTCATTTTTCCTGTTATTTCTAGATTGGCTACATAACTCTAAAGCCTTCAAAAATCTAATACTCTCTCCCTTCATCTTTTCATCTCTTCCTCCAGTGGCACCATTGTGAAGGCCCGGGACAAGCTCTACCACCCCGAGTGCTTTGTGTGCGATGACTGCAGCGTCAACCTCAAGCAGAGAGGGTACTTCTTCATCGAGGACAATCTGTACTGTGAGACCCACGCCAAGGCACGTGTCCAGCCCCCAGAGGGCTACGACGTTGTTGCTGTTTACCCCAACTCCAAGGTGGAGCTTGTCTGAGATGGAGATGGAGCTGGCTATACTGTAATATAACTGGGAAACCAAAATATGGGAGAATGGGGCTACTGAGTATCCTAGCCAAGATTTATCAGGCTCTGTCAAGCAGGAATCCTGATCTTGGATCAATTTTTTGGTTGCAGAGTCGTATGAAATGTGTGTTTCAGTGATCTCAGATCAGAATTTCTACACTGGCAGGCTTGATTATTGCTATGTATATTGAGCATATTGAAATATGTTGAAATAATAAGAGTTGGATCTGATGAGAATTCCAAAACTCCAATCCGTTAAAACACTGACATTGTACACTATGTCCTGACCTGACAGCCCTCATCTCTCAATCAGTGCGTTTACATTGAATGTAGATACAAGCAAATTACTGAACTAGTTAAGGTAATATCCAGGAAATTTGTTCATATGAACCTTCTTATCTACACATCACAATCACCACATATCACCAGAATATTCCTTGCACATGTAATAACAAAGAAAAAAGACATGCACAGATGGCAAAAGTCAGCAGAAAATTGAATGAGATGTTTGTGCAGTGTGAAATAATTATACCAGCATACTCCAGCTATCTGCTTTTCTAACAATCTGAATCAAATTCAATGTTGCATGACAACTCTCACTCAAGCCTTAAAATGACTAGAAAACCAGTGTGAATGATGTGGGTAATCACAAAAGATTGTTGAGTTGATTAGTGTGTTTGCTGTGAAGAACTGTGCAGAGGAGTTAGTGGGTTTTTTTTTCTGACTTTGCAATTAGCTTTTATAGCAAGAGTTTCCCATGCAGCACATCACACCACAAAATGTCAGTCTGTTTTACAAAGCATTTAAGGTATGTATTGTTCAAGTTTTGATTAAGAGGTTTAAAGGTTTAATTGTCTCTTTAACTATGTTACAGTTTCACATTATACTCCTGTTGCTTCTGGACTTTTGCATTTGCAATTTTACATATATGCAGTTTACTTTTCAGACTTTAAGACATAGTTTTTTTAGGCTTTCTATGTTGCAAAACTGGGGAACATCTCTGTTTTTCTGCTCACTTCTCAGTTTTGTAAAACATTAAGCAATAATTCATTATATACAGTTCTCTAACAGATATAATTGTGAGTGTTGGAATGCCAGTGTGCTTTGGTGAAGAGGTTTACTGAACTTTAACATATACTAAATGCCTCCATATGCAACTATGCAAGCACCACCTGCTGAAATGTAAACAAAACCCTGCAGAACACATCCTTAAAGTTCCATGAGATACACTAGAACTTTTTTTTTATAAACAACTAATTGCAAGAAATGAGACTTAAATGATGAAATAACTTCTAGTCTAATGCAGGCATGATACACATTCACATAAGACCCTTAACTAAAGTTCAGCACCTGACTGAGAGAGGAATTTCAACTATCACTCATGTTCACACTGAAGAATTCCTGTTCATAAAGTCAACAGCACGGAGTTCACTGGGTCTGTTTATTAAAAACACTCCAAGTTGACACCAATAGGCTCTTTGCTCCCTGTGACAACTTTTAAAAATGGTTATGTGCATTTGAGACAGGAGACACGGCCATAGAAAACCTCTGGAAACTTGTAAACTGGGACTCCACAGCCTACAACATGTGGGAGCAATATTCACTTTGTTTAGTTTTTTGGATCCACTACACAGATACATTTCTTTGGAAGAGAGAAAGACACAAGTTGGAAGTACCTTATGCATAGTTGTATTCCCTTCCTACTATTAATTCAGATTTCTGGTCACAACCAAGTCTGTGATGCAAATGAAATATATTTCTACATAAGCAGAAAAGGAGGGAGTAAGTGAGAGAGAGCAATGGGGGGAACAGCATGTATTTTCATTTCTTGACAGAAATTCTTTCTTCAACGGGAAAGGAGCATGTCGTTATGAGTGTAACATGTGGCCATCAGTCTTGGCTTATTGTGAATAGTGAAGTAAACTGATTGTAGAGGAGTGGTCTTATTCTTAATTTTAGAAATGTTTTTAACAAAACTACTTTTGTAATTTGAAATGAGAAACTGAATTTTGCAGTGCTTTGATGATATCCATCTTTTTTTTGTTGTTTTTTTAGATATGAACAGTAATGCGTAGCTGCTGGTATGCCATCTATACTAGTTATCTTGTAAATTATGTGAAAAATTATATTGCTACCACATAGTTTTTTTTGGTATTGTACATATTTCTTTCATTGTGATCGCCTTAACATATATAACATGTCCCTTATGTGCTTTTGCATACCCTGTGTCTTTGAACGATTTCCATGCTCTTTGACACAAATCTTCTTCTTGTGTTTAACTTATTGCTTTACCAACACATGTTTTTGTTCTCAATCTTCTTGTTTGCTATTTTTTCAGGATCTAAATAAAATGAGAAGTGCATTACTATGAGAGGATTGTTCACATTCTTCACAGGTCTTAACTGCAGGATTTCCCCACAAAAGATTTCATGAGTTGCACTGTGAAAAACACAAGGGATTCAATTTGTCTTAGTTTTATACCCCATGTTCTGACACGTCAGTTTCTCCATAACACACATTTTAAGACCACCAGGCTGCAATATGTGGGTCTTGCAACCAAAATCCCCAGTCATTCACTTCACACAGGCACTTAAATCTCAGCATAAAATTGTTTTTGTGTCACAAAACCAATTTTATTGCCCATGAGAAGAAGTGTGTTCTTTCAGTTTAGGTCAGCAGCTACCCTGCTGAAACTGTTGTACACTTAGAAATCGTAGTCTGAGGTATTACACACAAAGCCTGTTTCTGGACAGAGTGTAAACTAAACCAGGAGTAGGCCTTAATTTAGAATAGTTCATCCTTGTTTACAAAGTTACTCTCTGAAACACATCTTATATAGTTTTCACAGTAATAACTTCTTGACTGTGTAGTCCAGGATAGAGTTAAATTAGATTTGTTTCAGCCATCTGTTTTAGTCCTCATTTGTAAGAATATGCGCAGACAGCAGTGGCCTGGGATGCATAGAAATCCTGGATGGCATCATAAGAAGCTCAAGATATAATGGAATCGGAGGAGTAAAAACTGACAAAACAGTATAGACTTGGGACAGAACATGTAGAAAAGGTCATATGCTTTCCTTTTAATGACAACAATGCAAGTCCTAACTCCAGTAGTGGAATAATCACTGCAATTTCTTTTAAGTCCTGTCCTGTCAAGGAGTACTTGCCCAGCTAGTGGTTTTTCTGAAATTCACATAATCCATTCATTTCTACTTGCAGACAGCATTCATTGAAGTTAATCCGGCATCGTTGGAGGTTTAATTAAGCCCCCATTTAGTCCTGGTATCTCTATTCTTTTATTAATTCAATAATTTAAGCCTAGGTTTAACCTAAGACTACTACAAACCATATCAGAGAAAGCCATTTTGAGTTACCCTTGTTTAAAAGGCCACTTTAGACTAGAACTAGTCTTAATGCCTGTCTGGGAAACGGGCCATGGCAATTTTGTATTCTCATACTTTGTGGCAATGCTTTATGGCACTGCAAATGTGTTGATTTCCATCATATTTCTGGCTTTTCACATTTGTGTATGTGCATCAGCACCAGAGCATCATTATAGTAAATCTATAATGCATGCAGTTGCAGTTGCAGTGCATGGCACAGATTCAAGGGAACTCTTGTAATCGAAACCAGGAGGTAAGAGGCGACCTCATACCCAATTAAATGACGTTGTGCTTTCAATAATAGCTCATTCAACAACTGCAGTAAAGGCGTCCAGATTTTGAGAAAGAGGCGGGGGAGAAAGGGAGAGGCTTTAAATCAGGGTGAGAGAAAGTGTCACAGGAAAAGAAAAAGAAGGAAAGAGAGAGAAGTAAACAAAGTGCTGGTGTCTGGACCAACAGATATTCCTCTGTAGAGCTTTGTGCAATCAGCATTACTCACATTTGTTAATGTTCCCCACATTATGCTATAAGTCCTTAATGTAACTTAATGCACTTGAGTTAAATCAAAATAATATATATTTGTGTCTATGCCAGACTTCTGAGAAGTGTATTTTCTTCATGGAAGAAATGGAAGTCAGCACACTTTAGACATACAACCACCTCAGAATGAAAGAGCTGGAAATGGCACATCATCCATTGTATTTCAGTTTACTTTTTCTGAAGTAAATATGAAATTACCAATCTGGTGTGGAAACCCCTCACAAAACAGCACTTAACAGACCCACACAGTGAATTATATAAGGCAGTTAGAAATACTGAGAGAGAAGCTGAGACCTTGCTACATGGAAAGAATTTTGCTTCTCTCACATCTATAAACATTCAGTCCATTTTAAAGATAAACACTTCAACTTCCTCAGAACCAGGGAGCTCGCTTTGCTCTGCATACTGCAGCATCACTTCTTAACCAGCTCACATCTCTGAGCACTGGCTTAGCAGTTTTCTTCAACTTACTTCCAGGGTCACATTCTTCATGTTGACCTGCACGGAGAGCTAAATAGGTTAACATCTCTTTTATGTTTACATTCATGTATTGTCTGATTTGACCAGGGGATTAAAAAAAATATCATAATATATAATAAATATGCAACCGAAGAATCAAATTCATTCAGTCAGAATTTTACAAAGTTTGTTGACAAATCAGATCAGGCTTAATAGCTTTACACAGTTTAAAATAACTTGTGAAAACTTAGCCAATCCTAAGAAATAAAAATGTATCCAATTGAAGTTTATACTTTTGCAGGCTTCACACATTGTTGTACTTAAATCCATCTCCAATTAAAAGTTCTTAAGACAGAAGTAAAAGGTACACAACCTCACAGCACTGGCTGTGTGGTTAAGAGGCTTGTTTTCTTCCCTTTGGTAAGAATGCTGACACTGTTAATGCTGCTCCAAGACTTGTTCTGGGTGCCTGACAGTTCTTTCTGCTGATATAGCTAACCATCATGCGGGACCCACTGCTTACACCAAGTGGTTGTTTCTCATTCTCATCACTTTCTCTCCTACTTTCTTTCATTCAGCTACCTCCTTGTCGTCCCCCTACTTTCTTTCTTTGCATCCTCAACAATGTCACACAGAACAAAAATATATAACTATATTACCAGATATTATTATCTCACTTTAATCTGTGCACCTCTCCTCCATACTTATGGAGCATACTGCACATTCCATGTTTCTGGGGCCATAAGGTACCAACCTGTTGCCTGTGACAGCCGTGATTTGTAGAGTCTCACTGGATGAGTGCCAGCGATACCTTGGTATATGAGACTGTACAGTATATACAGCAGAGCAGCATTCTAGCCATTCCTCCTCAGCTGTAAATTGAAAACATGTACCATAACTCAAAAACCTATAGTTTAAGCACCACAAGCAACACGCGAAATTGTAATATATTACAGTAAAGGTTCTTGCAAGTTATAATATGGAGCTCTGCTAGAAGAGTGTTTGGTCGATGATGAAAGAGCCGAGAGAAAGAGCCTGTTTATCTTCATAATAACATTGGCATTTTGTGCATATTAAAGGGCCGGCAGTTTTGTAACCAAGTTCCAGTCTAATGGCTGGTGTAACTGAAGCAGTAATGCGTTTGATTTTGATTTGATGACCTAACATGATGCCAAAGAAGTTACTGTGCACATAGTGGAGAGCAGGAGAATAAAAAACATATCCTTGCTGTATGCTATGAACCTGTAGCTCACAAAAGTCTCTCTTAAATGAGAAATCTTCTGCCAAAATCATTTCCTTGTCTCTCATGGTGCTTTTTTTTAGTAGTAGTATTTATATTCTGCAGTACATGTCTGCAGGGATTTGTGTTTTTTCTATATATACAGTTGTACATGTGTGTATATTCTATTTATTCAGTGGGGACAAAATCTACACACAGAGACTGAAAGGTGCACAGTTTGTCTATATACAGTACCCACATGGTTTGTTTTCAGGGATTTTCGTGTATGTTCCTAAAAGCCCCCTGATCCTCTGAATGTTTTGGTTTGGCCTTGTGAAGGGATGAAGCTTCCATTGAGTTTTTTGCTTTGATTCTCATTAAAAGGGGATTCAGAAAGAGACAGTCACTAATCTTGAGACATGTCACAGGATGACCTCAGAGTCGCTTGGCTCTCAGATGAGCAATAAATTCTTGTGAGGAAAATCAGAAGGTGGACCTGAATAGATTGGTGGGTATAAAACAGCACCGAGGCTGCCAGAATGAGGGGCTCACGGTCTGTAAAATCTGTACAATGTGAGAGAAATTAGTTTCTCTGAAAGGGATATTGTGCAGGAGACAAGTGGAAACATAGCATAAGCTGAAACTAACCTGAGCTTTGCCAGGGCAGTTATTTTCAAACCCAATTGTTAGTCTGATGTAGCAAGATATCTTAAAATCATGTTGACAGATCTCAATAAAATGTGGTGGAATGTAAGATCATGGGCCAAGGAACAAGCTATTTACTTTTGAACACTTTTCTCACGGACTACCAAACTCACTTGGATCAAAAACAACCTTGCATATGTATTTTATGAGCATCTATCGCTATTTTTATGCAGTTCCAAATACAGATTCAACTTATCTAAATATTTTTCAACTATTAAAATAGAGTAATGACATATTTATGTTATTTGACAGAGAAATACCCTCTCTGGGTAATGTCTAGTTTAGGTTAGCTGCCTAACTTGTCAAGTAAAAAAGCCTGACCCCACCCTGAACTATAACTGCTTACACTGAAAGGTTTCACATGGAAACAGTGCAAAATGCACATCCGTTGTGCTGTAAAGACATTAAATATGCTCAGATATTGTGTCGGATATGTCATTTGTGTTTCAGTACGTCACAATTTCATCAGACCGTGGCAGAATCAGAAGCTAAGGTTGCACTGACAAGAAATGACTTAAATATGATGGTCATGGAAGAGAGTTATATACCTATGTCAAATTTTATTTTACACTAAATATTTATTCATGATAGCATTGGCAAAGATGTACAGAACATTATGAGTAACACAGAAAAGGAATTCCCTCTGAGGTATTTTGCTTACTCTAAGCGTATATTTTGCCAAAGTGGCTATTATCCAGTCACAGAGAAGAGCTTGCTACAGTATCTATTAGTTTTTCAGACATATGCAACATATCTCAACCCTCTCAAGTCTGTTTAAATAAAAGTGGATATAAAAACCAAACAGGCGAGTCATTCTTTAGAGGGATGTCTGCTTTCAACAAAACCTGGCTCTGAATGAGGTGCAGTGAACTGAAAGTGATGACAGACCGGAGCAGGCGATGGATTCTGGTGTAAACTTCATCAAATGTGTGTGTCTAAAGAAGAAGAAACAAAAAAGAAAACAAAAAACAATACCATTATTTCTTTGCTTTAAGACTTTGCTTGTTTAGCCAATATGATTTTGGATCAAATATTACAGCATTACCTTGTCACTCTGAATTTATGAAGGTTTTTCAGGTCTGGTGTGTTTTCTGAATTTAACGAGAGATGTGGTTTTAAAACTGAAAATTCTATAAAGATTCAGTTCAAAATGAGTAATATAACAGGAACACATTAAATATGTGATGAAAAATCACACATTTACAAAATTTTAAAATAAATAGTGACATGTGGACTTAATAAAACACTATAACCCTACTCTCAGAGGAGTCACCACTATTCCTAAGCACTATTTCTATGTGAGAGTTTTTGTTAAACTATTCACTTGCACCAGTTTGCCAGCTGCTGCTCTTTGTCAGCAATGGTCAGCATACATTTTCTCAACAAATTTGCAACAAATTTTGAACTATGGATGTCAAATTTTCGGCTGTACCTTAAATTAAATTATGGACCAGATTGATCTATGCTCTACACCTCTCCAATGGAGTGGAGGTTCTTCTAAGAAATCTGGTCTGGTCGAGGTTCTTAATTTAAGACATATGCAAAGTAAGAAACATAGGGACAGGAAACAGGAAAGCCCAATGAAGCTGACCCAATCCCAACAGGCCAAACAAAACAGTAAACTGTTGTCTTCAAATTTAAGGAAATCTCTTCATCCAACTCATTGCACAACCACTTTTTACTTCCTTTTCTTCTCTTCATTATACTGTCTGTACTTTTTAACACTCTTTTTACTGACACAACTGAAGCACACACACATTCCCACACACACTTCTTTGCATACCCCCTTTCTACCCTGACAATACCTTTAAAAGAAGCAGCTGCGTGTTTCAGTGGTACCATAGTGACTGTATGAAAAGTTCCACAGTGGCAGGCACTATAGGACAAACACTGCAGGATACAAGTGCCAGCTCTCACCCTCCCTAACTCCTCATTTCTCTTTCTCCCTTCCCTGTGTGCCTTTCATCCTTTCCAGACATCTTTAACTGAGTGAAAAAGGCCTTTATTTCCCTAAACAACTCAGTCTGGACCTCATGAAGCAGAGATACAATCGTCTGAGGGTCTAAGTATAGAGCAGGCAGAGTTATAATTCTATCAGAGAGACATAAAGAGGTAGGTCAGGCCTGTCTACTGGACTTATTTGTACTGTTGGCTTTGGCCGCATGGTATGAATCACACGCACACTGACAGCTAGAAGAGTATTCATTTCTTAACTTCAACGGTTAAAAGTAATATTAAATATTAAGGCCACAGCTATATTGTTGTGTTGTAAAGAAATCTTTTTTTTTAATGTTTTGAGCTGTTCCATTGCAATCTTCCATATAATTATTAAAAAATGTTCCTTGTGATTTCCCTCTGAGGCACACAGACATAAACAGATTTCTGCAAGAGGTCAGAACACAAGGGCAGCCAGAAGCCTGAGACCTTGAGATTATAGATGGATGTCCCAAATCAACATGCCACCAAAACCAAAACAAGTTTTTGACCAAGTGAAACACTGTGGTCACTTTGTAAAAACATAAATACTCATGCCACATCGAATATAACTGAATTTTTTTTTAACTCATACTAACCCTCAGTTCAGCTTCTGTATGAAACAGGGTGTTTTAGCTCTTCTCTCTTTCAGGCCCCCCTCACAATGAGCCCACTCTGTCCTAAGTTGCCCCTCAGGAGACTTCTGCCAGCTCCAGAAGCTAAGTCAGCAAACCATGCAATAAACTATTGTAGTAGGATATCATTATTTTTAACTTGTTCTTTACTCATAATGTCTGTATCTGTATATGTTAGAGCTGGAATTCGATCTGAAATATAAGAATGAATAATGTAAACAACACATGGAAAAACCTTAGCAACAACCTTAGCAACAAAGGCTACAGAATGGATGGCCGTTAGTGGGCATGCACTGACGTCAGCTCGTTGGCAAGGTAGAAAAAAATGTCACAAGTGAAGCATTCAGAGCAGGTTGAAGCCTGTGCTTTTGACTTGCAGGGAGCGTTTCTACATACCTTAACCTCAAGTTTTGTAACTTTTAGCATGTTTAGCATAGATATCTGACATCATAATAGTATATAAATAACAGAAAATCACAAAAAGCATATGTCCCCTTTAAGTTTTCACTGAGTTTTCTGTGCCAGTTAGGTGCACTCTTATTTCCACCTTAAAAATCCAAGGCGAGACAGGCTGGTAGTATTTTACTCTACAGGTGGAAGAAGTTTGCTAACCAAAACAAAAGCAGTAGCAGTAAAACAAAGCATCGTCATACAAACACATAATTTTGTATCTTTTTTTTCTCTGAATGTAACACAACTGCTGATGTCCGCAAAGATTAAGAGTATCTGTAGAGAGCTGAGAGCTGTTGTACTGCTGCCAACAACGGATGTTAGTTAGTTAATGATAAACTAGAAGGAATACAATATCTACGAATCGAAGAATATCACAAGTTTAACATACAAGAATGTAATGTTTTCATATTAACATTCCTTAAATTCCAGGAAATTCATTACATCTTTTGTTTTATGTTAAGATTCACTGTTTTTCAACAAAGGCTATTAAAAATGTTGCTTCCCATTATTTATAATTAGGTACAGCTCTTCTTATAGCTTCAGAAACATTTATCATTTAAAGTCATCCCGATACTAAAATTTCAAAAACAATGACATATCTACTCAAAAAACAAGGTCACAGTAAGAAATGTTTTACTGATAAAGAGTCATGAACTATGCTTTCTATCATGTTCAATTGACTATATCTACCGGATTCACGTCAGAAGAAAGCAAAATAAATCCATGAAAACCAATTTAAAAAAACATGGTTTTCAAAGTCACTAACCACAATGTGGACAGTTCATAAAAAGCACTACACTGAGAACACCAAAACCATCACACACACACCCACACAGTTCACAGTAATCCACCCCTGTGTAAATGACAGGGATTGTGTAATTATAGTTGTGTTAATGTGACATAATGTTCAATCCATCCGCGGATGTGTGGGGGGTTTTTAACAGACCGCCCGGATGAAACCATGTCACTAGCAAACATGAGCTCATCTCCACATTCAGACTAATGACTCAAACTTGGGGCTTAAAAGTCTATTTGTGTGCATTCAAGAGTGAAGATCTCGTGGTCTTCTTCCAATTCACCACATTAAATTGAGATTTGCAGCTGGGAAACTCCATTAACATAGTTGGAGTGAAAAATAGGTGAGGATAACTGCACCAGGAAGGTTCGCATTGTGTTGCAATGGTTGTCAAACATGAAGAAGTGAGTACTTCCTGCATCATATTATAATCTAAAACAGATACAAAGAGCTATTTGCAAATGCTATCTGACCCATGTATGTTAAATTTGGTCACAGTGAAACGGTAAAGCCCACCAGTTTTTCTACCTATCACTGAGTTGGCATTGTGAGTCCTGCCCTGAGGAGCTGGCAGCCATCAGAATTTCATTAATATTGATTAGTTTCAGAGCAAAGGTTTAATGTTACCTAATCTGAATGTTATTTCAGAGGCCAACCAACCCCACCAAGAAAAATATCTTCCAGGAAGCAGAGCACTTGAAATTTGGTTTTAATGTTGTCTCTTGTTTTTCTGGTGAAACTGCACAAAGGTACAGACGGGTTGAATGTTGAAATCAGGCTGAGAGGAGGTTTATAATGATGACAGATTATTTCAAATGTCAGTGTGTGTTATCTTGTCTAAGGTAAGCTAAATAAAGGATAAAAAAAAGAGGAGTGCAACCGGTTAGCCAAGGACAAGTGCGTACAAGTAACGTATTTCACAAATGGGACACAGACAAAAGATAAGAGATATTTGACATCACAAGACTGTATGTGTGTGAAATTCTGCAATTGATTCAGCTATAGTACTGTAAATTGGACATCATTTAATTATTTACAATTATTTACATATTGTTTTTTTTTTACATATTTTAAATGCACATCATGGTGTGAACTTCTAGTTTCAACAAACCAAATCCTTGGCTATGAACACAGATGAGTGGGAGCGGGATCTGTGGTCCAGATGCACTGACTCACTCTGCTGCTGCTCGATGCCCTGGAGAAGAAGAACAGAAAGTCTCAGTGTGTCCTTCTCTTTCTCTCTCAAATCATATTCACTTCAAAATGTGATTTATTGGTAAAATACGGCCCTTCACCTTGCCAACTAGAAGATGATATGCACGAAATTTCTTGAATTACTCTAATCAATTGAATGAAGTACAAATGAAACGCTCAGGGTTTCATATGTACTGTAATACTCAACACCAGTCACTCAGTGCCACAAAAAACATCCCTATATTTTCACATGCGCATAAAATTATTCAAGATTGGTATTGGATCAGGTAGAGGCCTCAGATCACCTGCCTCCTTTATGGGAGAGGCTCAGGATTATAAATCCTGTGCTCTGTTAGCACACTGCTCTGCTGCATGGACATACTGTATTTGTTACCAATTTACATCTTGCTCAGGATGGAGACAGGATGGTGTAACTCTGAACCGTGTGCCTGAAAGTAGATGGAAAAAATGAAAGACTAAACTAAACTGTCATCTACTCTACTTGAATTAACTGTTTTTAATTCAATTGGCTCCACTATTGTAGCCATGATCAATCTCTCCCTTTCAACCGGCTCCGACTCTAGCCAGTTTAAACATACTATAGTTCAGCCTTTGCTGAAAAAGCAAATTTAGACCCCACCCTCCCAATGAATTATACACCTATATCTAAGCTGCCTCGTGTGTCCAAACTGCTGGAAAAAGTTGTCACCAAGCAGCTTATAAATGTTTTAGGAACACATAGCCTGTATGACTCCTTTCAATCAGGTTTTCATAAACTGCATTCAACAGGAACGGCTCTTCTTAAAGTCACTAACAACATTATAATGGCTGCAGATAATGGGAAATGCTCATTATTGGTGTTACTTGACCTCAGCTCTGCTTTTGATACTGTCGATCATGATATTCTATTAAATAGGCTAAACCAGTTAGTGGGTATTTCCAGGTGTGCCATGGATTGGTTCTCATCCTATCTTGCTGATAAGAGTTTTTGGTCTACGTCAGTTCATGTCAGACACAGCACCTTTGTCATGCGGTGTCTACAGGGTCCTATGTTGTTCTGTTTATATGCTGCCTCTTGGATAGATTATTAGCTGTTATAACATCATCATCTCTTATCATTTCTATGCCGATGATATTCAGTTGTATTGTTTTTTTAAACCTGATGACAGTAATCAATTGTCCATTTTAAGTGAATGTTTGGATGCCATCAAGATTTGGATGGCTGACAACTGCCTTCAGTTAAATGTAAGTAAGACAGAAGCTCTTATAATTGCTCCTGAAATTTTTAACCCAAACATCAAGCAGTATATGGGGTTGTTAAGTGTTTGTGTTCAGCATAACCTTCGAAATTTACATGTCATCTTTGACCAATCCCTGTCCTTTGACAATCATGTCAGCCAGTTTATGCATTCATGTTTTTTCCGGTTGAGGAACATTGCTAAATCAAGGTCTGTGGTGACCAAGATTGAGATGGAGATGATTATTCAAGCTTTTATTTCTTCTTGTTTAGATTATTGTAACGCTCTTTTTACCTGTTAAAATAAAACTTCTTTGAACCATCTCCAAACTGTCAAAAAATTGGCTGCTCAGCTTTTAACTAGAAATAACAAGAGATCGCATATCATGCCAATTTTATCCTCTCTTCACAGGCTTCCAATTACATTTTGGATCCATTTTAAGATACTGGTGCTAACCTTTAGAGCCTTGCATGGTCAAACACCCCAGTTTATTGTTGACCTCCTACTCCATTATATGCCTAATCAGGCTCTTAGATCTTAGAACAAAAATAACTGTCTGTCCCTCAAACCCACTTAAAACCTGAGGTGACCATGCTTTTCAAGCTGTTGCATCCAGTCTATGGAATGCTCTCCCCTTATTGTTGCAATCCCTAGACTCTTGTGACATCTTTATGAAACAGCTGAAAACGTTTTTATTCAGACAGGCTTTTGGTTAGCCTGTCTGAATAGCTGCTCCACTTTATTTATTGCTCTTTTAGTTTATTTCCTCGTCTGTGTTTCGCAATGTCTGTACTTGTTTATGTGTTTCTGTCCTCATTGATTTGTTGTTGCTGTGATTTGTCAGCCCTGTGCTGTCTGTTGTCATTGATATTTTTAATATTTCCTTTAATAATATGTTTTTCATTAACGTAAAGCACTTTGTGATTTTGTATCTGTGAAAGGTGCTATACAAATAAACCTTTACTTACTTTACTCATAATGAATCATATGTCTGATAATCATAATATATGATAAACATGGCACTCTGAATGGTGCTATTTTATATTGTGAGCACTTTTACTTTTATTTACTGCTAATATTTCTGTAGTTTACTTGAGTCAAATTAAGTAAAACCAATAGTGGGTAGCTCTCGGTCTGAAAAGTGAGGCCAACGTGGAAGTGCCTTAAACCTGCATTCTTTCTAAGGACCAACAGGGGGCGACTCCACTGGTTGCAAAAAGATGTCCGATTGTATAGAAGTTTATGAGAAAATGACCCCTCTTCTCATTTGATTTATTACCTCAGTAAATGTTTTGCTTATGGGTTTATGGTCTCAATCACTAATTTCAAGTCTTATCCAATACAGCATACTGTTTATTTTGTAAATTATAGCCCCATTTAGAGTAAAATAGACGATAAAGCAGCGTATGCTTTAGGGCGTGACTACGTTGTGATTGACAAGTGGGTCGCTACCAAGGCGACAACATTGATTACGTAACGTAACCATGGCGTAACCCCAGAGTCACAGGATACAGAGTGGGTGCCGCTATTTCACAGTGTGTTTTCAGTTCATGATAGTCATTGAAACATTTCGGTCACCCAAAAAGCCTCGTTCTGCGTTTGGTTGTATTAAAAGATCCCGTAAAGAGTCAGCTGTTCAGTTTATCCGGTAAGTACACTTGGTTTTAATGGTTTTAAGTTCTTTTTTCGCTAGCGAAAATTTGAACTAGCATCAGTATTATCACAGCTAAAAGTTCACCATAGACTGTAAATGACCGTGCTCACCAAGCTAGCAGCTAGAGCTAGGCATAACTCCACCTTCTCATCCAAATATGATCACTTCTGGCTCCAAAATTCAAAGATGGCGACGTTCAAATCGCCGAACTCGGGCTCCAAAACATGAATGTATTGTAAGAGCAAAAAACAACTTCAGTTGTAGCTGTTGCAGTGTGTACTAGTTATATATCTATAGGATTATTGTAAACTTTTCTGGGTCAATCTTAACCTTGTTGCATAGACAAAGCTTTAAGAGACAGAGAGAGAGAAACAACAAATGACTCAAACTTTGGCATTTCCTTCAACTAACTGTTACATGGGCCCTCGTGTGCAGAGCAATAAGTCATTAAAACTAATGATATAGATAAGTTCCCGACTTCTAGAAAATGAAAAGATACATTTACACTTATTTTACCGTTTCATCTGGTTTATCGTCCCAGAGAACAAACCCACTGAGCCCTGCCTGCGGTATTGAGAACAACTCATCATATAGCATCAAACTGTAACAAAAACTGAATTTAAACTCATTTTTAATAATTAAGTTGATGTGGACTTTGTTACAAAAAAGGTCAAGTACAAAAAAGTAATGAGGTTGAGACAGTCCGAGAGATCATACAGTTACCAAAAGCCATTGACATTTGTGTACAATTATTATACCATCACATTTTTCATCCACAATCACCAAGTCAAGCTGTGCCACAACTATGAGAAAATAAGTCAAACAGGAAAATTGAAATAGTAATGTGTGATCTGTTGGTTTGGCTACCTAAAGCAGAGCATTTTCCACAGCCAAAACCAGGCAATCAGAACAACTCAACGCCTATAATGAGGTAGAAAAATGCTTCACTTAGCCCAAAAAAATGGATAACATGATTCCTTAATACAAGCCAAGTATCCTGGTTTAAACTATTATATAGTAAGTGAACTCACTGTTAGCTAAAAGTAGACAACACAGGATGAAAATAGTTCTATTAAAGCCTGTGGCTGTCAACTCCATCCAAAACAGAAATTTAGCTAGCCTCTAATGCTAAGCCCAGACATTCCTATGTAACATCACTAGCCAGTTTTTAGATGGGTTTCTAGAAAAATGACAGTGTAGCTCCTCCACAATAGAGCCCAAAAATCCTTAAATTCTACTATTGACTTCATTTATCCAGTTATCGTGGCCAAAATATGAAACAGCTCACCGCCACAGCTCACACAAAAGCTTACAATAACATCTGCATGAATCAAAAAAAATAAATAAATCAATCAATCCATAGAGAGTAAGAGGCTGCAGCAAGACATTTATATAACTTGATGCTTTAATCTGTGTGCCATTTATCTTCTCCTTTTCAAATAATCACCCAAAGTAAAGTAAATCTAGGGCAAATGTATCTATGACAGTTACCTCACCACCCTTACAGCGGTTTAATGGTTGAGTCAGTCTTGTATGATGTTCGGTCATACATCTGACACAACAGCTTTGTACAGTAGTTCCCATAGACGGAAGCCAGACAGCTGCCTGCCTGCCAAATGTGAGAACTTGTTTGCTTTGTTTCCATGGGCAGGGGCTTTAAAGAGCTGAGTGTGTTTGTGTATGTGGGTGAGACACAGTGACTGAATGTACGAGAACATGTTTTTCTTCAAACTACCGGGTGTGCACGTGTGTCTGTTTGTTTACATGATCATGTAGATGATCATAGATAGATATTTAGGCATGTTTCGAGCTTGTGTGGGCTTGTCTAAATGACTATCCCAGTTGGCCTACTAAGCTACTTAATGTCTCATTCCTCTCGTGCACCATGAGACCTTACTCTGAAATCCCAATGACACAATACTTTCCGGCAGGTTCTGCATGTGTATCAAAGAGGTTCCCTTTTTGGACAGAGACTACACTGGACCTATTGTGTTCTACACTGACATGAACACTTACTTGAACATTTTATTCATTTACAATTCAGGCTTGGCAATGACCATGAAAGGTTATAATGGGTGGCAAAGCTTTGAGGCTTGTTTTAGTAACATTTAAAAAGTTAATTGGATTAAACCACAGTAAAGAAGTGTTTTTGTCAAACTAAATTAATGTTTCATTTAAGGCCTAATTTGTGTTTATTTCATAAGGGTGGTGGTAACTCCAAGGCTGTTTTTATCATTCATTTCTTTTAATTAAGTGCTGTACTTACAGGCATTTCCCCCTCTTAGCAGCCCAGTCTCTTAGTGCCTCTTAAATGGGCGTGTCAGGGTGTTCACCTACTTCACTGACCAAGGAGCCTTTGTTTGGAGATAAGAGCCGTCATTGTCTGAGTGACCTTGAGAGTTTGACTGAGACCAACCCAGCCACTGCTCATTCCAAAGGTGAATATGGAAACATTAATAACAATGTTCACAGACCTTGACCCTCTTTTATCTTATATCCAGCTGAGAAGAAACCAACAGCTACTGTGTTCCAAGTGGAAAGCAAAAAAGGGTTGGGAGATTTTTGGCCTGGAAAGTTTCCGATAAGGAAGACAGACAGCATGTGGAAACCTTTTGCCACAACCTTGGCTCATGAAGCACACATTGTTGAAAGCATCTGACAGTTTCTGGTGACCAATTTCTGCACCTTGACCTCTGGTGTCATTAACGTGTGGTGAGCCAATCAACAGGCAGGGAATGTTGTGAGGTTGCCATGAAGACAAAACAACAAGAATGACTGTGAGAACTAACATATTTTGCTTTAATAGGAAGGTTAACCAGGGCATCCACTATTGTTTCACCAGTTGCCTTGAAATCTGTTGTTGGTGGACATTTCTTCCTCTCTTCCTGGCACTTTATGAGTTTAGTATAATAGATTTAACCTCTCCAGGACCGTCATACTAGAACTTTTATCACGATATTCAGGGCAGATCATGGTTTATAATCAAAGTGGGGTGACATGAGTGAGAAATATTTTATAATCCGGTTCATGAGGTTCCACTACAGAGCCACCATCTCATTCAATTTAAGTGTTTTCCTCTAATTATTAGCCTAGTTCTTTTCCTGTGCAAGTTGCACCATACATTATTATTATTATTATTATTATTATTATCAGTATTTTATAAGCAACATAAATTAGCAAGGAAAATGCATTTTTGATGTACAATAAACATGACATATGTTCTCCTGAGATTTCAGTGGTAACCTAGCAACATGCTGATCAAGACTAGGCTACCTGTCCTTCTGTCTTCACTTGAGGATAGACCACCTGTTATGTATTCACTCAGTTGTTAAATATGTATTCCTCTCTGAATATCAAGATGAAAAAAAGTAGGGGTGATAATTTTGGAGTGACCCAAAGGCCTACTCTCTCTTCACAGACGCTAACTGCTTCTCCTTCCCTCTGCTAATGCACCAAACATGACCAAGACCCACTCTGGCCACCACTAACCAACTACATAACTAACTGGTAACTGTAGTGTGATAAATACTGAATTTGAAATTGTATTCCTTAAGCTACTTATTGCTGTAAAAACTGATGCATATTACTAAGTTGAGCATGTTGCTGCCTAACTGACAAACACTACAGCTGGCTGTGTCCCAACTTCACACCAATTCTGACCATGTATTAAGTATCATACACTGAAAAATATAGGCCTACTCTGGCAATGCCAACATTTATGCCATTGTCACACTGTAATTGTTGATAGATAGCTAGTATTGACACATCAGGGAAAGCACAGGTGTAGTTAATTTCATTAACAATAGCGTGCTGCACTGGCATGGCTTACTGACCACCATTAATGTTATTAGATACAGCTGTGTGTTTCCTGCTATGGCTAATGTCTTTTTGAAATTACGTTTTGTCTCAATAAAATGCACAATCAAAATTAAGATGCTACTCTCAGCTGAAAAAAGGGAAGTCTGTTTTGCTGGCGCCAGAAAATGAGGAAATAAAGTAGCCTAATCAAAATTGGGAGGGACTGTATCGTACCTCCGTATAAAATGTTCAAATTTGAAATCAGCAGTTGTAGTTTGACTGAGTTACCATCACTGCACTCAACTTGTGAGGTTGAGTGACATAATGGTAGGGAGATATATATATATGAATGATGTGTGTGTGTATTCTAACTTCTTATGGTGACCGTTAGGTTAAGAATGAACATTTTACAATATAAAGTCACAAATTTTCCTTGAATAAATTCTTGAAGCAAGGAGTATTCTACTATAAAAGAAGGGACCATACTATTCTCAGTGAATGTGGGTTAGTATATTAATGCTCGGGTTGTGTTCCACTCTCTCATCTGGCTGTCTGCCAGGCCTATACAGTAAAATCTTGAGCCTGAATGGAGGATAAAAGCTGCAGCTGTGGAAGCAGCAGGCAGTCAGACAAAAGTAAATGGAGTCATTCTCCAAATCAAGGCCAACTCATTGGACTGCTGCGGTTGTAACCCAATTATTCCCAGGCCACATGTTCTCTAAGCAGGGGTTTCAGGGAGAGGGGGAAGCCCTCCTTCTCTCTACTGCAGTCACCCCATAAAACACAGAGGGGGAGAGACGGAGGGTGGCAGGGGGAGAAAGTAGGGAAAGCCATAAGTGTTATTCCATATGACCTAAGTGTAAAGTCAGTTTCAAATGTGGCTGTGGGTGAGGGCTGGCATATACTGTGTTGTAGTATGGTGCTTATGGAAAGACAGATGGTGGACAGAAGACTGTAGGATGGAATGGGAATCCCCCTTTGAAAACACCCTACCAGTGATATGATAGTAAACGTCTTGTTATCCGCCATCATTTAGAGACATTCATGTTTAAAAAATAGAGCAAGAAAAAAAGAGTGAGATGATGGGCTGTAAAGTGATATGAATGACAAATAACAGTCCAAGTCTTAAGGTTTATTGGTTTATTTTTGTGTATTTTATTGTATGTGAGAATTTGAATAGTGTTACAAGAATTTCAAAATATTAACTTAACTCATAGGGTAAATCCATGTGAAACCATGATGGTTATTGTGATGACTGTGCAAAACAAGCTGCTCACTCAGCATATTCTGTCCTTTATTGATATGAAGAGTAAGATATGTAAAAAGCAGATTTGGAGAGACAGAGTTAAAGAAATCATCTCAATGAACAACCAAAAGAGACTGCAACAAGGCTTAACATAGAGAGACCAAGGCAGCTCTTAAGGAGTAGATGGATGTGGTTTGCACTACAGTGTAGTGGAGTTAGGGATAATAAATGATGTGAGAGTGAGTAGTTGTTACAGGGAACCATGCGCAGAGGTCACAATCATCACCCACTACACTCTGCTAAACCTCCCCCATCCTCTCTCTTCCTCAGTTTCTCTTCTGCCCAAAGAGTGACAGACACTTTCTACATGAAGCTTATGGAAAAAGGGATTTCCTTACAGTATAAATGTGGTAAGTTGTTTGTTCTGGCAATAACTGTATATATTGACCTGTCATTGTTGTCTGACATGATGAAGGGAGTTAATCAAGAAAGTGATGCAGGAAATCTGTCTTTGAAAAACTGTTTAAATGAATGCAACTGATTCAATATGTCTGAACTCAAAAAATCAGAATAAAGGGTAGTACTGAGTTCTCCTACTGTGTCAGGTTGTTCATGATCATGTGACAGTCACCCAGTAGGACTCTTGTCAGTGTCTTCTAAAATGACCCATATGACAGTTTCTAGAAAGACTCATATATATCTTTACTGATATGCCACCTCTGTGGTTAAGTTAAATGTACCTAAAGTAGGCTACTTGGTTTAAGTTAAGGGAAGATTGTGTTAATGGTTAAGGATAGAAAAACTAAACTTTTTAGTTAGCTAAACAATCAACAACTTTTTTTTTTCTTCTGGTGAGTATCATTTCAGCAAAAATATTTTTGTATAACAAGTGTGCTGTCTAAGCAGTCACAAATCACAAAGATATTCAGTTTACTATCATAAATGACAAAGAAAAGCAGCACATCCTCACATTTGAGAGGCAGGAACTTGAAAATAAAAATGTCTTAAAACATCTTTGAAATCTTTGAAAATTTATTGATTATCATAAATGAATACAGATTTTTTTCCGTTGACTGATTAGTCAATTAAACAACTAATTGTTTCAGCGCAACTTGCATTTTGTTGCCACCCAGTGGATAAACCAGGCAACAAGAAAAATATCAGAATCTGTTAATTAACTGATTGGCAGTTTATAATCCCAAATGTTTATAACTCCAAATGACAAGTGTTTATAATCACAATCCTCAGTTTATGTACAATACCTTTTCTACTCCAACTATTCTTGATCACATGGGCTGTGATGGTTAAAGGGACTCTCACCAAAGATACAATGATGATGGTTATTTCCTTTGGTGGTCATTATGTAATTACATTTGATGGCTTATGGCCCCATCGTGTGGTCGATGATGATCTCTACAGTGCTTTCAACACAATAGCCTGCGTCAAAGCTGGCTGGTAGTAACAGTTTTTGCAGTCACCCATGAGGTTCACTTTTTTATTGTTAAATCACTGACCAATTACGAATTACAAACCACTCCGAAACAAAGCATTTTCGACTTTCTCTTCCCAGTTGTATGATAACCTTAAAACTGTGTTATTTGCTTTTTCACTGTTTTTCACACTGTGAAAACGAAACACGTTGCTCATGAGCAAAACAAAGTCTTCTGTATACAATGTAGGGTAAACGTCCCTATTAAGCCCACCAAATCCACTTTTCAGACATTTTTCATATATAATGCCCCAATTTAAGTGAGAACATTTTTGTTAAAATGAAAGTCTAATCTCTCATTTGAAGTGTCAACAATTCATTTATTCCAATTTCTAATGTTTTTAATGTTTAATTTGTCAAAATATGGCAAAAGTCCGGTATGGGCTTAATGGGTACCTAACGTACCCTTTAAGCCCATGGGTGTTCCAAATAGGCCCACTTCATGATTTGTTGATAAATAAATATATATATTAAAAAATCTTAAGAATACAAACTTGTTCTATTCAAATCTGTAAACTCTTAGCTCTCAATAGCTATTTTCATTTTGTCTCCACTTCATTCCTATGGTCTGTAAATGGCATTTGAAATGGGCGTGACCAGCCATTTTGCTATGTTGTCAACACAGAAAAAGCTAAACTTACAACATGTCCTCTTTGGAATGTAGCCAAAAAACTATTCATGAACAAAATTAAAACTATAGTGGAAATTATTCTCAAATACTTCATCTTTCAATATGTGTTGTCATTTTGTCTGTATCTCTATCCTATGGTGTGCTGTTGGCTTTTGAAATTGGCCAAAATTTCTGGTTCAGCCAGCTGGTTGAAAGTACAAAGATGTTTTTATGAAGATTTCTGAAGACCAACTGACTGGAAAAACAGCTTGCAGATTCAACACTAATGTTCTAGGGATGGTAAATGAGTCAATTTCAGGATTTACAATTAAACAATAAATTTAACTGATTTTCGAATGTTAATCACGTTTAGGCTAATAGTTTGAAAACCTTGTAAGAACACATTTTAAAACCATTCAGTTCATTGTGGAGTAACATTATAACATACAGTTCATTGTGAGGAGACATCGGTCATAACATCTTAACGCTCATTATCTCATCTTAAACTAAAACTTATCTGAAAAGTAAAGATTAGAAAAATATTGCTTATGTTAGCATAGAATATAGGGCTGTCCAGAATGAATTGACCTATTTAATATCAGTGATATTTAAATATAATTATCAAATTTATTGAGCTGATTCATGAGGTGAGGTTAAAATTAGGGGGGGGAATGGTTCAAAAGTCAAAAGGGACAAAATCCCCATTGAAACACAGTCAAGTGGGCTTAATAGGAGCAGGTGGGCTTAAAGGGAAAATCAGTGACTTTATGGTTAAAAGACAGAATATTTGTATTCTATGCACATGACATTAAAAAAAACTATATGAAATAAATCTATACATGGTGTGCTAACATAACATGAAGAGTATTAATTGATCATGCTGAGAAATAATTAGTTATACTCATTTATATCCACCCCAAACAGTGTGATTTTTTTTGGTAGCGTACCCTTTAAGCCCACCAGATAAAAATGTTAATTAAAAAATAAATAAAGATAAACATACACATTTATTATCTATTTAACAGTATAATAATATGAACTGCATACAAAAATGTAAACTATACATACTTATCATGCTTTATGTCATTGCAATGAACCATACTATGCAGCTACTCTATTGATGCAGCATGTGGTCTGTTTGCTTGCATGCTAAAACTCATATTTTGATTTCAAAAGAAACAATATTTCTGATTCAAGTAATATTCTAACATATGTCTTATTCAAATCACTAATCTCTTAAATTTTGATAACAATTGAGTATTTACCAAAAATAGGAGTAGAAATATGCAAAAAATGTTATTTTCTGAGGGTACCAAAATCACCAAAGCTTTCTTGCAACTTCTTTTGGGATCAGCAGGCACATGTCACACATATGCTTCGATAACTCAATATTGACAAATCTGATTGACTTACAATAAAAAGTGTCATTTATGTAACAAGCAGCTTCATGGGAAGAAACATCAAACAGAAAAAAATTATGATGTGTTTTTTTTAAATTCGACTCAGAAGTTGCAAGTGGGCTTATATGGTACGCGGGCTTAATAGGGACGTTTACCCTATTTATTTACTAAATACACAATGCCACACCTAATTACAAAACAAACGAGAAAAAAAAGCTGTTACATTTGGAACCTAATGTCTAAATCCTTAAAGTAACTCTTCCATTTTAAAATCATAGCTCAAGAGTCAAAAGGATAAAAGTATTATATTCACTGTAAATTGGAAAGATGTTGTAATTGTCTTTGTAGAATGACAATATTGCAGCAATAATGTTTTACTTAGGTTTGGTATATACACCACACTGTTAATACAGTTCACTGAAGTATACTTTTTACCAGAGCTGGAATGATTATGTAGATGGAAGGTATATTTTACTGCTGTAACACATGAATCAAATTAGCATTAAAACATCATGTTAAATTTCCTCTATATCATAAATAACTGACAGAACTTTGCTGTGGACCTTTGCCTTATACCAATCATACATACATATCTGATATTTTTCATGCACTTTCCCCTTGACCTCTGTACTACTCTGTCTGCAAGTGACAATTGCTTTCTCTTTTTTTTTTTGTCTAAAACACAAGTTAAATCTTATTCATCTCCAGATGATAGACAGATAATTACATACAAGGTCTTCAGTAAGCTTAACTTTAGGGTTTAGGTATCCATATACGGGTACAGTATGTTTATTAATGAAACCCTCACCATCTTTACAATGCCACACAGTTACAAAGCATTCAAAGTCACTGAAAAATAAAATCATAAAGGCACTGTTATATTTGATAAGCGACTGTCATTTTTTCATTTAATTTTTTCTTCTACTGTAGACCTGAAGTCAATGATCCCACGTTTTCTTAGGTTTGGATATGAAGTCCCTTGCAAGGGTAAGGTTAGGATTTAGGCTAAAGCTAAGTCATGAATAATGTTGTAGGAGAAAATTAAGCTGCATGTTGATCCGAGTTGGGTCTGTTATTTCTTCTGTTCTTCATCACTACAACATCTGAGTAGACAATTTCATCCTCAGCATTACCTGAAAGAAGTAAAGTAGACTCTTGAAATGTATCTGACAAAGAGAATCCATCACACTGAACAATGTCAAAGTATGTCATCGTCGTGTGGTAATGTATTTGAGACCTTTTAAAATCAGTCCATACTTTCAACTCTCTTGCCACGGAATGGTTTAACAAAACTTTAACGATACTCAAAATAAATGTTTAACATTTTGATTGATTCAAACAATATAAGTTTTTGCATATTGATTTTCATGGTGCATGTCATTAGATGCAATGCAGGAGCTACCACAAATGCTTTCCAACATCTATAAACTGCAGTAGCCTGTGCTTTGCAAAATTACTTTCAGAAGTATACTGTACATGGCTTACTAATTTGGATAAACCTGCATTTTTTTCAGTATGACACAAAATGAAGATAAAGACATTTGAATGAGGAGAAAATCTTTCTCTTACCTTCAGTAACACTCATGGGTCTTGTTTTCTTTTGCAGATGTTTGATACCAAAAAACAGCGCCAAAAGGAGAAGTGGAGTGGTAAGACTTGCTATCACACCCACAGTCACAGAAGGGAAGTGAGTAATGGAAGCTAGAAAACACAAACAAATATGAACCCAAATTAGATATAGAGACAATATAAATTAGGGTTGAATGGCTAAAATATCTCGCCAAAATCAGACAGGGGCTGTGCACATTTTTATGTATGTGGTACAGCAGCAGTGACATTGATCATCATCAATAATTTAAAATTCTTTAAAAACAGCAACAGTATTGACAGGATCTAGCAGTAATTAATGTTCAGTGTTTTTTCTGAAGGCCAGACTGTTACGCTGTTGATGCACACAGACACACTTCATGGGAAGTAATAATTTTAAAACAACAGGAAGTTCTTCAAGGACAAACCAAATCAAAATCCCAGATGTGTACTTGCTACCCACAGGATTTTACTGAGGTGTCAGACTGTACATATACAGAAAAGGGAAAGCCCTGACATTCATTGTAAAAATCTTTAAATCTGAGACTACTTGTCTAAAAGCTGACCTGTACCACCCAACTGATAAATTTGTGATATTTTTTTTCTTTTTTGGAAAATAAAATCATGAATTAGCTGTGGGGATTTGATATCAACCAAAGGAAGCAACAAAAAAAGGAATTTGATCATTCCTTGAGATACAGTACCTTTACAGCTTGTCAGCTGGATAACTGTTTCTTCTTTGCTGACATTGTTTTGAACATTGCACTTCAAGTTTCCTGTCGGTTGACCATATAAACTGATGCTTATATTTGAAACTCTGGGTGTGTCTTGTTCAGTTGCGTTTGAAGCCAGTGATGGTGTGTCCTCTGTCATGCGACTCAGGGACTGTCTGTGGGCTTTGGTCTGCATCAGTGAGTAACCGTCCAAACTCAAACTGAACTCTTTGACATCTCCCTCAGAAGAGCAGGTGACCTTCATTTGTTCTGGTGACAAACACGTTTGAAACACAGCTGGCTCTGACACAGGAGCTGGAAGACAGCATATGGTCACACAGTCACACATACAGAATATACAGTATAAAATGCACAGCAAAATCCAGTGCAAACTCTGAAACATGTCATTCATACTGTACATTGTCAGCTAAAGACAATATGCAGACACCTTATGTATAGACATATTCATATAGTATATACAGTAAATTATAAAATTATGTGGAACTTTAAAAAAGTATATTAAACAGTTATAAAAGTATTATATGAATATAAAATATCCAAATATAGGATTATATAATAAAAATACAACAATTCATACACAGTACACTTACACTATAATATATTATGGAGGTTAGACTAAATATTGGAAACACTTCTCAGTATAATCAAATACAATTCAACTACAGCCCCCAAAATGCCTGAATGAAACCTCTAAAATATTAATTGGTAGGACTTATGCAGGTCAGTTCTAAAAGACTGCCTTAGTCTTTGCTCAATTTACCTAATAAATTGACAACTCACCAAGTATAAAACCTACATATTTTAAAAATATTTCTAAGTCTTGCAGTTTTAATGAATGTATTACATACATAAATACAAGTTATACACTTAGAGTTGAATGCACTTAAAATCATTGTATTCATAATACTGTTAAATAAGAGAAAGAACAAGCCGCATTTATATGTGGGAACTTACGGGAAATTGCTGTTTTAAAATAACTACAAATTACAAATATTGTATTCATAATCCTAATTTAGATATGAAATAATACAGTTTGCAAACCATAACACACAATTCCATGCAATGTTTGACACAGACACAATAATGCAATCTAATAATTAATAAGTCATATATTTGGCAAGTATAAATATGTTTGTTTGCATTCATTTGTTTAGCTTTACAGTGCATTTTTTCAAGTATTCTACATTGGTACTGACCATGGTTTGTATTTTATAAAAGCATTAAATACATTTTACTCAAAAAAAATCCTACCTTGTATTTCTAGATGCATGATGAGTTTGTGTGATAATTTACCATCAGACTTATATATTTCCCACACGTAATCCCCAGAGTGTCTCTTCCTTGCATTATCCAGCCTGAATGTTCCATTGGTGAAGAATGCACTGAGACCTTGGTACTCCTTATCCAACTCAACTACCTTATTATTCACTATGTTTAAAATGTTAGTCCCATCTTTTTTCAAAGTTATCCTTGTTGCATCATTGGGCAGGTAAAAAATCAACGGCTCCCCATGTGCTCCAACACACTGCCGAGTTTGAGTAGGTTCAGGTAGATTACATTCCATAAACCCTATTAGAGACAAGCAAACATACAATATATATATATATATATATATATATATATATATATATATATATATATATATATATATATATATATATATATATATATATATATGTGTGTGTGTGTGTGTGTGTGTGTGTGTATAGTAGCTATTTTTAATTTCTTTGAATATTGCATCAGTAAATCTTTAATGATTTTGTTCAATGATCAACTACACAATTACCCTAAATTGTACCTTTTGCTGTTGGCAGCAGGGCTGTGAGGATCATATAGATGAACATCATTTTTCTGTTGAAACACACATCAAACTATCTTTAAAGCATGGTGATTTTCTCATGTAGGCAGAACAATCAATTAATTAAAAGTAGCTCAGTTTCATATGTGATCTTTTTGAATGTACTATCAAGTTTTTTTTTCAGTTAAATTAAAAACTTACAGAAACATGCTTGGACAATATAGATACTATTTTGTAATATTTGAGTACTTAAAAGACAGTTTTAGTCATAAGAATTCATTTCTTCTTTTAGAAATTGTAACAAGTAATAAAATATTACACTTTTTTTCTGCACACTGTAACTCCAATAACTAGCTCAAAATTTAAAATTCACTCACCACTTTTACAATGAGGTGTCTTCTTTGTGGCTTATTTACAGACCTGTGTACTTTCCACTGTCAGCAGGCGGGTTTGTTTCTGGTTTTGTTGTGAGGAGAGAATCAAGGAAGCAGTTATTTGCTCTAAGCAAAGTACTTCCGAATCACATTGCTTCTTATCCTATTTGAATTTACTAAAGTAACTGAGCCTCTCGCAGTATTGAGACCAAGAGGGTATTTTCTGTTGTCTTTAGTTCATATTTCTGAATTGTCATGCATTGTCTAAGCTGTTATGTGAATGGCTACACTTACCTGGATGACTTTCTGAATGCAGTTACAACATACTATCAAGGACATTAGGGCACATTAGTTTTTTTTTTAGCTAAGGTGAATTGTACAGATAATTACAGCATATAGATCTTAACCACTTTAAAAGATCACACCTGATGATGATAACACCGTTTTTCTGGAAATGGAAAAGAAGTGTGAAGAAGTGTGTAGTGGTGTGAATATAAATTACACCACTATTATTTATTTTAGTTGCCAGGATGTCTCAATATATCTCTACAAAAGATGTAAGTCCATTAGTCAAGACACATATCACACAGATTAGTGAATGTCAGCTGCCTACAAGAAAAGATGGCATACAGATTTAACATTTGTACATTTGTGTAGTTCTAAATTTATTATTACATATTATTCTTGAAATACCTTACTCATTTTAATAGGAAACAGTGAGAACATGCATCACATTTCTTTAAGGGCAATGAATGCACAGTGGGTGAGAGGGCTCATTTGTCAATTCTGTCATCAACCATGTGAAACAGAGGTCTCAGCTACAGGGGTCCTGTATAAGACACATGCAGCCCCAGAAAGCCTCCATGAATAAATCATTTTTAATATTTGCCTTACCAAACACTGTACAAAATGCAGTGTAATGAAGGACACATCATGGTATTTCTAAAGTTAAGACAACATTTAAATGCAAAATTTTCACTCACAAAGACATGAGACTCTGAATGGTTCTTACACCCATGTGCTGTATAAAAACCTATTATGTTTTTATCTCTCAACTCATCTGCAAGCATATCTTAAAGCTGTGGAGGATGAGAGATTTTGTATTACTGTAAAGGACACTACAAAGAGATGAACACTTCATACCTCTCAACATACAGACATGGTGTTTATTTTTAAATCATCTACTGTATACTACTTACCATGCTATGCATTTAGAGAGATGCAAACGGAAATAACATCTTAGGCGTGATAATCTATTGTGTGAGGGGGTCTGTTAAAAACCACAGCTTTTTTTCCCTACAGTATCTCTCAGCTTCACCACACCATCAGACCAGTGTCAAGATGGCTGAGAAAGAGAGACATGTGATCATGTTGTGGTTGAGTATCTGCGTAGGAGAATAGACACAGTGAAGAGTAAACAAGCTAATTATGACTTGATACTGAATGCTTTTCTCAAATTATCAAAGTATGCCATGTGATCTATTCAGCAACAACAATACGCAAAATAAAACTGGTCAGGCTTAAAACTCTCACAGGAGAGACTCACTTCACGTCTGCTGTGAGCACAGATACACAATCTTGCTAAGAGTACATATAAATAATCAAAATTAGAGTTAAGTTACAGCATCAACTTTACTCCCACCCTGTGGACCCAGATAACATAACAAGAATATCTGAGTGTGGAAATTAATCACTGATGCATGTAATGTTTCTGGCAACAAAGACTGGAAGAAGTGGACTTTTGCTTATTTAAAGTGCAGAGTGGCCTTCTCATACTGTATGCAGCCCAGGTGGACTGTAACAGTAGGATGACTCCAACATGATGTAGCAGTTGGGGTGGAGACAGTGTGTGCATCAGTCTAGTATCAATGTGTGCATGAATCCAGTATCTGAAAAGCCACACTGATATTGACAAAAAGTTACAAAAAATTCAATGTATTGTTATGATTTTGTTCCATTACCATCATCTAGTTACATGTGAGGACTTTTGTCTCCATCTTGTGGTAAAAATGATTTGTTGCTTGGAGCTTGTACTTCTGTCTCTTCGTACTGATACACATATTTTGTATTGATTGTTGTTTTAGGTGATTGTTGTATTCCTCTTTTATATGTTATTACTGACTGCAACATTGGGACATTATACAGTACTCTACTTGCCTTTTATTAGTTTCACAGACACTGAAGTTAGAGTATCTCCTTCTTTTCATTCTGTTTGACCTTAGCGAATGAAATATTAGATTAAAAATATACAAATGTTATCAATATGTTTATTTGAAAAATACATATAAAATACACAGGACAAAACACTAACTGTACACAATGCCACACAATTACAAAGCAAAAACAGTGAATAAAATCATATAAAAGCATGGTTATGTTTGAGAAGCATATTAATCCTTTATGATAGTAAACAGTGACTCAGTTTACTATCATAAATGACAAAGAAAAGCAGAAAATCCATACATCTGAGAAGCAGGAACTAGAGAATGTTTGGCATTTTTGGGTGATGTTTTACAACATAACTTTGAAATCTTTGAAAATTTATTGATTATCACAAATTATTACAGATTCATCATCTGTTGACTGATTAGTTGATTAAACAACTGTTTCAGCTCTACATGCATTTTGTTGCCACCCAGTGGATTAGCCAGGCAACAAGAAAGAAATATCAGAATCTGTTAATTGACACAGCAGTTTATAATCCCAAATGTTTATAATCCCAGTTGAAAAAATGTTTATAATCTACTCAATTAATGTACAAGACCTTTTCTACTCCAACTATTATTGATCACATGGGCGGTGGTGGTTAAAAGGACTCTTACCAAAGATACAATGATGATTATTTCCTTTGGTGGCCATTATGCAGTTACATGTGATGGCTTATGGCCCCATCGTGTGGTCGATGAAGATCACTACACTGCTTTTAAGTCAGCCTACTTCAAAGCTGGCAGGTAGTAACTGTTTTTACAGTCACCCATGAGATTCACTTTTTCATTGCTCACTGACCAATTACAAATTACAAACCACTGTGAAACAAAGCATTTTCAGCTTTCCCTTCCTAATTGTATGGTAACCTTAAGACCACGTTGTTTGCTTTTGCACTTTATACTTGATCTTGGCTTGTATGATAAAATGCAGACAGGAAACATAACATTGAAGAGGAAGTGCATTGCTCATGACCAGAACAAAGTCTTCTGTATACAATATATTAATTTACCAGTCTCCCACACACAATTACAAAACAAAAAAACAAAAAAGCTGTTACATTTGGAACCTAATTCAGAAATGCTCAAAGTAACTCTGCAATTTTAAAATCATTGCTGAAGAATCAAAAGGAAAAAAAGTATTATATTCAATGCAAATTGGACTGTTACATGCACATGTCACCAACAACTATTAGCTTGTTTTAAAATGTTGTGATTGTCTGTAATATTGACAATATTGCATCAATAATGTTTTACTTAGGTTTGGTCTATACACCACACTGTTAATACTATTCACTGAAGTTTACATTTTACTAGAGCTGTAATGATTATGTAGATGGAAGTCATATTATACTGTTGTAGCACATGAATCAAATAAGCATTAAACATCATGTTAAATTTCCTCTATATCCTAAATAACTGACAAAAGTTTGCTATGGACCTTTGCCTTATACCAGTCATACATATCTGATGTTTTTCATGTGAGAGTGCACCTTCCCTTTGACCTCTGTGCCACTGTCTGTAAGTGACAATTGCTTTCTCTTTGTTTGTCTTAAACACAAAGTTAAATCTTATTAATCTCGAGATGATAGATAGATAGTTAGATGCAAGGTCATCAGTAAGCTTAACTTTAGAGTTTAGGTTGGGGCTATCACTTGATTATTGTTTAAAAATATATAAATTATATCCATATACAGTTATGTTTATTAATTTACAATGCCACACAGTTACAAAGCATTCAAAGTCACTGAAAAATAGAATCATAAAGGCACTGTTATATTTGAGAAGCAACTGCATGAATGCATTAAAAATGAAATGGTAGCTTAAAAATGAAGTAGAAATTAAGTTCTGTTTTTCACCAAACTGCAATATGTAGATATGTTAAGAAAAACAATGACTCCCTATAGTACTCTAGGTCATTTAAGACTTTATTTATATACTGCATGTTTACATACTGGCTAGTGGTAAAGCCTGGTAAAAATGATGGATGTCACCAAATAGGATGCTGTTTCATGATTGTTGGCATTACAATGTCTGGACGGGGAAATCATTTTTTTTATTTAAATTTTTCTTCTACTGTAGACACAAAGTCAATGATCCCACATTTTCTTAGGTTTGGATATGAAGTCCCTTGCAAAAGGCTAAAGCGAAGTCATGAATAATGTTTTAGGAGAAAATTAAGCTGCATGTTGATCTGAGTTGGGTCTGTTTTTTCTTCTGTTCTTCATCACTACAACATCTGAGTAGACAATTTCATCTTCAGCATTACCTGAAAGAAGTAAAGCAGACTTTTGAAATGTATCTAACAAAGAGAATCCATCACACTGAACAATGTCAAAGTATGTCATCGTTGTGTGGTAATGTATTTGAGACCTTTTAAAATCAGTCCATGCTTTCAACTCTCTTACCACAGAATGGTTTAACAAAACTTTAAAAATATTCAAAATACATTTTTAAAATTTTGATTGATTCAAATAAAATATAAGTTTTTGCATATTGATCATATTTTCATGGTGCACGTCATTAGATGCAATGCAGGAGCTACGTCAGATGCTTTCCAACATCTATAAACTGCAGTAGCCCATGCTTTGCAAAATTACTTTCAGAAATGTCAAGTATAATGTACATGGCTTACTAATTTGGATAAACCTGCATATTTGTCAGTATGACACAAAATGAAGATAAAGACATTTGAATGTGGAGAAAATCTTTCTCTTACCCTCAGTAACACTCACGGGTCTTGTTTTCTTTTGCAGATGTTTGATACCAAAAAACAGCGCCAAAAGGAGAAGTGGAGCGGCAAGGCTTGCTATCACACCCACAGTCACAAAAGGGAAGTGAGTACTGGCAGCTAGAAAACACAAACAAATATGAACTCAAATTAGATATAGAGACAATGTAAATTAGAATTGAATGGCGGAAATTTCTTGCCAAAATCAGAGGTAGGCTGTGCACATTAAAGACTGCAATTTTCTTTGCTGATTCCAATTTCCAATTTTTTAAAAGTCTGACCTGCCGATTCCGATCCAAATCGGATTTTCTTTCTTTATAAGAATTTTATCATGACCTTTCTTTCTAAGAACTATAATTGACAGCACATACAAACATTTTGTAACTTTTCTTTAATGAAATATTGAAATTCAACTGTATGTTCTTTAACTATTTAAACGCACAATATGTAATGTCAGCTGCTAGGGGTCTCTCATTCAAAACAATAACAAAAGACGAAGTGTGATGACGGTGTGAAGTAGCAAGGGATCATGGGAGTTGTTGTCTTCGTTGTTAACAACCAGCTTCACCGGGATAGGATTATTCCAGTGTTAATCATTCGGGATGTTTTTACCGGGGGCCGAATTACCCACAGAGGTCTCCTCCTCTCCAAAAACAAATGTGCATGCAGATTAAAATCGTTAAAATACTAATTAAAGCTATTTCACCTTAAAAAATCATTGTTTCTCCGACGATGTACGGTGACGACCAGATTTCCGGTATGGGCTGTTAGCCGAGCTGCTGCTAACGTTTGCCCAGTTTATTTCTCTGATAACTTAAGATCCAGACGTCCAATGACTAAAATCATTCTTCCGCCTAAAAGATATAGTTAAAAGCGACCTAAATTTATCATGAAAATGTGGCTTAAAACTGAAACTGTGGAACAACCACAACGTCTATGTACTATCTTGTATCTGTGTTAGTTACTCTTTGGTAGACGCCATTGTAGTGGACAAACACAGCGCCGCCGTATGCATCCTGTGCGTGTTTACTCTTAGGTAGAGGTATGACGCCATTGACATGTGTGGCTAAACTGTCTGTGCCGCAGCTGCTGTTGTGTGCGTGACATGAAACATAGTGAGGCTATGTGTGGAAAATATGACCGGCAAAAAATGGGATAAATGAGACTGATTGGGGCTGGTCACTGGTCATGGCTGATCAGCTGAAACCGACCGATTTCGATCGGTGCATCTCTAGTGCACATTTGTATGTATGTGGTACAGCAGCGGTAACATTAATCATCATTAATACTTTAAATCTCTTTAAACACAGCAACAGTATTGTCAGGATCTAATGGTAATTAATGTTCAGTGTTTTTTTAAACGCCAGACTGTTACACTGTTGATGCACACAGAAATACTTCATGGGAAGTAATAATTTTAAAACAACAGGAAGTTCTTCTACTCTAATGTAGATATGTCAATCTAAGGGCTACCTTGCTCATTCTTTTATTTCATCCACTGAGATCTATTTGCCGTTGTGTAATTTAAAAAAAAAAAGAATGTCAAAGACAAACCAAATCAAAATCCCAGATGTGTACTTACTACCCACAGGATATTACTGAGGTGTCAGACTGTACATATACAGAAAAGGGAAAGCCCTGACATTCACTATAAAAATCTTTAAATCTGAGACTACTTTTTTCTTTTTTGGAAAATAAAATCATGAATTAGCTGTGGGGATTTGATATCAACCAAAGGAAGCAACAAAAAAAGGAATTTGATCATTCCTTGAGATACAGTACCTTTACAGCTTGTCAGCTGGATAACTGTTTCTTCTTTGCTGACATTATTTTGAACATTGCACATCAAGTTTCCTGTCAGTTGACCATATAAACTGATGCTTATATGTGAAACTCTGGGTGTGTCTTGTTCAGTTGCGTTTGAAGCCAGTGATGGTTTGTCCTCTGTCATGCGACTCAGAGACTGACTGTAGGCTCTAATCCGCATCAGTAAGTAACCGTCCAAACTGAAATTGAACTCTTTGACATCTCCTTCAGAAGAGCAGGTGATCTTCACTTGTTCTGGTGACAAACATGTCTGAAACACAGCTGGCTCTGACACAGGAGCTGGAAGACAGCATATGGTCACACAGTCACACATACAGAATATACAGTATAAAATGCAAAGCAAAATCCAGTGCAAACTCTGAAATATGTCATCTATACTGTACATTGTCAGCTAAAGACAATATATAGACACCTTATATATAGACATTCATATAGTATATACAGTAAATCATAAAATTATGTGAAACTTTAGTATAAACTTTAGTATAAAGTATAAAGTATATTAAACAGTTATAAAAGTATTATATGAATATAGAATATCCAAATATAGGATTATATAGTAAAAATTAATACACAGTACGCTTACACTATAATATATTATGGAGGTTAGACTAAATATTGGAAACACCTCTCAGTATAATCAAATACAATTCAACTACAGCCCCCAAAGTGCCTGAATGAAACCTCTAAAATATTTTCAACAAAAATTGAAAAGTATAATGTTAATTAAGGTAGGACTTATTGCAGGTCAGTTCTATTAGACTGTTTTAGCTTTTGCTCAATTTACCTAATAAATTGAAGACTCACCAAGTATAACACCTACATATTTTAAGAATACTTCTAAGTCTTGCAGTTTTTATGAATGTATTACATGCATAAATAAAGTTATGTTGAATGCACTTAAAAACAAATTGTATTCATAATATTGTTAGATAAGAGTGTAGGTCACAATATGTGAAGTGAGTAACAAAATTCACTAATGTCTCCACATTTGTGAATTCTATTTATATATTAAATGCAACATTTGTATGATAGCAAAGCACAAGCTGCATTTAAATGTAGGTGCTTATGGGATATTGCTGTTTTAAAGTAACTACAAATTACAAATATTGTATTCATAATCCCAATTTAGATATAAAATACACAGTTTGAAGACCTTAACACACAATTCTATAAGCAATGTTTGACACAGATACATTAATGCAATCTAATAATTAATAAGTCATATAGTTGGCAAGTATAAATATGTCTCTGTTTGCATTCATTTGTTTAGCTTTACAGTACACAAGTATTCTACATTGGTACTGACCATGGTTTGTATTTTATAAAAGTATTTAAATACATTTAAAAAAAATCCTACCTTGTATTTCTAGATGCATGATGAGTTCGTGTGTTAATTTACCATTAGACTGAAATACTTCCCACACGTAATCTCCAGAGTGTCTCTTCCTTGCATTATCCAGCTTGAATGCTCCATTAGTGAAGAGTGCACTGAGACCTTGGTACTCCTTATCCAACTCAACTACCTTATTATTTAATGTGTTCAAAATGGTAGTATAATTTTTTTTCAACATTATCTTTGTTGCATCAGTTGGCAGGTAAAAAATCAGTGGCTCCCCAAGTGCTCCAACACACTGCTGAGCTTGAGTGTGTTTAGATATATTGCATTCCATAAACCCTAATAGAGACAAGCAAACATACAATTTATATATATATATGTACATATATATATATATATATATATATATATATATATATATATATATATATATATATATATATATATATATATATATATATATCTACTGGAACTATTCAATCTCAATATGTTATTAATCTGTTGTAATTCTGTATCACATAATCATCATATAATGGCATAATTTGCCGTACATATATATATATAAGTAAAACAAATACTTGATAAGGGTTTCAGTCATTTATTAACTGTCAGGACAGGAGTCACACTAAAACTGACAATATGATATAATAGCTATTTTCAATTATTTAGAATATTGCATCAGTAAATCTTTAATGATTTTGTTCCATTATTAACTACACAATTACCCTAAAGTGTACCTTTTGCTGTTGGCACCAGAGCTGTGAGGATCATGTAGATGAAGATCATTTTCCTGTTGAAACATATCAAACTATCTTTAAAGCATGGTGATTTTCTCATGTAGGCAGAACAATCAACAAATTAAAAGTAGCTCAGTTTCATATGTGACCTTTTTGAGTGCACTATCAAATGTTTTTAAAGTGTTTAAATTAAAAAGACGCTTACAGAAACTTTATGCTTGGACCATATAGATACCATGTTTGTAGTATTTGAGTACTTAAAAGACAGTTTTAGTCATAAGAATTCATTTCTTATAGAAGTTGTAAAAGTCATGTAACAAGTAATAAAATATTACACTTTTATCTGCTCACTCTAACTAAAGTAACTGGCTCAAAGTTTAAAAATCACTCACCACTTTTACAATGAGGTGTCTTCTTTGTGGCTTATTTACGGACCTGTGTACTTTCCACTGTCAGCAGGCAGGTTTGTTTCTGGTTGTGTAGTTAGGAGATCATCAAGGAAGCGGTTATTTGCTCTAAGCGAAGAACTTCTAAATCACATTGCTAAGTCAAAGTTACTGACCAAGACTGCCGACATTTAACTAAAATATGGCCTCTCCACTTAAAACCATTGGATCATGGCAGTCTTTGGTGCAGAAAGTGGGTATTTTCTGCTTTCTTTAGTTCATATTTCTGAATTGTCATGCATTGTCAAAGCTGTTCCTGTCATTATGTGAATGGCTACACTTACCTGGATGACTTTCTGAATGCAGTTACAACATATAAAGATAGTGTGTAGTGGTGTGAATATAAAGAACATCACTATTATTTATTTTAGCTGCCAGGATGTCTCAATATATCTCTATAAAAGATGTAACTCCATCAGTCAAGACATATATCACACAGATGAGTAAATGTCAGCTGCCTACAAGAAAAGATGCCATACAGATTTTACATTTGTACATTTGTGTAATGTTTCTAAATTTATTATTACACATTAATGAAACCATTTAGTATAACTTTTTACCTTCTGTACTGACTGAGTTTTACCTATTACTATGTTTAAACATTACAGAAATCTGAAACTCTGTGCTCAGATTACATTTGAGAAGTGACAGTCTGCTGGGGAAAGTGATCTCTCAATAAGATACTTAAAATACCTTCCTCATTTTAATAGGAAACAGTCAGAACATGCATATATTTTTCATCACATTTCTTTAAGGGCAATGCATGCACAGTTGGTGAGAGGGCTCATATGTCAATTCTGTCATCAACCATGTGAAACAGAGGTCTCAGCTACAGATCTCCTGTATGAGACACACGCAGCCCCCAGAGAGCCTCCATTAATGAATAAATGATTTTTAATATTTGCCTTACCAAACACTGTACAAAATACAGTGTAATGAAGGACACGTCATCATATTTCTAATGTTAAGACAACATTTAAATGCAAAATATTCACTCACAAAGACATGAAAACAAATGGTTCTTACACCCATGTGCTGTATAAAGAAATATTATGTTTTTATCTCTCAACTCATCTGCAAGCATATCTTAAAGCTGTGTGAGGATGAGAGATTTTGTGTTACTGTAAAGGACACTACAAAGAGATGAACACTTACTGTCTCTCAACATACCGACATGGTGTTTATTTTTAAATCATGTACTATATACTGTTCACCATGCTCTGCATTTAGAGAAATGTAAATGGAAATAACATCTTAGGCGTGATAATCTATTGTGTGAGGGGGTCTGTTAAAAACCACAGCTTTTTTTCCTACAGTACCTCTCAGCTTCAACCACACCATCAGACTAGTGTCAAGATTGCTGAGAAAGAGACACATGTGATCATGTTGTGGTTGAGTATCTGCGTAGGAGAATTGACGCAGTGAAGAGTAAACAAGCTAATTATAACTTGACGCTGAATGCTTTTCTCAAATTATCAAAGTATGCTATGTGATCTATTCAGCAATAACAATATGTAATATAAAACTGGACAGGTTTAAAACTCTCACAGGAGAGACTCACTTCACCTCTGCTGTGAGCACAGATACACAATCTTGTTAAGAGTACATATAAATAATCAAAATTAGAGTTAAGTTACAGTATCAACTCTGCTCCCACCCTGTCGACCCTGATAACATGACAAAAATATCTAATTGTGGAAATTAATCACTGATGCATGTAATGTTTATGGCAACAAAGACTGGAAAAAGTGGACTTTTGATTATTTAAACTGCATAGTGGCCTTCTCATACTGTATGTAGCCCATGTGGACTGTAACAGTAGGATGAGACTTCAGCATGATGTAACAGTTGGGGTACAGACAATGTGTGCATCAGTCTAGTATCAGTGTGTGCATGAATCCAGTATCTGAAAAGCCACACTGATATTGACAAAAAGTTACAAAAAAATCAATGTATTGTCATGATTTTTCTCCATTACCATCATCTAGTTACATGTGAGGACTTTTGTCTCCATCTTGTGGTAAAAATGATCTGTTGCTTGGAGCCTGTACTGCTGTCTCTTTATACTTATTCAGTTTTTGTATTGATTGTTGTTTCAAGTGATTGTTGTATTCCTCTTTTATATATTATTATTGACTGCAACACTGGGACATTATACAGTACTCTATTCTACTGTACTGTACTGTGCTCTACTCTACTCTCATCTACTCTACTGTTAGTTATTGCAACAACAGTGTACATCCTCCAGATGTCACCCATGAGCAGCACATTTTATCATTAAATTACTGACCATTTACTAATTACTAGAAAAAACTCCACTTGCTTTTATAAGTTGCACAGAAACTAAAGACACAATATCTCCTTTTCATTCTGTTTGACCTTGGTGAATGAAACATTAGATTAAAAATATACAAATGTCATCAATATATTTATTTGAAAAATACATGTAAAATACACAGGACAAAACACTTTAAAAAGTGTACACAATGCCACACAATTACAAAGCAAAAACAGTAAATAAAATCATAAAAAAAGCAACAGATTAGACATTTTTGCTGTAGACAGTTCTCAGTGCATGTTTGAGGGCTATTTGTGTACAATATAATGGTTCCTGACTAAAATGAACAACAACAAACCACTTTATCTTGTTATCACAAAACAATCTGGCTATAAATAAGTTACTGGTCCGTGCAGTGTTCTCTACCAGACCACAGATATTATCTGACAAGAACAGACATCTCCTTCCCTTCTGACAGCGCACAAGCCCACATAACTTCAGTTGAGCAGCGTCTCTCTCAGCAGCATCAAAGCCCAGTATCCCCTCTGTTTATCAGCAGAAGACCTGACTATCCACCACCACCCCTGCACCTGCCTAAACTGGAGACCCAACCCTGCTTGAGCTGTTTAATATCCCACAAGTATAGTTTCACATATAGTAATCAAAACCATATTTATGATAGTTATGACTCTAAAACTGCAAGTATAATTATCTGTCGATATGTATCTCAGACTAACATGAAAAATATCTTATTATGACGTGATAAGGATCTCATTAAAATGAGAAAAGTTTCTTGCTGCCGTAATAGTCAAATATATATTTGTTTTTCTTAATTAACACAAATATTTAATAAGCACCACCCTTTATTGTCTTTTAGCCTAGTTTAAAATGTCCACTTTTTTGCTGTTTTAGATATACAATAGATTTTTTGTCATGTAGAATTGTGTTGAACACACTTTTTGTTTCAGATTTTTTTTTAAATTTTTTTACCTACCTTGTATTTCTAGATGCATCTTGACTATTTTCAGTGGAATACCATTCAATCCAAATTCTTCCATTATGTAATCCCCAGAGTGTCTTTTCATTACATTATTCAGTTTGAATGTTTGATTGGTGAAGATTCCAGACTCATTATTAGTCACTATCTTATTTTGTCTTACTCTGAAAATCTTGTATTGGTCATCCTTTATCAAGCTAATATCATTATTTGTTGTAGTTGGAAGATTAAAAATCAACGGCTGCCCCACTGCTCCAAAACACTGGCGAGCTCCAGTAGGTTCAGACAAATTGCATTCCATAAACCCTAAAGGAAAATGAAGAAAATACAATTCTCAATGTAAGATACTATTACATTGATATATCAACAGATATTTAATTTCAGCAGGATAAAGGAAATAATAGATGACTGTTTAAAAACGTAGATTTCCTCTAGATGGAACATTAAATCATATTTGTATGTAGTTATTATTATTATTATTATTATTATTATTATTATTATTATTATTATTATTATTATTATTATTATTATACACCATACTGTTTTCTACAGTAACACATTTTTACCCCGTGTGTACCTTTTGCCAGAGCTGTTGTTGCCACAGATGTGATGATCATGTGGATGGAAATCATCATTTTTAATGCTGTAACACATAAATCAGTTTTAATTTTAAATGTTAAATTTATATACTGTAAAATTATTAAATTTAAGGTCAGTTGTTAGTTTGAAGTTATAATGTCAATTATAATAAAAATTCAGCTTCAACAATATGATTGGCATGTCTGGATTATCGTTTTCCATAATCACACAGTTCCAGAAAAAGCATAACAGTTTATACAATCTCAGATTTTATACCTCTACAAACTATAAAATAATGAAAAAAAGTGATGAATTTCAGTATGCGTAGATTCAAATTTAAAACTTTCGCTCACCGCATTCACAGTGGTGCGATGTCTTCCTCATGACTGTTGAAGACTGATCTGTGAATTTTCCACTGACAGTGGGCTGGTTTATGCTCCTCTTGTCTATTTGCTGTCTTGTATAATAAGATTCAAGGAAGAAGTTATTGAGTTGTCACCCACAACTTGCTTGAACTAGAGCAAACTTGAACACGATACCAAGATTTACTGCTTTTGTAGATACAAACTTACTGAACATCTTACATACTCAACATCTAACACAAATAAAGACTGCTGACATAAGCTATGTTTATTTTAAAATTACCTTGTCCTGCATGATATGTTCCAGTCATTATGTGGATGGCTCCATTCACCTGAGATATTTTCTAAATATAGTGACAAATGTTAATATTTTGAAGAAAATGATGTCCAAAAATATGAGTATGTATTATCAGCTGCAATAAAACAAATTCTGCAGTTTAGGTAATTATGAGCCATAACCTGCACATCCAGTGTGTGTATGTCTACAGAGGGGCATAATAAAGGATTCACTAACAGACCTAAAAATCTTTAAGTCCTAACCAGGCAATGTGACTATGACATTAGTAACGAAATAAAGAATTAACCTACTGACTTAAATACCAAAGACATTCATGCTGAGGGGAACTTCTTCCCAATTGCAATTACTATTAAAATATTACTGTACAATAATTGTTTGGTGGTATGGTAAACAATTACTATACAGTGTGTGAACTTGTATCAGTTTTTACATTCAGGAATGATAAGTTTTACTTATATTAATTTTAAGCAGAATTCATACGAACACTGTGCTGTGATTATATTAGTGCAATTATACACTGTCAAGTTGCACAGGCATACCTCAGCAATTTTACTGAATAGATAATTATAATATGTGTTTTGGCTTTACACAATTATTTAAGGGTTAAGCATGTACAGTTGGTGATATTCTTTTTCTGAGATGCCTAGCAAAAGAAAGTGTTAAAATGTATGTCAAAAGTAAATGTCATAGAATCATGCAAATGTATTATTTTCATTGTCCCGGTTGTTGCCTGTCACACATTGTCTTCTGACTTGTATTATTTAAAATAATTGTGCTTTGTTCTGGAATAAACAGAAAGCCAAGTGAGACTTTAAAATATATGCAGTAAAAGAGAGATCCAAGTCACAGGCTAGTTTTCAAAAGCCATTTAGAAATAACACCGTTGATGACAGTACTTCCTCTTATAACTGAAGAGCACTGAAAACCAAATGAAGAACATAATACACGGATCACAGAAGTCTTTACGCTGAGTTGTGATTTTCAATTTCAGCTGCAGACAACTGCACAAAAAGCCTCCAGGTGAGACATCCTTTACCTTTGTCAAACAGGCACTGTAAAACTTATTTCCCTCAATATACTGAATAAATTAATTTTACTCACTTTTAGTTACTCTTGAGCACATAGTACCAGTGTCTTTGACAAAACAACATTAAAAGACACAGCTTGTCATCACATTTCTAATGTCTTTACAAGTATTTAAATAGAATAGAATATTTATTCATAAAGGCACAGGAGCTGCCTGAAGATGAGAGGTGTTTACACATCAACATGAAGAAAGGAACACTTCCTGCCTGTCAATGTACTGCAGCCAAACTCAAAAACCCATACACTATACATTACTAACAAACATCCGCATCACTAAACTTTCTCACATACAGCACAGGTAATGCAGAATCATAGACTGTAGTCTCTGAAGAGTGCTTTTGAAGCTCAAAGTGGGCAGCTACGGCTGTCTCCATCTTGGCAGTGCCTGACCCCGCCTAACTCCTGGCTAATTCAAAATGGGCAAAGAGGTGGAGCTGAGGTGGACCGAATGAAGCCTGGTTGCTGAATCAAGCCACCTAGCAGCTAGCAACCTGTCAGTCAAAGCAGCCATGTCCTTAATTATGCGTAACTTTACAGCTTAATGAAATATAAACAGGTGAGTTATAAAAAAAAATTCACCCCCCATACAGTTGTCATGAAAGGGGAAATTAGCTATAGAGACCAAAACCGCTGTAAACATGTTTATTTCAGCTGTAAAGTTGGGCATTTTAACATGGGGTCAATGGGGATTGACTCGCTTTTGGAGCCAGCCTCAAGTGGCCATTCAAGAAACTGCAGTTTTTGGCACTTCCACATTGGCTTCATTTTTCAGCCCTAGAGGTTGCCGCTTGTGCAGAATTAAACCATGGGTGTGACTAACAGCTAAAAAACCACAGGGTTTTTTCTCTCTTTGTCACTGTCTCAGCCATGGTGCTTTGTTTGAAAGGCTCACAGCCTGAGGAGAAACTCACCTCCTCTCTGCTGTAACTATTGGTTCCAAATAGTTTGTGTTCAAATATTTTTGTGTCTACTGAACTTACAATAAAGCACTCGTTGATTGACAAGTTTAGAGTTTTATTGACTCATAAATAAAGCGCCTGATATTGCTCCACATTCTAAACTGCACCCAACAGTACGTATTTTGGGCAGCTATGGCATTTGCAGATGAGGTTTCAATTTTGATGAGTTAACCAGAGGCAGCAATAACAAGGTATCAAGCATTGATCAACAGCAAGAATAATGAGGAAATCTTTTAGCATACTTTATTCAACATTGATTTATTTCATTTTCTCATCAATAAGATTATTTTCATACAAAAAACAACAAGAAAAAATATCACAGCAATGTTTTAGACCCAGAACAGACAAAGAGCAAATATGCACATTCAGCACACACAGAGCCCTATTGTTCAAACCCATCTCTCTCATCAATCTGCATCAGAGCAGCAGTAATAGTGACTGATGTTTCAGTGTTGGAACGTATGGTGATAGGATGAACTAACATCCAGCACTATATACAAAGACACAATTACTAATGTGTATAATGTACATTTAATTCAGTTAGTTGATCAGGAGATACATGGTCTTGTGTGGAATTTTCAGTCTTTAAGTCCATTATCCAGAACATATTGAGAAAAGGGCACTTGAGCAGTTTAACATTGCACTTTTGTTAATTTCACAAGACTCACAAGAGACAGATTAAAAAAAAGAATGGTCAAATTGAATGCAGCAGAGGCTGAAATATCCTGACTTTCAGTCTGCAATATGAGTCAAGCTTCAAAAACTCTGGATTCTGCAATTTACCATTATACAATTAAATATCCTCTTCTGTTATACTGGTAAATGCCTACAGTAACAGTCAAAAGTTTGGACACATTTTCTCATTCAAATGAAAGGGAAGGTTTTCAAACCTTTGACTGGTAGTGTACATGATGATGATGATGATGATGATGATGATGATGATGAAGGTTATGATGGTGCCAATCTCCATCTAGTTGGAGGGCAGATCTTAGAATGTCGATGTTCAGATCCCTTAGGGCAGTAATTATGGGTATTTGTGTTGTGATAACATTATTAATTGTGTTAATGGCTGTTATGTATGCAGCAGTAGCAGCTATAATAGTAATGTTTGCTCTAGTAGTGGTAGAGTTGGTCTTAAATATGTGTGATGATTGTTCTTTCTAATCCTTCCACTAATCCTAATTTAGATATAAAATATACAGTTTGCAGACCTTAACACACAATTCTATAAGCAATGTTTGACACAGTCACATTAATGCAATCTAATAATTAATATGTCCCACTTTTTAACAGTCATAGAGTTGACAAGTATAAGAATGTCTCTGTTTGCATTCATTTGTTTAGCCTTGCAATACATTTTTTCAAGTATTCTACATTGGTACTGACCATGTTTGTATTTTATAGAAGTACTTTAATACATTTTACTTAAAAAATCCTACCTTGTATTTCTAGGTGCATGATGAGTCTGTGTGGTAATTTACCATTAGACTTATATATTTCCCACACGTAATCTCTAGAGTGTCTCTTCCTTGCATTATCCAGCTTGAATGTTCCATTGGTGAAGAGTGCACTGAGACCTTGGTACTCCTTATCCAACTCAACTACCTTATTATTTAATGTGTTTAAAATGGTAGTCTCATCTTTTTTCAACATTATCTTTGTTGCATCAGTGGCAGGTAAAAAAGCAACAGCTCCCCAAGTGCTCCAACACACTGCTGAGCTTGAGTATGTTTAGATATATTGCATTCCATAAACCCTAATAGAGACAAGCAAACATACAATTAATATATATATATACACTGTAACTATTCAATCTCAATATGTTATTAATCTGTTTTAATTCTGTATCATGTAGATAATGGCATATATATGTATATATATGTATATATATATGCATATGTGTGTGTGTGTGTGTGTGTGTATGGCATATATTGTAGCTATTTTTAATTTACCTTCTTCTGTTGGCATCAGAGCTGCAAGGATCATGTAGATGAAAATCATTTTTCTGTTGAAACACACATCAAACTATCTTTAAAGCATGGTGAATTTCTCATGTAGACAGAACAATCATTAAATTAAAAGTTGCTCAGTTTCATATGCGAAAGTTTAAAAATCACTCACCACTTCAACAATGAGGTGTCTTCTTCGAGGCTTATTCACAGACCTGTGTACCTTCCACTGTCAGCAGGCGGGTTTGTTTCTGGTTTTATTGTGAGGATAGAATCAAGGAAGCAATTATTTGCTCTAAGCAAAATACTTCTGAATCACATTGCTTCTTATCGTATTTGAATTTACACAAGTTACTGAGCTTCTTTCAGTATTAAGACCAAGACCACTGACATTTAACTAAAATATGGTTTCTCCAGTTAAAACCATTGGATCATGGCAGTCTTTGGTGCAGAAAGTGGGTATTTTCTGCTGTCTTAAGTTCATATTTCTGAATTGTCATGCACTGTCTAAGCTGTTCCTGTCATTATGTGAATGGCTACACTTACCAGGATGACTTTCTGAAAACATTTGAGAAGTTCTATCTCACATGGGCTCCGCCCTCTACTGGACTCTATGGGTAATACTTTTTCCTATCACGCGCGCAATTGCCCACTGAAATTTGCATGTTCTTAGCCGGGCAGTCAGGATGTGCCATGGCCATGGAGAGGGAGTGGCCGTTAAAGCTCTATCTGAGAAGCACCTAGCTAGTTGGCTTTGTGAGTGCATCTCCCAAGCTTACAGGCAGGTGGGTAAGGACCCCCCTGTTGTGGTCCCAGCACATTCAACACATGGCATGGTAGCATCGAAGGCCTTGTTCATTGGGGTGAGTGTCGAGTTCATATGCACGGCAGCGTCCTGGTCTACGCCTTGTCCGTTCATAAGGTTCTATCTCTTGGACATGACAGGCTCCTTTTCGAGGTCTGTGCTCAAAGGTGCGACTCAGGACTTGTGAAAAGGGTGATGTGAGTGTCAGCTGTGGTACACCTGACCCCCGGCGGGCAATTATACACCAGCATTCTCCCATGATCCAAGATGACTCAGGAAATGGGGTGTGCAGGGTGCTTGGCGTATGACCTATGACCCCTGCAAGGTTAGGCCATGTCTTCACCCAGCTCAGGTCCATGTTAACAGGACTGGGTTGGGCTCCCTACTGCTCCACATAAGCGGCTAGATAATAAAGTAGTAGGAGGGCCACGGCGACTAACCTATAACCGGTTGGGCTCAGTGAGGCAGTCTGATGACATGTCGCAGCAGGGCGAACATTCAGTTGAGCTGTGAGATAGAACGAATGTTATGGACCCTGCCATTCCTACGCCATCCACTGAAGTGGTTTTGGATAGTGAGCAATGGTTAGACACTGCTTATATAGTGTGCGAGACACATGTAATCGGTAGGCGCATCCTCATTGGCTGGCCATTGGTGCTGGTGCAAATTTCAGTGGGCGAATGCATGCATGTGATAGGAAGAGAGTATTACCCAAAGAGTCCAGTAGAAGGCTCTGCCTGTGTTTATAGAAATACGATTACAATATTGTAACCTTCGTTACACTCTGTTGGGAAAAGTGATGTTTTAATAAAATACTTGAAATAACTTATTCATTTTAGTAGGAAACAGTGAAAACATGCATATATTTTTAATCAAATTTCTTTAAGAGCAATGCATGCACAGTTGGTGAGAGTTCTTGTGTCAATTCTGTCATCAACCATGTGAAACAGAGGTCTCAGCTACAGGTCTCCTGTATGAGACACACGCAGCCCCCAGAAAGCTTCCACTAATGAATAAATCATTTTTAATGTTTGCGTTACCCAACACTGCAAAATGCAGTGTAATGAAGGAGAGATCATAGTGTTTCTAATGTTAACATTTAAATGCAAAATATCTGCTCACAATCACATGAAACTCTGAATGATTCTAACACATGTGCTGTATAAAGACATATTTAGGCATATCTTAAAGACGTGGAGGATGAGAGATTTTGTATTTCTGTAAAGGACACTACAAAGAGATGAACACTGCCTCTCAACATACCTACATGCTGTTTATTTTTAAATCGTGCTGTATGCTATTTACCACGCTCTGCATTTAGGGGAATGTAAACGGAAATAACACCGTAGGCGTGATAATCTATCGTGTGAGGGGCAATGTTAGAAACCATAGCTTTTTTTCCTATAGTATCTCTCAGCTTCAACCACAGCATCAGACCAGTGTCAAGATTGCTGAGAAAGAGAGAGACATATGACCATGTTGTGGTTTAGCATCTGCGTAGGAGGATCGACACAATGAAGAGTAAACAAGCTAATTATGATTTGATGCTGAATGCTTTTCTCAAATTATGTTTGAGATATTAAGTATGCCATGTGATCTATTCAGCAATAACAATATGTAGGCTAATATAAAACTGGACAGGCTTAAAACTCTCACAGGAGTGACTCACTTCACCTCCGCTGTGAGCACAGATAGACAATCTTGCTAAGAGTACATATAAATAATCAAAATTAGAGTTAAGTTACAGCATCAACTTTGCTCCTACCTTGTGGACCCAGATAACATAACAAGAATATCTGGGTGTAGAAATTAATCACTGATGCATGTAATGTTTATGGCAACAAAGACTGGAAGAAGTGTACTTTTGATTATTGAAACTGCACAGTGGCCTTCTCATACTGTATGTAGCCCATGTGGATTGTAACAATAGGATGACTCCAACATGATGTAGCAGTTGGGGTGGAGACAGTGTGTGCATCAGTCTAGTATCAATGTGTGCATGAATCCAGTATCTGAAAAGCCACACTGATATTGACAAAAGTTACAAAAAATTCAATGTATTGTTATGATTTTGTTCCATTACCATCATCTAGTTACATGTGAGGACTTTTGTCTCCATCTTGTGGTAAAAATGATCTATTGCTTGGAGCCTGTACTGCTGTCTCTTTATACTTATTCAGTTTTTGTATTGATTGTTGTTTCAAGTGATTGTTGTATTCCTCTTTCATATATTATTATTGACTGCAACACTGGGACATTATACAGTACTCTATTCTACTGTACTGTACTGTACTTAACTTTACTTTACTGTTAGTTACTGCAACAACAGTGTACGTCCTCCAGATGTCACCCATGAGCAACACGTTTTATTATTAAATTACTGACCATTTACTAATTACAAGAAAAAAACCCACTTGCTTTTATTAGGCTAGTTGCACAGAAACTAAAGTTACAGTATCTCCTTCTTTTCATTCTGTTTGACCTTGGTGAATGAAACATTCAAAAAATTTACAAATGTCATCAATATATTTATTTGAAAAATACATGTAAAATACACAGGACAAAACACTTGTACGCAATGCTGCACAATTGCAAAGCAAATACAGTAAATACAATTATATAAAAGTGTGCAAACAAGCAAAACTCCATTTGCTTTTATTAGTAACTGGAGTTATCTCCTTTTCATTCTGTTTGTCCTTGGTAAATGAAACATTAGATTAAAAATATATGAATGTTATATGTTTATATAAAAAATAAATGTAAAATACACAGGACAAAACACTTTAAAAAGTGTAAACAATGCCACACAATTACAAAGCAAAAACAGTAAATAAAATCATATAAAAGCATGGTTAAGTTTGAGAAACAAATGCGTTCAACTCCACAATTTTAAAATGGTAACTCAAAAAAGAGTTATTCTTGTTCACTTTGGACATAGTCCATAGTTGGACTATTTGAACTTCTTATTCCAAACCACAAAGTCAATCATCCCTGATCATTATTTCATGTTAAAGATTAGACATGAGGTTTCCAACAAGGTTATGGTTAGGGTTTAGGCTTTGGCTGGTGATTGAATTATTGTTTTAGGAGAAAATTATTTTGCATTCTGATGAAAGATGGGTCGACTTTTCCTTGTATTCTTCATCACCATAACATCTGAGTAGACAATTTCATTGTCAGAATTACCTGGAAAAAAGTAAGAACAGATGTGAAATGTATTTGAGAGAGGTAGTCCTCTTTTATTATTGTAAATGGCTTTATTGCTCTTTGGAAATGCATTTGATTATTTTTCAAATTAGTCCATACTCTCAATCGCAATGCTAGTGGAAGGCTGTAACATTAAACGAAGGAGATTTAATGATCATTGTGATGGATTACTTTTTGTAAGAAATGTTCAAGTCTTTGCGAGTCATGGTGGATTTAAATGAACATACTGCAACAGCTACCTCTGATGTAGAAAAAAGCTTTCAAAAATCTATAAAACTTTGGTAACCTAACTGTAAAATAGTCCAGTAGCAAAATGATGGTCAGGAATGTCAAGTACGGTTTGTAAAATATGCATTAATAAAGATTATGGCATGTCTTTCACTTACCCTCATTAACAGTCATGAGTCTTGTTTTCTTACGTAGATGTTTTAGACCAACACACAGAGTCACAAGGAGAAGCAGAGCGGCAACACCAGCTATCACAGCCACAGTTACAACAGGGAAGCCAGAAACACAATCTAGAAAACAAATATCAAACCAAATTAGATATGATGAATGACGTGTTAATTTCAAACCTACCAATATGTTTCTCAAATATTTCTTGTCCATTTTTATCTTCAGGTGATCAGTGGATGTGGAATTATTATTAAAATCAAAATATTTCTATGGTCAAAAGAAAGTTTTAGATGGTTACTTCCCACCCACTAGACAAGTGATTTGCAGTATCAGATAGTGAAAAATCTTAAAAAGAAAAGTAGAAGTACTAGTAAAGTAAAGAAAATGTGATTTTTAAAATGAATATAATTGATTAATGTATTTGATTTTTTTTTAATAAGAAAGTGAAATAGTAGTGAAGAGCTGATATTTAGAAAAGAGAGCATTTACCTTCAAACACTGTACTTTTGCAGCTTTTCAGGTCAATAACCTTTTCATTGCTACTAAAATTGTTCCAAACACGACACATCAAGTTTCCTGTCAGCTGACCGTGTAATCTGATGCTCACATTCGAAACGTTTGTTTTGTCTTGTTCATCTGTAATCCCAGTCAAGGATTGTGTGTCCACTGTCCAGTTTTTCTGAGACCGGCTGTGGGTTCTGGTCTGCATCAGTACGTAACCGTCCAAACTCAAAATGAACTGGACTTCATCTCCCTCAGAGGAGCAGCTGACCTTCATTTCTTCTGGTGACAAACATATCTGAGACACGTCTGGCTCTGACACAGGAGCTGAAAGACAAACACATGTACTGCATACACTATGTATAAAACCTAGTACAATGTAAAATTTACTATCAGATCTGTCAAATATGGAACTGATATCTATTCCAATTTCTATTTTGATTGTAGAAAAAACTTTTGAGGCCTAGTTGCTTTTTCACTGAGACAACAGGATTAGAGTTATTAGACAGTTCTCAATGCACATTTGAGGGCTATTTGTGTACAGTATAACAATTCCTGATTAAGATGTGATGGAAAACTGAGAATAAGGAATGAGAGATTGAGAATATGGAATGAAACATATTGCCTCAAACCTGATGGTGACATCTCATTCGATGGCATCAGGATCTTTTAGCAAATAATCTGAGTCAATATATTTCTTTCCAGTGGCCTAAGGAGCACATCAGTGGGAAACTTTGTTGCTTGTTGTTACTTGTTTGTTCTTTACCTCTCTCGCCTTATGTTTCCCATCTCTCTACTGTTCTGTCTAATAAAAGCAAAATAAACTTGCCAAGTTGGATCTAACAAGAACATAAATAATTACATAATGCATAAAAAAAAAACATATTTGCTCTGTTTCTTGTTATAACGACAAACTTTTCTCATTTTAACGAGATCCTTTTCACGTTAGATAGGATGAGATCATTTTCATGTTATTCCATTTTTATAAGAAACATTTCTTGTTATAAAAACAAACCACTTTATCTTGTTATCCCAAAACATTCTGGCTATAAATAAGTTACTGGTCCATACAGTGTTCTCTACCAGACCACAGATATTATTTGACAAGAACAGGCATCTCCTTCCCGTCTGACAGCACACAAGCCCACATGACTTCAGTTGAGCATGAACATGTAGTAATCAAAAACATATTTAAGATAGTAATCACTCTAAACATGTGAGCATGATTTTCTGTCTGTATGTATCTCAGACTAACATGAAAAATATCTTGACAGGATAAGTATCCTGTTAAAATGAGAATTTTTTCTCGCTACCATAATAGTCAATTTTTTTTTTTTTTTTTAATTTCTATAATTATTATCAGAATTTTTTTTATCTACCTTGAATTTGTAGATGCATCTTGACTTTTTTCAGTAAAATACCATTCAATTCAAATTCTTCCATCTGGTAATCACCAGAGTGCCATTTCATTGCATTATTCAGTTTGAATGTTTGATTGGTGAAGATTCCAGACTCATTATTAGTCACTATCTGTTTTTTTTTGATTATGAAAATAATGTATTTGTCATCCTTTGTCAACTTAATCTCTGTATTTTCTGTATTTGGAAGATTGAAAATCAACGGCTGCCCCACTGCTCCAAAACATTGGTAAGTTCCAGTAGCTTCAGACAAATTGCATTCCATAAACCCTAAAAGAAAAAAAAAAGACAATACTATTGTCAATGTAACATACTGTCAACGAATAACATCATAGAGGACTGTTTCAACTTTTTTCCTGTGCTATTGAGCAACTAATAACTATTTCAAAGACCTAGATTTACTCTACATAGAACATTAAATCATGTTTTTATTCAATTATTATTATCATTATTATACACAATACTGGTTTCTACTAGTGGTGTAACGGATTGTAGTTGATCCGTGATGCATACGGATCGCCACCCATGGTTCAGCACGCAAGTGAATCGAGGATTAATTGCAAAATTTAATATTTCATTTAAGACAAAGTAAACAAACTGATATAAGTAGGTCATGGACAGACAGTGCGTCGCTAACAGGGATTTTGAAGAGCAACGACCAAACCAGCATCTAACGGGTCCGTAGTGACATCTGCAGGTATTTTTACACGCTGTTTAATGTGCTGCAGCATCTTGCATGGACATCTTGAATGTTGTTTTCATTTAAGACCATGGGCAAAAGTTCCATGTTGTAAGTGTTTTACAGAATATATGGAAAACAAAGGTTTATTTGTCTCCCTGCCTTTTTTTTTTTTTTTTTTTTGCTGATCTTAAAAATTATCCGATCTGTGACTCAAATCAGTGATACGATCCGAACCGTGAGTTTTGTGATCCGTTGCACCCCTATTTTCTATACATACTTTTACATTGAAGCGTACCTTTTGCTGGAGCTGTTGTTGCTGCAAATGTGATGATCATGTAGATGGAAATCATTGTTTTTAATGCTGTAACACATAAATCAGATGTCATTTTAAAAGTTAAACTTGATTTATATTTAATTTGTATTTATATACTGTAAACTTACTAAATTTAAGGTCAGTTGTTAGTTTGAAGGTAAAAAATCAATTCTAATAAAAATTCAGCCTGAACAATATGATTAGCATGTCTGTATTATCGTTTTTCATAATCGCATAGTTTCAGAAAAAACATAAGAATTTATACAATCTCAGATTTTATACCTCTACAAACCATAAAATAATGAAAAAAGTAATGAAACTCTGCTTTAACTTATTTCAGTATGTGTAGATTAAAATTCAGAACTTTGACTCACCGCATTCACAATGGTGCAATGTCTTCTTCATGACTGTTGAAGACTGATCTGTGAATTTTCCACTGACAGTGGGCTGGTTTATGCTCCTGTCTTTTTGCAGTCTTGTTGTATCATAAGATTCAAGGAAGCAGTTTTTTTGTTGTCACCCACATTGCCAGTGAACACAATACCAAGAATTAGTGCTTTTGTGGTCACAAACCTACTGAACATCTTACATACTCAACATCTTACTCAAAGAAAGACTGCTGACATAAATATGGTTTCTCAAACTTAAAACAATGCCCAATGCAAGAAGTATATTTATTTTACATTACCATGGCCTGCGTGATATGTTCCAGTCATAATGTGGATGGCTCCATTCACCTGAGACATTTTTAAGTATATTTGCAACATGTTAATATTTGGAACAAAATGATGTCCAAAAATGTGAGTATGTATTATCAGCTGCAATAAAACAAATTCTGCAGGTAATTATGAACCCTAACCTGCACAACATCTAGTATACATGTGTCCACAGAGGGGCATGATAAAGGATTCACTAACAGACTTACATATCTTTAACACTTTTAAAATAACACACACATAATGACAAATTACATACTTTTTGTCTCAGTTCATAATGTTGGAAATATGATATTTAATTTTTACCTGACTGTACTGTATTTGCATAAAATCTGTGGACACAAGTGTTCACAATATTTTTTATCACTAGGTTCTGACAACATGTCTGTGCTAAAGATATATGAAGAGAATAAAATAAAGAATGATCCTACTGACTTAAACATTAAAGATGTTCATGTTAAGGGGAACCTCTTCCCAATTCCAATTACTATTAAAACATTACTGTACAATAATTTTTCATTTTTTATGGTTAACAATTACTGTACAGTGTATGAAATTCTTGTATCAGCTTTTGCGTTCAGGACTGACCAAGTTTTAGTTATATTAATTCAAGTAGTGCAGAATTCATACGAACACTGTGCTGTGATTATATTAGTGTAATTACACACTGTTAAGTCACACAGGCATACTTCAGCAATATATAGATAATTACAACATGTATTTTGGCTTTACATAATTATTTAAGGGTTAAGCTTGTACAGTTGGTGATATTCTTTTTCTGGGATGCCTAGCAAAAGAGTGTGTTTAAAATGTATGTCAAAAGTCAAAAAGTAAACTTTATAGAATCATGCTAATGTATTATTTTCATGGTCTCAGTTGTTGCCTTTCACACACTGTCTTTCTACTTGTATTATTTAAAATAATTGTTCTTTGTTGTGAAATACACAGAAAGCCAAGTGAGACTTTAAAATATATTCAGTAAAAGAGAGTTCCATGTCAGAAGCTAGTTTTCAAACGCCATTTAGAAATACCACCGTTGACACCAGTACTTCCGCTTATAAAACTGCAGAGCACTGAAAACCAAATGAAGAACAAAAAACACAGATCACAGAAGTCTTTACTCTGAGGTGTGAGTTTCCATTTCAGCTGCAGACACAACTACACAAAAAGCCTCCAGGTGTGACATCCTTTACCTTTGTCAAATAGACACTGGATTTCCCTTTGTATACTGAATAAATTACTTTTACTCACCTTTAGTTATTCTTTAGCACATAGTACCAGTTTCTTTGAAAAAACATTGAAGGACACGGCTTACCATTACATTTCTAATGTCTTTACAAGTATTTAAATGCAAAATATTTATTCATAAAGACATGGGCACAGGAGCTGCCTGAAGATGAGAGGTGTTTATGTAACGGCCAAATGAAGAAATGAACACTTCCTGCCTCTAAATGTAATGTAGCCAAACTTAGAAACCCAGACACTACTGATTACTAACACTAAACGCTCTCACATACAGCACAGGCAATGCAGAATTAAACCACGTATGAGACTGACAGTTAAAAAACCACAGGGTCTTTTCTTTCTGTCTCAGCCATGGTGCTTTGTTTGAAAGGCTCACAGGCCGAGGAGAATGCAGCAGACATCTTATTAAAATACACATATACAAACATATGTAGGAAATTAATTTCCTATTGTCCATTTGCAAATGGAAACACATTGCTGCAATATAGTTGTGTATGTATATAAATCTAAATCTTTTTTCATATACAGTTGGAACTGATCTGATTGTTGTCTCTACACTTTAACTTTATTTTTTTTAACCTTACCTGGTATTTCTAAATGCACACTGAGTTGTTTCAGTGCCATTCAGTCCAAATTTGTCCAATTGGTAATCCCCAGGGTGTCTCTTCACTGCATTTCCTAGTTTCAACGTTCCATTAGTGAAGAGTTCAGGCTGATTTACATATTCAATGTGTGGAGTCATAGTCAGATTTTTTGCTATTTTCAATATTATATATTTGTTATCTTTTATCAGTTTTATCTCTCTATATTCTGTATTTGGCAGATGAAAAAGCAACGGTTGCCCCATGACTCCAAGACACTGCTGAGCTCCAGCAGGCTCAGAGAAACTGCATTCAGTAGACCCTAAAAACAAACAAAAAATGTAAAATACCGATTTAAAATACTGATTTAAAAATAATAATAGCAATAATTGTAATACCGTTGTTGTATTCTTGTATTGTGCTCCAGACAACTTTCCAGTAGCTATTAAAAGTCATAGTTTTACTGCAAATGATCAGTAAAAGTAAAAAGATTAGTGCTGAGTATAAAATATAGGTTTTAAAAATGAGTATAAATGCTTTTATGTGGGCTTTGGGTTATTATTCTGTCTGTCGAATTAGCCTACTGTTTTGAAAGTCAAGAATGAACTTTTATGCTCAATACTGAATCTATTTTGAATTGTCTTCGTAAACTCTTCTGCCTTGCTTGCATCTTTTTCTTTTCTGAAGTCTGATCCACACCATATTGTTAACTGCACAGCTACTCTGAAGTGTACCTTTTGCCAGCACTGTTGTTGCGAGAGCTATGAGGATCATTTAGATGGATATACTGTATGTGGCCTTTCCTAATTTATATAGACAATATGGATAACTAATATCGGTTCAATCAGGAGAGACTTTTTTAAGTGACAATAATTTTATTGAATATGCATAATGAGATGAAAATGTGAAAAGTCTTTGGCGATAAGACCTCATTTTGATGTCGACATATTGATAAGGGGGAAGTACAGCGAATAGAATAGGATATCCCCCCTATGGAGCCTAGACACTGGTGGTGGTGATGAATATGGGAATATTTAGATCTGAATGATGAGAAGAGGAGCAGCTTCTGGTGAGGATGAAGTGGAGATGAAGGGGGTGACAGAGGGTCGCAACGATTTGCACTGAAATAACAGCTGACGACGACAGAGAGAACAGATTTAAAGTTTGGCAGCTAAGACTTAATAGGCTGATAGAAATCGTGGCAGAATCTGATTTGTTAACTGAGTAACACCCCTACTCTGCTAGTATGAGAGCAGGAGAAGGTGAGGAGAGAGTATAATGAGAATGAATAATAGATAGTCTTCCTGCTTGAACTTATCCTAAGCGCCATCATGCATACATTGATTCAAGTTCAACACTGTCACTCACAGAATTCACAATAGTATGATGTCTTCTTTGTAGCTGTTAAAGACTGACCTGTGAATTTTCCACTGACAGCGACTTGGTTTATTTCTGATCTTTTCCTTTTTATGATAAGAATCAAGGAAGCAGCTACTGAGTTGCCACCCACATTCTGCTAGTGACCAAAATAGATTCACTGCTTTTGTAGTTAAATGTACTGGGTGTCTTGCATTATTCAGATTAAATCTGTTTAACTTGAATATGGCTTTTCAAACTTAAAATAATGGCCAATACAAGTTATTGGTGCAGAAAGTAGTAAATTTCTGTCTTCAGTTTTACCTTTTTCATCTTGTGCTATGTGAAGTGTTCCAGTTATTATAAAAAAACCTTGAGTCACTTTCTAATTGTAGTTATAACAGTTTAATTGGTACAGTTGAGGAATTGGTATTCTGTATATTGTCACTGTGTGGAGAGTGTGTGGTTGTAGGGGGAGAGTTTAAAGAACAGGGTGATGTGGCTGTGACTTTTCCTGAGATTATCAGTCAGTTATGCTGTGCTGACCAGGGCAATATACCTGTAAATCCACTGCAAGGTTTTGTCTCTATGATCTGCTATGGTCCATTGCAATATGCTGATCATATAAGTGTAACCTTTTATTAAATATATAGTGCATTTTGAATGTCGAGTTTTAATTTGGCCTTTTAGCTAATTTGTGTTGTTGTGGTGAAACTGTTATACTTTACGTGGAACAGACTGCAAGTCACAAGCTAGTTCTTTAATACTCGTTTAGAAATGGCTGTTTTATTTTTTGCTATGTTGTAAACACATGTTAAACCTGCCAGAAGATGAGAGATGTTCCTGCAAAGCACACACTGTAACAATATAGACAAAAAAAATGACTCACAAGCATGTGGATCACAGACTTTTTCACAGACAACACAGGTAATGTGACATTAAACAATGCATGAGAGTGACAGTAAAAAAAATACAAGTTTTTTCTTTTTTTGTCGCTGCCTCCACCACAGTGCCTGATTTGAATTTTCACAGCCCCAAGAGAGATTCAACTCATCTGTGCTGTAAATACAGGTAGTCAATACAGGTAGCATGGAAGCCTACAAAGCATTTGTGGTAGTAGATTGGTAAATAATTGAGTTTTAATTTTAGAGTTTTATTTGCTCATATAAATCAGTAAAAATGGCAGCTGCATAAAAAGCACCAGAAACTGTTGCCCATTTTAAGCAGCACACAAAAGCATGTCTTAAACTCTGATGAAAGTGCAGTACATAAGAGTACATAATGACATAATAAGGAATTTGATAATTCCTTGAGATACAGTACCTTTATAGCTTGTCAGCTGGATAACTGTTTCTTCTTTGCTCACATTGTTTTGAACATTGCACATCAAGTTTCCTGTCAGTTGACCATATAAGCTGATGTCTACATTTGAAATACCGGATGTGTCTTGTTTAGTTGTGTTTGAAGCCAGTTTGTCCTCTGTTTCTCATCCAAACTACGACTAAACAAACATAACACTCAAATGTTTGCAGGCAAAATAATAACAAAGGCTCTGATTGGCTGATCCTCTTACCCCACTGAGTGACTAAACTACTATAATACACAAATAAACAAGTCTTTCATCACAGCTGCCCCCAAATTTGCACAGTACACCTACAGGCGTAGGAGTGTTAGTGGCCGTTCTTGCAGCAGTTCAAGCAACTACTGTGCATTTAGGAATCCTCAGATCTCTGATTGTCTGGTCTGTGACATCACTGGACACATATGTCTGGCAATATGTCCATCTGCCATAGCTTCTCCACATGATGAAGGAGCTCCCTAGAGGTTGACTGTGTGGCTATATGCAGACATTACTGGGGCTGTAGATCCTGGCAGATAACACTGGTAGACCCCAGGATGGTCCACTCCAGTCTGGTCACTTTTTACACTTTTTTCTTCACACTGTAACTCAAGTCACTGGCTCAAGGTTTAAAAATCACTCAACACTTTTACAATGAGGTGTCTTCTTTGTGGCTTATTTGCAGACCTGTGTACTTTCCACTGTCAGCAGGCTGGTTTGTTTCTGGTTTTGTTGTGAGGAGAGAATCAAGGAAGTGGTTATTTGCTCTAAGCAAAGTACTTCTGAATCCCATTGCTTCTTATCCTATTTGAATTTACTAAAGTTACTGAGCTTCTTGTAGTATCAAGACCAAGACCACTGACATTTAACTAAAATATGGTTTCTCCAGTTAAAACCATTGGATCATGGCAGTCTTTGGTGTAGAAAGTGGGTATTTTCTGCTGTCTTTAGTTCATATTTCTGAATTGTCTGTGGGGGGGCGATCCGTACGGATCACGGATCAACTACGATCCGTTGCACCACTATCTGCAAGCGTATCTTAAAGCTGTGTGAGGATGAGACATTTTGTAGTATTGTAAAGGACACTACAAAGAGATGAACGTTTCCTGCCTCTCAACATACCCACATGGTGTTTATTTTTAAATCATGTACTGTATACTTTTTACCATGCTGTGCATTTAGAGGAATTTAAACGGAAATAACATCTGTGATAATCTATTGTATGAGAGGCAATGTTAGAAACCACAGCTCTTTTTCTCATCTCAGCTTCAGCCAAAGCATCAGACCAGTATCAAGATTGCAGAGAAAGAGAGACATGTGATCATGTTGTAGTTGAGTATCTGCGTAGGAGAATCAACACAGTGAAGAGTAAGCAAGCTAATTATGATTTGATGCAGAATGCTAATCTGATCAAATCAGATGGCATACTCTATCAAAGTATGCCATGCGATCTATTCAGCAATAATAATATGTAATATAAAACTGTATTACAATGAATGAAGATCTGCTCAAGACGTCCGGCAAAACGCTCTCTGTGTAACTCAATGGAAGTATTCTCTCTCTCTTTCTTTCTCTTAATATAATTCAATGTATTGTTATGATTTTGTTCCATGTGAGGACTTTTGGCTCCATCTTGTGGCAAAAATGATCTGTTGCTTGGAGCCTGTACTTCTGTCTCTTTATACCTATGTACATTTTTTGTATTGATTATTGTATTCCTCTTTTATATATTATTACTGACTGCAACATTGGGACATTATACAGTACTCTATTCTACTGTACTGTACTCAACCAGTTAGTAACTGCAACAACAAGTATACGTCCTCCAGATGTCACCCATGAGCAACATGTTTTATTATTAAATTACTGACATTTGACTAATTACAAGCACAACTCCACTTGCTTTTATTAGTAACTGAAGTTATCTCCTTATTTTCATTCTGTTTGACCTTGACTTGCAAAGACTTGAGCATTGCTTGCAGACAGTAATCAATCCCAATAAAGGATTGTGTGTCCACTGTCCAGTTTTTCTGAGACTGGCTGTGGGTTCTGGTCTGCATCAGTACGTAACCGTCCAAACTCAAAATGAACTGGACTTCATCTCCCTCAGAGGAGCAGCTGACCTTCATTTCCTCTGGTGACAAACACATCTGAGACAAATCTGGCTCTGACACAGGAGCTGAAAGACAAACACATGTACTGTATACACTACGTATAAAACCTAGTACAATGACTATAAAATCTGTGAAGTATGGAGCCAATATCTATTCCAATTTCTATTGTGATTGTAGAAAAAAACTTGCTAGTTGCTTTTTTACAGCGACAACAGGATTAGAGTTATTAGACAGTTCTCAGTACATCATTGAGGGCTGTTTGTGTACAATATAACAATTCCTGACTAAATGTGATGGAAATCTGAGAACATGGAATGAAAGTTTGAAAATATGGAATGAAACATGTTGACTCAAACCTGATGGTGACATCTCATTTGATGACATCAAAATGTTTAAGCCAATAATTTGAGTCATTATATTTCTTTCCAGTGGCCTAAGGAGCACATCAGTGGGAAACTTTGTTGCATGTCGTTACATGTTTGTTGATTCCCTCTCTCGCCTTATGTTTCCCATCTCTCTACTGTTCTGTCTAATAAAAGTAAAATTAATTTGTCAAGTTGGATCTAACAGGAACATTAATAATTACATAATTCATAAAAAAACATATTTGCTCTGTTTCTTGTAATAATGACAAACTTTTCTTACTTTAACAAGATCCTTTTCACGTTAGATAAAATGAGATCATGCTCATGTTATTCCATTTTTGCAAGAAACTTTTCCTGTTATCACAAAACATTCTGGCTATAAATAAGTTACTGGTCCGTGCAGTGTTCTCTACCAGACCACAGATATTATCTGACAAGAACAGACATCTCCTTCCCTTCTGACAGCGCACAAGCCCACATAACTTCAGTTGAGCAGTGTCTCTCTCAGCAGCATCAAAGCCCAGTATCCCCTCTGTTTATCAGCAGAAGACCTGACTATCCACCACCACCCCTGCACCCGCCTGAACTGGAGACGGAACACTGCTTGAGCTGTTTGAGTTCCCACAAGTATAGTTTCACATAAAATAAACTAAAACATATTTATGATCGTAATCACTCTAAAAATGTGAGTATAATTACCTGTCAGCACATATCTCAGCTTAATGAAAAATATCTTATTATGACGTGATAAGGAGAAAAGTTTCTCGCTGCTGTAATAGTCAAATGTATATTTGTCTTTTTAATTAACACAAATATTTAATAAGCACCACCCTTTATTGTCTGTTATCCTAGTTTAAAATATCTGCTTTTTTCCTGTTTTAGATATACAATAGATTTTTTTGTCATGTACAATTGTATTGAACACAGTTTTTGTTTCGGATTAGCCTTTTTTTTTTCTTACCTACCTTTTATTTCTAGATGCACCTTGGCTTTGTTCAGTGAAATACCATTCAATCCATGTTCTACTATCTGGTAATCCCCAGAGTTTCTTTTCATTACATTAATCAGTTTCCAGATTCATTAGTCACTAACTGATTGTTTTTAATTCTGAAAATCTTGTATTGGTCATCCTTTATCAAGCTAATGTCTTTATTTGTTGTATTTGGAAGATTAAAAATCAACGGCTGCCCCACTGCTCCAAAACACTGGCGAGCTCTAGTAGGTTCAGAAAAATTGCATTCCATAAACCCTAAAGGTCCAGAAAGACAGTACAATTTTCAATGTAAGATACTGACAACAGATAACATAATTTGTAGTAATTTGTGTGTAGCATTTATTTTCAGCAGGATAAAGGAAATGAGAGAGGACTTTTTCAACTCTTTATATAAACATATATTTTCCTGTGCTATTGAGCAAGTATTAACTATGCAAAGACCTAGATTTACTCTAGACAGAACAATAAATCAAATTTTTATTGAATTATTATTGTTATTACTATTATAATTATTATTATAATTATACACAATACTGTTTGTGTATATATATATATATATATATTTGTTATATGTATATGTATGTGTATATATATATATATATATATATATATATATATGTGTGTGTGTGTGTGTGTGTGTGTGTATATATATATATATATATATGTGTGTGTGTGTATATATATATATATATATGTGTGTGTGTGTGTGTATATATATATATATACATACGTATATAACAAATACAAAGGGTTTCAGTCATTTATGAACTGTCAGGAAAGGAGTGACACTAAAACTGGCAATATGATATAGTAGCTATTTTCAATTATTTAACGACTTTGTTCAGTTATTAACTACACAATTACTCTAAATTGTACCTTTTGCTGTTGGCACCAGAGCTGTGAGGATCATGTAGATGAAAATCATTTTTCTGTTCAGACCCACATCAAACCATCTTTAAATCATGGTGAATTTCTCATGTAGGCAGAACAATCAATGAATTAAAAGTATATCAGTTTCATATGTGATCTTTTTGAGTGTATTATCATATTTTCAGTTTAAATTAAAAAGATGCTTACAGAAACATAATGCTTGGACAATATAGATACAATGTTTGGAATATTTGCTTAATTAAAGGAGAGTTTCATTTCCTTCAGAAATTGTAAAAGTCATGTAACAAGTAATAAAATTTTACACTTTTTGTCTGCACACTGTAACTCAAGTAACTGGCTCAAAGTTTAAAAATCACTCACCACTTTCAAAGAGAGGGTGTCTTCTTTGTGGCTTATTTACAGACTTGTGAACTTTCCACTGTCAGCAGGCGGGTTTGTTTCTGGCTTTGTTGTGAGGAGAGAATCAAGGAAGCAGTTACTTGCTGAAAGCGAAATACTTCTTTATCACATTGCTTCTTATCCTATTTGAATTTACTAAAGTTACTGAGCTTCTTGCAGTATTAAGACCAAGACCACTGACACTTAACTAAAATATGGTTTCTCCAGTTAAAACCATTGGACCATGGCAGTCTTTGGTGCAAGTGGGTATTTTCTGCTGTCTTTAGTTCATATTTCTGAATTGTCATGCACTGTCTGAGCTGTTCCTGACATTATGTGAATGGCTACACTTACCTGGATGACTTCCTGAATGCAGTTATATTATTAAGGAGATTAGGGCGCATTAGTTGTTTTTTTTTTTAGCTAACATGAATTCTACAGATAATTACAGCATATAGATCTTAACCTCTTTAAAAGAGATGGATGAAAAAGATTGATGTAGCAGAGTGATCCCTCCACAGTTGGTTGGGTTTTTTTTTTTTTTTTTTTTTCCTCTTGCCTCCTTCTCCACCTGGTACCGCCCACTGACACTTGTAGGCCCTCAACTAATTGCGGTCTGGTATTGGAATTAAATCAGTGCACTGTCATTCCCTTGCTGCTTTCTTTGTGTGACGAGCTGCTGGCTGAACTAGGGCCATCAGTGTTTTCAGCGGGGCTGCGCTGGACTTTGGCCTCCATCCGGTGTCTGTAAGTGGAGCCTGTCTCTTGGCCTGCTGGAAGCTCACAGCGGGATTGTTGTGCTCCGAACCAGTGTGTGGGGAAGCGTGGGCAATTTATCGCTGCTGTCAGCGTGTTTGGGCTGTGGCAGTCACAGAAACTCTCCTCCTGGTACCTGGGAGGCTGCACCTCTGCTTGCTGGCTGCATCCCACTGCCCTCCAGCTCCTGGTCTACTGCACGTCATTTATGATGTATCGACCGCTGGTGTCATAGCGACGCTGAGCCAGAGGAGTGTATAGTTTGTTGCTTTATTAATTTGGTTAGGCTTTTTGTTCATTTTCTTTAACTTTTCACTTTTCATTTAATTTACTTTCTCTTTTTTTCTTTTGCTTATCTTATTTCTTGTGCTTTAGTTTAATTTGTTAAATTGTACTGACTTCTTTTTTTTCTAAATTCAATTTTGTTTTCAGTTTGACTTTGACTTTGTTTTTTTTAGTTTTGCTCCGACCTGGTGTAGTGCACGGTTGGTCGGCTCATGTTATATGTTCCCCCTCCTTATGTGCCTGCATTGACTCTCTGCCTCTGCCTGTAGGAGCCGTGGGCCTAGGCCGGGCCGACGAGATCTTTTCCCCCTGGTGGTGGTCCCCTCACGTTCTGCTGTGGTGGTGAACGGTATCATGTAGTTTGGGTTTTTGCGAACACATGCTGGTGGTTTATTTATTTGCTTTCTCCCCTTCTCTCGTCCAGTTTCCCCTGTGATTGGGATCCCCCCTTGCTCCAGGTAGTATCAGGCAATTAACGCTAGTAGGCCATTGGGATTGTGCAATAATTTTTACTATAATACATTTTGATATATTTGTGTAAAAGATTGATTTTTTTTATATACTTACTGTGCATTTATTGTTAATAAATATTTTTTTATTGTGGAATCACAAACTCTTCCAGTGTTTTATTCGACCTGTTTAGCTCAGGAGTTGAGCACTTAATTTGAATGTCCTGGGGGTGAAATTCCCCCAGGTGGCGTAGTTGGACATCATTGATTGAAGCAACCATATTTAACCCATGGCGCTTTGCCACATTAGAAGAGATGGAAAAGATTAGTGTGTACTGGTGTGAATATAAAGCACATTACTATTATTTATTTTAGTTGCCAGGATGTCTCAATATATCTCTACAAAAGATGTAAGTCCATTAGTCAAGACACATATCACAAAGATCATTAAATGTCAGCTGCCTACAAGAAAAGATGCCATGCAGATTTTACATTTGTACATTTATGAAACAGTGAAACAGTGAGAATGTACATATATTTTTACTCATATTTTTTTAAGGGCAATGTGTGTGCATTTGGTGAAAGGGGTTTGTGAGTCAATTCTGTCATCAACCATGTGAAACAGAGGTCTCAGTTACAGGTCTCCTGTATGAGACACATGCAGCCCCCAGAAAGCCTCCATCAATGAATAAATCATTTTTAATGTTTTCTTTACCAAACACTGTACAAAATGCAGTGTAATGAAGGATACATCATGGTATTTCTAATTTCAAGACAGCATTTAAATGTAAAATATTTGCTCACAAAGACATAAAACTGAATGGTTCTTACACCCGTGTGCTGTATAAAGAAATATTATGTTTTTATCTCTCAACTCATCTGCAAGCATATCTTAAAGCTGTGTGAGGATGAGAGATTTTGTATTTCCGTAAAGGACACTACAAAGAGATGAACACTTACTGTCTCTCAACATACCGACATGGTGTTTATTTTTAAATCATGTGCTGTATGCTATTTACCATGTTCTACATTCAGGGGAATGTAAATGGAAATAACATCTTAGGCATGATTATCTATTGTGTGAGGGGCAACATTAGAAACCACACCTTTTTTCCCGTCTCAGCTTCAGCCACAGCATCAGACATGTGATCATGTTGTGGTTGAGTGTCTGTGTAGGAGAATCGACACAATGAAGAGTAAACAAGCTAATTATAACTTGATGCTGAATGTTTTTCTCAAATTATCAAAGTATGCCATGTGATCTATTCAGCAATAACAATACGCAAAATAAAACTGGTCAGGCTTAAAACTCTCACTGGAGAGACTCACTTCACCTCTGCTGTGAGCACAGATTCACAATCTTGCTAAGAGTACATATAAATAATCAAAATTAGAGTTAAGTTACAGCATCAACTTTGCTCCCACCCTGTGGACCCAGATAACATGACAAGAATATCTGAATGTGGAAATTAATCACAACAAAGACTGGAAAAAGTGGACTTTTGATTATTTAAACCACACAGTGGCCTTCTCATACTGTATGTAGCCCATGTGGACTGTAACAGTAGGATGAGACTCCAACATGATGTAACAGTTGGAGTGGAGACAGTGTGTGCATCAGTCTAGTATCAATGTGTGCATGAATCCAGTATCTGAATAGCCCCACTAAAATTGACATAAAGTTACAACAAATTCAATGTATTGTAATGATTTTGTTCCATTTCCATCATCTAGTTATATGTGAGGACTTTTGTCTCCATCTTGTGGTTAAAAATTATCTGTTGCTTGGAGCCTGTACCTCTGTCTCTTTATACTGATAAACATTTTTTGTATTGATTGTTGTTTCAACTGATTGTTGTATTCCTCTTTTATATATTATTACTGACTGCCACACTGGGACATTATACAGTACTGTAATTTACTCTACTCCACTGTACTCTAATCTGTTGTTAGTAACTGCAACAACAGTGTACGTCCTCCAGATGTCACCCATGAGCAACATGTTTTATAACTAAATGACTGACCATATACTAATTATAAGCACAACTCCACTTGATTTTATTAATAACTGAAGTTACCTCCTTCTTTTCATTTTGACCTTGGTGAATGAAACATTACGTTAAAAATATACAAATGTTGCCAATATGTTTATTTGAAAAATATATGTAAAATACACAGGACAAAACACAATGCCACACAATTACAAAGCAAAAATAGTTAATAAAATCATATAAAAGTACATGTTATGTTTGAGAAACAAATGCAAAAAACCTCAAAAATCAAAATTAAAACTATTCTTGTTTACTTTAGGAATAGTCCATAGTTGGACTAGTTGAACTTTTTTTCCCAAGTCACATAGTCAATGATCCCTGATCATTATATAATGTTAAAGGTTATACATGAGGTTTCCAACAAGGTTATGGTTAGGGTTTAGACTTGGGCTGGTGATTGAATTATTGTTTTAGGAGAAAATTATTTTGTATTTTGATGTGAGATGGGTCGACCTTTCCTTGTGTTCTTCATCACAATAACATCTGAGTAGATGATTTCATTGTCAGAATTACCTGGAAAAAGTGAAAACAGATGTGAAATGTCTTCTTTTGTTTTTGTAACATTATAACATTATTGCTGTTTGGAAATATATTGCATTCTTTTCAAATCAGTCCATACTCTCAATCACAATGCTAGTGTTAGTCTGTAACATTAAACAAAGGAGATTTAATTAGAGATCATTGTGATGGATTCTTTCTGCAAGCAATGCTCAAGTATTTGCAAGTCAACTTTCATTGTGCATTTAAATGAACATACCAACAGATACCTTAAAAGTAGAAAAAAAACTTCCAAAATCTATACAACTATGGTAACCTACCAGTAAAATAGTCCAGTAGCAAAATGATGGTCAGGAATGTCAAGTATGGTTTGTAAAATATGCATTAATAAAGATAAAGACATATCTTTCACTTACCCTCATTAACAGTCATTGGTCTTGGTTTCTTATGTAGATGTTTTAGACCAACACACAGAGACACAAGGAGAAGCAGAGCGATAACACCAGCTATCACAGCCACATTCACAACAGGGAAGCCAGAAACACAATCTAGAAAACAAATATCAAACCAAATTAGATATTATGATGGCATTGATGTGTCAATTTCAAAGCTACCGATATGTTTCTCAAATATGTTTTGTCCATTTTTATCTTCAGGTGTTCAGTGGATGTGTAATTATTATTAAAAACAAAATAATGATATGATCATAAGAGAGTTTGACATGGTTACTTTCCACCAACAAGACAAGTGATTTGTAGTATCAGATAGTGAAAAATCTTAAAAAGAAAAGTAATGTTCTCTACCAGACCACAGAATGGTTACACTAGTAAACAAAATGTGATTTTTATAATGAATTTAATTGATAAAAATCTTTAATAAAAAAGTGAAATGGTAGTGAAGAGCTGATATTTAGAAAAGATAGCATTTACCTTCAAACGCTGTACCTTTGCAGCTTTTCAGGTGAATAACCTTTTCATCTCTGCTAACATTGTTCTGAACATGACACGTCAAGTTTCCTGTCAGATGACCATGTAATCTGATGCTCACACTGGAAACGTTGGCTTTGTCTTGTTTGTCTGTAATCCCAGTCAAGGATTGTGTGTCCACTGTCCAGTTTCTCTGGGACTGGCTGTAGGTTCTGGTCCTCATCAGTACGTAACCATCCAAACTCAAATTGAACTCTTTGACATCTCCCTCAGAGGAGCAGCTGACCTTCATTTCTTCTGGTGACAAACACATCTGAGACACAGCTGGCTCTGACACAGGAGCTGAAAGACAAACATATGTACTGTATACACTACATATAAAACCTACTACAATGTAAAATTGACTATCAAATCTGTAAAGTATGGAGCCGATATCTATTCCAATTTCTATTTTGACTGCAGAAAAAACTTTTGAGGCCTAGTTGCTTTTTCACAGTGACAACAGGATTAGTTGTTAGACAGTTCTCAGTGCATGTTTCAGGGCTATTTGTGTCTAATATAACAGTTCCTGACTAAAACGAACAACAACAAACCACTTTATCTTGTTATCACAAAACATTCTGGCTATAAATAAGTTACTGGTCTCTGCAGTGTTCTCTACCAGACCACAGATATTATCTGACAAGAACAGACATCTCCTTCCCTTCTGACAGCGCACAAGTCCACATGACTTTAGTTGAGCAGCGTCTCTCTCAGCAGCATCAAAGCCCAGTATCCCCTCCCCACCCGCCTGAACTGGAGACCGAACACTGCTTGAGCTGTTTAATTTCCCACAAGTATAGTTTCGCATACAGTAATCAAAAACATATTTATGATAGTAATCATTCTAAAAATGAGAGTATGATTATCTGTGTGTGTGTATCTCAGACTGACATGAAAAATATGTTGTTATGATGTGGTAAGGATCTTTTTAAAATGAGAAGTTTCTCGCTGCCGTAGTAGTCAAATATATATTTGTTTGTTTAATTAACACAAATATTTAATAAGCACCACCCTTTATTGTCTGTTATGCTAGTTTAAAATATCCGCTTTTTTCCTGTTTTAGATATACAATAGATTTTTTTGTGTACAATTGTATTGAACAAACTGTTTGTTTCAGATTAACTTTTTTTTTTTTTTACCTACCTTGTATTTCTAGATGCACCTTGACGTTTTTCAGTGAAGTACCATTCAAATACCATTCTTCCATCTGGTAATCCCCAGTGTAATTTTTTGTTGCATTATTCAGTTTTAATGTTTGATTGGTGAAGATTCCAGATTCATTATTAGTCAGTATCTGATTGTTTTTAATTCTGAAAATCATGTATATGCCATCCTTTGTCAACCTAACTTCTGTACTTGCTGCATTTGGGAGATTAAAAATCAACGGCTGCCCCACTGCTCCAAAACACTGGCGAGCTCCAGTAGCTTCAGACAAATTGCATTCCATAAACCCTGAAGGAAAAGAAAGAAAATACAATTGTCAATGTAAGATACTGACAACAAATAACATCATTTGTAGTAATTTTTGTGTAGCATTTAATTTCAGCAGGGTAAAGGAAATAATAGATAACTGTTTCAACTTTTTATATCACAATATATTTCCTGTGTTATTAAGCAACTACTAACTATTCAAAGACCTAGATTTACTCTAGATAGAACATTAAATAATGTTTTTATTGAATTATTATTATGATTATACACAATACTGTTTTCTACAGTAACACATTTTTACACTGTGTTTACCTTTTGCCAGAGCTGTTGTTGCTGCAAATGTGATGATCATGTAGACAGAAATCATTGTTGTTAATGCTGTAACACATAAATCAGATGTCATTTTAAATATTAAATTTGATTTATACTCAAATTGTACTTATATACCGTCAAATTAATCAACTGAAGGTCAGTTGGTAACAAGGTAACAAGTTAAATCTAATAAAAAGTCAGCCTGAACAATATGATTAGCATGTCTGGATTATCGTATTTCATAATCACGCAGTTTCAGAAAAAGCATAAGAATTTGTACAATCTCAGATTTTATACCTCTACAAACTATAAAATAATGAAAAAACATTCTGCTTTAACTAATGTCGGTATGTGTAGATTAAAATTCAAAACTTTCACTCACCGCATTCACAATGGTGCAATGTCTTCTTCATGACTGTTACAGATTGATCTGTGAATTTTCCACTGACAGTGGGCTGGTTTATGCTCTTCTTGTCTTTTTTCAGTCTTGTTGTATGATAAGATTCAAGGAAGCGGTTATTGAGTTGTCACCCACATTGCCAGTGAACACAATACCAAGAATCGCTTTTGTAGTTACAAACTTACTGAACATCTTACACAAATATGGTTTCTCAAACATGAAACAATACCCAATGCAAGTTTTTTTTTTTTTTTATGTTTATTTAAGTATATTTATTTTAACATTACCATGTTCTGCAAGATATGTTCCAGTCATTATATGGATGGCTCCATTCACCTGAGACATTTTCTTAATATTGTGACAACATGTTAATATTTGGAAGAAATATTATGTCCAAAAACGTGAGTATGTTTTATGCAATAACACAAATGCAGTCTAGGTAATTATGAGCCGTAACCTGCACATATAGTATACATGTGTCTACAGAGGGGCATAATAAAGGATTCACTAACAAACCTAAAAATCTTTAACCCTTTTAAAATAACACACACATTACTTCAAGTAGTGCAGAACTCAAACAAACACTGTGCTGTGATTATATTAGTGCATACAGTAATACACTGTTATACACTATTAAGTCGCATACTTCAGCAATAGCTAGATAATTACAACATGTACTTTGGCTTTGCACAATTCTTTAAAGGTTAAGCGTGTACAGTCGGGGGATATTCTTTCTCTGAGATGCCTAGCAAAAAACAAGTGTTAAAATGTATGTAAAAAGTAAACATCATAGAATCATGCAAATGTATTATTTTAATCCCAGTTGTTGCCTTTCACACACTGTCTTCTGACTCGTATTATTTAAAATAATTGTGCTTTGTTCTGAAATAAACAGAAAGCCAAATGAGACTTTAAAATTTATTCAGTAAAACAGAGTTTCAAGTCACAAGCTAGTTTTCAAAAGCCATTTAGAAATAACACCATTGACACCAGTGTTTCTGCTTATAAACCTGCAGAGCACTGAAAACCAAATGAAAAACAAAATACACAGATCACAGAGCTGTTTACTCTGAGGTGTGAGTTTCCATTTCAGCTGCAGACACAGCTGCACAAAAAGCCTCCAGGTGTGACATCCTTTACCTTTGTCAAACAGGAACTGTAAAACTTATTTCCCTCAATATACTAAATAAATTACTTTTGCTCACCTTTAGTTATTCTTGAGCACATAGTACCAGTTTCTTTGAAAAAAACAACACTAAAGTACACATCTTATCATCACATTTCTAATGTCTTTACAAGTTTTTAAAAGCAGAATATTTATTCATAAAGGCATGGACACAGGAGCTGCCTGAAGATGAGAGGTGTTTACACATCAACAATATGAAGAAAGGAACACTTCCTGCCTCTCAATGTACTGTAGCTAAACTTAAAAACACCATACACAACACATTACTAACAAACATCCGCATCGCTAAACTCTCTCACATGCAGCACATGTAATGCATATTTAAACAATGTGTGAGACTGACAGTTAGAAAACCACAGGGTTTTTTATTTCCTTGTCACTGTTTCAGCCATGGTGTGTCATGTGAAAAGCTCACAGCCAGAGGAGAAACTCACTTCCTCTTTGCTGTAAATATTGGTTTCAAATAGTTTGCATTTGTGATAGAATGTTTTTGGGTCTACTGAACTTACAATAAAGCAGACTCACTGATTGTCAAATTTAGAGTTTTATTGACTCATCTAAATAAGTTAAGATAAATAAATAAATAAAGCACCAGACATTGCTCCACATTCTACACTGCACCCAACAGTACGTATTTTGGGCAGTTATGACATTTGCAGATGAGGTTTCAGTTTTGATCAGCTAACCAGAGGCAGCAATAACAAGGGATCAAGTATTGATCAACAGCAAGAATAATGAGGAAATCTTTTAGCATACTTTATTCAACATTGATTTATTTCATTTTCTCATCAAGTGGTGACTGATGCTTCAGTGCTGGAACATATGGTGATAGGATGAACTAACATCCAGCACTGTATACAAAGACACAATTACAAATGTGTACACTGTATATTTAATTCAGTTAGTTGATCAGGAGATACATACCTGTCCTGCCTACAGTACCAGTGAAAAGTTTGGAAACACTTTCTCATTCAAATGAATGGGAAAGTGTGTTCAATCCTTTGACTTGGACTGTACATCATAATGATAATCACTAAATATGGTAATGATGAAGGAGGTGCCAATCTCCATCTGTATTGGAAGGCAGAGCTTAGTATGTCAATGTTCAGATCCTTCAGGGCAGTAATTATGGGTATTTGCATTGTGATTACATTATTAATTATGATAATGGCTGTTATGTATGCAGAAGTAGCAGCTATAATAGTAATGTTTGCTCTAGTAGTGGTAGAGTGTACATATCTTAAGTATGTGTGATGGTTATGTGTGCATTTATACATATTTGTGTTTTCTATTTACCACTCGGCATTGGCTCCCCCTTGTGGTAAAAAAATAATCACCACATTACCTTCTTGCAGGTGCTTCTTGCTCTACTGTTGGACATGAATTGTGATGACTATTATAGTTCTATATTCTGTTGAATTTACTGTTGTCACATCTAAACCAATCATGAACACAAACTTAGCACTTAACATGTTCAATGCCAATGTTATTATATGGTATCCTTAAAAGCAGAAAGCGTAGACCAGAACTACTATAGTTCCCTTACAATAAAATCTAATATCATTTTATCTTGAAATATATGTAATCTAGATGTTATCCATGTGTTCCATTTTTTACTGCTGAAGTACTAACAAATTGCTAATTAAAAACCAAAGTCATAAAGCAGTCTGTCTACTGTCTTCAACCAGATGTTTGGAAACCTTAAAACAGTGTTATCTTGCTTTCTTTGTGCTGAACCTGGATTTGGTTTATATGGTGAGACACAGACAGGAAACATCAGAGTGAAAAGAAATTATGTTGGTTGTATTGAACATTAGCACAACAAGTAAGTCTGTCACTACATGTTTATTAAAAAAATATATTTTCCAATACCAGACACAATTACAAAGCAAATCACTGAAAGTAAAATCACTGTCACATTTGGAAAACAAAAGCACGAAGGCTTAAAAACAAACTCTACAAATTCACAAATGTTATCCGAAAAATCACATCAAAAAAGTACTTCATTTACTGGAAGAGCAGTCTATTGTGGATTATTCAACATGTAGTTCCAACCAAGCAATCTGATTGGTAAATTAGACATTTAGAACGTGCTCAAACCAGCATGACAGCACACCTAGTCATGCTCAAATGAATAAAGCCTCATCACTAAAAATATTACTCTGCCATACATTAGAACCACAGACCGTGACGTCGTGCTAACAACAGTCATTTCTGGGTAGACGACTGGTGGTTGATTTGAATTGCGGAGACGTGAACTTGACAAATTTGTTTTCTTTTCTGTTGCCATTTTCAGCTGTAACTGTAATGTTTGAAGATATATAGTTAAACACGGTGGTCCAACCTATTTGACATTTCTGCTGGGTTTATTTTATGTACTGTGTTGCTTTGCCAGTGTCTTTTGTTTTTTGTTTTGTTTTGTGGGGAGGATCTGCGGTGAAAACCCGGAGCAGAGTTTTGAGTTGTCTTTCTCTTATGTCTTTCTCTTATGAAACTGGATTGAAATGAACTGATTAGCAGTTGTGGAGAAAACAAAACAGACCCTTTACCGAGGGGATTGACCTCTGAGGCAGTGGGACGAGTTATACACACACACCCTCCCACACACTGAAAAAGCCGAACCCTTCTCCACTCTTTATGGTTACCTGGCACCTCCATACACAGCAAAACTTAGCCCTTTTCCCTTCAGTTCAGAGTATATCTTAGTTCCTACTCTGGCATCCTCCATCAGCTGTGCCAGTGTGTCAGTGACACGGCACAGCTAGCTTAAAAGTATATGTGAAGTTTGCAGACGTAGTAGCTAAATCTGTCCATGAAATGTTTTTTCTTTTCAGCAGATATCTTATTTATAACAAGATTGAGCTAGCAAAGCAGTTTTGTGTTTATATGTGTGGTATTTATTCAGTTTTGGAAATCCCATGATTTCTAGAAAGCATTAGCTCAAGTTGGCTGGCTGACTCAACAGGGACTAGAAATCGTCTGTTACTAGGTCATTACTAAGGGTCGGCCTACTTGCCAGAGTAGTAAACTAGGTTTTATTACATTGGAATATACTGACGTGAGTGATTGTTTTCTAGGTATTAGTCATACCCCATGTATTTCCACGGAAACAGAGATAACACAAGCAAAAAGTTTTTTATTTTTAGAGCAAACTGCCACACAATATGAATACATTTTGTTTATATCTTTTATTTTGTTGGTAAATGTTGTATAATCGCAATATTACAATCAAGCACCTTGTTCCTGACCACATCACTGTCGTGCCAATAATGACGGTAAAGCACACCCTCTTGTATAATATTGCTTAATTATTGTACTGCTTAAACAAGTTGTATGTAACAGTTGAGTAGAGGATGTCATCTTTGGAAATACCTGGAAAAGTAACAAAAAAATAGAATTAACAAAATGAAATTTAGTTAACAATAATGATACTCCACATCTTTGTGTAAATTCAAACAGTTTTTCACAAATAATATTAGATGCTCAGGTTGGGTTAGGGTGGCTTTTCCCTCTGACATATCATCACAGAAATGCACAAGATTCAGGCAAACTTTGAAAACCTGCTCTTTTTTGCTGGTACTTTCCATCAGATACAGTATCAAATTGTGCAAAATGATATGGATAGATTTAAAGAGGGCTATTTCAGTATACATGAAATGTATTCATAGTTTTACTGTAACCTCAAGTATTTTATATTTGAAGTGAAAACTGGTTATGTTAATGTGTTGTTTCAACTTGTTCATTTAATGAAACATAATTATTGCACTAATGGGATCATTTGGTTCAGATTTGATGCTAAATAATTGATTCCATAAATAAAAGTAAATAAAGTAGCTTTGTTTTTTACTGTTTATTTACTACATTACACAACATTACATAACTACATGCATTCCTAACTTTAAAAAAAGGAAAAAAAGAAAGTCAGTTTTCATGGTGCATTCAAATGAACATACTGCAACAGATACCTCAAATGCAGAAAAAAACTTTGAAAAATCTATAAAACTATGGTAACCTACCTGTAAAATAGTCCAGTAGGAAAATGATGGTCAGGAATGTCAAGTATGGTTTGTAAAATATGCATTAATAAAGATTACGGCGTGTCTTTCACTTACCCTCATTAACAGTGATGGGTGTTGTTTTCTTATGTAGATGGTTTAGACCAATACCACACAGGGTCACAAGGAGAAGCAGAGCGGCAACACCAGTTATCACAGTCACAGTCACAACAGGGAAGCCAGAAACACTATCTAGAAAACAAATATCAAACCAAATTAGAAATCATGATGGCACTGATGTGTCAATTTCAAAGCTACCAATATGTTTCTCAAATATCTCTTGTCCATTTTTATCTTCAGGTGTTCAGTGCATGTGTAATTATTATTAAAAACAAAATAATGATATGGTCATAAGAGAGTTTGACATGGTTACTTTCCACCAACAAGACAAGTGATTTGTAGTATCGGATAGTGAAAAATCTTAAAAAGAAAAGTAGTGTTCTCTACCAGACCACAGGATAGTTAGACTAGTAAACAAAATGTGATTTTTATAATGAATTTAATTGATAAAATTCTTGAATAAAAAAGTGAAATGGTAGTGAAGAGCTGATATCTAGAAAAGATAGCATTTACCTTCAAACGCTGTACCTTTGCAGCTTTTCAGGTGAATAACCTTTTCATCTCTGCTAACATTGTTCTGAGCATTACACGTCAAGTTTCCTGTCAGCTGACCGTGTAATCTGATGCTCACACTGGAAACGTTGGCTTTGTCTTGTTTGTCTGTAATCCCAGTCAAGGATTGTGTGTCCACTGTCCAGTTTCTCTGGGACTGGCTGTAGGTTCTGGTCCTCATCAGTACGTAACCGTCCAAACTCAAACTGAACTCTTTGACATCTCCCTCAGAGGAGCAGCTGACCTTCATTTCTTCTGGTGACAAACACATCTGAGACACAGCTGGCTCTGACACAGGAGCTGAAAGACAAACATATGTACTGTATACACTACGTATAAAACCTACTACAATGTAAAATTGACTATCAAATCTGTAAAGTATGGAGCCGATATCTATTCCAATTTCTATTTTGACTGTAGAAAAAACTTCTGAGGCCTAGTTGCTTTTTCACAGTGACAACAGGATTAGTTGTTAGACAGTTCTCAGTGCATGTTTCAGGGCTATTTGTGTACAATATAACAGTTCCTGACTAAAATGAACAATAACAAACCACTTTATCTTGTTATCACAAAACATTCTGGCTATAAATAAGTTATTGGTCCGTGCAGCGTTCTCTACCAGACCACAGATATTATCTGACAAGAACAGACATCTCCTTCCCTTCTGATAGCGCACAAGTCCACATGACTTTAGTTGAGCAGCGTCTCTCTCAGCAGCATCAAAGCCCAGTATCCCCTCCCCACCCGCCTGAACTGGAGACCGAACACTGCTTGAGCTGTTTAATTTCCCACAGGTATAGTTTCGCATATAGTAATCAAAAACATATTTATGATAGTAATCATTCTAAAAATGAGAGTATGATTATCTGTGTGTGTGTATCTCAGACTAATATGAAAAATATGTTGTTATGACGTGATAAGGATCTTGTTAAAATGAGAAGTTTCTCGCTGCCGTAGTCGTCAAATATATATTTGTTTGTTTAATTAACACAAATATTTAATAAGCACCACCCTTTATTGTCTGTTATGCTAGTTTAAAATGTCCGCTTTTTTCCTGTTTTAGATATATAATAGATTTTTTTGTGTACAATTGTATTGAACAAACTTTTTGTTTCAGATTAACTTTTTTTTTTTTTTACCTACCTTGTATTTCTAGATGCACCTTGACGTTTTTCAGTGAAGTACCATTCAAATACCATTCTTCCATCGCGTAATCCCCAGAGTGTCTTTTCATTACATTATTCAGTTTGAATGTTTGATTGGTGAAGATTCCAGATTCATTATTAGTCAGTATCTGATTGTTTTTAATTCTGAAAATCATGTATATGCCATCCTTTGTCAACCTAACTTCTGTACTTGCTGCATTTGGGAGATTAAAAATCAACGGCTGCCCCACTGCTCCAAAACACTGGCGAGCTCCAGTAGCTTCAGACAAATTGCATTCCATAAACCCTGAAGGAAAAGAAAGAAAATACAATTGTCAATGTAAAATACTGACAACAAATAACATCATTTGTAGTAATTTGTGTGTAGCATTTAATTTCAGCAGGGTAAAGGAAATAATAGGTAACTGTTTCAACTTTTTATATCACAATATATTTCCTGTGTTATTAAGCAACTACTAACTATTCAAAGACCTAGATTTACTCTAGATAGAACATTATATAATGTTTTTATTGAACTATTATTATGATTATATGCAATACTGTTTTCTACAGTAACACATTTTTACACTGTGTTTACCTTTTGCCAGAGCTGTTGTTGCCGCAGATGTGATGATCATGTAGACAGAAATCATTGTTGTTAATGCTGTAACACATAAATCAGATGTCATTTTAAATATTAAATTTGATTTATACTCAAATTGTACTTATATACCGTCAAATTAATCAACTGAAGGTCAGTTGGTAACAAGGTAACAAGTTAAATCTAATAAAAAGTCAGCCTGAACAATATGATTAGCATGTCTGGATTATCGTATTTCATAATCACGCAGTTTCAGAAAAAGCACAAGAATTTATACAATCTCAGATTTTATACCTCTACAAACTATAAAATAATGAAAAAACATTCTGCTTTAACTAATGTCGGTATATGTAGATTAAAATTCAAAACTGTCACTCACGGCATTCACAATGGTGCAATGTCTTCTTCATGACTGTTACAGACTGATCTGTGAATTTTCCACTGACAGTGGGCTGGTTTATGCTCTTCTTGTCTTTTTGCAGTCTTGTTGTATGATAAGATTCAAGGAAGCGGTCATTGAGTTGTCACCCACATTGCCAGTGAACACAATACCAAGAATCGCTTTTGTAGTTACAAACTTACTGAACATCTTACACAAATATGGTTTCTCAAACATAAGACAATGCCCAATGCAAGTTTTTTGTTTTTTTTATATTTATTTAAGTATATTTATTTTAACATTACCATGTCCTGCATGATATGTTCCAGTCATTATGTGGATGGCTCCATTCACCTGAGACATTTTCTTAATATTGTGACAACATGTTAATATTTGGAAGAAATATTATGTCCAAAAACGTGAGTATGTTTTATGCAATAAAACAAATGCAGTCTAGGTAATTATGAGCCATAACCTGCACATCTAGTATACATGTGTCTACAGAGGGGCATAATAAAGGATTCACTAACAAACCTAAAAATCTTTAACCCTTTTAAAATAACACACACATTACTTCAAATAGTGCAGAACTCAAACAAACACTGTGCTGTGATTATATTAGTGCATACAGTAATACACTGTTATACACTATTAAGTCGCATACTTCAGCAATAGCTAGATAATTACAACATGTACTTTGGCTTTGCACAATTCCTTAAGGGTTAAGCATGTACAGTTGGTGACATTCTTTTTCTGAGATGCCTAGCAAAAACCAAGTGTTAAAATGTATGTAAAAAGTAAACGTCATAGAATCATGCAAATGTATTATTTTAATCCCAGTTGTTGCCTTTCACACATTGTCTTCTGACTTGTATTATTTAAAATAATTGTGCTTTGTTCTGGAATAAACAGAAAGCCAAATGAGACTTTAAAATATATTCAGTAAAACAGAGTTTCAAGTCACAAGCTAGTTTTCAAAAGCCATCTAGAAATAACACCATTGACACCAGTGCTTCTGCTTAGAAAACTGCAGAGCTCTGAAAACCAAATGAAAAACAAAATACACAGATCACAGAGCTGTTTACTCTGAGGTGTGAGTTTCTATTTCAGCTGCAGACACAGCTGCACAAAAAGCCTCTAGGTGTGACATCCTTTACCTTTGTCAAACAGGAACTGTAAAACTTATTTCCCTTAATATACTAAATAGATTACTTTTGCTCACCTTTAGTTATTCTTGAGCACATAGTACCAGTTTCTTTGAAAAAAACAACACTAAAGTACACATCTTATCATCACATTTCTAATGTCTTTACAAGTTTTTAAAAGCAGAATATTTATTCATAAAGGCATGGACACAGGAGCTGCCTGAAGATGAGAAGTGTTTACACATCAACAATATGAAGAAAGGAACACTTCCTGCCTCTCAATGTACTGTAGCTAAACTTAAAAACACCATACACTACACATTACTAACAAACATCCGCATCACTAAACTCTCTCACATGCAGCACATGTAATGCATAATTAAACAATGTGTGAGACTGACGGTTAGAAAACCACAGGGTTTTTTCTTTCCTTGTCACTGTTTCAGCCATGGTGCGTCATGTGAAAAGCTCACAGCCAGAGGAGAAACTCACTTCCTCTTTGCTGTAAATATTGGTTTCAAATAGTTTGCATTCAATCGTTCTAAGAATTTGTGATAGAATGTTTTTGGGTCTACTGAACTTACAATAAAGCAGACTCGCTGATTGTCAAGTTTAGAGTTTTATTGACTCATCTAAATAAGTTAAGATAAATAAATAAATAAAGCACCAGACATTGCTCCACATTCTACACTGCACCCAACAGTACATATTTTGGGCAGTTATGACATTTGCAGATGAGGTTTCAGTTTTGATCAGCTAACCAGAGGCAGCAATAACAAGGGATCAAGTATTGATCAACAGCAAGAATAATGAGGAAATCTTTTAGCATACTTTATTCAACATTGATTTATTTCATTTTCTCATCAAGTGGTGACTGATGCTTCAGTGCTGGAACATATGGTGATAGGATGAACTAACATCCAGCACTGTATACAAAGACACAATTACAAATGTGTATACTGTATATTTAATTCAGTTAGTTGAACAGGAGATACATACCTGTCCTGCCTACAGTACCAGTGAAAAGTTTGGAAACACTTTCTCATTCAAATGAATGGGAAAGTGTGTTCAAACCTTTGACTTGGACTGTACATCATAATGATAATGACTGATTATAGTGATGATGAAGGAGGTGCCAATCTCCATTTGTTTTGGAGGGCAGAGCTTAGTATGTCAATGTCCAGATCCTTCAGGGCAGTAATTATGGGTATTTGCATTGTGATTACATTATTAATTGTGATAATGGCTGTTATGTATGCATCAGTAGCAGCTAAAATAGTAATGTTTGCTCTAGTAGTGGTAGAATTTACATATCTTAAGTATGTGTGATGGTTGTGTGTGCATTTATACATATTTGTGTTTTCTATTTACCACTCAGCATTGGCTCCCCCTTGTGGTAAAAAATAATTACCACATTACCTTCTTGCAGGTGCTTCTTGCTCTACTGTTGAACATGAATTGTGATGACTATTATAGTTCTATATTCTGTTGAATTTACTGTTGTCATTTCTGGGTAGACAACTGGTGGTTGATTTGAATTGCGGAGATATGTGAACTTGGCAAACTTTGTGTGTCCACTGTCCAGTTTCTCTGGGACTGGCTGTGGGTTCTGGTCCTCACTCTGGCCCAAACTCAAAATGAACTGGACTTCATCTCCCTCAGAGGAGCAGCTGACCTCCATTTCTTCTGGTGACAAACACATCTGAGACACATCTGGCTCTGACACAGGAGCTGAAAGACAAACGCATGTACTGTATACACTACGTATAAAACCTACTACAATGTAAAATTTACTATCAGATCTGTGATGTATGGAGCTGATATCTATTCCGATTTCTATTTTGACTGTAGAAAAAACTTGTGAGGCCTAAGCCGCAGAGACAACAGGATTAGAGTTATTAAACAGTTCTAAGTGCACGTTTGAGGGCTATTCGTGTACATTATAACAATTCCTGATTAAAATGTGATGGAAAACTGAGAACATAGAATGAAAGTTTGAAAATATGGAATGAAACATATTGACTCAAACCTGATGGTGACATCTCATTTGATGACATCAAGATCTTTTAGCCAATAATTTGAGTCATTATATTTCTTTCCAGTGGCCTAAAGAGCACACCAGTGGGAAACTTTGTTGCATGTCGTTACTTGTTTGTTATTACACAGCTTTGTTGAATACCCGATTCTGATTGGTCAATTACACCATTCTACGGTCTGTTATTTCTGAATAGCGGGACCACTGCTATGAATAACAGACTGTTGCTAAGGACGCAGTTAGACTCTGGAGGACTACTTTCAATCATATCAATCCGCAGAAAGAAGGCCGGTAAAATTACCAACTAAAAAAACATTAGAGATAATGTCTGTGACCGGGCACAGATGTGACGGCGGCCTGAAGAGCTACTGGGCTCCAACCATTACAGAAAGGGAAAAGTTTGGCAAGATCCTGTCTTCCAATCCAGGTAACGGCAGTAGATCTGGTGAGTGCCTCTCTTAGTATAGTTGCGTATCGCTACACACTAACTTAAGTGATAAGCGGTAGTGATAATAGTAATATTGTTACCAGTTGTAACATTAGTAACAATTGTGTTTCCAGGTGTTTCAACTGCAAAGCCCCAGCAAGAGGGAAAAATAGAGATGAATGACAGAAACGTCATAATCTTAAGAGGGCTACAGAGTTTTCATAGATATTCAAGTTGCTATGCATGACAGTTTTTTAGTGGAAGCAATAGAATCATTTTTAAATCAATAAAATCATTTTTAAACCAATATTTTGTATCAGATTATTGATTTCTTTAGTAAATAGCCGTGTAATAAGGGTAATTCAGAGTGATTCAAGACCCCTCTGCTTTGCGTCAGGATCCTGCAACACCCTGTCGGGGTTCATTTCACAATAATGACCCGCTTGCTGTCCATTATCCCTTACTTTTTTCCCTCTCTGGCCTTATGTTTCCTGTCTCTCTTTATTGTTCTGTCTAATAAAAGCAAAATTAACTTGTCAAGTTGGATCCAACAAGAACATAAAGGCTAATTCATAGCAGGCATCTCAAAAATTTTGCATAAGAAATTCAGAGATTATTTTTATATTTTTATAAAATGTAATGAATCTATTAACATGAATGTTGTTTGCAGTATTTTTACAATCCTAAAATGGTATATGTACTGTAAGTAGCTATAAAAGTTAAATAATATGTAAGAAATTATAACCAGTCATATTTATTTACTAATTATTGCTACAAATTTACAAACTATTATCCAAAAGCAAACCCAGACACACTACTGCTATTTCTAATACTCTGATGACAGAAGATTTTCACCTCTTGAGCAATTTGATTTTTATTTTTAAGAGTCAACAGATATAGTAGCAGGGCATTGCTGCCACCATGGCAAAAAACATATTTGTTCCATTTCTTGTTATAACGAGAAACTTTTCTCATTTTAACAAGATCATTTTCATGTTATTCCATTTTTACGAGAAACTTTTCTTGTTATAAAAACAAACCACTTTATCTTGTTATCACAAAACGTTCTGGCTATAAATAAGTTACTGGTCTGTGCAGTGTTCTCTATCAGACCACAGACTATCCACCACCACCCCTGCACCCGCCTGAACTGGAGACCGAACCCTGCTTGAGCTGTTTAATTTCCCACAAGTATAATTTTACATATGATAATCAAAAACATATTTATGATAGTAGTCACTCTAAAAATGCAAGTATAATTATGTCTGTATATATCTCAGACTAACATGAAAAATATCTTTTTATGACGTGATAAGGATCTTCTTAAAATGAGAAAAGTTTCTTGCTGCCGTAATAGTCAAATATACAGTACAGACCAAAAGTTTGGACACACCTTCTAATTCAAAGAGTTTTCTTTATTTTCATGACTATGAAAATTGTAGATTCACACTGAAGGCATCAAAACTATGAATTAACACATGTGGAATTATATACTTAACAAAAAAGTGTGAAACAACTGAAAATATGTCTTATATTCTAGTTTCTTCAAAGTAGCCACCTTTTGCTTTGATTACTGCTTCGCACACTCTTGGCATTCTCTTGATGAGCTTCAAGAGGTAGTCACCTGAAATGGTCTTCCAACAGTCTTGAAGGAGTTCCCAGAGATGCTTAGCACTTGTTGGCCCTTTTGCCTTCACTCTGCGGTCCAGCTCACCCCAAACCATCTCGATTGGGTTCAGGTCCGGTGACTGTGGAGGCCAGGTCATCTGGCGCAGCACCCCATCACTCTCCTTCTTGGTCAAATAGCCCTTACACAGCCTGTAGGTGTGTTTGGGGTCATTGTCCTGTTGAAAAATAAATGATGGTCCAACTAAACGCAAACCGGATGGAATAGATAACTGTTTCAACTTTTTATATTACAATATATTTTCCTGTGTTATTGAGCAATTAACTATTCAAAGACCTAGATTTACTCTAGATAGAACATTAAATCATATTTTTAGTGAATTAATAATATTATTATTATTGTTATTATACACAATACTGTTTTCTACAGTAACATATTTTTACATTGTGTTAATCTTTTACTAGAGCTGTTGTTGCCGCAGATGTGATGATCATGTAGATGGAAATCATTGTTTTTAATGCTGTAACACATAAATCAGATGTCATTTTAAATGTTAAATTTGTATATTTAAACTGTATTTATATACTGTAAAATTACTAAATTTAAGGTCAGTTGTTAGTTTGAAGGTAAAAAGCCAATTCTAATAAAATTCAGCCTGACTAATATGATTAGCATGTCTGTATTATCGTTTTTCATAGTCACAGTTTCAGAAAAAGTATAATAATTTATACCCTCTCAGATTTCATACCTCTACAAACTATAAAATTATTTTAAAAAATGTTTATACTTATGTACTTTGTTGTTTTAGATAAAATTTTAATGACCAAGGAATGTAGCTATGACATACATAACAAAATAAAGAATGAACCTACTGATTTAAACACTTAAGACATTCATGCTGAGGGGAACTTCCTCCCAATTCCATTTACCATTAATACAGTTGCTTTACAATAATTGTTTAGTTGTATGGTAAACAATTATTGCAAAGTGTGTGAACTTCTTGTATCAGTTTTTACATTCAGGAAAGTTTTACTTATATTAATTCAGTAGTGCAGAACTTATATGAACACTGTGCTGTGATTATATTGCAATTATACGCTGTTAAGTTACACAGGCATACTTCAGTCATTTTACTGAATAGATACAGACAGGTGACAAATTAGAGGAAAAACCGATACAGGTCTGAATGCTTGACCCCTACAGAGAGGGGATCTGGTGGCTCTGTCATGGTTTTGGTCCACTTGTCCCCTTAGAGGGAAGGGTCACTGCAAATCAATACAACATTGTTCTGAGTGATCATCTTTATCCTATGATGAAACATTTCTATCGTGATGGGAGTGGTCTCTTCCAGGATGACAATGCCCCTGTCCATAGGGCACAATGGTTTGATGAGTATGAAAATGATGTGAATCATATTCTATGGCCTTAACAGTCACCAGTTGAACACCTATGGGAGATTTTGGACTGACATGTTAGCGTTCTCCACCACTATCATCAAAACACCAAATGAGGAAATATCTTTTCGAAGAATGGTGTTCATCCCTCCAGTAGAGTTGCAGAGACTTGTAGAATTAATGCTAAGGCACATTGAAGCTGTTCTGCGGCACATGGTGGCCCAACACCTTACTAACACCCTTTATATTGGTTTTTCTGTTAATTTGTCACCTGTCTGTAATTTCAACATACATTTTGGCTTTGCACAATTCTTTAAGGGTTAAGCATGTACAGTTAGTGACATTCTCTTTCTGAGATGCCTAGCAAAAAACAAGTGTTAAAATGTGCATCAAAAGTAAGAATTATACTGATGTATTATTTTAATTTTCCCAGTTGTTGCCTTTCACACACTGTATTTCTACTTTTATTATTTTAAATAATTGTGCTTTCTTCTGAAAAAAACAGAAAGCCAAATGAGACTTTAAAATATATTCAGTAAAAGAGCTTCAAGTAAGAAACTAGTTGTCAAAAGGCATTTAGAAATAATACCTTTGACACCAGTGCTTTCACTTTTAAAACTGCAGAACACTGAAAACCAAATGAAAATACACAGATCACGGAAGTCTTTACTCTGAGGTTTGAGTTTCCATTTCAGCTGCAGACACAACTGTACAGAAAGCCTCCAGGTGTGACATCCTTTACCTTTGTCAAACAGGCACTATAAAACTTATTTCCATCAATATACTGAATAAATTACTTTTACTCACCTTTAGTTATTCTTGAGCACACAGTACCAGTTTCTCTGAAAAAACAACTTTAAATAAAACAGCTTATCATCACATTTCTAATGTCTGTACAAGTATGTAAATGCAGACTATTTATTCATAAAGACATGGGCACAGGAGCTGCATGAAGATGAGAGGTTTTTACACATTGACAACATGAAGAAAGGAACATTTCCTGCCTCTCAATGTGCTGCAGCCAAACTTAAAAACCCATACACTACACATTACTAACAACATCTACATCACTAAACTTTCTCATATGCAGCACCAGTAATGCAGAATTAAACCACGCGTGAGACTGACAGTTAAGAAACCACAGGGTTTTTTCTTTATTTGTCACTGTCTCAGTCATGGTGCGTCATGTGAAACGCTCACAGCCAGAGGAGAAACTCACCTCCTCTCTGCTGTAACTATTGTTTCCAAATAGTTTGCGTTCAAATGTTTTTGCGTCTACTGAACTTACAAGAAAGTCGACTCGTTTACTGTCAAGTTTAGAATTTTACTGACTCAGGCAAACTGGCCTCAGATCAACGCTGGTATATCCAGATGTTTTCAGAATAAAGTCAACTACAGCACAGAAAAGAAGAACATCAGCATCTAATGGTTGACTTGAGTTATTTATGTGACCTCACTTTTTTTTCCTCTCTCATTTACTCTTTCTCACTCAGTCAAGAGATAATTTAAGCTTTTTTATACACTATTTTGTTGGCATAATATATATCAATGCACCTGCACATCCAATATCCAGAAGGCAGCCTTCGAGACATTGGGAGAGGCATCACGGCACCATATTTTAAAAAGACTGTCATACTGTAAATACTGTAAATGTAAACAAGTACAAGTACTTCAAAATTGCACTTACTATATTGAAAGTGCAGTTGACCAAATTTACTTGGGTCCTTTTCAATTAAATGTGGTGAACAGTGGCTCCCCCTTGTGGTAAAATAGTAATTACCACATTACCTTCTTGCAGGTGCTTCTCGTTTACTGTTGGACATGAATTGTGACAATTCTGGTTTTATTTTCTGTGGAATTTACTGTTGTCACATCCAAACTAATCATTAACACAGACTTAGCGCTTGTTTAATGCCAATGTTTTTATATCGTATCTTTAAAAGTAGAAAGTGTAGACCAGCACTGCTATAGCTCCCTTACAATAAAATCTAATTTCATTTTACCTTAAAGTATATGTAATCCAGATGTTACCCATGAGGTACATTTTTTATTGCTACAGTACTAACAAATTACTGATTAAAAAACAAAGTCATAAAGCAAAAACTGTCTACTGTCTTTTACCAGTTGTGTGGAAACCTTAAAACAGTTTTATCTTCCTCTCTTTGTGCTGGACCTTCATTTGGTTTATATGGTGAAACACAGACAGGAAACAGAATGAAAAGAAACTGTGTTGGTTGTATTGATCATTAGAACAACAAGTAAATCTGTCACTACATGTTTATTAAAGAATATGTTTTCCAATACCAGACACAATTACAAAGCAAATCACTGAAAATAAAAGCACTGTCACATTTGGAAAGCAAATGCATGAAGGCTTAAAAAACAAACTCTACAGATTCAAAATGTTATCTGAAAAATCAAAAGAAAAAGGTACTCCACTTACTGGGAGAACAGTCTGTTGTGAAATATAGTACTGCTGGGCATGGACATATTCTACAGATAGAGACTGTATAATGCAGGCTGTTGTATGATTAACATTTGATATGAATATTGTGCTGCATTTTGTATGTAACAGCTGAGTAGAGAATGACATCTTTGGAAATACCTGGAAAAGTAACATAAACAAGCATTAACAAAATTTAATTTAGTTAACAATAATCAATAATTGATGCTATGAACAACAGCTCTGTTTCTGCAAGTTATAGACCATTTATTACTATATTACATAACATTATATAACTACATAGCTTACATGCCTAACTTTAAAAAAAGAAAAAAGAATACCTCCTGCAATACATATTACATTGCTACCCTCTAAGAAGCCATTCATTTGCTTTCATCTCAGAGTAGTGTAAAAATCTGCAAGGATAATTTATTAGTGAACATTGATACATACATACAAAAGGATATAATTAATTTGTGGTAACGCATCCAATCAGTTTTATAAAAACTTTCTTACAACAAAAAGTTTCAAATGGTGGGAATTAGCGATGAACTTGAGCTTCAGTTTTGGGGTTTTCTGCAAAGTCAAGTATATGTACAGTACGTGGTTTGTATCTTGAACGTGCTCAATTCTGCATCAATCTCAGTTTGGTCAATTTATATAAGATTATATCTATCCATGCTTTATTCTACGTCCTATGAATAATAGTTTTTTTCTAAGTTGACAAGAAAATTAAATAGACCTCCTGGTCTCAGGGGAAATGAAGACAATGGAGAACATCTTTCTCTTACCTTCCTTAATTGCTGTGGGTTGTGTTTTCTTATGTAACTGATAAATACCAAGACATGGGTCCAAAAGGACAAGAAGGACAATAACAGCACCAGCTATCATAGCCACAGTCCCAACAAGGAAGTCGGAATTGGAAGCTAGAAACACAAACAAATATTAGATACTATGATAAAATTACAGTAGAGACTTTGATGATGCAGACATGTGATTCTCAGTGTTATCTCTGATATTTCTTGTCCATTGTTGCATCCTCTATTAAGTGTTTGACATGATATTTACTAGCTGTAGCTGTGTGCTTGCATCAGGGATGCATCAGTTGAAGACATAGCCCTAGTGAGAATGAATAGGAAGCAGCTACCTACACTGAAAATAGCCTCAACTCAACTGAAGACATTGTTTCCAAAGTTCAGGAGACTGACTATAGGTTAGTGGTTATAGTACTGCCAACATCATATAGGAAGATTTTATTGTATCTTCATTGATGTAATTGGTTTTGCAGCTTCTAATTTCATGACATTAAATGTTTACTGCAATAACACAGTAACACTATGTTACACTACTGTATATAAATAGATGTACAGTGGAAACAGCTGTCTGGGACACTGCAGTAGACCGAGGAAAGGTAGAAAAAGGAAATTTGCTATGTGCTTAGAATTGTATTATTTGTAACAGAAATAAGTGAAATGGCAAAGGGGAGTTAATATCAAGTAAAAGAAACAAATGATTAGAATTTTTTTTAAAACAGTGTACCTTTACAGCCTGTCAGGTGAATAACAGCTTCATGTTTGCTGAAACTGTTCCAAACATGACAGGTCAAGTTTCCCATCAGCTGACCGCGTAAGCTGATGCTCACATTTGAAGCACCGGCTTTGTCTTGTGGTGTAGTTACACTCCCAGCCTGTGAGTGCATGTTTGCTGTCATGCAGCTCGGGGACTGGCTGTGGACTCTAGTGTGCATCAGTACGTAACCGTCCAAACTCAAAATGAGCTCGACTTCATCTCCCTCAGAGAAACAGCTGACCTTCATTTGTTCTGGTGACAAACACATCTGAGACACAACTGGCTCTGACACAGGAGCTGAAAGACAAACATAGTCATACATAATACTATTTATGAAGTCTAATACAAAGTAAATATATATATACATGTCATTATTGGCATTTATTTTAAACCCTAAAATTATATAAGAATGAGAAATCATAGTTACAAAAGAAAAAAAAAATTACAAATTCACAATTTTTAATCCTGATTAGATTTACATTGTTGAAAATATTAAATGAAAATTAGAGAATGTGGATTGAAGCATAATAGCCTGCTGCATAGATCACAGCTAGATTCTGGTAAATTAATGAATGATGAATTATCTAACAATCAATAATTACACTTGTGCCTGTGCATATAGGTCCAAAGTGATATAATAAAGCAATTTGCTTTTATTGCACGTTTAAGCAAATCAAATCCAGTCATTATATTTACTGCAGTATTCTATCAATCCAGTTCCAGTTTCTTTCTTCTGTTCTGTCTAATAAAGGCAAAATGGCCCAAAAAGTAAAAACTAGTGTGCTTATATTTCTTGTCAAGTTTGATCAAGTCAGTTAATTATAGTTAATTTACATCAGACACCTTACTGAAATACACACACAACCATACGTAAGAAATTAATTTCCATTTCTCCAAACCCAAAAACATGGCTGCAATATAGTCATATAGCACCATATATATCAGCCAAGTTTAAACTGAAATCTTTTCATACACAACTGGAATTGATGTCATTGTTGTTTCTACAATTTAACCTTATTTTTTAACCTTACCTCTTATTTCTAAATGTACACTGAGTTGTTTCAGTAAAGTACCATTCAGTCCAAATTCTTCCACCTGGTAATCCCCAGTGTCTCTTCATTGCATTACCTAATTTGAATGTTCCATTAGTGAAGAGTTCAGGCTGATTCACATATTCAATGTGTGAAGTCACTGTCTGATTTTTTGCTATTTTCAATATTATATATTTGTTATCTTTTATCAGTTTTATCTCTCTATTTTTTGTATTTGGCAGATGAAAAAGCAACGGTTGACCCAGGACTCCAAGACACTGCTGGGCTCCGGCAGGCTCAGAGAAACTGCATTTAGTAGACCCTAAAAACAAACAAAAACAATAAAATGTAAAATACTGATTTAAAAATAATAATAGAAATAATTGTAATACAATTGTTATTGTATTCTTGTATTTTGCTCCAACAACTTTCCAGTAACTATTAAAAGTCATAGTTTTATTGCAAATTAACATTAAGTGTAGTAAAAAGTGCTGAGTATAAAATATGGGTTTTAAAAATGTAAACTCTTCTGCCTTTCTTAAAATATTGCATCTTTTTCTTTTCTGATGTCTGATCCACACCATATTGTTAACGGCACAGTTAGCCTGAAGTGTACCTTTTGCCAGCACTGTTGTTGCGAGAGCTATGAGGATTATGTAGATGGACATCATGTCTTTACTACTGTAACACATAAATCAAATTATCATAAGAATGCTTCATGTTAAAAATGACCATATTCATGCTTGAAGGTTCATACATATACTGCATGTGGCCTTTCCTAACTTACATACAAGTAGCTCTTAGTTTCAAGTTAAAATGTCAACTCAATAAACATTAAGCCTGGACAATATGAATAACTAATATCAGCATGCGTACATTGATTCAAATTCAAAACTGTCACTCACAGCATTTGCAATCGTATGACGTCTTCTTTGTAGCTGTTAAAGACTGACCTGTGAATTTTCCACTGACGGCGAGTTGGTTTATTTCTGATCTTTTTGCTGTGTGATAAGAATCAAGGAAGTAGCTACTGAGCTGCCACCCACATTCTGCTAGTGACCAAAATGAATTCATCGCTATTGTAGCTAAATGTACTGTACTGTCTTGCATTATTCAGATGAAATCTGCTAAACTTGAATATGGCTTCTCAAACTTTAAATAATGGTCAATACAAGTTATTGGTGCAGAAAGTGGTTCATTTGTGCTGTCTTCAGTTTTACCTTTTTCATCTTGTGCTGTGTAAAATGTTCCAGTTATAAAAAAAACTTGAGTCATTTTCTAATTGCATTTACAACAGTTTAATTGGTACGGTCAAGGAATTGGTATTCTGTATATTGTCACTGTGTGGAGAGTGTGTGGTTGTAGGGGGAGAGTTTAAACAACTAGGTGATGTGGCTGTGACTTTTCCTGAGATTATTAGTGAGTTGTGCTGTGCTGACCAGGGCAATATACCTGTAAATCCACTGTAAGGTTTTGTCTAGATGATTTGCTGTGATCCACTGCAATATGTTGATCATGTAAACGATTTTTTATTAAATATATAGTGCACTTTGAATGTCAAGTTTTAATTTGGCCTTGTAGCTGGTTCATATTGTTGTTGTGGTGAAACTGTGTTATAGTTTATGTGGAACAGAGCGCAAAGTCACAAGCTAGTTCTTTAATACCCATTTAGAAATACTATGTTGTAAACACATGTTAAACCTGCCTGAAGATGAGAGATGTTCCTGCAAAAGATACACTGTAGCAACATACTGTATAGCCACAGCACAGAAAAGCAAACTATGACTCATAAATAGGTGCGTCACTAAACTTTTTCACAGACAACACGAGTAATGTGAAATTAAACAATGTATGAGAATAACAGTTAAAAACCACAAGTTTTTCTTTCTTTGTCACTGCCACCACCGCAGTGCCTTGTTTGAAACTTTCACAGCCCCAAAAGAGACTCAACTCATTTCTGCTGTAAACACAGGTAGTTGTGGTTGGTTCCAATTAATTCGCATGCAAGCCTGCAAAGAATCTGTGGTCATAGAGTGGTAAATGTTCAATTTTTAATTTTAGAGTTTTATTTGCTCATACAAATCAGTAAAAAAAAAATGCAGCTGCATGAGAAGCACCAGAAATTGCTGCTCATTTTAAGCAGCACCTGAAAACATGTGCTAAATGCTGCTTAAATGACATTTTCAGATAATCTTGTGTTCTACCATTATCTTCCATTATTATTTTTTTAATCAGTGATGAAAGTGCAGTACAGTAGAGTGGACATAATGGCATAATAAGGGGTCTTCACAGCAGTAAACACTCACACAAAACAAGCAAACAAAGAAAACCAAAGCAAAATAGACAAGCAGTTTGAAACAGGATAGTTATAGCTCCTCTTTTTTTTCTTTTTAAATGCAGTTAGATGGATACAAGGTTGAATCTCCCATCAACAGCAGGAACCAGGAGGAAAGGTTTTTGCATACTACTTCACTTTAAGAAACGCATCTTAAAGTGTGTTTGAGCGTCTTTATGTCATCACAGTTACAGTTCTCAAAAGCTATCACTCTGTATGATGGGAAGAAACCAACATGCTATTTATTACTGCAACTATTCATACCGTACTCATCTGACCGTCTTCCTGAATGACATACTAGACAAGACTTATGCTGTTTTGGTACGTGGGCTTTTGGGTTTTTTATTGCTTCATAACAACAGGCTTATAATTAACCAGTTACACATCTCCTTTTCTTCAGCAAATGAGTGTTAGATATTTCTTTTAATTTTGGAAATAGCACTACAGGTGAGTGCTCTTCAGTTGAGTACTGTGATTGTTTGCCTTTATGTCTATGGACCATACTGCCGACATGTTATTCTCTAAAGACATGTTAGTTGCTGTGTTGTCTTTGTCGTTTTCCTCATTATATTGTAGATCACAACATCCAGGTTTGTCTGGTCCTCTTTGTTCCTTCCAGCTCTTATCAATCTCTTGTTCCCTCTCTCTTACTTTTCTCTCAGGGTTGATATTAATGCCCTCCAGGGTTGTTACAGGACCATCATTTCCCTTACAACTCCAACCTAGAAGCAAAAACAAAGGAGCTCAGACTTTCAGAAACCAGGAGGAGGTTATTCAGAATCATAATATCAGCAGGGAGTAAGGTGGTTAAGTCTGTATTGCTGTACTGTATAATAAGAAAAAAATAATGGGCTAACAGTGCTATATTTACCTCTCCCTTGCCTGCTCCAAAGAGTCACCCTGGTGATGAGGTTATCCAGGGGTTGCAGCGAGGTCATCCAAGCAGGCAAGAAGTCCCAGTCCCGCAGTCTGATGGGCAAACAATTGGGTCTGCGCACCTGGAGAATGTTTACTGTTGCAACAAATATAATCACCATAATGACTGGTATGCCAACCCCGGCCATCACCCTCCAGCCAGCCATGGAGAGGGCAAACACCAGGGATGGGAGCAGCAGAAAGCAGACGAGTAGGTAGAGCACAGCAAACCAGCGGTACCTGTGTATATGTAAGTTATTTTAGCTTATCATTTCTGTATTTTATTGGGGTCACACAGTAACTTTAATAGAATTGTGACATGATGTTAATTATATTCATCTCAATAGTTCAGACACTTCTTGGTTTTCCAGCTTTTATTACATCAGTAGAATATTTTGATTTCACTTGTAGGTTCAGCTAACTTCTTTAGTTATTTTGTTCGTTGAGTAAAAATAAATACTATTGCTATTCGTACCTGGAAGTGCAGTTACCAAGGGCACAGGCCATACGTATGGGTAGGCGGGTGGCTGGTATTGGATACCATAGCAGGATACCAAGGAGGTTAAAGAAAAAATGGCATAGAGCAACCTGAAAGAAAAGAGTAGATAGAGGAGGATGAAAGATGCGAGCATAGGAATGAGACAGAGAGAAAACCACAGAATGTTTTTGTTATGGTGTTTTGGGTGGTTTGCAGGGCATGTCTATACTATATGGCTGCTATGATGTTCTGACTGCTTGGGCTTTACTAAATGCTTTGTAGGTGGTTAATGGGGTTAATGTATTCTATTTTGAGTCTGTGTAGATGCTAGGGTTTTGATAGGTGATTATTGCCATGGTCATTCTGTGTGGTTGCTAGGTGGTTACCAAGGTAAATGAGGCTGTCAATAAGGTAACTTTAGTAAGTTGCTGTGGAGTATTACATATTTTCTTGGATGTATTATGATTTTGTATATGTGCATACATGTGTGTGTGTGTGTGTGTGTGTGTGTGTGTGTGTATACCTGTGTGGCAGCTGCTAGCTTATCCCCTGGACTAGCCAGCGCTGCCAGTGTGGCTGTTGTAGTGGTTCCGAGGTTGGACCCAAGGGTTAAAGGGTAGGCTCTTTCAATGCTGATCACACCAATCCCTGAGGGTTCATAGCATGAGTTACAACAGGTACAATACAGGTAAAACACATCAGTAATACATTAGAACTAATGAAAGGTCAAAGTACGACTTTAAAATGTTAATGGGTAACCTAGCTTTCAAGAACATTGCTAGAGTTTTATGGTCAAAGACAAAAGGCAAGGCAAGTTTATTTGTATAGCACATTTCAACAACAAGGCAATTCAAAGTGCTTTACATAGAGCATAAAAGGCATCAAAACAGAGTATAAAAGCAACACAAGTATAAAAACAATTAAAAGTGTTAAATTTGGAAATAAAAAGAAGCTAAAAGGGAATAAGACAGATAAAACAAGAGAATAAAAGTTACAGTGTAGTGTAAAATACTAACCCTCAAATTTGATTTAATAAAAGGCAGCGGCAAACAGAAAAGTCTGCAGCTGTGATTTAAAAGAACTGAGAGTTGCAGCAGACCTGCAGTTTTCTGGGAGTTTGTTCCAGATATGTGGAGCATAAAAACTGAACGCTGCTTCTCCATGTTTAGTTTTTACTCTGGAGACAGAAAGCAGACCTGTCCCAGACGACCTGAGAGGTCTAGATGGTTCATAATGTAGCAGCAGATCAGAAATGTATTTTATCCCTAAACCATTCAGTGCTTTATAAACCAACAGCAGTATCTTAAAATCAATTCTTTGACAGACAGGAAGCCAGTGTAAGGATCTGAGAACTGGAGTTATATGATCCACTTTCTTGATCTTAGTGAGGACTCGAGCAGCAGCGTTCTGAATCAGCTGCAGCTGCCTGATTGATTTTTTAGGGAGACCCGTGAAGACACTTTTACAGTAGTCAAGTCTACTGAAGATAAATGCATGGACAAGTTTTTACAAATCCTGCTGAGATATAAGTCCTTTAATTCTTGATATATGCCTCAGGTGATAGTAGGCTGACTTTGTAATTGTCTTAATCTGACTGTTGAAATTCAGGTCTGAGTCCATGACTACACCAAGATTTCTGGCTTGGTTTGCAGTTTTTAACATTATCGATTGAAGCTGAGTGCTGACTTTTAAAAGTTCTTCCTTGGCTCCAAAAACAATTTAAACAAAAGCAGGTCCTCCTTCAGGTTTAGCATAGACAGTGAAACCAATAAGATTTTGCTATTGTAGAGATACAGTATGTCTAAAACTGTACTAATCTCCTACACATGGAGGATTTATAACAAACATGTTTAACCATTATCTAGTGCAGTCTTGTTAATGCTGCACCAAGCTAGCAGAGTCCTGCATCTAACTGTAAAAACACTGAGATGGTAATTTATTTACTGAGTTGGTGGAAAGTAAAAGAGTAGGGAATGTTGCTGCAATATCCAACACAAACAGTCTATTTCATGCATAATAAATACCAAGGTAGTAAATATATTATGCAATTTCAGAAACATTTAGGGAACCACAATCATCTGTCAATGCAAAGTTCACACCTGTGTCGCATGTAGGTGGCAAATAGTGGGTATATTGAAAAATACAGCAAAACTCAATGTCAAAAAAGTGCATCTCTTTTATTGATTATACCCTCAATGGCAAATTTGTCGTGACACAAATAGTGTGTGAGAGTGTGTTTATTACCTATAAGCGGTGTGATGGCAGAGGTGAAGACAGAACTACTCTGAACCAAAAAGGTCATGCCTGCTCCTACTAACAGAGCCAGATAACCTGCCAGCCAGGTAAAAGGGAAGGGGAAATCTGTAGGACATGACAAGACAAGCCATAAGCATAAACAGTATATATACTTGATGGCACATGTGTTTTTACTTTTACATTACATTTATACCCTTGTGAAGTGTAGCTGAAAGGTATTTAGGAAAAGGGCTTTCATATTCTTGTATTACCTGTATTAACAACTGTATTAATAGCATTGGCCACCTGACCCCTCAGCAGGGAGTTAAGCAGTTTTACAAGCAATATCAGACAACTACACAGCACCAACAGGGAGCAAGCCAGGAGGATCAGACCTATCGCCAAGTCTGACAAAGAGCAGTCCACAAAGAGATGCATACCTGGGCAGAGAGGCAGAGACATGACGTCATAAGTTTTTGATACAGAACAAGATTTCTGAAGTAGGAAACAAAATTTAACTACCAGGTTGTAAAGGAAAGAAATAATTCAGCGACTCTCTGAGAACAACTGACAAACTTAGTAATCAGTGTTTTTTATTTGCAGAGCATCTTGATTATTGATGATTGGTGCAGAAGGAAATCTAGTGGTTAAAACGCTCAAGTAGACAGGAAAATGAGAGATGAAGAGTGGAGAGGAGAGATGTTATTCTGTCACAGACAACTTAAAAATTTTAAATCACTGGAATACTTGAAAACTGGCATACATTTCTGTGTGTGTTCGGAAAGGTTGTGTGTTCTCCAGGTTGTTTCATTGTCCTGTCAGCAATGATAAACAGGTAGAGTGTAGACTGAGGCAAAGAGACGGTGGGACACTTTCAAAATGTCACATATTTAATACGTATCTAATTTTGCACATTCAATACATGAACAACTCTACTTTATAAATAGTGGAATACAGGTAGCATGATGTACATAAACAATCTGGTCACATTTTTTTGTTCTTTTTTTGTTAAAAGAGACAAATGTATTAATTGAGGGAATGGGACACAAGAAGAGAAAGGGAGTAACTTGACATATCATACCAGTACCATCATGTTTGTGGTTAGACACCAGTGCTTCACCAGACTCTTGTTTCTCACACTCTGGTCTCCTGTAGCGATGGCTGCAATAACTGACCGATCCAGCTACAAAGAGTGAATTATCTTATTATGTGATTATTATGGTGTTAGAATTAGTTAATTGCTGCCATCAATTGTCTACAGAGAGATTACGCATTTTACCTGCCAGCTCTTTGGTAGAAAATGGTTTTTGTTTCACTATAGCATAATACACCAATGAGGTGTACACATTGTCTATGCAAAAGGCCCACTTTGACAGTTTTTAACTTGATTTTTTTGCTTCAGTGCTGCTTCTGTCTGCAGTCTAACAGGTTATTTTTCTTCTCATGCCCTCAAGAACCTTTGCTTAATTTTCCACTGCTGCTGTCTGCTATTAAACTGATAGAGAATAATTATGCAAAATCTGTTAAATATGTAAGCTTTTAGTAGGAGACCTCTTTCTCTCTATTTTCACTTCATGGTTGGGGAGTGCAAATTCCATTTTACATCAGTTTTCCAATGTGAAATAGAGGATGTAATGTTTGATAAAGTTTATGCTTTTTAAAACTATTTGGTTTTAGCACATATTTTTGTAGTACTCATTCTAAAGAAAGCCTGTCAATTGCTTCTTATGTTCTATTCCCATCTGTTCTGTTCTGCTTTCTAGGTCTTTATCCTTTTTTGAATTCACTTTTGTATAAGTATTTGTTTGTGTCTGAGTTAAAAAAATATCTGCCATACTTATGGAGATACAGTATGTAGGTAGAGTACCTGGATAATCTTTTTAGTGAGTGGCTCAGTGAGGACTTTAAGAAGTTCAGGTGCTTCCTCTCCAGTACTGAACTGTAGCGTGTTGACCACGACCTGTGACAGATACCTCAACAGACCGCTCACAGCTTCCAGAGGGAGAAGCACCAGGACAGACAACCAGTTAAAACAGTCATGGACTGTAGCTCCTGCAAATGCCCTGGAAAAAAACATAATTTCAGTGATTTAAAAAAAAAACCCAAAAAACACACAAATATGCACAATACAAATATTTAGTACATACAGCCCTACCGTTCAAACTCTTCTCTCTCCCCAGCTTGCATCAGAGCAACAATAGTATTAGTGACTGATGTTCCAATGTTGGAGCCCATGATGATTGGAATAGCTGACCGAACATCCAGCACTGTACCGAAAGACATCATTAGAAAAATGTGTATATATAAATATAGATCAATTAATAGAACAGGAGAAATGGGGTTCTGTTGAACAGACTTTTAAGTATATTATCCATGACAAACGTTGCAGATTTTTTAATACATTGACTCACAACCAGAAGAGACGAGGCTGACTATGATGGAAGTTGAGGTGGAGGAGCTCTGGACCAACACTGTCACTAGTATTCCCACCACAAGTCCTGCCACTGGATTAGACAAGATGGCATTTTCCTGAAAGATATCTCCTGCTACCCTGCCTGGAAGGGAAAGACAAACAAAGAGTGACAGGCAGGCAGAAAGCATTAATATCAAAATCAGGTTGGGCATCCAAAGAGTAGCTAATATAGACAATTATGTGTCTACGTGTGTTACTACAGTTTATACTATATTTAAATGGTAATGTGAGTTACTGAATACTGTCAAGTTGAAAGGTTGATGAAGATAATTATGATGAATGATGGCTGCTTACCCCCAGCTAGTTGGAAGGCAGAGCTTAAAATGTCAAGGGAACACACAAAGATGTACAGGAGCAGAACGAGGAGCGGGATTTTGCAGAGAGCAGATACCACGGTTTTCACTTGCTGTGTTCTCAGCTGAGTTTCCATAGTCTGATCCTGTAGGGCACCGATTATGGGTAATTGAAGCAGAATTCATAGTGCTTAGTGCCTGTAGTAGTGGTACTTGTAGTGATAGTAGTCGTAGTATTTATGTAAGCAGCAGAAGTTGTGAAAGTAGTATTTGTTGTGTTATGTTATTAAATGATACTACCAAACAGAACTACTACAGAACACTCAAAGATTTGTTTTAACATTACAAAACATTCACTGTAACCAAAATTGTGACCAAAACACAAATGAATTGCAGAACAACATTTTCTTGCTTCAAGCATGCAGTTTGTGCAGATACTATTATTTCAACATACCTTGGGTTTTTGAGAAATGGTGCCTCTGCTTCAGAAAGTGAATGCTCACTTAGATTGCAGCTGATAGCAATAAGTAAAACATAATTAATTTAATTTCTTTGAGTGAAAAGACAAGAACCAAGGGACCTAATGCACTAAATTGTATAACTTACAAGAAAAGGGAAAAGAGAGACAGGATAAGAGAAGGGAAGATGAGAAAGAGGAAGATAGAAAGGCATACAAAGAAAGGGAGGTGCTACTGTGTAGAGTAGATTAACTATTTGCAGAGCACGGTTTGACTGGTGGTATAATGTAAAGCCAAGACTCTCTCACTCATTCTGTCTTTCTTTGTATCACTCTGTGGCAGCATCTATAAACATTACCTATGTACTGTATATGATATGATTCCATGGTTTTAGTTTAATATTCACTTTACTATTTACCAAAGAGGCTACTACGGAACTGATAAACCAAAAATATAACCATATAACCATGAATGTCTGTCACTGACTGAGTGAGTCAGGGAGTGATGAAGTTACACCATTGGTTAGCCAGAATTGACAATCAGGACCATAGACTGTAAAAAAAAAATGTGGACGTAGTCACCATGACGTCACCCATTGGTTTGTGGATTGCCATTAAGTTTAGCAATTTGACTGTTGCCATCATGGATTTGACCGTCGCCATCTTGGATATTTGGAGCCAGAAGTGACAATATTTCGACCAGAGGGTGGAGCTGACCATAGCGCTAGCTGCTAGCTTGGTTAGCACAGTGCATTTACAGTCTGTGATTAACTGTGATATTGCTCATGCTAATAATAATTTTTGCTAGCGAAAAACAGATTTAAAACCATTAAAACCAGTATATGCTATATATATATATATATATAGTATAGGCCTATACTCTGTGAATCTGGGATTATGCCATGATTACATTATGTTATCAACATTTTAGCCGTGGTAGCAACTTGTCAATCACAAGGCAGCCATGCCATAAAACATATGCTGCTTTATCATCTATTTTATTCTAAATGGGGCCATAATTTACAAAATGAACATCATGCTGTATTGAAGAAGACTTTAAAGTAGCAATTGAGACCATAAACTCATTAGGATTGTTTACTGAGGTAATAAATCAAGTGAAAAGTAGGGTCATTTTCTCATAGACTTCCATACAGTCGGACTTCTTTATGTAACCGGTGGAGTTCAGTTTTTTTTTTGGAGTTCAGCCACAGAGCAATTACGCTTATGGCACTCAAATGGCCAGCAGTGGCCCTAATCGGAAGATCAGCGGAAGTATCCTTGGGCAAGATACTTGTTGTGCCATCGGTGTGTGGGTGTGTGTGTGAATGAGCATTAGAACTCCCGATTAGCAGATTGGCACGTTGCATGGCAGCATGCCATCAATTAATGAATGTGTGTGTGAATGGGTGAATGTTGGCATGTGGTGTAAAGCGCTTTGAGTGGTTGGAAAACAATAAAAGCACTATATTAATACAGCCAATTAACCATTTATTATTTGCTGGCACAGTGCATAGGGCATAGTCGACTGCGAGTTTACAGGCTGTAGATAAGACACATTCCCACAAAGACATTATCGAAGACAGCACTTGTAGAGTAATCAGGTGGATTTCAGAAATTATGAAGGATTATGATGAAACTACAGCCTTTCTGGGTGATTGGGGACGTTTCCAACAGATTGTCTTCTTTCTGCTCTGTGCCAGCACTGTCCCCAACGGATTTGGAGTTTTATCCATCGTCTTCGTGGCTGACATTCCCAGTCACCACTGCATGGTTCCTGTTGACCTGACTGAAGATTGGCAAAATGCTATCATACCAATAGAGGTAAATGACTGCACGACTGACAATTTGGAACTGTGCAAATACATAACTTTCTTAAGTTTGGTTTATGCTCATTCAGACCTAGTTCACACTCATGGGGTTGTCCAACCATGTCGGCAGTCAAAAGTGTTTATAGTTGTTCTGAAAGCAAATAATCTTGAACAGACTTACAGAAAAGGTGCATGTTCATAGTTAATTAAGATACAGTTTTACAATGATATGGGCTCACTAAGAACTTTAAAGCTTTGTGGTTTCAGGCTTCTACAAATAATCTATAAATACAGACCTATGACACTTTAAACAGTTTAAGTACCCGCTGTAGATCTGCAAAACTTAACAACATTGATAAGATGTTAAAGCACAGTCATAAACAGTACAACTGATGAAGTTTATGTATTTTTCTGCCTTTGTTGTAAAAATCAAGCCCTCATAAACAGACTGATAAAGTGGTATGGCACGTTCCAGGGTTATACATGATACATGAAGGTAAATAGAAAGGTACAGGTACTGTAAGGACATAGCTGTCAGCGCCATATAGTCCAAAGCCCACTGAGGTTTCACAATTTTAACACATACACAGAATGGCACCATACAAGGGATACGTGCACTGAAACAGAAATGTTCATTATAATGTTTGTGTCATTGTGACTGTGAGGTGGTGAACGGGAAACAGGAGCGGAGCCGATGCAGCAGATACAGGCTGGATGTGGTCAGAAATCTCTCTGCTCAGGGACTCATTCCTGGCATTGACGTCAACCTCACTGACCTGCAGCAGGAGAAATGTGTGGATGGATGGACCTACAGCAAAGACATCTACCAATCCACCATAGTCTCTGAGGTATGCATGTGTATGCTTGCAATAGTTGAAGTTAAAATCATAACATGAATGCAGATTCCCTCTTGTCATCGTATTTTTTGCAATATTTTTGAGAACTGTCACTGTTTTGTGCTTTTATTTTTCCTAAATGTCTCCTTAATGTATGGATATTCCAGTATGACCTGGTGTGCAGTGAGCAGTGGAAGCAGCCTTTCACCGCCACGCTTTACTTCCTAGGAGTTCTTGTTGGATCCTTCTTCTCAGGACAGCTCTCAGATCGGTACTGAGAACACAAACTCAGTGTGATGCATGCATGCCTTGAAAAGTGACTTTTGAACTTATTTAGTTAGTTTTACTTTTGTGCTGTCCTATTCTTCATGGATCATTTTGAGCCCTTGTGCTAGATGTTGTTTGATATTCCATCTTTTTTCTGTTTTAAATTCTAAATCTGATATACACACAAGAACATAGACATATGTTCTATAGAAATAAAAAATAATAGTCATTTCATAAATGTCACATGTCACATCATAAATGTTATTTCTTTCTTGCTCCTATTTTATTGTTGGTCTTCTCAATACAGATTTGGAAGGAAGCCTGTATTTTTCGCAACCATGGCAGTTCAGACGATTTTCACCTTTGTTCAAGTGTTCTCACCTTCATGGACGGTGTTCTCCATCTTCCTCTTCTTCAGTGGTTTGGGACAGATTGCCAACTACATTGCTGCTTTTGTGCTAGGTACATATAAACACCTCCTCCTTTCCTTTACATTTGATTTATCTACTTTGAATAATACAGCATAAGAATTATTAACATTATCCAACAGATAAACTGTTGATATGTTCACGTCCCTCACTTTGTATTTCTCTTTCTTTCTGCAGGTACAGAGATCTTGACTGGCAATGTGCGGGTCCTGTTCTCATCACTGGGTGTGTGTCTGTGTTTTGCCATAGGCTACATGATGCTGCCACTCTTTGCTTACTTTTTAAGGGACTGGAAATCTCTCCTGCTGGCTATCGCTCTGTCTGGACTGCTCTACATCCCTCTCTGGTGGTGGGTTGCACTCATCACATTACATTAAATTACAAGAAAGATTATTCCCATAACTCATGGTAGAGTTTCAGCTACAGTTGCATTTTGCTTTTGTTATTGTTGGAAATTTGATTCTATTATCATATCATAGTTTTTGTCAAGATGAAAAATGCTCTGTTAAAGTTGAAACCAAAGCAGGGTTGTAAAAACAAAGGTGTACATTATGTTATCAAGCTCCTACATTTAGGATCTGGCTCTGTCACATGTTAAACTCACATGTAGATCCCATGAATAATTGACTGGGTTTAACATACAAGAAGCTTTTTCCTGGGAAAAAAAGAAGTCTGTTCGTGACCTGCAAAGGTTTCCCTACTGACTGCACAAATTATTGTTATTATAAATATGGACTTTGTGCTTTGAAGAATGAAGGATTACCCATGATGGAACCTCTCCTTAACAAGAAATTTCAAAGCTTAAGTGTCTACCTTTAGTAATAACACTATATATAACAAAATCAGACAGTTTTAAATGCTTCACATAGGAAATGATCAAATGATGATTATAAAAATGATCACATATTTTGTGCTCATTATTCATTTCAATATTCAATCATTTACAAAACAGCTTTTTTCTCTATTTGTCTTTACTTATACTGTTTGTATTCATGTTGTTTATTGTTTTGTCATTTCAAAGGCTACTTCTGATATTGCCTCACTTTAACTTGTCTGTCTCTGTGTTGATTACTGAGGCAGGTTCATTCCAGAGTCTCCTCGGTGGCTGCTCTCTCAGGGAAAAGTGGAGCAGGCAGAGGCCATACTGAGAAACGCTGCTAAGCAGAACAAAGTTGAGGCTCCTAAGGTCATCTTTGAATGTTGCGGTGTAAGTTGACTTAGATTTAAAGCATTCAGGACCAAACAAAAAATACACAAAAAGTGAAGACATGTTGGGGTCTTTTCTTTAGATTCCTTTATCTAAAGTCGCTGTAGGAGATTTCACTGATTTTATTAAGCCTAATTGCAATTAACTGATTTTAGTCAACAATTGCCTTAGCATATGACTTGAAGCTCCTGAAACATTCCTTTACAACATTATATATTTATGCATAAAATAAGCAGCAATTGAAGTTAAATTATTTTTAAGAGTCTGACACTCAAAAACTCATCTAATGGGGGAAAAAATGTGACATCTTTTTCCAACTGAGCCCTGCTCACTTTAAATGCATGTAAAATAATCCAAAAAATGTTTTAATTTGGCAGAAAATTGTGTTTTCATGTAACCATCACCCATAGACGCTGATTGAGAAAATAAGTTGTCAGGGCATTTAAACAAAACATAACAAGTTGACTGATGTTTTGTGTCTTGCAGGATGACGAGAAAAAGTCACTGTATAAAAAAGAGAAACTCCACACTGCCTTTGACCTATTAAGAACCAGCAACATCAGAACCACAACACTGATTCTCTGCCTGGTGTGGTGAGAGCTTATTACACTTTTTACACACACTATATTATATAGTATACAGAATTAAGCATACTATATGGACAAAAGTATGTGGCCATCCAAACAAAGCATGTGGAACACTTCTGAAGAAGGCTTTCCACAAGATTTTCAAACCAGGCTGCAGGATTTGTTCTTATTCAGCCCCGTACCAAAAGTACACAAAAGTGTGTCTTCTATATATTTTTGGCAATCTAGTGCATGTTTGAGCACTGCTGACTGTCATAGTGTCTTTTTGTCAGAGTTAGAAATCTTCCAACCCTACACACAGGGTGTTAATAAGGGTATTCTGATCTGATCCAAGTTACACAGTCTGTTCTCAAGTATCTTACTAAGAAGCATGAAGTTAACTAAAACCCTTAAATATATCACATTGCCCATCTATTAATGTGTCCTCCATCAATTTGTCCATCTTTCTACTGTAGTGGTCTCCAACTATCATTTATGTATCATACTATTTGTATGTAATAAACTTACAAACTCATGATTTTCAATACCATATGATTGTCAACTACTGATATACTATTTCTGACTCATGTCCCATCCTCAACATCTCTGCTATCTGTATCTGTGTCTTTCCAAGGTTCACTCTGAGTACTGGCTATTATGGCCTGTCCCTGAACACATCAAAACTAGGTGCTGATGCCTATATCAGCTGTTTCATCTCAGCGGCTGTAGAGGTGCCAGCATACCTTTTCAGCTGGCTGGCACTGAAATACTTTCCACGACGACTTTCCTCCTGTTGTACAGTGCTCCTGGGCGGAGTATCCCTGTACTTCATTCAGCTGGTGCCTGAAAGTAAGTAGTGAGAATGAGACATCCACAGTTATAAGAGGCAGAGAATAAATATAATAAATAAAATTAAAATAAATAAGGAATAAATGTCAGCGTTTGGGAAGACAGCACAGAAGTGGATTACACTGCAGTAGTGGTTTGAGTCTCTACTTACACTTTTTTCACCATAAAACTGGGCTGCCACTGTACTGTGCCCCTTTAACTCTCATGAATCTAAGCTGACCAGAAACCTACAAAGTTTTCAGAGCTGCCTTGCAAGCCCACAGGGGTCAGACATAGATTTTTAGAATGACTTTAATGGTCTGTGGACAGTATTAAATCTGATACTACCTACAAGTGAGGGGGTTTATTTTTTAGACATTTACCTCTCCTTGTCATTTGGGCGTCCCTTTCTACAAATTGTGTAGTAGCTTTACTGTAAACTTGTTGACTTTTCAGGACTCAAATGCGTGACTTATTCTATTTTTAAGATAAACTATTGTCCGTCTCCTTCAGCTTTACCAGAGTTGTCTATTACACTGGAGATGCTGGGTAAATGTGGCTTTGCCTGCGGTACATCCATGATGTTTGCCTACACAGCAGAGCTTTACCCAACAGTACTTAGGAACACTGCAACAGGGACATGTTCTATGTTTTCCAGAGTGGGTGGCTGCTCTGCACCTTTTTTGATACAGCTGAGTGAGTAAACTGCTCTTATATCCCAACATTTTTTTGTTTTAACTTGTGTGGAATGCCGATCTTCCTACATATGCACAGTTTAGATACTGTCATACAGTATCATGCATACAGTACAGACATGTCAGAAAAAACACAAGCTTCTCTCCCATCCTTATTTTCTCTCACCCTCCTACAGGTTCATACTTTAAGTATCTGCCTTATATTATTTTGGGGACTCTGGCTGTTCTGTCTGCCTTTGCCACTCTCTTCCTACCAGAGAGTTTTGGACGACCTCTTCCTGAAACTGTTGACCAGATGTATAAGAGAGAGAGGTGAGATGCTGATAGGGAATGAAGCTGCTACTGTGAAGCTGCAATCTTCTTCTAGACTAATAATCTTTGAAAAAATTAAAATATGCACTTAAGATGTTTTTATTATTACAGCTGTTAGTTAATCAATAGAATATGCCTGTTATATATCTCTCTATATATACTATCTGTTGTTTAAGGTGTGAAGTAATTACTTACTGTATACATTTAGTTATTATATTATCCTCATCATCCTTTTGTGTAGGCTACAAGTGGATGTGATAATGGCGACAACAGTCATTACTGTACATTAAACACAGCTGCTTGTGCTGTTATAGTGAAGTTGATAGTTGTGAAGAAATATTCCCAAATTTTAGCAAATTTGCCTTAACCAAATCTTACTTTGTGTGTCTTTTTTCCCCCTATACCAGGGTGAAGTGTCCATGCATCACTGGGAAAGAAACACCAGAACCTGTGGTGCTTTCGGAAAGTCAACTGTAGCTTTAAAACATTAATTAAATTAACAAGTTCTTAATTTGGGGGGGGGGATTAAATTAAAATGTGTACTATTAAGACAAAATAGGAAGAATAATTAAGAACAAAACAGATGAAGATACCTGTTCCTTATATTTAAGACAATTTACCGAGAAAGTAAAGTTATTTCCGAAATGTAAAAGAGGATTAAACTCCCAATGCTGGCAGAACTGTGAAACTGTGAAAGTGCGCCAATTGTTTATATTTTTTTTTTATTTGTGTAAATCTTAAAGTAAATTTTGGTCTGAACTGTCTCAGTCTATAGAGAAGGTTTTCAATAGACCTTTGTATTTAAAAGAAGATGATATTATACTTGGAAAACCAGCCAAATGGATTTAGTGAAGATGAGAATTAGATTCCTGAAGATCTCAGCATTAAAGCAAATCACAAGAGGGTGAAGAAAGACCACACCATCAGACATAAGAAGCTGGAAAGGTATTATTCAAGAAGCACAACTTATGGAGAGTCTGACTCACAAAAGAAGACATTTGGAGGATGCATTTGAAAAAAGATGGACTTTCAGTGATGTAAAAAATGTATTATATCATGCATAAAGAATAATATAATAATAATAATAATAGGGATGTGCAGAGAGCCCAGTATTTGTATTGCATCTGTATTTGTTGAGACAGCAAAATTATTTGTATTTGTAGTTGAATAAAAGTGGAAATAGGCGTAATAATCCTGTTTTTGTTCTTATTAAACCTCTAATTTTAGGATATTAAAGTGTTAAAAATGTGTTCTTCAATTAACTATTGTTGCTAAGGAGGGTTCCCATGCCAGGTCTGAAACCCCGATCTCCCAGACCACGGACAACTACACTAACAACCCAGCCAAAGGGCTCAGCTCCACCAGACACATAGACCTGCAAGTATTTATGAAACAGAGACACACAGCAGAGAAGAGAGATGGAGACAGCAATGTAACCTTGCTATGCTATGAGTCTAGACCTGTGCGCTGTTATTTGACATGTTTTTTTTTTCCCCCGAAAACAAGTAATTTTAAAAATATTTGTACAAAATAAATATCCATAAAAACCCACTGTTTGCGCTTTTCTGAATACTGGATTCGGATTCAGCTCCACCCCTTAGCTTACCTGACCTCCTCCAGCAGGTGAGGGGCCTGAACAGAAAAGGCCCTGTCACCTGTAGTTTTTGGGTTTCACTGAGGAATGGCCAGGAATGACCTACCAGAGGATCTCGGTTTGCATCCAGGCTTGTAGGAGGTCAGGAGGTCAGCTATATATTCTGGGGCTAACTCCCTAAAAGCCTTAAAAGTGATCATTAAAATTTTAAAATCAACCCTAAAACAGACTGGGAACCAATGGAGTGATTTTAAAACCTGTGTGATGTGTTCCCTCTTGTTGGACCTGGTTATGAGTCTGGCTGCGGCATTTTGAATAAGCTGAAGTTTATTTAGGTTTTGTTGGATGAGGCATGAGAAGAGTGCATTGCAGTAATCTAACTGGGATGAAATAAATGCATGAATTACTGTTTCTAAGTTCCTGGCAGATAAAAATTTATTTTGATTGATTTGAATTGTTTTTTGAAAATTTTCTGAGTTGGATAAAACATGATTGGACAACAGAATTAATATGCTGGTCGAAGTTGAGGTGGTTTTCAAAGATAACACCGAGGTTTCCACAAGAGTTACTAATGTTTGATGAAACAGGACCAAGATGGAAGGAAATGAATTTCTGGGAGTCTGAGTCTGTACATATGATAATAATCTTGGATTTATCTGATCTTAACTACAGAAAGTTTGACGCTATCCAGTTATTGATGTCTGCAGTGGGAGCGTGGAGGTTGTTTAAATGATTAGTGTCATTAGTGTCAAAGTAGAGATATAACTGTGTATCATCAGCATAGAAATGGTAATACAGTTCAGTATTGATTTGGAGTGACTGAGTCACATGACATGGAAGCTATTGAAAAAAATGATGAATTTCCATAAAATCGGAAAACAGATGAAAGATTAAAATCCAATAAAAAAATAGGTGTATCTTATTTGTCCAGTGTAGTACTACAGTTCAGTATTGATTTGGAGTCACTGGGTCAGATGGAAAAAAACTGCAATTATTTTCTATTCAAATATTTATGTAAAATAAATTCATCACACATTAGCAATCAAAATAGGTGTGCTACATGAGACCAATTTAGTAAAAAAATTTAATCATAATTTTCACTAATATGGGCAACTCAGCACAGAGGTATTGAAAATAACAATGGTGTGATTGTTATTTTCAACACCTCGTGTGATTCAAATTGTAATTTATTGATGGTCCCTAAGTGAAACGCTTGTGGTTCATTCAGAGCGTTAACCCTCCTCTTACGCCAACACTGGGTGAAACTGAGGAAGCCGCTGGGTCCGGAATGATGACTGTCGATTATTCAACTTGAAACCAACTTCACCGCGGTTAACGCAGGCAGGTGATGAGGATTTTTCAAACTAGAGTAAGAGAGGCAGCAGGAGCTGATGAGTCTGTCATCTATTTGGATGCGTGCCAGTGGATAAATAAAACCATAAAAGAAACGCAAACTCCTACATGGACAATCGACTTTTTTTTTTTTTTTTTTTTTACCTGTGCACAATCTATCCCAAGGTGCGGTCAAACAACCTTTTGGTTTGTTTGATTTTGATTAGGAAAAAAAAGCCAGTATACTGCTGACATGCCTGTAGGGCTGTGGCTGGTTGACAGGCGAGCTGGGAGGCAAGTCGCTGCATGATTACAGTTTGTCTTTTTTTAACTGCCTGTATACTGTAGAACCACAAAAAAAACATGGTAGAGCTTTCAGTATAGCTTGCTTGTGTAACTGTACAGGACACAGTTGCAAGAACACAGTAGACCTACAGGTAAGGAAGAGGATTCTTGAAGACTGAAGATGAAGGATTATGCTGACAGTATAGCTTTTTTGGGACAGTGGGGACGTTTCCAGCAGACGGTCTTCTTCCTGCTCTGTGCCAGTATCATGCCCAATGGATTCGGTGCTTTTACCCTTGTTTTTGTGAATGACACACCAACGCACCACTGCCTGGTTCCTGACGTCAACCTTACCCAAGACTGGCAGAGTGCTATCATCCCCGTACAGGTAAGTACACGCTGTTCCTTGTTTGCATTCAGACCAAAACCGGTCTGTGCGCTACGCTTCTTATCGGCTGCGAGGAGTGAATGTGGTCAAACTAACCACATAGTCTTCACTCTCGGAGTCTTTCCTTTTGCAAAAGCGAAAGAATAAGCGTGAAAACACTTCAAATATAGTATAAAAATGCGTCTTTGTAATATTCAAATTATTTCCTTGGAATAACTGAATGTTTTAATTAAGTAACACTTTTTTATTTGCCATATGTGCATATATTTCTAATGCTGCTGTTATAAAAGGTCTAAACAATATATTACACAGGTTAATAGAGATAAATGGAGGCCAAAACGTTTAGAACAAAAGGAGCCTGTCATTTTCACATGTACAGTATTTCGACTACTAAGAAACTGTTTCTGCAAGTCAAACATATCATGCAGTCAAACAGAACATGATCTGTTCAATACTTAAACTTACTATATGTAAAATAAGCTGGAATTTTAAAGCCATGTAAGTACATCTCTCCTTTTAGGTATTTACAGTTTGGCTTCAAGCTGAATGACCACATTCCAGGATAATTGTTTTTGTATGCATGGAAAGGTACATGTAGAGTTACTGTAAGGACACAGTTGTCAGCACTGTATTGTCAAAAGCCTAGCCTTGCATTCAAGTTTTAACATACTTAACACTACTTGCACAGTATCGCACCATACAGAATACAGGGATAAGTTCACTGCAAAATAAATGTATTAATAATAATAACATTTGTGTCATTGTGACTGTGAGGTGGTGAATGGGAAACTGGAGCAGAGCAAATGCAGCAGATATAGGCTGGATGTGGTCAGAAATCTCTCTGCTCAGGGATACATCCCTGGCAGGGACGTCAACCTCACTGAGCTGGAGCAGGAGAGATGTGTGGACGGGTGGAGCTACAGCACTGACATCTACGAATCTACCATAGTCTCTGAAGTGAGTGATTGAGTGTGTGTGTGTGTGTGTGTGTGTGTCAAAGACTTGGAACGAGCTTCCTGCCGTATTCTGCTGTTACTGTCGCTGCAGCCTTTCTCCTCATCCCACTATATCCAGCGGCAGCCCCTATTCCTAACCCCCCTGGTCTGCTTGTGCATCTGTCTTGCAGACTTTGTTTCCTCTTGATCTTCTAAGCGTACTGACTCTGCATGCGCCTGCCTTCCTGTGTGTGTGTTGCATGTTTTTTATTGCTCTGCAGGGTGTTGTTGTTGAGTCAGGGGTTTTCCCTGTAGCATTTTAATGCGTCTAGGCTCATTTGTTTGTTCTGTACATAGTGAACAGTCAAAGAAGCAACCCATTTTCAAGGATGCCTCAGTGCCAAAATCATTACAGTGCACCAGATAGTTCTTAAATTCACACAGTGCACTGTAAAAATGAGTAAGCATCTTTTCTCACTGAATGGAAGTGATGCAACCTTTTAGCGTTACAAAACACATTACAGTCAGTCAGCACACCCGGACAATGCTTCCTCATTATTGTACCTAAATGACACATCTCTGAAAAGAGTCTCTTCACAGGCAAATGTAAGTATTGATATAGCTATATGTTCACTTTATTTAGTTTACTGTTTACACTATAGACTGCGAATCTCAGGGGAGATACTGAGTGTTGCTAATGAGATATAATTATGATGCACTGCCTTCAAATTGTGAGGCTACTCACAGTGTTCCAGTGTACGTTAACTACAGCAAGAACTATAATTAACTTGACAGTCTGTAAAATCCGATGTGCTGTGTAGCGGTTCACTAGCTGCACATGAGAGAGACACACCCTTTGCCATTTAATGTGCTTGCCTCAGTTATTCAGCCCGACCAGTCATTTTTGTCTCCCCATTGCTGACATTTCTGTGACATGATTTGCATGGTTTTATTTAACTATCAGCTGTGGTGCACGCACTGTGTAAGACAATACAGAACCACACAAAAGAAGTTCCTCAGATTTCCTTGTAACAAGATAGGTCATCACATGGCTCAGGTAGGGACGCTAAATGGAAAATTCTGCTAAAGGTGCTATTACAAATGGAGATGTTGTGTCACCACCACATATAAAGGTCAGAAGATGGCATTTAGCACTAGAGACCTTTAAAGGGATGATGCAAAAAAAGAACAGGTCAGCAGGCCAGAGTTCGTGCACAAAAAAGTGATATTTATTAGTAAAAAATATTAACAGAACAGAGGCAAAAATGAACCCCGGGAAATTCAACATAAATAACTTTTAAGCCATAGCAACAAACAATAAAACCTGCAGCCTCACAGCAAGCTGACACCTACTATCCTCCCTATTGACCACTGAATGGCATTTTACCTTCTCAGCCTCACCTGACTGGAATGTACCACCTGCTCAGGTTACCACAGGGTGAGCTAGACTGATACCACACTTTCAAAACATAAAGAACAACACTAATGTAGAATTTCTGTCACTGCTGACAATCACACTTCCCTATGGTTACACACACACACAGCTATGAGCGTGCCCAATTCTACAGAAAGTTATTTACTACAGAACAGTTCTACCTATCCTCCCACATCCTAACAATGCCCAGTTCCTCACTGCTAAGAGGATCTGATGATACAAACCTGTTTCCACTCCCTGACTGAGCAGCTGATCCACCCCCCACAACCCAGACAGAACAACTGAAAACCTGTTCTTGTAGCCTACCATTCTCCTTTTAAACATCTCCTTTAGCAGTGATAGAGAATTCAGTCAATTCCTCTTTTAGGCCTATTAAAATACAAAACTAAACTAAACTACCATCTCATTGACTTTGCTTTCCACCAGTAGGTTAGTTGTCTGTAACTTCAGACTGGGATGATGCACACATATTTGATATATAAGCAAGGAGCTCACATATCTATACTTAAGACAATGTCACCGGGTGGAGAGGTTGGAAAGTCAGAAAGTACTGAGAGGTGAAGTAACGCATTGTTGGTTTAATATTTAGTATATGTAGAAAATATTCATGTATAATAACACCAATTCATCCTTTAAGCATAATCAGACCAGACCAGATTCACCTTAAGGGAGAGGACGTTAGAATAAGTGCCATTTAGAACCAGCAGCAGAGCAAATAGCAAATGCATTAACTCAATAACATCAACATGGACTTCTTCAAGTCCACATATTTCATTGTTCAGCTGTTTTGCATGGATATATTCCAGTTTGACCTGGTGTGCAGTGAGCAGTGGAAGCAGCCATTCACCTCCACAGTTTTCTTCCTGGGAGTTCTTTGTGGATGCTTCTTCTCAGGACAGCTCTCTGACAGGTACAGCTCCATGTGGTTTATATACAATGCATGCAGTGCTTGGAAAAAAGTACTTTTAAACCTGTGGTTACTTTTTTATACAGTATATCCTATATACTGTACAATAGTTACTGATTGGTTTCTGACATACTATTGATACTGAACACTACACCACTCATTTAAGATCTTGTTGTACCTCCAACTTTAAACAATTGGTTCATTTGATACTTAGAACATAATTTTACATTGAAAAAACAAAACAAAACATTGTGTATATCATTATACAGAATACAAAAGATGACTTTTCTTTTGTGGAGATGTTGTCATTGCATTAAACTGTTTGGACCTGTTGTGTTTTACTGTACATACAATACCATGTACAATGCCATTGAATATTGTTCTATATTTAAGCATAATGTTTGGTGGCTATTTTCATCCAAATAATTTTAAAGTGCATTTAGTTCTCATGTGATGAGCATGTCTGTGTATTATGTTCAGTATACTGTATGTATTTCGGTAGCACAAAAATGTTTTTTTCTTCTAATTTTTCTTGCTTCATGTAATCATTCGACTTCTCTCTACAGATTTGGAAGGAAACCTGTTCTTTTTGCAACTATCGCAGTTCAAACGGTTTTTACCTTTATTCAAGTCTTCTCCTCTTCATGGCTTATGTTCACCATCCTCCTCTTCATCAATGGTTTGGGACAGATGTCCAACTTTGTAGCTGCTTTAGTGCTGGGTACATATGAACATCTCATTCTGTAATTAATGCAACAGTTTTATAAATTTGTCAGTTTTTGAATGCATGCAGATAGTGTAGATAACTACGTTTGTCAAAAATACTGTACATATCTGCCTGCCTTTCACTTATTCACATGTCCCTCCATTTTTGTTTCTTTCTCTGTCTGTGCAGGCGCTGAGATCTTGACTGGCAGTGTGCGGATTCTGTACTCATCAATGGGGACGATGTTAGGCTTTGCCGCTGGCTACATGATACTGCCACTCTTAGCTTACTTTTTAAGGAACTGGAAATCTCTCCTGTTGGCTTTGTCTGTGCCTGCCCTGGCCTACCTCCCCTTCTGGTGGTGGGTTGCACTCATTAAAAGAACACTCACATTGTTACTGATGTTGTTACTCATAATTACCTCACTATGTATTATCATACATTTCATGTTGTTTGTCTCTTACTAGGAGAGTTTAGTGTTTTGTCAGAATGAAAAATCATCATAAAGTTGAAACCAAAGAGTAAAGACCTGAATGTATGAAGAATGTTTGACTGACTTGCAGACTTCATAAATAATTATCCATGACTATTTTTCTGCAAAAACAAGACATAGTTGAAAGGTATGGATGAGCAAGACAAAGATTACAAAATAAAGGCTGCACTTGTTTTATATCTTTTCATTCTCTCTTAAGATTTCCCAAAAAATGTGCATACTTTGACATACAAATGTCAAAGTTAAGTTTTGTCTTTTAAGTCCGTTTCATCAAATCTGAACCTCTCTCTCTCTCTCTCTTTCTCTCTCTCTCTCTCTCTCTCTCTCTCTCTCTCTCTCTGTTGATTACTGAGGCAGGTTCATCCCAGAGTCTCCTCGGTGGCTTCTCTCTCAGGGAAAAGTGGAGGAAGCTGAGGCCATAGTGAGAAAGGCTGCTAAGTGGAATAAAGTTCAGGCTCCACAGGTTGTCTTTGAAGATTGTAGTGTAAGTTGACTTTGACTTATATAAAAGACACACTTTTGGCCATGGCATGGGACATTGTCTTTATAATGCATTTCTTGCCCTTTTCAAGAGACAAGTGAAAAATTACGCAAACAACAATAATAAACAACATATTCCTGGGGAAAACTTTAAGTGTGGCACTCATGTTTGAGCAGGAAGCTCCCATTCTTTTAATACAGATGCCTGTTGTTGGCACTAAAAAGCAATTATCTTATCACTGCCAGGCATGTTGAATTTGGTGTAAACAAAACACCTAGCTCAGACTTGATAATTTATTATTCTAAATAATTCACAAAAAGGAATGTGGATGTTAATTTTGACACGTCTAAATTAACTCTTTGATATGTATGACCTCAGATTAAACAGTTGATTAAATGTCAAAGTAAGTACAGAATATTCTCAGGTGGATTTTTAGAAAATCTTACAGTACGTAGATGGGCTTTTGAGGTTTAAATGACACAAGAAACAAAATAAGAATGAGGTTTTGTTATTTTGCAGGCTAATGACACAAAGACTAAAGAAAACTATGATATCTTCGACCTGCTGAGGAACAGCAGCATCAGAATGACAACACTAATTCTCTGCTTTGTGTCGTGAGTAAACAGTCAATCCTCATAAACTCGCAATGAAATCTTTTTGCATTATGAACAGTTACTACGATGACCAGGATACCACATTGCACTGCACCTTACAAAAACATGAGTGAATGGACAAAAAAAACACTGTAAAGACACAAAATATAAGTCAGATTGAGAAAAACTTTCAACAACCATCACGACATACAGAAACACACTGCAAACACAGAAAAAAGAAAATATAAATGCTGAAAATCAGTTCTACTGCCGATCTTGTAGTGATACCAGCATTAGTTGAATCAAGAAGATTAAGTGTAATTAGTTTATAAAATTTTATAATTGTTCTTTTTTGCTAGGAGTGAAGGACAGATAGTGGGCTAAGGTCCAGTGGTCATGGTCTTCCACTGCAGCTACAGACAGTTTGTGACAATAAATGGTATTTCTATGCAGATTTCTATTCAAACATGTCTGCCCTCTGTATCGTTGTCCTGCCCAGGTTCACAATGATTACTGGATACTATTGCCTGTCCTTCAACACATCCCAACTCCATGCTGATCCTTATATAAGCTGTTTCATCTCAGCGGCTGTCGAGGTGCCAGCATACATTTCCAGCTGGCTGGCGCTGCGTTACTTTCCACGACGACTGTCTGTCATCAGTACCTTGCTCGTTGCAGCAGTGTCATTGTTCTTAATTCAGCTAGTGCCTCAAGGTAAGAAGAAAAATATATGCTTAGAAATACAAGAGACTGACTGAGAGTTCTCTGACATAAGGAGCAAAGCTGAAATCATAAGTGGGAACACTAGGACTGTATTCACAAGTAGTTTTTATAATAGTATAGTAAAATAGTCACATAACTAAAAACTTATAGTGACTTGATCATTTTTTTAATGGTAAGCAACAGGAATTCATAATACATCCTGCATCAGAAAAGTGGAGTAGACACGTACATCCCATAAACAGGTGCTGGACCAAAGAAACAATGTAACAAAGAAAGACGAAGGTCCACACACTGTCGTTCCCTTAGATGCAGTTTATTGAGACATCCACCAGTGACGTTTCGAGCTACATGCTCTTCTTTGGACACTTCAATAAACAGCATCTAAGGGAGCTACAGTGTGTGGACCTTCATCTTTCTTTTTTACATCCTACATCAGTTCCTTGAATCATCATGAGTCATCCATTAGTTATTGTTACTCAAGTGTGTGTTTTGTAATGCAGACGTTGGGGTAAAGATCTCCAAACACTGAATTACATGTAATTAATCAAGTGCTCAAAACTTTATCAGGGTTTTTATGTACTTCTATTGTGTTCTATTCAGTTCAAAAACAAACAATTTCCTTTTCCATTAGGCTTATCAAATCTGTCTCTTGCACTGGAGATGCTGGGTAAATATTCCATTACCACTGGTGCCTCAATGATGTTTACCTATACAGCGGAGCTTTACCCGACAGTGCTCAGGAACACAGCGACAGGAGTCTGCACTACTGTTTCCAGACTGGGAAGCTGCATTACACCTTTTTTGTTGGATATGAGTGAGTAAAATGGGTTAAGATATTAATTCCCCTGAATCCAGACATTCTGTAAATGCACGTTTACAAAAGACCCAGATCTTTCCTCGTCTTAATTTTCTCTTCTCCTTGTACAGGTACATATTTTAAGTATCTGCCATATATTACAATGGGGACTCTGGCTGTTATGTCTGCCTTTGCTACTCTCTTCCTTCCAGAGAGTTTTGGACGACCTCTACCTGAAACTATTCAACAGATGTCTCGGAGAGGAAGGTGGGTTTCTTAAAATATACACGATTCTCCTGGGCCAAACTCATGATTATATATGAAAAGATGATATAGTGTAAGTCTAACATTCACTATAGAAAAAAAAATCAGAATATGGTAAAAAGAAAAAAAAAACACCTTCATGGACAGATTTTATTTAATATTTAGTGTGTCCCACTAGTTACATATATTTAAACTAAGGAGAATGAAGCTGATAAATGAATCTGCAGATGGCATATTATAAGAAGACATATTAGTAAATGGAATTTAAAAAAAGAAAATCCTGTAAACAAATAATTTTACAATTTCACAAAAAAACTGTTATTTACTCATAATTCTGGGTTTTTTTTTGCATAGCATACAAGCAAATTTAATTTATTCAAGGTTTCCAATTCAACAATTTATGAAGTTGTTTTAATTGACCACTGAAAGAGTATTTTTATTTTAAGTGGATGTGATAAAATGACACCAGTCATTGTAGTAAATGCAGCTGCTTGTTAGGATGATAATAAAGTTGATGACAGTGAAGAAATATTCATGCTTTTTTTCCCCTCCTCTTAGTAGCCCCACATTCAATGCAAAATACTAAAACAAATAATGTTTTGTTTGTTTGTTTTTGTCTTTTCTCACCATAACAGGATAAAGTGTCCATGCATCAGTAGAAAACACACCCCAGTGCCTGTGGTACTCTTGGACAATCCTCTATGATTATCTAGTGTATGCATATAGCTGAGATGTTGGTCTTGCTATTGAGTATCATTACTATTGTTTACATACATTATTACAATTTTTATAAATTTAGTAAGTTTTTCACTGAAAGTGAACCTATAGTTTTCTTTTTATTACATTTAATAACATTACTTTATTCTTCTCAATGGGGTGTAAATTGAGAAATATTACATGTGACCATTTTGAAATAAATATTTTGTTATTAGGATAAAGGTTTATTGTCTTAGTCTGTTGTTCTTTATCTGTGTATACAGGTATGAGTTATCTTAAATGGCAAAGATTAATACAGAATATTCATTAGAAGCTCTTAATAGGTTTTAAGTGTCAAACAAAAGATTGAAGTGCTATTAAAAACAAAAAATATAAGTACTGGCTCACATACTGAATAACAGATAAACACATTACATCTGAAATAAGCATGTTTTTGGTAAGATAAATAAATATGAATATATTATAGTTTCATGTAGACATGCATATACACACTACAGGTATGTTGTCTTAAATCTGAGGTCATAGTCTTTCATCCAACAAACTCTCACCTGCCTGTTTCACAGTGAGCTTGGCTGCTCGAAATCTTCAGATCACTGTTTTGATGTTCAAGTGAAGAATGTTGTCCAGTCATGCTTCACTCAACATAATCTCCAAAATCAGGTCCTTCTTGTCTACTACTGATTTACAGAAGGTCATACATTCATTTATTTTTTAGACAACTGCACTTTATGCTGGTATCAGTCATAGCTCCTTCCACTGCTGCTACCTGAATTTTAACCTTCATTAAGGTATATGAACACATTACTGGCTGCCTGATATTTTCTGTATTTATTTTAAAATTCTACTGATCTCTTTTAAAGCATTAAATGGCCTTCCAAATTATATCAATGATTTGTTAACTCCCTACGTGTCTGGGAGTCTCCCAGGCACATAGTCAATAAGTTGACATCCACAGATCTGTGGATGGAGCTTTGCTGGTTATTCTTAGGTCTTGATGACCGAGCCTTTGCTGCTGTTAAAGCCCCCAAACTGTAGAATTCTGCCTATTGTGATCATACAGGCTACATCTACTTAGGCTACTTAAAACATTTTATTGGAAAGTGTTCATGAATATTTAATATGTTTCTGGGTTTTATCATCCTACTCTGGCCGTTTTATATTTTTATTTAACTTTATTTTGCTGTTGCTGTTATTTTTTCTTTTTTTCTGTAAAGCACTTTGTAACTTTGTTTAGCAAAGTGCTATAATGTTTATTATTTACAGTATATTTATGACTAGATGATGGTTGCAAGATGAAAAGGATCACCAAAGTTGTTAGAATTCTTCATGAGGGGGACATGAATGTCTGTAACAAATATCATGGTAATCCATCTAATAGCTGCTGAGACGTTTCATTCAAAATTACAATTGTCAACCTCTTGGTGTCACTAGAGGAAAAGTTTTGGGACTACCAAAGTCATTAGGATTCATTCTCTTGGGACACACAGCTGTCTGCACAAACTCTCAGTGCAATCCATTTTGTGGTTGTTTAGATATTTCAGTCTTGACCAAAGTGGTGGACCAACCAACAGACATACTGACATTGCTGTGCCACCCAAAGAGCAAATAAACACCTTCAGCTATATGAAGAGGTATCTGGTGCAAAACTAAACCGTAATGAAACAGAAGGAGTCTGGTTTGGAAGGGAAGACACATGACCTGTGATTAATGTCCACGATAGAAATGACATGAAGAATTTAGGTGTACAAATAAGCAATAAAAACTGCTCTGAAAAAAACTGTGATGGCAAGGAAAGGGAGATAAAAGAGGAATTACAAAAATGGGAAAATAAATCAAATAGTTAGAAAACTAGAATTTTGATTATAAAGACTTTTGTCTTATCCAAATTGTTGTTTTTAGCTATATTCTCCCTCCCAAAGAGCAATAATAAATGCATACAAAATAATCACTGGACAAAGTTATATTTCAGTGATCAAGCAAAAGTTCTAAGTGTACCATGGAAAACCCTAAAAAATGGAAACAAATGACTATGAGATACATTTAGTTACTTATAACATATGGCTTTTGTCAGGGTGATATACTGTAACCAAGGAAACAAAAGGCGCTTATAGCAACAGTCACTGAGTGACTGTATGCAGAAGAGAAACAGGTTCACTTTGTTCATGAGGCTGGAGAGTGCATGTCCCAAGCATTTTTGAGCAGGTATGATGACGACTCCATCATAGATTTAGAAAGACACCTGTTGCTAATCTGTGACCTTATATGGTGACTGTTTTAAAAGTACCAGCATTTTTTAAAAACTGACTTTTTTAGAATTATTCTTAATTACACTGAATTACTGCCTCTATGAACGTTGTCCATGGGATATACTTTATTTTTACTATGTTGTACTATAATATTATTTTACTGATTGTTCTTATCTGACTTTGGCTGCAGGCCAGGTTAATTTCTTTGTTAATGGAAGCCTAACATAAATAACTGGTCAAAGTTATCATCATCTATTGAGTATTTTATTACCTTTGTAATCTATAACCTGACAAAAAAGCTCTAAAAAGCAGAATTGGCTTTGAGAACTGTGCACAAAATTCTTGCTAGGGCTGTGCAATGCAGCTCACCCTGCGCAAAGTTTTTCTGTCTGGACAGACACCTATCTCTAACAACTAGCATGAGGGTGACTACTGACTTCTAGCTTTTGTACAACTTACTAAGGACAGGACCTGATGTCAAAAGACACAGTTATAAGTAGACAGTAAAAAACAAGTGGTAATAGGGAAAAAAGGATTCTGGGGTATGAGGGATTATAATGACATCAAAGCGTTCCTGGGACAGTGGGGACATTTCCAGCAGATTGTCTACTTGGTGCTCTGTGACGGCATCTTGCCTAATGGATTCGATGTTTTCCTTCTTGTCTTCCTGACTGACATTCCCAGTCACCACTGACTGGGTCTTGAGGTTAACCTGACCCAAGATTGGTGCAATGCTGTCATCCTGATAGAGGTATTTAAGTTTATTTACACAACTGCCTGAAAAACAGGTAGAGAGTTTCACCTTTGCCACCTTGTTTTCAATCCAAACAATAAATTCCTATCTTACTCAAATATTCCCAACGGTATGTGTTTCTTTGGAACCTTTGAACTCTATCACATACTGTATATGTATTAGCTCTGATATTTGTAAGCTATTTAATTTTAAAATAAATCAAAATAAAGAACTTTTTCATAAAGCAAATAATCTTGAACAGACTTGCACAAAAGGTGCAAAAGTCCAACATGACTTAATCCTTACTTTTGACATATTCATAGTTATAGGGATACATTCACTGAAACAGAAATGTTCATTATAATGTTTATGTCATTATGACTGTGAGGTGGTGAACGGGAAACAGGAGCGGAGCAGATGCAGCAGATACAGGCTGGATGTGGTCAGAAATCTCTCTGCTCAGGGATACATTCCTGGCATTGACGTCAACCTTGCTGACCTGCAGCAGGAGAAATGTGTGGATGGATGGATGTACAGCAGAGACATCTACCAATCCACCATAGTCTCTGAAGTGAGTGTATGTATGTACCAGAGTGTTTGTTGGTTTAGTTTAAACTGTAGTAGTTGTAGTGGTAGTATCAGTAAAGTACCATCTTGTACTGGTACTGTACAAGTATAAAATGTTACTTTAACTACATTGACTACCCTCCAAATACAGTGAAGAATCCGGCAGGTATTATCTGTACCAGCTTTGTGTGTACAACCGCCACCAACTTACTAAGCAGTGATGTGGTACTGAAAGTGCATCTGCAAGCTTGTTTTTTCTGCCCCCTAGTGGCAAAAATTCTTTGCCACTAGGGGGCAGCAGATTACTACAGCTACAGATGACTACAGATGATTTCTTTCATTATTCGAAATCACAGACCGATGTATAATAAATAATCATAACATTGACGTAAATTCTCCCTGGTCCATGTGTTTCAGTGTTTAATTTTTGTCATGCATGGATATTCCAGTTTGACCTGGTGTGCAGTGAGCAATGGAGGCAGCTGTTCACCTTCACAATTTATTTCCTTGAAGTTCTTTTTGGATCCTTTTTTTCAGGACAGCTGTTAGACAGGTACTGAGAACACCAACTCAAAATGATTTATGCAGTGGTTGGAAAAATTAATTGTTTACCTTTTCTTTACCTTGATCAACTTGTCAGTCTTTATATAGTTCTTTAAGTGAACAGCGTAAAGTAATATTTTTAAAATGTATATTTTCAAAATCTTTTTTATTTAGTCCTTGCCCTGCTTTTGCTTACATAAAATATGTCAGATTTTTTGAATAATAAGTTCATACTAATAGAACTTTGAGTAATCTGTACTGTAAATTATCGTTTTTCTAAAAGCTTAAATACGTATTTTTTGTAAATATGTAACAAGCCTTTTCCTCAGTATTAGGTTACTTTTTGTTACATTGCATGCTGTTTTGTTATGTGATGCTACCTCACACATTGTCATGATCTCTGACCTGCTATTCAGTAGATTGAAAACATCACCCTTTATGTTCATTAGTTCTTTGTACTTTTGCCTTTTTTGTCTCATTTTTATTTGCTCTTATTTTGTTTAACTTCTTACAGTAAATTTGGAAGGAAGCCTTTTTTTTTGCAACCATGGCAATTCAGACAATTTTTACTTTTACTGAAGTCTTCTCATCTTCTTGGTGCTCTTCATCCTCCTCTTCATAAATGGTTTGGGACAGATCTCCAACTATGTATCTGCTTTTGTGCTGGGTAAATGTGAACATTTAATTCTCTAGTTTTAACAAACTATTTTTATACATTGTCTGTGATTTTGAATAATGAAATTATATAGGCCTGCTGTATCTTATTGCTTCTCATTTATTACCTCTGCACTTCATTCTTTGCATTTCTCTCCTTCTCTCCATCTGTGCAGGCTCTGAAATCTTGATAGGCAATGTGAGGATCCTGTTCTCATCTGTAGGGGTTTGTCTTCGGCTACATGATGCTGCCTCTGTGCTTAGTTAAATGACTGGAGATCTCTCCCGTTGGCTGTCTTTCTACCTGGCCTGGTCTACCTGCTCCTCTGGTGGTAGGTTGCACTCATTACAAGAAAACATATTCATGGTCAGTTTACCCTGCACCATAAATGTCATGGGGGACATCATCTTATTGGGGGACAAAAATAATGATTAGGCTGTCTCTCAAGATAAGCAGTATAACACATATCCATATCCTATATTTGTGGCTTTGCTGTCTCTCTGTTGGAAACTGATGCAGGCTCATCCCAGGGTGTCCTCATTGGTTGTTACCTCAGGGCAGAGTGGAGGAAGCAGACACCATAGTGAGAGATGCTTCTCAGAAGAAGTCGAAGCTCCACAGGTCATCTTTGATGATTGTGATACACATGTAAGTTGGCTTTGACTTACACCATGTAGGACCAGACACATGCCTGCTTAAACACATGTCATTATTACAATTCATGCATGGGGAACATGAATGTCTGTACCAGATTTCATAGTAACCAATTGAGTGGATATTAAAACATCACTATTACCAAAATGTGAACCTGCTAGTGGTGCTGTCAGGGTATCAACAAATTCATTAGGATTGATCATCATATTCATTATTTTGATTATATGGAAATTGCCATGAAATTTAATTTCATAAAAAATTTATTTTGATTTTCATCTAAAAACAAAATTAACAAGTGGGACTGAGATTTTGTGTCTTGTAGGCTGATATGACAGAGACACACTCTAAAGAGCACACCCGTGTTTTTGACCTAATGAGGAAAAGAAACACAACACTCTTTCTATGTCTGGTGTGTTGAGTATCCATTCTGAGCATCAGTGTGCACAACAGATTGTAGGCCTTATTAACAGTTACTTACAGCACTGATTTCACCACATACAGCAACTACTTCACAAGACTGGTCAGATGGCTGCAGAAGATCAGTGTGTTGTTCTGCATTAATTATTATATTGTATATATTATATTGTTTAGAAACACATCATTATAATGCAATCCAATTCAACACTGTCCAGAGTTGACTGCAGTTTGGTGCAGGGGCAGATTCCTACAGAAACCCGGGGTTCTAGGCCACCCTGGTGATCAAGGGGTTAAGGCGCTGACCATGAACTGCAGTGTCCTCAGTTCAACTTGGATCCCCTGTGTTGCATATTGCTCCCCATCTCTCTCTTCTGCATTTCCTATCATCTCTCTGTCAACTATCTAATAAAGGCATAAAATGCCAAAATGAATAAAATTAAATAAAACAAACCCTGGTGGCAGAGAAAGAACCTCCTGGTAGCAGGGCTTCCAGCTTGGTTGTGCATTCAGTGAACACAATTGGCAAAGTCCACAGGTGAGAGGCCAGTTAAGGGTTCATGTCTTTATCACTGCACTTGCAACTCCCACTGGTTGGTCATAAACCTTCCAGAGAAGCCCCTTGCTAATAGGACAGAAGGTCACAGTCAGTGTTACTCAGTGACATTACTTTAACTGATTATTCAGTAACATCACTGTGTAACACATTACACTAATTTGATTACTTATGAGTTGCTGACTGGATAAAATGTGTCACAGCAATTAGCCTTGTCACCTCATGAGAAGGTTCTAGGTACAATGGTTTCCCCCAACAGTCCAAAAATTAGTTTAAGTGTGAATGGTTGTCTGTTTGTATGTGTTAGCCCTGTAATAGACTGGTGACCTGTCCATGGCCATTCAAACATCTTCTGCTGTCTGTATTTGTGTCTTCCAAGTTTAATACTGGCTATTTTGGCTTGTCCCTGGACACATCCAGACTGCATGCTAACCCTTATATCAGCTGTTTCATCTCAGCAGCTGTTGAGAATCCAGCATACATTTCCAGCTGGCTGGCTCTGCGATACCTTCATCGACGTCTGTCTGTCATCTGTATCTTGCTTCTCGCAGGAGTTTTCACTGTACATCATTCCACTGGTGCCTCAAAGTAAGCATAAAAATTACTCAAAATTAGAAGAGGGTTTTGAGAAATAAGGAGCTTTACTGCCAGAATAATTAAACAGCAGTACATCGCTTCTCAGCCTTTTGAGTCCTCTGATATCAAGTAAAGTATCAGTTTGTATCAGCTTATTATCTGATATGTCCTCTATAAAGAGACAACAGATGGACGGCACCAATCAGCATTAAACGTGCTTCAGTTGGCAAACTGTGCTTCTGCCCATTCAAAAAGTTTTTGCATCCCTGCCCTGTTGAACACCTGTGACTGTATTTTGAATTCCTCTTAAGGGAAATGCACACCAGCAGCATATTATGCCCGTCCTAACACCTCTGCTTATTATTTTTTATGTAAGCCCTCAGTGGTGGTGTCATGGTGTGATACATTGCGATACTGTCCTGTCACCCAGCAAACACTTTTGGCCCTCAAGACAGCTTCAATGGCTGAAGAAAGGTAAAGAATAGAGAGGAAGACCTTAAGAAGGTATACGGGCTGCACAAAGTCAAGGCAAGGATAAAAAAAATCTCCAAACCCTCATTCACATGGAGTTAATTAGGTGCTACAGAGTATATCATACAGGGACAGAGTTTGTGTTTCTATTCTACACTTGGACAAACCGTTTCTTCCATTTCTTACCCTTCAGGTTTATCAAATCTGTCTGCTGCAATGGAAATGCTGGGTAAATTTGGTATCACTACTGGTACAACCCTGATGTTTGCCTATATGGCAAAGCTTTACCCAGCAGTGCTCAGGAGCACAGGGACAAGCACTACTGTTTCCGGAGTTGGAAGCTGCATTGCACCTTTTTTGTCACAGCTGAGTGAGTAAACTGGTCTTGAATAATAATTATTACCATTTGTTTGACCTGGACTTCTTTTGGTAGATATGCAAATTTGAGTGAATAAACAACCTTCACTATATACTGGCATACCCACAAGTTGACATCTAATTTCACCTTTATGTAGTTTGGATTTTCTGTTGGATTCATGTACTTTACTGTAAATGCATATGTTCGCAGGATCCAGTCTTCTTTGACTACTTTGGGAACTCTGGCTGTTGTGTCTCTGCCACTCTCTTCCTACCAGAGAGTTTTGGACGACCTCTTCCTCAAACTATTCAACAGATGCATCAAAGAGAAAGGTGGGTCTTATTATCTTATCTTATTCTAACTTTAGAATGATCAAAATGATTAATGTGTTTAAAGCGTTTACTGTATGTGTTGATTTGAAAACTTCCAACTCCTAGTGGTAGTTGCAAAAAACACAGGTATTAAATGCATCCTGATACCACCCCTTTGCCCTTCACCAACATTAATGAATTGGTGCATATCATGACGATTTAACTTTTCTTTACTCACAAATGAATTTATACTACAGTAATTTATAGTATAGTAGCAGTATAGTGTCCATGTATCACTAGAAGAGAACACTCTCTATGTGACTATGTGACACATTACTTACATTAATTAGTTATTAATAAATATTGTTATTAAGTATCATTACTATTGTTATATCAGAATTTGTATCAGATTTTTTTAATCAGTACTGGTGAATTCTATTACATTATGACCTCTATCTAAAAAGTGAAATTAAATGATTAAAGCTTGATTAATACATACACTATGTACTTGAACACACCGTGTGGACATTTCGGAGTAAATTCTAAAATAGTTTTTCTGTCATAGGGATTGACATACAGTACATTCCTGTAGTGACTAATACAAAACAATACCAATACAGCAGGCCTGTAATAATAAACACTCCCTTTCTTGAAATGTTCATTGCAACATTTCAAATTACGCAATCAGTTATTTATGTATTGACCTAATATGATTGTACTTTGTGAGGCTGTAGTTCATATTTAGAAAGCATTATCTCAAAAGTTGTTCTAATATTTTGCCCTCCTAATCTAAATTAACAGAGGAGCAAAAATACCAGAAATACCTTAGAATAAAGGGTAAGCTAACAAAACAACACGATGAAAAATGGTGTATAACCATTAAAAATGTAGATTTTTTTTTAAATTATATATTCTATTCAAGTTTCACAAAGGCATTGTTAACAAAATGACTGTTAGGATTGGAGGACTACTTTTCTGGTCACTCCATGCATCTTGAATCACAAAGATGTATAAAAATATTCACAAGAAACTGTTCATATGTAACAGTACATGTAGCTACTGGTTCTGATTAATCTGGTATCAAAATATTAGAAATGTAGTTTTATGAATACATATATACTGTTAATTTTTCAAAAAATTACACTTTTAAAACAGTGAACAGCATTATTAATGCTAACAATTGGTACACTCTTCATTTTACAGTATTTTGTTGCTGACACAGAGGAACCATAACTCGAACTTGAATTGATGTTTTAAAGCTCCACATTCCATAATTTCAAAATCCCTTTATAAAATAATCATCATTTTAGTTACTGTAGTCCTGACAAATGTCAATTTAGCAGAAATGAGCACAGAGACTTGATGTTTGTCCAGTTCTTCGCTTCAGACAGATAAAAGTGCTGTTCCTTGTTCAAAGTACAGCTGGGGACTTCCTTTCAGCAACCTTTTCTTCTTCTGTGGTTTGGGTGAGTGTATAAGGTGTCTTCCTGCAACATCTAGAGGAAAGAAAAACATTGACACAATTACAGAAATGATTCAAGGAGTTCGCTATTGAAACCTGTTCTTAACCTTGTTGTACGTGAACTAGGTGGTCACCTAGAGAGTCACTGCAACCAGAATAGGATGGAGGGCATCTTAAAAATATATATATCTTTTAAATATCTACAGTATCTAAGTGGTGCCCATGACACTCATTGGAATTAACAAACATGCATCCTTAAGTAACTACAATAGTGTTGAAGTTACAGCAGGTATATGTGTTGCAATATACTTTATATGTTGAGTTAGATCTTTATATTTGAGCCATTTACTGCATGTGGGTTTATTTTAGTGTGTTGTACATGTTCTTATCGTGCCAGTCTGCTTTGCACAGGGCATTAAAGCAGTCAGAAATGCTGCATGGGTGAAAGCCAAAGTGCAGATCTGCGGCAGGCAGATGAGTCTTGAGCTGAGTGTTTGGACTCTGAAGTCTGAAGTTACTTATTGAGCAGGTAAGTAACCTCTGATCCTTTTAGGGTCAATTGAAGTAGACTGTAAAACAGTCAAAGGGCAGATGTATTTCTGCAACATAAGTTAATAATTTAAAATCTGGCACTTCTTCTTCTTTGTCCTAATTAAGTCTTTGCATTTGTTTTGTCCTGCACAATGTGTATAACATAATGTGGGATTTTATCACAAGACTAAAGCTAAGGCAAAAACTAATTGCGAAAAACTACCACGAACTATATCAAATATAAACCAAGACTTTGAATAAATAAAACATAATAAAACTGTCTTGTTTACATGTAAAACAAACTAAAAACTAACTAAAAAAAAATCAAGATCATAATAACTAATGCCAGTAGAAAATAATTGAGAACTAACTCAAACCTAAGTTAAAATCAACAAAAAAACTGAAACTTGTTGAAAGAAATAGCCTGATGAAAAATCCATCCAAATCTATAATAACCCAAGTTTCTAGGAAATGTCATGACAGGGAAGCGTAGTCTTACCCGGGGAAAGGCTGCATGTGAGTGATGGTGTCAGGCAGAGGCATTCCATAGCTCTCGGGCAGCAGGAGACTCAGCAACCCTGACAGAACTGTAAGACTTCCCATGAGGATGTAAGGCAGTGAAATGGAATAGCTTCCTGTGGCAACACATCAAAGGAAGAGACAGTGAGAAACAACCTTGGCAAGAATGGTACCGTATAGCAGTTAAAAACAAGACAAAAGGTGGTGGAGAGACTTTTAAAGAAGTTGGTTGATGTGGCTGCTTCCGTAGTTTAAGTTTAGTCCACTAAATCTAAATTAACTTTTTACATTTTAACACAAGGATTTGGGATTTTCAGAGCTGTTCTATCTACTTTTTGTTTTATTTCTGTAGAAGCACCAGCCTCTTGTTTCTAATGGTGTTTGGGTAAGTAAATTGGAAAGCAAGTACAAAGAAGTATGTTATATAAGTACAAACAATTTAGATTTTTTTTTGCAGCATTGATGATATTTTACTATTATTTACAGAAAAAAAGAAAACCTTCAACAGCACATTTTGGTGGCACATGGGCTTATTGTTTATCCCTGCTGCCTGAAAAAAAACATCCTGGCTTTAAGCCCGACCCAGCTGGTGGGGGTTTCTCTGAGATTTTATGTTCTCCTTGTGTGTGCAGTCCGAAGACAAAGCAGGTTAGGCGAACTGGAGAGGATAAACTGCCCATAAGTGTGACTGCAAGTGTGAATGTGTGTCCAAGTGTGCATTAGCCGCTCTCCTCTCTTCTCTCTCCCTGAAAAGGATAAGTGGTTTAAATGATAGATGGAAGGACATTTTCCTAACTGAAGTTATTTCATGTAGTATGTTGAGAAAGTCAAAATATGCCAAGGGTAGTGGCATGATGCTTTGCAGCAATAACTTCAAGAAAATTAGGTTTATGTCCAGAAAGTCCAAGAGAAAAGTGGTGAATGTTTCAGTCCTCTCATCTTGTACAAACAGGAAAATCAAGATAGAGAAGTTTGAGTATATGTAATGTGAATGAAGTTCAGCAGAACTGGGACATGAACTCACTGACATGAACTTTAGACAAAAGATAAGAGCATCCTTACTTAAGTAAATGAAGTATGGGGCAATGATGCTGCCTATTCTGGAGGCCATGGAGCAGGCACCCACAGCCGTATTCCTCAGTACAGTTGGGTAGAGTTCTGCTGTGTAGGCGTACACGATGGCAAAGGCCGTCGTCACTGCAAACTTCCCCATCATCTCGAGTGTTATGGCCAGAGAAATCAGGTCTAGAGGGAACATGGCATTAAATTGTTAGAGATTGCATGTGAGCAGTTGGTTAAATAAGATGAATATACAAACTGCTTCAGTGTCTGTATCCCTTATATAAAAGTTCAAATGAGCAAATGGCAGAAATCAATGCCACATGAATCCGGGGTTAAAAAAAAGTTGCTTATTCAAGTTTCATACTTGCTGGTATGAGCTGAATTAGGAGTAGAAACAATCCTCCCATGAAGAGAGTTGAGAAGAGAGTCAGTCGCCTGGAACACCAGCGAAACATTAGCCAGGACAAAGTGTAGGCTGGCATCTCTACCAGAGCCGACAGGAAACAGTTGAAGTATGCATTACCATAAAGGTTTGCTGTGTTCAGCGAAAGAGCAAAGTAGGCGATGGTCAAGATGTTCCTGTTGGGAAAATTGTTTAGCATAAATAACAGACTACAATGTGCTTATTTTCCTGTGTTGCTCAGTGGCATGACGCTGCAGTGTTGTCAGTGTGTGTTTGTGACCACACCTGTTGTTTTATTAGTGTTTCCTGTCCAGGTTCAAAAATATGAGCGTGTGAAGTGTTGTACCTTACTGATAGAAATCTAAATCTGGTGATTTTGTCAGTTCTTAAGAAATTTATCAGCATATGCTTCCTGACCATGTGGACAGAAAGGAGACATTTTACAAACAAATTTGTAAAAGAAAAAAAACTCACAGTTAAGTAAAGTGACAAGTTCAAAACAGGGAATAGTGCAGTATGAACTTTGGTGCTTTGAGAGTTTTTGGTGGGGAAAACCATTCTCTGCAGTAGCAGTTTTTGTCTCTGATACATCAATATTCAATCACAAACAATTAGGACATTAACAAATATCTTGGGGATACTTTTTTTAAAAACAGTTGCAGAGAATATAAGGAGACTATAAAAAGTGATATCTGTGTGCAGAAGAAGAGCCTTGTATAATTAATAATGAAAAAGTTATTGTCAGAAGAAGCAGAAATGTCAATATGAGAAGGATTTATAAGGCATTTAATTGTACTAAGTGAATCAAAACTTTGCTGCGGTGTCAGGCATTGGAGGAGAAAAATATTTGGCTTTGGCATCCTTGATTTTTTTTGACTGCATAAAGTTAATTAGTCCTTCAGCTGTAGCAAAATAACATGCAATTTAAAGCTTATCCACCTGCTATGATTGCAGCTCACAACTTCCATGTCTATATGACTACATGCAACTGTTTCTAAATCATGGATGTTTTTGGGAAGAAACTCAAACAAAAATCAAGCTGCATCTGTTTTCAGACTCGGGCATACTGTGCAGTTACATAAAACCTGATTTTGATCTTGGTTGCAGGCTTCACAGCACCCGACAGGTCATTATTTGTTGTTAGTGAAATGAACTGACATGTGGTCGAGGTGATGCATGAAGAGGCTGAAACTGTGTGTCCATGTTATGTGTGTGTGTGTGTGTGTGTGTGTGTGTGTGCGTAAAAAGCGTTACAGCACGTGTGTATGTCTGCATGTGTGTGCTTAGGTGTGTGTATTTGTGAGTGCGGGGTCACAGTACTGAATGTGGAGGTCAGATGGGACAGCAGGAACTCACCAGACCAGCCACAGCGTGATGGAGATCCAACGAATGTTCCTTGAACGAAGCAGGTCACAGATGTTGTGAGTCTTCTTCCTGTCAGATTGAAGTTCTTTCTGTGGGGGCAGCAGAGCACGTGGAACAACAAACACTTAACAGGCAGAGCCACCAGTCTAGAACTAATTTCATTAGAGAGAAGCTTGTGAACAAATGTGCACGTGTTCACATGTAGGTATGGTCCCCACCAGGACACCAGAACACAAGGATCAGGATTAATGGAGGTAAAAGTTCAATGTGAAAGTTAACATGCTTGTAACAATAATTATTATTTTGTTTACATTGTATACTATTAATTTATTTATCAGGCCTGCACTATTAGCAGTGCTGCTATATTATATTTGTGAGATATTCATGCATGAATGTTACCCTGCACAACTTATAAGAAGCCTTTCATTCTTTCATTCATTTACTGTTGTATACAGAAAAAACAACACAAATGCAGCCTATGGCAGTATAATATGTTGCCAAAAATTGAATAAAACTACCAACCACACCATTAACCATGACATTATGGACAGGTTATTTGGTGCTTGTGATACTAGCATGAATTGTATACCACAGTAAGTCATGAAAGCAGAAAGCGTTTATCATTCAAAGTGATCCTGATTTAACACCCAAAGTCTCTTTCTAACCAATGCAGAGGGTCCTTTGTCTGTTTCCAAGGTGGAAAGATGAATGCAGGACAATGTGCATCTGTGTCAACGGCGAGGGTTCAGGTAATGAATGTGGCAGATTTATTTCCAGAAGAGAATTCACAGGTCAAAGGTTATAGAGGTAAGGAATGTACAGAAAGATAGATGTATTCAGCTCCCTTTAAGGAAGATCAACGCCTAGTTGCTCAATATATAGCTGATCATTTTGACAGATAACTCACTATAAAAAACAAAAGATCTTGATTTTCAGCAGTATGGAGATTGATAAGTCTCATGAGTGGATTTTTGCAATTTTTTCTTGGATTGTCCAGTGCCTGATTTTTCTTTCTCAATAACTACACACACAATATACAAGCAAATAATCACAAAATGTTAAGTTAACTATGATGCATTTAAAAAAACATAAAAATAAAATACACAGAAATGCAACTGCTGTTAAAAGAAATAAGAGATTAGTGTTAAATACAGTTGATCCTATCATTAGATACAGAGAGACAAGCCCATTTCTCAAAGATTATTTCAGGAAACCAAAATAGAGAAGAAAACTATTGATTGCAAGAGAAAAACTGCAGTCAGCAATTGGTGGTCTTGGCAAACAGATTAAAACACAAATCACAAACTTGCCAGTGATTTTAGACTCAGATTTAACTTTCAATTCTCATTTTAACAAGGTCATTAAAACATCCTTTTTTCATCTCAGAAATATTGCCAAAGTCAGACCCTTTTTAACTCAGAGAGATGCTGAAATGCTCATTCACCCTTTTATTACCAGCCATTTAGACTATTGTAATTCCCTTTTTAATGGATTACCTAAAAAGTCTATGAGAAAACTACAGCTAGTTCAGAATGCTGCAGGATGGATTACATTTCCCTACTGTTAAAGACATTACACTGGCTACCTGTATCTTTCAGAATTGAATTTAAAGTTCTTTTACTTTTCTATAAAGCTTTAAATAACCTTTCTCCTCCCTACATCAGAGATTTTCTTTCATTTTATTTTCCAGCCAGATCATTAAGGTCCTCCTCCGCTTTTCCAGTGAGGCTGCCTTCTGGATATTAGAATGACATGAAGCTCTCTCTGTACTTTTAAAAGGAAATTAACAAGCTATTTGTTAATCTGGCTTTTTTCATTGATTTTTATGTATTTTTAATCCCTGGTGTTTATAAATGTTATTTATTGTTGTCTATTTGCTTTTTCTTTTTTTTTCTTTTGCTTTTGCTTTTTTCTATGTTGTTTTAATCCTGCTCTGTGAAGCACTTTGGGCTGCATGTTTGTGTGAAAGGTGCTATATAAATAAAGTTGAGTTTAGTGTTGGCACTCAAGTTGTTCCATCACAGAGGATGCATCTTAGCAAAGTCTCTTGTGCTACCACCCAGTTTAGTGTCCACTCATGTAAATGACTGTAAATGATTACATCACACTGTGCAAGGAACCCTAAAAAGTTAATCTACTGTACAAAAAAACAGCATCAGCAGAGAAACAGGTATGTTCTGTTTAACGGCTTGGGTATAAGGCTATAGGGTAACAGAGGTATTGTGTATTCAGGAGTCATTCCCACTAGCAAATGAGTGAACAATAAATACTATATTTTCTAATATAGTATTTGTAGTAGTAGTTGTAGTATAGTAATAAAAGTATAAGTAATGTAAAGGACTCAACTCACTTTCTTCAGCACTTTCTTCTGTACTGGCAACACTACATTACCCAGAATCTGTCATTAAAACTTTTTTTGCACATTTCAAATAGATGCATGTATAGATTTGGGTCAGTAATCTCATGACTGTCGGGCTCTTGACTGATGTGGATCTTTTGAGCTGTTTTGAAATGCCTGATGAAGTTTGCATGACCGAAAAGTAGCTATTTAACATTGTCATTCTGTCATTCTGTAAGTGCTGACGGTGTGCAGGAGTCGATTTTGTGTTTTTCATTTGAGCTTTGTCAGTAAACCCACAATGATTCTCATAGAGCATGAGAGCTTTAAGGTCTGGACAGCCAAAAATCATCAAGCAGATGCTGTTGAGCCCAGTTTAAAGAGTCGGCATAGTAACTTTAAAGCTAATGTAAATTTAAAAGAAATACTGGTAAAGAGATGCACATCTGCCTTCCCAAAAGTGTGTTAAAAGAACTACATGTGAGAGATCGTGACTGGAAGCTATCTGAACAGAAACCTCCAACCTCCTTCCTTACCTCCCCCTTCAAGTTTGACATCCTATGTTTTATCTTACATTAATATTATTAATATTGTACACCTACATCTGGTTACCACAGCGGTCAGGAAAGTGTCCATAAGCCAGGATTTCAGTGAGAAAGACATATAGAAGAAGCTCACCTGCAAAGGACTAAAGATGACCTGTGGAGGCTCAATTTTGTTCCTCTTCGCAGCATTTCTCACTATGGCCTCAGCCTCTGCTACTCTTCCCTGAGAGAGTAGCCACCGAGGGGACTCTGGTACGTACCTGCCTCATTACACGTCAGAGTGGGCAGAGAGAGAGAGACAGATGTTCAATCCTCTGCAACAGGAAAACATACTGCATAGCAAAGTACTATTGAAGCTTTTCTTCTTTATTTTGATTATCGGCATGGGTTAATGCTAAATTGAGTGGCTCCATAAAGGTAAAACCTACTCAATATTAGCTGCAAAGCTTTCATGAAGTCTTTATAGAGTGATACTGTTGTGGTTATTCAACTGGCAATGCATATTTATTTGAAATATGTTGCTAACTTTGTGCAAAACAATATACCTTGATTGTTTTTTTGCAGGAATGATGCTGATTAATCAACAGGAAGAAAAAAACTGTAAAATGGGACAGGCGTGTGAGAAGAGATGGGAATGATCAACACACTAGAACACTCAGGTTCCCTCCCTGTCAGCATTACAGAAAATAATAATCAGTTGACAACAAAGACAACAAAATAAATGCAAACACAGACACACACACAAAGAAACACACACCTACCTACCACCAGAGAGGCGCATAGAGGAAGCCAGGCAGGGTCAGGCCTAGGAGGAGCATCCTCCAGTCTCTGATGAAGAAAGCAAACAGCGGCAGCAGCATGTAGCCCATACCAAAGAACAGACTCACACCTGCAGTGGAGTAAACTATCCGCACACGTGGGCCTAATATCTCAGTTCCTAAGAAGAAGAAATAAAGAGTGCTTCACAATACACAGTCGTAAGCTCTCAGTCATTTGCATCATCATGAACAAGTTAGCCACTAAATGCATTTTAGACAACATAAAGGAGATTAAAAGTACCTAACACAAATGCAGCCACATAGTTGGAGATTTGTCCCACCCCGACGACAAAGAACACAGCGCAGAACACAGGCCAGGATGGAGAAAAGACCTGGATGAATGTGGATACTGTTTGGACTGCCATGGTAACAAACAACACTATTTTCCTCCCATACCTAAAAAAGATATAAAGCACAGATAAGTGACTGAGTTAACTTGCTGTATACAGTAGAAAGAAATGTCATTCAAATGAGTGTTAAATTGTGGCTACATGAGCAGAATACATTATTTTGCATTGTATGAAAGGGGTCGCTTGTACCGATGAACCCACAAAGAAATGGTCACTCATTTCTGTGGCTCTGTTGCACTTTTAGCCACTTTTCACTTGTTGTTTTGATTTTAGGGCACATTTACTGTCTGGTTCACTCTCACCGCTCTCAGTTACTCTGTCCACCGGCAAATGGCAGACAAAGAGAGAGAGGCTAAACTGACTCCAATCAGATGACAGTGTAGCTCTGCGTCTGCTTGATGTGTAAGTAGGTAATTACTAGCACATTAGCTATATATGATATGATAATGTGTTAAGCATGCTTGTCTGTCAGCCTATTTTGGAGGTTTTTGCCACAAAGTATTAATTAGTGCGGACTTTAAAACAATTTTGCTACATTTTGGGCAGAGCTGAGCGTGCCTTGAGATGTGAGCACACCTCACAACATGAGTGCAGTCCAAGAAATCTTTGAACATTTTACACGGCTGCTTGAATTTTAACTAACACATCACATATTGCGTCTCTCCTTCACAGTCTAACCAAGTGTGTGAAAATGTTCTTCTGTTTTCACATTTACTTTGACTTCTACTAAAAACATACAAAGGAAAAAATCTTGATGCAAAGCCTTTTTCAGCCATCTACATTCCTGCTGTACGGCTGAAGTGCTGTCTCGTGCACTGACCTGAGTTTCATGAAAATCTATAGACAAATCAATTAAGGGGTTAAGTAATTGAAAGATCTGGTGATTAGTTAGTGATCTGGTGACCGGCAGTGTGAAAGACTTGCTGAGATCTCAAAGAGGACATGGTGTTGAGGGTTAAAGAGGACATACTGAATTTGTCTTGGCACTTGTACAGATTAGCAAACCACATGAATGGACTTTGTTGGCTTTTCATTGGATTATTGTTAACATTTGGTTAAACGTATAACACAGTGTGTAGCAGAAAACTAAAAGGGAAGTGTGACATCTATTTTGAAACAGCTAAAGTTCATCTTTTGTCCGTAACCTGTCAGAGAGCTGTCCCGAGATAAAAGAGCCAGTGAGAACTCCAAAAAAGAAGAGAGAGGAGGTCAACGGGTTCTTCCACCTGTCATCACACACAAGGTCCCACTGCAAAAAAACACACACATGCAGTATGAATGAAAACCTTACAACAGATATATGGTTTAAAAGGAGTAGAACATTACCTACAAGTTATATTTATTTTCTTGTATTAATTATTGTGACAATGTATCATACGTCAATTTTAAATATTAATTTCAGTCTCATCTAAATCAATTAAATAAAATGTAAAAATCAGAAAGAAATTCATGATGGGGCTATAACTCAGCAAATACATATTCAGTAAAGTAAACATTTTGCAGAGCCAGGCTCTTTATGTGTGTGCATATGAAAGAGAAAAGAGAGATAGAGAGCAAGTGCACATTTATTTTGACAAAAAATGTCCCATACGCCCTTATTATGTAGCCTAGGCCTAAGTGAAGTGACTTTATGTTCAAGCATACTTCCTGTAGCAGGTAACACCTGTCAAAAGCTTCCCTCACAACTGACGCAACTGCAGTATCCTCTAAATTTTAGAATAGCTCAGGTACACAAACCTCAGACACAATAGTAGAAATGTAGACGCTTCGATCATACTCCCACCCGTCCAAGCAGCCTTCTTTTGGCACATTAGACAGATTAACATCAACACCTGGCAGCAAGCCTCTCTCCGAGAAACTCTGTATATCAACAAGTTTGTATCTGTGGCACTTGCTGGGCAGCAAATCGCCGCTATGATTGTCCTCCTCCAGCGGGATGCTGTTGTTCCTCCATGCGGCGGTGAGGTTGACGTGCGCGGGGACGACGCACCAGTGGGGCGGCGTGTCGGCGAGGAATACGATGGACAGGCCGGTGAAACCGTTGGGGACGGTGCTCAGACACAAGAGGAAAAACACCTGCTGCTGGAAACTTCCCCATTCCCCGAGGAAGGCGGTTGCGGCTTCATAATCGGTCATGTTTGTGGTTGCTGCGCTCCGGGCTCACAGTAGGGCAGAGTTAACAAGAAGGACGGATGTAGGACTTTGGAGAAATCATTTCTAAAGCAGCAGTTTTGTGTCAGCCAGTTAACCATCCCACCCACCACCCGCTGTATTAGTTTGGCTGCGGTTTCCTACATTAACCACTCTTTAAAGGCACAATCCGTTGTCAAAATAAACCCAAACACAGGATTAAAACCCATCAGTCCCACAATGATTAACTGGTGTTTTATTACAGTTTACCTTGTAATAAAATGTGTCATAAAGATTTGTTTGCAAATAGTCATGCCTAAATGTTCAATTTTGAGCACTTTAGAAACAAAATACTAAATTTCCATGTAAATCAAAGTATTATATTATTATTATATATATTATACAATGTCATAATATATAGATTGTGTAAATAAATTACTTAATCAATCAAAAATACTGGACTTATTTACATTGACTCCATGTAAATTTATCACTCACTCAGTTTCAGCAATTAGGAACTCTTGAGGTAAATAAATATACAATATTCTAATTTTTTTTTTTTAAAAAAACAACCAAATTAGGCTAAATAAGTGTGATTAGACATTTATTGAGCCTTCCCTTACTATAATTCTATAATTATTCTTAATAATTATTATTATTAATTCTTAAAATATATTTGCCCCATCTTCATCTCATCAGCAGTTTCACAACAAATAAAACAACATTATTACCCATATACTTCATACACAATACATAATCACAGTATCTGCTTTGTTATCTCTTTACAACAAATATAAATGTAGAAGCAACATTTGAGGTCCCCCAGATTTTCGCCTCCACCACAGGACTCCAATTAAGAACAAGCCTATGTCAAAACCTGGTACATGGCTGGACCCTGTATGCAACACTAGAGGGCTTTTCCTTTGGAAATGGATACAGGAAGTGGTGACATTCAGCCAACCAATCACTCACTCACTGATCAATCAGTTAGTCAGCCAGTCAGTCAGTGAATCAGTCTGGGACATGTCTGTTTATTGGGCTGGCCCTGCTGTTGTGGTCCAGCCAAAAATATATAAAAGTTTGAAGCTGGTTGAATCACCTCCTATATCTCAGATCTTTTGTCTACCATCAGTCATACAAAATTAAACCAATGAGTGCCTGTTTTTAGGCTACTGGAGATGCAAGAAAATTTGTTTTCATCTAGACATCAAAACAATATCAAAGTATCTAAACAGAATTTACTTATTTATCTTAGCACAAAGACTGAAAACTCTGTCCAAAAACTATAAAACTCACTATTTGACACTTTATATTTAATTTGTTTAATCCATACAAAAACTGAAGGGTAGAAACAACAATTTGTCGTTTTATGGGGCTTATTGGTGAGACTATTTCTTGACTCTAAGCAGTTCCCAGGCAACCAGAGGAGACTTCAGGAAGTTACTGCTTCCAGCCAAGAAACAGAGTGCTTAACCCCCCATAAAAAGGCATATTGACATTTTTACACCTTAGTTTTTTACAAATTAAACAAGCGAGATATAACATATTAACAGCAGTGGCTAACCGGGCTACTGACTGTAGCCATATATTTAACAGGCAGCTACAAGAGTGGTATCAATTTTCTCATCTAACTCTCCACCAGAACGCAAATAAAAGTATTTCCCAAAACTATTCCTTTAACAACTAGCAGTAAAATATCAAAGAAGAAATGCATACCTCTAAACCATAAACTTCCAACATAGGCCTTCATTTGTTTTTTAAATGACTGTTCAGTCATGATCCAGTCAACATTATTTTCTAAGGCAGCAGGGAAATTACCTTCATATTGTTTCTGTGTATTTGCCACAACTTCATGGTAGCAGCCACATGTTACTTTGTACAATGCAAACCATACCTGCTCACCACCTGACTCAAATAAATGATTCCACATATACTTTTAGATACTAATTTATTATTTTGACTAAAAACATGTGATGGGTCATGTAAGAGAGCCATCCCTTTGTTAGAGCAATGACCTGATATAAACTGTGAAGCCAAAATAAGAGATATTTGAAAGTTGGGTTGACTACCTGAAGGACAGAAAATCATTTTTACAAAAATGTAGTTTTACTCAGATCAGTTATGAGCAACTTAGTTGGTGTTATATTATTTAAGATGCGTCCAAATCAGAATAATTAAGTGGAACAACTAGATCACAGGTTAGATTCACAGATTTAGTTATAAAATTGTTTATGTTCATGGCAATCAGCAAATTTAGAGTGCAAGCGAGTCATAAAAAGTTCAGTTAATTTCTTCAGGTCAGTTTCAGTTTCAGTTGTAAGGGAGGGGATGACATTGACGATGACAGAGATTTGTTTCTCCATATCCTGATATAAAATAACAATAGTTTTTAATATTTTTTTATACTACAAGAAAAAAACATATAGTATAACAACACCCCAGTCTTAGATACTTCATCCCTCTCACAAAGCAGACAACAAAATGCCAGACAGAAACCCTCGTATTTAAGTATTGTTTGTGCTGGAAAGGAGAGGAAAGTTCCTTCACACACAAGCCTGTGACTGTGTAAACCATGACCTTCTCATCGTCTCAAAATCTGGTGTACAGGCTGCTTGTGAAAATGAGAGGATGTACTGTTTCCCTCATCGCATGCAAAGGAAACTAAGCAAACAAGATATTTGAGCCAGGATTTTTACTTAATATCAACTTGCAGTGACATTAAATAATAAAGAATAACTTTAGTAGTAGCTAAATATTTAGTAGCATATGCACAATCTTGACCATATGTGTGTAGAAAATGACAAACAATTTCAGATTAAGTGTTTTATCCTTGTTTCTCCAGATATTACCGGCACAAAGGGGACATTTTTGCATCCTAAAATGAATGCTATCATTCTGTATCTTCTTGGACAAGTATCCCTCCTGAAATAAATTAGCATAAAGGACAGATAAATGTGTCTCCGACTAAGGAGCTGAGGTCATTCCCTATATTAATTAGGATTTTCCTCACTGCATTCCTCTGGAGCAAGCTACTTGCTTTTTTGTGCACTGGGAAATCCACTCTCAACTTGGTTTAGAAGTAAACTGCTGTTGGATTGTCATGTGATTATCATAACTTGGTTAGAATAAATCATTTAAGCTCATTATCCACTTACAAGAAACCTCGATGGGATACTGTAACTTACTCAGATATTTAACCTCCAGTACAGTAGCATATGAGCATCTTCACTTTCGGTTTACACTGAAACTCTACCTGGAAGCAACATCTTCTCATACTATTTTTAGAGTAATTGTTCCATCTGTGGTTTGATGATTAGTTGTCTCTGAAAGCCGTTGGGTGTGTTCACTGATAAAAGACCACAGATGACAATGACCTAATCTCATCACACATTAATGTCCTGAATCACCATTGTGTGGGAAACAAAATATGTCAGCCTTGCAAAAGAAGCAGAAAAAAACATTTGCATTTGTAAGCTCACATTAAACACTCCTGATTATCTTCCTTAAAGGAAGTTTATGTGAGTACTGATTAAACAAATTAAAAGTATCACTCTGTGGCTTCAGAAGCTGTCCAATGAGGACTGCCTGCATTTATAGATTGTGGAGCACAGTAGACCAAAATCTATGATAAATAAAAGGGAAATAAAAATGTATTTTCAGTAGAAATATACATATAAAAATATCAGTATACAAGTAAACATATGACATACTACAAGTGTTACTATAAAATTAAGTGTATTTTTTTTTTTATAAACAGGGCATTTTAACAGTTTACTTTTAATAAAGTGCAAAATTTCAGTTCAAAGCCACATGATTGCTACAATTTTAGCTCTGCTAAACTTTACAAAAAGCCATGCTTGCCTCTACACTGTGGCTTAAAAATAGTCCAACGGGAGTCTTAATGCTACTTAGCAACATTTAGAGTACAGGCACGTGCAGTTCTTTGGGGTATTTAAAAGTGTGGAATGTTGTCTAGAGAAAATACCACTTTGACCACAGCGGTGCGGGGGCTGGGCAGATGGATTGGCCACTTTGACGCTTTTGATAATTTTACTTTCATCAAATCAAATTAAATCAGTGAGTAAGAGGTCTCTCAATCACTAATCTCAGATAAATTGTCTCCCTGTCTGCTTGTTTACTGAGTTTTTCTCTCTGGGATGAAAAAGCTATCGCCTTGAAAGGAGGTTTAATACTCTCTCAGGACTGGAAACTGAAGTTTTTCAGTTGTGACTCTGTCCCACTGAGGGACCTGCTCACTCTGCTCCACAGAGAGCACAGCATTACCACTGATCTCAAGCTGAAGACTTTAAGAAGGATACGTCTTATACCCTAAAGAATTTCAGAGGACATTTTTTCTCCCTCAAGAGCAGAGGGACATTTTTATAAAGAATGGGTGACTATGATGAAGACACTGCATTTCTTGGACAGACAGGTCCTTACTTCTGGACCACATTCTTCCTTCTGAACACAGTTTTTGTATCAACTGGATTCAACGGACTTTACATAGTCTTTGTTGGGGCAGCTCCGAAACATCACTGTCTCATTCCAGACGTCAACCTGACCGAGGAGTGGAGAAATGCCATCATTCCTGTCACGATAGTGGATGGTGAAGCGGTGCAGAGCCAGTGCAACAGATACAAGCTGGATGTGGTTAGAAATCTTTCTGCTGAGGGGTACATTCCTGGAAGGGATGTCAACCTCAGTAACCTGGAGCGGGAGGGATGTTTAGACGGATGGAACTACAGTAAAGAAATCTACCAATCCAACATAGTCACTGAGGTCAGTATCAATAATGTGCATGTGTGTTTTGTGTATTAAGTGTTAGTTATGAGAAAATGTCAGTTCTGAAAGTTTTCAGTTTTTCTTTTCGTATGAAAATGTATGTAATTCATATCTTTTCACAGTGGGACCTTGTTTGTGACAACCAGTGGAAAGTTCCTTTTGCATCCTCGAGTCTCTTTGTGGGATACCTTGTTGGATCCCTAATCTCAGGCCAGCTTTCTGACAGGTATTTCATCTTTAATCATCACTTAAATTCTCTTAAATGCACTCATGTCATGGTCCAAAAGGAATCTTGGATGTACTTTATTGTAAGACATTTACTGCCATTTACTACAATGATGTGTTATCTTATTTTAGGAGTTTTTATCATGCATGAAATGTTAGTGAAAGTTGAAGAAGTATTTGGAAAAGGCTCATAAAAAATGAATGACTTACTGATTAATGAATCCTGATTTAATGAGTGAGAATTACATACTATAGTGAATGTTACTGGAGACTTGGACCTGATCAGACCTCATTATAGTGACAACAGCCCCATCTACTGTTGAAATTAACCCTCTCCAAGATAGACTCTTTAGAAATCATCACCAATATTATAATGATAACTTTCCTAATAACAAAATACCTTTGTCTTTGAGGAATGATCTGTGAGTACAGGAAGACATTCAGCCAGGAGTAGTGTACTAATCTACAACCTCAGGGCAAATTTGTGTAACAATGATGGTCTGTGGATGGTGCTATCATGTTTAATCAGAAGACAGAATTTGCTGGAGTCTGCTAACCTTATATTTTATGAAAAAATATTGGAAATAATGGATAAAGACCAAATAATCATGTCTGTTCTGCCTTTGGTTATGAATATTTATTTTTATCTAGACTTTAAATGCTCCTAAATACGTGTTACTTGTTAAATAATAGTTATAACATTGTGTTTTATTTCACTGTCTATCTATGTACTAGTCAGGCTTCCTGCTCATAGAAACCAGAGGCAAATTAGCTTGATGCTGAATCAAATGTACGGTCTCTGGCTGAGCTAACAATGACTCTTACAGTCAGCTATCAGAAGCAGTACATCAAGTTGGTGCTGTATTTTTCTGACATAGAGAGTTTTGTAGAGTTGAGTGTTTGATGTCAGTTGTGGTAATGGTTCAGCTCTGACAGACTTTAGTGTGGTGTACCTTCGATTGTAGAAAAACAAAGCGCTCAGGACAAAGCAGCGAGGAGCACTTGTGTGTTTAACTATGTGGCTCTTTTGCAGCTGTGAAAACTGTACACCCAACAGTTGAGAAGTGGGGGGGGGTTGAGGTTTGAGAGTTTTTTTGATTACTTTGTTACATTGGATGATTCTTAAGACTTATACAAAGCTTGTGAAGAGTATCTCTGCAGGGTTTACCAGTCGTATCATTCCTCAGTTGACAAATGTGCAACTCATGTTGCTTAATGGTCGTTAAAATGCCCGTTTAAACTATTTTTCTTTTTAACATTTACTAATGTTTGAGGCTAAAGCAATCAACAAGTCTGTAGTGTTTAGGTTCTGGAGTTGGATTGTGGCCATCTGCATGATTTCATTGTGAGAGAAAGGAGAATGACAGAGAGGTCAAGGGCACGGTATCTTGTAACAGCATTTATACAATGAAACAATAAATGTAACTTGTTTTTGTTGGGAAGTTGCATACACATCATCAACTTTACTGTCACACAAACTATTTTTAACAATCCAACACAGGACAGACTGCATGCTAGATGATGATGGTTATTTTTATAGACATGCAATGAGTTTATTTTTAGCAAAGGGGGATTGTGTTTACTGGCCATCACATAATTCATTGGTCATCCTCTGATTGTACAAAGTCTTCTCCAAGTGCCAAATCAGGAATTATTTAACTAACCTGGAGGACAGTAAGATTTATATTGTATGTACTGTTAGTCCATAAACCTTGAAAATACATACTGGATTTCAGTTAACAAAAGTCATGTGACATGATATCAGTATTTTGCTTGGCTGTTGCATCAACCGAGATGCAAAAAGTTACAACAGTTTCAACTCAATGCAACAATACAGCTTTCTGGTCATTGTAGGGAGGGATAACAAAAAATTAAGTTCAGTTACATACAGCCAAGTTTCACCAAAACGTTTTTGAAATTTTGGAAACTTTGACTCTGTACTCCAGCACATTGGACCTGATATGAAACAATACACATGAGGGTGAAGTTCTGACTCTCAACTTGAATTTGAGGGTGTTATATCCTATTTAACAGTGTAGGAACTGTAAATCTTTCTAAATTTCTCTGTTAAGTTCTTTGATCAACTCCTGTTGTTTTTAAATGTGCTCCATGAATAAATTTCTTGGTAGTTCTGTTTCTGATGTTTGCGATCATTGTCTACGGCTGTATTGTCGTAACATTAGTTGTTTTAGTACAAAAAGGGACAAAGCAAAGCCAACATCTCACTGTCACTGTATTTTCTAAACGTGCTGCATTTGTGATTTACTTTCAATGATGATTTTTTTTTTTTCCATTCAGGTTTGGGAGGAAGAAGGTTGTTTTCATCTCTCTTGGGGCCCAATGTGTCTCAGTCGTGCTTCAGTCCTTCTCTCATTCATGGAGGATGTTCTGTATCATGTTCCTCTTCGTTGGAGCCTCCCAGATTTCCATCTATATTTCTGCATTTGTACTAGGTATGAATAATAAAATACTCCTCATCATATGTATGGTCCTTTAGGCAGAAATTCTTGTTGCCTGCATGAATAGATAATTTGACAACTGTTAGTATCTGTAGTCACTATCTGCTGCTTTATCTCTTGTACATCACTAAATGTTTATGATGTTATCTTGAACAGGAACAGAGTTATTGAGTAAAACCATGCGTGTGCTCTTCACAACTCTTGGGGCCTTCCTTTTCTACTGCATCGGGTACATGACACTACCTTGGATTGCATATGGCATCAGAGAATGGAGGACTCTTCTTGCTGTTCTGTCCGCAACGTCTGTGGTCTACATCCCACTGTGGTGGTACGCTACTTATAACACTTACTGATTTCTCACATAAAAATAAGAATACATAAAAATTTAAACTCATATTTTGTGAATGCATGTACTGTAATGTTCTCATAGTTAGCACCCATGTTTTAACAGCAGATGTGGTAATAAAAAAAATGAAAAACCAGTTGTGTTGACATTTGCACTAAACTAAACTAAAAATTGATTGCTCAGGTTCATCCCAGAGTCTCCTCGGTGGCTGATCACACAGGGAAGAGTGACAGAGGCCGAGGTCATAGTGAGAGAGGCTGCGAGGAAAAATAAAGTTGAGGCACCGCCTGTAATCTTTAAAGAATCCGAGGTGAGGTTCACATATCGTTATTAACCATATCATTGTATATTTAGGACATCTGAATTCCTTTTGAAACTTTTAGTTGAAAATGAGTTTCATGGAAAAATGAAAATCTCATTGATATATACTAATTATCAAAGTCCCTGTACTGTTTCCTGTGTGACATCATTCCTGTTTCTCAAAATTTTAAGGGAAATTGATTTCTTGACCCTGGAAAAAGAAAGACAGAAATATATTCCAGATCCTGATCACTACTGAAGTCTGGATTCATAGTTTCATAGCCAAAGTCCTATCTCTTCATCAAATTTAATCTTTTCATAACTTATTTAAGTTATTATGCTGACAAACAATACATATATGGTACTTTTCTTATTTGGTAGGTTGGTTGTTTTTGTACGTCTGGAAAACTTAACCACATGAATTCTCTTGTTTTCATTGGTTTTAGCTACAGACAATGTCTCCAAGCAGGACATATACCATGCTTGATATTCTGAGGTCTAAGAACATCAGATGCATCACACTAATGTGTCTTGTTTTGTGGTGAGTTATTGTTTTTCTTTCCTCAATTTTGATTTACCAATTCACAAGCCTTTGTTAATCAGTGAGTCTGCAGCCATCTATTCATATGTTTATAAATACCAACTGTGTTAGACTTGTTAATACAAATATCAAAGGAAGAAGGAAGGGCTATTCGTTCTAATTTTCTTTTTTTCTTCTTTTCAGGATGGCAATAAACATTGGATATTTCGGTTTATCCCTGAACACCTCCAACCTTAGCGGCAATCCCTTCATGAACTGTTTTTTATCAGCTACTACTGAGGTTCCTGCCTATGTTGTGTCGACATGGCTCCTGAAGAAATGTCCAAGAAGAGCACTTCTGTCATCGTTCCTCGTCATTGGGGGAGGAGTTCTGCTGCTCATCCAGTTCATCCCTGATAGTAAGACTTTCTTTTGGTATTCAAAATCACAGTATGACAACCTACCTACTGTAACATGCACAGTGATTACATAATAACACCATATACTGCGGCTAAAAAGACAGGAATGCTCAACACAGCCATGATAATTTTTCATTCATGTGGTAGGATTTATAAAGTTTACAGAATTGTAGAACTTCTTTCTTACTTCTAGTGGTGTGTAGCCATTCGATTTTGTTTTGTTTAATTTGCCCATGTTTGAAGATATACTCTGAAATTTCTGCTACCACCCCAATACAATGAAGATGAAGAACAAATTCAACATCTCTTTCCAGAAATAGTGACCGTGTTACTCTGGATAACCCACAGGACTAGTAAAGGGACTATTTCTTCTCTGCCGAAAGAAAAAAACTGTTCCATTGAAGTGTGAACAGTGGGGTCTGTGGGTTACTGTTTCTAGAGAGACATGTTCCTTTTGCATTTTTACTTTTGCAATTTGTGAGCACCACAAGTTAAACTTCCATTATAGTGGGGATGGGAGCACAGATCTTAGAGACATATATCTCAAAATATGATTGAATTAAGCCAAAATGAAATTATTGTCACTAGAGGGAGGTGAGAAAATGTTGCCTGCAATATTCAGTCATCAAAACAACCAAGTTTTCTTGAAAGCTACTCAACAAAATTTCACTATTTGTTCTAAAGCTTAGAAAACACTCTACATCCCTGTGACCCTTGTCCTTTTCAGGGCACAATGTATTGCTCGTCAGGCTATACATTAGCTTAACAGGCTGTTTCCAAGAAGTAGCCATTATAAAAGGTGTTGCTTTTGCAAATGTGCAACCTAAAAAAGTTACGACAGGCAAAATACTGAGAAAGCAGGTTGCTTTTATTACATATGTGAATGAATGTCTATGCTGCTGAGATATACTGAAGTTATGACACAATATCACCCGAAGCACGTTTACAGAGGAGTGGAAACATGAAGTCACATACCTTTTCCGAGTACAGTGATATCAGCAATATCTGTGAAGAGATCACAATGTTACGAATGTGTCTCTCTTTCTCTCTCTGTCGAGGCAACCAAAGAAAATTCAGAAGTGTATTTTTCCTGTTATCACATGTTCACAGTCTACACTGGCAATGATTGAATTTTCTTCACTAAACTAGTTTTTAATTATATTTTAATGTGCATGTGGTGTGCTACTGTGTTGTGTGGAACTAATATATAACTACAGTGTTTCATCAGCTGGTATGTGAAGCCACATATTACCCAAACCCAGTGCCACGTGAGCTTAGTGGCTTGAAACAACTCCAATTTTTTAATGATTATGTCACACTGTGTTTATTGATTAATATTTAAAAGAGTCTGTAGTATGTGATTGTATCATTTGTCTTCTCCAAGTCACTTTTTTTGAAATGAGGCAGTGTAACATTTAGTCACCTGTATGTTGTATAATACCCCATAGTGTGTTTCAAGATGATAAGGAAGTCATACCCTTGATGATTGCGTCCTCTGATCAGTCAATTCGCAGAACCTGGGTTCAAGATTGTTAATAATATCTTTAAGTACAAAAAATTTGGGTATTTTACAAAATATGGGGAATTCTTTTAGAAATAATTCTATATATCTTCTCTCTCTTCCTCAGCCCTTCAGTATGTTGCTCTGGCACTGGAAATGACTGGGAAGTTTGGCTTCACCATGGCGTTCAGCATCGTCTACATCTACACAGCTGAGATCTACCCCACTGTGTTAAGGAACGTCGGCATGGGAATGTGCTCCTCTGCTGCACGCATTGGCAGTATCACAGCTCCTTATGTCATCTATTTGGGTATGTAGATAGTAGCTCACACAGATACAGCATATGCACTGCATTAATATATTATATGTGCCTATATATAAAAAAAAATCTGCATAGGATAATTTCAGTGATATGTACAAATATATGAATTTATCTATATTCAAATGAAATGTTCTTCTTCTCTTATTCACAGGTACTTATAATAAGGTTCTGCCTTATATTCTCATGGGAAGTCTCACAATTGCTTCCTCTGTGGTGAACTTCTTCCTTCCGGAGACCCTCAATAAAGATCTTCCAGAAACAGTGGAGCAGATGCAAGAATGTCAGGGGTAGGTGTATTTCACTCAGGTGACTGTGATTTACCTATTTTTCAGGTCATCATTACAACATAATTTTAGAATGCACTTGATTAGAGGTGATAAAGGCACTAACTCAGCCATATAAGGACAAATGGCCCAGAACTTACAGTGGTTTTAATACTCTTTCTGGAAAGATATTAACAGGATAAAAAAAACAACTTCTCAGACTTCTATCCATCAGACAGACCTGCATGTTCCTTGGTGAAATGGTAAAGATTGGCTGACTTATTGATATGATAATGATGATCTTATTCTATTTTGCTGACGCAACAGTGAAATACAGCAGCCTTGAAGAGCAAAACACAACATTTCACAAAACACAACGAGGCTGTCTTGCTCTCTCTGTATCAAGGTGTATTGGCCCGGGCTGGCAGGATAAAGAGAGATCATACCTGAATCAAAACTTACATGATCAGTGAATAGACTTATGACAGACTCCTGTCTAGAAATGATGTTTTCCAGTGTGCCACTATGCAACCAGTCAGCACATCCATATAGTATCACTGACCAATCTTGACTGAGCTGTGGACTGACTTGGGTTCTGTCCAATCACAACCAAGAATTGTTGTCCCTACCTTTTACATTTTGTGAAATGTTGTTGTGTTTTGCACCTCAGGGCCACCGTAGTTAAGAGATGATACTGTCCTCTTTAATGCCTGCTGTCTTCAAACACAGAGAACTGAAAAATAAACATATTCTATGGTGTAATCAGTAATAATAAGATAGAAAATGAGAAATTTGTTATCTGTTTTACTCATTTGCCATTTTCACCATGATGTTTCCTCAGGTTGTGCAGTGGAGCCAAAAAGAAGAAATATGTTGAAAATGGAGGAAGTGTCAATCCACCTATACAATGTGAGGCCAAATCTGATGTGTAAAGTCTTACTCTGTAGTTCCCTTGACAGCCTTGCTTCACTTTTAAGAAACAAAGAAAGACAGAAAGCAAGAGGAAAAAAGGAAGAAGAGAACTTTCTCTTTTTTGAAAGTAAAATCTGAAAATGAAATCCCAAACATACATTGGGATACAGTGGGATCCAAAATTCTGAGTCCACTGCCAAGAATCTTTGGTTTTTTACCCTTTATTAAAAACTTTTTTTTTTTTACTAAGTTGATGCCTGCTAATTAAATTTTTCTAGAAATGTTGCAAATACATTTTTTTAGAACTTACATTTTTGTATGAAATTGAAATATTGGTCTCTAATTGTTGTCACACATACATTCAATTAAAATATGAACATATAAACCCTCCTGATAAACAGTCTGAGTTGTTTTTGTCTTCTAAAAACATCCTTAATTAATGTGGTTCTCTATTTGTTATCAGTGTTGCTGCAGTGAAGCATTTCATGGGCAAACTGCTGTTTTAACTGAAAGTCTCTAAGGGTGAAATAGCACCTAATGGCAGAGAAGCACTGTTTAAACTATTTTTTCACCAAACAAGATGAAACATTTACAACAATTTACCTCATGTAAACCAGGAGAAATATACAAACTATATCCAAATATAAAACTACAGTTGGTATCCTAGCATGGTGAGTCAACCACGCATTGACAAAGAGCATCCCCCTGTTCTGCAGAGGAATGGCTAGAAGAGGGCTAATTTCCTAGCTGTGTTTCTTAAACAATGATGTGATGTTGTTATATCAGTCCAAAGACTCCTTGGTCACCTCAACCCTGCTGAACAGGTTCTGAAGATTTTCCTACAGATTCAATTTCTATAACAAAAATGTTTAATCAGTGCCTGACAGAGTGGACAATGTGATTGTATTAAACTATTTTTTTATTATTATTATTATTTTACTTATACTGGTTAAATGTAGCTTTTGATTTGTTGACACAAGAGTTGTTGGTGGTGAACTCAGACTTTTGGAGCATGTTGCATGTAATAATATTTTGTATAGCCTGTAAAGCCATAAAGTGTGCTATGAATTTTAAAACGTGTCCATAACGTTTTCAAATTAAGAAATCATTAATATATTTATCTGTGATAAATGAGTTAGTTTGTAATCTTGCCATTGAAATAGTGCCCTATAGTATGTCATATCCCAGTGACAAACACTATAAACCAGATATTAATAGTATTCGGAAAGTTCACCAGTGATATTGTTTATAAAATTAAAGCACACTGATATATTTAATTCAAGTCTAATTATTTTTGATTGACACTAGATGAAACAATATCAGTGTATCAATCTTAGAAATACCCTGCAACCCTGACGACAATCTATCAAGTGACTACATGTGGGATTGCTATCCCACAGGACTTTGTTCCTCAGAGGGACAAATTGTCCCTTTGTGCTCCTGTGATTGCTTATGAGCCACACATTTGCCCCTGAGGACCCCATCTGAGCCATAACTATTTTTTTAAACCATCCATCTCCAATAAACCACTTACATCACTGGAAATGATAAAGTTTTATTACTGTTTTACATCTGCCTGAAAATCATTAACTCCTGTCGCAAGAATTCCTTGAAAGACTTTCCATTGTATTTTATATAATGAACTACTTGAGTTTTAAACATGCTTTTAAACATCTAAATCTGAATAATATATTCTTGAAAGCATTTTGTAGCACCAAAAAGTTGTGCATAAGCTTAAATGCTATTAAGCCTCTTTTTTTCATAGTAGTGTATGTAACTGTGTAACCTCCCAGATCACATGAAGGTGGCATATAAAACTCAGGAGCTTGAGCTCTACAGCTCACATGGTCTCAAATGCCTGTCAAAGAGCAGTAGAGCAAGACCATCTTGAGTCTGTTAGTACTGACGCGCTGTCTGATTGTCTTTTTCCTTTTGTTGTTTTTTTTTAAGTATCAAGAATTTTGGTGACGTAATGGGCAACTTAAAGATAAGAGACTATGACAGCATTACATCTTTTCTTGGATCTTGGGGACCCTTCCAACTGAGGATTTTTTTTGCACTGGCCATTAGCATTCTCCCGAATGGGTTTATTGGCATCTATATAGTATTTGTAGGTGACACCCCACCTCATGAATGCTACATACCTGAAAACTATAGCCTTAGTGAGATGTGGAGAAATGTGACGATTCCATTGGAAACAGTGGATGGCACCGCGAAGCGTAGCTCTTGCTCGAGGCTTAACCTGGAAATTGTCAGGAACTACTCTGCAAATAACATCGTCCCAGATGTGGGTGTGAATGTGAGTGAAATTCCTTTGGAGGGTTGTCTTGATGGGTGGACATACAGCAAAGAAATCTACCAGTCAACCATTGTCACAGAGGTGAGCAATAAGGCATCAGTTAGCTTCTTTTTGAAGATGTTTTCAAGGTTTCCACAAAGAAATGGTACTTATGTAGCCTATTTATAACATTGGTTTATTTTCAGGAAGATGTAAAATGAGAGTACTTTTTAGCTTAGCATATAAAATAAAATAGTTATCATACAAAATCCAATCTTTTTCAGTTTGCAAAGCTGATGGCTTATAGAAAGTTAATGATATGTTATTACAACTATATCTACTGCTAAGTTATAAATCTGCAAAAACACACTATAACCCAAATGAGGGAAACGTGAGAGTGAAAAACAAGAGACAGACTTCACAGTAGTATATGTACAAAGTCTAAACTAAACTAACTACATGACTTCAAAATGGCACAGGTCCAGTTAGTGATAATATTACTTGGCAGGGTCTAAGGCCAAGTCTACACTGTAATTTATTATTTATACACACTTACTTCTAATCAAGGTTATGGAATCAAATATTAAATTAATATAGGATTAAGAAACAAAACAAGCAAGTGTCAACTAGATGAAAAAAAAGCTGTAAAACAAAACTAAAAATAGTCACTAGTAACACTGTGCAAAAGAGCCTAATGAAATAGAAGAGACTGAAAAGAATTCAGGTGAAGTTGTATGCAATTGCAGTCCACATTCGTCACTGCAACTAAATCACCTGCAGGAAAGGGAAGTCATTTACATTTGAAACTTTACTTGAGTAAAAGTACAAGTATCAGCAAAGTTTGCTAAAAAAGTATCAAAAACAAAAGTATTCATCAAGCAGTAGAATGGTTCCTGTTAGTACAATTATTACTGGTGCATCAATGCGTAAATCGTATTTTACTCATGTAGTTTGTCCAGGTGGAGCCAAGTTACTTTACATATGTATACTAGTAACTATAGATGCCAAATAAATGAAGCAGAGTAAAAAAGTACAATATTTTCCTCTGAAATGTAGGAAAGTAGAATAGAATAGAAATACTCAAGTACAAATACCTCAAAATTGTAATGCTCACCCAACTTGGGACACATTTTACTGTGTATTGTATAATGTGTATAATTTAAGTACAGCACTCGCGTAAATGCACTTAGTTACACCGCTGATACTGGCACTAAAGCATAATTTGCATGAATACTATTATTGTTGCTACTATTACTAGCACTAAGCTACTAATACCATTTCTGCTATTGTTTACAAGATTGATAATACTACTTGTGTGAATACTGCTGCTTCTACTAGTGATGCTGTTAGATATTAACAGAGTACTTTTACAGCTTTAAATGTAATAAAGGGTTATATAAATATTACAATATCAATATCTGCATTGAAAAGTACTTAACATTTTTACAATATCAATATTTATAAGTAAGAATTGACTAAATGTATACCTTTTGCAGTGGGACTTAGTATGTGAGAATGCATACAAAACTCCACTGACCACTTCTATCCATTACGCTGGTGTACTATTGGGAGCATATATATCAGGCCAGATGTCTGACAGGTCTGTTCTGGACACAAAAAAACAATCCAATTTTGCTGTTAGGAATACAAAAAACATCATGTAACTGACTCAGCTATTAAATGCATTTCCATACACAGGTATGGAAGGAGGCCAGCACTCTTTGTCATGATGGTTCTTCAGACTGTGGCAATTACTGCGCAAATTTTCTCCCCAAGCTGGGAGGTCTTCAGTTTCATCTTCTTCCTCGTGGGTGCAGGGGGATTCTCCAACTATATCATTGCATTTGTGCTGGGTATGTTTTCCAATAAGGATTTCCAACATGTCTGTTTAAACACACATAAGAGTCTACATCCATGCTAGTGGCTCTGTGACGCTGTATGCTAACATGCTAATATTTAGTAAGCAATTTTTACCAAGTTTGCCATTTCAGTTTAACATATTAACAAGCTAACATTTTCTAATTAGCAGTAAACCTAAAGTACAGCTGAGGTACAGCTGAGCTACAATAGTTGTTGAGACATTTCACTCAAAACCACAAATGTTACCATCATGGTGACACTAGAGGAAGAGACAGGGGATCACTTAAGTTATTAAAGACACATCATCTGGGAATCTTGAATGTTGGCACAGAATTTTGTGGAAATCCATCAAGTAGATGTTGATATATCTCAGTAGATAAATAAAAACTGAAACTGACATTTACATTCAGTATACTGTATGCTCTTGCACTTACCAGCAATAAAGCAACCAGAAACATGTATTTATTTCAATTCTTTATGTCTTTTTGCTCACAGGCTCAGAAATTCTAAGCTCAAAAGCTCGAGTTGTCTTCTGCTCCCTTGGGGTTTTTATGGGCTCAGCTCTGGGATACATGGCAATGCCAGCAGCTGCATATTTCCTCCGTGACTGGCGGATGCTGCTGATACCCATGGCTGCATCTGGCCTGATTTACATACCTCTGTGGTGGTAAGAAGCTTGCCCTCTTTCACGGCAACCTTTCCATTTCTTGATGACATCTTTTATTAGGATTTTAAAACGTTTATGTAGATTTACGGTGCTGTTCTTCACCTGCTTTGAATGTTTTGCTGGATACATTACAACCTCCACTAGTGTGTCAATTAAAAAAGTGACATACAGCAGAGGATCGTAGGGTTGTAGTTCTTAGAAATTAATGATCAGACAATCTTGTAAATTGCAGAAATCAGTGATTGGATAATTGTTGAAAAAGGACATGATTATCAGGGAACAGGCAAAAAGAGAGAACCACATTTCTCACCTTAATACACATTTTCTTAGAATCTGGGAGTAACCTTTGACAGTAATTACAATTTCAAAGCACACATTCAGTGCCCTTTTACCACTTGAAGAACACTGTCAAGGTCACACCATTTCATTTCATTTCAATTACTGTAATGAAACCTTGTGTTTGTGTCTCAAGGTTAGTCCCAGAGTCTCCTCGCTGGCTGCTCTCTCAGGGAAGAGTGGAAGAGGCCGAGGTCATACTGAAAGACGCTGCCAAGAGTAATAATGTAGAGGCTCCACAGGCCATTTTTACACAAGCTGAGGTAAGTTTATCAGCAAGTTCATGACTCTATCTTTAACTCTAGGTAAGTATAAACTGCATGTAGCTCAAATGTCCTAAAATGTTTATAAATTCTGAAAGGTCACACTAGACAATGCCATGGGAAGTAGGGGTATGGAGGTTACTGCAGCACCCCCGGGTGGATGGTAGAGAACCTGCATGTTAACAACTATGAATCCTCTAAGACCGGCCATATACGAGGCTGTAGCAGGCTCAGGTTAAAGCTGTGAAAGAAGTGAATATACTCATTGGTGGCCCGGGGGAGGGTGCCCCACATTATGATAAAATGCACTCTAAGGTGTCCCCACATTACAATAAAATGCACTCTAAGGTGTCCCCACAGTATGATAAAATGCCTCTTAGGTACCCCAACAGTATGATAAAATGATCTCTAAGGTGCCCCACATTATGATAAAGTGCCCCCTAAGGTGCCCCACATTCTGATAATGTGCCTCCAAGGTGCCCACACAAAGGAGAAAACATATCAAAGTTCTGTAATGACTGTCATGATTAAATTCCCTACAGAGGGCCTCTATATATGACAGTCTGGAATGAAGTGCCCTCATGGTGCCCTTTCTGTGGAAGGAAATGTGATAGTGCCCTGTAAAGAACCCCCAGCAATGAGAAAATATGATGTGCCTTTTAAATGAAGAGGATGTAATGCAGTGCCCTATGTTGGTGTTGTAATGGGGTGAGCTGGAGGTCCTGTATGGGTGCCCTTCTAGTGAAGAAAAAAAATGGAAAAAGTGCAATTTAGGGTTCCCCTAAGTCTAACATGCTGAAGTGCAGAATTGGGTTCCCTTTCAATGAAAAAAGATGCCCTATTGGGTGCACTGTATGTGAGAAAAACATGAGAAAAACATATGAAGTGAAGGCCCATTGAATGTATCAGGTGCCCTTTTTTCACCCCTCCCCCTGAGACTGCCTGAGTCTGCCACTGAATACACTGGTATCATTTGAAACTAGATGATCTAAGGTATCCAGTGGTGCCAACCATGTCATGCTAGCTTGAAGTGTGCAAATAATGCTCCAGAGCTAAATTTTGGCAAGGGAAAAACTGGCATTGCCATTTTCAAAGGGGTCACTTGACCTCTCACCTTAGGATATCTGAATGAAAATGGGTTTTATGGGTACCCATGAGTCTCCCCTTTGAGGACATGCCCACTTAATGTTAATACCATGCAGTTTTAGCATTTACTATGCTATTTTTTGGCATTTATGCAGTTGGAACTGCATAAATTTGGTATGACTGGTTTGAGACTCATATGGATACAATGACCCCAATTGTATTCATGTGTGATGATGTTAGTCCCCTTAGTAGCCATTGATTATCAAATTTTTATCATTTCTGTGTATTAGTCTAAAAAATATTTTACTATTAATATTTGTACTGTCTCATTATTAGCTTGTCAGTCATCAGTAAAGCACTTTGAATTGCACTTACCTGTATAAAAGGTGCAATACAAATAAAGTGGATTGATGGATTGATTAAGTCAGTCAGACTGAAACCTTGTCACATTTTAATCACATGTCACATGAATAATCCATAATAACGTGATGTGTTTCATTCAGACACAGCTCTTTTAGGATTGGACCTGTCAAGTTTAGTTGTTGCAACCAAATCTTCTGTTTTTCCCAGATTGAAGATGCGTTGGCTATGAAAGACAAGAAATACAACATTTTTGTCATCTGGAGCAGCTGCAATATATTGACTCTTACTGTACTGTGTTCACTCCTGTGGTACGTACATAATTTCAGTCTTCTCATTATCTAAAAGAGTTTAGCACTAAAAACAAGATACAGGTATGGTTCACAATTTGTCAAGTCTGTCTTAAATCAAAATTAAGGTTCCCAAATGAACATTGATTGCTGTAATTTCTCCTGGCCTCCCATACTGGCCATTAAGAGATCCCTTCATTATGCACTTTCAGTGTATTTCAATGTGTATATTCAGTATGTTTTCCTTAATTTCTCTATAGGTTCGTCATCACCATTGGTTACTTTGCTTTAATCCTCAACACTTCAAACCTGCATGGTGACCCTTATTTAAACTGCTTCCTGTCTGCTGCAACAGAGGTGCCAGCTTATATAATTGCCTTGTTACTGCTCCAGTACTGCTCCAGGCACCTCTGCCAGTCTTCTACACTCTTCCTTGGAGGCGTTATGATCCTCTGTGTTCACCTCATTCCAATGGGTAATGCTCAAATGCTTTAGCTACCAAAGATGATGGGAATGTCATAAACCAAAGTGTTGGACAAATCAAACTTTTCACCCGAAGATTGTGCCAGATAACAAGTGACAGTGGATCACCAAAGTATAATACAGTTAATCCTGTGGGGGACATGAATGCCTGCACCAAATTTTGTGCTAATCTGTCCAGTGGAGGTTAAGATATTTCACTCAAAACCACAAATGCCAAACTCATGGTGGTGCTAAAGGAAAGGTCAGCCTATGATCTGTACAAAATTCCATAGCAGTCCATCCAAAAATTGTTTAGATAAATAAGTGTGTACCAAGGTAGTGGACTGAACAACATTGCCGTAAAGCCTTGCCACTTGCATAGCTCAAAATATATGATTAGGCAAACTGCAACATTGTCACTTTGAAGTTGAAGTTGAAAATACCTCTAATGGACCTTAAATATTTTACATGCAACTCAATAGATTTTTTTTGTTAAAGTTCTTATTTTTTATTTCCCTAGATTTACCGGGCGTGGCTTTATTTCTTGAGATGTTGGGGAAATTCGGCATAACAGCAGCATTTTGTGTGGTGTACGCCGTCACGTCAGAGCTCTTCCCCACTGTTATTAGAAATACAGCCATGGGGTATTGTTCCATGGCTGCTCGTGTTGGAACCATCCTCTCCCCCTTTATCATTTACCTGGGTAGGTACATTTAGTTTCCTATTTTGAGCAGTTGGGCTATTTCTCTGCTTCAAATAGTAGCAGTTGTAATAGTTATGATTATTCTTGCAGTAAGAGGCTTGTTTGTGGGTAAGATTTATTGTCTTGACCTCAAGGTTAAGTTTTCTGCTAACTGTGTTAATATGACTTATTTCTGCGAATGAAGTTACATTGTCAGTTGCATAGTAGATAAGTAGGTTTTTATCAAAATTGACACAGAGGCTATTTTTCTCACTTATGTTCTCTCTCCCTACCTCATAATATTTTGTGTTTCTTTTTTCAGGACGATACTTCAAGACACTCCCTTACATATTGATGGGAGCTTTAGCAATTTCTGGTGCCCTCTTGTGTTTCCTGCTGCCAGAAACTCATGGGAAGCATTTACCAGAGACCATATCACAAATGCAGCAGATATGTGGGTAAGTGTACATTCTGATCATATGTTTACTGGTCAAAGTTTTCCACTATCTGCATAGATTTAGCCACTGCAGGTGTCACTGCTTTAGGTTTGGCTCACTGTTTAATACTGGCAATTAAAAGAAAATGTCTATTAACTCATTGCCTCAGAGATGAACTTTTTCATCCACAATTCTATGATCTAGGTTAAGATAATTCAAGTTTTCTTGTGTCGTACATTTTGTACCAGATCATTATTACATCAGGAGAAACTCTTTATATCTCAGACTCTGGGAGAAATTATTCAAAACGCAGATAAATAAATTAATATCTCAGTGTGGATAGTTTTAATGATTTACACAGCTTGGTTTAACTTTAATGAACAAATGACAGGCAGCAATTTCGGCCAAAACTCAAACAGCTCTTACTTGGTTACTATTTACCCTACTGTTTTTTGCATTTTCATCATTTAGTTTCAGATTACTGGTTAATCACTTATTATTTTGTCACTTTCATATGCAACATACTAAGTTGTTTGCATTGTCAGAAAGGAAGCTATATTCTGACTTATGGACTTTGTTGTCACTGTTTGCTAAATGTCTTTTCAATATTCCAACAGGCGAAGAGGAAAAAAAGAAAAGGAAGAGGAGAATGGACCGAGCACAGCTGATTATCAGAGTAGAGAATCCAAGTTATAGTTCATTATGTCCTTTGTTGTTTTTTAGCATCAAAGGTTCTGTCATGAAACAACAGTGGTGCTCAAAGACTATAACTAGACTGCATGTGATACATTTTAAATCACATTTACTGTCCTATAAGACTTTTGTCCCCAGATGTATTGGTTTTTATGTAGTTTTGTTTCATGTATTTTTGGACAACATATCCTGTGAATTTAACTTATTGTGAGGCATGTTGTCAATCAGTTTGTAAAAATGTATCAATAAAAACACTTACAACTTTTAAAGGCAACTGGCATGTTTTTATATGATTTATATGTTTTGGCATGTCTCTACACTGTATGTTTTTATATTTTTAGATTGAGGGATTTAACTTGTTTGTTAAAGCATGTGCATTTTTTCAGAAATAATAATCAATTACTTTGTCAAATTAGTAAAGATCTAAGGGAAAACACACACAACGACTCTGGTGAGGCACTGGCCCACAGAGGAAATAGGGGAGGGCTGCACATTCATACCGCACCTCTGATGTAATCTGCTTAGTCATTCAATGAATCAGCATTTCAGCACGTGTTGCCTTCTGTAGCAACAAATCATCTAAATAACATATTTAGTGTATAGGACAGGTGATTCAAATCAATGAAATTATATTTGCAGGGTCCTAAAATGTGAAAATCATGGATGTTTGAGGCCTTTCTTGTCTATGAGTGACCTCTCTAATGTTCATGCTGGTTGCCCTGTGAGCTAAATATAACTTTTTTTTCTCCAAAGCAACTTCTAGATAAAAAGAAAATAACTGATTTGGATGTGTGAACCCTCTTTTTGTGCTTTATGAAAATGCTAAAGAAACATTTTTAATGTCCACAAATGGTAGTTATATGTTAAATTCAGTACTATTTTGCTCCAAGTTTGATATTTGTTGTTCTTCAGCCGCATATGAAGACTGATGAAGTCAAATACCTTTGAAAAATAAATATTTCCTTTTTTGTTACTCAAAACCTGCATAAATTAGACTTTTTTGATTTATTATTATTGTTCCCCAGGGTCAGGATCAGTCCTCTGATTACATTTATTTCATTTATATTGCTATAAATATGCTTCCTATTAAAACATTCTGTTTTTTAATGTCTGTGTAGAGTCATTATCATTCATCCAGGTAATTCAATGCCAAATCTGATACGATGCATTGAAATTTCGCTGAAGTTGAAACTCATAAATCTGCAGTTATTTTGTTGAACAGCATTTTCAACTTCACAACTTCTAATTTAAGTTACTTAACTTTTCATTTTGTTCAGCACTGAGTTAACAATATACTGAATTAACCAAATATTTGTTCTTGGTATTTGCTTTTTAAGGCTGGAGAGCCTCATATGTGACCATGTGGATTTCTCATCTAATTAACATTGAGATTTAAGTGGGAAAATTGAGATCAATAATTAAAAAAACACATATTGTATGGAGAGAAAATTTTCCAAATGAGAAAAAAAATAGAAGATGCTTTCATCAGTGCTCAATAAGCCACAGGTGTCTCTGCAGCAGGCAGCCTGTCAGCAGTTTTGATGCGTCCAAGCAGGCATGTGAGGGCAAGTTTTTATTCTTCATTTGTTTTAGAAAATATCTGAATGAAAATAAAAAGGAATCAGGAACTAAGTGGCCCATTGCTCTGAAATGTAGCTACATGATACATCGAAGGGGAAGCACTTTTATGACGCATCATCTGTTTCCATGGAAAGACTGCATTTCACTTTCAGATCTGACAGGAAGCTTTACATTTTAAATATACAGAACCTTTGTGCATTATTGTTCTACTTAAAAGTAAGCTTTAAGCACTGAATTTTGTGTACACGTGAATGTAAAAGTGAATTGCAGTTTCTATTTCTACTGTGCAGTGGATTAGTTGGCAAATTGACAGCAGCTCTGACTGGCACACACCGACAGGCAGTAACTTCTGCTGCTGCAATCTCTCTAATTTAGCCTGAGGCGTTGACAGAAATAAAAGCGAAACTACAGACTGGCATATCAGTCAACATGTTGCTTCTTTGTTCAACTTATCCAGACGTTTAACCGCATGGATGGATTTTTTCTTTTTACCTCCTTAAGGAATAATATGATGGCGTCATAAATCAAGGTGAGTTTTACCTTCATTGTTGCCTGTAAATTGTATATATATACATTCAGAATAACTGTAGCCCCTGATAGAGATGGTGATAATGTTTTATAAAGAAATAGCCTCATGAAATTAGATTTTGAAAGACAATACGACACCTTATTCGCCTGTAATTATGTTTTCATGGTTGGTTTTCTGTTTATTGAGCCTGTTTTTAAAATGAACATAGCAAAGTGACAAAGTGAAAGTGCGGAAACGACAAATACTTTACAACATATACAGTTCGCCTCTTTTCTTCCTCCTGTATTTCTCCTTGTTTTGTTCTCTAATGCTTGTTTTTTTTATAGATAGGCTACATGATAGTTTACATATCACATATAGCCCATATTTGATTTATATAAAATATTTACTCGGCTACAGTAGCCTGTATTAAACGGATTTTGTAACACTCTGCCGATAAAAAAATCATGAGAATTTTGCAGATAAAACAATCCAAATTATTATTTTAGCCTAATATTTTAATCTGTGAGAGTGTCTTGCGGATCACGCAATATTTAACCGATTACATGTTTTTAAATTCCCCTGGACATTCCTCATTCATTGAGGCCATTTGCATAGGCGGACAAAATATGGATAAATGCTGTATCATAAAATAGCCACTAGATGTCGCCAAACGCGCCCATAGTTTGGGCAACACGTCTCCTTTAAGGACGGGTTCACATTTTTTTTCAAGTGTATCTTAAAACAGTAGTCAGGTGCCCAAATGAACACGGAAATAGGTTTTTCTTGCCATAATCATTCCTCCCATACTGGCCATTAGAGGATCCCTTCGTAATGCATTTGCAATGTAACTTAATGGGGCAAAAAGTCTCCTCCTGTTCAAAAATGTATCTAAAAGTTTATACGAAGTTAATATGAAGTCAAATCAAGTAGATATATTTCGACTTTTTAGTGCCAGGGTCCCTCTTTTTGTTACTATACTTCCACCGCAGCTCAACAGGGAAACACTGTCTGAGGAAACACAAAGAGGGAATTTGATGCTAAAAAGACTGTAAATGTGTCAGATATCCACTTGATATGACTAACTCAGACTGCTGAAGCCTCATTTAAGCTTAACATAAATATTTGAATACATTTTTGCACAAAATGACTGTGTTGTCCCCATCACTTGCATTTAAACACATTTGAAGGGGATCTTTTAACAGCCAGTATACAGTGTTAAGATTAAACCGGATGGACCCAACAGCCTTATCTGTTGACTGTGCTCTGGTGGCATGTGAAAGAGGAAGCACCATGGTTTCAGTGTTTATGAATGCTAACTTGCCCTCTTTGTTATTCACTTACTTGAAACATACTTGCCTGCTGGCATGTTTTTGCAATTTGAATGTATTTTCCCCTCTAAACTTCTCACAAAGTTTAATTTCAAGAAATGTTCAAATGATCCAATATTTCACCCAAAATCAAAGACTAGAGAAAAAGTCCAAAAACTGAAAACAGATTTATGTTTAAGAACTTTGTTTTTTCTTCTTTCCTCTCCCATTAATCATCTCACAACCCCTCAGGAGGAATGATTACAGCGAGGAAAACCTCTTTCACTGCTCATATGGGCATCTGACTTTAAGACAGGCTTGAAAATTTTTGAACATATCCTTTACTTTTCAGTGATTATTCAGTTATTTCCAAAAAATACCTTTGATCTACTGTATATCTTTAATGGGGCAATGAGTGCTCATGACATAGGCCCACTGTGCTGTACCTGCTCTACACAACTGGTTACTTTTTTAGTTTTCATTTGGGGTTATTTTTCTTTTTTACTGTATGTTGTAATTTTCTCTATGATATATATATATATTTTACTGCTGTTATTTTCCCTTTGCACACTTAACGTTTTACTTAAAACATAAAATGGGCTCATAAAATATCAATAGTGCTCAATATAGTACTGTATCCGCAATGGCCTAGTGGTTTCACCTGGTTGCTGGTTCAACTCCTTCTTGGTGTAGGTTTTAGGAGGCGGCTCTGTGGCTCAGTAGGTATAGAGAAGTGTCCATTAATTACAGGGTTGGTGGTTTTATATCGGGCTTCTTCTGTCCACATGTTGAAGTGTCCTTGAGCAAGAGACTGAACCCCAAGTGCATCCAGTGGTTAGGCCAGTGTCTTGCATGGTAGCTTGCTGCCATTGGTGGGTGAATGAAAGGCAAATTGTAAAGCAGCTTTATATAAATGCAGTCTAAGTGTTTTGATAGTTAAAACTACCCAATAGAATAATAAAGTAGTCGCACTTGGAGCCATTTGTAGCAGCTGCAACACTGAAATACTGCTTTCATCTCAATACTTTAACAGTCTTACAGAGACCAAGCTTCAAAATGGGTACACCGATATTTGTTTACACTAACCAACATTAGTTTTTAATAGAGTTGATTTGATTGTTGTATTGCTACTTTTATTCAAGGATTTAAAGATCCCCTCCAGATATGCTGTAAGATGTGTATATATATATATATATATATATATATATATATATATATATATACATAAATACATATATACATATATAAAAATACTCTGATTCGAGTAATAATATGTGTCTAATATGTTTTTATCTCAAAAAAAAGTACAGTTACCTCATTAAAAACACTCCTTTTCCCTCATTGAAGAATCCAGAATTTATGAATAATCAAATATCTCAAATATTACCTCAACAGTTTAACTTGTGGACAAAAGATGTTTCCTCCTTCACGTAAAGTTCATTCTCAGTCTATGTGCACTGGAGGCTTCATGTTTCCACATCACACTTGTATAGGTTGCATACTGGACCATGATTAGCCTTCAAACTAATTGTGATGTCACAAATCATGCTCATAGGCCCACCCCTTAAAGTCAGATTTTCAATGAGAGAGAAACTTTCCCCCTTTAGCAGATAAATGTAAAAACAGTCTGCTGTTTTCAAACTCTGCACATACATAATTTTGCACAATGAAGCTCAAAAATCCAAGTGAAGGAACAATAAACAAAACACAGTTTTGGGTTGGATTTTTGAGTGGAGGATGACTTTAAATACTTTGTGTACTGCTTGTTCCATCAGTTGAGGTTGGTGTCAATACCAAAAACCCATCTTCAAGTAAACACCAGATGTCCCCATTTGTAAAGGTTTGGATAAATAATGTATCATGAATAACCGCCAGATGGTGCTGAAGTATTAAGAATAAACCAGATAGACCGACGACCTTATCTGGTGATTGTGCTCTATGGGTGGCACGTGAAAGAGGAAGTACCATGGTTTCAGTGTTTATGAATGCTAACTTGCCCTCTTTGTTACTCACTTACTTGAATCATACTTGCCTGCTGGCATGTTTTTGCAATTTGCATGTATTCTTCCCTCTAAATTTCTCACAAAGTTTAATTTCAATAAATGTTCAAATGATTCAATATTTCACCAAATTCAGAACTTTGTTGTTCTTCTTTCCTCTCCCATTAATCATCTCACAACCCCTCAGATTTATCTGGTGAGCCTTTGGAGGGGCTTGACCCCTAGGTTGGGAACCACAGGAATAAACTAGCTAACTGTAAATAAAGTAGTTCAAACTAGCACCACCTGCAGCAGCTACAACAGTAGCATGCTGCTTAGACACTAATGCACCAGTATTAATAATCCAATGATGTCATATATGATAATATATCAGTCAGAGGGACCAAACCATTACTTTTACTTTAATACTTTAACTACATTTTGCTGCTAATACTTCTGTACTTTTACTTAAGTAGGATTTTTCATCCAGGACTTTTACTTGTAATGGAGTATTTTTACATTGCTGTATTGGTACTTGAAGGATCTGAATATTTCTTCCAACACTGTGTCTGAGTGTGTATAGAGAAATGAATGACAGTGATGATCAGAATATAGATATTGCCATCTCAAAGCCCTAATGGTTTATCACTATCACCCTGTAAAGGTGCCAAATAAGTGCCCTAGTCTCAAAACAGGAAATGAATCTTCCAAAGTGGGGCAGTGACACTTGATCTACTTTGAACCCAACCAGCCAGGAGGGGCCTTTACATAACAGCATTACACGAACCTTTGTGCTGCACAAACATGTATCACATTGGCAGATATCACAACCTTAGAATCACTTCCCCATACTATCACATGTGAAACCTTTTACATAAGATAGCCTCCAAAAGACAATCAAAGATGTCTGGGAGATACTTGATGTGACATGAAAACTTGAACTTGAATAGTGTTTGTGTGTGTATGTGTGTCACGACATACCAATGTTTCAGCTTGAGGTATGTCTTTGTCTTGTTTCCATGGAATCTGTTTTGCTGCTATTATCAGCTATCATCAGTTACTGGATGATAACTAACAACAGCATGGCAAAAAGTCTGCCAGAGATTCATATTGATGGCTGGAGCAAGGCAGGCGAGATAAAAAAAACTATTATGTTTTTGAAAGTCACTGCAGTGAAGCACAGTTCAGTGTTGTTCAGTGTCATTTAAAGTTGTAAACAGCAAGTTAGGAGTGATTTTGTTTTTTCCTTTGCAGCTTGAGCAACTTGAGTGAGTTGTTAAATAAAGCCAGAGCAGTACCATACAAGTCATAAACCTGAGGGCACAAGAGCTCAGGAATAAAAAGGGTATTATCTGATCATTTTTAATGGGATTTACTGGTATTTCCGGGTATTATGTGAGTGAAAAATGATGAATGCCAAGACCTGTGCATAAACAAAGGGCATATTTACTATGGGTAGTTAATGCTCTTAGCCTCATAGCACAGTCTCTATGCACTGAGCACATTGTGGTATTTCTCTTTGTCCTAATTGAGACAAGCACCATGACATGTTTAAAACCCCAATGGTCCAGTAAAATGTCACATATATGTTTTAGTAAGTCATCTTGGAAACTAAACAAATCATCTTTCAAATTCTTCCTCCTTCTTTCCTTTTCCTTCTTTTATTGCACATGGGTTATTAAGTGGTAGTTAGACTCAATTTAATGTATTTTTGTGTGATTTACATCTTATCTAACACCATCTAAACTGTTGTGATGCGGTAAATGCACCCACCTGGCACTCTAAGGAGTTCAAAACAAATAGGCCTACAAAGAATCATTTGCAAGTATGATTTGATCCAAATTTGACAGGGAAGGAAAATATCATCTGCCAGCTCCTCTCCTCTCCACTGCCTTCATTGACAAAATTCATCAAGTAAAAACTAGTTGATTCAGTTGCCAGAAGTAACCCCCCAATATAAAAAACACAATGACTTTCAGGTGATATTTTGTGAATGCTGTGGGTACAGTAGTTTCTTACAAAGCTGCTACTGTAAAAGACAGTGCCAGAACATTGTCTGTGTGTCTGGTGCAGACAGCTCAACGTGGATGAGATTTACACGAGGAGGGTTGTGGAGGCCAAAGACCTGGATTATGATTTCCTATCTGTAGAAGGATTTCTTATAAATGCCTCAGTGTCCTCTGTGAGCAGCACCACCCCCTGGTCCACTTACGGAATTGCATAGTAGTGCATTCTCTCAAGTCACGTGATTTATAAGAAATCGAGCCTCACTGTGGCTCAGGGCCTTGCAGAGGCTGTAAAGCTCTTGACTCAGCAGTGGTTGTTTTATTGCATCATGTATTTGTGCAGTTTTATTTCTCATATCTGATTTTGTCTGGGTTATGATGTGACTATAATATATAATATATATATAGTATGTGTGATACATGAGATTTCGAAATTTCATCATAAATGCATGACCCCGTGTCATCCACAGGTGTTTCTCTTGTGGCTTCTACACAAGGAAGTGGTGTCATTATGATGGGGGGTATTTTTTTTTAAAGTCAGGCTCCAACAGTTTTGCAGCAAAGCAAGCCATAGAAAGTTTTTTACTCAAACCCTATGCATTTTTGAAATAGTTCATTTTGGTGTGAAATGGTGCTATAAGCCAAAAGAGGGTATTTTTTCAACTTATGGTGAAAACCTGGAGATAGAAAAACCGTAGGCTGTTGCAAGACAAATATGATGAGACACTTTTTCAGCTTGTTAGAGTAGTGCTAAACCTGTTGAATCACCAACTACCAGTGATTTCTCAATTAAGTTGATGATTTTGCTAGTCAATAAGGATATAAAGTAGAAATGATTCAAGGGGAAAGTTCACTGTTGTGGCTCCGGCATTTTGCCAAAGGTTGAGATAACCAGCCACCATAAAAACTCCTCAGACGCAAAGAGCAATTTGAATACATGCTTTTGTACAACAAACAAAAATCTATGTTATGGTTTTGAACAGGTCCTGCAGGCTGCATGTTTAGCCTCCCTGCTCTTTGTATTATTCCTGTTTTCTGTTTTTGTTGTTGTTGTTGCTATGACTTTGCACCTCATAGTACCAAATCACCTGTGGCCACACCCACAGCAGATGGCATGGCAATACAAAGAACATTTTCAGTGAAAAGTTAATGAAAAATAAATGGGGGATTTAATCTTGCACAGAGGCTCACACACGGACACTGATTGTTGATATATGATCTATCTTGTTGAGTTGAACATGTTATAAACATGTTATATTATAAAACTCATCCAGTTTCTTTATAGACTCTTATAATGAGGACAATCCTGCACATTCAAACTGTATTTGTCTGTCACGGCTCATTCACTCACTCTTGATAACAATTATATTTAATGTTGTGAACTCAGAAACAGACATTGCCTACTGGTTTCAACACATTACATTTTAAACACCAACAGTAGATTGAGGCATTCAGTGATATTTATCATTAGGATTCATGTGAGTAGATTTGGATATGGATGATAGCGACATGTACCAATTGCTGTACCAATATCAAGGTGTTGCTGGATTGTCCCGACCAATATTTTTATAGATCTCAAACATTCTAGCCACTTTAACTCCATATCATGTTAACGGTAAGATCTCTGCAGAGTTGCCAGGTTTGTTAGTTTTCTGCAAAAAAAGTGCACTATCATGATAAAGAGTGAAAGAGCAGGATATAGGGGATATTCAACCTGATTATCTAGCAACTCTCAAATTCAAGCTGCATGCATTGTTGGCGCGCAGCAGCAGTAGTAGTGGAGTCGGTGAGGTGGAGAATCTGAAGCGGTAATCATTTATAGTTTAAACATTCCAAAGGTGTCGGACCTTCTACCTCTGCCTAGCTGGCAGCCTCTCTCCTCCTCCCTTTCCCTCTTTCTGTGTATTTGATTGCAGGAGTGGAGTCAGGTCACCAGCTGCCAGTCATCATCATCATCCTGCTCAGCTTCCAATACCTGGTCCCAACCTCCACACTCTGCCAGATCATAGACAAAGTTACTTTCAATTCCTGGCCTGACTCCTGACTCCTGCCTCCGACTCCCTCCTGATTTACCTGGAACCTGCTCTGGATCTCCTCCATTCCCTCCAGCCCTGCAGACTCTTCCTGCCCTGCTTCATCCTGCCCATTCCCCTGCTCTGCTCTGCTCTGCCCTGCTTAGCCCCCTGCACCTGCCCCAGCCTCAGGTTCAGCTGCCAGCCTCTGCCCCCCATGCCACTAAAGACTCTGCTGCTCCTTTTTTTCCCTCAAACATCAGGTTGTAATAAACCAATAATCTGATTCCAATTCCTGGCCTCTGTCTCTGTGTTCTGCTCCGTGGGGTTTTGTGTACTAGCCCGTAACAAAAGGTCACAGAATTGAAAACAACATTGTACAAAACTAAGATCATTTGATATTATATTTAATTTCACAACATCTCACAACAATTTAATTACTGTGGGTGAAAATTCCTCCCAAAAGCAAATGAAGACATCTGGTCCTAAAGAAGAACCAAAGTGTCAGTAACAGCTGAGCTGATTTAATAAGAATGTTCTGGATATGTTCAAACATTAATTTTTTAAATTAGTGGGAGAATTTTTTTTAATTTAATGCTGTCGCTCCCTTTTTCCATGTGTGGATCAAGAACAGAGTTATTATTGCATTATTATGTGCCATTAAGACATAAATATTATTTATAGGCTAAATTAGCCAAAGCTTGTCCATCTGATTTGTTTATGACTGTCGGGCATCATTTTATTATCAAAATCCTGTCAGCAGCACAGAGACAAACAGACAGGTGAGCTGCAGCTGCTCAGGTTAGCTCTGAGGTCATCAAAGATCTAGCCATAGGTTCAGGAGTTGACTGAAAAATAAAACAAATAGAAGTTTTTCGGATGATTTTAGGTTTTAGGTTTGAGCATCACTGTGGCACTGTCATGCAGCTCTTGAGTTGTGTCACTCAAATCCACAAACTGAAAGAAGGACAGATGAGGTTTGAAAACCTTACAGCAGCGAGTTTATTCTCCATATAAAAGCTGCCACTATGGCAGATTATCAGTAGTTTTAGCAGCATTTCCTACCATTTGTGCACTGATGAAATCTAGCTATCTAGATCTATCTAGCTTCATAAACTACTAACTAAATGCAATTAGGAACTGGACAGCAAATAATTTTCTGCATGTAAAGGCAGATAAAACTGAAGTCATCCGCATCTTCTCAGTCTGCATAATCTTGGTGTGATTTTTGACCAATTCATGACTCTTGATGCTCACATTGAAACGCTGACTCAATCATGCTCCTTTCACCTAAGAAACACAGCCAAACTTAGGTCTGTTGTGTCAAGAAATGAAATGATTGATTACACAATGGACCTTCTGTATCTCCACACCACAAGCTGAGCTCTTAGGTCCTCTACCCAGGGTTTTCAAAGTGTACCTCAGACACATTTTAAGACTCAGGGAGATCATGGATCATGGATCATGGTATTTGATTTTATTTCTTTGACTGCAAAGCACTTTGTGATTGGTGTCTGTTGCAGATGCGCTATAAATAATCTTTTCTTGCTTGCTTGCTAGTTACAGAGCAGCACATTACCTGCAAGTTTCTATACATTTATTTTATTGTAATATTTATTGTGACAGATATGTTATTTTGAAATATTAATTTTGGTCTCAGATTCATAGTTAAGTAGTCTAAAATAAAATGTAAAAATCAGAGAAAAAAATCATGATACAAGTCTTGTGTCAGGCAAGTCAACAAATGCATATTCAGTAAAGTAAACATTTTGCAGTCAGGCTCTTAATGTGTGTATGTATGTGCACACATATGCCTACGACAAAGGAAAGAGTGATAGAGCGTAAGTACACGTACACAATTATTTTGGCCATCCGACAAAAAATGTCTCTACCAAAGTTAAAACCAAACCTACGCCCGATTGGAGGTATTTCCTGTCTAAAACAAAGAGCGTGTCAACTGTGTTTACAGATTAACAGACACACCACATTTTTGGCCATGGTTGTAGCTCATTCTTTGAGTGATGTTTATACTGACATTGGCTGTATGCAGGATCTGCTTAATCAGATAACCTCTTGCATTTCCATACACTGTGACGCATACACCTGCATACTCTCTGACATACAATGTATATTGGTTGTTGCTATGGGGAGACCATGTTTACATGATCCTCAAGAACAGAAACATTTTCAACCCCTTTGGCTGATAAATAGCTTTATAAACGTCACTGGAGAAGCTCAGGAATGCCTGTTAATCAGCCAAGACAGTTTACACCCTGCCACATCCAAGCAGAGTACACGGAGAACCTGTACTAATTACCTTGCCCCACTTACTTGTTTGTTTTTGATATTCTTTGAGTATTCAAAGCAGTTCCTGGTCTATGAAAACGCTCACAGGCATTGGGGCTATGAATACTAACATTAAACCAACTAGCATCTGCAGGAAATTTTAATATGTAAGTTTGTTTTAGTAGTAATTGAGTCAAGATGATTTAGAGAGTTTCTCCCGAAACTCAGGGAGATTCAGATTTCATTTGTGATGTAATGCAGTAATGACACTCCCTTGGCTGAGGAGAGTGGACATAAATGTGACCACGACAGTTGTATGATGCTGTAGGTTGTCATCGGGATTTAAAGGACTTGGCTAGTGATTTCCTATATTTTTTTTATTATCAACAAATCTCATGTGCAGTCTAACCAACAATGAACTCATCCCACTTGTATGGTGTGTGTATCCAAAGCCTGATATATCTTATTCCTCTGTGCCATAGCGCTCTATTGTTGTCCAAAACCTATTAGTGAGTCACACCACTGCACTGGGTGCTATGTTCCTTTATCACAAAGATTACAGTTACAGTAATTTGTTTAGAAACGGCACCAAAGTCTAATAACAATATTAATAACATCACATTTTCAGTCTCAGGAGAGAAGTTCTTTGCACACATGTACAGGAACTAAGTTCCATTTACAAAGCTTTGTTAGCTTGTTGTGCTACAAATCACAACCTCGACTTTGTACTGAAGTTCTTTGACATTTACAACATAGCACAAAGTCAAAAGGTTGTGATATGTAGCACACCAAGCTAACGAAGCACCATGTTCCATGTTCCATGTTGTTGGCACAGCATCATGTCTATAAGTTAATTAGCAAAGGAAGATTCAAATGTAAGTCGTAGCCTTGAATGCACTAATAAAAACAGACCTCCAAAACTCATGATTTATGGCAAACATTTCACCAGACCTCCACTGTCACAATGTGAACAGTGTGACTACACAAGACAAAGATGTGCATGTTGTTGGAAGGAATAACTATGTTTGTATTCTTAAATATTTACATAAAGTAGAAGGCAGAGCGAAGTCATTCATAAAAGTTGGGATATTTTGGTTCAGTTACAAGGTCATCCATTTAAATATGTGTGTGTGTGTGTGTGTGTGTGTGTGTGTGTGTGTGTGTGTGTGTGTGTGTGTGTGTGTGTGTGTGTGGTTAGTGCCTGACTAAAACCTACCTACAGCCTTGTTTGACCTGGATTTTGTTTTGCTGCTTGGTGTGGTAATATGGGCGTCATGCCATCCCGCCAGTGTGAGGCATCCACCCCCTCAGTGTGGGTGTGTGTGTACGTGTGGGGTTGTGTCTCTGTGTAGGACAGACAGAGAGTACGCAACAGACAGAGTTCTGGTCTTTCTGGTAAATCAGCAGACTCCTGCAAACTGTCTTCTTTCTTTCTTTCTTTTTTCTATCTTCCTACCCACAGACCTACCCACAGAAACCAAGGCACACACAGAGTTACATAAATGAGCCAAGAAAAGCCATCCAGACGGCGCATGGCATTGCCACTCGACAAAGCAGCCAGAAACAGGGTGTTTGTCTTTCCAAAAAGTCAGCTGACTTACAAGGTTCCCTTATCTCTCTCTCTCTCTCTCTCTCTCTCTCTCTCTCTCTTTCTCTCTCTCTCTCTCTCTCTCTCTCTCTCTCTCTATCTTTCTCTCTCTCTCTCTCTCTCTCTCTCTCTCTCTCTCTCTCTCTCTCTCTCTCTCACTCTCTCTCTCTCAATATACTCACACCCAAAAAAGGCAACTCCTATTTACAGTTTCACAGTCAGATTGATAATATTAAACATTAAAGTTGGCATGAATTAGGTCTCTGTCCAACTGTTGGACTGTTTCCAACTGTTTTGCACGATACATTTCACTCAAAAGGAATACACCCATTCGAACCAGTCTGCATGATTTTGGTGCAATTGATTCACTATTCATCCACTATGCTTCTTCTGCAAGCCGAATATTGCCAGCTTTTCCATCCATAAAATATATTCAGCACATGGAAAGACTTACATACAGTGCTTGAATTTCAAAAACAAATTTTGCTGAAAATGGTTTATGCATAGTATTAGAATTCAGTATCTCGAATAAATACATTTTCTGACTTCTTTGTCTGAATCTTTTGAAACACAGAAATTTTAAAATGTTCTCCTTGTTTTTTTACAACCTGGACGTAATTTTAGTAGTTGTAGCCAACATACAAGCAGCAACATGAAAAACAGGGCTGTAGAGGGGTTCGTTATCTTATTTGGGATGGCATCCAATTGAATCCTCACTCAACCTTTACAGCTTTTATATTATTTGAAAGCATGAAGCCTCATGATTCTCTAAGTATATGTGAGCATTAGGAATCCCAAACTTTACTAGCCTACCCAAAGGAGTTATATAAACGTCTAAACAAAATAAATATCAAATGCTATTACCCCTTAATCCATTAGGTTGCAGAGCGACTTCTGGGTTCAGTCTGCAGGTTTACCCGCATGGCCAAAAGTTACTTGTCTGTTTTGGTGGGGTTTTTTTGTTTTTGGCAGTGGCAGTACATGTTGATAGTATAAATGAGACGCAGGAAGGTTTCAATGCTGAAAAAACAGTTGTAACGTTCATATGTGTTTGGCTCCTTTATATTCCTTCCCTAAATCTGTTTCCTGCACAGTACTTTTGTCACAAACTCTGAACCACCTCTTTCAATCGAAAAAAAAAAGACCCTAACAGAGAATATAAAAATAATCAAAGATAATGCACGTTTTAGAATGCAGGTTTAGTGTTTTGATGCACAGTAGCTGTGGTCAGGGAACAGGGTCCATATCAGAGGCGCAGGACATTTTTTAATAACTTCTAACTGTCAAAAGCCATAACTCCTACACTGTAAGTCTAGATGACATAAACCCTGCTTTTTCCATACTGCTGCCCTCACAATTACCCCAACTGGCCAAACTAGGGTGCTGTAATTAAGGGGCATCTTTAAGTGTTGTGCAATTTTCATGAAACCTGGATAGATTATACACCTCATCATATTTCTGCTGAGTGTGGTATTCCACAAGTTTACAGCATCCTTCTTTTGATTACAATGACTAAAGACTTCTCTGGTGTTTCCAGTAAATCAGCAGTTACAACCATTTGTTTCACTCACACCCACTCTCTGTGTCTTCCTTCCTCCCTTCCTCCCTCCCTCCCTCCCTCCACCCCTATCTCTGTCAGACACACACACACAAACACTCACACAAACACAAGCATATCCACAAACATGCATAAATTTAATCAGTCAGTGTGCTCTTTCTTCTTTTCAGCTTGGCTTCCAAGCCCTCATATACAACCAAATACCAGAGTTTGATCTGTCTTACATTACTCTCAATCAATCATGTATGAATAGGTGACGAATGTATTATTATACGTCAGTATATTGGTATCGGTGTATTCTGAGTCACAATCATAGTTCCACTGAGAGATTTAATACCCTAATATGTAACTTATTGATTACTGGTAACTGATTGTAATTAAGCATCAGTTGTCACGCTATTTGGACTAAACAATGCTAAAACTGTAAAGTTGTTTTTATATCATATTGTTATGCATCAGTGCAATGATAAAAACCTGAATATAACACTCCCTTTTATAGTGCTGGATGTCTAAATCATAGCATGGATTGTTAAGATAAGACCTCCAATTGGCCAACTATTGTATAATACTTCCTGCCATTGTTTTCTGATATCTCAAACTGACAGGGAGCTGACAACTTCTGTCAGCCCTTTCAACCGAACTCCTCCAGCATGAACGCAGTGCTGAGAACTGTCACTAAGAGACCTTTAGACTCATGTATTGTTAGCTGCTCTGGATAAGTACCTGGGCCGCACTAAACACTTTTAATTCAGTGTCACATAAGTCATACAGGAATCACGAAACCAGTTTTAACATGTTATTTGAACCACTTTAGATTCTTCAATTCCCAAGCCTGTTTTGTTCATCCTGTTTTTCACTGGGCTTTCCACAAAATTACATAGAGTAAATGTTTTCTAGATGACATCACTGTTTGAGGGCAAGTCCGACATCTTGGGACAACTCCAACTATGTTCATAGTTTAAGGATCCTTGAGATTGGGAGCAAGCCATTGTTGCCTTTCAGTATGAGTCACTATGACATTAATGGTGGACTGCGCAAAATGTTGTGTGTCTGCTCTTTGATGCCAGGCTTGATCACTGAGTCACTGAGTCATTAAATCTTAAAGACTGTGAAAACTGGCAGTGTGTGCTGGCAGTCTCAACATATCAGTGTTACATCAAATGAAGAGTTACTGTGAATGAAAAGACGAGCATGATATGGGAGTGCAACAAACATTATCATGACTGATTGCTCTTTATTTCGTTATATAACTAAGCCAGCTAAGGAAGAGCAGTCTTATCTAAGGGGAAAAGCAGCAGAAGGCAGCAAGAAGAAATACAAATTTGCACAAACACACAACCAAGAGTAACTTTTCCTTTAAAATATACTGCAGGCATGTTCTGGGATTCCAATCTGACCTTTCTATTCTATTCTTTCTATTCTTACATTTTTACACCAACTGAGACCCACAAACTATTTATTTGCATGGTTAATACAAATGAGAATTAACGAGAACCTAACACAAAATTACACTATATGCAAGAATTGGTATGCCTTGGCATTTTAATGACTCCACATACAAAAGTCAAGCATCACTGTTCTTGTGAGGCTGTGATGCGATACAGTACACACAACCCTCTGCCAATATCAGTGCATGTATTACAGTGTTGGTATGTACTGTATGTGTCTGGCAGCGTAGCACACAATTGATATTAACACTGTCTGTAAATCACACACGATGACATCTCCAAACCTGAAAATACCATTCCTGTAGCTCACTTTTGTAGTTTGGCTTAAATTCCATCTTGAAGCGTCATATTAAACATTAATTAAACACTGTGCAGTATCTTTGAGGCATGAACCAAATACTAGTACACCCATGCTTGTTTCGACTTTCTATTTTTAGTTTTTTAATGAGGGTTATTCATGTATTGTTGCCTGCTATTGAATGACAGCAGCAGTAGCCAAAATCATACAGACACCTGGATAAGCATAATATGAAATACACTTCTAACTTTAAATTACAGTACTACTACAGTACTACTTGCCAGACCAATCCTTATGCTTTCTGATATATGAATATACATCATTAATTACTTCCTCTTTGGTTACACTAACAAATTCTCAGACAAAAAAGAAGCTTTAACCAGGTTTGATTATGTGAATTCAGATTTTTTATGTACATGAGAGTCAACTGTTTTGCTGTTGCAGTAATCCCCAAAGACCGTCTGAAGCAAAGTTTTCAAATGTATATTTGATGTGTGCGAAATGTGCTACAGCTGATGGCTATTTAGACCATACAGCCATTTATGCTCCATTAGTTTGTTCATGAACCAAGGATGCGGAGTATTGGGTTTCACTCCCAATATGTATGAGTGCACTGCAAAACACTGTGCTCAGTTTGGAGTATGCACTGTTTAACCGGATAAATACTGTAAACATCCACCCACTTGACACAGCTGAATCACAAAGACGATTTGGCCAATCAGGGTCCAGAATTGTGACAGCTGGTTGAGTAAGCCCTAACATTCCTGAAGTACCCATTCATCTAAATTGCTTGCAAAACAATCGGAACTGTATCATTCACATCCCAACCCACAGTTTAATGAAAACAAGCATTTTCAAAAAGAACACTGGACGTCTAGCCAGCAAACCCAGGAGAAATGTTTAACTGATGGTCTGTGGCTGTGACATGAAGGAGATGAGTCACAGACCAAATTCCAGACAACATATTAACATAAAATTTATGTTCATATTATTCAGACTGTAATTACAAGCAGTGGGGTGAGGAAAAACGGTTGTTCAAACCTCCTAGTTGTAACTCCAAGCTGGAGTGAATTCCTGATAGCCACAATATCTCCCACTTGGAGGAAAGAACTACAGAAGTGTCAACAAACTGATGGAGAAATTGCTAGCAGTTACAGTTTAATCTCAGTTTAATCTCTTAATTTAAAAAGGAGCTACACAAAAAACAAATTGCTACAATACAGTGTGTAACACAAAATCAGATCATTTAGGCTGCTGCTGTGACTACAAGGCCAGCAATGGGGTTAACTATCTTGGAATATAAAAGCTCCCAAGCCAGAATAACAGGAGGTGCTCCCGTTGTTCCTGTTTTTCAGACATTGCATAATAAATAGATGCAGCATTAGATACAAGGAAATAAAAGAGTAAAACAAAAGATATGATAAGGCTATTAAAAATGATGCACTAGATTATTTGCATTATGAATATAGTGCATATTTTTAAGCTTCAATGGGTAACTGATACAGCTCATAGTCATGATCTACAGCCCATACCGTAGTTAATTGCAGTGCATTAACGTGTTAGACACTGTCCTCTTTTTTAATTGTGTTTGGAGCAGTTTATTCAAACTGTAAACGGTTTTCTGTGGTTTGGTTTCTTAGTCTGAGTGATGTCATACTGTAACATGGATGGCACCAAGTAGTCAGTTCTGTCTCCTTATCATTTAAACTACAGGAAGGCTCATTAAAGGTGCTCTGTGGAGTTTTCTTGTAAACAAACAAAACTTGTATTTGGTTTTACTCACCAAAGCTTTCATGACTTGCCAAGGTTTACAGAGGAGTCAAAGCCATTTTCTTCTGTAGGAGTATGTATTAGTGCTTTAGTATTTAATTACCTTGTTATTGTGGGCACCACCTCCTTTTTGTTTAGGATTTGTTAGGATTTGTAAGGATTTGTTAGTGCCAGGATGAAGCGCTAACTCTTGTTTAATTTAATCAATGACTCAGTCTCATAATCGTAAGTTCTTGTTCCAGTCAGTGACCTGTCTACTACTCTTCAGAAGAATGCAAACGACAACTTCTTGATTAAGACAGACATTTATTATATAGCTAAATGCCAGAAGAGTATATGACATACATAGAATAACACACAAAAGAATAATAAGGTCTTTAAATGATATTAGGAACTCAAAATACTTGGAAATAGTGACTCAAAGTGGTAAGAGAGGCTAACGCATAGCAATGAGGAGCTCCCCGGAAAGCTAAGATACTTTCTGGAGAAGTTATCTTTAAATTTTAAGTTATTCAGCATCAACTTCTGATCACAAAGGCATTGTATGCCTACTGTTTTGTTGAAGACTACTCTTAGTCATCTTGGCAGATCTGGGGGTGTTGTGTTGGGCCGACAGTTGGCTATTAGCAGACAGCCAGGAGTTCACTGTGGGTCTCAGCAGTAACACAGCCCGGATCAGGTCGTCACTGTGAGCTTAAAGTGTCTTGGAGAGACTGTCCATCGGGCAGCGGGCAGGTGGATCAGTCCTGGTCCAGAATGTCATGCAATCGGTTGAATTTCCAGCGCACTGGTGGGTGTTGTTATTATGCCAATACAAACACCAAAACCCAAACTGGAAAAGCAATACTTCAAAACAGAGATAATGATCTGACAGCCCACATACGTTCCTTCTATATCTGATTAACACCTCTCAAACTACAGATCATACATCACAACGCCAACCTCTGTGCAGTTTTATTATATAACGGCCACCCATGCTAGAGGATGGTCCCCTTTATCTGTAGACACACACAAACACATGGAGGGATCTTGTTGACCAGTATCCAATCAGCTTATCATCTGCAAACATTAATGTGAGGCAATTTTTTATACAGGGCTGTCATATCACTATCCACCAAACTTAGGCTCCTAATACGTTTCAAGTGAGAAATAGGCTGTGCAATTGCATGCCTCATTCAATGTTTGGGGGAGCTTTGTTGAAGCTGATAAAACATCATCCCCATCAGAATACTCCCCATAGTTCCTCATACAGTAGTTTGCTGAATCATCTTTCCAACACACGTGCATCCAATGGAGATCAATCTGTTTCTAGTGAATGTTTTAATTTAGTAGTAAAAACTGAGCTTTAAAGTTGAGAGACTTACCGGAGACAAATTAAAATAAGGGATGGTCAAACTTGATGCAACAGAGACTGATATCCTAACTGTTGGTCCCTAGAATAGTTCCACCTTCAAAATCATTGGATCCTACATTTCCCATAACTCAGTGGTATCTTTTTTTAGTCCCTACCTGCCTGGTAAAGTCCCACATCTTTCAAACTCCACAGACCAAGATTGCAACACATGGTTTCTGTTACAAATTTGTAGTCTCCAGTTGATATTATCTCACTTCAGTATTTTTTTTCCAGACTTAATAGAGATCCTCCAGAACAGAAGACATCATACAACAGGTTTTCACGGGTTGTGTAGTACTGCTTGTGACTAGTTGACTTTGACATGTAAAATTGGTCTTGTGCCTCATGAACATGTAAGTAACTTTAAATAAAATACCTCAGAGTCTGTAATTCATGCAACAACAATAAAATAAGAAAATAATTAATATAATATACAATATTATAAATATGTTAGTTTTCCCATAATAGCAAATATGAGAAACTAATAGCAAATCTCTCTGCCTTAGTCTCATTTTGGATGAGACTAAGACATGGAATTTTGACACAATATTCCTGACAGTAGTGCAGGTGCTGTGCAATTTAAGCATTAAGCAGTGATATCAGTCAGTGTCATGAGAGAGAAAAACCTAGGGAAATACCAAGCTTGAATTTTACCCTTCTGGTTACTGTGGTGTGTATGTGTATGTGAAATCCTCAGGAGGAAGTAAACTCACATGCACATTTCTGTTGTTTCACAACTATTAAAAAAACACAGCTCTCATTCTTTAGTCTAAAGTGACTCAGTGTGAAGTGTCATTAAAATGATCACAAGGCAAGTGAAATGTTTACACTCGCCAGTTGGAAAGCACCAGACATATCTCTGTGTGCTTCCTTAATGCGGGTTCATGTTAGGTGTTTTTGCTGCCAATTCATTTCTGCCCTGGGTGGAGAGGAGCAGTTGTGCGTTGTAGGTGTGGTATCTCAACCAGCACACCACAACTTTTCCTGAGACGTGACCAGGGAACTTTAGGTACTCCTAAAATAAACAGTATAAAAAAAAATTAATCTAACAAACTCAAAGTTACATTTAGCACAGTGCAAGAACATTAACATATGTTCCTCTTTTTCAACAAATAGGCCTTTTTATCTCATCTCCTCAAGCCCTACCCCCAATATACACTGCAGTCTTTTACTATTGACATAGTACAAAAATGATAATAGCCAGTAGCCCTTTTCAAAATGTAATGATGCAGTTATTGAGAGAAAATGAAAATAATAAAATAATAATAATCATGCGATAAATAGATACATAGATAGATAAGTCTCTTCACGTACTGTTCGGAAGACCCTTATTATTATAAAAGTACTGGATCATAGGACCCTAAGTGGAATAAAAGTTGTGGGCAGAGCAAACTTCATTCTCTCATGATTCATAAACATAATCAGGTCTTTAAGCCAGAGGGATGGCTTCAGAAGGGCTGATCATTTCCAATTTGATTCTTTTCCACTTTTGAAAGATATTTTAAAGATGAAGCCGGTGTTATTCTATATTTTTCACATTTGTTCGTATTGTCAACGAATCCTATTAAAAGACCAAAACCAACAATGAATTGATCCTATTCACAAGTATTGGCTGTGTAGTCATAGCCTGATATTGCTTATTCCTCTGTGCCATAGACCTCAATTGTAAGTCCTCCAAATTAAACTACCAAATATGTCATTTGACCATGTTCACTTTCTAATTTCTAACACCACAAGAGTTTTCTAATCTGGTACCCCTATCAGCAGTAATCATCGGAGGATATCATGGTTTGTTTTAAAATTTCCACTTTGTTAAGGTTGGAGATACATTTGGTGTGGGTTATAGTTACTACTTCCTTTAAGTTAGGCAATGTCCATCATCATGGCTACAATAATAACCACATGGTTAAGGTTAGGGGATGATTGTAGTTATGGTTTTTAAAAAACTGTTCCTTGTGGTTGGAAATGTGACACTCGTGGTTGGAAATGGGAAACTGTTAGAGTAGAGTAACTTTATTGTCCCAGAGGGGAAATTTGTCTTGGGCCACAGTGTTACAGTCTGTTGCTTCACATAAAAAACATCAGAAAAACATAAGAGGCGTTTGACACAATGCTTGACAGGTGCTTCATATAAAAAGATCTTAAAAACATAAAAGAGGCATTTGACTATACATTTGACATTGAAAACATGACGACTTAAAAAGAAACTGTAAGAGTTAAGTGTAAAAGTGCTAAGTGCTAAACTGCTTTATTGCGCATTGCCCTATTCCACTAAGATTTAGCATTAGAGTTCAGCAGCTTGATGGAGGCTGGAACAAACGACAGTTTCAAGCGGTTTGATGTGCACTTTGGCACACAGAGTCTTCTTCCTGATGGCAGAAGTTCGTATTCAGAGAAAAGTGGATGTTGAGGGTCCGCAATGATTTTTCCAGCTTGTTTCATGACTGCCTGCTCATACAGGCTCTGTATGAGCTCATATTTTTTCTTCCCTATTACCTTCATAGCTGGTTTTCTGCATGCTGGCAAGCCTGCTTTTCACTTGCACTATTAGGTTGCCAAACCGTGCTGTAATTCTTTATCTAATGATGCTCTCTAGGGTTGCCTGGTAGAGCATCAGCATAATCTGGCTGCTCACTCCATACAGCCTCAATTACCTAAGAATGTGAAGTCTCTGCTGCGGTCTATTGCGCAGGTTATCGATGTGTGTTTTCCAGCAAAGAATGTTGTCTATGTAGACACCTGAGTATTTATACGAGGACACCTAAACATTTGTCTGTTTTTTGATGACCACTGGCACATGGTCAGTCACTTGCCTCAGATCAAAGACCATGTCCTGTGTTGTGGTGACATTTAGAATGAGATGGTTGGTGTCCCACCACTTGATGAAAGTGTCTGTCTCATTGTGGTACACAGAAGGGTCTATGTCCTTGTGGAGAAGGCTCAAAGTCACAGTATCATCAGCAAATTTAATAATATAATTATTGGCATGTACTTTCCTGCAATCATTAGTGTATAATGTAAAGGGTTTAGGTGATACCACACAACTTGTGGGACCCCTGTATTGCTGTGTTTGGTCCCATTGACCTTCACTTACTGTGTCCTGTTGGTTAAAAAAAGAATAAAACCATCTAATCAGTGTAGTGTTAACACTCATGTCCTCACTCATCTTCTCAAGGTGCTTGGAGATAAAATGGGAAATGTTGAAGATGGCGTCTTCAGTGCTGTGCTCATGCTTATAGGCAATTTGACACATGTCTAACACAGGCTCAACTCCCTCCTCCTCAGAATGAGGAAAACTGTCAACATTTTTGTACATCATCATGACTGCGTCATTGCTCCAGGCACTGGTGGATTCAGGCAGGGGCAACCCCCCCCCAGGACAAAAGTGCCCTCTAAGGTGCCCACACATTATGATAAAATTCCCCTCTAAGGTGCCCACACGAAGGAGAAAACATGCCAAAGTTCTGTAATGACTGTCTAGTTATGGGTATATCAGGGTGAAATGCCCTGTAGAAGGCCCCTATATGTGACATGTAATGCCCTCATGGATGCCTGTTCAGTGGAAGAAAATATGATAGTGCCCTGTAAAGAAATCCAAAAAATGAGAATGATGTGCCCTTTAAATGAATAGGATGTAATGCAGTGCCCTATGATGCTGTTGTAATGGAGTGAGAAAAACATTATGAAGTGGGGGCCCATTATATGTATCAGGTGCCCTTTATATTTTTTTGCCCACTGAGACAGACTGAGTCCACCACTGGTTCCGGGTCATAATTACTGTGGCCACTAGACAACATCTGTCACTCAAACATAACTATATGTTGGTTTTGGGCAACTGATATTACGACCTATTGTGTTGTTTTTCTTGGAAGGACAATCTCCTCCATTGTTGTCCAAAAACTATTAAAAACACATCAGTGAGCTAATCTTTGCATGTGCGTGACATGTGTCTCCATTACCATGAACATGGGCTCTGTTGTTTATTTTGAGTCAATCCCACAGACACCTCCCTGTTGCTGTAAATACTCACTAACACACCAAATATGTATTAATCCACAGTAGAAAATAGTCCCAAACAAATGCATTGTATACTCCTGTTTTAGTAACATTTGCTAAGAACTGCAGTGCCCAGCTGTTTTGGGAAATTATTTAGCCCTTTTTAGAAGGAAAATTCATATTTGTGACCCATTTTTTGAGAAGATTTATGTCTTCATTGGTAACAAAGAGACTCAGGGCTGAGTCACAGGCAAGATAGAAAAGTTGGACTTTGACTATCGCATTATCAAATAATAAGGAAATAGAATGATATCATTGATCTGAATTGTCCATACTATAAAATCTGATAATATAGTAATTTTGCGGGAAACCCTACTTTTACACCATCTAATTTAGATAATACTTTGCAACTCTGGATAACGGCAGGCATCCATACAATAGGAGACTTATACAACAAAAGCACCTTTGCCTCCTTTACATAAATAAAGAGTAAATATATATATCCAGGAAGCAACTTCTTTAGATATCTGCAAATAAGAGACTATGTAAAACAACACGCATGAAATTTTGAGACTTTTAGAGGCTCCAGTCTAGATAGATGCCTCGGACCTTTACCATGCTCAGAAAAATCAGTTTCTTATATATACGACACCGTACAATCCTATCAGCCCAGTTGATTCTACTGCAATAAAAACAAAATGGGAGGAAGAAATGGGCATTGAGATCTCAGACACTCTGTGGGAAGGAAGCTTGGACCACATCCATGTTCTAATAATGCAAGGCACTGTTTAATCCAATTTAAAATTCTACACCGTCTTCATTATTCTAAGGAGAGGTTACACAGAACATACCCTGAGATTTCTCCAGTATGTGACAGATGCCTTTCAGCAGATGACACAGCTTCGCTTTGTGTCCCAGAGTTATGACTTATTGGATCAGTATTTTCAAATTAATATCTGAAATACTTCAAATCCATTTAGAACCAGACCCACTCACTATAATTCTAGGAACTTCTGATGACGCTATAAAATTAAGCACCTGCCAGCAATGTTTCCTATCCTATAGTCTCATCATTGCAAAGAAGTTGCTTCTCATGCATTGGAAAAAGAAAGAAGTCTCTACTACAAAAATGTGGCTGACAAACACACTCCATTTAGAAAGAATAAGGTCCCACGTTTGGTCACCTTTCACTCACTATCCTACACCCGTGACTTAAAAATGGCATTCTCCCCTTTACACCAACAACGTAGTGAACAGGTGGAAGGATAGGGCTGGGGGGGGGGGACAGTTCAGCGATTAGGTTGGGGGGGGCCTTCAATATATTTTTTTTCTCTCTTGTACTTTGTTCTCCGTAATTTTATTATATACATTTGTTGTTTTTTGCTTTTGTTCTTGTCTTTTTTTTAAATATCCTCAGCTATCTCCATTATTTTTCATACAAATGTTCAAAGAAAACGAATAAGAACACATTGTGATCTAATTGCATGTATATTTGTACGGATATGTGTGCTCATGTATGTGTATATGTGTCATCATGCTCAAATAAAAAATATTTGTATAATATATAAAATAACAGTCAGTACATCCACATAGCAGCAATAGTATAGCTGGATAATATTCAAGCTGTATAGCTTAAATACAGACACAATATACACAGCCAAAGTTTGTTCAGACCCAAAATGAAATCCCCAAATTTCTTAAGATGCTGAACATATCAGGCTGATTTTTTTTGGTAAATGTGTATAAAATGAAACCCTGTATCCTAATTATGGTTATATGGTACTAAGTCGTTTTCCCAACTATAAGGTAACTAAACGTAATTGAGCTAGAATATGCTGATTTAGAATATGTATGTGATACTGTCTAACAGAGAGGAATAAGATGATTTTTCCAAACTTAAAACTACTTTAGGGGGGAATATAGTTTATGAAAACATTGCACTGCCACTGTACACTGGTTCAGAGACAGACACTGTCCTTCACTGTCTTCTGCCTCTAGATCATGTTGTGCGATATACTGTATGTCAACAATGTCGGTATTTATTTAAGAAAACTTAGGAGATACATCCTAGTATGCATTTCACACTTCCTCCTTCCATGTTGTTTGCGTAACCAGTTGTGCTGCTGCAGCAAATTTATTCCTTTGCTCTACAGTAAATTAATTAAGTGAATTAAAAGGCACGAATTAAAAGAACCACAAACTGCATATTCAGTCTAAGAAATCTGTTAACACAGTTGACTAAATCGGAATAACAAAACTTGAACAAACCTGCAACTGAACGTTCCCACCTTATGAGTCATTAACAGGGGTTTCGGTTCTAGGCAAGCTCTTCAATTACAGCTTTAATCAATTTGCACATTTTAAAAGAAACTGCACCACGTAGCACTTATGACTAATGACACATAGGCATAACAATGTTCATATGACTCACATATGTCAGTTACATTATTTAGTGACTTATGCTGTTAGCAATTAGGTTTGTTTTTTTGTTGTTGTTGTTTTTCATCTTGATGATTTTATGTTTTGTTGGATTTTTTTGTGCCCTGATCCCAAAGAGTTACGTTTAATCTAAGCTATGTTTAAGGTTGAGAGGATTATTAAATCAACTTGAAGAGGAACTTGAATTTCAGACTTTGTAATCCTGATTCAGTCGCTTTAGTGTGTGGGTGTGCCTCGTGAGCATGTAAAGTGGGAGAATAATTATATTAGAATAATTAGAAAATAATTATTTTCAGTCATCATAGAAACACATTGATCCATTCTATACAAAAACATAGATTTATGCACACATTCTCATATATATATATACTTGTAAATATTAATGTTATAATGTTATAATTTTTCTAATCCTGGAGTTTCAAGGAATGGTCAAATTGAACTGTACAAACAAGTTTTAAGATTTCTGAAGGCATTAAGCAGCATCTTTAACATGGGCTGTTGTTGGTCAAAGCAGCAGGAGAAATTAAGTTTTTTTTTCCTTGTTTGAGTTTGTGTTCACTTCACTGCTCTGAGTTTACTATACAGAAGCTTCACATGCTATTTATTTACATCAAATACTAATACTACATCAAATAAGAGGTATTACTTTTTTAACTGGTCAGTTTTGAGATGCATTTTGCTTCTAAATAGTTTGAGAAATTGATGAGTATGATAATAAACAGTAACTATGAACATAATGGGTTTTATTGTATACCTAATGTGGCCAAAAATATATATTTTACAGGGTGATTGTGTCTCATGAAAATATCATATCATTTATAGAAACTATTTTATGAAAGAAATGGTTAAAAATGGTTTGAATTATTCATTAAAAACAGAACATGTTTTATAAATAATAAAGTACTATTATATAAGTATTATTAATCCAAAAAAGAGATCAACAATAAATCCAAAATATTTTTTGAACTTTTGTAAAAAATAATTCTGCACATTTAAAGGGAACAGTGTCCAGTTTCTATAATGTAATAAAATGCAACTATAATATGGTAGATGTTTTAATATCTACCTTTATTTTCCTGTCTCTTCTGATTTTTATAGCAAGCAAGAAATTTTTTTGTCCTTTTTTCCAGTGGAGACCTGCAAAATGTTACATGCATACATTGCATTCTCATAGCTTAATTTTGGATACTTCTATACATTTCAAACATTCTGCATCATTACATAAGATGCACTGGATGATGTTTTTCTCATTTCGCTATTGAACTCTGGTACACCATTGTACTAATTCCTATGGTACTGTTGCATCACCACTGCACACTGCACTTGGATCAAATTGTGAGATATCATCTGCACGCAGGCGATTATAGTGACCCTTTGGAGTTTCAGAACCACTGATAACACATACATTGAACCATGAACAAAGTCAGCTACTCAAACATACTAATCACGTAGTCAAAGAAATCCTAACTGTAGAATCCAGTTAGGAAACTTTTCACCTCGTTTCCAGATGGTAAAGGAAAATAAGTTACAACATGATATTTAAAACAAAAGCTGGACTTTTTTGTCTGAATTGTAAATTAATTTAAAGGTTGTATTTCACATATAAACCTCACAAAATTTTCATGTCACACTGGTGTCTATTCTTTTCTTTATATCGCTGTTTCTCTGTCTTTGACATCCAACTGCTTCTTTTGAGTTTATATTGGCATTTATCTACTCGATGTAATTTGGTGCCATCATTTCCTTTTTGTGATTACTGCTGATTGTAATTTTGTTCTATCCAACAACAGAATATGAAATGTCCTCTCACAGTTGTGGGACTTCCATTTTCTAACTCCTTGTTCAGATTATTTTGGATCAACACAGGTCCAAACTTGTTTCTTCCAATCAGCTTTCCTCAAAGTTTTTTTCTTTCTTTTTTTTCAAGATTCATGGATGGTGCTTTGTTTGTTTGTTTAGTTGCCTTTCACGGCTTGTGATCATATTGACACTCATAATAAAAACCGAATAAAGCCAACATATCTCAAGTATGTATGTGATTGAGATGTATACCTCAAATTTTAGTATTCGCTATGTAAAGCAGAAATGTGTAAACTATTTGTCCTCTTTTCTGATAGGGTAACAATCTGCAAAGGATCAAAAGTAATCCTGGCATCCTCCACCCCTCCGTCTGCGGCAGAAGAAGGAAGAAGAAAACGTGAAGGCAGCCTGTCTGTAAAGGAACTATATCTGAAACTAAGAAGGAGACAGACTGTGGGAATTGAACAAATATACATTCAGCAATAAAATATGGACATAAAGTAAAAAGAGGTCTTCTATAAAGTGTTTCACATCCGTTTTTTAATGGTTTTTCTAGTTTGTCTAGTCTAGACTTTACCAACTTCAGGACATGAGCTTATAAACCATAAACCATAATAAACGTGTATCTGTGTGATTTATCTTCTTAATATTTACAAGAGGACTTAATATAAAATTATTGCAATCTTTTTTCACTTTAATACATATTCACGTAGTCATTGTTGACTTTTTTAATAGGGTTGATGACAGGAAAAACAGGAAATAGTGTAAGACATCATAAACTGAACAAAAGGGGTTATTCATGTGCAGTTGTCAGGTCAAGAGTTTAACGTACAGTAGCACGGCATTGCCCTGACCACAATTAATGATTAATTTATTATTTAGTCAGTTAGTTAGCTGCTCAGCAGATGCATTTTAAAGTTTTTTTACTATATGTCCTGTCAAGAACAAATGTCAAAGCATAGAGTCTAACTACGTACCGTGTACAGAATGAAAGATCACAAAGGTCACAATTTATCATTTCAATAAAGTGAAAATCATCCATATGTTATAATAAAACAATACAATTCTGTACTAAAGTTACTTTGTGTGTTTGTCATGTTTTTGTTCATGTTTTATTATTGGAAATCTGTGTTTGTGAGTGATTAAGAATGAAATTTACTAGTAATTTACCAGTTAGACAATCCTTTTTAACTAATGTAGTGAGTACGTGAATGAGATGCAATGTCACCCTCATCAAATAATTAAAAAACAAACACAATTTACCGTGTGTCTGTGCACCTGTGACAACACGCATGTTGGTCTGTCAAACTGGTTGGACAGTTTGTTATACTTTATGGCAGGTTGTTAACGGCAGCAACAGTTTCAGGTAGTTTATTCAGGTGTTTAGCCAGAAAAGACTGAGGAAAAACTAATCAGGCTACTACATTCACTGGTTGTTGAATGATGAAGGCACATTTCAAATCCTCTAATGAACATCAACAAGGGGTTTAGAGATTTCTAAATCCACCATTTTAAAAAGTCAAGGTAACAGATGCTTTAAATTCACTCAAGTCAGTCCCTTTTTGTTTGGCATTCAATGCAGATTTACTTCACTGATTTATCATTGCACTCCTTTAACATTGCCAGACACATGATGGATAATTGGAGTTTTTTTCAAGTGTCTAAATTGATGCAGAAGAACCAGGGATATCATCTTTTTAATTGCATAAATTCTTCTGCCGTGTCAAAATATGGCACCTACATTATCCACAATGCAGCTCAGCCGCTGACAGTTCAAGTAGAGATAAGTCTGTGTTATAATAGTGACGACTAATGTAACCTCAAGCTGCTAGCATAAGCAGACATTAGAACATTATTTCAAATGTGTAGTCCTCAGGTCCCAACCAAGGCATTTCATTAGACTTGCAGACTTTGCAGTTCCCCCTGATGTGCAAAATCAGTGGAGTTCCCCTTTAAAGCAACAACCCACCAAAGTATAATGCTTTAACAATGTTGTGTGCATTTTTCTGAGCTGCAAACTGCAACACTGCAGTCAAAATCAAAAAGAAAAGGCTTCTTTACAAACTCACCATTTTGCACCAATATTCAATGATCACGCTTGGTGGGGGGGTTGTATATGAAGTAGAAAAGCTATTTCTCTACCGGCAGTGACCTCAATTGACCAGAATGCAATGCTGTTGCAAAACAGCAGCTTGTCCTTTGAATAAAGGGCTGTCATTTCAATTACAGACACACTGGTGTTCACAAACTATACAACTAACAAGCTGCAGTGTTAAATCCCCATAATCAAGTCTTTGTTGAAAGCATCAAGATATGAGACCCAGTTATTGCCTTGGCTTTTTCTTTCTGAATGTTGTTGAAAGGGACTCTTGGAACTGTAGAGAATTACTTTTTCAGACAAAAACAAAGAAAGCAGATTAAGGAGAAGTGAATACACCCTAAAAATTTATTACACACAAATTGTGGAACACACTGAATATAAAAAATTGTTGGAAATTTACTCAGAGTTTTGAGAGTGAGTTTTTAACAGCATGAAGTGCAGAATGTTTTACAAATTAAACCAAAGTTTCTACCTTTTAATCTGAACATTTTATTTAACAGCAAATGTGTGGTTTTCCGTCAAAAAGATTCAACCGGCCCATATGAAATCACATGACATGCTGACTACATCTGGCTTTTGAACTATTTCTGTTTTTTGGACAGTATTATCAGCTATCATCATCTGATTATCGTCACATTTTTGAGAAACCTCATAACCGAGGGCATGTCTGTGAAGAAGATTAACAAGTGTGATCTACGGTAAAAGACAAACACCTAGACAAACCTGAAAAGATTCATGTGTTGAATGAAAAGAATCTCATCGCTATTCAGTGTGCAGTTTATTGTGGACACACCCTTCAACTATTTATTGTTATCGGTGCTGATAATGACTAATGCATGTTATTTCCTCAAAATCTGTGGGGATTATAGGGCAACCTCAGAGAGGGAAGGAAAATAATTGATATGACTGCTATCTTAAATTTTAAAAAACACCTACAAAAAACACCACAGATTAATCATTTGGAGTATTTATTGAACTAAGAGGCCATCAGTTTGTTTTAAATTGGCCAAAATTTTTAATCCAGTTAAATCTGTATGCTACATTGTTACAAATAAAAATTTAGAAAGAGATGTTGTGTCATTTCTTGAGTTTGTTAAGCTTTTTAAGACTCAGTTTGATAATATTGAATTCTTTTAATGTGGTAATGTTTTATGTTTAGGGACAAGTACACTTTATTAGGAACACTAGTGCAATCTAATGCGATCCTATACCTGTGGAGGTCGTGGTGGGTGGCGGTGTACTGGAGTATATTGAAAATGTGTTCCTGACATGAAGACAAAATACTAGGAACACTTTTCAATATAATGCACTCCAGTACACCACCACCACCCACTACGACCTCAATAATAAACATAAAGTAGAATCATCACCTTTCCGACAACAAAAACTGAAAATGTATAAGCTTCATAAAAGTAGAATTTATGGCAGAGCTGTTGTATGGGATTGCACTAGATTGCGCAGGTGTTCCTAATAAAGTGCTCGGTGAGTGTATACAGCATGAACTAATGCCACACACCCTAGCATTTATAGCCTATGCTAGTTTTCAATGTCCGTACCTAGATGGGCCTTTAAAATACATAAATAAAATACATACAAAACAGTACAAGACACAAACAATTTACAAATAATGATACAAAGGTATCATAAACCGACAAGCACCAGATCACTCAGGACTGCATGACTTATCTCTGCTTCATTTTGACTTGAAAATGCTCTCAGTCATGTTCCATTTTGTGCTCTGTGGGCGAGAAGTTCCACTCGTTGGTCCACTGAAGAGAAAATGGCGTCTGTCCAAGGTGAAACCCTGAGAGGTACTAACAGGTCAATGAGCACCTGCTGGAGCCTGGTTATTTAGACATTTGATGAGGAAATTTAATAAAAATTATCAAAACCTAACATATTTAATTTCTTATGAACACGGCAGTGTTGTCATCTCATCAGCTTCTTGTCCAGAATTTTAATCGCTTGATTAAATATTATCATTAGAGGCTTGATTACAAGAAGTTACACAATAACTTAAATGTGAAAAGATCATTGAATGCATAAAACAATTTGTGGCATAAAATGGCAAACAGTCCCTAATGAGTCTAAATGTAGGTACGTTTGCTTTTGAAAAGATATTTTATTTCTTAGTATTAAAATAACCATGTAGAGTATGTTATGATGATCTGACCAAGATAACTGGACTTTTTCCAATGAGCCACTTATTTTGCAACTGGTGGGAAATCCTCTTTCTATTTTTGGGTGACAGCATGGGTCAGCTGTTTTGGGTTTAGCGCCTTGCTCAAGGACACTGTAGGGGTTATTTTTGCCAATATGTGGCTTTAAGCTTTAGATTTCATTACAATACAGCACTTAGGGTCATCCATCTCTCCACACATAAGCTCAAAGCCCTCTGTGTTAATAATAAAGAATCAAATTCATTCACATTTTTAGAATTATTTTTTATTTTATTTTATAAAAACACACACAAAAAACCAAATATTTACAGAATAGCATAACAATTACCAGTAAAAACTGTAAGATTTGAAGTAGAGCTTTCACCAAAGTTTAGAGGTTTATCAAGATAGGTTGTAAAAATGCATATTTATCCCTTTAACTGAATTCACTTAACGGAAAGATTGATTCTATGTGATAATTACTCTTAACTGTACAATAACTAACAGATCTTGAGCGTGCAGAATGTGAGTCTATATGCATTTCAAGGGTTAAGTATCGGATACTTCTGTCTGTATTCATAGATACATCTGCATGTGGTAATGTAAATGCCCTGAATGAAAAAAAAAACAGATTTATGTACTGTCACAACTCATCCTGATAAAAAACACTGAACACCAGAATGCCTTGAACCAGCCAAAAACATAGATAATGAACAGCACATGAATTCCTTTAACACAGCAGTGCGCTTCATAGTTCTCTTCATAGGTTCACACAAAGGTTGAAGGAGTTGGGTAAAGCTCCTCAGACTGCTACCGAGCATCAAACACACAGACAGGTGCGGTGCTGCAGCTTTAAGTGTGGACTCCACAAATCACAGACTGTAGGTATGATAGTGGGTGATTAATTGACAAGGGGGCTCAGATTATGGGCAGGAAGAGCTCTTAAAAGTCCAAAGTGAGCACTGTCCTATCCTGTCCTGGACTGCTCAAAGCCTGTGGGTGATCTGTTGGTAAAAGTTGTTCCAGAGGTCGTCTGTGGGATTTGTGAAGTCTGAGCCCAAAGTTGTGTACTGTGGTATGTCGTCTAGGTCATCGACTGTAAAGCAAGCAGAGAATCCACGGTCAGCATGTTTAAGGAGAACGCAAACCTCTAGCATGTATATTAGATGTGTTATAACCTGAGATACTAAACATTAAATGCTACTACTATTGCTATTAGATTTAAGTTATAACATTTTGGAGTAAATATTGCTAGAAATGCAAGCTAAGTGTATCTCAAGGCAGACTTAACATCCTTCTAACTCATGCATAGATGCAAATGTTTAAAGAAATATATTCATACTGATTTGCATGCTAATGTCAGCCATAGCTACTGTACATGTCCTCACCAAATCCCTTTCCAATACCTGACCATGTGTACTTCTTTTTATAAGCTGAGTAAGGTGGGCAGCCATCATTTAGATGCCAAATGAACTCGATGTTGCCATTTTAAGGCATTATTTTGCAGATGGATTTATTCATCTTTTCACGTGATTAAATGTCTAAGAGACAGTTATCCATCTGAGCCATCAACTAGCAACATTTACCTGAGGAAGATTCACTCCACTGGCTCCCTGGACTGGTGCATGCTTCATTGCTCAGGAACCCCTTGCCTTCTAAACTGTTCGGAAACCAGTCTGATTCTTTCTCCAGTTGCTGGCAAATCTGAAAGAGTAACAACTGGACTTAGTATGGCTATATTTTGCACAACTAGTGTTTACCCCATGCCAAACAATCTTATTGTTTTGGGTAAAATTATACAAGCCAAAGAGGCAGAATAAGACAAACATGGGTATTCCTGTCAATGAAAAATACATGCTGGGAAGAACAGGAGCCAGAGGCCATGCTTACCTTGATAATGTCGTTGGTATAGTCGTAGTCTGGAAGATCACAGAAAAGGAGGGGAGAGAAAGAGAAGGTGACATGAGTATTTGTTTGAATTTACTTCAGTGGCAACAAATGATGCTACATAGTATCACAGTTTGCATTCAAGGATTTATTAGCAAGTATTTAGCATTTCCTGTTATCTAAACACACTGCAGTGCCAGTGTGCTGTACTGTGGCTGTGCTGTTGTCTTACCGGGGCTGTGATCAGGTGAAACTTCAAATTTGTGGGAAAAGGCGCTTGGAAAACTATCAGGCCCAATCTCCACTGACGAAGACCAGTCAGGAACCTCAGTTGAAGCGATAAATGTGAAATCTGCAAGGGTGACAAACAACAGAATTAAATGCTATTGGAAATTAAAATGTTTTGTACAGTATATTCTGAAGAATTAGCTTTTTAAGCTTATTCTCCAATTATACATATTGCCTTGCTCACCTTTCTGCTCTGTGTCTACTGTGCTGTCGACTGTGTTTTCCTGAGTAGATGAGGTGTCATCATGCATCTGTGACTGATCTATGGGAGACTGAGTATCGCTGTAATCCATGTCTTCCTCCATCTTGACCTGCAGAGGCAGATAATAAGCACATTAGGTGAGATTTGTGAGATTTCCACGAGAAAAAAAAGAAATACAGAAATCAGCAGTTGTACGTCTAGCTAGTGCACTGGTGCCATAAAAATAACATAATTTGAATAGGCCTCTGAATACGTAACAAATGTTGCAACATAGATAACAAATGCAAATATCACTAAAGTCCACAAGTAACATGATCATAAAATATATACAATATTTACCTTCTTCCTTTGCTTTGTTTCCTTTGCTTTGCTTCGTTTATCTGTGCAGATGGAGAAAAAAAATGAGTCACTTAACATATTAAACAGCCAGCAGTGTATTTGTAGTACAAACTGATTAATGAGTAAAACTGAAAAAGAAAGGAGATCCAGCAGCCTGCAGTTGTTGCACACCAATGTTAACTCATGTTAGATAAAACACTTGTTCACTTCCTGTCAGTAGTCTCACCTCTTGATTTTGGGGTGGCAGGCAACATCCTGAAGACGCGCACAGCTTGGTGGCCTTTGTTGATGCTCTTGTCTTTCATCTCCTCAATATCTGGCAGTGAGTTCATCGCACAACGGAAGTTGGCCTTCCACGTCTTTGGGTCACAGGCCTGGCCCTCAATGTATTTCCCTGCAGAATGCATTATGTTTAGTTTCATACAGTTTTTACCCAACAAGAATTTTCTGCTTCATGTGCAGAGTTCAGGTGTGTATTCACACTTGCTCACCTGTGTGGATGGCCCATTGTTTGAACAGACAAGCATCCTTGTCCATCTCCCAGCCATGACGAGCTGCATGCTTCCAGGGAATGGAGAACGTTTTCTTGTCCTGGAAAATAAAAAAAGAAATACTGAGTTGGAACGAGGTTGGCTGCACATTTATCATAGAATAAAATGAGCAAAAGTTGTCAAATATTGCAAGAGGGGGTTGCCATTCAAACTGAGTATCTAACTCGTAGGCTACTGTTAACAGTAACGTCCTGCAAAAATATGATTTGCATAGTACAGTCACAGTGGACACTGTGGTAAAGAACACGCACACTGCATTTGAAGCACAGTATGTATGTTTTTGCCCATTTCCCACCAGCAGATAAAGTATGACAAAAATAAGCTGCTACTGCCCTGTTCTTCCAATTATAAATCAAGATATATTAAAATATATCTGTGACATAGAGACCAAACGCAGGTTACAACTAACTCTTTGTGTCTATTTTTCACCTGTTTACAGTGCCAGAAAATGTTTGGTTAAAGGGCTGCAATAGTTGCCAAATGTTTTCCAGACGCAGCACTTTTATGTACAAAACCAAAATCCATCCCAACAGGTGCTTAAAAACAAGCAACTCTAAGAGTAACATGCAAATATTGTGCCAGTCAGGTCAGCTAAGGAGCAACTAAACATCAAAAAATACTTTTTTTGCTATCTGGTGATGAGGTGTTCCATCCTTACAATATATACATTCAAAAGGTCTTTTTCTGTACTAATTTTAATATTTTAATATACTGCCTACACCATTTCCGTAAATGACATTCATTTGAACAAGTCCAATTTGGCGGGAGTAAATAAGCCTCTCACCTTGTCCACCCAAGTCAGACCGGAGATGGTGTTGGACTCGATCATCTTCTCCAACCATGGGCGCATCCTCATCCTTGACACAGGCATGTTTGTCTAAAATGGAGCAACAGAGAAAAGGAGGACAGATTCTTTAGATACACGAGGAATGCTCACTTTAGATTTACTGCTGCCTGTTGGTCGCGCGCAGGAGGGTGAGGGGAAGTTCACGGTCAGGGCATGCGGATGAGGAGGGGGCGCTTACGCGTAGGAGTCAGCTTTACCTAAGAAGGTCATAAAGGACCCAAAAAAATCACTTCTCAAATTGAGTTTTATGCCTTTTTGATTCAAAAAAGGGTCCAGATGCACATAGATTCATTTTGCAATCTAAAAGTTTTGAAATAGCTTGAATTTATGCAGGTATGAGGCACTTGGGGAGGTGTACCAAAAAGATTCACTGCTACAGCAAACACCTTTTCCTGCACTGAGACATGCAAACTGTGCACATGGGTTCAAAAAAGTTTCATCAACTCCGGTCACTAAATAAGAGTCTGAAGGCAAGGTGTGCAAGAATAGACTACACAAACACTACCATCCGAAAAATTACATCAAAACATCAAATATTTCTTTAAGTATGTCCTGCGCATTTATTTAAAATATTCAACATTCATTCTCAAAAAGCAGCTCCCGGAACCAACATATAGTAATATCATTTATATCATTTAAGTAGAAGTGATAAATTAATATCAGATTACTTACAGACTTTTTCTTGTTCTATGATCCGTAAGAGGAAAGTGCACAAGTATAGTCCGATTGGTTTAAGTTCCACAGAAGCTTCTCCTCGTCTTTGTGTTATCCACTTGGAGACTCTTCTTGAACAGAAGTCAGCACTGACTGCTCATCGAAGATGTGACGGGTCTTTTTATAGTCTGTCGAGCGGGTATTCCCCGTCAGGGAACACTGCAAAAAATGTCCACCCATTAAAAAATGTAAATCTTATACGTCTAAGAACTCCGTTTTTACAGAGAAATTGAAAAAAAATCATCTATAATGATCATGCTTCAGGTTTTTTCCATAGTAAGTTCATTCAAATTTAGTGTGCATTTTGTGAAAAGAGGCAGATCACTGCAGTTAACAACAAAATAATAACTCCTGATTCAGGAAAATACAAATCCTTAAAACAAGCTGGCTTACACTGTAAACAACTGATCTCATCTCTGCAAACCTCCCAATATGTTCACCTGTTCTAACAAAACAAAATGTGACTTGAATACTCATAACAAAACTTAATTCCTAATAAATAAACGTTAAAATCAGTTGGTTATGTTTTACAGTGTGCTGCGCATGCGCCGAAGCCCTCCCCTTGAATAGCAGACCTGGCTGTTTCCGAGAAGTCACGCTGTTGAAAGCAAGGAGGAAGTTAATAACAGCACGGGCAGAGTACGGGGGCTTGGAGCACGTAGACTTGAATGACCTGATTTGCAACTCTCATGTTCTTTTTTATTTTTGCTATATAGTCAGTGTGGGATATTTCTGCATATTTTGCTGTTGGCCTGCTTATTGCAAACGTATAACTATCTGCAGAGTGACATACTACAGTGTAGTCATGAGATATTATGATGTCATGCAGTGTATAGCCTTGTAATATTGATATTAGCAATTATAACTATTGGTGGAGGTTTTTTTGTTTGTTTGTTTTTTCCTTGTTTGTTTTTTGTTTTTTATTTGTTAACCTGTAGTATCAGTGTGTGGTTTGGAGATTGTGCAAAGTATCACTCCTTAAAATAAGCACATGCATAAACTGTCAGAATACACATCAAAAGCATCATTTATATTTTAAATGACTTGCACACCACACACACACACACACACACACACACACACACACACACACATGCACACACACCGGTGCGCATTCATCTTCTGCCAGATACCAAAGGTCATTCTACCGTCTAGCGTGATAAACATGTGCATGGGACCAGCCCTTTAGAATAAACAGCAACCCAGCTGAGAAGTCAAGCATTTACAAGAAATGATGTAGTAATTTCAAGTCGCCGATGGAGGCGGTGTAGCACAAGCTGTATCGGCGACTGCCTGCCTGAATGTGGGCCGTACAGTACGAGACTGTGGAGTGATGACATGGGGGGTAATAGGCTACTATACGGAAGCAACAGCTGTGGATTCAACAGGCTGCAGAGCTTTTACACACATTACCATTCATATGTGACAGCAAACGCGCAGAAAATAAAGCGATGTGTGCGCAAACAGCAAAGAGAATGAATAGAAATATACAGGACATGATCAATAGTTGAATATTTCATTATATCTTATGATACATTTTGATTTCTGGTGGTATGACACCTAATAAATGCTGAAGGCCATGTTATATAACCAAACGGTCGCCCGTATGTGTCGCTTTTTTCCTCCGTGGGAATTTGGGAAACTCCACACCAGTGTTGCACCAGCCACCGGTGCTGTCCAAAGGGGGGGAGGGGGGAGGTGTGGAGTGTGGGGGGCTTCCCCGCGTGTTGTTGGCGCGCTCCAGCCGGTTGCGTGCTTATGATGACATGAGACTGGAGCCGGTGTGTCGTGCGCGCGCCTCTAGGAGGGAATGGCAGGGAGTTTTCCTGCGGAGTTTCACACTGAGAACCAGCCTGTGCTTTGGGATTTCCCGTGAAAACAGAAAACTGGATTCAAAGGGGAAAATCATCCCGATTTTCCGACCTATTATTGCTTTGTTTGAACACGTGAAGCTGTCAAACAACCTCCCTGCTGATGAATGATAGTAGTGTAGACAGAAAAATGTGATTTCCAAGAATTCACTCCCTTGGCTGAGGCAACACAGATTGTTAACAGTGTAGAGTTTATTCTCAGATTGGACAGTTTTGTCGTGGTTTCAGATGGGGATTATTACAAAATTATAATATTTATTTTTAAAATGCACAAACTTCGTTGTGTCTTTGCAGTGGTGTACCCAACCTGGGGGTTGTGCCCCCTCAAATAGTTCATAGGATAATATTAAGGAGTCACAAGATGATTCACTGAATAGAGAAAACATATTTCTTCTACATGTCATTGTGTTTTCTGACTTTTTTGTCTTCCAAAGTAAGTTTTAGCCTTTTAGGTTCCTAAAAAAAAAAAGTTTAACAAATGCATTTCAGAAGATAAAATCACTCCTTGCTGCTTAAGACTCAGATGTATTAATATGAATTCATAACGTGGGGTCACATGTGCTGTTTTGCTTGAAGGGAAAACATGCCAGAAAGTTTATGAACCATTACAAGACAGATGTTTGGAGTCAACAGCAGTTTTAGCATGTGATTTTTATTAATTTATTTTAGATGTTTGTTCTCAATAATATTGAGCAACCTGAATATCATATTTTATATTCTATAGTGTCATTTTTTACATTCTTATCTCTATCATCAGTAAAACATTTAGATCTATAACAGTATCCTGAAAGACCAACCCTCTCACCATATCAACCTAAATCTACTTTATTTACCACCTCTCTCTAATCCTGGGATATACTTTAGCCTAAGACCAGTGATCCTTTACCTTGCACTGTCCTTACAAAACTGTACCAAAGGTGTTTTTACACCCAAAGTGACAAATTCATGTTGCACCCTATCAATCCAGTGATGGTGATTCTGATTATTTAGGCCACCTGCAAGGATAAGACATGTAATTTGAAGCTTTGGGACGAGGGCAAGCAGCTTGAGCAACCAATCTCCCCTGGGACCATCTGCTTTGACAGCTCACTGACACTGGATCAAGTCAAAGCCCTGGTTAGTTAGCCTGCAATTACCTCATACAGTTTGGGAGCGTGGGGTGAGTGGGTGGGAGCAGCAGCATTCAAAGCTTTCTTTTTTTAAGATAACATTTTGATCTGATCTGAGTCAAGTCCTTCTCTGGGGACATTCATGACACATGTAGACAAACTGGCAATTTAGTGCCCAGTTTAAAGCACACAAGGTACTTTTTTTCTCTCCCATATCTGGATTCTGACTAAGAGGCCTTAACATCAACTGTTGAGGTTGTTTTATGTTTTTAATTCAAACTACTGCTGGTTATTTTCCTTACACTGCTGACCTTGAGGTGTCAACAATCTCTCCTGCAACAGCCTTGTATACATGTTTCTTTTCAGATAAAAATTATCTTTTTTCTCAAACAGAACACACAAGAAACATTTACCACATCTAACACTCTTAAGAGTCTTATATTGCAATCTTGTTCTTAATACGGGGGAAACAGAACTGTCCTTGAAAGAAAAGCCTTTTTCTTTTAGTATTTTTTGTTTTATTTTATTATCAGAATCATTATTTATTAATTCTCTATATATGTTGAATTGTTTACCTGCAGACAAATTTTACATTTCTGCATGTTCAGTGCTCCTGCCCTGCACTGATTAACAGGCTCTCATATGTTTAATTATGCCAGAAATTAACTGGAATTAATTGATTGGAAGTGTACAAATTGAACACTGTGTCTATTTCTTTGTAATTAGTATTGATTTTCTCTAGTACCAAATGCGTACTTCAAAACCCAGGAAATCTTTTGGAAATTGTCAGGAAACTATTTGAAAATTACAAACCCGTAAGATAAAAGACATAAAATACGATAAGATAAAACAAATATTATGTCAAACATCTATAAACTATATGAATTTCCTTAACTTTGACCTTTTGCCCCGAGTTCATGTTAGTTTATGATTTTACATGGAACAGCAGGAGCAGGTAGGAGGGAGCTGAAGGAAAGGTGGGAAAAAGCAGGATGACGTTAGATGAAGGAGGAGGATAAGGCAAAGAAGAGACAAAACAAAGCAGGTGACAGATTGCTAAAAATATATCACTGCAACAAGTCATACAACTTACGCTTACATTTTACAGACATGAGTAAACTTGTCACTTTCTCATGAATGACACACACACACACAAATCCCTTGGGCACAAGCTGCATCGCCCACTCAAGTTTCACACAAACCTGCCTGCAGTTAAAGTGCTTTCAAAGTTTAGCACCCCCATCAGCCCAATCCAAGTACTGTTTGTGAGTGTCTGATAGTTCATCCATCTACTGCAGAATAGTGCTGTCTGTTACATGTGAGTTGACATTTTTTGACTTATAAAAGTGACTAATAGCAGGGAAAATGACAAGTAAGCCCAGAGATTTCAATGTTTTGTTTGTTTGTTTGTTTGTTTTTAAAAAGCACAGTTTTAAAATGTGCATAAAGATGAAATATTAACACTTAGTAGATGTGCTTATGGATTCTGTACAGATTTAACCCCTTTTCATCAGAACATAAAGACAACTGGATGCTCCTTGCTTGCAAAAAGTTAAAATATTAAATATTATCTAATGCACACATCAAGCAGAGTGTTTAGAGCATAACATACAGACATCACTGTTCCTCAGGCAGCTGTCATTTCTTCACCATGCACATACTAAAACAGATTTTCAGAATTGTGACTCATTTCCAAAGGTAGCAATGTGTAATGCCTTAAATGAGTGAAATCATAGATGCTGTGGGAAACTAAAATCGAGGGCAGGTTAAACAATGATTAAAGAAAGACTTAAGGTTTGGAGAAAGATTTTAAATTGTTGGTCTCTCAACTTCAACCTTTCTCTTGAAGCAACCCTTTTGATCTCCCGACCTTCACTGTTTGATTTATTGCTCTCCTGATTTACTTCTGTCTCGACCTGCCACTTTTTCCTCATCCCTGTCACTAATATACTAATAAAATATGATAAAATACAGTTGATATTGATCCATTTTGAAAGATATAGAAGGATTAATGTTGAAATTATCTTTAATTGATAAACAATCTTCAAAGCCCTCTGAATCAAATGGTTATTGATTAAACCCTGATGTTCAAGCAGAAACAAGCAGTGAATGGTCTTATTCTTCCTTGAAAAGGGTATGAGGGTCAGAGTGATGTCATGACGCCTCTGATGGAGGCATCTTATCTTTAGAACCGTAAAATGTCTGACCTCAGTTTACTGATGCAAAACCTTCACGTAATCAAATCTTTTCAGAGATATGTCTTGGGGGGTTTTTTCACTGGACAATGAATATCTGCAGTCGTGTTTTATGTAACACTATCAGTATGATATTTTGACCTTGAAACACTCTTTTTAAGGAACCCCCAGTTTATAACCTTCTTGTCTGAGAAGACATATGGAAACTTCATCCATGGTATTTATTCTTTTTGACCCCTGACCTTGACCTTCACCTGTGGTAATACGCTGATGTATATCGCTTGGTGATGAAGTTTACAGTGTTGAAAAATATGTGTTTTAGTGCAAGTGACTTACTGTGGCAGTTACTGTTATATTTTTTTCTCTTTTTTGTCTCTTTTATCATTTCCCTTTTTATGTTTAAGTACTTTGTGTACTTCTTGGATCAAGAGTATCATTTCCACTGGGGATAGAGGGTTATACTTACCCCTCACTTTTCAATATCCTACAGTTTCAGTCTGATTTAGTAACAAAAACTTCTCTAAACTGTGTCCTAAGAAGAGAACAAGAACTGATTTTTGGTGACTAGAAATGACTGTTATTTCAATCTTGCATGCGTTATTCATTATATTTTTTTTATTGTGTGATTTTTGTGAAACTAAATATAATTTCAAGGTTAAAAGTTAAATTTATTCATCCATAAAAAATATGCAAATTACAGTGATTGCATCGCTGATTACCAAGCCACAGGAAATAAATACAGATAAAATAAAACCAAAAATGAAAACAACAACTCGCAACTGCGATCCATGATAAAACTAAATAGAAACTGTTAAAAGACCCATTAAAACAACGACATAAAAACAAACAAGAATTCAAATTAAATCACAGTTGCAGGGTTAATGTAATGTACGCAAGGCATTAACCAATTTCATTATAATGTGTTATTTTATAGGTTAATACAAATGTATGTAAACATAACTTCATAGCCTTTTGTTTGGTTGAAGAACCCCAGACTTTATTATGTCCCTCCTCACTTCTGATACCAAACTTATAAATAAATAAGTAATCATCAATCTAATGCCCTCACCAAAGCATAATTTACCCTCCTGGTCTCCTGCTGGCAGATCGTGTAATTTGGCTCAGATTTGAAAACTAAATTAAGAGGAATGCGATGTTCCTTGTTTGTTATGTAATTACTTTATTGCTACCAATGATTACCCCTTATTATACATCTGTTTCAACATTTTGCCCTCATCTTTCATCACTGCACAGCTTGTCTGAACAGTTTGTCTCAGTCTCACTGGATCACTCTTTGTCACGTCTGCAGCGGGATCAGAAGACGAGCAGGAAGGTGTGGCCGGTGGCACTGCTGCAAGTGACAGATGGGAGGTCCTGACCGATGACCCATTTAAGAGGGTCAGTCACGTGATGGCAACACAATAAGACGGTAAGCTTGTCAGCCGCAGGAACCTTTCAGGAATTGTATTTGTACGCCACTAAACGAGATCGGGTGAATTAATAGTGAGGACAAATATTACTGTAGATGTAATAAACATAATAATAAACTTTCTAGGATGCTTTTTAATGTTAAGTATTCATTCAAATCTTCCTGTTACTAAAATTTACAATATAGGGCATTCAGGAAGATTCAGAATTCAGATCACAATAAAACTTTATGTGATGATTTTACAAATAACTACATGAAGATTTGTTTAACCATTACATACTTCATATTGTGACCCTTCACAGTATCCCCTCACAATTAGTCTCTATGCCAAGATTCTGAACCACAAGTCTGTTTTCCAGTCATAAATATCTCATCAGTTATTAATAAATGGGTGATTAATCCTTAATGAAGCTTTCAGAGAGCAGAGAAAGTATTCTTTCGGTTTTACTCTATTTGTTTATGGAGAAAAAAACATTTGCAATCCTGTAGTTGTTATGCGGTGGAAAACTGCCTTTCCATGATCAAACGAATGTGCCAGTGAGAGTGCAAAGATAACATTATGCCAATAAGATACAGTTCCCAGGGAGTTAGCAGGAAGGCTAATCTGTGGTATACCAATTTGGTTTCCTGTGTAAAATGATTCATGGCCGCCTGGTCTGTTTTTAGTGTGAGAAAAAGGTGGAAGAAGCTGAGGCTGAGTAATTTCTAAGATAAGTTACACTTGTATTATCACAAAATCGTCAAGGTCACTTATGAACTCAGAAATAATGACCAGATGGTTGGATATAATCAAAAATGAGGTGGAGACTAGAAAGTATGCTCCACAATAGGAAGGATTATGAAAAGTATATAATATGAGGGTTTATGATTTTATATTAGGTTTTTCTTTGTCTCGGGACAAAAGGTCACGGTTTGCTCTGTATCTTTTTATATGCACAGTAAACCTATTCACATTGAAGTCTACCAGCTTCAAGTGTATTTTTGAGTCTCTCTCTTTCTTTTTTTTGAGTTTTGTGTTGACTCGTGAGTAATCTGAAGAGTTATTGGCCCAACTGAAGATTTTCCACGACAGTTACCTAAAACAGGAGAATATAACGGCCATTATGATTTCAATGAATGAATGTGATTGAATGTGCAGAATGCAACAACATTTTTGAATGGTGATTTTTGAATATCTCAATAAATACGAGTCAAATTTAACCAGGAACATCCTCTGTGTACAAAAATGTGTATCAGCTGCACAACCATCTTTTTTTAAAATTAAAATATTTCAATGTTTGTGTATTCAGGGTCACTTTAGGAAAAGTCATAAAATTTCACGCTAAAACTGTGTTTCAGGTGTTTTTGCTGTCGAATGTAAAAATGGGTCAAAGTTGACCTGAACAGGATGTAAGGATTAACTGACATCAATATTAGCTCGTTACAGACAGAGTGGCCAAATACAAGTCAGTGAGAAGAGCCAGTCAAGACCAAAAACAGCTGTGATGCATTCACATGTCAGTCTGAAGGAGTATAGGAAATGCAATCCCTTCATATGTAAACACTGAAGTGCCACTGAGCCAAAAAGTGATTGTCCTGCTCCTATTTTAAATTAAACAACCAAAATAATAAATCGCACGTAATTTAGATTTTTTTTTAACCTTCGTGTGTCTGGTTCATGTTGTCACTCACTCACTCTCTCACTTTGTCAGCCTTTCTCAAGGTTACTTCAGTTCATTGGGAGTGTCTTATTGTACCATGTGACCATGATGCAAAGTTACTCCGTGTCAAAGCTGTGCTCAGCTGCAGGGACATGGTATGATGTAGCAAGGACCAAAATAACTTCTATTAAAAGAAAACAATATCAATAAGATATAGATATTAATTTTCTAATTTAATGTGTCTGCATATTTACTAATTTTATATCAAAAATAATGCCTTTAAACGCCAAAAATCTAGCATAGATTTTAGGTACAAGCTGAGAGACTTTCATGATTATTTTACAACAGACATGAAAATCTGATGATTTGCATCCATAATAAACATTTCATCCCTAGGAACCTTAGTGTCAATCGTATCTTCCGTCCGACCTGTAGCCCTTTAATTTCAGCAGGGGTGTCTGCCATTGCGCAGCAGCCAACTAGGTGAAGGTGGAAAATCCAGCAGGAGGAGGATGCTTCAATAGGCCACCGGGGTCTGTTTCTTCAGTCAACACATTCCTTTTTTTTTCTTTTTTCGGGTGAAAGCTTCACAGTAAACCGGTTTGACATCGCAGCCCCCTGCCCAGCTCTCCCACTGTGGTGTGCCTCAGATATATTGTCGTCCCCCCTCCCCTCCCCTTCTTAATCTCCCAGATTGTGGGCGACTTGCTGCAGTCGATGCTGCAGTTTTGAGCCGCTCCTGCACCGGGACAGCTGACTCAATGAGAAAGACATGCTCGCATTCGTTTTGGTGTCTGGGTCGCTCTGGATTATATTAGGTGAGTTTTGAAAATGCGTCAGTGTTTTACATTTATTTTTTTTGATTTAGCACCGGGCCCGGGCTATAGGCGGATGCACCTGTCTGGTAGGGGCCGAGGTGCATTGTGTCATTCATTACCGGCTTTTTTATTTACCAAAGGTTGTGCTGTTTCTATTTTATTACAGAACCTCCGTCGTCGAGTTTTTAATCTGTAGTTTATTGCTGCAGCTGGCGCTTTGCCTGCACGATAATGTCGCCGGTAACATTTTAACATTTTCTCAGACTTACACGTGTATGAACCAGCTTCGATACAAACGCCTAACATCTCAGTGTAAGCAGGCAGTAAAATGATTCAGCCACAGTGCTTAAAAATGTCACTCCTGGATTATTAGGCCAACATCGAGGATGCTTTCAGGTTTGCATTACCTTCAATCAGGTACAGAGGTGTGGACAGGCTGCCATGCGGCTGAATGCAAGTGTGTTGCTATATGCGGCTCATTCTGCAGATCAGTGATTTGAATTTTATGGAAATGTGTATTGAATATCCAAGAAAGAAAGGGCTGCACTCACTATAAGCCAAACAGGATAAAACGTGTGCATTTGAGGCCAGCCAGCTGCTAAGGTCGTATGACATTGTGCTTATAACCGGACACACGTCATTAGCGGATATCTCATAACATCCCTCTTTCAGTACCTTCAGGTGTGTGTTTCTACCTAAATTTGGCTGTACAATCATCCATCTCATACACTTATATGCGAAGTAACACATATGAGTTTACTCGAAAGCCGGTTGTGAGTCTCAAGCATTATGTCTGTGTCGTTGATGTCCTCCACCATGCCTCAGTGATGGAGGGAGGGAGGATGAGGAGGATGAGGAACGATGACGCGCTTGGAATGGCCGCAGCTGATTGGGCGGAGCTGTCCACGAGAGAGGGGTGCTGAAATCCTGCAAACCTGAGAGCACAGCATGCTCTGCTCTGACTGAAACAACCCCACCCCGGGTTACTGAGCGGTTTACGGGGCATCAAAACTGTCCAGAGACACGCTCGTTGACCTCTAGTCGTCTTTAAAACGCACGAGGATATATTTTTTAAAGATATAATCCATTACAAGCTGTGTTTTACAGCGTTGAGGACCGGATGAGAGACGTTGTACGGCGCAACAGCGGGGCTATTGTTTTTATGCAATGTGTCATAGAAAATACAGTGTAGTGAGGGATTTTAAATGGATCAGATTATATGCATTAAAGGCCCACATGTAATTGTTTATTCCTCCGCCAAAGAGTGCAGGTCTTCAAAGCCGGCTGCACAACATGGTGGCTAAGTGAACAATAAGCAGTAACATTAAATTTTGCTGTTATGGGGTTGCATATTTAATTACCAAGGCAGCCAATCAGAACTGAGGGACAAAATGGTTTAAAACAAACTGAATTGTTTGGATGAAAAATATATGCTACAGTGAAGCCAAAAAGGACCGCCCCCAGGGGACACTCATGACACCTTTAACCTGTCATCAAATCCCAACACCCTGCTGCTCCACAATATAAATAATTCATTTTAATCACCAAATAGTGCAGCCCTACACAGTGTGTAAACCTATTCTTTTTCCCTCCTCAATATTTAATTAAAAGGATGGTACTGGCTTTGCCCCGCTCTTTTGCAGAAAATAGTTTGTAAACCAGAGATGTTTTAATATTTACGGATGTTAGCTTATCTGTTTAACATAACACAAGATCCATTCCTAACAAAGCAGTAATGGCATGTACCCGTGTGTCTCTTAAATATGACTTGTTGCCCTTTTGTCATTCTTTTCTATCTTAACCAAATATAAACTGTAATAAAACAGAAGGTGGGAGTCAGAGGGATTATGAGATGTTGAAAACCTGCAAATTAAAGGCACACTGCATGACTGCACAATGTGATTGAATTAATGTTGAGTGTTGAGTCTTACCTAATAAATATCTTCTACTGTGCACGAATGTTAGGCTTTATGAGGCAAGTTGTATGTATTGTACCAAGACAAATTCCTGCAGTCACATGTCTGATTCCTTTTTAGTCAGATTTGGCAGTCAATATATCAGGGTGGTGACTTGTGCTAATGGTGGTGGTGGTGGTTTTGATTTTACATAAACACTTCTCTAAAGCCTCAGTCCCAATGTAATCAATAATATCAGTCAGTCTGAGGTGCACAGCCTTCCTTCTGAGTGGCTCATTGCTGTTTCAGCATTCATTGCATACTCTTCTTCATATTGTGGGAAACTTGGCAGTAATGGCTCAGCCTAAAGTGCTGAACCAGGTCTTTCTGCTTGTCACGTGCGCAACTAGTTCTCTTCTTCCAAGCAAGTATTCAATGTTGTATTTGTTTGCTTTGCATTTATAATTGTGTTACATGAACCCATCGATACAATAAACCTATATGGAAATAAGGCACCCTTCAAGAAGCCTCGTTTAAGCATAAAACCTCAGTGTGTGAGGATTTCAAAAATGAGTCATCGTCAAAGTAAGAACTTGGCTATTTCTCTTAATTCCTCAAAAACTGAGCATGTAAAGGAGGAAGACTTTCACTATGTAGACTTTAGCTCAATGATTGGCCACCTTTTTGGCTCAAAAACTCTAAAATGAACCTCCTAACCCACAAAAACCCCATAACAGGATGCACATGCCCAGTGTGCAGTTTACAGTTTGACAAGTGTACAGTTTAACAAAAGTGGTTTTCACATTGAGTTTGAACTGTTAGTCAAAGGCTCAACATTTTCAGTATTTCACATTCACATAAACATAGAATAAACATACTTGAAATTGAATTTACATAGTAAAAAGGTGTTTTTATTTCCTTTTCTACCATTAAATAATCTCATTATCCTGAAAAAATGTCTTACAGCCCATTTGGGCTCCTAACTTCCTAGATTACTAGACATAGGCTGGCCTGCCCTTTCACTTTGATAGTCAAATTAAACAGAGATGAGCCTCATTCAGTGATGATGTGTGTAATTTGTTTAAATGTGCAAATATCAACTATGTTATCAGACATATTTATTTGCATTTGCTTGTCTGCATTTGCGTGTATATTGTGTGTTACTATGTCAGCCTGTGTCTCATATAGTGAAGGTGAAGACGAGCATTCTGTGTAAGTAGGGGAGGGTGTCAGAGAGAAAGAGAGCTAGAGAGAGAGAGTGGCGGAGGGAGGGGTGGGTGGGTGGGTGTGGTGAGAGAGCGCAGCGTCTGTTGAGCTGAGGGTGGTGTGATACGGAGGCCAGCCAGGCTCAAACTAGGCCAAAACGCATCTCGCTGCCCTCCTCTTGCTTACCTCAGCTTAATCTCGCCGGTGGCAATGGGAAGGTAATCACTAGTTTGCACAGGGTGATGTGATATCCGCCTGAGGCCCCTTAACACACCACACACACATACACACACACACATACACTCACACACATCACACCACACCGGCTGCCTGGCTGCCTCCGACGCCTTTGTAAGTGCCACTGCCTAGACCACAGCTGCTTTAGCCCTTCTGCAATGCAATTACACTTTAGATCTCAATTTTTTTGTCTGATTTGCATCTTTGTGTTTTTCCATTTTTATACTTTCTTCTTGCTCTGTACGTATATCTTTACTTTTGCTATAGACTGCACATATATGTATATGTAGTACATCTTTCTTCTGTTGCTTGTATCATTATCTATTGTGTGAATGATGGTTGCAGTCATCTGTTGGGCTGCATCTCAGTTCAGAGGGTCAATGGCTGTCATGTGCACAGGATGTCTTTATATGGTGCCCTGAGTGACAGTGACAAGAAGAAGTGGTGGTTTTGACTCCTGGAGGGGGTGGACTCAGTTAGAAAACTGGAAGAAGGAGATAACAATGTGTGGTTAAAGACAGTGAGTGAGTGAAAGAGTAGGTGTTGTCAAAGGATGATTAAGCATTGATGGTTGAAAAAAAAGAAAAGCAAGAACAAAAAGAAAGATGCAATGCATTGAGGTGAGTGATGTTGCAATATTTTGAAAAAAAGCATTTAAAGAATAAGAGAAAGCCGAGCAGGACATCTTTAAATAGAGTGCAGTAGTGAGGTTACTACTGGTCATCTGTCTCTGTGTTAATAGGCTGTAATCTCCCCACGCTGGACTCTAATTATTGGTGACGGCCCTCATATGGGCCGATGGGGCGGGACTTAAGGATGTAGGGTTTGCGTTTCCTCTGCTTTAAGCCTCTAGGGTCAAAGGAAGTCTAGCTGGCCCATTCACAAGCCCTCAGCGCTGCATAGCTTGCAGTACTTTGCTAAGTGGAAACTTCCTGAGAAAGGAAGAGAAAGATTTTCCTCTTACACCAATGACAGATTAGGAGATGCAGCATTAAACACGTCCCTGTAGCTAAAATCTGTATTCTGTTAAGTTGTCCTCTTGTTATCTTTTATTGATACTGACTGAATAAGTGCATGGGGACTCTGTAGTATTTATGGTGGTGTGTTTGTCCAACCTTTCACAAGTGTTATGGGAAGTGACTATTCAGAGGCACTTATCTAAAGTGTTTTTGGGAATGTTAATGTAGCATGTATGAAGTTAGTTGAATTTCTTTTCCTTCCCAAAATGTTGTCTTTTCAGGAGCTTTTCATGTGAGTGGATACAGCTGGAAATGAATGAAAATTTTGCTCCTTGTAATTCATCTTTAAGTCAAGCGTCATGGTTAAATCAAATGCTTTGGTAGAAATTTTACACCTCAATATATCCAAATGCATTTTTAGCCTTTTGTGTGAGCTGATCCTCAAATTCATATAGTGTAGTTCAACTCATACATACTGCATAATCCATCTTGCACTAATTCAAGCAAATGCAGGCTTTTGAGTAGATATTTACAGCTGTAAAGATTTCACTTCTTTGTTCTGATTCATTTTATACCTAAAATATTTAACATTTAATATTTAAGACATGCTTCATGCATTCAGGCATCAAGTGAAGGTCAGTTGACTGTTGAAGCACATCAGACATCCTCTTGCATGTACAAAAAGTCCATATGTTTATTTATTTTTTAATCCAGCTGTTCATGCACAGTATGTGCTCTGTTTTGATATGATATAGTTGGTATTAAGTTCCGTCTGTACAGTGTTTGACTGTGCACATCTGTCAGGATTTCCGGACAAGTGTGTATGTATTAATGTCCCCTCTAAGCTTGATTTTGAATTTTGTAAAACATAATACTCAGTCATCAGTCAACATTTTTCACCAAGTCTTGATTCTACATTGTCAGATGAAATAGGCCTGTTGCTGTCATGACATAACTCATGTTAGCTGATACCAATCCCCTTTCCCTGTTATGTTTCAGAACTTTACTGGCAGATGACTGTAATCTGATTGATTATCTTTCAATGAAATCCCAGGAAATCATCAATAAAAAGCATGTTTTAAACTAAACCGTCAGTCAAAAGAGAAGTTGACTGATGTATGTCACAGGCTCAAACAGTCAATACAGCAGTGATGAGGAAGTTAGAAACATGATAAATGTGAAGAGACGACTGCAGTTATCAAAACTTTGTAGAACAAAATTAGATGTTAATGTTTGTAGCAGTAAAATGTATCGCCCTGTTGAAGAATTTGAACAAAGTTGGCTTTTCCATTACAGTTTGACCAAACTCAAGGTCAAGGTCCACTAGTGTTTTCAGAGCTTTCAAATGCACTCTTGGTCTTCATCGATGGCTGGAGTTTCTTCAGTTGACACAGAAAAGTTTCAAATTCTCACATTAGAGAAGCTGCAATAACTGAATATTTGGAATTTCTGCTTAAAAATGACTAAAATGATTATTCGATTATCAAACTAGTTGCCGATTCATTTCCTAAATTGACTAATCATTTAATTGACTAATCGCTGCAGCTCTAATTGCGAACAAGATTACACTGAAGCACTCGGATCCACTTCCTGTTCCTGTCCCAAACTTCCCTCAGGCAAATTTATGCTTTTTTTATTTTATTGGATTGTTTATTGGAATAGTACAATAAACAGTGTCCAATAAACAGTGAGACTGGTGCTTGTGTACTCATCAACAGTCCTTCATCCTTGAATGAGCAACCTGCGCATTCTTTCTCTCTGCATACATTTACATCAGCTAAATGCCCGCACTGTAAATGCAACACAATTCGCCCTGCAGGGGTGATAAAGATAACTCGATATTCATGGTGTGATGTACTCTTCATCTCACGAATTAAACAGAGAGGTCTTTGAGTGCACAAGCTGATCAAGGTCATTGTTGTTGCTGATGGGGATGCAGCTGTCCTGCTGTTCTTCTGTCCCACCAGCTGTAGCAACAATCTTTGTGGAGGGCAACAGGAATGAACTTTGTGTATTTGTGTCCCTGGGGCGCATTATTTAGGTTACTACAGGACAGACAGTTGGACACCAAACAGTGCCATAGGTTGTAGTGGGGGAGAAGGTTGAAACAGCTGGGCAAATTACCCTGTTCACCCATAGTAATCATGCAAATTATCATACAAATTTAAGCATGTGGCCTCATCTCAACTATGATATAGATCAGTTTTCTATTCTCACATTTGTATGAACTTTGTTCTATCAAAAACAAAACTTGTCTGTAACAGAAAACACATGATGAAATTTGTTTTTTGTGGATATTAATTCTAAGAATGATGTGACCATAGACTGTATATAAAGATGGATGTAGCGAGCTGTGATGTCACCAATTGGTTTGCATTGGAGCCGACAGTCCAATTCAGTGCCAGTCCTGGAGCTGGGGAGAGCAGCAGGCAAGCAAACTGTCAATCACAACTATCAATCAATGCCCACACGGCAGACATCAAAGCTTACTATAAGTCTTCAAATATTATTAACAGAGCAATAATTTCCAAAATGGCCATTTAGCAGTTGAGACCATAATGACTGTGAAATAAATGATTGATTTAAAGAGAAGTTTACACTGTTTGAATGTGAGTCGGTGGGAGCCAGGGATTTTTAGGTGCCAGCATCTAGGGGGCCGTTATTGACATTGCACTTTAAGGTGCTTCCGCATTGGCTTCAGCCTCAAGCTGTGGTTGTTGCCGCTTGGCTGGGACAGGCCTAGAGACATTTAATCTGTGCCCAATTGTAGGGGTTGCGTGCATACTGTACATGTGCCCCCCCCCCCCCCCTCCAATGAGTACAGAGAATTCACCTCAGAGTCACCTTGAGTGAAGGATACACTGGCTGTCATTCTTATTATAGAAAGAGAAGACGGCATTTCTTGAAGGAGCCACTCGCATCTGACAGGCTTTTCGTCTCATTATGGCATTTTCAGTCTGTTAATACATACTTTGAAGGAATCAGCCCCTGAATGGGACACAGCCATTGTGTATAGTGGAGGAGTAATTGATTCTTAAGACCTTTCACTGCCTCCCACCCAGCACTCAACACTGCACTGTCTCGCTACAGTCTGACATCACCTTTTAAGAGGGAACATTTTCAGTAACAGTACAGTTGAGGTTTAAGTGAGTAATCAGGGGACGTTGTGCATGTTAAAATCTGCATAGGTCAGATTCTGCTGTGAATATTTCCTGCTCTGTCTTGTCCTCTTGTGTTATCTTTTATATAACATTTTTCCTTTATCTTTATTGGCAGTCAAACAAGTGTCGAGCAGGAAAAATGCAGACGAGGGCAGAACAAAGAGAGTGAAAAAACAATGACGGGCAGTTATATGTTTGGATCTCTCCTGGAGGCCAATTAAGTGTCTGGCAGACTGTGGGTCTCTTGCTGCTGTAGGGCTATTACAGGGCAGGAAAATGTGGCGGGCAAGCATGTCTGTGCTGTGGCATTCAATGGTTCATTTAACCCTGCAGGCTCCACAGACAGGTGCCAGGAGTGAGTCTCCATTTATCAATCAGAAGATGAGGAATATTTCCAGATAAGTCCACCTCAGCCTATCAAATTTGAATGTCTCGCAGCATTTAACATCACTATGCAGAGACAAGCAAGATATAAATAGATTTTTTACAAAATTACATCTAATCCAAGTAAGATGACATCTCATTTTACATGTTATATATTGTATTCTCTCAGGCCTTACACACAGAAGACACTTGAACAGATCATATCAGTAATATTCAATAAAAAATAAGGGTGTTACAGACTCAAAGAACCAGATTTGAAACATTGAAATGTCAAAAATGAACTTTTTTTTTCTCCAGCAAGGTTAAGTTAAGCTAAATTTCTCCAACTATATCTCAATATTTTGCCCTTAAGCAGAGAAAAGCTTCTGTTTTAAGAAGCCACTTTCAGTCAGAGCATCCACCGTTAGCTAAAATAAATGTTTCTAGTCCTACGTTCAGACTGATGACATATTTGACACATTTTTGTTTTGTTTGACCTTATTGTATTGGTAATAGTTGTATTATTAGTATACGGGCTGGGTGACTTCTGAGAAAACAGTATCACAATATGAATACAACAGTTTTTGTAAGTAATTTTTGTTGTTTTTACAATCTGCTTGGAGTTATTCATTTGTACAACAAAATTTTGTATATTTAGTTATTGCCCTTATTAGCTTTATTATTGGTATTTATGGTATTATTATTATTATTGATATATATTGGTGTGTATGTGTGTATGTGTGTGTGTGTATGTGCGCATGTGTGTGTGTGTGTGTGTGTGTGTGTGTGTGTGTGTGTGTGTGTGTGTGTGTGTGTGTGTGCGTGCGCGCGCAGTAGGGGTGTAACATTTCTGAAACCTAGACTGAAACTGCAACACAAACGTCCACGGTCTCAGGATGCAGTTTCATCTCCAATCTCCCCCCCAACCTGCTGCTATTGATGTAGGCACCAGCCACTACTAGGGGAAATACGGTAATTATGTTTACTTAGTTAATATGTAGACTGGTCCTTAGCAAAATTATTTTTTTACCTATTTTTGTTCACTTAATTAATTTATGTGAAGTTAATTTATAAAGTTAATCTACCTTCATAGTGTACTTCAATGTTCTTGATATTCCACATTGTAGTCGATTTAATATAACCCAAAAATTTTGAGGTATGAACCGAACCATTGCTCAAAAATCGTGGTCTGAACAGAACTGTGGATTTGAAGAATCATTACACCCCCAGTGTACAGTAATGCTTTCATAACCAGCTGCACTCTCTCTCCAGTCTCCTCTATTCCAGCGTTTGGCACAGTTGTGTCAGTAGGTTATGGAGTCTGTCTATATTTAGAGCTGGTCGAGGGCTGTTTCCCCTTCTCTGCCCCTCTTTTCAAACACTGACTAATCTACTGCGGCTCTGTCATCATTGCAGCCAAGCCACGTTATCCACTGAACATGACACAAAGCACATGCAGCGAGATACGCTACATTTATGTCATCCAAGCAGCCGACTGATCTGCATATTCCTACAGTGATGCATAAGGGTTTATAACATCAATCAAGTATGCAGGCCCTGACCTCTAATCAAAGACCGTCCACTGGGTTAATGATTTTCATAATTAGCTTTTGGTCTATAGTCTCAGAATATTTCTTTTAAACATAAAACCCTCAAAATAATCTGAAAAGCGATCATGAAGTGATGAAGTAAAGTATGGGGGTACTTTCCCCCCTGTTAGCAAAATGACCAAAATGCATCTCCCTTGTTAACTTGCCATCCCCCAGTAGCGGAGAAAGTGCAGGAGCAGAGGAGTTGACTCATTGATCCTTTATCTGACTGAGGTTTGTGCAAGATAGAATCTAGGGCCCGACCACGGCTCTGAAATATCAGTAGCCTAACTGTGCTGTGTATTGATAAATCCATGGCACTGTCCGTGGTGCTGAAATAGCAGACGGATTTGTAATTCCGCCTTTTTCTCTCAGTCCCACCCTTCTGTCAGTTTCATCTTGGATCTATAATATTCTCTAAACTATTTGCTGTAAATACTCAATTCTATACTATATTGTAGCCTATACACTCCATAGAGTAGTGTCACTTTCACACCTTCATGATCAAAGTGATAAGTAGCAACTAGAAGTTGCAGAAGAGCAAAAGGATCATAGAGACACACTGCTGCCTTTAGTATTCCTATAATATTTCTATGATCATTCAACAGTATCTGTGCTGCTGAAAATACACCCCCAGACCAAGCCACCTGTGTAACAAAATATTTTAGAGGAGACATGACTACAGATATAGTTTTTACTATAGATGTTTGGTGTAACCTGGGAGTGGAGAAGGTAATGTAATGGAGGAAATGAACCTGCACTTACCGCACTGTGCTCAGCTGCCTCAGTTGTATAATTCAAGGCAAATTTTATACCGCCAAAACTTTAGTGTGTTTTAAAAAAAATTTTAAAAAGATTATTAAAATGCTTAATGGCCACATCCAGTAAAACAATAGGTCTACATAAAATATGTATTTAGCCTAACAGCAGTTGTATTAAATCGAGATTATGATCGCAATTATAATATCAAGAATTGAGCTGGGCCTATATGATAATCCTAACCCTAAATCTCCCATTGGGCCATCCCCCCCTGTTAAAAATGAACAAATCACTTACAGTACTGATTATGTCCAATATCAATGCAATCAGCTAAGATATCAATATAATCAGATCACTTGTGAAATGAAATCTATTGCCCCACAGTTGTAGAACAGGTCAGGCTGTTTCTGCACGAGAGGTGGTAAACATGCTAATTTTGTTGTTGTTGCTGTTTGTTGTGTTTGATAGCAGCATTTTTGTTTGTTTTATGAAACAGTTCAGTTGTTCATATCCTGTTGGCACGGCTACATGGAAAGGAGCTTCTCCATCAGTGAAAGCTACAGTATGTGTGTGCCTATGTGTGTGTTGTGCTCCCCGCCTGGCTGGTGCTTTTTCATTGATCTTCCCGTCAGAACTGTTCAGACACATCAGCTGTACTGCAGATGGAAGAATACAAAACTAGATGTAGGGAATACTGTATTGAGTGTGGAAAATAAAGTGTGTGTGATGGGAAAACAAACTTGTTCTGTTCAGGAGAGCTGGTTTTCAGCTAAGACAAATTTAAACTTTAGCTGTAGTTTTTACTAAACACATCTCAATTAAATTATGGGATTCACAGGATGCTGACTTGAGTTAAATCTAAGAGCGTTATTTTCCATTCCCAATTTCTTTCTATATTTTTCATTTTAAACTTCACTTTTTATATGTTGAGGTCAATAAGATGTCTGCACTTTCTCAGAGTTACCAGTCCATTCCCGAACACCTGAATGTGTGCCAGATTATGTTTTTCATTTTGTCAGGTCTTTACAGTAATTAAGTCTAACTGTCGGACAGACTCCAGCAGTGCACAGTGGGCCACTCCGTGTCCTTACCAGGGCAGGACATTTTATCCCAGAATTAACTTTGACATTGTAATTGCTTCAACATCCATATGGATTCCAGTGAGCAATGTTATTTAGTTCAGAACCATCACTGAGTTTTTTTGTCTACCATTTATGATCTATCTTACCAATCACCACACTCAACATTTCCCAGCACTTGCGCAGTTCAAATTCCCCGTCAAGATTACTGGAACTGCAGAGAAAAAAAGGGACAACAGAAAAAGAGGAAATATTTGATTCATACAGTTAAAAAAAAAAAAAAAAAGAGAGAAGTACAGTCATGTGGTGTCAGAGGTGCTGTACTGTTTTCAGAGGGATCTATCATGCTGTGGTAGAGGATTCAAGCTAAAGTAGAGTTTGGGAAAGCAGCATCAGGAAATTCACTGTAGAGCAGTTTAAGGTATTGTGCTTTTGACTTGAATCAAAGCAACAGGGGCGATGACGGATAGCTGTAGTACACTATGCAGATGTGATGTCATATGTCAGTGCTGCTTTACAAATGACTGTAAATGATGACTGCTGACCACATGTGTGTGTTTTCCTGTGTTTGTCATGTGGAAACTAAAACATGTGAGCATTGGGGGAGATGAGATGAGATGTGTGAGCTGGTATTAATGAATGTCAAAAAGTAAAATATCTAGGTTTAAAACTATAAAGCTCTTTGTAAAAATATTTTTATGTTTTATTTTTGCCAGTGTTGTAGTTGACTCCTTCAAGTTGTAACAAAATATTTAGTTTCAGAAGTTCCTATTCTGATCTATGAAATACTCCAAAGTGCATTGGCACCCAACTGTAGCTGTCAACAGGAATATATCTTGTTTATGATGAACAGTAATCATAAAAATGTGTTGTGACCGCCCAGCTTGTGTTTCTCAACTATGATCTGCAAGCACTGGCAGCATTTGTTAAATATCCTAAATATTGTGCAAAGCTGTAGCACCAAGTGGATTATCACATTAAAGTCATATTAAAATACCTTAAAAATAGATATTAGAGACTAATATTATCAAAAACTAACACTTTTTTAAAATAAATCATATTTTATGGGCTGATTACTTTATTTTTGGCTGGACGCAACAGTGGGGCCTGCCTTATAAATGACTGAGTGATTGAGTGATGAAGCTAAGTATCCCAGAATGTGTTTCACACCAACCGGCAGTGATGGCAGAGATTAAGCTGTTGTAATTTTCACCGTGCGACTATTAAAATGTCATTTTATTAAGTTTTAATATTTTTTCAGGCAAGAAAATAACCATTTAGGTTCCCAATATGTGGTCAGTTTATCCAAATAACGCCTATTTGGAAATTTGCTCTGACATTTTTGGAGATGTGAGGAGCAGCTGGCTGGTTGAGACCAGCCAGTCATCCCAGCCACTGACAGACTGACTCCTGGTGATTTACCAGTGGCTCTAATGTCTCCATAGCATTTTAATATATGATATAATTCCTTTTGGAAGATAAATGTTGGCCTCACAGATGAAATCTAACAATTGTAGCTGCCACATTAGTTTGTCTGAATGTAAAGTGAAGCGTCATGTTTTTACTGGACAGAACAACAGCGTTGCCTCTGCGGCTCTATATGTAAAGATATCACCACATTTCAATAAATATAAATGTATTAAAATGAACAGATCATTCTATATTAAATTTTGTTTTATTTTATTAAGCTACATAACAGTTTTGGTTTATATTATAGCTATGTTACAGACTGAATAACATGATTTACTGCATCTCTGTGTTAATAAGGTTATTTTTTTGTGAGAAAAATAGTGTTAGTGGAGCTTTGACTTGAGATTGTTTTGTCACATTACAGTCAGGTAGTTGTGTTGAAGCTGAGCCGCTGCTGTCAACAAGTACACTGCTGTTGTAATTGCAGAATGATTGTACTGCCTCCTCCCGTCCTCAGACGTTTGTACTCCTGAGCAACTAGCAAGTATGCAAGTCTGAACTTGGTATACTTGGTATTGAGAAAGGCCTGATGCGAAATTGGCTTCAGCCAAAGCCATTTCAAATTAAAAACCCTTTAGCATTTCATACACAGCCCAGCCATATATCAGGTTTTGACCTAGTCTTGTTTCAAACTCAACATATTCAAATTTGACCACTTTAGGCCAATAAAGAAGTAGATAAAATGTTCACAATTCCTTAACTAGAACCTGGCAGCGTGGAAAAGGATTTGAAACATCATTTACAGCATTTGCAGCATACATTCATGTTGGTTAATTATACAAAGTACAGACAATATGGTTGAACGGTTAACTGAATGAATAAAATGTTAAGATTTTCATATAATTGAAACATTTGTAGACTTTACTGGTCTAAATTTTCTGGGAGAAATGGGGGCAGGACTCATGATTTCAATATTTCTAAAATCCAGGCTATGATCCTGCTTATAGACCTTTATACAACTCACTTATATATCATCTACATTAGATTTAGTCAGTCAGAAAGACACTAGGTGTGTGACTTTATTCATTTTGTTCCATTTTAAAGGTGTAAGAAAGTCATGCATCTGGCTTCCTGCCTGAGGCGTGGTCACACCACAGTGTGGGTTCATGTATGACATAAGTCAAAGGTGGGTTGAATCAATGAGGGCAGCTGGACTTGGTTGATCTGGATGGCTGAGAATCTTCACAGACATGTATGACACAAAGATTCAGCTTCCCTTTAGTAAACTGAGAAAAAAATAGTGGTTCTACTAAAAACAGAACAAGTGAATGAGGAAGTCAATGTTCCCACAGCCTCAGATATTTATACTGATCATTTTCACTGTCCGTTGCAGCTCTGTACATATACATGCGTGGGGGAGAGAGATAGACTGTGAACGAACACACAGGAAGTGATTCTGATTGGCCGTGGGCTGCAGCAGTGCCCCGACGCTATTCGTTCAGTCAGGTGGTGCTGTCTCTGACTCATTCCCCAGGGGAGGGAAGGAAACCCTCCAGTCAGCGCTGCAGCCAGCCTCCCCCTCAGATAAATTATGTATCTCACGATTTGTGTGTGTGTGTGTGTGTGTGATGGAGGCTGAGCCGTAATGAGCCTTACGCATGTCGTGTGTGGTTGTGTGTGTGTGTGTTTTATCTACTTTCCAGTCCCACCACCTCTCAGTGTTTTAGTGTAGATTATTTATTCTGAGCTGCTTTTACAGTAAGAGTAAGAATGCGGGGGAAGACCCCCTCATTCATCACACTGCTTTTAATGAAACATAAAAGACGTGTTTCAGCTCACAGGATCTGGGTGGAGGGGATGTGAGGTCAAATGTTTTAATAAAACACTTGTTACAACCCAACGCTGAGAAAATAAATTGACAGATTTAGGTAGTGGTAAACGTGTTTGTGTGTATCTGGGTAAGCCCGCTCACATATGTGGAAGTGGTAACGAACTTATCTTACCACTTCCATCCTGAGCAACAGCTTTAGTTCTCAACAGTCAGGTGCATGTCATGTGAAATGTTTTTGTGATGTCTGACTCATTCATTTATTTATATATTATTTTGAGTTGCCTGTTTTTAGAAAGTCCCACATGCTTTTCCCTATGCTATCTTTAATCAGTCTCATTTTTTTGAATTGATAAATTGCCAAACTGCTGTATGTAAACATGAATTCAGCGTGAGTGGAGAAACATGTTGATAGCTCACAGTGACATAATAATAGAGGGATAATATGATCTGACATACAGTTCAAGAATGTGTACTAAACACAGAAATCTTGCATTTTAGTTCTTTAATTTTATTATTTAACATCTATAAATTGCTAACACATCAAAACATTACACTGAATAGAGGAAGAGGAGAGTTTCATGGCAAATATTCTGCAGGTCTTTGATGTTTTGGTTTGGATTCTGAGCTTATTGGCTATGGAAGTGAAACATCCTGTTCTTTCAACTAGTAATTATGTGGACTGTTGGTGTTTCGACTTTGGTGAATTTTATGCTTACTGTGGCAGTCCGCTGTTTATGTGCCAGACAGTGGTTTTGTCTGTTTCAATCCCTCTTCTTCTTTTTGTCTTTGAAGCTCCAAAATGCCACTTTCTTTCTTTGAATACACTGTGTGAGGATTACATGTGCGGGTGTCCTCCTGCACTGCAAAAATACGCAAGTCAGAAAAATTGGACACTGTAAAATGACCAGAATTTAATGTATTTAGAATTCAATAATCAACATGTTTTTCAGATTATTTTTTGGTGGCAGCGGTAAACAAACCAATAAGCCATTCCAACCCCAACACACCCAATTCAGTTGAATAAGGTATTGATTTGGTGTTGATTGATCATGCTAAGAAAGGATCCATCATCCACATAAAATCACAATTATTGCACCAGATATTGATTTTGAAACTCTTCCCGAAGCAAATAAATGTTCAAAATGGGGTTTTGTTTAATAATGAAAATAAAATGTGGCTATAATTTGTAAAGAATTTCTACTTTTTGTGTTTCAGAAATACATTAAATATTTTTTCCACAGTGTCAAAACAATATTCACATTTTAGGATCTCATGACACACAAAAAAGTGCCAAATCTTTGTTAGAAATCATAAATCAATGAGCGTCCTCCTTCCTGCAGAGTTGAGTTCCACCCTGATGGAGAAGATGCAGGCCCAGGAGATGATGAGCGGCCTGAGGATACCGGAGATGGACGAGCTCGGCCAGTTCTTCCGCTCCTTGCCGACCTCCACGCTGGTGGGCATCGGCGCTCTGACCGCCGTGCTGGCGTACTGGCTGGCCACCAGACCCCGCCCAGTCAAACCACCCTGCAGCCTGCTCCACCAATCTGAGGAAGTGCCGGTAAGACGGGCAGACACTCCAATGCAGAAAAAACTTCATAGATGCAGTCTCATTCACATATGCTGACATTTAGATTCACTCAAACCCACATACATGATGATTTACAAATACACTCTCATCGTCTGACACTGATTTACTCACCATAAACTAATGGACAATCTCACTTTTGTAGATACATACCTTAAACACATACACAACTGCAGGTGTGTAGCCTCGTTATTGGAAGCACACTTATGCATATGAATATTCATGGTTATTCTCAGAAACATGGACACAAACATTTTTTAGTTTCAATTTGATTTATTCAATAAAATCAAGAGTAGAAGAATTTTCTGACTTTATAAAACACACAGAAGCACATTCTTGGACAATTCACGGTAATACACGCTACACAGACTGTGTATGTGTATAAGAAAGTGATTGAAGCAGTTGTATTAAAAGAACTGTCAGAGCAATGCTGTTTTGTGTACTTACAATTTATTCAGAAATCTTTCATTGTTAATAATAATAATAATACATTGTTGGGTTGCATTATGCTTAAATCAAAGTTACATAATTAATAAAAATACAAAGCCACTATTAAACCTTTCCCTGTGCATCCAAACGTGTTTTGACTTCATTTAATGCTCACAAGCTGTGGGAGCAACCTGCCTTTGATTCCACCCCAGTCCTGGTTTATCTTAACCACCATACCAATCAAACCAAACCAAACATAAATTGTTTTTCATATACACACACCACAACGTTGTGCCCACTCACTGGCACGAGAGGCTGGCTGTGTTTGTAGTAAATGTGAAACTCCTCTGAAGGGCTTTTTGTGGCTATGAGGTTTTTCTTTGGTAAACTGAGGTCTCTGACGTAGTGACACTACAGTCTAATAGATTGAGACAACTGTGTGTCTGACGAGTGTAGACACAAACTACAGTACATCTTGTGATCTTGTTTTTATTTATATATTTAGTTAGTTTGCATACTTTCTACTTCAGTTTGATAGTAACGCCCCCAGAGTATTAAGAGAAAAAGTGTTCTCACACTCTCTCTCTCTCTCTATCTCTATCTCTTTGTGTCAGCATGAAGATGGAGGTCGCAGGTCCATGATGGGCGACAGTTCCAAACTGCTGACTCATTACCATGACGACGCCAAGACCATGTACGAGGTCTTCCAGAGAGGCCTCCACATATCTGGTGGGTAGGATGAAAAATAAACACTATTTAATGTTTACTCACAAATATACAGTACATACAGACAATCTGACTCATGCATTTGGATAGCTGAATCCCAACTGTTTTTCAAAATATATAGATGTTTTTGACATTGGTCTTGCTGATATATGACCATATTCTAAATTTATTTTATGTATTATTATACTGAACTGCATATTATTTTATTTAACTACTAAAGTTCCTAGCTGAGATTTTTTTTTTTTAACAGGAGTATCCTGGCCAAGACAGCATCAGTACATAGAGTTACAATGTACAATATACATAGATTTATAATAAAATAGATACATCTAAAGTATAATCAAGGATCAAGAAAGGTGATGTGATCAAAAGGTTAATGTAAAATTGATAAAATAACAACAGTTAATATACCATTACAAGGACTATGAATACAGATGTGCGATAAATATGTTATAGTATACTATATTGTAGTGAAATGTGAAAACCTCATCATCAAGTCCCCCTCCGCTCAAAAATGTCTTTTGCTTGTTGTTATTCCACTGTTGTTAGATACTAGAAGGCTGTTTTCACATTCATCTACTGAAGGAAGGAAGTTCCTCTGTGCTCTCTTTAAATCTGAGTTTAAGTTGCGTGCATGTATATGAGCATGACTTGTGACATCACAGCTAGTTTGGAAGCCAGTCCTGGTCCAACCTGCTTACAGAATTTTTACGTATAACTTATACAAGTGTGGTGTGTAAACTCGAGGCTTTCAGCACATATACTCTGAAAATGGACTTTACCAAAAAGTAAGAGACATCTCGTGTTAAACTTTTGAAATATACAGCAATGGCTAATTCATAGATTCAGGTTTTTCAATGAAGGAGAATTAGTATATATATATATATATATATACACACACACACACACACACACACACACACACACACATATATATATATATATATATATATATGTGTGTGTGTGTGTGTGTATTTTAAAACATGTCTTGAGAGGATAAGATTTTGGAGTTGTGGTTGTTGAATTAAAAAAAAAAAAATAACATCTACAACTCACATGAGTCTTAGCCATAGCCACTTTCAAAAGTTGTAGCTGTTGAAAGTCTGGTTCCACTAAAGGCTGGGTCTTTTTTCATGAGAAATTATTTTCTCTCTCACAGTATCTACATGTGCTCAAGATGAGTCAGTGGATGATCAGTTTTCCATGTAATATTGTTAATGGTGGTTAGAGGATGATGGCTGGAAGTTTTATGTTCACTGATATATTTATAATGTGAGCTTGTCAGGATTTTTAGTATGTATTTACATGTTTTTTAATATGTTTAATGTATTTATTATGCTTTATGTTCAAATCTGTGTTCTGCATTTTACAAATTTCACCTTGGGGAAAGGTTGAGTGCTAGCCAAATAATTACTGTTGTATTTTGGTCAAAATGATGATGTGTTGAAATGTTACTCCCAGCTGTCTAGTACACCACGGTTCTAAGGTTACATAGTGTGACCCTAATCTGTTTACAATCACCATCATGTCAAAGATTGTGGGCTAACAGTGTCTTGGTCACACATTTTAAAGTATAATAAAGGTTTTATAATGTTTTTTTCAGACAGTAACACTCTGTGGTGGGAAGTAACTAAGTACATTTATGCAAGTATTGCATTTAAGTACAGTTTTGAGGTACTTTACTACTTAACTTGAGTATTTCTATTTGATGTAACTTTATACTTTTTACTCCACTACATTTATTTCACGGCTAGTTACTTTTCAGATGTGGCATACAAGACATATCATCAGTATATAAAATATGATGTGTTGTTTTAGATTAAACTACCCAACATAAGAAGCTATTAAAATTAGCTCCAACACAACATTATGGTACCACTCACATATTATAATATGATCCAATAATATAACGCTGACAGGGGGCATTCTGCATAATGAGTACTTTTACTTTTAATACTTACTCCTTAGCTTTTAGTACATTTTTGAAAGCAGGACTTTTACTTGTAATCGATTATTTTTATGATGTGGTATTGCTACTTTTAGTCAAGTAAATAATGTGAATACATCTTCCATGATTGCTAAAACTCGATGTCTGACTGTGTGTTCAATAGGTGATGGACCTTGCTTAGGCTCGCGACTCCCCAACCAGCCTTACAAATGGATGTCTTACAAAGAGGTGAGTGCCGTTCAGGGGACATCTTATCTCTTTGTAAAAACAGCAGGCGCAATCCTACAGTAGCTGAGAGGATAATGAAGCTAGTTGTGAATCATTTAAAGATATTTGTTCAAAGCCTAATCTCTAATCCATATGGTTAAAAGTGTCTAAATGTGCATACATAGCATTTTCTCTACATGATGACAAATGTAAAAAGTTATTATCACTCATCATTATCTAATAATATTTGATGAGTCATAATTTGCTCATCCAGTCCATTTAGGTAACTTTGTAAGTCAACACTCAAGTGTAGTTGGAAACCTTTGCACTACAAAAGTTTTGTGGTATCAAATCTACCTGGCAACCAAGTCAAGCATGACATGTTGGGTTGTTAGATCACTATCCTGCAACACCAGCTTTATAATAAAGCTACAGTCATGAATCATTGTCTTTCTGTGTGGCAGCTTAAAAGCTGCTGGCTACTGTGCAGAGCTGTCACAGCTAATGCTAGCTTCTCCTGAATGCTATAGTTAGTGTACAGTATATTATAGGATGCTTAGAACAAGACGGAACAGCGATAGTTGTGGTCAGAAATGTGATCTGGATTTCAGAAATGAGCAGTCCCTTATCAACCTCAGGTTCAGTTTCGATGGTCAGTTTTGTATAGTTTGAAATGTTGTCTTTACTTTAATGTCACATGTTAACTACGTAACCTTGTTGATGTGCAATATAGGCCTCTGGTTGATTTCAGTTGTTACACCAGAGGTGATTCAACTGTGGTTGTCAGCTGACATTTATTCAAATATTAAAAAAAAGAAAAAGAAAAAAAGAGTTCTTTGATATTTTTTTAATATCTGGTGCTGTTTACGGATTGAGGGCCTGGTCTGTTCTGAATGCTGTGCTGGTCAGTGCTGACTCATCCGGAAAACTTCCAACGTCCCTTGAAGCAGTTTCAAGTTCCAAAAAATCTGTGAATATAGGCAAATACCTGACATGTTCTGGAAAGTCATGGCAGTGGTGGCAGTGGTTGTAGGGAAATTTCATTTAATAAAGTGATGATGTAGAATTATGAGGCCATATGAAAAGTGAATTACACAACATTCAAGAACTTTTAATGACATCATGCTATTTTACACAAGAACGGGGGAAGTTCATTGGGTACACTGTACAACTTCCCAGGAAAGACAGATAAGTCTAGACCTGTTTATAATGTGATTCAGAGAGAGGCTGTCTCTTTCTGTCATTTAAACAATTCACAGTTTATCCTCAGTTCACGTCAGGGAATAATGAAAAGACTTCCACTGAAACACAGAACATGTGTAAGTTGTTATGCAACTGTCTGGGCACAGCAACATAAATCCTATTTTCTCTGATGTCTTTCACAATCAAGGTAACTTGAGAAATGAGGTTTTGGCAGTTCAACAGTTTACAGAATAAACGGTCATGCATTTCACCAGGGATGAAAATCGTACATGTTTCCATAGTTGGTGTACATTTAAGCAGATGACCTTTGATTCATATTGTGTTTAATAGCTGAAGCATGATAGAAAATCTTAATACTAAAATCAACACAAACATGGATTTCCTTTCTTTCTAAATTCCCACAAGTCCCTTCACCTCCCTAAATAGTTACTAAAAAGTGAAAACTAAGAAAAAAATCCTGTTTCCCAAGAAACAGTAACATGACATATTCTTATTTGGTTTTGTTTCAACTGGTTCGATCAGCTGCTGTCCCATCTTCCCACTCCATAGGTGACATCCCGAGCTGAGTACCTGGGTTCAGGCCTGCTGCACCAGGGCTGCCAGCCCAATCCCAACCAGTTCATAGGAGTGTTCGCCCAGAACAGACCAGAGGTGACTCCCACTCTTTGTCTCAATCTCTGTCTCTTAACATTTTATGCTGTCTCTCTTGTTCTGTCTCCTCGACTCCATTTCTCACGGTTTCTCTGCTCAATGTTTCATACCCATTGGCTCAGACAAGGTAAACTATTGTACAGATGGCTTCATTCATACAGACCACTGGTGTAAACACACACTCACAGTCACAAACAGAACACATTATGTTAGCATCTTGATTAAAACAAGAGGAGATTTTTCTCTCTTGAACATGTGAAAACCAAAAATACATTGGCTCAAAACTGTATCAGTATGTACAAGCACAGTCTAAAATGTAAGTTAAGCAAATAAGTAAAAGTAAAAATTTTCAATAGATGAATGAACTTTTTCTCCTGATCTTTAACCCCTGACTTGTGTGTGATTGTAGTGGATCATCTCAGAGCTAGCTTGCTATACCTACTCCATGGTGGTGGTTCCCCTTTATGACACACTGGGCCCAGACGCCATACGGTTCATCATTAACACTGGTAAGAACACAAATGTCACACACACAAACTGCTCCTTTAAATGCTTACTTGCTGCCACACTAACACACACAACAGTATCCAGAAGTGATAATCTTCTCTAACCCTGCAAAATTTTGAGTTTGAAACGTAAATACAACAAACAAGCCTCTCCTCATTAAAGGGCAGCAGCTAAATAACTACATTTTTTATAATAACTTCATAGTTCTACTATAACTTTACAATTATAGTAGTATTACAGAGTGAAATCATGAAGTCCTGAGACATTTTTAGAGTTTTAAATCAGATTATTAAATCTGGTCTTGACCAGAGACGAGAGATGTAGAGATGTTAAGTACATATACAAAACATTCTTTGGCACAGAATCTTAAGTACTAAACTGCCCAGACAGTATACGGAAGTGGGCCACTTCAGGCAGTGATGTGGCACAGCTTGCCTTCGTCTGGCCCGGACAAAATGGATGTGAGCCTTAAAAGGCCCACATGTAAAATAGCAGATATGGACGCGGTGCTCTCAAGTATGTGTATTCTGGATGTGGGCCAGTTTGGGTTTATCTGGTTTGTTCTTGGTTGACATACAGCTTGCTTGTGACCCAGATCTGGGAAACATAAGCAGACTGCAGTATGTGGGCGGATGAAAATGCCGAAAGTGTTGGGTTTGGGCCGGAGCTGGGCCACAGCAATTTTGCTTTCTGGGTGACTACGATGAACCAAACAGTAGTTTTTAGCAGTTTACCTCCTCTTACTGGTGACTTCAGAGCAACATTGTGAGCTCAGCCTTGATTCACACTATGTTACTACCTTGGTAAAGCTTATTTAACGACTGGCCACAGGCCACAGAAACAATCATGATGTGATAACTCTGCTACAAATGGGTAGCTACTGAGCTATTAAACTTAAAAACAGTGCTTTTACAGGGCTTTTTTTGTACTGAACTGAACGTGACTGTTTGAAGCAGCAATGGACCAAACTTACTACTGAACTGAAGATCTAGTAAGTCATTAGATAATTTGAATGTTGCCCCAATGTAAAAACACAAGAACTGATTAGTTTGATTGATGTCATCCCAAGATTTGTTGCTTTGGAGATCTAAAATTCACTCAATCTACATCTGGGTCTTTTTGATTTATTTTGTTCCTTTTTGTTTCTTATTCTACTGGTATTCACACAAGGGTGCGGGTGCTCTTGTGTGCTTGTTTCATTTCAGCTGACATCTCCACAGTCATCTGCGACAAAGTAGAGAAAGCTCAGGTGCTTCTGGGTAATGTGGAACAGAAAGAGACTTTGGGCCTGCGGAGAATCATCCTAATGGATGCCTTTGACTCTGCCCTCATGGAGCAGGGCAAAGGCTGCGGCGTCCACATACAGGCCATGCAGGAGGTCGAGGTATGACATGAAGGGGAAAAATGAAATCACTGCAAAGCTATAAAGGGTCTAGTGGGGGAATTAGCTCAGTGCAAGTGATGTAAAATATACAGTATTTTAAGAAATATACACATATATGAAATAGTTATGTTCAGATGGTCCCTTCAGAGAGGCTAGAAAATACTCAGAGTGGTTCAAATTAGTCTTTAAAAGAATATAAAAGAGAATAATATATTAATTTTTTTAAAATAATCCAAATATTCAACTGTGTCATCACAGAAATGCCATGAACAGCCAGTCAAAACAAACTGATGTTTAGATTTGGTTCACAAACGATCAAAAGAATAAGTCACTTGTTGAGCATCCTCAAACAGGTCACGTCTTTGTTGGTTTAGATCTTTATCTACTCGTCTATGTATCTGACGCATGTGACATGTGACAACCACAAAATTACACATAGACAACACAACTTGCATGAAATTAGACTGTCATGTGTTGTTATGCCTCTATGTCTCAAGTGGGCATTTACAGTCATTGCACTGTTTCCTGTAACTGTTAATGCTTCATTAGCTCAGTCACAACAAACAGACATAAGAAACTGGAACAGCAGGTCACAGCCGTGTCTATCTCGAAGGACAATTTAAGATAAATGCAGATTTCTTTCCTTGCTCTATTTCTCTTTTTCTGGAATGACATTAAAGATAAGTTCTGAACATATCATGAACACATAGAGAGAGAGAGAGAGAGAATGGGAAAACATTTTGCATGCCTACATGAAGTAAACAAGGATTTTATAGCAAAATGACATCATTCCAGAGTTGTAAAAAGCCAACACAAACACAGAAAAATATAGCTGATATCACAAGTGTACATCACTGTCATTTTTCTATGACAAGCAACCCTCATGGTCTAAAAGCTTATCAGGTCCTCCAGGCAGTTTAAAAGAAGTGAGAGGTGTTATTGTAACTGCTGTTGAACCTTTGACCCACAATCACATCTGCAGCAACAAGTTGTACACAAACGCAGGGGGCCTTGACAACTGTACACTTTTAGCAATGGTTTTCTGAGCATGTTCACTTCCCATCAACATAAAACCACAAATGTTTGTTCTTTGGTTCCCAGATAATAATGAATCACGCATGCTCTGGTCAGAGATGACCTGTGTTGTCCTTGGTTTGGAAAATTCATAAACAGAACTGAAAGACTAACACTTAAGCTATGTCTAATAGTTTTGTCTTGCATGCATGTAAAGGGTCCTCTAATAATGATTTATTACTTCTTACAGGCTCTGGGCAGAGAGCACTACAGAAAACCTATAGTAAGTACTGTACAACAAAATCACACTCCACATGGGGAAGGATGTGCTCTGTAATGTTTTTTTTACAATAACAGAAAATGATCCACTTCTTTTTTTGTGCAAATATGGACTTGATCTGTTTAACAGCACATGTAACAGTAAACACTGAATGTTGACAATTCAGTCTAAACCCTCCAGCAAGCTTGTGTTTACTCTTTTTTGAAAATCAAATACAGAGTGGCTTTAAATCGTAAGTGCACTGAACGGACTTTGAGGAATTATTTATTGGCAGTTTACATAGGGAGCCCTAAAGCAATACTACTGGTACAATGAGACAAGGGGGCAGAGCCAATAACTATGAATACAACTCTACATACAGTATATAGATATACAACATGCTTTATCCTATAGCTGCCGATGTGTTGGTGCACCTTGTTGTTGATGAAGCTGCAAGAAGAAGAAGTTCATGTCATGTTAAGTTCCATGTCAATTTCACTCTGACTGAAACCATTTTTTTCTCCACAGCCACCAGCACCTGAGGACCTGTCCATTGTGTGTTTCACCAGTGGAACCACAGGTAAGAACTGTGTAATGTCAATAACATGCAGCATTAATTTTATTTGAGAATGAAAGCACTCCTTTTGGGGCCTAAAAATGTATCCACGGGGGCGTGAAATGGTTCAGGAAGACAGGAAGACAAGGCATTTACAGTAAATGGATACAGTTTCTTCACAGCAGCAGACTGATCTAATCGCAGGAGAATAATTTACCCCCTCCTTCTTCACATTATGTAAATATTCACTCTGGATTCCCCAGCATGTCCTGACACACCAAAGATCGGCACTTTCATGTGCACAAAGAGGCATTGCTGCTTTTACAGGAGTTCTTAACCCACAGCAACAACAATACTGAAAAACCAACACAATAGTGAGCAGAAGTGAGGTCATCTTAGGACACTGGTGTCAGTTTACAAGTGGCACCAGCTGCAACTCCCCTTGCTCACAGTCCACTGATGTGCTGAAAACGCTGCCACCTGCTGGCTGTGAGAGAGACATGCAGTCACTCCAACATGAGGTTCAGTTTCCTCAAATCGGTTTGCATTTCTCGAGAACTCCCTCTGACTTTATTGCGACATCATTCTGCTCTGAATCTAAAACAGCATTGTTCACAGTTGTTGGACAGTGAACAGTGTGTGGATGACACATCTGGAAAGAGGAACAGTACAATTAAGTGTTATTGCTTCATATTAACCACTGTGTATTTATAAAAAAAAAAGGACTGTGCATAATGACATTACAGAAACTAAAAACCAAATTGTTATAGGAATGACCAAATACTTCGTAATCACACAAGAAGTTCTATGATTCAATAATATTCCATTTGAAATAATGGTGGTACATGACTTCAAAACAAAGTCTGGTAATCAACCATAAGTAAGTTACGCGTTTATATAGTAATTAATGTATTTATAGATTTTAGAGGCAAAGTAACCTGAAAATAACTGGAAGTGGACAAACAGCATCCTCAAATTTTAATATCTCACAGGATTAAATTAGTGATTGCAGGTGAACGTAGGAAATTATAATATTAAGTGTGTCATGTTTTATGTTTTGTAGACTTTTCAACAGCTATACAGCACATATATAGTCCGTCATGTATGTGTTTGTACAGGCTGTGAACACTGTGGTCCATCAATGCAGGTGTGAAAGTGTGCAAGTGTGAAACATTCTAAATAAGGTGAACCAATGTGAAGAGATCAAAGTCTTTCTTTGACAAACTCATTTTAGTAATTTGTCGGTCAGTGGCTTATGTGGCTTATGCTATGTCGGTTATGTCTTAAATGTCACTCCTGAACACAGAAGCACAATAAAAAAAGAGTTAAAACTCAAGATATGAAATGTGAAAAATGTGAAAAGGAAGTTCTGCTGAGCCAGATGTGTCTTTCCATGTCAGATTCCCTTTCTCTCCCCTTTTGGATGACTGATCTGCGGGTAAGAGAGGAGTATTTCACCTCTGTGATGTTGGTGTGTTTTTTTCTGTCTGCTTACACAGGAAACCCTAAGGGAGTCATGCTCACCCATGGGAACGTGGTGGCAGATTTCTCAGGCTTCCTCAAAGTCACAGACGTGAGTGACCCTTTCCTCCTTTGTCCTACACTCTGGAAGCTTTTCATTACCGCCCCACCCCACCCCACCTCCCCACCTCCCCACTCCCCCAGCTCCCCACCCACCCCCCAGATGCGCTTCCTTTTAACCCTCATCTCTCCGTGTTGCAGGATAATTTTTAAGGTCATCTGATTGTTTCCTTCCCTCTGTCTCCTGCAGAAAGTCATTTTCCCCAACCAAGATGACTGCCTCATCTCCTTCCTGCCACTGGCTCACATGTTTGAGAGACTCATCGAGGTAAATGGGCTGAAATCAGATCTATGACCACAGGAATGAGATGTAATGTGTTTATGAGATTGTTGATATGTGCGGAGGATGAAGGGGGTGGAGGAAGGATTTGTGAAAGAGGCTATGATTGTGGGCGTTAATTTGGGATTGTTTAGTGTGTGGGTACAAGAAAGAGAGGAAGAGAGTGAGAGACTCTTTGCTCTTGCTTTTCCTCTCTCTTTAGTTTTACTGTCCAACTGTGTCAGCATGTTGCATCATTTCCTAATCAACTGAAGCACACACATGCACATGTCTGAGAACTCTTAATCTGCGTGCGCAAGAAACCAGGCTATTGAGAGAAAGCAGATCAGGACAGGAAATCTGAGAACACACCTACATGCACTGCAAGAAGCCATTTACTGTAAAACCAGTGTTTACCTGAAGCCGGTCACTAATCAAGCTTCTCCTCTACCATACCTCCGATCATATTTTTGAGCCAAATCTGGCATATTTATGTGTATTCGTGCTGACACGTCAACCCAAAGAGCTCTGTTTTTGCTCGAACATATGACTGACAGACACAGCATGAGAGCCGTTTGTCTTTATAGCATCTGGATTTTACAAAGCGTCTACTGTTCAACTGTGGAAAATAGCTTCAGTTTCAGTCTTAGTCAGAATTGGGATTGAACTTTGTGGTTACAATGAGGCAAAGTTATGAGTAATTCAATTTATCCAATAGTACTGCTGCAACAGGGCAGGGATACTTTCCCTTTTTCATGCACATGCTCTCCTGTAAAAATACAATCAGATTAAGTCTTAACATACTGAAGAAATCAGGTTTCCTTACCAGAAATGGAGCTGTGTTAACCGGGTCTCTCTTGATCACTCTCCACGATTACAGAAAGCGGGGTTACCTTTTATGTGATGTGTAAGATATCAGGATACATTATCCACAGCAATTTGGTTGCATATAAACATACGCAGTGATATTCACAAAGAAACAGTAACAGTTGCATCATTTTATTTTAGGGACCCTTGGTGTTCATGTCTTCTCTGTCACCTGTCAAAACTGCAGCTTACTGTACAATAGCACATCCACAGCAAAACTCAATCTCCTAAACCTGCTGATTTAACCACTGCTGTTAACGACCCTACAGTGCACCCACTCATGTTTCCTGTTTTGTGTTTGCTCTCTATCATCACACCCAGACACATTGGCTGTTTCTCCCTCTTGCTGAGAACAAATGAATGCATGAGTCCTTTTTTTCCATTTTGGAGAGAAAGGTTTCGTTTATGTTTGGGATTTGATGTTTCAAAAACAGAACCAAATATAAAAACTAAAATGTTTTCCTCTGACACAAATTCTCTCACAGTGGTAACTCTTTAGCTTCAGTTTTTCACAGTGGGGTTTTAGTTTCATGCCAAGTTTTGACTAGATGTTGACAGCAAATACAACAGTTATCCTGAAGACCTCAGAGAGAGACAAATTGGCACAAAGCAGAAGTTGCTCTCACTGAAAATGGAGAATGGAAAATCTATGGAATCAAACTTTGTCAATCAAGGGGTTGTGGATCTTGCCAGACTGCTTTTCAGCATGCATTCAAGATCTATTATAAAACCTCACATCAAACATTAAACAGCTGAAAGAGGATGTGCTAAGGCTGCATTTTTTGTTTCCTTAAATGAGCTTAAGCCCCGCTTAATGTTTTAAATACTGCAGAAATCTTGGGTATGATTGTTTCATTAAATTAATTATTTAGTGTGTATATGTGTATGAATGTTTGTGCATATCAAGAGCCTGCATATCACGCAGCCAATCGGGTTGCATCAGGTTGAACCAGACAGGTTTGTTTGCCTGCAACAGACAACGCCATAAGTGGCGTGAGAGTCAGACACAGGAAACCACCTAACTCAACCAGAAGGCAGCACATCAGATCACATAATAGAAGCAAGTTCAAGAGTTTCACACACAAACATAACATTGCATATCTGATTCCGGTGATGTCTCCGTCAAAGGGGAAAAAGAGGGCAGATCCTCTGCTTCATTGTGTCCTCAGCCGACTTCAGAAACAGGAAGAGGTCCACATATGCGGCATTTTTGTCACAGTCGCATGACAACACAAGGGTGTGTGCTGTGTTAACCTTCAGTCCACATTCAGTCTGTGGAAGTGTCACAATCTTCAAATCGGATGTCTGGTGATTTGTGTGTGTGGGAAAAATCACTTTGAAAGTCAGGTCAACTGAGCAAATTCTCATTCAAATGCATGTATATCCCTCACAAGTTCCCATCAGTTTGTATTATTGTCCCTGACAGTCGGTCTCCAAGTTGCAGCAAAATTTGCATATTGCACATTCATTTTTTAAAAATGTCTGATTTGTTAGTTGTTGATTTGAGTCAACATTGCTAAAATGTAGTCATCAACACCACTCTTATCTTACACCCCCAGGTGCAAGTTCCTGAGGTGGTGAGAGTAGCAGCAGTCAGAAGTTTAACTACTCATTAGTCAATCATTACTGACTATTGAGCCACGTCTGCTGCTGCTTACTTGAGTTAATACTCTACGAGCACTGGTATTTCCTCACAGATACTGTGAGACTGCTGTGTCTCAGCAGATACTGTACAGTAGCATGCTTTGTGCATGCAAAACAATTCAGTTACTGTAAATTCAACTCAGTTCATTTTAGGCTCAAACATTATTCTAGTTGCAGAGAAGACAGAACAGCTTCCACAAATCTTTATTTTAGTTTAATTATCATAAAGTGTGTAGATCCTTGTGTGCAGAGGCTCTCCTCTGTTTCTAACAATCATTGACATAATTGACAAAGACAGCATTTTCTAATACATCACAATGTAAAACAGTGATACTGAAACTTCACATGCAAACAGTGAAGTTCCTCATTTTGTTCAGTGACATGAGACTTGACAGTAGAGTGTGGGAATGAGAACCCTTCATTACAAGTGGTGATTTTACATGAATGCCCAAAAAGTGCTTGTAAATTTATAAGTAATTAACCCATTTGCGTATCATGTATCTCTTATTACTAGTATTAGTAGTATTACTTATCATAATACTAATATGTCCACTCAGCACAAAGTATCCACCAGCATTTCATAAATATAAAGGGTTTTTTTCTCTCTAATGGAGTTTGAACTATTGTTTTGAAAAGTGCAATATGAATAAAGGTTATTTCCATCAATTTCCATCATTTTTAGTAATAATGTCACTTGATTTGTATTACTAAATACCTAAAAACTCGAAAAATTTCACCCTGTCAGTGTTAGAATTTTGTCTGTAAAATAAAGCAGATAGATAATAGCTGTAAGTTCACTATTTGTCTGTTTTTGCAGTCTGTGGTGTACTGCCATGGCGGACGGATCGGGTTTTATCAGGGCGATATCCGTCTCCTCCCCGATGACATGAAGGCCCTGCGGCCGACCATTTTCCCTGTGGTGCCTCGACTGCTCAACCGCATGTATGACAAGGTGAGATGAACAGATAGCACAGGAAAGGCTTTCAAAGAAACTGCTATTTGCTTGCTCTGCAGATGATGGCGCATTTCAGTTTGTTTGGTTCAGCTCATGTATTTCAGAAACAAAATGCCAGCTTTAAAAACTGGCACTGTTTGTGAAACTCACCCACTTTGACAGGCATTTGTGGTTTGATAATCAAATGAAATTGTTTACTACTGCTACTACTTTATGAGTCATGTGAAGTCTTTTTCAATACTGTAGTTGTGGTTTTAAGGATAGAGTGAAGTTGCGGCATGCATTTCAGTAGTGCATGAGAGAGTTGTAATGAAGAATAATGTAAAAGGAGACATTAAAGTTGTGTTCTTGAAATGAGAGTAGTGTTGCCTACTTCTTAATGTACTGGCAATGAAGTGAAATAGATTTCAGTGTTTTCAGCAGGTGGAAAGAGAGGGGACTGTCCCTAACCAAATAATGTGTGTTTTGTCTTTGTCTCCTCTGCAGATCTTCAGCCAGGCTAACAGCCCATTGAAGCGTTGGCTGCTCAACTTTGCCGCCAAGAGAAAAGGTGCTGAGGTCAGCAGCGGGATCATTCGCAGTGACAGTATCTGGGACAAAATCTTCTTCAGTAAGATTCAGGTAAATAGCGTTTGACATCCTGCAACAGCATCACCACAGCAGAACCTCCTGTATGCTGATACACCTCCACTGCTAATTTCATCAGGTTCTGTGTATTTGTTAGAGTTTATCTTGAAATATTTCAGAGACAAATTTAAGGTAAATGATGAATTCCACCCTTGCACTCCAAGCGTGATTTTATGTCACAACACCTGTTTGAAAGGACTCTCTGATTTTGTTTGCATTTAAAATTTTTTTTTTTTTTGCTGAATGTTTTAAACAGATTTTCACCTGGACTTTGTGTTTCCACACAACCTGCAAGACAACCTTGTTTAATGTCATTTACAGTAAAATGTGTCAGTTGTGATGAGAACAACTCATAGAATTTTCAAGCTTTTTTTTTTTATTATTATTATTATCAGATCTTCATCATATTGCCAAATAAAGAAATTCCTAGAGCACTAAGAAATTCCTGAGGAAATTTTTTGCTTTTTGAGAAAAACAGAAAATAACTGCGCCCCCCTTGTATTAATGACGTGTTTGTACAGGCCAGCCTTGGAGGAAGACTGAGGATGATTATAACAGGAGCGGCTCCTACCTCGCCCAATGTCCTGGGATTCCTCAGAGCAGCTCTGGGATGCCAGGTCACAAACACACACACGCACGCACACACACACACACACACACACTGCATGTTTATAATTCTATATTTGTGGAGATTCTCTAACCACTAACACTAACCTCACAACTACCCAAACCCTTACTCTAACCTTAGTTCTAACTTTTGCCCTAAATGTCTGAACTATCAAATAGCCCTTTGAAGAAATAATAACGAGACGAACTCACCTAAAAATCTAAAACTCAAATGAGTCCTCACAAAGATAGGTACATATCAGTCAGAACATGCACAGATACACATATACACCCACAAATACATTAAGTAGTTGCACTTAATGCTCTACTCTCTCTCTCCTCATTGTCTGTGTCTGCGTAGGTTTACGAGGCGTACGGCCAGACAGAATGCACAGCTGGCTGCACCTTCACCACACCTGGAGACTGGACCCCAGGTGAGAAAGTTTTAATGCAACAAGCCTAGAAAAGAAAGTCAGCTCTTTCTTATCTCTGTCAGACTTACTGAACATGTTTACTTGACTGTAAGCTCAGTTCAAAGGTCTAGAGATGATGAGGTTGAGTCATATTTTAAGGAATAAACAACTCCTACGTTGGAATATTCTAATTGAGGTCACTGGGTTTGTAACCTTGATAATTGTTCTCACGACAGTTATCAAGATGCAGAATCAGGTTAGCCATGCTTCTTTTTACCTCATAAACTTGCGTATGATCAGTTCAAAATTGTGACTGTGCACTGCATCATGAGGGTCACAGCTGTTAGGATAATGATGTGTCTGCTCAGACAGTCTCTCAGGCCTTATCAGCTCTGTTCCAAGTAAATGTTTTACAGATCAGAAAAACTCAGCAGAGAGAGTGAGGCTGATGCTGTCATATATACAGTATATGGAGAAGGAAAAAAAGGGAGAGGCTTGAAAAGATGAGACAGGCAGAGAAGAAAGAGCTGTTAGGCAACATTATTAACAGTTAAAATTATTTTGTAGGTGAATGCCAAGGTGAGCATGCGTGTACAAAAACAAGTAGCTCCCTGTCTATATTTTCCCTCTAGTGAACCGCACTGTTGTGTTAAACCTCTTGGCTTTGATGGTAATTTTCCATGTAAGCTATATATAATTATGTAGACTTATTGCTGTCAATGAATCAGGCTGTGTTGTCTGATTTAGTATGTCTTCCTCTGAAGACAGTCATAAAAGTATAGATTTATGGCCACAGTTAAACTAAAATAAACTGTTGCATTTGAATACCTTACAGCTGTTTCTTATTTCAGTTGTATATTCTGAAGATAATGTGTTGTTTTTTTGAAGGTCAGTATAACTTTTAGAAATGTTAATTATAATTATTATTAAAGATACCTTGTAACACATAAACTACCCCTCATTGACCTATTAGGGAGTAACATCTACTTTAAACAATCTAAATAAAGTATACATAATGTGAACTGCAATGCACAGGACCTGACACACACAAAAAAATGGTGATTATTTAAAGGTCTACATAATAAGTTTTGAAATGTTTCTTCAAAAAGTTCCAAAAAGTGTTTTAAAAAAAATTAAGTTCATACAGAAATTCCACATTTTTATAATTCTTGTGGTTTCTATTTGATACAATCAGAAACCTTGTCAAGTGTTAAGTAGTTTGGGAGCTCAATTCATCATTGTGACGGAAAGGTCAATATTACATTGTAAAATGACCTTTTTCGTAGTAAAAGGTCATTTTATAATGGGGGTAAGAGGGTGAGGGAAATGTTGTGGCAGGCTGGTATCATGGCAACCAGATGCTGGGAAGATGTATTCCAACATGGAATCTGTTTATTCCAGAGAAAGCTAATCAACCAACACATACGGAAGAGAAGATTTTTCACATTTTTGTCCATGTGCATCTACGTAGTTGCAGTCCAGCTTATAATAAGCTCACTGTGACTGAGTCTGGTCATGCATGAATATCACTGAACACATAATACGAAATAACACTACACCAAAATCACCACACAGCTCAGTGCTGCTCCAGGGAGGCTGGTGAACCAGATACATTTGTTTACACTGTGAAGACAGAGTTTCAACAACATGTGTTTTTGTATTAAATAAGGTCAATGGTCAATGGGTGAACTACAATGAGCACTTTGATCTATTTTTAAATTCAGTAAGTAAATCTACTTAGTTCCTGGAGCACAGGTGGAGGTGGAGATGATGAGTCATGATTGTTATCTTGAAACTCAAGATATTGATCAGACATACTGAGATACAACGCATATATAGGTCACTTTTGCACAGCCGGACGGTTTCAGTGATAAGGGTTTCGTAATGTGTGTAAGAGCTCTTTTAGTGTTAGCATAGTGTAATTACTGTGTTATTAGTCCCATATAAGGTCATACGAGCATATAAGGTCAACTCATTGACCTGTCTTTTATAAGCCTGATTACTTTAGTTTGCAGTAAAATCTGCTTTAGTAAAAATCCCTGAGAAAAACTAATTTGTAAAATAACACTAATGTAATTGTTGATCTGGAATATACAGTAGTTCTCAATCATAACCTTTGACCTTTTACCTAGTATTAAGCAGCTACTTTGGCTTGTAAGACAGTTAAGTCTTTATCAGCCAAATTTATTTTCTTCTTTTACACAGGTCTGAATTTCTGTCTGAATCAGTAATCGAATAAACAAATGTACAGTATTTACTGTAAATGCAGCTGGAAGCATCCATTAAACATGAAAAGAGTAGTCAAGTACAAGTACTTTTCATTTGCTGATGTTTGACTGAAGAAGAAGAAAACATAATGTAGTAAAAGTCTGCTTAAGTAAATGTAAAAAGCTCCTCATGTAAATGAAATTAGTTTCCTTGGCCTTTGAATTCATATGTTTTAGGTGAAACAAACACTGGGAGTGAAATGGCACATTACATATTGTATGTTTGCATATCAGGCAGTAAATAGTGCCTCAGCCTGTTGTGCTACTTTCGGCAGAGGCAGTAATTAAAAGACTGTTAGATAACACTCATCAGTGTTATCTGATATCAAAATGTAGTCTCGCATCACCCCCTGCTGCTCAGTTCTGATATTTTATTTATTTATCTGTCCTATGAAAAATATGAGGTTTGAAGAAGTTATTTTGATGAGTTTCTAATGATTTTTCTTGTTTTGACTCATAGGTCATGTCGGGGCCCCGCTGCCATGTAACCTCATCAGACTGGTGGATGTTCCTGAGAAGAACTACTTTGCCTCTAAGGGGGAGGGAGAGGTAAGCAACATGAATGTGAAAGAAACATACTGTATATACATGCATAGTCTGACTATGCATGCGCACGTTTAGAAAGTTAACTCTGAGCTCATTACAAGTTTAACAATGCCACCTGGCTTTGAATATCTTAAAATGCCAAGATAAAGAAACAAGGTCAGATATGAGATGTGTAAAACAGCAACAACACTGTAAATTTGTTACTAAAGCAGAAAGGTTTGTTTATATGCAAACACACAAAAAGAAACCTTAACACTATTGAGAAAAATAATTCCTCTAAGCTTTTTCAATGCATTTTATGATGGAAAAAAGTTTAATATACATATATACATTATTATAAGAATAAAAAAGGCATTACTTTTTCCTACTTTTACAAACATGTGTTAGTGTTTGTACAGGAGATACAGTGCATATATTTCACCTCCACTTCCTTTAACTTTGTCCACTTTTCTAATCTCCCATCCAGGTTTGTGTGAAAGGACCAAATGTGTTTAAGGGCTACCTCAAAGATCCGGAGAGGACTGCCGAGACGCTGGATGCAGATGGCTGGCTCCACACTGGAGACATCGGCAAATGGTTACCTGTACGTACATACAGATCACATCAGACTCCATTATTTAGGCATAATAATAGTGATCCATTTTAAGTTTTAATGTGTTGACAGGAGGACTTTTTATCCTGTGTCCTCCTCTCGTCATCTTTTTGTTTAACCTCTCCTCTTCTCTCTAGAATGGCACGCTGAAGATTATTGACAGGAAGAAGCACATCTTCAAGCTGGCGCAGGGCGAGTACATCTCCCCCGAGAAGATCGAGAACATCTACATTAGGAGTGAACCTGTGGCACAGCTCTATGTTCATGGAGACAGCCTGCAGGTAAGAGCACTGATACACTCACACACAAACACAGTATCTTGATGTCTCATAGACCTTGATAAGCGCAGGTTTCCAGCTCAGATTCTTAGCTTTTCCAAGGCGTGAAAATATTAGTGGCTCCTGAGAACCTGAGAGTTCTTAAGTTCTTACTCCATATGAAACCATGACAAATAAAGTACGTGCTCACTTATCTGGTGCTGATTTTGACACTGGATTAGCACACAATCTTTTGACATTTTTATCTTATGTTTGTGTTTGATCAACACAGTCCTGTTTGGTGGGAATTGTGGTTCCTGACCCAGAAGTGATGCCTGAATGGGCCAAGAAGAAAGGCATACTAGGCACCTATAAAGACCTCTGTAAAAACACAGTAGGTGACACGTGGCTCAAACACTTGTTCAATACAATTAACCCCCAAATAACGCTGTTAATAATAGATGTTGAGAATGCTCTAAGGAAGAGTACTTCTTTTGTTAACAGGTTCTGAAGAAGGCAATCCTTGAAGATTTGGTGCGTCTCGGCAAAGCCAGTTGCCTGCACTCTTTTGAGCAGGTAAGCATGCGGTTGTTGTACTGTAACTGTATGTTATATGTTTGGGTTTTAGGCAAAAATATACAGTATGGATATTTGGTCTGCCTTTTGTTGTGGCCGTATTTTCCTTGGGAAATATGTACAAAAACCTTGGTCTTGAGGCTATAATATGACCATGTACTGTATATCTTTGTACAGTCCTTGAGCAAGGCAGTTGTTCACAAATCACTCAGGATAAGCGAACAAACAAATATTTTCACTGAAGCAGGTTATAGATATACTGTAGTTACTGTACACTGCAAAACATAAACATCATCATGTTTATGAATGTGAAACAGAGTGTCTCTGAAAGCGTGTTACATAAATAATTATGTTGCATCATCTTTTGTTAAGAGTTGTGTTATCTGTAAACAGAGATACTTGTTTTGAATATGGCTTGTTGCATATATGACATGTTATATACACTTTTTAACTTTATATAAGCTGACTAAAATTGTTCTTGATGAAAGTAATAATGTCAACAACCTTAACTTTGACATCTTTTCTGATGATTTCTAATGATTTTTCCTATTAAAGGTGAAGAACATCTACATCCACAACGAGATGTTCTCCATTGAAAACGGCCTCCTGACTCCAACATTAAAGGCTAAGAGACCGGAGCTGAAGGAGTTCTTCAAGGATAAGATCGACCAGCTCTACAGCAGCATCTCCATGTGAAGGCCGGCGGACCTCATTTCCCTTCAAGCATCTTAACTCTAAGATCTTCTATGACCACTGACCTGCATCGGGACAGATATGTGACACCTTAGGCTTAACATGCTTGGGGAAAACAAGCCAAACTTGCTCTCTGCTATCCACCCAAACAAACCATCAAAAGCTCTGTCCCCAGCAGCAAAAACTCATCAGCACTTTTTACACTGAGCAGTCCATTCCTTCTTACTATCACTCTGCCTCTCTTCTCTCCTCCATCACTCCAAACCTTCCAGCCTAAAACGAGTTAAATCCACAGTTGTACGACAGCAAGCGTGATGTCTTTGTCTATAGTGTAGCTCAAGGAGATTTCTAGATGTGTGATAATGCTGAAACCCTGTGGGGCAGTAATGGACTTCATTCCCAGTGGACAACAGTAGATTTTCATTTGATTGAACAAACTATGGACAGCAGTGCCATTAAGGGATTAAACTTCAACCCAGATGTTGTGCAATTAGTCCAAAACCACATCCTCCTGTTTGAGGTCAAAGTTAATATAAAGTTCAGAAAAGTAGCAGCTCCTGCCTTTCAAATCATTGCAGTCCACACTGTTCTCTGTAGAGCATCTTGATGTTAGCACCACTTCCAAATTACAGTTCACGTATTCTCTCATTAATTAATTAATTCATTCATTCATCTCTACATGGCTGCGATCATCAGTTTAGCATGCGTGCTCCTTGTTTATATGAAAGACTGGCATACTGTAACAATCATCAAGATTCACACTCCCAGTACAACTTTCTTTCTCATCCATCTTTGCACAAAGATTATGTCAGGTAAACGGGGGAAAAAAGAAATAATGCAAAACCAGGGCTCAGGGCAATGCATGCAGTTTGCCCTGCAATGCTGGGACCGTTAGCATTTGACTTGAAAAAGATGTCTTTGTGGCCATTAAAGCAGGTTGTATGCGGCTGCCCACAGCCACTGCTGCTAGTGCAAGGCTTTGTAACGTAGGCAAAGCTGATGAATTCCACTCACTGAAGGAAAATAGAACAACCGTCGACTTTTAAACAAAAGAAATGTTTTGTTTTGTTTTTTCTGGAGGGTTTACATATAGAAGTAATGTATAGGCTTTCTAAGTTGATTACCGTCCCAAAGCATAAACAATGTGGATGTACATAAATGAGGACAGCTAGATGTAAGCATATTTATTAAATCAATGGTTTGAATGGATTTTTTTTTCTCTCTTTTTGCGTGTAGTGAGATGAATTGTACTTATTTATTTATCTATTCTGCTGTAAAATGGAATCAGCACCATATCCTTGTAATGATTGAGTGCAGCAATAAGAACAAGGGAGGGCAGGGAATTGGACAAGGGCAATGAAATAAAAGATAATCTGGAATGATTTTAAACTAGTGTCATGTTTTCTTTTCATGATGTATTCAGTGTTTGAAAATGGAAGTACTGAAGTACTCAGATTCTTTACTTAGGTAAAAGTACCAATAATATAAAATAAAAATACTGCATTACATGTAAATGTCCTGCATTAAATATTCTAACTAAGTAAAAATACAGAAATAGTATAAGCTAAATGTATTTAAAGCATCAAAAGTAAAAGTACTCTTTTTTGAAAAATAATATTAGATTGTTAGTACTGTTGTATGAATACATAAGCAGCATGTTACTGTTGTAGCTGGTGAAGGTGGAGCTACTTTTAACTACTTTATATTCAGTTTTTTATAACATAGTAGTTTGGCCCAGTGGTTTCCAACCTGGGAGTCAAAGGGTCAAAGATAAATCTGATCATGAGAGGATTAATGTGGCAGGAAAGAACAAAAACTTTAGCACACATTTTGTATTCTTGTGAAACATTAGATACTACTCTTAAGACTTCAAACTATTATTTAAATGAAACCATCTGAGAAGTTTAGAAGGGAAATGCATCTTTGGAGGAACCTGCTGGCAGCTCGTAGACATCTGAAATACGACAAGGAGTCCTAACCAGAGGCTTTGTAAAGGGTCACAAGCCAAAAAGGTTAAGAACCACTGGTCTATTCTTTAACATTGCATTATATAATCTTATATGTTTGTATGTACAATCTTAATCTGAAAATAACCAGTCAAACTGTCAAATTTAGTGGAGTAAGAATGACAATATTTGCCTCTGAAATGTGGTGCAGCAGAAGTATAAAGTAGTATAAAATCGAAATACTCAAGCCAAGTACCAAAATTGTAGGAAATTACTTTCCACCACTGCAGACCAAAACGCATTAACTAATCTATATCGATATGAATAACCTACAACTATTTCCAATTACGATATCACTGCTATCATCTGTAATAATGACGCTAATTTTGATTTGTATTTAAATTTCCCCTCCACTAAAAAAATGTTTTTCTTCTTGTTCCTGCAGTTGGATGTTTGAGCTTCACTGTGCAGAATGATGAGTTTGACACAAGAAGGCTGTTTTCACATTTATCTGCAGAAAGTGAAAAGTTTCTCTGCAGTCAATGAAAATTCAATTTTAAGGGGTGGGCCTATGCATGATTTGTGACATAACAAATAGTTTGGAAACCAATTTTGATCCGATATTTAACTTACACGTGTGACATAGACTTGAACCCTACAGTGCACAAACACTGAGAATGGACTTTACAGTGAAGTAGGAGACATCTTGTGTCCAGCTGGCAAATTACTGAAATGAAATATATTTTCAATGCATATTTATAGATTATTGAATTTTTAATGAGGGAGAGAGAGTAGATGTAATTTTAAGGATTTTAACAAGATAATTGAATTTTTGTGGAAAAACCATATCAGACAAATTATTATTCAGAGAAAATTGTTTTATATACATCTTGAAACATGTCTGGAGGGGACCTTTAACAAATACATCCTCAATTTGAAATTCACACTTTTAATATTGGATTAACTCACTGTGGCCACTAGATGGCAGTGAATACTAGTGATAATACATACACTCATAACATCTGTCAACTACACCAGCATCGAAGCAGATACAATGTAACAAAACATCCACTGAACACTTTAAAAAATAATCTTTGAAAAAATAGATTTTAATCAAGTCAGACGCATAAAAATGTCCAGAGAGCATGGCTGTAATTGCTTGAGACACCTGTGCACCTGTGTCAAAAAGTGATTGTTTAGTCTACAACTTTAAAGGGGACCTATTATGTTTTTTGTGGTTTTCTCCTATTTATATACTGTCATGATGTCAGATATGTTAAAAATCATCATCGTATCAAAGTTCCAAAACTTGAGGTTAACATATGTAGAACTGCTCCCTGCAAGTCAAAAGCCAGGGCTTCAACAGCTCTGAACGCTTCGTTTGTGGTGTTTTTTACCACCTTGCTGACGAGTTAAGGTCAGATCATTGCAGGTGCCCGTAAACGGCTGTACATTCAATTGCCTTGGTTGCTAAGGTTGTTGCTAGGGTTTTTCCATGTGTTGTTTAAGTGGTCATTTTCATATTTCGGATTGGATTCTGGCTCAAACATGTACGGATGTATTTGAGAAGTTGACATTTTGAGTAAAGAACGAGAAAAAGAGGTGAAATTCGACTAGGGCTGAGTATCAATTCGATTTCTATTGACAAGGTCTTGATTTGATTCAGTTGGGGATATTTCTGTTACAATACCAGTTTTGCTTGGATATGAAAGAGATTTTGAGAACTAATGCTGTAAATTGTACAAGGAACCCTTTAACTGGTGCATTATTAAAAATATTAATGTTTACATTAAGAATTGACCCCAAAGCAGCTACATTAATTTACTTTTTATTTAACATGACCACATTTACCTTGCGAGGCAGCTGGATTTGCAAGATTGCAAGCTCACAAGATCACGCAAGAATCCATCTTATCAGACCTCAAGTTATGCGCTTGTGTCCAAACCACCAGTGGTTCAGACCAATCAGCATCCTATGAGGATTCTCTCGTGATCTTGTTATCTCCCAATCTCACAGATCCAGCTGCCTCATAAGGTAAGACGGTGACAGATGGTTCATCCAATCACCTGCCAAGTATTTTTTTGAAGTGCCTGCCCTTTTCCAAACAGTTTCTCAGATGGTTCAGTGTAACAAACCATCTGGTGCGTCAGGTTAACACACTACAGCAGTCAACACAATATAGTGAATATCTACAGACTCTACAGTCTTAAACTTAAGATTTAATCGAATCACCAGACAGCCAGTGTGAATAAGATGATTACAAACACATCTACTGTAATGTAAACATCACTAATACCTCAGGAAAATATACACTTTGCTGTGATTGTCTCACAAAGCTTTTGTGCAACAGCCTTGGCGATGCCTTCAGGGGAGCAGCTTCCGCCATGTTCAACATGTGGCCACAAGATTTCACACAATGAGATATTGTGGCCAGATCTTGGTGAACATAGCGGGAGCTGCTCCACTGAAGGCTCCGCCAATCCTAAAGGCAGATATCTGGATTAATTTCGGATTTAAAATCCATGAGAAAAGGCATATATTTAAAGATCAATCTCGGATTTTATGAATCGATATCGGAAAATTTAAACAAAGCCTCTGGAGTGGCTGGAAGTCGGCTGTGACGCAGCTTTGGGAAGCTAAGCAATCAGAACAGAGTGGTCTAATGGGGAGGGCGGGTCTTAAATATACAAACGCTAAAGTACCCTGTTTCAGACAGAGGCTGAACTGAGGGGCCAGTATAAAATAAATTGGACTGTGAATCATGCAAAGCTACTCTAAGGGAGTCCCAGTAAAAAACTATAGATCTGGAAATGAGTATAATAGGTCCCCTTTAAACGCATAATATGTAATTTCAGCCACTAGGGGTCTCTCAATCAAAACAATAACAAAAGACGGAGTATGATGACGGTGTGAAGTAACAAGGGATCATGGGAGTTGTTGTCTTCGTTGTTAAATAACCAGCTTCACCGGGATAGGATTACTCCAGTGTTAATCATTCAAGATGTTTTTCCGGGAGCCGAATTACCCGCAGAGGTCTCCTCCTCTCCAGAACAAACGGACCCAGAGATTACAGGTAAAAACACTGAATAAAGCTGTTTCACCTTAAAAATCAGTGTGTCTCAGACGATGTACGGCAACCACCGGATGTCCGGTATGGGCTGTTAGCCAAGCTGCTGCTAATACTTGTTCGGTTTATTTCTCTTATAACTTTAGATCCAGATGTTCGGCCGGTTTCTCTCGGGAGCCGAATTATCCGCAGAGGACGTACATGCAGATTGAAATCGTCAAAATACTAATTAAAGCTGTTTTACCTAAAAAATCATTGTTTCTCCGATGATGTACGGTGACGACCAGATATGGGCTGTTAGCCGAGCCGCTGCTAACACTTGTTCGGTTTATTTCTCTTATAATTTAAGATCCAGACGTCCAATGACTAAAATCTTTCTTCCGGCTAAAAGATATAGTTAAAAGCGACCTAAATTTATCATGAAAAGGTGGCTTAAAACTGAATAAAAGTCAATTTATAACAGTTTCTGTGGAGCAACCACAACGCCAATGTATTATCTTGTATGTGTGTAAATTACTCTTTGGTAGATGCCATTGTAGCGGACAAACACAGCGCCGCCGTATGCATCTTGTGCGTGTTCACTCTTTGGTAGAGGTATGACGCCATTGACATGCGACCAAATGAAACGGTCCGTTACTTTGATTAAATTACAGATTTCTCTGGATTTGAAAATTGTTGGAAACATTTGGGATAATGTTAGTACACAACTCAACAAAATATATAACATAGGTCTTGTTTTTTTTATAGACATTTTGACGTGGAATAATTACACATTATACCTTTAAATATATGGTCAGCAGGTGATTGACAGATGGAATCTGCAGGTGTGCGCAGTTGCTAAGCACCGCCCAGAGAACAGAGACAGAAACTTATAGTAACCTACCTATTTTTTCAGCATCCTGCCATGATTTTTGGCTGTTACTTTCTCAGTACTCACGAAATAACGTTAAAATGTTAAATTTTTAAGGTGACAGCAGCAAGCAAGCATCTGTTCTAACTTTAAAGTCGTACTAGCAGATAATTGACGTTACATAGACGCATTTCTGCACCACAGTCAATTGTAAACTCGGAGTTAGATTTGATTTATTCTTTAATGGGGCGATTCAAGAGCCGTGTTGGACGTGCCACTGGATTACAAAACAAACGAGATACACCCATGAAACCAGCACTGACCAGACGAGACAGAGGAAACAGTAAGAAATAAACACACCAAAGACACACATGGCAGCTTTAGCGCACACTGAAATGGAAATATGCTATGAAACATGATTGGGTAGCTGAGCTAGTTTTGAGTGCTCTGGTATTTAATTGTAAAATGGTCATCTTCGCTTTCTTTGTCATCATTAATTTAACTGTGTTTCTAATTTTAGTTTTTAACAACTTAAAATCTAGGCCTATTTAACCTCCTATAACGCAGGCAATGCTTTAGAAGTAATTAATCTAATCTACAAAAGTGAATAAACTGTAGGCATATTCTGTTTTTTTTTAATGAAGCATACAGTTAACAGTATGATAAAACTATTAGCTGGATTTACTCTCCACTACATCGCTGTATTCAAAATTTCAGAACACAGCAGACTTCTATCCAATAAGCATTATGAAGCATTTCCAGAAGAACCAGAGGTGGAGGAGATGCATGTTAAAACAACCAACCAGGTGTGGGTGAGTATTTTAAACAAGAGATACAGGTTGATATGTTTTGCTCCATGTATGCATAACAAACACTGATATCTATAGAATATTTTCTCCATAATAACAATATTGACATGCATAAACCATGTTCTCTTGTATGGGAATCCTGCATATTAATGTTGAATAAAATCAGGGAGCTTTGATATCACTAAAACAAGTAAAAAACACTGAATTCAACCATTTTATTTTAGTTTTAATATTATTGTTGTATGTAGACATCTGTTTCACACAGTTTCCATTGTCTTTCTGGGATGTTAATATTTTAATTTCAAGTTGTTTGCCAAGTTTCTCAAACATTTTTTGTTGTGCTCTCACTTCCTTTTCTATGCTTATCCTACACACACACACACACACACACACACACACACACACACACACACAAACACACACACAGACCAGCATTACACCTGTCCACTGTAAATCTGTGTTACGCTTGAGTGGCCCTGCATTTACTGAAAACCCCAGAGACAAAGCCGTCCTGCCTGCTGCGCCAGCTGATAAAAAATCTGGCCGTCGAGTGTTATCAGGTCACCCTGCTGTTCAGATGACCCCTGACCCAGAGGCTTTTAAATCTGGTGAAAAGCCAGTTAAAGAAGAGCAAAACCTGTCAGTGACACCACCGGAGAGCATCATAACTTCTAGCATGGAGTCAGACACGACTTTCAGCTCTGATGAGGATGATGATGATGAGGAAGAATGTTACTCTTCCACCTCTACAACTTCCAGCAGTCTTCCCTCCCCGGAAATCTTCAGAAAAGAGAACTATGGTGTGTGTATAATTGTAAAAACATGACCAAATTACAGGCTTATTCTATTCCAATGATTTCTCTTGTCTTCTCTTCTCTTCACAGTGGAAACGTTGACTTTCCCCATTGAGGATGATATGCTGGGCCTCCATCGTCACATAAAAAATTCCACCTTGCTGGATGTGAGCTATGCTGAGAGCATCCACATGCATCATCCCCCCAACATTTCTAACATCATAGGTAATAGTGTGAGAAAATCCCAAGCACGTTTCTTGTTGTTTAATATCAAGACACAATAAAAAAGACATTAATTGAACAATAAAACAGACTGCTAAGATGAGGGAAAACAGCAAACTAGGTGTAATAAGAAACTAGGTCATCACAGTTCATTTTTCAGGATATTCAAACCCCATTAGATAGTTATTTAGAGTTGAAATAGTTTCAAGGTTTTTTTTAAATTATTTTTGATTATCAAGGCATTTTGATCATAGATTTAAAATGTATTAACTCTTGTTCAGCTGTAGCTTGAGCTGGAGTCTAAGAAATACATTTGGTAAAATAGTCTTTTTAAGTTTGAAGGTTTACAGTATTATTTACGGTATGTTTTGGGTGAGTTTCGTGATGCTTGAGCCTTCCACCAACTGTTAAAATCCCATTTTAAAAAAACTACTTGAAAAAAACAACATTGACAGCATATATTTTCAGATTCAAGTTGTTATTTTAACAAGAGCCAACTTTTAGTATCATCCTTATTGTCTAATAAGAATTAAACTTCTGTCTGCAGATGCCTCTACCATTCTCGTTGAGAAGAACTCTGAGCTCAGGTAGGTTTGTTAGGTAACATGCAACATTTGTTGTGCCGATACTTTTGGATCGGTGATGGCTCAGAGGGTATCAAGTCACCAGAAAAGACATGTTTATTGTACAGTATGTGCATGCTGATGTACACACTGATGTACATGAGCAAAACTGGTGCAATAACTGTACTTTTCTCTGTGCAGTAACCATGGAGTAATTGAGGTTGAGCCTAAAACACATATGGACCCATTTCAATCAGGTAAAGAGTCTCATTTATCAAGATGTGTATCTGAATATGAAACTGTACAATCTCATAATGAAACAAATATTATTATATATATTATTACATTTCATAAATTCAAAACATAAACATAAATTCAGTACAGTGAATGTAAATCATAATCAGTAGTTTTGTGTTTTTCTTTCCTCAATCTGTAGAAAAAGCCTTCAAGAGGAAAACACCACCAAAGGTAAGAAAAGCAACTGGCTATCATCTATTACATGTCATCTCAAATATGTATACAATTTCATTTGAGTCATTCTGCTCAAATATAATTTTGCTCCTGCAGCCCAGCATCAGAATGTCTACTTTGTGCAAGAAGAAGAAGGTATGGTTCAAAAGCCCCGTCATTGCCGAGACCTTTGAAGCAAAAACCATCCCAGCGATGAAAGTAACTATTCACAACGAGAGCAAGCCAGTCCGTCAGTCCAGCTCTGCCGAGCAGATTAAGCCTGATGCAGACACATTCGGGGCGGATGAGATCAGCTCAAAAGAAGACAACCTAGAACAAGCCAAACTTTTTGACTTTGTCAGTGATGTTGACAGGGATGAGTTCTTTCAGAGAGAAAGACAAAGATGTGCTAGACTCAGATGTTTTTCATTATTTCCTCTCACAGCTGCTAAACGCACAGAACCTGCTGTCCCATGAAGTGTGAAGTTGAAAGGTGAAAGAAGTAAAAAGTAGTATGTGTGTACTTGAAGACAGGATGTCAAGGCTCCAGCAATGGTTTTGTGTACTTGGGCAAGGGACAGAGCCAATTCACACAGTTGGTTGTAATATATCTGTTTATGAAATACACTTTTCAATTTGCTCTTTATTTTCACGCACTGTAAACACTCAAGCAAACCGGATTTCCTGTTTAATTTGCATTAACACTATGAAAAAAGAAAAAAATGCATGGTGCAAAATGACCACTAGATGTCAGACCTGTGTTTTCTTAGATAAGCCATCCTTTCTCATGTTTTGACTGATTGTTTTTCCAATGTATATGTGAAATATGTTTGTGTATTTTTATTTACTATTCTTGCATATGTGTTTGATCTTAAGGTGTAATGTAAGATAAATATAAAGATAGAATGTAAGGTTTTTTTTTTTAGGTTTCTCATTGTAGTTTTCTATATTTGTGAGTCCTCTATCTCTGCTTTCACTCATTTATGAGCGTCAGAAAAAAATGTCTAATAAAAAAATAAAAATAAAATTAATGTACAATGTACAATAAATACATAACTCACTTTGATTCACTTTAATCATTATTGAAGTTCATCATGTATACGTGGGAAAACTTTAGCTACAGAGCTGACTTTGTTCATTTAATCTGTAAACAAAACATGACCGACTAAAATATCTGAGAAAGTTTTTGTAGGTTTAGATGCATCACTAAAACCAACAAACAATCTGCAGCAATCAATAAAGACAGTAATTACTTCATATACAGATGATGTTCATATGCGCAGAAAACACACGGATCAGCCTCGTTGGATCTGCTTTTGTTTTAACACAATTCTGGCTAAACTAATTAACTAATCTCTCTAGTGGGTCATCTTCGTGTCTTGCAAGCATCTCAGCGGGTCGCACTTGTTTGATTCATGTGAATAAATGTCATGCTGTCACGATGCCCGACAAAACATCAACACAGCGAATCCACTGACCACGTGGTACCGGGACCAAAAATACCAGCCAATCACGTATTTTGTAGTAGCAGCAGCGTCCGGTCAGCCAATCAGAAAAATGTAGTGGGTTACCAAGCAGCTCCTGTGACTAATGCCTGTCATATGACTGTGACACCCATGGAGACAGTTACAAGGAACAAGATTTGCTCTTGGATTTGAAAAGAAAAAGAGACCTTCTGTACCGAATTTATTTTGGTACAAAATGCCTCCGACTCTCTTCCAGAAACTTTTCAACAAGAGAAATGCGTTTTCGTCGCCGCCCCCGAGATGTAGCAAAGAGGACCCAGCTTTCAGGTAGCTATTTTATGTGAGTGTGTGTGTGTGTGTGTGCGTGTATGTATGTGTGTGTGTGTGTGTAACGTTGTACGTGTGTACGCTAACGTAATTTATCACTTTCGCTGTGGTGTTTGGAAGCATGACAGAGTTTTTTGGACGTGGTGAATATTTCAAACTCGCGGGCACTTTACAAATCAACGCTGTATAGTTTTGTTCATGATTTGTGCCTGTTGGTGAGGTCAGCTAACACGCTAATGCTAGCTACCAGACGTTAGCGGGGCTGCTGCTGGCTGCTGCTGTTGCACACGCTGCCTCTTCTTGGTGGGACTCGGCTTACCGCGTTAGCCAGCACTTTTTTCCTCGTTTACACAAGTGCTGTAGCTCGTGTGTTGATGATAATAAGCTGATAATAAGTTGATAATAAACACTTCCTTCCTTTTTAGACTTGTGGTATAATCAGCGAATCGGTATAATCGCTTATAAGTTGCAGAAGCTGTGTCCCGCTTTCTCCTTTGTCTGAGCCGTTGTCCCTCTTTGTGTTTCTGGGGTAACAGTATTTAAGCCTGTGTGGTAGGAAGAAAACAACTACAGTACAGTCACGCTGCTTTGTGTCGCTTATCGCCAGCAATAGCCCCGATAACTTGGTGCAAAGTACAGCTGGCTTCTGTCAGTCCTACCGACGGTACTGTACTCTCTGCCAGCGCCGTCAGACAGCAGCGGAGGACACTGTGTGCTCTGTATTGAAGCACATGTGATCACTATAGTTAGACAGATCCTCGACAAGCCGGGCTTCAGCCTCCGAGGACTGACCATAGACTGTGAATGCACACTTTTTTAAAAAAAATAATCAGATAAACGCTTTTGTGTGTTTAAAGCGGCCGAATCGGATGTTTTGTTCGGATTGTTTAGTTTACATGAGTGATGCCTTGCATAAACACAATAGTATTGTACTGGTCGCAGGTGTCTGGCATTCACTGAAGCAGATGTATAGCAATTACTTCAACTTCAAATGTAGAAAAGATGTAACAAGTATTTGGAATAGCATTTGTTCGCTTTGTTTTTTTTTAACCTTAAAAAAGCTTCTATGTCATAGTGCTGCATCAGGCAAAGTCATGAGATCAGTCATGATGTTATAAAGCAGCCATTTCCCAATACTGACAGGCTTACCATGATATTGTGCATCCACGGCAGAGGCTGCTGCTGGCTACAAGAATAACTAATTATAATAAAAAGGGATTATGTGATTAATGGTCTAAAATTATTAAATTCAACATCTATCTCTGCAGCCAAAGCATGAAGCATTTCTCATATTAACAAGTAATGTGACTAGCAGCAGTAGAAGTACTTGTTATTGAAGTACCCTAAGGCTAAATTCAACCTGAGTGAGCAATGCATCATTGAGCTGGCCAGTGGGATACTCTATACTCCCAGAGTTGATTTGCAGTTTCCCTGTGCATGTTCTTACACACATTCTGGGTCAGGGTCAGGTCTGGCACCAAGGGGAAATTGCTCTATTTAGTTTTAAATACACTTGCATCGGAAAATTTTTGCTCTCAGCCCATCACCCATGGTAGATATATTTACCAGAGGACCTGAAAGCTCACCTCCTTCTGGTGCCGCTTGCACTTTGGCCCATGTCTGTGCCAGAGCACGTTCCACGGTCATAAAGGTGCCCTGCACCCAGTGATATAAATGCTGTGAGCGTATGTGTGTAGCTGGCAGGCCTCAATTCTAGAGCAAACAGGCAGACAGCAGGCGTTTCTGTTAACTCGGTGGTCAGCTGTGCTCTTCGTACTTCTGGCATGAGTTCCCCATTCATCAGCCATGAACTGCTTTGGAGAAGGCAGAACTGTGAGGAGACAAAGGCATGGAGAAGGAGAGGTGGATGGAGAGGACACTTGGGTGGTAGCAGGAATAGGCTAGAATACATAATTTATGTTTATAAGGGATTTGGGATCAGATAAAATTAGTGGATCAGAGGGAAGAAGAGAACGTCTGATGATGGTGTAAAAGTGGAGGATGGGAAAAGCTGAGTGGATCCAGTTAGACACGATGCCACCAATAATAATAATAATGATAAACACAAACAATAAATTGAGGTTTATAATTATCTTTGGGCATAAATTTCAAGTAAGACACTAGCCTGAACTTCTCTGGGAGGTTGTCCTTCTATAATGTTGTACTTGCACACTGGAGTTCCCTTAAGCTTTAATTAGAGACATTAAGCAACATAGGTTTTCCTCAGGCAAATACTCAAATGAAGGAAATGAGATATATTTATATATACCAAAATGATCATGATAATGAAAACCCTGTCGCTTCCTGCTTTCAAAGTGGATGTTTGGTCTAACTTAACATTCTCAGGCTAGATTTCTTTAAGCCAGACTAATATATCGGGAGGACCAGTATTATAAGTAAATGTTTGCTTATCACTAATAGATCATGTAAAATGTAATTTAAAAAATAATAAAACAGTGTGTTAAACAGTATGTGTATTACTGATTTTTGAATAGCCTACTTTGTTGTCTTTTTTTACATTCAAATATCAGTTTAGGCATCAACCTAAAAAGTCCAGTAAGGGCTGGGCTTCATCTAGTTCAGTATTAAATTCCCAGAGATCTAGCTGGGTGCTACGCAAGTGAAAACCTGGCAGGGGATGAAGAAAAAGGTCTTCAAAAAAAGTTTTGCTGTTTTGTAACCCTGTTGCCTTGCATAATGCATCACCCAAAGATCTGCCACAGCACAACACCGTGCCGTCCAGAATACCACAGAGGGCAGCAGGTTGGCTGACCCTGGTAGGAAAGCCTAAAAAGCCCTGGCTTCAAACCTGACCACGGACAGCATACTGTACATTACACTGAGAGCTCCTGGTTCATACTGCAGCCAGTCAGAGGCCTGAGCGTCAGCCAACAGCTTTGTCCTCCCCACCCACACCCAAACTGCTTGTCCTGGCTGCCCCCTACCACCAGTGCCCGCTGAGGAAACTTCCTTCTTGACCTGGGCCATACAGAAAAGTGTGTGTGTGTGTGAGTGTGAGAGAGAGTGAGGGAGGGAGAGAGAGAGAGAGAGAGAGGGAGGGGGAGAGAGAGAGAGAGAGAGAGAGAGAATGACAGTTGTGTGTGCAAGATGTGTTTCAAAAGGGAAAATTGGTGTCTGAAAGCAAAAGATTTATCTGAAACTAAGAAGCAAGTTATGCTATACGGATAAAGCCGTTCTGAATATTTCACCCTTATTGTTGTCGAAATAAACATCTGACTTTCCTTCCTAATGCATAGATTCTCAGAACCAGATCACTAGTTTTTGTCATGAGAAACTTTGAAAATAAAGTTTTTCTAAAAGCCAGCTTTTACCTGCTTCATTTTGTAGGTGGACTTTGCATTTTCAAGATAATATAAAATAGGCACTAGTCTGTAAAATAACTAAAACCTTGTGGTGCTTTTAAAATGTACTGTAGACTCACCAAATTGGATTTGATATGATTGTGCAGCTGACCTCTGGAAGCAACATATCCCAGAATCCTCCTTCATCTGTGAAAATTATATATTTACATATTATATTGCTTATTGCAGAACCAAATTTTACACCACATCCAGATTTATTTATAGAGAAACCTGTTCCTTGACGGTTTACAGGAGAAGTAGTGTCTCAGGTTCCTGATTGGCATGATGTCCTTCCTCCACCTCGACTGCGTACTTTCATAGCTCGGTGTGTCATGTGAGGCTTTCATCAATCTCAAGCTGTCATGTTTGTGGGCCGATCACATGGCTGTGTTCTCAGTTACTGGCATAAAGGTGCGAGTTGAATAAGAAGAGAGAAGTGTGTGTGTGTGTGTCAGTTTCACTGCCTCACTCAGTATTATTATTACTTATGCATATTTAAAGAATGTTGGCATCGCACATTCACATATATGTCACGTATAGCTTCGCATTGGAAGCCTGCCTGCTTCTGTGTGTGTGTTTGTTTGTGTGTGTGTGAATGTTGCAGGCCTGCCAGGGTTCTGTAAAGACAGCGGCTGTCATCAGGTTCCTATCAGGGGTATTTTAAGTGGCCACACTCGGGCTTCTCAGAACTGCAGGGTCATGGTAAAGATATAGTTTTACGTAAAAGCTACACACACACGACACACAGGCAGTAGCATTCTGATGAGTGCTAATATGTTGGCTGAACATCTAGTTAGGCCTGCATGTCCTCTTACTTTGTGAGTACATCAATTCAAGCACTGCCCATATTGCACTCACTGCAGGATATTGAGCTCGGTTGTTGTCGATTGGCTGGTTGTTAGGGCCTTTCTAGATTGAGGTGAACTGATATATGACCATACCAACACCTGACAAATTGTAAAAATGGAGAACTTGTAAATCAAATTAAATATCAAGACTTTATTTTGTTGAACAGTCTCCAGTTTCACAGTTAATGCTGATACATGATACAAGGGCAGCAGGACCTCACAAACGGTGCAAAGGCACAGTACACCACATAATAAGATCAGTGGACGGTGTTACTTTTCAAGTGATGTTGGACATTTATTTTCATGTCGTATTTGGTTATATAAGTCAGTCATAGTTTACTACAAAGACTTCAGCATTTGTTTCCTTTATTGTTATGAACAAACAGGTGTAATGGATGGCTTATTAGGCTGGCAGTACAATGGCATTGATTTTCTTTTTTTAAACTGATTCATTGATTGGTTATTGATGAAATTAGGGCTGCAAATAACGATGATTGTAATTAGCAATTAATCTGTTGATTATTTTCTCAATTAATTGATTAGTAGTTTGGTCAATAAAATGTCAAAAAGTGGTGAAAAATGTCAGTAACAGTTTTCCATAGCCTAAGGTGATGTCCTCAAATGTTTTTTTTTTTGTTTGTTTGTTTGTTTTCCCAGAGCAGCAGTCCACAACCCACAGATATTTAGTTTATTATTACATCGGGCTAAAGAAACCAGAAAATGTTCACATTTGAGAAGCTGGAATCAGAGAATTTGGAAATTTTCTTCTTAAAAATGACTCAAAATGATTAATGGATCATCAAAATAGTTGGCAATTAATTTAATAGTTGGTAACTAATAGATTAATCCTTGCAGCTCTAGATGAAATTGAATCGTTCATTGAATATTCAGTAGTTTAGTTTGAAGTACTGATCTTTATGGGTTATTCTAGGCTCTGCAGTGACATCTGACCCTCACTTTAAGAACCCTCGATTTTTTTGTTTTCTAAGACTATGTTGTCAGAACATGGTAAAGATGCTTTTAATGACATCTTCCATCAAAGAAATATCTCATGTTTGTTCATTTTGCTTGTTCACTTTTCTTTAACCTTGAATGTCAGTTTAAAAACAAATCCTTACATTCAACCTTGTCGAGTAAATCTTATCTAAATCCTTATCAGCACAGGACAGACAATGAGCAGTGTGATTAGAGCGTCTGCTGGGATCCTGAAAGTCAAACCAAAAAGTTCACTCTGTCATATCACCCAATTAGCCTACTTTCAGCCTCCAGATGAGAGAAAAGGAAAGAGAGACAAGTGACAAGGAGGCATGTGGGGGAGGTGCTTTGACAGGGAGGCAGGATGTGCTGACTGACAGTAGAATCACTTTGCTGTAAGGCTGAGAAATTATCATGTCTACACTTTGTATCCCTTTGATTAGTTACTGGATCAAAGAGGAAAGACAATTTCAATGTATTATACTTGTTGCAGTCATTAATAGTCAAAATCTGATGATTTTGAGATGTAAAGAGCACTTCCGTTTTTAAAATGTCACATTTTTTTAAAGAAAGTCTGTTTTTGCAAACTGCAAAATTGAACTTACACCATGATTTCTACATAGCTGTCACCACTCCTGTTCAGTTCTTTTGATGATACGTTCATGTGATTCTTTATGAGACACAATCATACACTCAATAATCGTCACTCCCTTCTGTCATGTGTTGCTGATTCAGAAGAAGCCGTGACTCAGGAATAAGGCATAGCGTACACATAGTCATTTAATAATACCGACTCACACTTGCATACTCACACACAGTGTAAAGATAAACACATGTAAGTAGAGCTCCTTGCAGGACCTGTAAAGGACACTACGCAGGGAGGAACATCAACAGTATGCTGATGATTAAGTATTACTCTGCAGATTTAATTTTCTTTATGTAATGTTTATGTAAATCTTGATATGTTACAACATTTCTTACTGACTTCTTTACTGTGGATTGATTCCAGCTAATATCAACCTCTAGTTATACGAGTCTGTTCACAAAAACAGTCGATGTTTGAATGTATTTTTGCTGTGAGTGCAGTAGCCTCTGGGCGTTGCAGCATCTTCACCTACTCAGACTCATGTGATTGCTGGAATGCAGAAGTCTGTAACGTGACATAACCAACAGTGAAACCAGCAGGTATGCAGGTAGTCAGGTGCTTTCAGGCCTTGTGGGTCAGCTCCTGGAGGGAGTTGCTGTTTACTATATTGTTAGGAAGCTCAGCATTAAGTGTTGGTGTGACAAGAGGCACAGAATGTGAGACTTGGCCTCTCCAGCAGCAAAGCATTCCCTCTTTGAAGGGTTAATTTCAGCCTATTTAGCATTACACAGATACACCAGCCTCTACATGGAAAGCCGGCAGACCGTGTGAAGTATTGGCGCATCCATGTAAAGATAAGATGTGATCTCTGTTCTTCTGTTTCACTGCACCGATGCATATCTAGTAGTCATAATGCATTTGTACCATCATGGGAAAGTAGCATCACAGCACAGACTGAGCTACTAACTGAGCTCACAATTAACTGTACAGCCAGGACTCATACGTGTGTATTAAACTTGTGATACATCAGGCAGTTTATCAAGAAAATACACAGCTAAATACACAGTTGCCATTAGTGTCCAAAATTAACTCTTTGACTCACCTGTTAAGGGGCTGGTAGATGAAAAAATCCACAGGCCAAACATATTTTTACCGGCCAAAACATTCATTTCAGTACATTTCATTGAGATAATAAGGTATTAATAACTATTTAATTAACGATAGCTAGCAGCAAACCAGCGGCAAGTGACAGTTTAATGGAGAGCTGCGATGTCGAGTAGCTGATGTCCTATACGGTATTTTACAATACTGTTTAGAGTTACATAAAAAACACTGCATAGAGACAAACTTGAGTGATTTCCTCTGAGCCATCATGCTAGATGTTTTATTACATAACAATTTTGGCGCAAACACTTAACCGCCAGTGTGGTTGATAGCCGTCTGAGGTTTACTCGCCAAACAGAAAATCTACCCGCGTTTGGTGCTTGGCGGGTGTTAATTTCAGACCTTGGTTGTCATGCTGTCAGTTTAAGAGTGTTGAGATATCATTTTGGCAGTATTGCTGTGCAGTGTTCTCTCAGGACAAGTCACCTCAGCAGTCATCACCTACAGAGCAGGCTGCCCTTATGGAAAACTTTCCTTACTTCATCTAGATATCTTTTTGTGTGGTTTGTCACATCGCCCATGTATGTTGTGTTCTCACGGTGTCTGAGGTTGTAGTATTCACTCTCTACCTTAGTCATGTGTTACCACCTTTATGCAATCTGTATCTGCAATCTACACCAGATTTTTTATAGTAAATAATATTTTAACAGAAGAAAAGCTAGCACGGTGTTGTCATCTGCAGTGGTTGTTAACACCGGGGCAAGCAATGAAACTCTACTAGTCTAATGCAGATAACCTAAAAAAAAGTGTGTCAGTGTCTTAGTGTAGTTCTGTAGTAATTTATATACTAGTAGTTTCTGGTGCACAGTCAAAATCTTTTTTATGACAGTATTGCACATTTGATGTTGTCTGCAGCAAAAATGCCATAAAAATGCCTTTTTAAAATACTATATCATGACTGGAGGAGAAGCTGCCGGGCCTAACAGAAACTTCTGTCACACACAGCCGGAAGAACGTCACGCAGCTTGGACCGAGGGGATATTTATGTAACTGTCTCTCTGTCTCTAACAAACACCAACACACACACACACATGCACAGACGTTCCAGTGGCAGTGCAGAGGGAGCAAGAGGGCTCTTTGAGGTCAGTAAGTAGGCTGATGTCAGACTCACTGCAGTCAAGGAAACTTGATTGCTTTGTTATGACCTTTATCAGCATACACCTTGGCTGGGAGCAGCTATGGTGGTTGGGTTGGGTTTTTTTTTTTTTTTTGCCCCATTGTTGCAGTTTGTATCACTGTCCAATAGTATTATTTTTCTAAATTCTTCAGGAATCTGAGATTATCAAGATATATAGCTCAGGAAAAAGGAAGGGAGTTGTCAAATGCAAAAAAGTGAGAGAATTTAATATGCTCTGTATGTAGCTCCCATTATTATGCAGTTGAAATTCCCACTGCATCACAGTGGCGGCCTACCGACTTGGCTGTACTCTCGATCTTCTGTTGCGCTTGAACTTGTACTTCCATTGTACAAGTTAATTCTAAAGGCACATTAATGCATTTACAGTGTTAGTAATATCTGTTATCAAAGTGCATTAGCTTTCTGGAGAAGAACAATGAATTATATATTATTCTTACAACTGGCTCGAGACCCAGGGATTTTAATTAAAGTAATGAATTAAGCCTGGACTGATTAAATTTGTATAATTGGCATGTTCAAATATCTCTGAGACACAAATTTATGATGCATTTCTCTGTACTCTAGATAATATGATATTAAGGAGATGAATAATTTAACAGTGATATCAAGAAATGTATCAGCTTTAAGACAGCCATCCAGTCTTGTTACTATCAAATGAAAACTTTAGACTTTACCCAAAGCGACCACAGTTCATGAACTTGCATGAAAACCCATAAAAAATAAAGTGATGGGAAACAAAAAATAGCATCCCTATGCCAATTTGTGGGAGATTTGTGATGGATAAAATTTCAGTCCTCCTTTACTGACTTACTGCTCACTTTCCTACTTTAATAGAGACTTCTATAAACTGCCACTTATCACAAAACCAAGTTTTAAGAGGAATCAACATCTGGAAAGCTTTCATTTGTAAGAGTGTGGCTTTTTTATTTTTATTATTACTATTTTTTTTTTTATTTGTTTTGCTGCTCTTTATTTGTTACGAGGACGATTATTTTGTACATTTACGCATATGTGTTTCGAACTTGTTGATGAAGGAAAGCTAGAAAGAAGGGGCGAGGGGACACAAGGGAGAGAGGAACAAAGGGTTGGATTAAGAAACAACTCACAAACAAATCCCTACAGTCACTCTCTTATCACAGTGCTTTGTGGCAGTCAGCAGTCTGGGCTCGCTGCTGTTGCTGCCTCTGTACTGTCCAGCATACACAGTGCTCCTGCGATCACCTGACAGTCTCATGTTGTTGTGTGAATTTAGTTCACCGCTATTCTTAGACCCTGCTTTGGCTGAGAGAGGAGGAGAAGAGAGAGGAATAGAGAGAGGGAGAGGGCTGGGGAAAGACTGGCAGACTCGCAATGATGCCCAGGTAGGAGTCGGTAATATTTAACCAGGCTTACATGCATCCGAGTGGCTGCGGTGGTGTCGGTTAAAGCAGGTTTGAGAACAATGTTGTTGTTTTTTTTTTTGTTTTTTTTTTTTAAATTTTGTCTTCTGCCAAAGTGTTGGCAACCTGTAGCTGTTTTCCACCTGGACAGCACTAGCAGTTTGAGTTAACAAGGCAGAGGTTTTTAGTGCCAGGTGTTTTGGTGATGAAAAAGATTGATTGCTCCTCATCTGAGGCCACGTTACATAATGTGGATTAATGGGTTTGTGTTGAAGCGCACCTTCTGTTTTTGATAAGAAAGAAGCTGACGAATATGCTTTTGGATGGAGTTTCACATATCTTTGATGTCATATTTGGTAACTAGGGGTGTATCTTTTCAAAGAAGCCATGCTTGTTATGTTCTTGGCATTTCTTTTTTTTGTATGTAACCAGAATTAAACTGTTGCGTGCATGCGCTTTCCATTTGAGATCAACAGATTGTTCAAGGAAATAAGTGTAAAGTGTGTGTGTGTGTGAGTGAAAGAGAGAGTCCGCAGCACCAAGGTAGAACATTTTCGAGTCATTTTCGGTTCAAACCATTGAGGTCAAGGCGGTACAAGTATGTAACAGTCATGAAGTCATGTGCTGCTTTTATGAATGACTCCCCTCTCTCCTCTGTCAGTGCTGTGACAGTCACAAGCTCACTTATGGGATACTTCCTCATTCGCTCTAATTCTGCCTCGTCTTTCTTTCAGATGTTTTTTATGTCTATCTCAGATGTTTTTTTGTTTGCGTTTCTGTTTTATATTACCTTTCCTCTCCTCTACCTCGTGTTTAGTTTTTCTTTTTTTTTTTTTTTGTTCTCAGCTTTTGTTCTTTGTCTAATCACTCCAGTTCTTGTTGTGAACCCCATCTTTATTTGCGCTCTTTGTCTTTTCCTTCTCCCTCTACTTTTGAAAACATTTTTTCACTCTTGTGTTTGCCGCTACTTATAAAAAGGCCTGTCTTTCTTGCTTCATGCCCTGTGTTTATCCCTTCTTCTTTGCATCTCTCACTTGTCTTTTCTGTCTTTTTTTTTCTGTTATGTTTAAAACAAAGAGAGCAGTGAACTTGGTGTCTCTGCAAATTATGCAGAATTCCTCTGGGCTGATCTGTAACCAACACATCATCTTATTTTTGTCGTTGCTGTTCCCACATTGGGTCAGAAAGTATAAGGGGATCATGTTACTTCTGGGCAATGTCATATTTAGTAATACTAGCTGCACTGTTCTCTGTGCATTCAAAACTGTGCTAGATCAGCAAATACTGGCTTAAAACTTTGAATTCAGTCAAAGTTAAGATTAAATCAGTTAAATTGCAAACAGGGTATTTCAAAGATTAGGCTATTACTCAAGTCTTTCTCAATAAAACAGTAGTGTCAACACAAATGTACAATGATGCACAACAGCTGAATACATGAAAACCAACAGCAAAGTCAAATTTATAAATAAATGACTCATGAAAGGCTGTAGTCTAATTGCAGGGAGGCATGTGACTGACTAAAACAACCACCTGATATGTAATCTTACACACAAGTCTATGGGCTGAATATCGACCTGGCCCCATACAATGCAATTTGAGCTCATTATGTAGGCCAGGCAAGCATTACGTCACCCTTTTAGCACTCAGACTGGGTAAGAGGTTGGGTCTCCCCTCGGATAGGAGCCAGGAGAAGAAATCTGAAGATGTTTTTCTTTATTGTAAAGCAATTGAACATGAGCTTCCACTAGCTGTCGGTACAAACAAAGAAAGAGAATAACAGCAACAGAACAACCATTTACCAGCTGAGTATCTGATTTGGATTCAACCCACGTAAAGAGGAGGGTTGAAAATCCATGTTGGATGATGTATGTTGAGTGATTAAATTGATCGCCATCATGTCACTGCGTTGGACTAAAAGGGATATAAGATGACAGCCAGTCTGGTCAAAGATGTGTCATTGAATAACCGACTACTGCCTAGGCACAGGCACAATAGTCAAAATGAAGTGTAAAACCCCAAGTAGAAAATAAGTACAAATTTAAATGTCACAGCCCAATTTTAAAATCACCAACACGGCAATTGGAAAATCTGACAGCAGTGACTCTTTGTTATGCCGAGAATAGAGTAAAAAAAAAAAAACCAGACTCCAAACAACCTGTGACTGGAATACTTTTGAACTATGCAGGAAGAACCTGCATGTCTGGACTCCGCCGGTCTGGTTCATAAACCTCAGTGTCAACAAATGGTGCATGTTTTCTGCTTCATTTGTGAGAACTTGTTACAATCCTAAGAGGTCAGTAATCCTTGGGCTAGGTCCACAAGGACCTGTCGGAGCCTCCTGGACAGTTGGAGCATACTAGCAGTCATACTAGCTATAGGAGGTGACACAATATGAATATTATTCTGAACATATGTCTGAGAGATACAGATGTGTCTATCTGCTAAATCTCCTACATACACTATGATAGTGCTGTTATCATGCAGTTTCAGCATTGGCTTGGCCTCAGGGCAACACCTCTTCCGTGGTTTTTGATGCCAAAAGCCACTTGTCGATAGTAGTTGCACTTTCCGTCATGTGCTTCATGTTTTAATGTAATAGCAGCAGTAGGCCTCTAATGTGAGGCCACTGTGGAAGTGTTGGCACTGCCTACAAGATTAACTGTGCAGCAGCATGTATGCAGTGAAACGTGGCTTCTTCTATTGAATGCCCACAAAGTCTAATTTAAATTCAGATGGTGGTTTTGGTCCATAGGCAGGCAGTGTTTCTGGCAAGTGAGCTACAAGATTGAATGCTGGTGGTGTTTCCATGCAGAAATGGTCAGGCAAGTTATTGTACAACCGATGTTTCCTGTATGAGTCCCAAAAAGTTACTCTTATATAGCTGCTTTTCAAGGCCCAATCTGACAGATGTCTTTGGTTTGACAACTTAACACTAAGGCTGCAGCACATGACTCCCTCCCTCCCACTCACCCGCAAGACTGAATCATTCCTCCTCGAAGAATGCTGGTCATGCTTTGACACCAGTGTTTGGTAAATAGTAGCAACATCCATGGGAATGTACACATAGACCCTCTTCTTCTCACACCAAGAACAACACACCAGCACACAGGTATTCCCTGCCCTGTCAAGGCTCACTGACCAACAATTGAAATGCTGCTTTTGAATGTGGGCTTGTGTGTGCAATTTGTTGGCAAGTGAGGTGGACTTAACTGTTCCTTTTCCACCCCTCCCCACCAACCCATTTACTATAAACACCTGTGTTTAGGGACGCTCCCTACTCCCCAATAAAAGGCTATATTTAGGTCCAGCTCTGTGTCCATCTGCCTGACCCATCTATCCGTCAGATCAGAAAGAAATCCTCTACCATGTATCTGTCGCTCCAAGCCCCTGTCATCTTTAGCCCCTACTAAATCAAACAGGGAGCTGAGTTTCCCCAAAAGCAGAAGGGGCTGCCAGAGCCATGTGAAGACCTGCTATACCCACACTGATGGCTGGGCAGCCAGATCTTTCTATGGATGTAGGTGTGAAAATGCAAAAACATCCTTCACGATATTACCTGAGATGACCGGCATTTTTTTTTTAAGATGAGCTGAATGAAACCACTGGTTACCTAGCAACAGGCATGCAGCAGAGGCTACCATTAAAAACAGCTTAACTGTTATTTAACTGTTGGGCAGAAGAAATGTACCAGTACTAATGTCTGAGTCATCTTGAGTTGTTTGATTTTATTGTGGACTAATGGAGTCTTGATTGGGTAAGAATTTAGTCGATTGTTATTTTAAAAATCAGAGTATCTACATGAGTGCATTACACTCAGAGACAATAATACAATTTGATAGATATTTCCATTTCAATCTACAAATCGATTAGTTTAAGAATTCATACAGCTGTTAATGAATTCCTTTAGTTGAGAAAAGCCTCAGCAGGGACAATGGTTGATATAGTGGCTCTTTACTCTACAGTTATATCGGTGGATGAAGGTTGTTTGTCTTGAGCAAAGTGCTTAATAGTGACTATAACAAGAAGGTTTTGGATTAAACTTCTTGGCTGTCTGGGATGAAATCAGCTGAGTGAGTGGCAGCGTTCTAGACTGTAAATCTATAGTGGTGGGTGGGTAGTAGGTTGTCTTGTGGCATATCTTTGTGGCTCCCCACTGGTTAAGGCATGAGATGGATGAATGGCAGCTGAGGCATGGAGTCTGTTGGCTCTGCCATGCCCACTGGCAAAGATGACAGGTTAAACGTGGTTTATTACAAGCTTGCTAATACATAATCTCTACCTTTTTCTCTACTGCTCAGAGCAAAGCCAGTTGTCTGCTTGTACAGATAACAAGCAGATACCGTGCAGAAATTGGGTAGTTCGGGAACTACACCGTGGTTTAAATATGCTTCATAACAAAATCAGTTACTATCATAATAATAATATCAGAGTTAAGCAAATTTGCCTTTGTCACAGGTAAAAGTTGTTGAAATTGTTAAAATTTTATTCCGTGTTGTTTAGAGAAAGAATTTAATCATGTCAATACTCAGTTATTGAAAATGTTAGTGCTCAGATTTGGTTTTAGCTGTGGATAAAGCTGTGTTGTTGACCAACTGCTTCATTCAGCACTATGCTGCACCAGATTGTTTTGGAAGTGTTTTGTTACTGGAGCATGACCTCATTGTCTCTAATGTGCAAACTCCCTGGAAGAAACACACTGAGAAATGTGTGAAATATGTCTAAAAAATATGTGAGAAGTTTCTTTCCCCAGTCAGTCATTTTCATCTTACTAATGTCTGCTGCCTTATCAGTTTACAATATATGTACTAACTGCAATATTTCCTCTCTCTCTCCCACCTTCCGTCTAGCTGGCCGATACCCCAGTTGGAGCCCAGTCAGATCAGGTTGATAGTGTACCAGGACTGTGAGAGGCGTGGCCGAAATGTCCTCTTCGACTCCAATGCCAAAAAGAGGGGAGCAGAGGAAACCCCCATCACTGTGAGTCACATGTTTGTTTTGTGTGTGTGTGTGTGTGTGTGTGTGTGTGTGTGTGTGTGTGTGTGTGTGTGTGTGTGTGTGTGTGTGTTGTCATCTGGAGAAAAGACAGTTCCTGGTCTTGTTGTAATTCCAGGATTCAACTGATGCAGCAGCCTATCTACCCATCTTTTCAAATGTCTGAAACCTTCCTTAAATGATTCCCTAATAGAAAATAAGATGTTAGTTGCACTGCTAGATACATTTTCATTATTGATTCATCTACAGATTATTTTCTCAATTAATCAATTAATTGCTTTGTCCTTGAAAGGATAAAAAATGGTGTTCACAGTTTCTCCGAGGCAACACTAATGTCTTCACTTTGCTTGTTTTGCCAGACTTAGAGGCTAAAATGATTAAGATATTCAATTTATTGTCAAATGTAACAAGGAAAGACAGCAAATCATCACATCTGAGAAGCTGGAACCATCAGATGTTTGGCTTTTTGCTTGAAGAATGACTGAAACAATTAATCGATTATCAAAATAGTTGCCGATTAATTTTCTTTCGGCTGACTAATCGATTCATCGACTTATTGTTGCGGCTCTAAATGTATCTAATACAGTTACGAGATTACAGTTGTTTCTTTTTTTGTCCAACTGAATCAAGGGTAGCATCTAAATGTCTCAAGCTTGGCGTTCTGTAATCTGCAGAAACTTTGACCTTCAAAGTTCACAGACCACAAGAATAGATGAGCAACGATAAGAGCGGAGAGACGGACATAGGCACAATCAGAGAGAGAGTCACATAGGCGTGACATGCAACATAAGTCATGTGACTGTTTCATGATGTTCAGAGGACACAAGCAGCACCTTTAACCTGCGGGACGCCTCACTGCTTTAGTGAGGCGTGTCCAGAATTTTTTGTTCCATTTGAGATGGATGCTATGATCATTAAAAAAAATTGTATTCAACTTCTTCAGCGTAACTGGGTTAGTCACAAAAACTAGTTGTGCGAGTGCTTCTTAAGTTTTGTTTCCTTTGCGTTTCTTAAACAAAAGCCTGGGTCTCCTTTCGACACGATGGATTCCAAAAAGTCTTGAGATCAAATTCTCAGGAACTTCTCAGGGTGAGGATGCCCTGAAGGCAGATATAACCTTAAAAACCTGACAGTGTGTCACACAGGTAGCGTACGTATGTGTGTGCGTGTCAGTTAAGTGCATGAGGCTTTGACCCCCTTGGCAGCGTTGGTAGATTGTAAAAACACCTATCTTAACCAGTCAGACACAATGATTGAAACAGTTTTACTACAGCATATCAGTGTTTATCAGGGTGTGTGCAACAAAAGATATTACACATTTCAATTATGACTTTTGACTAGCAGCTTCAGGTGTATGGCCTCTCCCATCCTGTGATACACAGTCACCTTTTTTTTTTTTTTTTAGTTCCATTTTGAATAACATGCCTAATATTTTCATAATGCTGCTGTGTGTTCCTGTCTGACCCTGACCGGTTTGTTCTGGTGCTCTTATCTCCAATAATAATAGCCTCAGCTGACAGCCCATGTGTAAGCAGCATTCTTTCATCCTCACATGACAGCCGTGTCACTCGCTGTCTGACTGTCTTTCTCTCTCCGCCTGTCTTCGTCTCTCTCTCTCTCTCTCTCTCTCTCTCTCTCCGGTCTGGTCTCACTCGCTCTAAATTTTCCTCCTCGTTCTGTATCCACCTTTTTTCAAACACTGCTGCTTCTTTGCCCCCTCTGTGTTTCTTTCTCTTTTGAATCTGTCTCTCTTTAATGTCCTGATTGCTGTCATTTGCTTCTCTAAATTAATCTGGTTATCTTCGTCTCTCTGTAACCTTCTTAGATCACTCTCTACCCCTGTCTCTCTTTTCCTGTCTGCCTCTAACTCTTTCTCCTAATCTACCCATTTCTAATCTCTCTTTCACCCTTTAAAGTCTTCCGCTCTTTCTAGATCTCTACCTCTTCTACCTTTCTCACTGTCTCTGTTTCTTCAGCTTCTCACTCCGCACTCGGTGTCTGTCTCTCTCTCTCATCCTCCCCCTCATTCTCACCTGTCTGTTTCGCATATATTTTTTTTGCTTCCTCTTTGTCCAGTTTCTTTTTCTACTGACCAGGTTTTCCCTGCCCTCTTCCTGTGATGCCTCACTCTCTCTTGTCTGTCTGTCTGTCCGTCTGGCTCATCATCACGTCCACAACGCAGAAAAACACACAGACACACACTCACCTCCTGCTGACTTATGTCACCCTGACATTGGAAATAGGATTGCCTGTTTTCTCAACATTCTCAACTCATACGTGAGGATTAAATGAAGCACTACAGTTGGATTGGACCGGTGCCATATATACAAACACAATAAGAAGAGTTATGCAGTGTGCATGTGTGTGTGTCAGGGGTGGGGAGTTAATGCAATGTGTTACTTGGGCCGGTGTCAATATTTTTGGTGCAACCTGGATTGTTGCCAGCTACTGTGTGACTTCTATCACATGATGGCTTTTTTTGTATGTGTGTGTGTGCTTTGGGGTTGTTTTTGTTTGTTTGTTTGTTTGGTTTTTTTTGGTGAACTCAGAGGATTTTATTTTAAGGCGAGATCAACAGCAGGAACAAGCAAAACACAGAGAGAATCAAAGGATCAAGCAGGAGACAGACAGAGATGCATGGGTGAGAAAGAGTTAAGAATGAAGAAAAGAAGAAAGGGAGGGGAGAAGGAGAAAGAGACAAATCTGATCCAGGAAAGAAAAAGATGTAGTAAGGGAGAGAAAGAAAGCAGCAGGCAGGAAAGAGAGAGGGATGAAGTTGGTGTGGTGGAGGGAGAAGGAGGGAGGGAGGGAGGGAGGGAGGGAATGATTGCAGTGCTGCTCGCTCACGAGTTCCCGAAAGAGTCATATGACTGGCAGTCACATGCTGCTGGCCTCTGTGTACATACCTCACACTGCACTGCAGTGGACACACACACCCATGTACACACACACACACACAAACACACGCTTGCTCAGAATCAGAGTGGCTTCATTAGCATGAGTATGTGTATGTGTGTGTGTGTTTTACAAAATCCCTAATATTAATAATAGGGAATAGAGAATATACAGAGCATGTTGCATACATGTCTGCAGTGTTTAAAAAAATGTACTTTAAAAGAACAGAATGAAGAAAAACAATATGCCTTCTTCCTTTCAGCCTTTCTTCCTTCTGTCCTCTCTTACATTGACAGCAACAGTGGTTTCAAGTGAGCCATTACCAGAGCCTGGCTAAAAAGCGCTCACACGTACACACGTACACACACACACACACACATACACCCTCCCCCTCCCCCTCCCCACCCTCCCAAATGCATTCCTCTTGAATAGGCTGCCAAGTTAAGAAGGCACATGACACAGGCTGATTGAGCTCTCATTGCTTTTAGTTTGCTGTTTACATAAGTGCCTCTGGATTAGGTTTCTGTGTTTTTTTGACCTGAACTCAACAAAAATGTATTTATTTTTTCCCATCAAGATGTTTATTTGATCTGGACCAATGACCTTTTTATGTTCTGGACTGTTTAAAATGTCGTGCCATCAGAGTGAAATAAGATAGAAAATGTGACTTTTTTTTATAGGTGAAGTGTGCTCTCAGCCTGTTGCTCTTATTATGTTCATGTTAGCAGAGGGCGAGGCCCTCAAAACTGAAATCCTCCTGCCATGAAATCCTTTTGACTTTGGTGTTATCTGTTCCCACGTGTATTGGCTGCTCCCGCGTGTATGGGCGCTAACCTTTTTAAGATATAAACACATGAACTTCTGCATCACTCTCGCTGATTTTATGTTCCTGTGCTCAAATAGCTAAGGTTTCCAGCTGCTTTTACAAGTTTAATACCAACCAAAAACAACTGTAAAAAGTTTTGCTGTGGCTGCTGAATGTTCCTAGTCAAGAGCAGAATTTCTTTTGGCTTCTTTATATTTGAAATGAAAATAAAACAGCTCTACTTGGCTAATGAAACAGTGGAAGTGGCTGATGTGCTTCAAACTCCATCAGCTTTCTATGTCTCCAGAAGCTGCTAAAGATTGTTTACATCTACTGTATAAGCTCATTTTCCATATGGTTAAAAAAGAGGATTGGTTCTTTAAGTGAATTGAGTTTAATATAATTTTTGATGTAAGTTGAACCTCACACAGAGTAAAATGTGGCCTGCGAGCTTGTGTTCATAGAATTTGGCCTGACTCAGTTCTACTATATTTTATGTTTTGACTCCACAGAGCACTGAGGGCCAGGGGAAGATGTTTGGGAAATGCTGCCAGCTCCGTCCTACAGGAGGCAGCAGCAGTTCCTTGGACAGCTCCTCCTCCTGCACCTCCGAAACCAAGGAAACCAAGGAGCAGGGCCTCCGCTTCCAGGTAACACACATAGACCGAGACTGAGACATCCATGCAAAATTTATTTACCTCTCGGCGATCACGCACATTCATACCCACACGTTCAAAGCGTCTCTTCTTCTCTCCTCGCCAGGGTTCGAGGTGTTCATCCGATGTGGTGATGCTGGGGGAAATGATGTTTGGCTCCGTAGCCATGAGCTACAAAGGCTCCACATTAAAAATCCACCAGATCAGGTAAGAAGAATAGGGGTGCATCACATCAGATAGTGATTTTTTTGTTAGTTAAAATTTGATGAATCTCAGGATTCGGTGGTAGTTAGATTTTCATTACTGAAAACAATGAAAGTACAGTAAATTTAAGTAGAAGGGAAGGAGACCAGAGGAACAAGAAAGGAAAGGAGAAGTTGTGAATTGATGAGGAAGAGACAAATGAAGTAGGATGTGAAAGACACACAAGCACATGAACTGAGAGTACATGCTGATGATCTTTGTCCCTGCTTTATCATCATATCAGATCGCCACCTCAGCTGATGCTGAGTAAGGTTTTCACCGCCAGGACAGGGGGCAGTGTGTACGGCAGCCTCAACACGTAAGCACACATTCGCCCATCAACACACACACACACACAAACACACGCTCTGTTTCCTATGGCAACTTCTTCCTCAAGGCAGCACATGCAGATATTATCTCATCTTTTTCTCTCCCCCTCTCCATCTGTCCCAGATATGGTACATACTGTATTTATGTCAACGAAGGATACTGTCTCTCTGTCTGTCTTTCTGTCCCTCTTCATTGAGTTGATCACTTTTTTTTTGTCAATCATTTTTTTATTTTTTCAAATTTGCATACAGTATAATCATGAGGTTGGTACATACCATAAATCACCCCCAAAAATCTTATGAGTTACTCTTGGTTTTGTGTCTTATGTCGCACAGGTTACAGGACAGCCTGGAGTTCATTGGACAGGACAGCAACACCTTAAGGCCTGATCAAAACACTGGGCCCAACAGTCTGCTCGGGAACATAGGTAACCACAGCAACCCAGTGCCACACCATACCTTCTTTAGCTACAAATTATAGACTCACTGTAGTGTCTTAAAGGATATATAGAGCATGTTTGGCTACATATTAAGTATGATGCACATCTGATTATGACAAATATTATTTTGTAAGGATGATGATTGATTTATTTATGTTATTCAGTAAATGACACTGCTTATCTCTGAAAAACTTAATGGAGGGACATTGGCTGCTTAAAATTGTGAATACGAGCTATAGATATGTATATGATTAAATATTGAAGTTCACATTTTCTTCATCTTATTATATAGTTGAAGTGCCTCTGCAGGACTGCGAGGTTGCAACAGATTTTGTTTGTCTCTTTCTGACCCTTTTACCATTCCTGTTTGAATACAAACCAGGCTGGATAGACTCTGCCAACAGCTCTCCCTCACTGCTCCCCTACACTGAGATGGTGAACAGTTGGAAAACTTTAAAACTGGTCTTGCAAGCACAAGTTTTCTTGGCAAACTAGCAGAATTAACTGTTATCTAATCAAACACTTGTAGCAGTATATCTCTGCTGTGACTCATCTGGTGCTTCCCTGAACCTCATGATGACTGTGGTTGTTACTGGTGGTGAATCAAGATTAACATAAATGTAAAAGTATGAAATTCTCCTAATAGAGAGAATAAGAGAGAGAACTGTTGGCAAATTCTATCCTTTTGTGCATTTTCTCTGTCATCCTCACAGAAAAAACAATAAACATCTAGTTGTACATATCAGAGATATAAAGCCTGTCATAATTGATTTGTTTGATTAGCTGGGTTTTCTGTGAGTGATACCAGCCTTCTTGTGTGTCTGTCTGTCTGTCTGTCTGACTGACTGACTGACCTACAGATAATGGTCATTATTCCATTCCAGACTAAAAAGCTCCTGTAACAAAGTTGTTTTCTTTCGGATGGTCTGACGTTAGGAGGCTACCAGCTTTCCTCCTTATTCATTCACTAACCATTGTTCATGTTTTTTTTTTTTTGTCTTTCTTCCCTCCTTCTCCCTCTTTTCTATTCCATGTTTTTGTTTGTGCCGCGCAGGATTTTCTCAGCTCTGCAGCCCTCGACGGGCCTTCTCTGAACAGGGCCCTCTGCGTCTTATCAAGAGCGCATCTTTCTTTTCAGGTTGGCGCTTAAAACTGGCCATGACTGGCATGTGCCAGTTGCATGCATGTGTGTAGTAGGTTGTAGTTGCGGTAGTAGTGGTCGTACCAGCCTCGACTCTCTGCGGCTGCATGCCTGTGTGGTGATTCTTGCAATAGAAGTGGTAGCAGTAGTGATAGCATGCAATATCACAGCATGTCTGCAAATAACTCGGGTCAGATAGTAGCTGTAGAGATATTTATTTTAAGGGGCTTCCCGCCAGATACATTTGGTATATTCTTCAAAAATGGGTTTGATGAATTTGATTTAGTTAATTTGGGCAGGTGAGAATATTTGTATTCAAATTGAAGCAGCATCAAATAACAGTGAAAATGCAGTTCTCTATCCCACTCCAGGACACTTAAAATTGCTAGTGAACCTAAACAACACAAGCTGCCTTCTAGTAAATCTCAGAGGAAATACGTATGCCTTTTTAAAAACTTTCCTTTCGTTTATTTTGCGAATAGCAGTGTCAAATAAGATGACCTCACCCATCGGCAATCAAGTTTTTCTCAAAGAAATCATAAAATATATCTGTTATTATTATCTGACCTGAGCTTGCAGGTGTATTAGGCATGCAGAAATGGTGTGCATGGGTACTCACAGGTGTTGGTGGTTGTAGTTCAAAGACTTTGCAGTTCATTTTCCTCCTCATTGATCTTCACTAACACACTTTCACTAACTTGTCATCTTTGACAGTGGCTGTAATACAATGGGCAATAATTTAAGGCTCTGTGTGCATTTTAAGCATCAACTATGACAATTTTCTGCTATTTAGTTGCCTGTTTTTTAAGCTTTCTTTTTCTTCCTTATAAACCTTTAATGATTCAGTCAAAATTACCTGAGCATGCATGCAGTCATACAGGAACATCCATACAGTTACACACAGTTACACAGTCTGCTGTGGGCCATCGAGCAGCTCCCCTGGACCAGCTAGGGGGGGGAATGCCTTGTTCAAGGGCACCTTGGCAGTAGTTGCTGAAGGAAAGAATAGTTAATTACTATTCTGCTTACTATGCTGAACTTTTCTCAGCGTGTGTAAACAAGTAATATGTCAATCACAATCCCACTTCTTAAAATGCCTAGTATGGATGGCAACAGTGTGGAATTTACCAATCATCGCTGCCAGTGACAGTGACACACGCTGCCTGCTCTTTATAGCCTAGGACCTGTGTGATAATATCATTTGTTTTCATATCAGTAATATAAGACCCTGCATGGCTACTGCAGGGAGTATTACTTTAAACCTTGCCCATGAATCATCACTGTAAAGAAACGGACTGAATTCTCTCCCGATGAGCTCTTAGATCAGCTCTATGTTTTCCATCGAGAAGAGTAAGTACCGATTCTGTTTACTCTGATCTGGGTACTGATTTTCCACTGAGCACATTTACTGGAAAGAACAGATCAGACATCTACACCAAGTCTTTAAAGCAAATGTATTTTGCGTATTTCACTTTCAATGTCCAACTGACTCTTTAAAAGAGCAACTTTTGAGTGCATTAATAGAATAATGCTATCATTCATTATATCATGCTGATCAGAGAGTTCCTTTGCCAGAAATATTCAGTGGTTACTCCTCCCTTCCTCTCTTGTATTGTGGTTAAACCCCTGCCCTTTCTGTAGTGAAGCGGTGGTGAGTTTTATAAAAAGAACCTCTGCCTGCGCCATGCTGCCATCTCACAATCCTGTTTAGGGCACCCTTAGGTTGGCATGGCGTGTAGCTCTGTCAGTTATGCAATGTTGGAATGGACACAATATGCCACTGGAGCGCACAGTCACACACAGACACTTAGATGTCTTGCAAAAAAAAAAAACCCTCACGTTGACTTGCTCGTTAATCATCTCAGCCTGAACTTTGCTTTCAACTGCACATTTAAATTTTGCATTTGTGGTTTTCTCACCTCTTTGCTGTGTACAACATTGACATTTCTCCCATTTTACCTCCAAAGTGTTGAAGAGTAGGACATTTGAGAACCAGCAAACAGGCTTGCTGACATCACATATTATGGTGTCTGTGATAAAAAGTTCTATCAAAGGTGTAGCAGCTGTTGTAGATAGTGAAAGAGAGTGAGTCAGTAAGCACGAGCCTTTTACAACAGTAGTGCTTTTGCTTTTAAGACTTCCTATTTTTGGTGTAACAAAACAGAGGGTACACTTAAAGCATGAGTATCAGTCAGTAACATCTATTTAACAGTAGAAATCAGTCCAGCATTTGCTTGTGTTTGGTCCCTTTAGAAACGAAAAAATTTGCCCCATGTAGTGACCTCACATGTAGAAGTTGTAGTTTCTGCTTAACTTTTCTGCTACATTAAACAGCCATTTCAAACATTTTCAACCTCATCTTTACCGTATGTACTTTGGGACCCATCACACGAGGTGATGCAGTAACAAGAAAAACTCCTGATTTGAAATACCCACTTGTGTCTAGTAAAAAGAACAAAATGCAGTCCTTTTGGGACTAATTGAGATTATCGTGCTACAGCTCTACCAGGCATAGATGCTGAGAATGTGAGGGATACAGCAGAGAACAAAAGGAGAAGCATTAACCTCTGTATTTGTCTGTGGACGATAAGAGCACTATAAGGCTCTGGCTTTGTGGTGATCCTCAGCATGCCTGGTGCTCCATTATGTTAATCATATTGGTCTGTTTCTCACAGGTTGTTTTTTTTTTTTGTCTGTCATCCCTCTCATTCCCGCTCTTTTCTTTTCCCTTTATTTTCTTCCTTCTCTCTTCTCTGTCACCCATCTGCCCTCTCTCTAAACCTCTTCCCTTTACCCTTAACCCAACTCTTCACTTTCACCCCCCCCACCTCTCTGTCGTCCTCCTCCCTTCCTCTAGGCCACAGTCACCCCATGGACATGCCTGGCCGAGGGTTGTACGACGAGAGGGACAGCGGCATCGCCAGGTCAGGTAGGTTAATGAGACTAGAAGCCAAAGCCTGGATTGACCTACAGCTGAGCTTTGAATTGGGTTTACATTTATTCTCGTCAAGACCAAAGAGGACAAGAAACAGAGAAGATCAAGTCTATGTCAAGAAATTATTGGACTGTTACACACAGTTTTCTGTCATCTTCTTGTTACCTCAAACCACCATAGGTTCCTGTAAATGTTTTTGATTTCTGGCTTTTTCTTTTTTGTTCCCCAAAAGATGAGTGATGCAACTAACAAGTTTATTTTTCAATCACTTCCCGGGTGGAAGTGGTCGACCTGCTTTAACTTCACTGTTGAGGTCGAGAGCATGAACAGTTATACAAGCACAGGTCCAGTTAACCGACTTAAGCTGCATATTCACTAATGTGGCATGCAGGCACACATGCACACAGTTTTCCATTCATTAAAAATGACCCGTAGGTGCATGTGGATGGAAATAAAACCTGGGAAAGCTGAGAGATGCAGGGTAAGGGAAATCAATCCTCCCTCCGCTGCTCATCTTTCAGTTCTGAAAAGTTTGAAGTATTTTGACGTAAAAAAAGAGAGACAGATTATCATGTAGGGATGGAAGAGAGTGTGGAGGTGTTTAAAGGGCCTCCGGGGTCCGGAAAACGTTGTGCAATGGAAACTGACCCCTGTCTCCCCTACGCTGCCCCCTACCCTCCCCCCCTCTACAAACACCACCATGTCCCACTGGCATGACTGGTACGAGGGGAATTGTGCTTTCTGCTCAAACCCGGGTCACATGCAGAGGATTAAATATAGCAGCTCTCAAAACCTGCTACTAGTAAATGAGCTTCTAATTCAAGCCTCATCCTCTCATCTCCACCTCCCCACTGCGGTAACTGACACACACACACACACACAAATACACACATGTCCCTCTGTAACACGCAATCTCTTCCAGTCCACCTCTCTCTCCTTTTACTATATCTCTATTGCTGCGTCTTCATCCAACCCTAGCACAATATTCTCTTTTTACTTCAGACATACACTCATTCACTCATCTCCTAAACTTATCTGTCTTTATCTCTTCACACACACAAGATCACACAGAGTATAAATGGTTCATATGACCATTGATCAGTGCCCGCTGCCTGGGCTGTAAATAACCCCGTGATCAGGGCTTGTATTCAGTGTGTGTGTAGGTGGTCATTATCGTGCCAGCCTAGTGTAAAGCCAGGTTGTCCAACAACAGCAGCAGCATGTGACTGTTAGCAGGCAAGCTGATATTAGATCTCATATGAAAGCTAGCTCCAGTAATTAGGGACTATATGTGGGGGAAAGAGGACAGAAGGCTGTGTGTATGTGTGTGTGTGTGTGTGTAGATGTTTGTGTTTTTGTGTATCTTTGTGTTTTGTGTCCTGTACTTGTTTGCCCTTTTTCAACCTCTTTTCTTTGTCTCACTATGAACAGTTATTGTCCTCCAGATTTCTGTCTAAGTCTGTGTGTGTGTGTATGTGTCTGTGTGTGTTTGTTTGATGTGTTGTTCAGAATGAGTAACCCCACACACTTGTCTGACTCACTCTTGTCCCTTTTCTCTTCTGTCATCCACCATTCCCTCCGTCTGTCCCCTACTCCCTTCTGTTCTCCTTCTCCTCATTTCTGCTCTCTTCATTTCTCTTATATGCTCTCTTAAACTCTGTATATCTACTCTCCTCTCTTTTCCTCTCCTCTCCATCTTCTATCCACCTCCAATCCTTCCCTCCACCCCCCCCCCCCCCTCGTCTCTCCCTTCAGCTTCTCTGAGCAGCCTGTTGATCACTCCCTTCCCATCTCCGGGCTCCTCCTTGAACAGCAGCTGTGCATCTAGCTACCAGCGGCGATGGCTCCGGAGCCAAACCACCAGCCTGGAGAACGGCGTCTTCCCTCGATGGTGAGACACATACATACATTCATGCAAACCTGTGCAAGTTACATGTCAAAACACATTTTGCACAAATTAGTGTGTATTAAAATAATGGAAATGGCACATATTGTCTGTAAATGCAGTGAAGAACAACTATAGAGAGATGGGTCTTTCTTTGATTGACACTCAAACGAGCAAACACACTCAGAGAAGGAAAAGTGACGCTTAGGAGAGAGCAACAAGTGTTACAGATCTGTGGTCTTTTCTGCACAACACACACAGTCTCTCCCATTAGCTAACCCTCCTCCATCTTTCTTCCCTGTTCAGGGCCTCTGTCAGGCTTTTGTAAAGTTTATCCTGCTAGGACTTCCTCAGAATCCAGCAGGCAGCTGGGAAAATGACACACACTGCTGCTATGCACTAATAACTGCACTCACAAACACACACTCAGTACTGTGACTAGACAGGATGCTGTGTTGGCCTGTCACTGTAAATGCAGCTGTCAGCCTCTGAGTGCTCTAATCTTCCTGGCGCTCCAGTTGGGCAGCACCAAAACATTTGTTTACCAGCTGCAACAGTAAAAGATACTAGGATTAAAATTCTCTTTTTATATATTTCAAACAGTTAAAAAATATTGGTGGTATGGAGAATATTTACTGGTTATATCCAAGCAGTAGTTAAAAATATTTACCTGCTGCTAAAGCACAGGAAAGCATAGGAGGCCATAAACAGTTTTCTAACTAGTTGTTTTAACATGTAAGGTAATATATATGGTAAGATCAGACTTTGATCTCCATAGATTTACATGTCAAGTAAACATTTAGAAGTTTGAGCAGTTGCACACATATTCCAGCCATTAGAGGGCATTAATCTGTGGCCTGTAGTAAACTCCTACTGTCCTACCCTGTCCTGATCAGGTCGGTGGAGGAGAGCTTCAACATGTCTGACGAAAGCGGGGGACCAAGCCTGGGCGTGGCTCGGAAGAAGAAGATCGCCATCGGGGTCATCTTCATGCTCTCCCCCAACCCTGAGGAGAACAACCGCTTCCAAGATTTCTTTTTCTCCCACTTCCCTCTTTTTGAAAGCCACATGAACAAACTCAAGAGCGCCATCGAACAGGTGAATTAATGTGTATGACTGTGATTTCAGACCAACTACAAGTTACAGTATATTTGACAAGAGTGGAACTTTTTCTTGATTTCCCTTTTTGTGTTTCTTTAAATGATGTTGACATGAGTATTTATGCACTCCAAAGATCAATATTTTGATGTGTTAGAGGTTTCTTTCTCTGTTTTTCTATGTTTTTCAATGAGAGATCACTCACATTTGTGTTCTTGATCACTTCCCTGATTGACATTGTAAAGCTAAGCCTGTCAGTGAAATCTATTTAGCAGTGAAATATGAATAGAACCCAAAGTCAAACCTTACACCCTTTGCTGTTGTAATGAACAGAATTGCTGTCAGATTGACCGGTCAATGGTCATACTTTGTGTATCTGTTTACTGGTGTCAACGTCAGAGCCCTGGGATACTTCCAATTTTACCCTCCATCCGCTGCCCGCCCCCCCCCCGCCCTTGTCTCCCTCACATTCCTTGCTCCACCTTTCCCAACTTTGTTCTTCAGCTTCAGTGCCAAATATCTAAAAGTGCATGTGTGTTGTGTCATTCCCAAGGCCATGAAGATGAGTCGTCGGTCAGCTGATGCCAGCCAGAGGGCCTTGGCTTACAGCAGAATGGTGGACAGCCTCAATGACTTCAGGTAGGGCAACAACTCACGTTTATTCACTATGACACAGAAAAAACATCATAAAAAGATGTTTTTTTGTTTTGTTTTTTTCATGTAATTTCTCCCACCAATCTTGCAAACATGACATAAACTCTGATGTTTTTGTTGAAACACCTCACAACATGGTAGACTCTTTGCCTTTAATAGGGAGGGCATCACATAGTGTCTTACTTAGTGTAGTGACTCTGTGTAAAAAGGTGAAGGTAACAGATGTGAGGTGATCACATACCAGTCATTCATGCGGTGCTGAGGTGTCACAACAATCAATAATTAGTGAATATTCACTGCGGTTCATGTGTGAAAATAACATAATGCTAAACAGTCTGTGCTCTTCTTCATATGTTCATTTTTTAACTCATTAAAAATGATTAATTATAAGCATACCAAGCCAAGTAAGAAGTTGAAATGTTGAAATATAAAGAGTAAAAGAAAGGAGGAACACACTGTTTCCTACCTGTCTTGAGCAAACCCTAAATGTTGCATGATAGCTGTGGTGCATGCTGGAAGTTATTGCTTTAGGGCTTTGGTTGTGTTTGGGGAAGCATATGTAACAGTGTTAGAAGCTACTAGTTACATCTCATCTCTGCAGCACAGCTATCATGTATAATGCTTTATTAAGATGATGCTTTATTAAGGCTTTTTAGAGACACTGTTTCCTGTCTGTGTGCATGTGTGCGTGGGTGAGACATGCTTGTCAGTACTGTATGAATGTTCGGTGCTCATAAAACACACAAACATATTTTGTGTGCACACATGCATGCCTGACTCCACCATTACTTTCACTTGCCACACACACACTGGCAGGCAGTTCCCTGTCTGAGGTCCCCTCACTGCTGCAGTCATATGCCTGTTGGCAGCTGGCCACAGCAACCCAAGCCTCCTGAGTGGCAACCCTATCTACCTCCATACACTGGCCACGAGCACCAGAATAGTAAATACTATCCAAGTGCCAGCAGAAGGAACACTATTTCCTGGGACAAACAAAATATCTGTAAAATCTCACCTTCAGACAGCAGCTAAATATAAATGTAGCCACCTTTGCCATTAAGAGGTTTTGACTTCATGGAACATTACAGAAACAAACTAGAAGAATTTCCTTTCCTTGACGATGATTCTGCTTTGACGTAGTTGGAGGGCGGGCACGCACACGTAGCCACGCATGCTGGCAAAGATAAGCTGCGCACTTAGCAAAGGCATGTGTACATGAAAGTCACACCAGCCTATATTGGGTTTATGTTAGGGTTTGCAGTTAGAATACAAGCAGGACTACTGAGAAAAGCTAAACACCAGGGTTACGAGTCTAATTTCAACTTTTACACATGTACAGTACATAAAAATATTAGTGCACTTATCCCTCTCTGAAGCACCTCAGATAATAGATGCACCAAATGGCAAGCCAACAGAAAATGTTGCCCTCTAAAGCCTGATAAGTGCTTCAAAGTTGTTAATGCAGCATTCATGCCCATGCAACATCTCACTAATAGTGATAAATCAGAAATACTTATAGATATCAACATTGATAATTTCATACAAATAAAATGCCTCCTCTCTTTAAAAGCCAAAATAATAGTGATATGAACCAGAAAATTTAATTGACCATAACTGTGCAGCCATAATGAAGCAATATGTGCGAGGCTCTTTAAATTCTCATGAAAGCGCAGCACAAAGTGAAGCCAAAAGTCATTGATGATGTCAGAAATGTTTGAATTTGTGCCCTCCATAGTGAGGTAATTTAAATCTGTCACATCAGCCTGACACAGTTTATTTCGCATCACAGCCACGCTCTTTAAAGTTCACCTGAACAGCTGCTGCAGTGAAGCCGAGACTAGATCTCCTACTCATCTAGCGCTGGCTCGGGCCTCTCAGACCTCTGCCCGCTGGGGGTTTTCCATAGATGAGTGCACACCAGACACAGCGGGGTCAAGTGGGGCTTAAAAAGGCCACGGATAAGTCAACCCGTTTATAACACAGGAATGAATAAAGCATTATTAGGTCATTTGATGCTGCAGCCCAAATGATGGATCATCTCGGCTGCTCTGCTGACAACGAGATGTAAAGGGAGTCGGAGATATGTTTTGCATGTGTTGAGTTACAAGTGACATCAAGTCCATTCTGGTTTACCCTGCTGTACGCTGCTGTGGCCACTCTGTACTGTTTCTTGATAATGTGATTAATTAATTCTTGTCAGTCAAGCTCAGATTACTGCACTGTTGCTCTTGAAAAGGCTCGTTCCTGTTGAATGGATCAGTTCTTGAACAGAGAAAACAAGGCAATGCCAGTTTTTTAAACACCGGCCAACATTTAAATTTAAAATTTTAATCAAAATGATTATTTATTGTCTAAGACATAAACCACATTTTGTTGTGTAATTGTTTTTGGAAGACAGTCAATCGCATAACTTTCTGTGAACAGGCATCCTTAAACATGTCCATGACAAACTCCTCCTAACTGTCACACCGTTGATATTAATCTTGAGAGGGCAGGTTTAGGATTACAACACTAAACAGCTTAGTGAAAAAATAACTGCTTGCACCAACTGCAACATACCCATTTGATACTTTAATAAAAGGTTGCAAATACTGTTTTTCATCAATTAAAAAGTGGTTGATCACTAAAATTATGGAGTTGTTATGAAGGTCACTTTCTCCACCTGTGTTTCCTCAGCATTAATCCTGTTGGCATCTCCCCTTTCACTCCTTTATAGTTCAAAGAGGTTGAGAGTTTACTGCAGAATTAACCTTGTTTATGACCTGAAATCTCCTGTAGTTTCCAGTAAGACTAAATAAAGCCCGGGAAACAGCACAGGGTTTTTTTAATTCATTATCAGTAGGACCTGCAAAGTCCTACTGACAGATCAACTGGGGTGATAGCAGCTGAGTAAGGCAACAGGAAACAGTTTATTCCACTTTACTTTTGTAGTAGCTGTGTTTGCTGAAGATGGCATTATGGATTCAGTTTATATGTTTGCAAGGAATTGTGCCAAGAATTAGAGTGAGCAGTTAAAATAGTCTGAAACTCCTCATCCTCTAATAAAAACTGACATCTCCTTTTTTGGTGAACTGTACAGTTTTGCATTTTCAAACCCAGATTTTAACTCAGAATCCCTCAGCTGCAGTCCATATTCCAACTCTGATTAAAAACGCCTCATTCTTCACATTCCTCAGGCTGCAGAGATTCCCCTCTGCCCCTGTGTCAAAGCTTGGCCCCGAGCCGAGACATGCTCACCATCGCACCCCACGTCCCATGGAAACTCCAGTCCTTCTCAATGGACAAATGCCCCAACTGAACCACATACAGAAATATATACACACAAGCACACACACGTTGTACAGAGCAAGAGACAGAATTGTGGGTGTGTTTGTGTGCGCGCAAGTACGTCGAACTGTTACAAACACGCACACAATCAGGATCTCCCATGGCCTCAGTGCAGACAGCGAAGCTCTGTGAACTGAGATCTCTTTTGTTTACCCCAAGAGACAATAACGCGTTTGTGCTCTCTCTGTCTGTTTTCCTCTCTTTTCCCCTCCTTCCCTTTCATTTGCTCTCTCCATGCCTTCTCCCTCTTTCATCCCTCCCCCACTGTACCTCATCTCCAGGAATACCATCTGCGACCTCTACACCATGCCCCGGGTGGCCGAGCCCGTCTGGTTAACTATGATGTCCGGAGCGTCGGAGAAGAACCAGCTCTGCGGTCAATTCATGAGGGAGCTCTCCCTGCTGATGGAGCAGGCCTCCAAGAACCAGTTGAGTGACTGCTTGGACTCACACCTGTTCTGTCACTGAATTTCAATGTCACACGAGTTTAAGAAGTTTTATCTCATACTAGGATCAAGTGAATTAGATCAAAACGCATTTTTAAACACATTTATCATATCGCACAGTGGTTTTCAGCAGGTGTATGGCCACGGCAAAACAGCCAAACTCACTTCTTTCTAACTACTAACACTCAGCTCTTTTCATTTTCAAAGTTGTAGTCTTCATCTCCAACCGATGCTGCACTTGAGGCAGTTTATCAGACAAGCCACAAAAGGCTTTAAACTACTTTTTTTTTTAAACATGGAGAAGTACTCCCCAAGACCTGTACACATACTTTGATGTATTTCCCCTTTAAGAAAGCAGGCAGGAATGAAGCAAGCTCACAGATACAGAGAAGGAAAGACAGTACTCAAACATTAAGAAATGTTACACTTTCAGATAGTCTTTCCACATCTTTTGTTGGCTTGTACTTCCTGGAGAAGTTTATCAACCGAGAAACACATACAGATTCACACACACACTATTCGTTCTCTCTCCCGCATCTCTCCCTTTCTTACACTTAAACACACTCGCACACTGTGCATGTTTCACCCTCTTTGCATTTATTTGTCTGCCTCAGAGGGAGCAGTGAATGAGAAGCTCCCTGCCAGTCTCTAATTGCTTATTGTTGCTGTTACAAAGCCATGTCAAACCACTGCTAATTGTGCATATATGAATTGGTAGCAAGGCCTTTATTGAACATAGCACTCGTATTCAGCACACTTAATTTAAGTAGCATTCAGTACACTGGACTGAATTATTAAGCCAACATTTTTAGAAAGACATGTTTCTTTAATATTGATCACTGATTGACACAGTAGAGAGGAGGCCTATATCCAGCTTCTACACGTTGGAAGCTTCCATGCTCTTGTGAACACTGTAAAAAAAAAAAAAAAAAGTATTTTCTTTCCTGATTAATCTGACAATGAATAAAAATTGACAATTATTTTTGATTAACTGATTAGTATATGTCCAATACAAGTTCTCAGAGCACAAAGCGACATCTTCAAGTTACCTATTTTGTCTTAACAACAGTTCATTACCAAAATATATTTAATTTACAAAAGTGTAAAATACAGAAAACCAAGAAATGCCCATATGGAAGAATCTGACACCACACAATATTTGGCATTTTTGCTTGATAAATGACATAAATTAATAATTATGGCAATAGTGTTGTTTGTTTTTTCTGGAACCAGCAACAGGTTTTTATTTAGAAAAAATAAGATAACTATTTTAATGTAGGTTACGATACCAACCATGGCTACAGTCAAAAGAAAAGAGTGGAAATTATGATATGAGAAACAGAAGATCCATGTAAGAAGAAGACATCACAATATGGCCCACACATTTTTTTTAATGATGAGGATTGAGGAAAACTCTGAGGAATCGTGTATCTGTTAAAACATCCCTACCAGACTACATGGTCCAATTTCTCTTGTTCTAAATCACCATGAATAGTAACTGTGCATCTCCTAGGAAACTGTTGGTGTTTCTTTATCAGCATTACTTCTTAGTAATGTACTTAGTACTTAGAATGACAACCAACTACTTCTTCATGATGAGAATGATTCAAATGAAGGATTGTGTCTCCCTGGCAACCACTGGTGTTACTGTATCACATCATGTCTTTTCTGAGGCATCCAGTCAGTATTACCATGACTGCTGGTTTTGATGACTACCACAGTCACAACTGTGTTCTAGCACGTGTTTGAACTTGACCGCCATGACAGTGTTGAGTCATGGGACAGGAAAGGAAGTAGACGCTTGTGGTTAGGACTGAGAAGTGAATAATGCTGATAGAATGTGTGTGTGTGTCTTTATAAGTCTATGTATGTGTGTACTGGAAACAGTGGATACATAGTGTGTATGTGTGAACATAGTGACCAGTTAGGCTAAAAACGTCAGACCAAACCAAAGTTTTCCATACATCTGACCTTGCATAGGAAGGTCAGGAGGGAAACTGGGGAAACAAACCACTAATTTCTGATAAAATCCTACAAGCTAGGAAATACATTTTGGGATTCTCCTCTACTTTCTGCTGACCGACCTTTTATCTGATATTCCAGATTCCTCCCTGCGTTATTGACGGCCATCCTGACCAATCATCTGGCCTGGGTGCCTACGGTTATGCCCAATGGGCAACCCCCAATCAAGATCTTCCTCGAGAAACACTCCTCCCAGAGCGTCGACATGCTGGCAAAGACGCACCCCTACAACCCACTCTGGGCACAGCTAGGTGAGATGGTCAAACATAATCACACAGAAACACACAGAGTGAGTTGGACGCACCTTTGTATTCACTTGGGTGGTTGGGTAGTAAAATATAACTCTTGTTTTTAGTCTTCATCTTGGCTGAAGCTGCAACATGCCATTGTTAATCATTACAGCATGAAGACAAGTTGGAACTTGGCTATCTTTTCTACATGCAACTCCATTAAGTCATCAATCTTTGTTAGCTGTGTGTGTGTGTGTATCAGTGTCATGGATGTAGTGCAAGCCAAGTTTATATCATGTCTGTAGCAACATTTCACACAAAAGAAGAGATTTCAGATAAGATTTCTTTTTTTTTTCAAATCTGGAATAAAATGTAATGATACTGCAAATGTAACAGTGTGAAAACAAGATATCACTTGGATACTTTTTCACCCCTCATCTATACTGTTAAACTGTCTAAGTATATCCCTGCTTGATGAGAAGTGGAAACATCACATTGTCTTGCAGTGGGGCACATTGCATTAGTAGACATCCATAAATACACTGCTGTGAAAATAGTTTCCTGTTGTGGAAATAGCTGTTGATTTATAGGTGCACATAGTAAGTACATATATGCTATAAATAAATAGACATCTTTAGAGTACGTTGAGCCCTCAGCATTTTCACCTCAAGTGACATGGGAAAGATTCAGCGAGTGAGCTAATGGTGACACCTAGTGTTCGCAGCTGAGAACTGCAGAGCAGAGGATTGATTTGCCATGTGATTGAAGATTAAGAAAAAAGTAAAGATTCTTTTTTTATAAAACAAATGGTATTGTCAAAAATTTGTACAGATGTTATAGTTTTAATAAATAGGTTTATATATAATTAATATTACATATAATTGGGTAATTTGTGATATGTATCTTTCTCATATCTTTGTTTATTTCTCACCCAACTGAGCACACCACTAAAATATGAATAGTAGCAGTTTTATTTCCAGATCTTACAGTATAACACTACTGTGTTGTACTTCATCAAAGAAGATCTGTCCAGTGATGCTAATGCTTTTTGTCACTGTGTGTAGGTGACCTGTACGGGGCCATTGGTTCGCCGGTGCGGTTGTCACGGACAGTGGTGGTTGGTCGCAGACAGGAGCTGGTCCAGAGACTCCTGTATGTCCTCACCTACTTCATTCGCTGCTCTGAGCTGCTGGAGACTCACATGCTGGACAGCGCTGAGGATGAGGCCATTGTCATGCCTGGCTCCCTCATCACCACCTCCCTGAGGAAAGGAGAGGTGGAGGAGTCAGACTATGTCCTGGTTACTGTCCATAAACCCAGTGGGGACTACCTGTCCCAAGGGGTTCACAGACGGCAGACTGAGGCAGATGACAGCATCTACCCTTCAGACAACAGCCTCCAGAGCAGCACATATACAGACACTGATATCGAGCACGGCGCCGGGGAAACACCCAAGGAGGAAGATGAGGAGGATGAGGAAGACGAGGAGGACAGCAGTGAGAGTCAAGGGTCCAGGAGTAGTGTGCTTCACACGGGACACAGTCCTATTTTCAGAACTGCAGAAGCAGCTGAACCTGCAGAGCTGCACAGGGAGTCTAGCAGCCCGCTGGCCACAGAGGCCCGACTGGAGACGGTGTTGCGTGTTGGCTCGGCCTCCCCCAGTGAGCACGTTTGTGGGCTGGATGTAGATGCCAAGGGTGACGTGAAACTTATTGTCCCGTCCATACCCACAATCCTTGCATCAGGTCCATCCCCAGCTTCTGTCACCACAGAGGTTAAAACCTCAGGGATGGAAATTGGGATGGATGCAGGGATGGGGAACCAGCCCAACAAAGTGCTGGCTACTCGGCCTTTAGGGATCCCTCTGGAGAAGAAGCCCCCAGATAAGAATCTGGCTGCTGCATTGCCAGTACCTGGGATACTGGGGAGTGCTGTGACAGGGCCCATGGTTTTGAGTCTAGCAGAGGAGCCAGCAACAAAAGTCACTTTCCTCATCGGAGACTCCATGTCTCCTGAGTCGGACACAGAGAGCCGCAGAAGGAAGGTGGAGGAGGATTTCATAAAGCACAAGAAACACCTCAAGGACAAATATCTGCTTCAGCAGCAGCAGCTGCTGCATCAGCAACAACAGCATCATCAAGGGCAACATTATCAGCAGCTGCCGAGAGGAGCAGATTCAAAGACCAGCAACACCAGTGCATCAGAGGACCAAACCAAACAGACCAGGGCGGTTCCAGTCCTGCCGCGGGTGTCCACTAAGATGCCCCAGTTGAGTCCAAATTGTATGGATTTATGTGATTTTGATAAGTATTATGTCCTGGAGAACCCTGTGGAGACTAGAACTATAGACAATCTGGCCAAACAACAGGAGGCCAGCACCACGGACAGTATGCACAAAGACTTGCTGGACCCCTCAGGAGTCCCCCAACTTGGTGACTTGGGGAGTCACAGCTTTCAGGGCGCAGTTAGGGGTCAGGGTTTGGGTCTCTGTTTAGGTTCAGGCAGTGGTGATGTAGGGTCCATCAGGAAGGGAGACACCTTGTTGGATGTCCAGAGGAGGTGCAGGTGTGGGTCTACAGACTCTGCTGACACCTGCTGCTGCCAGGGCTATTGTGCTGAGCAGAACAAGGGCCTCATGTTGTCAGTCCCCGTTCCCCAGGATGGAAGCAGCAACAGCAAAGAGGACCAAAAGCGCAAGGAGATGCCTGTCAATGATTGGGAGATACCACGCAATGAGAGCTCAGACAGCGCACTGGGGGACAGTGAGAGTGAGGAGACAGAGGATTGGCAGGAGGAAGTGATGGTGCCGTTCCCAGGGTGAGTAGAGGACGCTTATTTCATTCACAGATGCACCTCGCAGACTTTCTCATCCTGTACACTAACAGTGAGCTGCCCTGGTATGAGGTGCAGTTCAGCATACTGTATATCGCTTGTAGCCAGTAATTCTAGTAATATTAATGGCAGGGAATAAGTGACAGTAACAATTTATTGTCATCATTGTCATATCTTATGTCATATGTTTGACCCACAGTTCAAAGCTGGTGGAGAACTACTCTAAGCCAAGCATTGCCAATTTTGGCCGGTCTCTGTTTGGAGGCTACTGCCCCACCTACGTGCCAGACTTTGTACTGCATGGGATGCCCAGCGACGAGAAGCTACGGCAGAGCCTTATGGCTGATTTAACCCATGCTGTTCAGGTAATGGACTGTGTTTGGATCTATTCTTACAGTTCCTTTATTTTTAGAACAAATTATTGCCTTATTACTGTCTTTTATCATTATTTAGAGGTTTGAGATATGCAAGATATGCATTTGAGATATGTGTCATTGGTTTAAATAACTGTTTTTGTCCTCTGCAGCATCCAGTATTGGATGAGCCTATAGCCGAGGCCGTCTGCATTATAGCAGACACAGACAAGTGGACAGTGCAGGTGGCCAGCAGTCAGAGACGAGCCACAGATGTCAACAAGCTGGGGAAGGAAGTCCTGGTGTCCAGTCTTGTCTCCAGTTTATTACAGTCCACCCACCAGCTCTACAAACTCAACCTTTCACCCAACTTTGTATGTAACACTTTTCTATAATGTTTGTAAAAGAAGTGGAATAGGTTTTATACCTTTTTGTAGTAAAGATGCTATTCTGTTCAATTTTAACGTGACTCAATTTTACAGGAATCACTTCTTTGTTGTGCTTTATTAACCTTCTTCCTGTCTCTCTCCTCTCCTCCTTAGTGTATAATGCACCTTGAGGACCGCCTGCAGGAAATCTACTTCAAGAGTAAGATGCTTGCTGAGTATTTGAAGGGCCAGACAAGAGTCCACGTGAAAGAACTGGGCATGGTTTTAGGGTAAGCAACCTTTATTCACCATTATTCTTGACTCACAGATGCTGTAGATGCAGAGTGAGGGTCTCTGGCACAACTTCACCTACTTCCAAGGTGCACGGAGAAGGGAACTGACTCACAGATGCTGCAACACTCTATATCAAAATGATGATTTCATTACTCAGTGAAACACTAGTAATGTATAGAAAGAAACAGATACAACAGGTGAGCCATGTGATGCCACATGAGTAGGACCAAGCAGAGTTATTCTGGAGCTGAAATTACATATAAAATTTAGTGTTGTGTGTAAATTATTGTGCCACACAAAGAGAATATAGTTTTAGCTATAATTTGATGTGTTTTAATGTAAAAAGTAGTGTAAAAAAGTGCACTTTAAGTGACTTAAAACTTCAATAAACTTGTCAGGCTGGTCTGTAGACCAGTCAGTCAGATCTGTGGCTGCATTTCTGCTGCAAAAGAAAAATGTCACACATTGTGTTTTTCAAGTGTAAAGCAAAGGTGGCATTCAGTGTAAAGTAAAGCCATTACATCAAGGTTAATGGCCAAAAGTGGTGTTGAAATGTTCGTAATTTCTGTTTTCTTTTTTTTTTACGGTGGGCTCTTACAGTAGATCTTGATCTTGGTTTTTTGCAGAATTGAGTCCAGCGACCTTCCCCTGTTGGCTGCAGTGGCCAGCACTCACTCCCCCTATGTGGCCCAGATCCTACTGTGAAACTGTAATGTCACCAAGGTCGTAAAACCAGTCAGACCTGGGTGGTGCCACTCTGGCCTCAAAATACGCCCGTCCATGCTCTGCAGCTGACCCCGACATGGTTTCCTGACCCCCGGGCTGAGTGCGGACTATGCCCTGAGCGTGCGCGTGAGCAGTGAACATCTTTATGGACCATGGCCAGAGCTTCCCCCTCACTACCACTGCTGCTGAATTTGGTGCAATTCTGACATTGTACCACAGGGGGGAGCTAAAGACCACAGTCCACAGATAGAGCGAGGGTCTGCGGATGACTGAATCATCCCTGAAATGACTTTCTCCTCTTGTTTGAATGTTTCTTTTAATACAGGACTCTCTTTTTTTGGACACAAAAGCCAAAGACTTTATTAATTTTTCCAGTTGGGAATGAAACTTTAAAATATCTACAGTATAATAACAATGGATTTTGTTTCTTCTACTGCTTTGTTTTTTGTTTTTTTTTTCTGTACAATCTTAAACCCAGTCGTACGAGGTGACGGACTACATGTTTAAAAGGAATGGATGGACATTTTTAAACTTTATTTTGAGTTAAATATCATTGATAACATTATCAATCTTATGCCAATTATGTTATTTCGTTTATCTTCATGTATTTGTTTACAAGCCAAATTTCCCTGAGATATCTCAATGATAATTTTTTTTTTTTTTTTTTTTTTTTTTTTTTTTTAGTCAAATTGCAATACAGACCTGACTTAAAAGCCATTTTTTTTTGGCCATGTGGGGGTAATCGATGCACACCGTGATTTTTAGTTCTACAAACTGGTTTTGAAATGGCTAAAAGTGGCTTTGACATTCTTATCATAGGTACAGCACTACCTCAGATCTTCATATGGGCAGTGGATGACACATTTACAGTGGCCCCATAGAAAACCCTGAGGTATACTTTTTAAGCTATTTTAATCAGAGGAATGTCAGCGTCAACTGTGTGCAGACTCTATGCTGTGTTCTTTGAAAAAAAAGGGAAGGCTGTTTGATTCCTTAGGATGATCGTTACATTAAAGAAAAGAAAAAACGACGACATATTTTTGCTTCAGAATGTGATTTGAGAAGGGTCCCTGTCTACTGTGGAAAAGCTAAAACATGCATCATCTACATATATTTTAAAACCAAAATGCTGAAATATTTTCACACTTTTATAGCTTCGCCACCTTTGTGCGATGTTTACGGCGTCGATGTTTGCTACAAAGAGAGGAGTATAGGAACACAGTAGGCCTTATAATGGATTCAAATATGTATCAGTTAACACTATTTTCAAACACGTTTCTATGACAGTTATATTCACAAATAACACACGAAATACAAAACTATAGTAGCACACTTTTCTTTTTTTGATTTTCCATTACATTGACAGGTAATTTTGGTTGTTATGTCATATAACCAGGGTGCGATTTGCTAAGGGTTAAAAAGGGAGGATGAGTTGCTTTCACAGCTTCTGCTTTTAGATTCTTTCCTGGGCAAGTGGGGCCAACGGGACATTATTTCATTACTCCCATTATTTCTTGTTTTGTCATGAGTTTGATCACAGACAAAATGCCCTAATGGGTGACTCCTGTTATCTTATACAAACTATGTCAAAAGCAGAGATGTATACAGTTTGCATATCCATACAGTACTCTACCGTTGTACTGTGTTTTTAGCCCAACACATTTACCTCAATGGCGAGGGAATTGCAGGCAGAGCGAAGTTTAATTTATCAAACATGTTTTATAAAACAAATTTCTCCTGAGTGGTTTTTACTGAGTCACTTTTTTGACAAATCCCAAATTTGTTCGTGTTGTTAAAGATTTGAATGTGGCTCAGGCCTCTCAAACACTGTTTGTAACAGAGCCTATTGGGGGGGTGGGCTTTAGGTACACGGTATGTTAACCTGTACGCTGAGAATGGCTTATATTGCTAGAAAAAGCAGGAATAACTGGCAGTGTTACCCCGAGAACTGGACAGTGTTTTTCTTTCTATAAACTCAAATCGCACCCTGAATATAACCCGAGTCTTAATGGGGCATGAATGCATCACAGGCTTCTGGAGAGCTCATTTTTGCTGGTAAAATTGATATATACATGCTTGTTACTGTATTGAAGATGCTCCGCTTTATCAGCCTATATTTTGTACATCCCCGCCATTATGTTTAAAAGGTATGAATTTATATCTGCTTTTCCCTCTTTGTATATGAGTAAATTATTTAGTTGCCCATGGTATGTGTAGCAGTTTGTGTAAACTGTACATACTCAAGTTTATTTCCATGTATTTGTACAGAATGTCTTTTAAGAATTGTCTCCTCAAATTATTTTTATCCCAATTTTATGGGAATGTTGTGCAATAAAGATGCCGATGTTGAGAATTTATGTGTCTCTGTGAATGTTGTCTGTCACAGAATCAAAGGGAACAGGAGGGAAGAAAAATATTCCCTGGAAAAGTTCAAAATTGGATGTGTCAATATAAAATTGCTTTCCCAAAACTGAAAACTAGAGATCCAAGAGCTATAATTCAGATCCAGGAATTCACAAGGAGAGAAAAAAAACCCCATGGTGGTCCTGTACCGACGCAGAGGTATTACCCAGAGTGACTGTACAGAGGATATGACTACATAGTCTGGTTTGTCCTTGTTTAGAAGACATTGTATTAAAGCAACACTGCAAAGTAACGTTCTGTTAAACCACAGGCCCGACTCCAGATCTTTTTTTCTCTTCACATCTCAGATTAACAGCTGTGGTTTCTCTCTTTAATCACAAATGCTGAATAAACACTCAAAGAAGTGCTAATTTTTTCTTTCCCACAAAAAATATGAACATGTTTTATTTGCAGAATTTAGCCACTAAAATGTATCTGTTGCTATAAAGTTCCCTCATTTTTAAACAGACTATAAAGTAGATATAAATCAGTGCAAATTCAATGCAAGAATAGCACTTTTGTTTAGATTGGTGGTGCTTTTTGACTTCTAATGGTCACCATCTGGATCACACATTTTACCCACCTTTGTATTTGCCACCCTGAAACTGGCTGTGACTCGACTCCACCCCACCCTTACAGCGGCACAAGAGGTAAAACGAAACGAGCACACACACCGCAGTTATGCAATAAAGGAAGGAGTGTCCCGGCTGAAAGCAAATATACTGGCAGCAAGTATGAATGTGTCTCCTGTCGGTGAAAACATGACTGCAGTTTTTCTTTCTCCACGTGAATAGATGTTGTCAGAGGCAGACAGAAACACAGATGACATCAAAAAACGCTTGAGGATGTGTTTTGCAGTTTACTGTGGACGTATTGTACAACTGACTGTAAAATAAGGTCAAAAGGAGGGCGAGACATTTGATTTCATACTGAAACTGAAGACGTGGGTGTCCTGTGTCAGCTGTTGTTTTTAAATCCACTACAGTAGTCTGATTATTCTGCATTTTGAGCAGCAATCGTCTACGGTAGCAATCAGAAGTCAGGAGTCGGTGGACAGACTGAGGGAGGATCTGTGCTGCGTTTACGTGCAGATCTCGTACTCCTGAGTGATTCTGTAACAAAATAGAGACTATCAAGCTGGTTTAAAAAGTAATGAGACATCTTTCCCGTTTTTCATAATTTGCATACAATATTTGGATGGAAACATAAACCAAATCTCAGCACAGCTGTGGTGGAAGAAGTATTCAGACCTTTTACTTAAGTAAAAATGGAAATACTGTAGTCTAAAATATTCCATTACAAGTAAAAGTCCTGAATTTAAAATGTTACGTAGGTAAAAGCGTAGAAGTATTATCAGCAATGTCATAAGCTTTTTTAAATGTGTTATATTATTATAGTATATTATATTGGTTGTTTTTATCACTAAAAACTACATGTAAGAGCATTTTAGTGGTGTGGTTCACCAATGTTAAGCCAAATTTAAGTACTATGGGTAGATTAATAGTAATAGTGCTGCATCACATTATATAAGTGCATCATATGTTTTTATAATGATGATATACTTTATTTATGAAGCACATTTCACACACTAATGCAGCTCAAATTAAAATATATTATTTTATGTAAAATCTATATCTGAAAAGCAACTAGTAACTATAAGTGGCAAACAAATGTAGTGGAGTGGAAAGTACAGCGCTGTAAGAAGTATTCAGATCCTTTGCTTAACCAATACAGCAATGTAAAAATGCTCCATTACAAGTAAAAGTCCTGCATGAAAAATCCTACTTAAAGACCCCCTCCGCTCAAAAATGTTGTTTTCTTTTTGTACCTACAGTTCAATGTTTGAGCTTCACTGTGCAGAATGATGCATATGCAGAGTTTGACACTAGAAGATGTTTTCACATTCTCCTGCTGAAGGAGGAAAGTTTGTCTGAGATCACTGAAAATTCAGTTTCAAGAGGCGGGCCTATGTGCATGATTTGTGACATCACAACTGGTTTGAAAGCCAATCCTGGTCCAGTATGCAACTTTACACAAGTGTGATATGGAAACTTGAAGCTTCCAGTGCACAAATGCTGAGTATTAACTTTGCAGTGAAGTAAAAGACATCTTGTGTCCAGCAGTTAAACTTGTAAATGAAATATATTTTCATATTTATAGCTTCTGGAATATTTAATGAGGGAGAAGGAGGAGATGTCATTTTAAAGGCATACTAAGCAGTATTTGTTGGTTGCTGTTGGTGCCGCATTGCCAGATTTGTTGTGAATGCAGAGACTCATCCTGTCCGCTGTGACCTCTCTGCTCTGTTTGTGTGTGTGTAGCTCAGCCCCACCTTTGGTAAAGCAGACACACAGACCTGCCGCTCTTTATACATCCATGACGCAGAGACAGAGAGCAGAACGGAGCAGAGAAGAGAGACTGAGACAGTGATGTAACCTGGTCGAAATGCTACAAGTCCCAACCTGGCACCCTGCATGCTGTTATTGACTGGGGGCTACACACCCACTGCACAAAGGCTGACACCCAGAAACGTCCCGAGCACAGCAAAATAATAAGAAAATAAGAAAATACAGACAGAGGGCAGGGTCTCTGCAGATAAATACACTGCCACACACTTCTAGTGGATCATAAGTGATGATTGAGAGGGATTATATTACCATATGGAACAAATTATTTTTCAAACTACAGTATTTTATATACATTTTTAAATAAAGGATCTGAGTACTTCTTCCACCACTGGTACTTTGTTTCATTTCCAGCACTGTCGCTCAGTATTTAGCTTCCACTTGAGTCATTCCTGTGTCATATCCTGTCATTTCCGACTGTGTGTGAACGCAGCATCCAGTCCGGGCAGACAGATGTCGTCAACTCTCCACTCTCACATCTAGGAGGAGGAGGGATCTAAATCTGAACTCCTGGATCTGACTGACGGTAGCTACCGAGCTGGATATTTCCTCTACCAAAGATGTACAGGATTCAAGACAACAGGTCCCAAAGATGTAACTTTCTGTCACACTTTAGTGATATCTACTCTTTTTCGGACGTGCAGTAGTTGAAAGTGAAGTTTTTTGTTTCCCACTCTCTCTCCTGGAGAGCGAAGGAGCTCCCCGGTCCGTCTGGAGTAAAAAAAAAAAAAAAAAAAAAAAAAAAAAAAAAAAAACGTAGCTTGACCCCATCCATGCTCGGCTCGGCTCGGCTCGGACAAGATCCACGGGTATGTGAGTTTGTTCAACCCGGGTCGGCTTGAACAGCAGTTTAGGAGACGTGAAAGTGAGATTACCCAACGAGGAAGTAAAAGCCCTGTGGTGGATTTTGAGCCGAAGTTATGAAAATGACCGGAGCCATGGAAACTTCTTTCAAACAGGCTTTGAAGAAACCGCCCTCGCTGCGGACCGCAGAGGTAAACAAAACGAACGTTTCTTTAATTAGCATCGCCTGGCAAATGTTAAGTTAGCTAAAATCAAATGGCTGCTTTACTTCTCAGAAGAAAAGCTAAACTTAGTCACAAAAAGTGGCTTTCGGACAAATTAGCTAAGTGACTTTTGAATAGAGTCACAAGCTAATTTGTGGACACCGTGCATGACTTCACTGACAGTTTCTAACTCATTTAGCTAGCTAGTCTTTGGGATAGTTTTCAAATTACAGTATCGTAACTAACTTTTATACCTTGCTGGAGCAGTTTCTGAGGCTGTGAAATGCAAAAGTAACACTCGAGTCTCAAATGGAAAAGACCACAGAAAGTTAAGGAAGAAAAAGTGAGAGGCAGGGCTGGGTTATATGGTCAAAATCAATTATCACGATATTTTTGGCCAAATACCTCGATATCGATATTGAGACAATATTGTAGGGATGACCATTGGTGCTTTATTAGTATTTAACATCACACAATGAGATTTCTGATAAATAGTCACCAGTAACGTGGATATAATGACTAAGTGGGTAAAGGCAAATAATAGGACAGCTAGAACAGTCTGGTTCAGAAAATTACATCACTTTACAGTAATGCAGCCTGTAAAACCAGGAAAAGTCAACACTTACGCCATATCAAGATATTACGCTATCCAAAATCTAAGAGGATGTCTCATATCGTGATATATCAATATATTGCCCGGCCCTAGCAAGAGCATGACAAGACAAAATGTATCAGCATTTTGTTCTGTATACTTTTGTTTCTACCCAAACTGGAGCACATGGACTGTACTGGGCCCTTCAAAGGATACGTTCACAATAAGTCTTTCTTAAAACAACAGTCAGGTGCCCATATGCAAACCGAAAGAGGTTTTCCTCGCTGTAATCATTCCTCCTGTTTATACTGGCTAGTAAAAGATCTCCTTCAAATGTGAAAGGCCAAAATCCACAGTGCGTCCACACAGTCATGTCATGCAAAATTGCATCTAAAAGTTAATCTTAAACTTATATGAGGCTTCAGCAGTCTGAGTTAGTCATATCAAGTAGATATATGATACATTTACAGTCTTTTTTTAGCATCAAATTCCCCCTTTGTGTTTCCTCAGACAGTGTTTCCCTGTTGAGCTGCAGTGGAAGTATAGTAACAAAAAGAGGGACTTTAGCACTAAAAAGACTGTAACGTTGAAAGATATCTACTTGATTTGACTAATTTGGACGGCAGAAGCTTCATATTATCTTAATACATTGTTGCACAGAAGGAGGCTTGTGGACCAGTCCTGTAAAGGTCATTTTATATTTTTTTTGCATAAGTAAACCTGTGAACAAGGCTCCAAGACAAGAACTGGCTTTCTTCACTGCATCCTGCAAATACAGTCTTACTAAACAAAACATAATGTCACAGCTTCCCACCAGAGGGCTTATGTCTAAACCCAGGAGAGGATTTGTGTAAACTTCAGTTTGAATGAGGCCAGTTAAATTTAATCACTGCTGCTTTCTCACCCGTCCTCCCCTCCTCTGCCTCCTCCCAACATGAAGCTGTGGAAACACAGCTGGCTTGTCATTGCTTTAGTTACGCTCACTGCCCAAAAATAGCTCACACCGTACTCCCTTCCATGTTCAGCTGCTGGGAATAGTTTTGAAGTGCAAGCACTATCAGAACACAAAAAAATGTTTTCAAAAAAATCCAGCTAGCCTTCAGCTTTGCATGATGCCTTTTTGAAAAGGGCCCTTTTTATGGCTCTGATCCTATGTTTGTTTGTGGCTCCATGGTGGTAGAAAGCCTCTTTCACACTTTTCATAGAGGGCTTTTGTGCACACTTGAACCATAACAACCTTGTTTAGTCTATATGACACAGTCGTAGGAGTGAAGTGGATGTGTTATTCGGTAATCTACCCCATGATAGCTAGCACTTAGATAAAGTTTCTAAATTTATCCAGAAGTCAGAGGAAAATGGCTCTTTATACTGCCACCTTTTTTTTCATGGATGCTGAACAGTCCTTACTCCCTTTTCAGTTTATGAAACCAGCAGTAGAAGAAGATGAAGTGTACATGATTAAATGCTTCCTTGCAGTTCTGCATGATGTTTAGGGGGCGGGCTGGGTACTCATTTGTAACAGATAAATATGCTTTTTTTTTACTGTGGAAATGCTACAGATGAGTACTTTAGATCAAAAAACAAGGTTGTGTCATGCTAGGAAGAACCAACGTCCCTCCCTTCCTTCCTCCACTCTTCAACCCACAGAGGAGCGCACACACCTGTAACCTCTGCCAAAGCACAAGTTGGCAGAATAAGACATTAACATCTTTCTGTGTCTTTTTTTTTATTTTCAGTCACTGTTTAAAACTACTAAAAAAAACATTCACAATAGTACAATGAAGGCATGGCGTCGTCTACGGCTGTCTGAACCTGTCAATCATGACCATTGACTGCATGTGCAAAAGGGACCGCTATGCAAAAGTGAGCCGCTATCTTGCTGCACAGTCGGATGGCGGGGTGACGGCCCGCGGGACACGCCCCCTCAGCCGTCCCGCCGTCTGACGGAGGTTTGAGAGCGGCGGCTGTCACAGCTGTCAATCATAACGTCACACCCCCTTTTTTATATCGTCAAATAAACTCATCAGAAAAATGAGCACTTGGACAAGCATCAGTGTGATAAGAACTATCTGAAATGACAGAAACCATCTTTGGGAAAGATTTATTTGTTGACATGGAGGGGGCGGGACTTATGACCTGTACTGCAGCCAGCTGCCGCGAGGTAGGGGGGGGGTTTGGGGGGTCGAAATATTTTGACTTCACTTTTGGGGAGCTGTCATGAGGTCCATATTTATTTACAGTCAGTGATCATGACTGAGTAAAAAGACTGTAAATATTGAGACATAAACAGTGGTAATGTAGCTCTCATCGAGGTAGCTGACCGTACAAAACACACACAGGAAAAAAAAAAGTCATTAAACCTCTCATCACACCCTAAAAACAACAAGCACATCGAGAAATTGCTCAATATATCAAAACTGAGTCACCGGTCTGCATTGATGTGCGAGAACATGTTGGCAAGACTCTCTCCAGGTCGTCGACAAACAGCTAAATCCCCACTTAGGAACTTAACAAATCTAAGACTGTTAAAAGTTCTAGTTGAATTTTTATTTTTAGTCTGTATGTTTTCCATTTATAGTCATCCAAAACCCAGATGTGAGCCGATGGCTTGACGTCACCCTGGTGCACATGTGTTTTTTAGCATGGGTGTAGTTGCAGACCTCTTCTTCCTCCAGTGTTTTATTCATATGTTTACATTGGTGGCATGTGTTCCGCTATGAGTACATGAGTACAGAAGTAGCCTCCAGATACAGATGTGAGTTTCGTCTGCTCGGCTCAGGCCTGTTCGAAATTAACCTGTGATTAGAGGTAAAGGCGGAACATGAGTTTATTTCGCAAGCTGGTGTTAAGTTCCAACAATTCAGGATGTTTCTATGAGAACGATGATGTAGTTAATGGCGTTTTTTTTTGTGTGTGTACAAAGTGGAAAGCTGCTGGAAGTTGGTCTCGTACTCCAAATGGATTTGATATTTGGTCAAATGTTGTCAGACTGGTGTTGAATTTGGTTCTGCGCTGTCACGTGAAGTTTTTTTTTCTTATTGGTGTCCGCTTCAGATTATAAACCAGCCTGCAGTCAGTGTAGCCATTAAATCAAATCATATTTAATGTGACGACAAACCAACAAAGTGCTGCTTAGATCTAAATAATCACAAGGCAAGTGGTCCCGGTGCACAGGTAAATATTGTCCAAAAGTGTTTTTAATCGTGCCGAATTGTTTGTTTTTCCTGTATAAGCATGCCAAATTTGAGTATATCGTAAACTTTACAGTTAAAGCAGCAATGGGTGACACAATTGATTTGTCGATTGAATTTTAGTCAATTAGAATTGTCAAATAGAAAAGGGACTATTTTGACAATCGATTAAGAGTTTAAGTCATTTTTTTTCTAAAACATTTATTAGTTCCAACTTCTCAATTGTGAGGATTTGCTGCTTTTCTTCGTTCTGTGTGCCAGAAAACTGAATTACCTCTTGGCTTTGGACCAAAAGATGAAAAGATGTTCTCTCCGGCTTAAGAAAATTGTTAGACATTTTTTCACTAATTGTTTTCTGACATTCTATAGACTAAACGTTCAAACAATTAATCAAGAAAATAATCGTCAAATTAATTAGTTCTTAGAGACGTGGAAAGCACAGTTTAATTTTCTTCCACAAGTGACCAAGATCCATAATAAATAGGGTCTCTGAGCAGTCATATATGCCCTTCATTGAGAGTTAACTCTGCTTGCGTCAAGTAAATTTCTTGGATGTGCAGGTTTTAGACCTGCTGAAGGTGCATCTGTCTGTCTGTGTGCAGATGTTTGGCTCAGTGTGTAATCTCTCCCACCGCAGGTTTTATACCCCCGTCAACCTTTGCCAGTTTCGCGGGTTTTCCGTCCAGCTCTTCCCTCCCTGCCTACCTTTCTCAGTGCCATCCAGACGCCCCGGCGGTAACAGACAACAAATCACGCTGGGTGATTTATCGCGGTTTTGGCTGCGCCCGGTACATATCGGACATTTATGGGAATTCCAACCATCACAAAGCCACAGGCTCCCTAGGGAAGGTGCAAGTGAGGGAGAGAAAGAGAAGCACAGACTTAAGTGGTGACTGCTCGCTTTCTAAGCAAGCAGTTGGAGCAGCTATGTACAGAACAGAGCAGGAGATGCAGACCAGCGTGTGGTTGATGCTGCTTTCTTGGAGCGTATACAAAGAAACACGTTTCAAAGGAGGCTGTGTGCGTTTCAGCAGAAGTTGCCAAAGAGGGTGGTTGACTCTATGCTGACGCAGCTCAACAAGTTAAAGTTAAAGGATAATACTGGTGTATTTTTTTTTTTTTTTTTTTTTGAAACTTTGTGCCAATTGCCCAGGTTGCCTGTCTTCTTTAACCAACTCCTGATGCCGTCTGCACACAGTCAGCACAGAGACGTCAGGGTTTGATTTCCTCCCTTTAGAGGCCTTTGGCTCCTGTTTATTCTTGCACAGTATGAAGAACAGCTGCCACACACTTGAAAATCGCCCGAGCTAGATGATACATCATTGTAAATATAGCACATAATTTAGTTTAATCAAACCTTCTCTAGTTGATCATACGCTGTGTTTAAGTTGAAATCATCATTTGAAACTGTTGCCACATCAGCTTCATCGGCACATCTGTATTTTCATATTTGGAGTATTTCTCTTTCCAGGTTTGTCAGTTAACGTCAACGTGGATTTGACACCATACAGAGAAACTCTAACAGCGTACAACATACACTTCAGAATGATTTGACTAAAGCTAAACTCTAAATGACATCTGTGTTCCTCTTTTCACAAAAAGAAAGTCAAACAGAAAGATACTTACGCTAAGGTTAAAATGTGGAATCGATTCCTTCTGCTTTGAGATGTTTCACTCTGGTATTGACAGGTTAAGGAAGAAGACGTAGGTCAAAGAGGACTGTGGGAAACTGCACTAGTAGACCTTTGCGCGTGTGTCTTTGCAGGCTTCACTGTGTTTGTGAGTAGTTAGATATGTGTGTGTTTGTACAACGCCTGCACACATACAGTAGCTTGCACGTTTGAATAGTACATGAACATGTCTCTGCGTCTCTGTTAAGATATTGATTCATAATCCAGGTATTCTTAAAAACATTCCTTCGGTCTACTTGTCTCCTGTTTAATTATTTTTCTCATCAGCATTACTGTAACTGTCTCCAATGTTGCCCAGGGCATCATTGTGTTGTTGGTACAGGATACCTCAAATATCCGCCCACTGCAATTTATTCCAGCGAAACGCACGACAGTTGGGGTCTGCCTCTTTCAAAAAGTATGTGGAAATGAAGACACAGAGAGCTTCCTGACACTAGTAATTATAAAGTAGGTATTTTCAGCTGTAGCGTCTGATTGGTCATAGATAAATTTCAGCTGATTTCCAGAAAACATGGCGAGCTGTAGCTGCTGGCTATGTCAACTAGATGATAAACAAGGATGTTAGTTTGTGTAGTTTATTTCAGACTAGTTTTTAATGTTGTTTTGGAAATGAAATTAGTATAATTAGATGGGTTCGGGTTCATAGTTATCGGGCTGTGGTTTGAGGACAAAACCATTTCCAGTTAAACTGAGTCAAACTTGTTGAGGCTTTCCAGACAATGTCTCTGGATGCTGTAATCATGTTTGTTGGGAAGGAAATTGGAAATGTTTTATTTGGGGACTCAATTGAGAGGACCATGCCCAATTGTTATGTTTTGACTCAGATACTGCACATCCAGTAGTTAAAAAAGCATCAAAGTTTGAAAAGAGTAATAGTAACTTTTATATAGGACATAGCAGTATGTGTTTATCTCAGTTAAAACTCCAAAGCAGCAAGTCACAAGTCTCCTGGAATGATGTGTGAAATTCTCGAGAATGTCTTTTTAAAGACGATCGTTCCAGTTTGACTTTCTGTCATCGTGCAATCTAATGTGATGGATTATAAACCAGAAAATTTACCAAGTGGCTTGTAATTCTGTAAACCAGTGGTTCCCAAACTGGGAGAAAACAATATCTACAGCTGCAATGATTAGTCAATTGATCGACAAGCTATTTTGATAATTGATTAATAGTTTTGAGCCATTTTTTAAGAAAAAAAAATCCAAATTCTCAAATGTATGATAATAAACTAAATATCTTTGGTTATGGACTGTTGGGATGAAAGAAGACATTTGAGAACGTCGCTGTAGCCTTTGGGAGTGATCAACAGTGATCAACAATTTTCACCATTTTCTGACATTTTAAAGAACAAACGATTAATCGATAATGAAAATAAATGTTAGATGCAGCCTTAGTAGCAGTCCCTTATTTCAGGACCATCATCAACATGTTTGATTGAATAAAAATGTGTAAATCTTATAATAGGAAACATCTCATTTGTGTGCATAACAAAGCATACAAAGTGTTTAGTAATGGTTGTAAAACAGTATTAATACTGTTGAGGATGTCCTTTACTGTAATGGATACCCAGCTGCTGTTGGAGCCCCCTCCTCACTCCCTCCCTGAGTATTTTCTAGAGTTACCTGTTAGTTTGTTCGACGTGTAAATACTTTCCATTTTGAGAAGCGCTCTCTTAAAATATGAGCAAACATGCGTGTTTGCACAGAGCTGAGGTGAAAACCAGTTAGACACCAGTTTTGTCTTGACAGACACCCGGGGGCTCGTCTTTGAGGTTGTGGTATAGGTGATCAGTCAGCAGAGTTAGTCAGTTGTCTCTCTCTGTCGGTGGCCTCTTAGCATTGGTCATATTTGACAAAGTGTTACTTTCAACTTTACTTTCCTACTTTCAAAATCACAATTTTCCTCCCTTTTGAAGTTATTTGCAATGAGCCAATTAGAACCAATTACATCAAGGATGACGGTACCAGAATTAAAAGTGTATTGGCGTCTGTTGTGACATATTTAAGCAATTAGAGTTGGGTCATGTGAGTTCACCCTGAGGAGTTATGTAGGTGGATGAGCTAGAAGTGGCATTTTACATTAATTAAAAACCCACGGCATGCATTATTGGCGTTTGACGTACTAGAAATACATTTATAAAGAACTGAGTGAGTTTTTGTCGTGCTTTAGTTAAGAATTTCCCTGCATTCGGTTTGTGTTTCGTGTTAGTTTCCAACCTGATCAGAGGACCTGTGGGTTAGGCATTTGTTGATTTGAAACTGACAAGGTGACACTTCCTGTCACAGCAGCAAACCACATTACACACCTGATAGCTGACATGCTAGACAAACACATCATTAGAACAGTGGGAGAAAGTAAAAGCGCTGTATGAGATTAAATGATTAAAGTGAGAGAAAAGTCCTTTATCAAAAAAGGTTAATCAAAAAATGAATGAATTGCAATAGAAGTGAGAAGGCACAGAAACAAGGTTATAGACTGTAGTGTGAGAAAGTGGCTTTGACAGAGAACGCATGATTGAGAGGTGCTCTCATAGCTAAAAAAGATCTAACAAGGAATAAGACGCTATTGCTTAATCGAAGAGTCAGTGAAGAAGAGAGACGAGGCAAAGTGAGAGAGAAAGATACTGGCAGATAATCAAAAAAGATGGCTGAGAGAGAGGTGGGAGGGGGCAGATGTGGATTTTTTTTAAATTGAGAAAGCTGGAGAGTCAGCAAAGGGAGGGATATAGCTGCACGTAATCAAAAGTTGGGCCGAGAGAACGAGATGAGAGCGAGACAGAGATACTTGGACACAGAAAACTTTTAGACAGAGTCTGATTTATGAAAAAAATGAGGGACCATGAGGAAGATTGAAAGAGTTGGCAAGAGGGCAGAAGCAACAGAAAGTGGATTTTTATGAGGTGAAAGAGTGAATTTGAGAGAATTAGGAGAAAAATAGTCTGAAACTCATTGAGTGTGATGTTGTAAAGTTCACTTTCTTCTTACAATGAAAATGATTTTAAAAACACAACCCAATGTCTTGATCAAAAGAGAGAAAACAATATAGCTTTCAGTTGCTAGAAAAAAGAAATTAACTCTTTTTAAGCTGTTTTTTTTAAATTTTTTATTAGAAGCCATGTTTTGTTTGTCCAAAAGTAATTTACACCTCCATGGCACACAACAAGATGAGTCAGCATCCCGGTGTAGCCTGCTGAGGATGCAGTTTGTTTGTGGGTACAAATGCTTGTTTAAAAACCAGGTCAGAGTGACACGATTGGCAATGTGTTTCGCACACATCAAACATGATTGATACAGACAGGGCATTTGAACCAAAAAAAGCACTGCCTTTAAAAAAGAAAAAAAAAAAAATCACAAGGACTGCATCTGTGTTGGCGTGCTGCTACAGGTACTGATGAGATGATGAAATATGACCCAGGAAGTTATGTATGAGTAATGCATCTGCGAGTTTTATAGCTTATCAGACACCAAAAATGCTGCAGAGGGGCTTAAAGTGCTGTGAGGAAGGATTTCACAACTCCAGTAGGATCACAACGACAGTCATTTTAACCTGTTTTGATAATTGTGAGGTAATGAATAGCATTGTGCTGTTCTTGTCAAAAAGTAATCTACCAGGAATATGTGCAACAACCCCGAGTTGCCTCAAAACAGCATTTTTATTGCCTTGGACTCTCAACATACATCAATGTATTTGTGGCACATTTGTCAGTTTGTCACCCAAAGCAGGAGATAACAACATCCTCAAACTGAGGAGATTTAAAGGGGACATATTACGCACATTTCTAGGTCTATATTTTTATGTTCTGGGGCTGTACTAGAATATCTTTGCATGATTTACAGTTTAAAAAACTCCTTGTTTATCTCATACAGGCCCTTTATGCAGCCCCTCAGTTCAGCTTCTGTCTGAAACAGGCTGTTTTAGCTCCTGTCTCTTTAAGGCCACACTACTACAGTAGTAGTAGGATTTCACTTATTTTTCTTTTTCTTTACTCGAAATGGAAACTTCTCAAATATATCGGTACATGTTCAAGTTCACCTCAAGTTTGGGAACTTTAACCATGTTTAGCATAAACATCTGACATCATAACAATATAAAAATAACAAAAAAATCTCAAAAAGCATGGTATATCCCCTTTAAGCGTCTGTAAATCCAGCATGACGTAAATGCATCACACCTACACACATACACACACACACACACACACACACCTGCCAGTAACAACATCAACAAAACCGAGCATGCCAACAAACTGCAGGATCGAGAGTCTGAAATGAAAAGGATACAGAGGAGTCTGTGTGTAAAACAGACAGAGAGGGAAGCCTTGGAAGACAGTGTGTTTGTGCGTGTGTTTGTGTTTAAACGGGTGAATAAACACGGACTTCCCCTGACCCATACACTGAAAGCTCTTCTTGTAGAGGCCAATAAGGCCCCTCCTAACTGAGCTGAAGGGGCTGCGGACTGGGAGGCAGACAGACGTTAAAGACTGTTGTGACTCAAGTTCTGGTGAGCAAGTTCTTGAACGTCTCTGCTCTTTGGTTTGTGGTCGCTGGTTTCAAAGATCTGTGACACCAACTCCCCACTATATATATATTTCAGTTGCCTGGTGAAGCCTGAGAAACAGCACAGAGGCGACGTGACACACTGTGACCTATTTAAAATAACAATTTATAATATGGGGCCTTGAGTCAAATTCAAATGTCAAACATTTTCAGGCTCTTGTTTAGAGCTGCAACAATTAGTCAATCACTAGAATATTAATTGAGAACTATTGATAGTCAAATAATCATTTTAGTCTCTTTTTTTAAGCAAAAATGACGGAAATTTGCTGGTTGCAGCTTCTCAATGTGATGATTTGATGCTTTTCTTTGGTGCACATGATAGTAAACTGAGTATTTCTGGGTTTTGGTCTGTCAAGACATTTCAAGATGTCAGCTTTGAGAAATTAATGGGCATTTCATAGACAAATGATTGATCGAGAAAATAATTGGCAGAAAACTTGATAATGAAAATAATTGTTAGTTGCAGCCCTACTCTAGTTTCTTCAATGTCAGAAGGTGAAGGTTTTGATTTTTTTTAACTTGTTTAGACAAAATAAGCAATTGGAAGACACCACCTTGGACACTGGGAAACTGATGGGCATTTGTCTGATCTTTATCATTGATTAATCTAAAAAGAACATTAGTTACAGCTCCACTTTTAACTACAACAGTGGAGTCAAATAACGATCCACCAGCTTTGGGTCTAGTTGTAGCTTGTGTTTACAGCCTTAAAGGACGACTTAACCGATTTTGAAGTTGATTTCTATGGTTTTAATGTGGGTTGAATTATATAGGGCTGTAGTCAACCAAAGAAAATCTTGGTCGACTGAAATCGTACATAATCTTCAACTAATCGATTAGTCGCGGGGAGGTTGGATGTAACGGGACAGAGTGAACTCAGCAGCCACACATTTCTCTGTTTAGCGTCTTCAGGTTAGGCTAACCCATTGTTGCTAACTTTGGAGCTAACCCCCTTCACGTCTCCAGCACTTGGGGAAACAACAGACGTGACTTTTTAGCATTCATTAACTGTTACACTGTAGTCTGTACTGTACATTTACTGCCAGACTGACAACTTACTGCTAACCTTTTCCTACCTTTTCTCTGCTCGCATTCACCGTCACTTTCCTGCCGTTCACTCATTCCCACTCGCTACGCAAACACACTACGCAATGACGTATTCCTAACGGAGTTAAGCTACCAATAGTTTCCCAGTTTTGGGCCTGGCAGGGGTTCTCGTTGTTATACTTATAGGAGAAACACTGATTCAGTTAACGCTCAGTAAACGTTGAGTACAGTTAGACCTAGCAGTCTAGGTTGGGCGAGTTCAAAGTTGTGAAAACAACTGGGAGACTACAGCCCTAGAATTATGTATATATAAATGACATTAAACTTTTCTCTGTCTTTCCTGTAATAAAATATCCCTCCTCATCCAGCTGCAAACTTTGGTGATCTGCCTTAGACTACAAACCATGTTTTCTCATTTTCTGTTGTGGTGCCTTCGAGGACTGTCAAAGATGAGTCTCTGCCTGCATTTTACAGTAGCGATGGGGAAAAGCAGTCACTAACATACTACTAAACACTTTAAAATATCAGCATATTTGGAAGAAAACTAGTTTCATGGTACGAGTCTGAATATCCTGTGTGAAATCAGACACAACGGACTGTGTAGGAGGAAGCAACCACTGGAACATCATTACAGCTGCAGTCTGACACACAAACAGCTGTTGAGTTTCTTTATGATTCCGCCGACAATGAACTGGAGACTCAGGTGCACAGAGAATCTGAATCTAACACAAGCTTTACAATACAATGTCAGAGCAGAGATGTGGCACCAGTATTACAATTTATAAGGCCGAATATGGCGCTGTGGAATCAGACACAAGAGTGCGGAGGAGAAAGCGTCCACCAGAGCTACGTTACAGCCGCAGCTGAAAGAGAGGTGCCGCAGCTGGGGTAGCTTTGCAGCATCGACCGGTGCCTAGTGAGGATCATCAGAAAGAATGCAACAAACTTTTGCTTTGCGCTTTGCTAAACCTGACTTTGTTTTCTCACTGAATATCACATCAGACTTTGCCAGCTCTGAATACAGTCAGCAACTGTGTGTTACCTGTTACCTTTGCGGCTGCTGTCAGCTTAAGCACTTAGGTCTCGGTCCAGGATTGTTTCCCAAAACAAGCTGAAATGGAGACTGCAGACTCGTAGGTTTTTTGACTGTCTACAGGCACAGATGTGTCCTGACAGCATTCTGGCTTGTGTGCAGCACTAAGTAAGTTTATGGTCCGCGTAACTGACTCCAGTGCGCCGTTTGTTTTATGATCCTTGCACACCGGTACGAAATATCCAGACTGATGAGGAAAAAACATTTTTAAAATGAAAATAAGCCTCAGTAAAGAGATATAACTCTGCTTACTAACTTTGTCTCTGCTAACCGGCCACCCTGCTGGGAAACCCACCTGCCTTCCGTAAACACCATCAGTAGCAGATTGGTCGGGGATGCGCAATACATTGTGGTTGTTGTAAGATTCCCCCGTAAGGGCGATATTGGGAATCAACAGTCATAGGGTGCAGATTTCAAAAATAATTGCACATTTCTACTACATATGTGACTGCTTAGTTTTAAGAAGTCATCATATTTACAGTGGCGAAATTTCCCTTTTAATTATTCTATAATCCACACAGTTTACTTAACACATTTAATTATGAGCTTGTCAGTGAAACAGAAGCACTTGTAATGCCAAGTCTCTAATAGCACGGCTTTCAAAACCTGTTTTGAAGTCCTTCATTCATTAGGCCACAACAACAGCCGGGCTTTGTGCTGCTGAGTATTGTTTGAATGTAAACACGTCAGCTTTTCCTGTGGGTACCACCAACCTCACAGCACAGCAGCCCAGGGTTCCCAGTGTGAGTGCATGTTTTCCTGTGAATGCATGTGCAAACAGTGTAGCCTATCAGTGCTACTGTGTGTGTGTGTGAAGTGGAAAGTGGAAAGTGTGGCTACATACCACGCAGGACAGCAGGCGTGAACAGGCAGATAACGTCAGCTCTGAACTGTTTTCCTCTATCGGGAATGCACACCAAGGCTACACGTGGACTCACATTGCACAGTTTAGTCAACCAATGACAGGGTTACCTTGACATTTTGAGCATCAGTCGATCATTTGCTTTCTTCACAAGGCTAGCTGTTGTGTCTAATGAGGAAGGCTAATGAGGTGCTGCACAAGTTTGACTGTCCCTTTTAATGGCAACATAATTCTATTTCGAACATGACTGGTCACCCTGTTTTTATAATGTCTCTGTGCAGTGCTGTTATGTTTTCATTTGATCATAATTCTCAGGCTCTGTAAAGCACTTTGGTCAACATTTGTAGTTTTTAAATGGGCTCAATAAACAAAGTGTTGGATAGAAACTGCAGCACGGTGTCTGAATTTTCTGGAAAGAATCCCGTCTAAACCTGAAAAATCTTGTGCTAGTCCTGCTATTAATCTCTTGCTGGGTTTTTGAAGTGTAAAGTGAGGTGGGTTTTATATGGAAAAGGATTATGGTGAAGTTGACAACTTTCTTCAAAACCAGACAGCATTTAACAGAATACTGAGCTTTTTCCTCGCTATTTCAGTTTGAAGGGTCTTTGTCAGTACAGTATCTTTGTATCGATGTGACACAACCTCCTGGAATATTTACATTTACCTCACAGTTTAGGCATCTGGTTGGTGCTGTTATTCAGTGTGCAGTCATGAATGCAGTAACAGCTGCATTTCTGAAGATGAACGGTTACAAACAACCAACAGTAAGGAGCGCAAATGTCAGAGGTGTTATTTCCTGCCGATGTCCCCGTTCCTGTGACCCTACAGGAATCACATGTAGGAATCAAGTGAAATAAAGAGAGAGGAGGATAAGTTTCAGGTTATGATCAGATAAAAAATGGAAAATGGTTTTGTAAATCGATTGTTATTTGGTCTCTCAAATGTTCAGAAGTTGGGAGTGGACGATGAGGATGACAGTTAAAAAAAACCCCCAAAGTGATTTAACAATTATATGAGACAAACAAAAATGGCAAATATTATAATTTGAGAAGCAGAAACCATCTAATGTTCAGATTTTTACTCGATGAAAGACTTGAAATGACGTATGATTGATTATTAAAATTGTTGCAGATTCATTTTCCATCAATCAGCTGATTGTTTTAGCTGTAACAGGGCGTTGTACCAGACATCATTCAATCTTGGCTCTTTACTATTTTGTTTCTATTTCTGTCTGAGCAGAAGTAAGCCAACAAGTAGCCTTTATAAGAACCTGTTGCCACAGTACTCTTATTAAAGTAGTTTTATGACCTTGCAAAACTGGTCTGGAATGTGTGTCAGAAAAGGAAAGCAGCAGATATTTCCAGCTGTGTATTTGTGTCTTAGTGTGCTCTACTGGTTGTGCTTCAGGTGTGTTTATGTCAAGATTTGAATGTGTAATTTTCCAATATCATTAAATGACAACATTTTACTGAGTGTATGCAGTGTCAGTGTTAAAACATTATAGCCTACTATCTTGAACTATACTAAAGGACTTTCTACCACAAGTCTGTAAGCAGCACAGAATAAAGCTACATGTTTATCCAGCCAATGACGTTACTCAAGATAACTCAGCGGACAAGTCGCAGTAAGAATTTCATGCAGTTATTATTTTCTGCACAAAGTATCATTCCTCAAAATGCCACAAAAGCCACATGAGGAATTGGCAATTTAATCTCTTATTAAAGCAACATTCCAGCATATTTTCACCCGAATAATTTCACCGTTCCTTCTCTTTATTGCTGTAGAAAATAATAATGGTTTAACCTACAGCTATTCCTCTGGCTCTTATGAAACAGTATTATAGCTTTTACATTTCTGGCATCTGCTCCTTTCAGAACCAAAGATGTTGCTGTCATCTTGAAAATTCCCCCTTGAATATCATCAGTTTTGTGAATCTCAGAGAATTTGTATTAGTTACTTTTAACCCCAGTGTGAAGAAATCACGGCTGTGAGTACAATTTGAAAGTAGAGTGAGGTTAGAGATAGAAAACTCTGCAGAACAATAGTGCATACAAGGTCAGAAAAATCCTCCTGACTGTTCAGTGGGATTCCTTCCTGTAGCGTAGCAGCGCTGGTATGCAGGAAAAACTTGATGACTGTGTTTTGAAAGCCTTGAAATCATTCTGTGCAGCTGAAGGTGCATTCAGAAATAAGGCTTCTAGTGCAGGGCAATATCACCTGAAATCACACTTGTCTTTGTAACGAAAAATGAAACTATATATTTTTTAAGTACACTTTTTTTTTTTTTTCCCTTGCACAATCTTGCACAAGATTTTCCGTCCTTGCAGTGGACAGAAAATGAATGTTTCCCTGATTATGTTCATGATATTAGCTGTGGCTGTAACATTTAGATGAAGAGAATTAAAAATACCACACAATCAAGAGAAATAACACTCTCACTCCTCACTCAAAATATTAAACCTGTGGTTGTGTAGCCCTCTGGCCAATGGAGACTTCACTCTCACAATAGCTTCACTGAAAGAGATAATAGGAATATTCTTTTATAGTTCATGCCTCTGTCTGTTCGGTGAAGGAACTGACTATCATTAAAGCACTTAGCTCTTCTCATCTTGTAGCCTATCCCAGATAACCCTCAAGTTAAGTTTTAAATCTGACTCCTTCAGTGTAATGATGGCAAAATGAACCTGTTCCTGGCCCAAGTAGATCTTTATATGTTACCCATGTGGCTTTTTGTGAATGCATTTTTAAGCTTCATGTTTGCAATACTTTTGATTGTTACCAAAGCAGTAAAACCTGTTCCCAATGTAGACACTATTCAGTAGAACACAGGCGGTCTGTACTGTAGGTTTCAAACATCCTGCCCTGTAAATTCCTCTGAGACCGGTCTGTAGTCAACAGCAGCATCATTCCTTACGGTAGCCAAGCAGTGCTGACACACGAGGGAAACACAAACGAGAGAAAGAACTGATGTGCTTTCTTATTTTAAACCTGTAGCCGCTTCTTTGTTTTGCCTGTGAGCAGAAAAAAATGTCAAGAACAGGGCAAGGTTATCGCACAAATTCTCTCCAGAGGTCTGAGCTATTGACAGTGAGTTATGCAGTCTGTTGAGATGAGTCAGGACTTTGAAGACTAAAAGATTAAAAATACTTGTGTGTGCTCGTCTTTGTGCATCATTTCTATTGTGTGTGACCGGTGTGTGTATTGTTTGAGTTATGTGAGATATGTGTGATATGTGAGGTACACAGTAGCCCCGTTTCCACCAAAAGTTTCAGGTACTTTGGACACAGAGGAATTAATCTCAGGGACTAAACTTGGAACTTTAAAGTCCCTGGAGTGCAGTCCTGTTTGTGTTTCCACCGCATCTGAGGAACCAGGTAGATCATGTAAATTAGACCCATGAGGAATTTAAGAATGATGGCAGCATTTAGACAACAACACAGATTTGTCCTGTTCTTTGTATTTACAGCTGCATGAGTTGGATGTAATGAATGAATGAAAAGGAGAAATGCAGAGGAGGAAAATGAAACTGAAACTTAGAATGTCTGTCTCCACTGTATAACATCTGTTAAGTGTTTGATGGTTATTTATTTCTGGTTTAGAACATAACTGCCATGAAACATTCAGAAAATAAGGTATTTCTCTCAATCACGGGCTTTGTTCTCTCTACCGCCGCTCCCTCTCCTCATTCACTCCGCTGGTGTTTCTCTCTCGCTCGCTGGTGCTCTCAGCTCGCTCGTGTTATCTCACTCTTTTTTTCTCTTGCTCTTTTTTTTTAAAAACGAGTCCGGAAGCTGACAGCAATGCCTTATTTTACTTTTAATGTTATCAAACGAAGAGAAATGTCCTCCCCTCATCCTAAACTGGTCCTAAATTGATGCAAGAGTACTTCCTCGTTTTACGAATGAAGCGGCACACAAGTCAAAGCAACTGGGCTGTGTGTGCTTGACTCATCAGCAGCGGTCATCCCTGCAAACCCCACCCCCGCCAGAGTTTTTCTCTGTGATCTCCATTGGTTAGGATTGTGTTTTATTAACATTTACTACACAGAAATAGCACAGACCAAAATATCTCTGCTGTTTGTCTTCACACTGTCTTTTACCAACAACTAGCACTGACAACTGCTGGTGCGAGAGGAAATTACTTGTCAGCTTTTGGTATTCGTAATCCAGAAAATATTGCAGTTAAATTGCGGTCAAACCACTGTGAATCTGTTTTAAATAGTCTTGTTGCTCAGATTTCCAGAAAAAAATCAGAATATGTCTAATTAAAAAGTTTCAACTGGCTTTTTTTGCTCTGGCATTGTCAGCATCAGACTCACAGCATTATCCTGATGAAGTTGCAACTCCCGTCCTAATCACACAATGTGACAAATAATATGCTTTTACTCGGTTTGAAGCGTCTTGTTTTTAAAAGGATTTTGGCGCATTGCCTTTCACATATTTTTCACTGAAATTTTTTGGAAGCCAGTTTGTATTTCTTGGCCGAATACACAGAGAGGCACACCTGCTACACATCCTTCAAGACTTTGTGTATATTCTTAAACATTTTCAGCCTGGAACCATAGAAATGTAGTCTCGCTGAGGGACTCCAGTTCACTTACTATTATTTTTGTATATGGCCACACATCATTAGCAGCCATGACCTCTTTCTGACCTCGATCCATAGTTTAAGAGCTATTGTACAGGGTCAAATTGGCAGGTTCCAAGCTATGTTTTTAGTTTTCTTCTTTTTTGAAAATTATATCTGCTTCATCAAACACACTGAGGTTATGAATCCATCAGCCACTAGCGGATCATGATGCAAAATATTTGGGAGTTTGCTTCAACTATCTCATCACATCCATTTGAAATTGACTGGCTGCCAGCTGCTCCTATTGAGTGGGATTGAGTCTGGAGCACTGACAGAAGCAGTGTTGTGGGAGGCCTCTTGTTTGACAGATCCCACTGTGGAAACACTGAGTCACTGTCCAGATCACAACACAAACCCCCGAGCTGCAGACTGCTGTCTGCCCGTCGATTCCCATACAGTCCCGTGCCGCAACACCTCTCCTCTTTCTAGATAAAACCAGGGTGATAATATTATATACAGTATATAATACACCCAACTATTGTCCATGTGCACAGTTGGCTTCATGTTGTGGCCTTTTGTCTCTTCATTATGGACACTAGAAGAATATTTAGTCCTCAGATACAATCTTTAACACCTCTTTCATCTCAACACATGCCTCACACACATAGAGAGCAGCAGCTTACTTGTCATACTTATAGATAAGAGCTCTCAACACAGTGACTACTTTTACATGCACACTGATATTCCACTGTTATTGTGAATATGTCAATATTCCAAATTCGATACAGGATTTGATTTGATTTGGATATTCCGAATTATGCCTTATTCCGAATGTAGCATTTTCCGATTACCACGTGGGATATGCCGATATTATTCGGGTTTTAGGAGCATTCTTTGGACATGTATGCAGCACATTCGGAATATGTGTCTCAATTGGGGTTTTTACCGCAGTTTGCAACGCACCACGGCCTCTTGCCTGTTTATGGTCAGCTCTGTGAGTTGTAAATTTACCAACTAGTTAACAGTGTGCAAGGCTGGGATAGAGATGCATGACGGGCTTATTGTGTAACGCACCCCTGCGCAGGCAGAATGACATATGCTGCATATGGAAGGCAGACAGAGGAGAGGAATGAGAGGAGAGTGGAGAGTTGTTCAGGGCGGGCTGGTAAAACAGAGCGTGCCTTCTTCACGACAGACGGAGGGGTTCGGTTATTATCCTGACATGCAGCCATGGACTGACGGTGACGACTCAGTGTGACGCACCAAAAAACACTCAGCGGTGTAGTAAACATTATGGGATAACCTAGATACTGGATGTGCCTGTAACTATAAATTTATAATATCAGTCATATCAATATCACTTATAAATATCAAGCAGCAGCTCACTAATGTTTCTCAACTCGCTGGTTTCTTGAGATCTTGTTATTCCTGTTCCCACTGGAGAGGGAAACCCTGAAAACCCTCTGCATGTAAACAGGAATATTAGTGGAAAATTCATCTTCATTAGCCATGTAAACAGCCTAGTGGGAATATTGTCTTTTGTGGAATAAGGGGAAAAAACTGAATATTTTGTGCATGTAAACAGTCAGTGTTTTGTAAAGAAAAAACAAGACACTTGGTGTTTGTATTGACAACATTCCCATCCTCTTCCTCTTCTCAGACGCTTTACAAAAATCAAGCCGGGCTGGAAATGACAGATTTCTTCCCCCTTGTCATTGTTCAGTCCTGGAGTAATTGTTCACACAGTCACTCTTTAACCTGCTCGTTCTTACCTAGACGAACAATACAAACCAGAGGAATATGTAGGAGTAGGTCTTGGTACCGTTGGTTCAGTTATATTTTAAACATGTTTAAGTGAACATGTTACAGGTATATATGCTTATATATGTGCAAGTTTGTGCAGTAACCAATCTTCCACTAAGGGCACACTCAAGCTGCATGAAATTCAGCTCTATACACCTGGAGGCAGTGTTATTACGACAGTGTTATTGAGCAACACATGGTTAACCAGAACAGGGCTCTTTTGAAGTTTATGAGCATTGATGAGCAGGTGTATTTCTCTGAGGCATCAGTGATTTGATTTACAAAGACTTATGAGTGATTTAAATTGTGCAAACTGCACTTTTACTTAATCTCTTGTGTGACAAGCCACTCATTTAAGTCAATTGCTCACTTACTGACTTTTTGAATCACTCATTTACTCACTGACTGGTTCATTAACTCATTAATTTGCTTGTTTGGTTTGTCATTCATTTATTCTCTCAGGGTTTTTCTAAACCCCTCACTTACTCATTCACTGGGTCAGAAATTCATTCATCTCTCATTTCCCCGCCTGTCTACGCGCGCACTCACTTATTGCTAATCAGTCTTTCACTTACAGAAATCACCCTCAACCGTATGCATGCTCACTTAGTCATTCTCTGGATCATTTGTTTGCTTGTTCGGTCAACTCCTTTGCTGACATGTTTGAAAAGAATGCAGAGCGCTCACCTCTGGAATGCTGGGAATGTGACAGCTGGCCTCCCGCAACTTCCCGCCTGCCTCAGCGGCATGATTGTATGAAACAATGAGTGAGGAATTCAAACATGGTGGCCCATTCATGACACCCAGAGCAAAAGCTGAAAGAAAGACTCACCCATTTCCTACCTGGATACCTCATTATTGAAAATAATACTGTATCTTTATGTGGCTCTAGGTGTTTTTATATTGAACCTAATGGTTCAAATCGACATAATTCAGACAGGAACTTTTGTGTGTTTTACAGCTGTATATTTTGAAATGACTGTGTATGGCAATGTGTGCTGCAGTGGACAGTGGATTGTGTGTGTGTGTGGGCTTTAATGTGAATGTTTGAAAAAGAGAGACTTGGAAGATAGACTGGGTTTAGAACTAGAGCTGCCGCAGTATTGATTTTTTCCTTATCGCACAAATTAGTGAAGCCATTCAAACTGTCACGGTAACCACCATTAAGAAAAATAATAATTTAAACCTCAAATGTTATAAAATAATTGGTTTCAAATACCGTATTGGCCCGAATATAGCGCAACACGCTGATTATAAGACGACCGCACCTTTTCCAACACCTGTCTTTGGAAAAATACTTTTCGAATGTAGCTTACATCATAGAATAATTACATACTCACACACTCTCCTACCAGACTCTTGTATGTGAAGCATTCAAAAAAGCTTCGGCCATATTTTCACTTGTCATGAAAAACATGTTACACAAGCCTTCAGAAACTCCTGCAGGTTAAACTAGACTAACAAAGCACTTTGAGGGCTGACTGACTCTCTCACATTCGCCATAAACAGACGTCAAGATACTCGCTAGCCTAGCCACAACGCAACACTGACGTCCCATCACTTGAGTCGTTCACTCAGTGGTGAAGCGGTGATCCGTAATGCGGTAAGCACGGCAGCTCTAGTTAGAAGTTAAAAAAAAGTTGTCTAAAAAAAAAGTGAAAACCTGCTCATCTCATTTTGGGACTGGGGCATTGCAGGCACATACATGTCTTCACTAAAGCTATACTATATATGGGAATATATTTCCCATGCCTTCAATATGTATACTGCTCTACCCTCGCCAAGCATGTATGTGCAGAGTTATGCAGCAAGCTAAACACACTTCAAATAAAGTTTGAAGACAGCAGTTGGCCTTCAGGGTTTTTCACCGGAGGCGAATGTGAAACTGTGAAAACAGTATTGGACAACAAATTCAATGATAGTGATTGCAAATCATTAAACGCTGAGATTCCAGAAATAAGAGTTTGACCAAAGTATTGTAAAGTGAATTAGCACAGTAACAAGGAAAATAGATTCCCAAAAGTATAGATTAGCTCTTAAATTAGTCCATCATTGTCCATCATGCCAGGAAGAAACAAGTATATAGTATATACTTTCTTTAATCAGGAAGTCACACTGAGATCGAGATCTCATTTGCAAGTGAGACCTGAGTACAGAGGACAGAAAAAAAAGAAAGAAAGATGGTAATGACATAGCAATAAAACAACAAAACAACAATAAAATATCTGATAAAATGAGTATCATCCATCAGTGAAACATCAAGTCGCCACATGACGTAACACAGTAATTAACCTAGTAAACATAAACATGGAGTCCACAGCAGAGTAAAAGTAAAAAAAAACTAAAATATATAACAGGTAGCCCAACATCAAGTCAACAGTTAAGGCTACTTAGCATGACGTATTAGCAACACACAGAGACAGATAGCCTGTGTCCAAAATCATTAGCCTTTTTATTAATTTTATTCACATATACAGTACCGGTCAAAAAATTTGAACACACTTTATCACTCAAGTGAATGGAAAGGTGTGTCTAAACCTTTGACTGGTACTGTATTTTATGTTTTTATGCAGAAAGTAACCATTTAGATTTCCAATATGTGATCAGTTTATCCAAATAATGCCTGCACAGTGTTGGCCTATAGTGCTTTATAGATGAATCCTGAGCTCCATCAGCGCTGTCAGGACATTTTTAAGTAGCTGAATGAGTTAAGCCTAACACCTTGAACCCACTTGATCCCCCGAGATGCTATTTGCTTGACAGCATTTTTTTCACCTTTTGCGGGTGTTTTCTGAATTACATGGTTTGGTTTTTGTCTCATTTGCGCATGTTTAGCAGCTGCAAAAGCTGCACAATCCTTTTGAATCCGCCCCTCAGAGTTCAGACGCTCACATAAAATGGCAGAGGGTAAATATAGTTCAGAATATAGTAAATAGGGAGTGATTTTGGACAAAGACAGTTGTATAAAGCCTTGCTTGGTTCGTTATAAACTGATCTCAGAAAAACTAAATTAACAAATAACGAATCGACAGTCAGAAAACAGTACTTACGGATAATGCTCCAACAATGGCATTCAGGCAGTAGATCAAAAATTCTTGTAAGTATTGGTCAAATACATGGTAGTGGTTTGGTCTAACAATGTCAGTTAAGCAACTGCTGTGAAACTGTGCCAGTAGGGATTGTTGAAACCAGCTGCTGGCTGTTATGCAGAATATATGCATTTTCATTAGTGAATGAGAATTCTACATTAATTATCGTTTGTATGAAAAAATATAATTTTCTTGGCTGAGGTTTTGTCCTTCAGGTTGTACAATAAGCTGCTGTTATCTGCACAGCGTTGGCTGACCCTTTGACACTGTCGACATTTATCACACACTTCTATCACGTCAAGTCAGCCTCTCATTCCTTTCTTATCAGACAGTAAAACTATAACTCGTATATTTATGTAAGCCCAGTGTGAGACAAAAACTGAGCCACGCTACAACATTCAGGTTTAATCAGTATTCACAGTCCCGGTATTAATTCATTTAATCAAGTAATGTCTAATTCATATGCAAATTTAAAAACGATGCAAACGTCTCCTTTTAATTGGTTTCTTGGGCTTTATATGATTGCCAAAAAATTGCAATAAAAGTACTCCGCTCAGATTTCATTTCATTTCATCTTAATTTTAGTTCTAGGATGGTCGTGAGAAACTGCAGATAAGAGTTCAACAACTTTTTGCAGGGATTAAGTCTGCAAGTGATGTGACATAGTTTCCACTTATAATTATACTATCCTAACATTAGATACATGCTTGCGAAGAGTGAGTGCAAGCTTTACAGTATGATATAGCATACAACTACTCTTTAGCATTGATCAAGCCAACTAACAAATAAGATAATTTACCTTTTTATAATGAAATCAGACAACTTGATGTGATTTTCAACTGCAGAAGCCAGCAAAAAACCTCTAAAGGACAGTTGAATGGTTAAAAATGTAGCTGCAGTGTAACAGGTGGCCTCCATACATAGGGACTCAATGTAAAATTGATTATCTGTCAAGACTAAAAAGAAAATTGTTCATTCAGCCGGGAAAGAATACAATCGAATTGCAAAATCCAGGCCGATTCCCACCCTTTTCCTGTCATTTGTAATCAATTAATTCCCCTTAGTGCTTTCCCCCCCGACGCCATGACAACTGGAGCAGAGGCCGTGACCTGGGAAGTGACTGTGTCTGTTTCCAAATGAGGTCCAGGTGCCCAACCAGTCGTATTTATTGATAACAGTCAGAACAGGCTCAATGGCCTGATTCACAGCATGTTTAGGAGAAAGATGAGGGGCGCCGCGCTTCATGAGAGAAGGTCCATTGACTCAGCAACTGTGAGCAGACAAGAGTGCCAAAGTAGGCATGTCTCAGGAACAGATGGAGACACATTGATCTCTCCATATGGAAACAACTTTCACACACACACAACCTATTAGATGGTTCAAGTGAGGCTGGGCTTTAGTGATGTCAGTGATCACTTACAGTACCTGCCATTAACAAAACAAATGTGATGAGTCGACTATGCATGAAAGCATCTGATTCACTCTAATGTGCTTTTTGTGCTTTAGCGTTTTTCAACTGCATTGTCTTGGCCACATCACGTGCTTATACTTTGGACTAATCAAACCAGGGTGAAACATTGATGAATTTTCTCAAAACCTTCCAAAAAAAAAAGTCAGTGACTTTGATAGCTTATTCTAGAATGGCAGGAAGTGCCACTTTGGTCTTTAAATTGCCTTAAAATATCTATTCTTTTATAATAGCAGCTATTATAACTCACAGTGTGCTTTCATCTTGTAGTATAATTACACATTCAGTCACTCTAGAGTGATTGATATGTAAGTGTGCTTTTAAACTATGTGTGTTTTTATGTACAGTCCTTAGTTTTGCTTTAGTTTTTTTGATTGTATTGTCTTGATGTCGGTTGCATCAAGGCTGAGTCATGATTAGATAGTTTTTGACTATGTTGCTCTGAACTGCGCTAGCCTTTTATCATCCGCCTGGTTTTCAAGGCTGAAACTAGACTTGTCCACAGGCTGAGAAAGTTTTAAGTACCAAGACTTCAGTAAGTAAGAGACAGTTTTTTTTTAAGTCAGCCTCTGTGGCCTAATCTACAGTTGGCGAGCTCAGTCAAATAGTCTCTCTCTTCTAGTCAGTTCACTGCTAACTGAAAATTACATTGGGTTATTTCACAGATAAGAAGCCATTCCCCTGGCAGGGATTTGTGTGTACCTGGTGGTGTGTATTTGCGCTTGTGTCTGTGCCAGAGCAAGGAAGGTGAAGGCTTGGCTGTGTAACTTAGGTGATAACACGGTGCGTCGGCTTCCGGTGTCGTGATTCAACATGACACACCGTGTTATTTTCCGAGCAAGCGTATTCAAAGTGTATGTGAATGTTACAACATGCCCACATGTTCATGAACAGTGTTATTGTCAGGGGGAGATTACTTGTTTTTATAACTTTCTTCCTGCATTTATCAAAATGATGCATTTAATTTGCATCTGCTCTGAGTGTACAGTTTCCAGTCTACGGCTTAGCTTATAAGAATCTGTACTAAATCCCTCGTCAGCCCTCACGCCACCCCCGCTCCCATCCCTAACATAAATGGTTGCTTTTAGGACTAACTCTCCATTTATAGGAAACCTTTAAAGGATGATTGCTGTTTTTTCATCTAACCAAGCATAATGAAACATACATAAGAGTCCCATTTCTTTAGTGTTAGCAGTGGTTAAATTTCGCTGATGTTTGTTCTGCTCTTACCAGAGAAACCATGCATTCCAGTTTCACCTGGTTTTGTACATGACTCCGGGGGCTGAAGAAAACATCTGAGGCTCACATGAAACCAAACCAAACAAAAAGAATTATTTCTTCAAGTCCCACAGGCTAGCTAAAACTAGTGAGCCCAGCTGTAAGACACGTGGTGCTTTTTTGTCTTTGCAGTCTCATACCTTCTCCTATGCAAACTCCAAAATAGTTTGAAAAAGTTAAGAGCTACGCTGCTCGGCTCTGTTTTTGATTTATGGTGCTGCAGTGTGAGAAGCAGAGCTGCCTGTCTGAACAGATTGTTGAAAGAGATCAACTATCTGTTTCCGTATCTTGGCTATCTGACAGCCCGCCTGTGGCTATAAGGCCATGTAGACGACAACTATGCGTAGGCCAAGTGGGTACGTGCACCAGTTATTTTAATTTGTCTCCTGTAGAGAACTATAGCTGCAGTATTCATTTGCATGCTTCTTGTTTGTGTTTGCACACTTCTGCTTGTGTGCATGCCTAAACTTAGCAGCCCACCCTTAAACTTTGCTTGTTAGCCGAGGTCTGTCTGGCAGGAACCTGCAAAAAGCTCGAGTTCAGCTCAATACCGTGTGTTGAGTCTCTAACATCTGCTTTGAACAGACACAAAGCTCTCCGGCTGCCGTGTCCTCCACCGCTGAGACCAGCAGAGGTGGTGAGGGATAATGGGGGGGAGAAGTCGGGGAGGCAGAAGCACGAAAGACAAATGATTTTAAAACTGCGGGTGATGAAAAGCTCTGGAGCTCTAAATATCGAATTCTCAAAACGTATAGCCAGAATAATTAGGATAAACTATGGAATAATGTTATCAGCTCAGTAAATGAGAGCATGTAACAAAGGTGCTGACTGTACTCTCGTCAGGGAAGAGAAATGACAGACGAGTGTATAATGAGCTGGTAATGAGAGAGAGAGCAGAAGAGAGTGGGAAACACTTAGGAAATTATTTTTTAAGGGGTGTTTAAGATGTCTTTGAAATTTCTGAAACCCAACAGCTAGTTTGGATATGAGGTACATTGTAATTAGTGTACATCACAGAGTCAAATCACCACAACTTCAAAGCACGAGCAGCATTTTTTATGTATGGAACGTGATAAACAGCCATGAAAACAAGAAAATATAATTTGTCTGTGTTTCAAAGGCCAAATCTGTGCCTGATATTGATGATGGGCTGCATCACTGTGACGCTGGGAAAACTTCTTCCTGCTTCACGGCTTTAACCAGTTCATATGTTTAGATATAAATGCTGTACTGGAAGACAACTGATGTGAAATATACATGTGTGTAATAATATGTGTATGCATAACTCTCTGTGATGCCTCTTTTCCTACTGTCACAGAAAGTTCATTACAGACCAAAAAAAAAAACTCCAAATGCCTTCTTCATTCATTTCAGCAAAAAAAAAAAACTGCAGCTAAGATTACATAAAGGGTCAGATTTTCCATTTTTTGTGCGTATGTGTGTGGCTGTTTGGTTTGGCTGGTAGAGAGATGGCAGCTGGTGTGGTGCTTTCTGGGCCAGACTTCATCTTCACCCTCTTTTCTAGTCAGAGTAAAGAAGGAGCAGCCCTTCCCAATACAAGGCCAGAAATTAAAACTTTTTTTTTTTTTTTTGCACAAAATGTGAAAACATTTGCCATGCTGTGTAGTTATTACCCTGCCCAGGATGGAAGGAGCCACATCTCTGGAAGCTGTGATTCATTAGAAATACTTAGTTCTTGTCTCTAATTTATTTCTGACTAACCACCTTCCTCTTTTTCTAAAGAGAAAGTGTTCATACCTTCTATTCGCATCTATTTTTGACTGTTCATTTTCTGTTTAGCTGTGTTCTGGGTTGTTTTCCTGTTGGTTTGACAAGCATTTACTGTAGTTGTCCCATTCATATACAAGTCTGAGTCGAGTACAAGTTTCTCTTTTCTTTTTCTTTTTTTTTTTTAGTCATGACTGAAGCCTCCCCCCTGCTCTCCCTCCCTCCCTCCTTCCCACTTTTTCCATAACTCGCTCCACCACCAGCACCACGACTGTCGTCACTGTGCTTTTTATGAACCTCAACTCCTCAGTCTTCATAGTGCGGAAACTCTCAGGATCCAGAACTTGCACTGTATTTGTTTTCAGCATTTTTTTTTGCTTAGCAGACATTGGCTCGTGTCACTCCGTACTTTAAACTTTGATTTGATGGATGATCAGATTTATGTGTGTTTTAATTCTGCAAGAGCTTGTAAAATGGTCTTTAACGCTTTGTGTGCGAGCAGTTTCGAGCCCCTCTGTCTCTCCAACATGGGTTCGTTTCTGAAAAATTTCTCTGTCGAGTAGAAAAAGAGGCTGAGCTGTGAGTAGAGAGAGGGATTTTAGACTAAGTGCTGCAAGTGTACTTGAAACCTCACACTGATGCTGACAGTGATAAGGCCTCACTGCACAGCGGATCAGAGGATTGTCAGTGAGCTTCTGTGTTATGGATATAAGCCTGTCTAGAGTTATGATACCAGGGGATCATAGTTGACCCTGCAGGACCTCCAGGTTTAAACCATTAAGGCTTTAGGAATATGAGCATTATATCGTGCTTGATGTTAAGCTTTCTCTTGAGCTGTCTGGAAATGTCTGGTAAGGAGATTGTGCAGCTATGTACACATTGAGCAGTGACCATGACTATATTTTTCTCTGCTTTGGTATTTTGAATCCAACATAATGTTTTATAAAGAATAAATGTTTTGCCCCTTCAATCGTTTACAATCAAGAGGAATTAAAACTGCCATAATAACTATAATATAGTGAACGTATTTTACAGCTTTCACCACAAAAATGGCAAACTTCCTTGTTGTCATCATTGTGGTTTGTAATAAGTCAAGTGCCAGGTTGCTACTTTTCATGACTTTGCTTTAAATGACAAGTATAGATATATTTTAGTCCATTCCCCATTAATTCCCTCTGTCCACCAGCTCACTTATCTTTATGGTACAGTGGAGAGCACTCATACTGAATCCTCATCTCAACCTGTGACAATTTGACATTTTTCTCGAGGCAGTCTCTTTGAAACTGAAATGGAGCATCTCCATTCTGTGCAGGTGTGTATGAAGGTGGCTCACCACTGTGCAGTTTATAAAGTAGAGTTACCCTGTTTCAAAACCGCCTGAGGCTTAAGAGGACAGAACGCTTGAAACAAACTGTGTCGTATGACATGTTGTTTGACTGTGTCTAAAGGCAAGCCTGACATAATAGCCTTCCCCTTTGCCGCATCATACTTCCTCCTCTGATATCTCTTCAAGAATTTGTGTCTTTTGTGTGTCTCTGTAGTCTCCGTGCGATGAATTGCACAAATGGTGATAAGATTGTAGAATTAGGCCGTATCTAGACCCAATCAGGTGTTGTGGCGCACTGCTGCAGGGTTGAGCGGAGGCGTTTCAGGGTGTGGACGTGTTTATTTGTGCTCTTGAACATAACCGCTGTTAAACAATCAGAAAATAAAGTTTTATTGATCTGATTCACCGGCTCTCTCGTTACCACCGCTCCCTCTCTTCATTCACTCTCTAGCTCGCTCGACCACAGCAAAGTCTAACTTAACTTTTTAATGTTATCAAATGAAGATCAATGTCCTCCCCTCCTCCCAGTAACGTCTTTGTACTCCCTCATGGCAGAGTTTTACAGCATTGATCAGTCTGATCTCAGGCTGTGATTGGCCACCACAGCGTGACATTGGGTTGCGTTTCTCCAAAAGTTGACTCTTGATCAACTTTCTCGCCGCAGGCTGCTGCTGCACCCCACTGCAAAATAATCGACTATTTTGATAATTGGTCATTTTTCAAGCTAAAATTCCAAAATTGTCTTCCAGCTATTCTATTTTTTTTTACTTTTCTCTGTCTTTTGTGATGGTACACTGAATATCTTTGGCTTTGGACTGCTGGTTGAAATTATAACAATGTATTTTCCATTGTTTTCTTACATTCTACAGAATAAATGATTCATTGATTATCTGCAACAATAACCAGCAGATTAATCAATAATGAAATTAGTTGCAGCAGATTGTCTGTTTCTGAAATCATGGCTTTTGGCTGGTTTGATGGACGCTGTAACTTCACTGAGGCATTTGATGTAACATTTTCTGTTTTATGCATGCATGGCTGTGTGGTTGTTCTGCGTTGACCCTTAAAAAATACTGCGTTTAAACATGTACTAGCTTGTAGCCTATATACAAACAACATACTGTTATACAGGAACGTGTAGCTATCTATCAGCCATTCTCTGTGTTTAAAACATCTACTAACACATTTCTCTTTCCAATTATTCCCTAACAAACATCACCTCTTTGAGCAAAACCGCTCATCTGGCAGTGTTGTGCCTTGTAATCCTCATTCTAATAAACTGCCTTTTATTTGACCTGTCTAAGTATTACAGCATGTTCAATCTGAATATACCGTCCACTAAAGCTTTCAGTCCCTGGCTTTTAGCGCTGTTTTGCTATAGCTCAGTACAGTGTTGACACAGAGGCTCGGGGAGTCAGTATTGTATGTAATGTAAATGTTAAAGGCGGACAGGATGTTAGCCAAGCTGTTTGTTCTGCCGGCTTGAATGGACGCGTTGTATCGACTGTCTACAATATCCTCTCTGTGTCAGTGGTGGGCTTTATTGGCATTCTGTACATTCTGGTGGAGGCGGGTGTGGGCTGATGGGTGAATGAGCTCTGTACAGATGCAGGCTCAGCTGGAGACAGACCTGGTTCCTCCCAAAAAGTCAATTGTTCACAAAGATTCAAGGGAAGTTTTTGAACTCTGAAAATCTCCAATGTTTTTCTTGCCACTACAGGGGGGGTCAAAACAAACTAAACATGAAGCTTTTTTTTTTATTTCCAGTATTTAATTTGATTTTAATGGCCTCAGGGATGTCGGACTTGCTGATACATTAAGTACATTTCTGATTAGAAACAGTTGAAGTTTAGTTGTATGGATTGCAAGGTCTTCACACAGCAGTACCCTGTGTTGTTTTTTTTTATCACTCATGTAGGAGTGCCTCAACATTTCATGAATTTTGTGTCAATAGGGCATCTCTTGATGGGAGAGGGAGAAATGTGGTGGGTGGGACTACAACCTCTGTACTGCAACAACTTGCTTTTGTTTGACTGGCTGTATGTGCTGTATGTGCTGTGTATGTATGAGTAACAGGCGTACTTTAGCTGGCCGCATATCAGTATGTCAGTATCCTGTCAGGGTTAGGGGTGCTACACACAAACACACACACACACACACATCTACTGTTACTATAAAACGTGGATTAAATGACTTCCTCAAATAAAGATGGTTAGATTCAAGGTCTGTGGTCGGGTCGCTTGACAGCTCAGACACAGGCAGCGAGCTGGTTTCACATCACTTTTATACTGCAGTACAGGACAGTTAACTGCTATATGTGTAGCATTTATAGTATCCAAAATATAATGGTGTAATTAATAAAACTTTTCTTGTTAGTTTTTTTTTTTTTTTAATGTGCTGCCTCTGTATGGACACATAATAGAAAATCTAACTAATCCTTCTTAGATTAGTTAAATGTATATAGATTATCTGTTGGGCCAAGTCTCATTAAGTACTGAGAGTGATGTTTCTGCCAGGAGGTGGCAGCAGCACTGTAGCTACCTGAGTCACACACATGCCATCGGCCAGCACACACACACACACACACACACACACACACACACACACACCAGAACAAGCACAGCAAGCTTAGAGCATCACTGATTGGCTCTGTGGATCAGCTCACATTTTTCTCACTTGTAGTTTGACAGCCACACTTCTGAGGATCAGACTGGACTAGATTTTTAAGTTGAAAGAGTCGACTTTTTTTGGTAACAAGGAGAAAATTCATTTTACTCTCCATGCAGTTGTGAAGCATCATCCTGTTTTGATTCTGCTCATGTGCTTTCAAGCTATGTGCAACTTGACATATAAATTGAAAAATCTGGGGATGCCAGCAATAAAAGTAATTGATCTGTCACTTAAAATACATCATATACTATGGTATCAATATACTACTTTCAAATTTAAAGTAATTTGATCCTGATCCTGATAAACAGCCAACTATTAATCCACAATTACAACTAAGATAGAAGCCTCTGACAAATAGATGTGATATATTAATTCAGTTCTGAAATAACTGAAATAATCCAACTGAAATCATTTCAGAGTTTGATTTTGGCCTTAACAGACAAGTTTAAATGAAATGCGACGGCCTCAGCTGGTGATGACTTAATGGATGTCTCTTCTGAGGTTGAGATGTCCTAATCACAGATGGGGTCATCAGGCCACCGAATGAGCCTCCAGGGAGGACGGGCCAAAGGTCAGAAGTCACTGAGGAGGGTTGCTCTGCTGCCCCGTGCTGTCCTGAGGGAGGACAGGACAATGAGACAACAATGTATGGCACGTGGGCTAGAGGCTAATGACATGAAGCACATGGCTTTGATAGTCATACATGTGAATCTACTTTTTACAAATAGTACCAGAACCTGGTTGAGATTGTGAGTATCAAAATTAAGTTACTAGTGTCTCTAGTAGTGTCTTAAAAGTGTGTTCAGATGTTAAATAAACTTTGTTAGAAATAATGTAGTGGGAATTTATTTCCAAATCTCGGGTGGATCTTGACTTTTACAGTACAAATGGAAGAATGGACTTGATCTTTTGTAAAATAAATGAAGTACAGCTTCTAATCATAAATCCTGTGCATATTTAACAACCAAAACAAAGTTATGTTTTGGTTCAATTTTATGACATTGAGGTTAGGTTTTCCATGTGGGTTGGGGGATGAAGGCATCACTGCAGAATGAATATGTGGATTGACATCACTACATTAAAACATAGGGATTGCTTCCCAAGCTTAGACCACCAAAAACCAGCACGACTACACCCTTGGTTCAAGTCCAAGTAGTGAATAAATGTATTAAGAACGCAAAGACAGTGAGAGTTAGATTGGCGTGGGCGTCGAAGTGATCATGTTACCATCCTCTCTCCGGGAGACCACTGATTGAAACCACAAAGCGGAGATCCTCTCCTCGGACTTCCTGCTGTCTATCCGTCTGGTACTATTGATGACCTGCTTTACGCTAATCAATACATGAAACGGGGGCAATTGGTTACATGGGCGTGTGTGTAGTAGTAGTGGTAGTAGTAGTAGTAGTAGTAGTAGTGAAGTGATGCATTTGTAAATTCACTATATGAGGTGTCACTGTGTAGGTTGAACTATCTGTGGGTTTATCTGAATGCGTGTGGGTGCCGTTGTCGTCTTATATCCCTTTACAACAGTTCAATAACACAGCTAACGTGTCTTCTTTTCGTTCAAATGAATTCACCCGATTCACTCGTATGACCTCAGGAAATAATCGTGGTCAAGATCAGCATCGAGGCCCGGTCTCTTATCTGGCGTTGAAGGTAAATGTGGGACATTTTTCTGAGGGTTGGTTTGCCTCCAACATAGAGATGAGTTGGATCAAGTTGAGGTAAATGTGTCTGGTTGACTGTTTAAACAATGTGGTTGGTAGTATTTTTTGTACTATACCAACATCTTTTTGAATCAGGCAGAGTATTTAATGTTTACCCAGCAGGAACACACTAACAAGCAAGGCGCGAGGTGGGAATCAGGGGCTGTCTTTCCAAATCTGAGCCCCCATGCTAGCTAGTCGCCTCAGGCTTGCACGTCCTGACACACAAACACTTACTGTACATACACATGCACGTACACACATGCACTCTCAGCAACATGACAGGAGTGCTTACCGCTGCAGTTTGTTGTGCTCAGTAACCCAGTTAACTGTGATTTGAAGTCAATACAGTTCCACTCGCTCACCACGGTGAACCAGGCTTTTCCATGCCTGTCTCGCCGCTCGCTTTCTCTCCGCCTCAGGATCTGTAAATGGAGGTTACAACTCCCCTTGTAAAGCAGCTGGCCGGGGTCAAGCTCTCTGTCCTTCAGCATTTAAATGGTTGAGAGTGAGCTACCAGTCTGCATCATCTCAAAGGGCTCGCTGTGCTTTCCTCTTAGAGGGAATTAAGTAGCTTTTTCTTCATCAGACGTGGGGAAATCAGTTATCAAACATCGTTCCTCGTAAGCATGAAATTGCACGAAAGCGTGACACACCTGAGAGCATTTAGGCACTATTCATTATAACCTCGCTGAAACCATGGTTGACCTGTTTTTAATTTGTCTTTTTTCTCCTATGGAATCCCAAATCATGAATGAAATAATTAGAACACGGTTTCATTCAGGGATTTCCCTAAAGAGTGTACGAAAAAAAGTTAGTTACCTGCACATTCACATAGCAACAGAAGAGGAACCAGACACTATAAATAAGTCTATTTATATTCTCTCTGACATTTACTGGTGACAAGATGGCACAGCAATGTAACATTTTAGCACCTGTATCTCTCATCTCCCTCTCTCTTTTGTCTGTCTTTCTCCTTTAGGTTTTTTTTTGTGGTCTACCTCCTCTCTGTTCACTCCTTCTTTCTCCCTCCATCTTTCTTTCTCCTCCTTCTCTTCCCAACAAACCCATCCTTCCTGTGTCAGACAGAGCCAACAACACATCAGGGGTGTTTTGGTCCATTGCATTAAAGGCTCCCCAGTCCCCAGTGTTCACCTCTGCTTCCGCTGGCTCCCCCTGCTTGACTTAGTTTACCATTAAACACGCCGTGTTCACACAAACACACAACTATGCTTTCACAAGAAGCTTTCTTCTGTATTGATATACTGTTAATATTGCTACTATACTTTTCAAATACCCTGCAATAGTTCCTGTGTTTCATGTATTTATTTGTGTTAATTTCTTAATTCTTTTATTAATCTGTAACGTCTGCAATTTTGGAGTCCGGAGGCGAAAATGTTCATCTTGCCACTGTTTATCAAAACCTTTTCAAAACGGCATTAAAACACATCTGCTGTTGCCTTGTTTAAATACACAATCCATCATTTTCCCAGTTTATTAAATTTCTCTGTATTTGTGTATATCTTTTGAAGGGTTTGACTTGTAGGGGCATAGTCAGCTTTCAAGACTGCTTAAGATATACAGTTGTTTTAGTCTGGCTGTCAGTATTTGCATGAAATGCTTACCGATGCGTTTCTGTCCGAAAAACAAATCCTCAATCAGCTTAAGCAACGTATAAACAAAACCGGCAGCGAGGAAACAGGCTTCCAACAAAGGCAACACACTGCAAATACGAATTTGTCCTCTCGGGATTTTCTGATTTATTAGTTTCAGATTAAGCCATTGTAGCTGCCCCATTTTTTTTTTTTTTTTTTTTTTTGGTGCGTTCTCGCTAAACTGCAGCTGTGCTCCGGCTTTATCCTAAAGAGGAAGGATTGTCAGGGAAATGTTTGTATCTTATTTCAGCTATCAGAAGTTTCAAAGGATACTGCGGCTCCTGGTTGGACGACGCACTCTTGGATTTTTTTGTTTTTAAATGTGGCCTCAACTGCTTCATTTCAGCTGTTGAGCTGTAGCTGCCCATTTCATATAATGTAATAGACAGTAATCAAACAGGAAGTATCTCTGTAATGAATTGGGCTGTTGTCTGTCTCTGTATGCGTTGGTGTGTGTGTGTGTGTGTGTGAGAGCATGTGTGTGCGTATAAACCAGTCACCATGCAGTCCACCTGTTAAAAGTAGTTGCCCTGTGGCCTCAATAGCCGATCTGTTTGTTTCATACAACAGATGCTTATATGTAGCTGTTTCCTTCACACACACACACACACACACACACACTGTCAGCCTCTTAATGTTTTGACAGCTGGCCCTGATAGAGCACTATTTTAAGGTCGTGGGTGGTTATATCTGCGTGTGTCTCATCGCTGTCATGTGTGTACATAAGTGGTATGCCTGCTGTCTGCTTTGAAGGTGTCAATTTGATAAGCAGAGTTTTGGCATAGTCCGAGCGGCTTCCGTTGAAGTACTGCACTCAGTGTGATTTACATTGTGCCGAGACATTAGACACACTCTAAACAATGAGCTAATCTTTTAAAAGCTTTCACTTTTTAAATACTAAAACACTCTCAGCAGATTGCAGATTTTGTACGTGTGAGAACTCGTGTGTTAATTTGTATTTATTTATTTGAAAGGTAGCAAACTTTACTTTTGAAATGGTTTCCCACCGACTGCACTGGTGTGAACAAGCCACGTCTTCAGTACCGGCGATCCAATTTGTCGGATCGCTGTCACCACCTAGACTGACTTTATTAAGTGCAGCTGTTATCAGCCAGATGTGACAATTCATTTTAAATACAGATTCTTCATCAATGTCACTATAAAATGTATTGTTTCTGCTATCAGATACAATTATACAGTCGTGGTGGAATACTTTTAATGCCACGGCAATCCTTATAGAATGATTTCAGGATGTTAGGTTTGAATTAATTTGAAAAAAAGCCAAACATCAGTCGGTTTCAGTTCCTGTTTTGGAGATTTTCCTTTTTTTCTTTGCATAATCCAATAGTAAACTAAGTATACTTAGGTTTTGAGATTATTTCTTACTCTTTTCTGACATGTTTCAGATTAATTATACTAATAGATTAATGGGGTGATTGTTAGTTTCACCCCTACAGCATTAATGCTCAGTCTTTTGGTGTGAGCATTTTTCCCGTTTTGTGTGTGTAAATGTGAGCTCATTTAATTATTTAGTATCATCTCGGTGGATGTTGGCATTCTCACCGATATTGATTTCATTGTATTTTTCTGTCCTGCAGGACCTGCACACCATCTACTGCCACCTCTATCACATGGACGTCCTCTCTCACCTCAGGGAACATCAGTTAAGGTTTGTCGTTTTCATTTCACCTCAAAACTTAAAAAAAAAAAACAAAGTCTTTAATCAGTCTTCAGTGCTTCTCTGACAATTGTCTTTTTATTTTTCTGAGTTTGAATGTCGCTACTGAATGAGGCATCAATCATAGTATCGGTTTACCAGATTCACTTCGGTGTTGCCCATAGGCCTACTTTTTTATGTGAATTGTTATACGTGGCACACCCAACCTAAACAGGTTTAAGGGTTGTTGTTTTTTTTTAAATGCCTTTTGCCCCAGGTTGGTTTTACACCCCGGCTTTATCATTCACAGGACGTTCAGGCCGAGGTGCCTTTTAGACATTCACACGTTCATACCGGACATGTTTGAAATGCTTCGAGTCTGGAATGTTTTCTCTGCTCGTTATTATTCAGTTGAGCAAGTGAGAACAATGACATTTCAACAGGAACGTTCGTGTTAAAATGCAGGTTTCAACCCCTTCTTCCAAACAAACAATGGTGTCAGATTATAATCTGAAATATTTACAGGAAGTAATTCCACAATCGGAGGATTTATAGACACACGGAGAGAGATATAGAGATCCGACAGATGGCATGTTCTCATAATTGGTAAATGAATGAGTTTTTTGAGTTTTTGGAACTGATATGAACATCAGAGATTACATCATGGGAAGTAAAACATGCCACTTTATAATGCTTAAATTAAATTGAAGGGATAGGAAATAGAATTCCCAAAATCTCCTTTGCTATCAAAGGCTATCAAACCTCTCTACAGTACTTATGAGTTCATTTGACTTGTGTTTACAAAGCCTTGTTCTCCTGTAATTGGGTTCAATCAGCCAAATGCAAAGACACAGTGAAATTCTGCTATCGCTCAGACCAAAAGAAAATGAAATATAGGTTGGGCCGCAGCCAGAAATCGAGTAGCGGGTCACCATAACACTCTCAGTGGGAGTCCCAAGTGGAAGATCTCGGTGAAAAAAAAGTGTTACACGGATATGTGATGGATTGTGAGAGATGGAAATGCATGGGGATATGTTTGAAAGGAAAAAAGTTTTTGATATCCATTTTTTTTAACATCTTTGTCTTTGTCTCTCAGGTCGATGTGTACCTCAGCGAGGTATGAGAGACATGAGGCTAACCACATCGTGTTCTAGTAAGTACAAACTCTTAGTCTGAGCAAAAAAGTGTTTTTCCTCTGTTCTGCTGCACTCGCTCTCTTTCTCTTTGAGTTTTATTCAAATTTCTGCTGAGAAAAGTTTATTTTATTCAAATAGAAGTTGTTTTTTAAATATTTTTATTTCTAGTATTTTCACAGTTTAAGTTTTCAAAGTGTTTTTCAGGAATTGCCTGTTTCACAATCACTGAATTCTTAACATTGACACTTCCTTAAAACAACATCAGTCTTTAAGTTTTGGCCACTAAGCAGCTGCAGTAGAGTAAGTGATTTACTTTACTCAGGGACACATCAGTGTAGTTGCTGAGGGAATGGTATGCTCTCTGAGATGTGAACAAATAAACAAATGCGTTTATTTTGTCCCATGCAAACAAGCTCCATAGGAACAAAAGCTAGATATCATCAAAAACTGGGAGTGCATCTCTTGTTCAGTGCTGCAGTACATATGAGGTGTTGAGATGTAGTTGGATTTTCACTGATTAGCCGGGTCTCTGTCATGTTTTTAGTTTTAATTGTGTATGTCTGTATGTAAATGACTTTCTTCATTGTATAATTCCCATTTATACTATTACAACTCATGTTTTCCTGGTTTAATATCTTGTGCATGTCTTTTCAAAACTGTCTTAAACTCTTAAATGCACTTTTAATCGATAAGGCTGGCGATATTCTGTATTCTGTTACCGTCAACAAATCCAAAACCAACAATGTGTCAGTCCGTCTCTCAATACTGTCCGACTTCCCCACCCTGTCTGTGATTCACAGGTCACAAACATATAGTTTACTCACTTTTAAAAAAATAAAAAAAAGGCTAAATAATTTCCTGAAACAACTGGGAAGTGAAACAGGAACAAATAGTGCATTTGTGCCCATGTTCATAGTGATGAAAGAACATGTCAACTAGTGCAGCCATGTGACTCACTAATGTGTTTTTAATAGTTTTTGGACAAACAGTGGCATAGACTCAGAGGAATAAACTATATCAGGCTGTTGTTAGAACAATTAGTTGTTGGTTTTGGTCTTTTAATAGGGGTTTTTTTGATAGTAAGAAAAATATAGAATATAACCAGACTTTTTTCTTTAAAATGACCTGAAACAGGCAAAATTCAGCTTTGTCAAACAGATATTTTGAACAGCTGTTAAACAAGAAACATCTGGAATATTATCATTTCAAGCAGCACCTTATAGGCTATACATTTCTTAAAAGTCACATCTCAGACAATATTACAGGATAAATGTGGCTTAAGGTTGTTGTTTAATGATCCGTATCATGTACTCCTTAAATAAACTTTATAGCAGCCCAGTAAAACCTCAGGTCATTCGCTGAAGGTGTTTTTCGCATTACATATTTTTTCACTCAAGGTTTAAGATACGAGATACGCTGATCTAGAGCCAAAAGTAATGTAGACAGATCCGATGATGGCGTGTCTGCCTTCCTCTCTGCCAGTCTGTCAGGGTGTGTGTGAATAAATGGACACCGAGATGGATGAGGCAGATTGGGAAAAAAAAAAAAAGTCATTTCAGCATCATGTACAGTGTGGAGTCAGAGAGGAAGGTGGAGCAGAAGGCGAGAAGAGGAATGAGAGAGGAACAAGAGGCTGGCGAAGGAAGGAGAGGGAATGGAGGGTGTTGAAAAGAGGACAGTAGATGAAATGAAAAACAGATAAGATGGCAGGAGAGTGGCGGCGGCAAACGAGAGCTGTAAGGAGTTTTATTAAAAAGGGAAGACATGAGAGGGAGAGGACTGCATAGGAGGAGAGGAAAAACAAGAGGCGAATTTGCTACAGAGAAAGGAGGAGGAAAGGATAGCAATGTCAAGAGGGAGGAGGAGAGACGAGAACATTAAGCGAGGGGAGGGATGAGGGATTTGAAACGAGGTAGAAGAGGGATGAGGGCTGCCGAGCTGCGGAGGAAGTGTGAGAGTTAGAGGGAGGACAGAGTGTTGAAAGGATGAGGGAGAACCTGCGCATGCTGTTGATGTATTATCATGCCGGCTGGAATCACATTAGACACTCAGCGGTTTAATTTACCATCAAATAAACACATACAAAAGATCTCCCTCTCCATTGAGCTCTCCCACTCTCTACCAGCGGCTAGTCTTAAGTACCTTAACCCAGAACAAAGTGCCTGCCATGGCCAGTTAGTCAGCTACACACACACACACACTACAGACAGCAATCAGGGTTTCTCCAATGAAAACATACAGTAATAGTAGTTAATCATGTTTGCCTCACTTAAAGCCAACAATGCAACAATACGCTAATGTTTCCTACACAAGGCTTTCCTACACGACATTCAATGATAAGAAAACAACAAAAACAACAAACAAGATGGCAGAAATGGCATGTCGTACTTCCTTTTGAATGCAACTAATGATTATTCTGTTATATTCTATTATTTAGAAAAATCTCTAAGCACTTGACTTACATTTCTGAACAAGGTTTGTTTAAAACGGGTTCACTCCCAATTTTGGATGATATCTACTACTCGATCCTACTTCGAATGCTTGTTGTAAGTTGCTTTGCCAAATTAATGTAATGTTTCTTGTCATTATCGTGTAATTTGACAGTTATTTATTCAAGCGGTTAGTCAGTAAAATGTCTGAAAATAGTGAAAAATCCCCCCTCACAATTTTCCTACGCCCACTCTTTCTTTAAATCACTTGTTTTGTCCAACCAACATTTGGAATCTCAGACGATCAAATGATTGATAAGTCTTTTTTCAGATTATACATGGCGTTAAAGGGGTTTTTGAGGGAGTTTCCTTATTTGAATTGAGGGTCTGAGAACAGGAGATGTCGTATTGCTGTACAGACTGTAAAGCCCCCTGATGCAAATTCATCATTCAAATAAAATTGACTTGATTTGACACATGAGCGACAGGTAGAGTTTATTTAGTTTATTGGGCTTTTTTTAATTTTCTTGTGGGGACCTTACTCGCATTTTAAAGTGTCAGGCAACTGTTCCTCATTTTTACTTTTTTACATTGTTTGGGTCATATGTTTGATGTGAAGTGGTCATTGTGGTATTTTCTTTGCACTTCACATCCTGGAAATCACCTTTTTTTAAGACTGTATCCAGCACTACGACCTCTTTCTAGGTTTTCAGAGATCCCTCTTTCTTTGTAAACCACAGTGGCCATTATTGCTTCTTCTGTGTAGATAGAGAAGAGATCAGTTGCTGCTTTACAAGAAGTATCAAATGTATCAATACAGTATAATATCCACTGTTTGTTTGGAAGGACTTTCCCAACATTGAGTATTTGGAACAGCAAATGTAAACACTTTCAACCACATAGAGGCTGAATCAACACACTGAAATAGCTGCTGTCAAACTGTCACTTTGTAGATAAATGCTTTCTGTATTTTACATAATTTGCATGTTTTTAATGTTTTTTTTAAAATGTGAATAAACTCTGCCCATTTATTTCAATGTGTATAGAAATTGCTAGCTGAAGAGGAGTTCACATTACAATCTCTGTATGCTGTGTTGCTCTTCCCACTATGATGACGCATCTCTTATTCTATTCAAACACTCATCTCTGTATTCATATTCATAACCACAGGCTTACCTTATCATCTACTTTATGTTCTCTGGTTCTTTATGCATGATTGCGTCTTGTTGTGCAGCTGACTCGAGCACCCGGCTTATAATGAAGTTAATTAGACTAGTGTTGAGGGTTAATGGATAAAATGTATACATTTAAACAGCATGAACAGCCACGTAGCCCGTGTTTTGCATTTGTTTATTTTCAGATCAAAGAAATCCATGTTGCAGCTGTTTTGAATGTCAGGCCAGATTACGTGTCTCTTTCAGCGCTGCTCATTTCAGTCGTGTTAGCATGACTGCCTGCCGTTAATGGATTCTCTGCACCTTGCAGTGATGGCACATTATGTTATGGTTCTATAGTGCTTAGCATCCTAAGAATGCATTTATGCTAATACAAAATGCAACGCTTGGGATTCAACGCTCGCATGTGCACTTAACATTTTAGTTCAGACATCTAACTCCTCAGTTCTACATACATAACTTCTACATTTTTCAAAGCCTTCAAAATGTCACTTTAGCATCCTGGTTTGTGGCATATTATTCTTTCTAGCCAATTCAGCCATAAATGCATAGATACCAATGATGAAAAGAATAGAACAGACTGTTTTGTTAACCTAGGTGTACAAATTATCTTTTAGCTCACCAAGTCAGCACAATAACAGAAAGCAGAACATATAACAGTAACAGGGAACCATCAAAGTGTAGCTATGGCGACACCTGAAATGAGACTGCAGCAGAGGTGTTGGAAAAAATCTCAAGAATTGATTAACTTTATTTGTTTAAGTATTTATTTGGACCATGTACAGTGTAAAACATAAATGTTACCATTTGATGTACTGCACCAGAGTTAGCTTATAGCTAATTTTCATTTGCAGTCCCTTCGGTAGGTCACAATTAAAACATATAACAGCACAATAACAAACAGTACAAAGCAAAAAAACACACAGGACACATAATACAAAGTACAAAGCTACACACAATAGCACATCACATACACCCACAATGTCACACAATTTTAAGGTGAAGAAACTTTAAAACTTTCCACAAAAAAGCACTACATAAGCTTTGAGAGGAACCTGGACTCATCAAATATGGCTGAACTTTGAGTAAAGAGATTTCCTTCACTGCCTGGACTGACTGATGGCACATTATTTGATGTCTGGTTATCCTTATCCTTCAAAGGCATTGTTCTTCCTGCTTCTATTTTCAGCCACAAATGTGCAAAATTGCAAAGTAACAGATTTAAACTGAAGGCACTGGCCTGGCATTTATTTAAAAAAAAAATACCAACAATAGATCCATGTGGCACATGTGTTTTTTGAAAGGTCGGACCATAGTCTGTATATAAAGATTATTATTAGATCAAAGATTATTAGAGGGTCAGAATTTAGTGATTGAGACCATAATGACTTTAAAAAAAACGATTGCCAAGGAGGGAAATTTAATTCATAAAATGTAACAAAAGTACAACATCGTCTGCATTTTCCAACACATTAGATTGTGAGCACAGACTGTGGCAGTGTTTCACACCACTGTGTTCTTTCTCTCTCTGTTCCAGCCCAGACAGCATCGCTACCTGTTGGTACATCCTGCTCTCTGGGTCGGTCTTTGTCAAGGAGCACATGTACCTGGCAAGGTGCTGGTATGTACAAATCAGCAACACAAGCACGCAAACTCACACACTCACACACACACACACACACACACATAGAAGAAGAGAGAACGATATCATGGCGGGGTGAGACAAGGAGGTAGAAGGTGAGATTTGTCTGACATTACACATGACGCTACCTTATCTCGCCACCTTGTCAGACTGAGTGTGTATGTGTATTTGTGTGTTTCCGTCTGTGTGCGTGTTCAGCTGTAACACGAAAATGGAGACGGCGTGTCACAGAGCTGTAAAGTATGAAAAGACTGTCAGGTTGTACTGACATGAGTAAGAACGGTGAATACTTGCACATAAAAAAAAAACCCACCCACACCTGTATGTTACACTTGTGTGAAATATGTTGAGCTACACAGAAAAGATTTTTAGTTTCACATGAAGTCTCATTCAGTCACCTTCAGCAGGGTTGACTCAAAATGAGGCAATACCTCTTCCTGTTGGAAGCATTGGCTAAGACTTGAATAAGTGATTTAGCATTGATTAAATATTATGACATGTTTAAAATTACATACATAGCAAGGTTTACATGGTAGTCAAACAGGACATTTTTCAAAAATGTTAAACAAATGAAACCCAAGGATGGAGCTATAGCACGTAGCCGGTTAGCTTAGCAACTTCCTGGAGTCTTTGCCTCCATTGTCTCATTTTGAAGGGTGTACTTTGTGGCATTGGGTTGCATTATACTAAAATGTGTCTGTATTATCTTGTCCATAATGGGCAAGCAGGCAATATCTATAGAAATTTGGCAGCTACATGACTTGAATGCAGAGTCAGCTTTCAGAAACCGTAAAAGGAAAGCTTGCAGATTTGGGATGATTGATATGAAGACTTTTATTTTCCCCATTTCAGTTTCAGTTGCTTCAGGACTAGCATCACATGTCAGTCAAGAATCTTTGTCCTTTCATTGGTTGGTCAGGGAAGAGCTCAGAGTTCTGGGTGGAGATCCATTGGGAACAAGTGATCTGATTAACTCAGATTATAAGACATTTTCGGGCACTGCTCCCCCCCCCCCCTCCGATCAGCCAGACTGCCAAAAACTGATTAAACCGACATGCTGCACCTGTTTAAACACTGGAATTAATTGTAATAGGGAAAACTGTAATGTAAATTGCTTGAGGTCGGCCCTCGGCTCCATGTTTACCTTCCCTTCGTTGTTGTAGTTGGATTGAAACAGAAGCAACACATGCCAGAAACGGAAAGGAGGGGGGCCAGGTACCGTCAGTCCATTTATTTCTAGTTCAAAAAAAATTCTGACCTTTTGAACTGAAAGCTTCGCCGACTAAAGGGTGTTGGCCTCAAATTGAGAATGATTGCAGAAGTATGGTCTTACACACATTCATCCATTCACATTAACAGAGTTCCTACCAGGAATTCCTAGAAAAGGAAGCAGCTTTGTAAGTTTTATCCCAAAGAGGAAAAGTCAGTTTAATAAATCCTTAGGGAATGTCATGAAAAATTATGGACCACTTTACAGGAATATACTGCATGAATACAGTACATTTGCTGGATGCAAGATGTCTCCTACTTTACCGAAAGGTCCGCTCTGTGTATGCGCACCGTAGGATTTAAGTTTCCACTTCTCACTTGTGTCAGTTGCATATTAGACCACGATTGGCTTCCGAACTAGTTGTGATGTCACAAATCATGCTCGTAGGGCACATGCCTTAAAAAGATTTCCGATGAGCACGGAAAAACTTTCCCCCGTTCAGCAGCTGAATGTGAAAACAGCCTTCTAGTGTCAAACTCTGCACGTACATAATTCTGCACAGTGAAGCTCAAACATCCAACTGTAGGAACAAGAAGAAAAACACATTTTTTTTGAGTGGAGGGGCACTTTAAGATGCTGGATGCTCCTCTTGAACTGTCAGTTACTGATAACAGTAAATGAAACCTTAAAGGATAGCCTCACAATTTTGCAAGTTTGTCCTAAAACAATACGTTTTTCCTGCTGTAATCATTCCTCCTGTTCATACTGACCATTAGAAGATCCCTTCATAATGCTCTTTCAATGTAAGTGAAGGGGGACAAAATCTACAGTCCTCTTTCTGTACAAAAATGTATTTTAAGGTTTATTTGAAGCTAATATGAAGCTTCAGCTGTCTGAATTAGTCAAGTCAATATCTTTTAAAGTTACTGTCTTTTTAGTGCCAAGTTCCCTCTTTTTGTTATGAACCTTTTTATTGCAGCTGAACAGGAAAACACTGTCGAAACACACATTTTTGCTCAAAATGAGTGCTGTAGATTTTACCCCAACATCAGTTACATTGTAAGCGTGTTTGGAAGGGATCTTCTAATGGTGAGTATGAACAGGAGGAACGATTACAGCGAGCAAAACCTGTTTGAATCTTCATACGGGCACCTGACTGTCGTTTTAAGACAGACTTGAAAAATTGTAAACCTATCCTTTTAAAGCAACAGTTGATGCTGTCGCAGTGTTTACGCGGTGAAGACCGGCTTTGTAGAGATTATACGTTGAAAGAACAGAGAGGTCAAATTAGCCAGAGTGACGACGTGAAGGCAGTTTTTCCAACAACAACAACAACGCAAAGCACCAACTGACCAACTGTAGCAGAAAAAAAAGGAGTTGGCCAAGTATCAATAACCTCAGGGCAGCTAGCAGTCTGTGTGTGTGTGTGTGTGTGTGTGTGTGTGTGTGTGTGTGTGTGTGTTCATTCCAGTGTGGTTCAGTTGATAACAGAGTAAAGGGCGGGGTGGGGGAAGGTAGCTGCCAAAGGACTGGAGGGTGTGTATGTGTGTTGGAGTACTAGTAGCAGCAGGGGGTCTTGGAAAGGGTCACGGAGGGAGCTAATAGTGGGGAGTGGTGTATGCGTGTGTGTGTGTGTGTGTGTGTATGTGGTGTGTGTATGTGGTGTGTGTGTGTGTGTGTGTGTGTGTGTGTGTGCGGGGAATGCGGAACCCCTGGCAGAACAGTGGCTGGCCATGTGTTCCTGAGCAGCCTGCCTGCCTGGAGCCCAGAAGCACATCCAGGCAGGAAATGAGCAGGCTACACACACAAATGCAGACACACACACACTCACACACACACATACACACACCTCCCTGGAGCCAGCGGACAGACAGACAGAACAGAACAGAGTAGAGCGGGAGGGAACACACACACTCCTCCCTCAGTTAAAGACAAACTAAAAGCTTGACAGTCGTCTACTTCTGCTTTCTGAGGAAACTTTTCCCTTGTTCACACTCTGGAGTATAAAACAAACACACTTGGATCTATACCTGGATTTTAACTTTTCCTCCCCCTCATTGTGGATAATATGCTGGATTTTACTACACTGACAAGGAATCCAAAGAAGTGGACCCCTAAAATTCCCGTTCCTGGTTAGTGATCCTAAAGTTTTTACGTCTCTTTCGCACTCATTCTCATGTTTTAGTTTACTGGCCGCTGCCTGGAACATAACAGCAATTGTGGGCTAATTCACTTGAGATTTTTCAAAACTCCCTCTCTCATTCTCCGTGCATTCTTCTACCCAGCGTGCTCCATTTCCTGCTTGCCATCATCGTCTAACCAACTGCATAGCCAGGAATTCCCCATGGCGCTGTGGCAGGATAGCTTACCACCGCTGGGCCCCACAGCTCTGAAAAACACGCCGCTAACCCCTGTGTGTTGTCGTTCTTTATCTGCACTGATTATCTTAAAGAGAAGCAGACTTCTCTTTAAAATCCCAAAAAAGAAAAAGGGAGCTAAAGGCTCTAGGTTGAAATGTTTGTGTCGGCAAATGGTTGTTGATAACTTATTAATGATTTAGTGTGGAGTCAAACAGTTAAATAATCCAGATTTCAATGCAAACTCACAATGTTAGGACACATTATGTGCTAGACAAAACTATATATGTGTCCTCAATGATATTAAGGATACTGGAAGAAGGATTTCCCACATATTAGTGCATTTACCATGAATTTGTTTGAATCTTTTTTCTTCCTCTAAGCTCCACAAGTAAATCACGCTGCTCTCTCCGTTCATCTGTTTTTCAGGGAACTTACTGTGCTTCAGGAAAGATTACAAGAATGCAATACATTTACATTTAGTCAAGTGTGAACGGTCATCTCTGTCTAAGCTATGAAGAAACTTGAACTCACTGCATTTGGAGTTTTTGCAGCAGCTGTCTGTTTTTCTCTGAAACGCTGAAGTTTGAATTAGCCCCTGAACTGATCACACTGTTGTTTTGGCAAATGAATCGTAATGTTTCTGAATGACCTACTAAGTCATTCCTTGAAGTGTGTCTGGCAGTTTTTGTGTTTATATATGTGTGTGTGTGTGTGTGTGTGTGCTGGTGGTCCGTCTATAGTGTTGACTGCTGGCCACCCCTCCAGTCGTCTTTACTGTGTATGAGTCACAGTGGTTAGCATTACTGAGAAGAACAGCCAGGAGAAATGAGAAGTAGAATATTGTACGTTTTTTTGCGTGTGTGTGTGTCTGTATGTCTGTCTGTCTGTGTCAGACTGCGGTCTGCGGTTTCCTTACTTTGCTGTTGGTCATAACCATGGAAACATGGTTGCTAAACGGGCCTGGATCTCTGTTTGCATTAGATTTTTGACTGAAATTCTCTGAAACTTTCTATCGACTCAGATTACACTCTCAAAGATTGCTGCCTAGGCACTGTGCAGCGTAGCATAGCGTAGCTCTTCAGTTTGAAAGCGATGCTCTCGCTGTTGCCAAAAACAATCCTTTTCAAAAAAAAGTTTAGCGCGAGCAGACAGTTAGTTCATTTTTGGCACGTTTTTTCAGAGATCAAAGTAGTTGGTCATGAAACTTTTCCACGGGTTTGCTGGTGATTTCTAGTCGTGGCAGATCTTTAACAAGTAACATTCACACAAAAACAAACATGATGTTGCAAATGTATATCATACATTTTAAAGAAGTGATTATTTTCCACCTTTTAGTCTCTAATAGGGCCGCAACTAATGATTATTCTCATTATCGATTAATCTGCATCATCTGCATTATTTCATTATCGATTTTCTCCGCTCCACTAATTGGTTGAAGTGTCAGAAATAGGTGAAACATGCTTGTAGTAATTTCCCAGAGTCAAAGGTGGCATTTTCAAATATATTATTTTGTCCGACCAACAGTCGCAGACCCAAAGATATCCGGTTTCCTATCGTGTATGATAAAGAAAACCATTAAATAACCACTTTTAAGAAGCTAAAACCTGCAACTTTTTGGCATTTTTGCTTAAAAAATATTAATCGATTAACAAAATGGTAGCCGTTTAATTTTCTAGTGATTGACACATTGATTAATCAACTAAATCTCCCTTAACTGGGAGGCTCCACGCTGACCAGAGATCAAAGGTTTGTTCCTGGCTTATGAGACATCTTCACCTGTCGGTTAAAGCTCTCTCTGCTGTGACACTTGTTGCCTTACAAATCCAAAGCCTGTTTTAATATTTATATAAACTATTCTGATTTTTTTCTCTTGATATTTTCAAGACATTTGCCTTTATTAATATCACAGTTGTGTACTTTTGCTCACATCGCTGGTTTTTCCAGGCTTTTGACACCAGCTCAGGGTATTTGTGTGTGTGTGTGTGTTCGTGTGTGGCATTAGTTTCTGTGCCGGCTGTCATGGTTTATTGCCCAGGGCGCTGCAGCTGTCACTGGACCAGGGCTGAACCTGTTCCCCCCCTCTGCCAATGACTTGTTTCTCCAGGAAAAAGAGGGGAGAGAGATCATCACCTGCTGAAATCCAGCACAGGCACAGCTTCAGTGCTGTGGGAAGAGCAGTGAAGGACGTGACTTATAGGATAATTAAATTTGAGTGAAGTCGTAGCAGAGGGGTCGTAGACATAATTGTCTCAGTGACTTGAAATTACCTTTTTAGATGAATCTCTTTAGGTTGGACATAGTGATGCCAAAGTAGTCAAGTGTCAACCACTGAGGGGGTCGACAAATCTTGAATTAGTTTCTGTCATAACAAAGTTTGACTGTTTGGCAGATAAGGCAAACTAAGGGTTTGTTTTGAATTGTCTGATGTTGGTTATTTGGTGTGTTTTGCTCCGATTAATTCATCTGACACCACCTGAGTTGTTTGATATTGATTGTCATCATTGATCCGATATGTTAAGGATATCTGAACATACTGTAGCTATGTTGTGAAAATTCAGACTCATATTCTTTATTTCTAGAAAACGTGTTTAACAAGTTCACAAACCTCTAATCTAAGGCTGCAACTAACGATTATTTTTTTATTGATTATTTTTTCGATTAGTCGATAAATCTAACAATTTTTGTTTTTTTTTTATTATTCTATCGATTATTCCGATTAGCCAATTAATCCATTGGTTAACTTACCAATAAATACTAACCACAACCTGTACCATTCATCTTTCAACTTTTTATTCAAGCATTTCCTCATTAAAAGTACTTTTTTTTTACTAATAAAAATTTCTCAACATAAAAAAATAAAGTCAGTGACATGTTTCAACACGAAATCTATGAATGAAGGAACCATTTCAAACTTTACCTAATGATACTATTCATCACAAAGTTAAGATTCATAGAGCGTAGGCCTAATCATTTACTGTATTCTGCCATTAATTACAGTAGATAGTGTTGAGTATGATTTACTTCAATGCCTAGTGCCAGCTGTAATCAGCAATCATTTGTATTATTCATCTGCAAAAGGTTGCTTACACCAACTCACAGCATAACGTTAATGGAAATCTACTTTGATAAGTTTTATATGTCTATATGCACATAAACAAACTGCTCACGACTTGCAAATGTGCTGGAAAGCGGCGTTGCAATACGAGCCGTTAGCATCTGCTTCAGGGAGTCCTCGTTGAGTTCTAGTCTGAAACACAACAGATAAGGACGCAACAACGTCTCCCAGGCGCTGACTACCAACCAACAATCACACAAAACTCACTGTAATCGTCCAAATACTTTCGCTGCTGTCTCATCGTTTCGAGGTCAGAGAGCCCCAGGATGTTTTCTTTTGAGATGCTCGTACATAGCGGTCGTGCTGCTGCTGTGGTAGGCAGTTTCAGTTTTACATAGAGTGTAGAGCACCATTTTATTAAGTCTCTGTTTAAAGATATCCCACACTTTTGACAATCGGGTTTGGGCTTTTTTTTGGATAAAGTATCATTTTCAACATGCTCAGGAGTGGGAGCTGCCATAATAAGGGATGAACATAAACATTGCCACGCAAATCGACGCATTTACGTAATTGACATAACTGATTATGTCGCGTGTCGTTCCAGCCCCGCTCTAATCACAGTTCTGTTTGTCAGACTGAAAATTTGGCCACAGCGTGGTTTCGAGTTTGTTGTATTTCCTCTGTGAGACACAGATTCACACCACCTGAAAACAGAGCGGTGTCAGCTCTGCAGTTCATTCGGGGCAACAATTATTTAGAGTCAGAGTTGACTCTACTTTGTTGATTCTACTATTTCTGTGGGAAAGCAGTAGGTCAGAGAAAGAGGAAGTAAACGTGGGAAGCTGCACAGAGGTATACTTTAGTTTTTTGTCTACTTGCATCCAAAATTCACACACACACACACACACAAACTCACACATAAGCCTCTTTCACACATAGTTCCCGGTAAATTGCAGGGATAACCTTTCAGACACCGCTAGTGATTTTCACTCTTCACACATGCAGCTACGTTCAGGAACATCGCCGTTTTGCACCTTTTCCACACATGCCATGTCAATCCCAGAATAGATGGGGCAAGGAACAGTCCAGCAGATGGCGGTAACGCAACACTTATGGATGCCAACCGCCATAAAACTCAACAGAAGAAGAAGAAGATGGGGGGGGGGCAGGCTGGATGTATATGTACGCGGCAGAAGACATCTCTTATGCGTGGACTGAGAGGAGCTTCCTTACCTCTGAATCTGTCCAGTTTCCAGCCATTCATGGGAAAAAAGAGCTTATTTGAAAATAACTCGCATTGCTTGTTAGTTATAACAAGCAATGCGAGTTATAAATTAAGTCATAAATTCAAATATGTCATCAGCAGAGTCTTGTGATTGGTTCGCTCGCCCCACACAAAAGCGTCTTTCGTTAGATGAACGTAGCCCTTTACGTGCTTGTCCCTGCAATGTTACCGCTTTCATTCACACCACAGCTATACCAGCATTTTCCCTGAAATGTTGCTAGGTCTTGAGGTGGGAAAATCGGCGGTACATATTTCCCTGAATATCGATCCCTGCTCCAATTCACACATGACACATTACATGATTTCATGGATAGACTGCTATATACATACAGTATGCATAAAAGTCTGCAGATTGTAGCTCTCCTCCTGGTCCTTTATCATTGACAAACTGCATTTCTGCTTTGTTTGTCTCACACAACCTGTCCCACCAACCTACACACACACACACACACACACACACACACAAACACACAAACAGTGAAGAGACAGGCTTGGCAGGCTTGGCAGGCTTTGTGCGGCGCTGACAGGGACCATGCGTCTCGCCTCAGTGGAGTGTGGAGAGATCTGTCAAGAGTCGGGCTGACCTCCAGGCTAAGGGCTTTGAGAGAACTCTGAGCCCAGCAGACTGCATTCCTCCCTGGGAACTCTTAAAACCATGCCTGGGTGTTCATGTTTTGATGGGAGCTGTTACATAGATAGTCTCTGAATTTTTGTTGCGTTTATTTATTCACTAGGTTTTGGTTGGCAGCACTATGTGCTTTTTAAAAAATAGTTTTTCTGATTAAACCCATTCAGGATATTTCAAGTAAAGGTATTTTGCAAGTAAGTAGCTGGCGGACGTGGTGTTCTAGCCCATGTGTTGGCAAGCATCTTCCACACTGAAGTGTCATTGACAGATGACAGAAAACCCCTCGCAGCTCTAGGAATGCTTTCTGCAGCTGACACTGACCTCTGACCTCAATGTAGGGAAGTGAGCAAAAGCAGAATTTCCCGGCAGTAATGTAGCAAGTGGCTTATTGATGCAGATACAAAAATACACACATGTTGAAGGTACAAAATATTGGGGCCACAGTTTAAAAATCCCTCTCACACTTCTGTGCTTCTTTCTCCGTCAAGGCTGTAAGGGCTATTAAAGGGTATAAAGGGATGATGCTTTTCACTGTCCTTGGATTCACCTGACCGGTGGACTTTACGAAAAGATGAGTGTGTAATATTTTGTACATACAGTGAATGATTTAGTTTCTTCTAGAAAATCTAATATAATTTCTTGAGCCTCAGTTGTGTTGCCAAAAAGCAGTAGGGCTGGATCAGCAGGGATGGATGCTCTAAGGTGAACCTGTGAACATGTGGATGCACAATGTGTCTGAGTGTGTGTGTGTGTGTGTGTGTGTGTGTGTGTGTGTGTGTGTGTGGCAGCAAAGTGTCAAATAAATCCAGTCACAGCTAATTTGGCCCTCGTTCAGCTGCAATGAGATACGGTCGTAGTTGTCTCCAACGGCTGTGGATAAAGCTCCTCCGTGTGACTCACCAAAGCTTTAATGTCTGCGCCGGTGTGAAACTGATTAAGGATGTGATGAGATTAAAGTTTGCCTCTTTTATTTTTTTTTTTATTTTTTTGAGAAAGGGCCAACAGTAGGAAGAGAGAAAGGAATGATGAAAGGGAATGCAGAATGAGATGAGGGAAGAGAGAGGAAGAAAAACAGCAAAGCAGAAGAGAAAATGCAGAGAAGTAAAGTGGACCGGATGTGGAAAAGGAAGCAAAAGGAGAACAACAGGAAAGAAAAGATGAATAAATGAAAGTGAACGGGGTGAGTGGGAGAGACCGAGGTAGAAAGGCATCAACAGAGAAACAGAAAATGGAGGAGAAGTGGAGCAATAAAAATAGCCTCAAGAGAAGGAGAGAAATGAAAGAAGAGCAAAAAAAAAAAAATTAGAAACTGGAGGGAATGAGGGACAGACCGTGTGAGAGACGGTGTGAGAACGTAATCAGAGAGGAGATGTGAGAGTGAAAGTTGGCTGTCTCCCAGCTCAGCACGCTTCCATAATTAAAACCAGCCGATCCCCCCCGGTTCTTAAACAACGCTGAGTCGCCACTTTCGCATGCCAAAGGGAGCGAGACATGTTCACAGCCCAGTCTGTTCTCAGGGAATCCTGCACACAGTGATTGAGCCGTTCAGGCGGGGTGTCTCTTACGCTCTTACACACGCTTGCGCAGTACATGGGAAACACAAGAGACATGCTTAATTAACGTATGCATAAACACAGACGTGGGAGGGGAATTTTCAGAGACGGCTGAAAATTGCCGACATACATAAGCGCGCAGAGGCACATGCCGAGACTGTGACAACATTAAATCCACTGAATGATCCAGATTAGTATCGATCAGAAAAAAACATCTAGCAAACATGTTTAGCAATTTCTCTCTATGACAATGGAGTTAAGACATTGAGTTCATATTTTAAGACGTGTTAGATGTGGTGCAATGATGTGTTGTGACACATGCAGTAAACTGGAAATCTTTGGGTTTTAGACTGTTGTCGGACAAAACAAGCAATTTGAAAAACATCACCTTGACCAAATTGTAACGGACTAGAGCTGCAACTAAAGATTGTTTTCATTATCTATTGATTAGTCAATCAGACATTCGGTCTATAAAATATCAGAAATTGTTGAAAAATGTCTATCACTGTTACTCAAAGATGCAACCTGAAATGTCTTGTTTTGTTCCAAATCGATTGTCAAAGTAGTAATTTTCTGTCAATCGACTAATCAATGAGTCAACTAATCTTTGCAACTTTGTAATGGACGTTTCATGAGCTGTCGTCAGATTCTGACTCATATGTTGCTAAATCCTGGTTGCCTGAAGTATATGTGATGAGACTTTATAAAAAGAGAAGCAGAAATCTATCATGTTAGAGTTCATTCTTTGGCAGAAAATAGAGGGATCAAGTAGGATTCAATTACTCCTGGTGAGAGGATGATTGAGAAAAGACGTTTTCAGAACCTTTAAAGTCAAACACTTTTTTGTGTTTTGACTTTTAATGTTAATACATTGCTACAAATCCAAATCTATTAAAAAATTCTAGCCAAAACGTTTTGCTTCTGTATTTTTATTACCTGGAGCTGTGATGAAAAAGACATACAGAGACATTTTTTCACCGTCGTGTCACCAAACACGTCCTCAGAGCGAACTAAGATGTCATGCTGAACATCCATGTGACGACAAAAGAGCAGACCGACCCGGACGGTCTCACCACGGCATCAGCTGCTCTCCGACAGCCAGCAGCCCGGCAGACTGGGGCTGAACCTGCGAGGCCTGCAAACAAAGACTCACATTGTGCAAAAACATCATGTTTACTGGTAACACGGTTTGATCCTGATCTTGGCCAGTTCAAAACGGTCCTCGTGAATGAGGCAGCTGGTTATTTTAGAAGGCCAATGTGCTAATTACACTAAACACTAACAGATGGTACGTACGGAAGAAAAGTCCGTCACATCTGGTGAGATTTTCATCATTTGCCTTTCTCATCTGTGGCAACACAAAAGAGCCTTTATTGATAGCTTAATTACACAAAACACATTGATTCTATGAAACTCAAACAAGCCTCCTCTATTATGTTATCATATGTTAAGGCGGCATATTGTGCCAAAGATAGTTCCCTGATTGGCTGCACATGACTGGTTCTTTTTATATTTGTATGTAGCGTGTTTACATTTGTTTTTGTTGGTGTTTATTCTTGTTTTGGACCTCTCTTGAGAAGCATAATTCCAATTTCCAATCATAAACCTCTTCACTCAGGTATGAAGACTGAAACTCTTGTGGTCCCTCGTATCTGTTGATTTGAATGATGAATTTTAATGTAAATGACCAACATTTTTTTTTGTGTGTGTGTCCAAAATATCTTGCTGGTTGATTAAGCTGGTTAGCACTGACCATGTTTCTAATCTCTGTGGACTATATACAGATATGTCGATGTGTCAGCCGCAAAGGCTTATTGATCTACTCAAATCACTCTCCTTTTTTTCAGCGGTTAGACCTTCACCACAAACTGTTGGTTCAGCTGTATTACTCTAATACACACAGAGCCACGTCAGAGGACTGTTTTGTCTTTGTTTGTTGTATTTCTCTTATTGACAAGAGTGTATCTCACATGTCGGAAAGGTTTTAGAAGGATAAGAGTGCAATAAATCATTAAAAAACTGGTTTGAAAATGTCATAAGATATTGGAGGCATTACTTTTATGAAAGTATTAGTAGCAGTTTGACTGAAAATTAAAGCTGCATCAATGTATAAGGAATTCTGTCTCTTTAATAGTTAATGTGCCAAATATTTTGTATAAGAGTTACTGCTGTTTATTGACAGGTAGATAGATATTAGTACACAGTACACAGTGTTACTTCTCACATCGTGTAAAAACTAAACACTTGGTATCGTTTTACATTTAATCCCAGTTCTTCTCTTTGATTTGGGAAATTACTGTGATTCATATAATGCTGGTGTTCACATGTGGGTGGGTGGATGTGATTGACTGCATCTGTCCTGTGAACTTTGTCTTTTCTTTGCCTTGGGTTTGTTTCTGTTGTAACACTTGTGCGCGTGTGCTCTCTCCGCAGTTTTGGAAAGCAGCTGGGGGGCAGACGAGGCTGTGAATGCATCACTTTGGAGCCGTCAGAAATGATTGTGGTGAGTAGAGTCTCTCTCTCTCTCTGTCTCTCTCTCTCTCTCTCTCTCTGTCTTTGTCTCTTCACCTCCCACCTCCTTTTTATCCTCCCACCTCTCCCATCTTTGCCCTTTGATTTAATTCCTGTTTTTCCATCTTTATTTGATCTCTCCGTCATCCTTTTTTCCCCTCTGTACTCCTCTCTTGTTTGTCCCTTTTTCACCCTTTTCTTTCATCTCTCTCCCTTTTTCCTGTCTGTCTCCACCATCTCTGTTCTTCCCCGCTGTACCCCCGGTATGTAATGTATCTCTGTCCTCAAATTCAAATTCAAGTGATCTTCATTAGCAGGATGTGAATTAATCGCCAAAGCATTTGCCATTTAAAAAAAACAAAACAAACAAACATTGTTGCAGTATTCAAGCCCAGGAACATTTTTGGGGAATAGAAAATCAGATGATCAACATCAGATGGAAACTCCCCAAGTTTCATGTCTGTCTCTGAGGTGTCACCTGTCAAGTAAAAAAAAATCCCCTAAAAAAATCAAAAACACAGGTCCCCGGCAGAGATTCTTGCATTATAAGTTGTTTGTAGCCTAAATGTTGCTAATCTAAGTTCCTTCAAGTCTGGTCATAGCTGTCTTTTAGAATTAGTCAGCCCTAAAACTGTTTAGTAAGTCCCATTTAACCCGCCGGAGTTTCTGATGGCTCGTGTAACGAGTTTTTCTGTCACAGATGAAATAAATTCCTGACGAGTGAAAAACAGTCGAAAGTGTCTGCCATCGCCTTTTTATCGCATAAATGGACCGAATCATCTGTCACATCCGTCAAAGAATGTCATGATGACAGTCTGAAAAATATTAACAGCCAGATAAAATCATTCTGACCGCCTCTAAGAGCCTGACAGGACAGTATGTGAGTATGTGACTGATAGAAGAGCTACACAAAGTTACATTAATGCTTTAATGGAAGTATTTCATATTTCTTTTTATGTGAGAAAAAGCTTGAAACGTGATCTTCTTCTTGGAGTTATAGTATGTCCAGGACTAGTCTGAAAGATGTTTTGCATCTTCAAAAAGTCTTTTTTTTTTTTCCACAACAAGCTGTTTGAAAACTGCGGTGAATATCTTAAAGAATTTGTTCAGCTCAAGGTTATCACGCCTTCGTCTTTGCATATAAGTATGTAGTGTGTTTCTGTGCGTTTCCACAAGGTTGCAGTGCTTACAAAGTCTCTTTGTCTCCCTCTCCTTTTCCCCCCCTAAATGTCCTTCCTGCTCGCCCACCTTCCCTCTCCTGAGTCTCCGTGTCTGAGGGACTAGAGGGATCAGATAGGATGAGACAGGATAAGCAGTACAATTTTACACCGAAAGCAGCAGGTCGCACTAGTTTCACTAATGCTATTGAATAGGGAACTAAAAAATAGCACAGATTTGACCTTGTGGCTTATTGAACTGTGTTTTATCCTTGTCCTCTAACTGTGATGTCAGAAGACTCTCAGATGTTGTAGTTTTTGTACAGAATTTTGTAAGAAACATCTCATCTTGGATTTCTGTTACTATGTTGGTACTGAATTACATAACTGTCATCACTGTAGCCATGATGAAACCTTATCTACCCTTACAGACAGACTGAGACTCGGATTAAGAGTGAAACAGAGGCAATAATGTGCAAGATTTTCCATGTAAATGAAAGTGAGTTATAGATAGATAGATGGACAGGGTGGGGTTTGGTTTAACTATAAAGCTGAGAGTTCTCCGTTAGACAGAGGTGATGTTATCGCTTTGGGCAGGAAAGATTTCCTGTATACGATCTTTGTGTTGTGTTGTGTCCAGTCTAGTTAGAGAAAGTGCTCCACTGTGTGTCCAGTAGGTGGTGGAGAGGGTGGTCAGGAGTATCCATAATGGATAACAGTTTGTTCGGTGTCTTCCTCTCCACCACGACTTCAAAGGTGTCTGGTTTTCAGCCAATTACAGAGCCGTCCCTCTCAATCAGATTATTAAGTCTGTTGGTGTCTTCGGCTCCAGTGATGCTCCCCCAGCTACAGTTTTACTTCTCTTTATTGCTGATTACTGTAACATAATAATCATTTAACTACTTTCACTCTGAAAGCTTTTATATTCGGTGCTTCGGGCAGTTTTTACAAGGAAAAATCCCCTGGTGTGCAGGAAGTCATGTTTCCTCTACAGCTGAAGAGAACAAAGATGGTAATCTCTCGCTGAAGTTTGAAACCTTTTTTCTGCTCAAGTGATTGTATTAATTAGCTGTCATCAATCATTCAGCTTTAGCCGACACAATAAATAATGATGGCATATCAACAGTCAAAAAAATGAATATCACATGCACACAGTTGGTCTGACTTTAATCAAAATGCTTTTTCAGTAAATTGCTGAACATTATCAGACAAAGTAAAGCAACTCACACGTAGCTCAGTCATACAGTATATAGAAAAACTGTAAATCAGAACTTAACAGAACTCATAATTTGTGTTTATTGTGTGTGGTGTTTGTTTGGATTGTTGACAGTAAAGAGAAAGAAAGAAAGACAGAGGGAGGGTCTGAATAAATTAGCAGTGATTGGTCTCTCGTAGGCTACAGATAAAAGACTGTGAGTGTTTGGAACAGAACCACAAACTAGGAAAAGGAGAAAGTAAATGAGTAAAATTCGCCTCTCATCAACTGATTCCCTTTGCGATCATGTAACAGTCCCCGGAAACAAAGAGCCGCAGCAACTAACACAGGAACTAAAAGTCCCTTTTGTGCATTGCATAACCAGCGCATCTAAAGGACCATGCGGAGTTACATAAATTAGATTGACAACAGAGCAGCGACAAAGCAACAACTGTGATTCAGAACCATCATGTTGTTGTTTGTAATTTACTGTCGCTTGACTGTGATGTCTGAGAACTGTAGACCTTGGAAGGGAAACGTGCCAACGTAGAAAGAAACGGCTTACTCATATATCTCTCTATAGCTCCTCTGCTCCTTTTTACAATAAATGGGATGTCTTCTACATATCTTTGCTTAAACATTACAAGAAAATCCTTGAAGCAGCCTTGACACATGTCAGTCATGCGTCAAGGCTGCTTCAAGGATTTTCTGGCGTTCAGGGCCGCAAATAATAATAGTTCAGGGACATCAGAACAAGAGCTTTTGGCACTTAATCCTAAACTACCCCATGTGGGTCCAGTAAGTTTCTGTTGCTACAGTAAAAGAGAGTGGTGGTACAGATGATCTTCCAGGTATGATTGTGTCATGTGTGAATGTGGAGTTAGCAGGAAAAGAGTCTATATGCTCAGTTGACTCCGTTGCCTGGGGGAACAAAGGATCAAATCAAATTTAATTAAAAAAAAGAGTTTGTGTCTGAGGGAATAAAATTGGTTTGAATTAAACTTACCTGGGTTCGTATTAAACCGTCTCCTGTATGGTCCTTGGAGATTAGAAAAAGATGTCGGGCGATGTGGAGGGGTAAGGAGGAGAGGAGCACATCAGAGCCGCGTGAATAACATGAGGTGCCTTTCTGTGTCTACACATATGTACATGTCTGTTTTCATGTCTAAGCGGTCGCATTTTTGTCTGAGAACTAGGAAATTAGATTGTGTAGAGGCTATTGTTAATATCCAAGCATATCCTCATCTTGTCCACCTTGTTAATGGTCTGTAATGCTTATACCAGCCGTGGCACAGCGGAGCAGGGTGGGGCATTGGATCTGAACTCGTAGGAAGTAAACAAGAACAAGTACAATACACTAAAGCAGGGGCTGGCACACTATAAAGCCAAAGTACCGCTCGGCTGCCAGGCTAGCTTCTGCTGAACAAGTTTAACTACAGCTCCCGCGAGGCTTTGACAGCGGCTTCTGTGTCTAAGACTGATGTGAGATGTTTTTGTTCGTAACTCTACAAATTAACAGTTGATTTATCTTAACCAATGAAAGAAAAGCTCTCTGAGAATATATATTGTTTTACAGCCCGTTTTCTAGTTTTTTGATGTAGTTATGTTGACATATATGTAGCATTTGGATTCATTATTAAACATAGAGATAGTTATTTTGTCGATAATTTAATGCCTGACAAAGGTTTGAACTGATTTCCTTCTTCAAAACATTATGTGTACAGGAGTCCAGCACTTTTTCAACAGATTTTAGCTTTAAAAGCAGGTTGGACTTCTGTTGTCAAATGCAAATCTCAATCCTATTGTCATGCAAATCTCAGGTCAAGATATTAACATAGTCATGTTCATGTTCTTCTTTCAAGCCGAAGGAGTTGTTTCACTGTGAATATTCATCTATTTAAGTGCTGCTTGTGTCTATATTAATAGTTGGCGCAAGTGGAGTGTTTCTGGGGAAAACCCTTGTGCTGCAAAGTAATTAATGCATGTCAAGTTTCAGGCAGCAGCAGCAGCAACTTGTTTTGCTGTAGATCGGAGAAAATTGCTTGAATAGCTGAACAGACATAGAAAAATGTGTCATGTCATCTCCCAAATCCAAGAAAAAAAACACACCAGCATTGACCGTAGTGGTTGACTTGAATGATCTCTGCACCTCAGCAGTGAGTGTCATCGATGACGCCTTTCCAACATGAAAAATAAGAATTTTTGGATAATCATTGTAACACTGGGGACTAAAAAATGACAAGAAAAACTGTCAGGAACACAATACACACTAACATGCACGCACACACACACACACACACACACTCCCAGATAAATGCATAAACACTGGAGCAGAGGGACTATGGTCGAGTCACACTGCATTGCAGCCAATCAGCTAATTAGGTCCATGGGAATAGTAGAGGTAGTGTAATCTGTGGCTGTCGTCATGACTCTGGTCACAGGAGTGACATTCACAGACTGACAGAGCGGGGGCGTGTTTTAGTGTGTGTGTGTGTGTGTGTGTGTGTGTGTGTGTGTGTGTGTGATGGGAACGGAGGGGAATGAAGAGAAGTAAGCAGTGGGAAGACGGGAGTAAGGAATGGATGAATAGAGCAAAAAAAAAGATAGCAGAAGGGGGTGATGCACACTGGTAGGTATGCCATCAGATAGACAGAGGAATGTAAACCAACAGATGAGTACATGAGAAGTTAGTCATACACACACACACACACACACACACACACACGTATTTAAATGGACAGAGGAAACAGGAAATACGGTCACATTATGGCCATGACCGTCAGTCAGAAAAAAAAGAAAGGCAAGAGCTCTCAATAGCTGACAGAACTGGTGGTCACGGGGTAGATGGGGGGGTGGGGGGGGGTTTCATTCTGTCTAGTAGCCAGAGAGGCACATACACAGTGAGACAGAGAGTTAGTTATATGGTCACAGGATTGACATGAAAGTACATCTGGTACATTTCTGACCTTCCCCCTCCCCGAATTTCCTCTGTATTATCTCCAAGCTGTTTGTCCCATGAGGCTCGTTAAAACAAGACTTTTTTTTTTTTTTTTGGCCTTGAGAAGGGACACATTGATACCAATCCTAGCCCCCCTTTACAACTGTTATTTTGTATTTTATAGCCGAACTATCCATCATACAGTTGTTTCAGAGAGTCCATTACAGTTCAGCTACCCACTCTACAGTAGGTAGTCCGTATTGTAGTAGAAGTGCCTCACGTGAGGTTCCTCTGTCTGTTTCAACCTATAGCAGCTATTTGAATCCCATTTCAGCTGTGACAGAAAATCTTCTCCGTGATGGTTTTTTTTTAAATAGTTTTCTGCTCAATTTGTAAGATTGCTCACACTCAAACAGCTGTGTGATGTTTGCTTTTGAGAATTATAATCCTAGTCCTTTCATGGGTTTTATTGTATATGTTACACGTGGGAATACAGGAAGGTGGACACAGGCATAACTTCAGTCCTGGCTCCTCTTCGACCTCCCTCTCATCACACACACACACACACATACAAACACAGTAGTCCTATCTCCTCATAACTCTTTGTGGCGGATCATGGGTCTGTGTATTGAAGACTTCTGTGCATACGCATGACTGACCTGAGGTCTGAGGGGAAAAACACAGTGGTCACTTACAAAAACAGTCAGTTGAGTATTTACAGCATGACACAGCCTTACTCTTTCGTACCATGTGCGTTATGACACTGTAAGTTTAAAAGGGGGAAGTTGAAAGACTGATGAAATATCCTTCCTAACCATTTTAACGTTTTCTTTGATACTGTGGCCTTATCATTTTAAACCTAGCCCGTAATGTTTTTTATACTTTTGTAACAGTCCTTTATAAGAATGATAATAACTTTATTTATAATTTTACTGGTTCCAAAGTCAAGAAGGCATTCATAACACGCACTGTTTTGGATAATTGGTAAATGTATTGTCTTTAATGCATGGGTTTGTGAGGTAGCATAGTGAAGATGTGTAAGCCAGACAGAAAGAAAAGTGGCAAGAAGATGCAGTTTTAAAAATGTTCAAACATAAGCATATGTATTCAGTTAATTTTGCTCTGACCCAACAAACAGAAAACATAGGGCACATCTGTTATAAGGAGTTATCCGATCAATATACTGGATACAGGCAAAGATGGAGCGTACTGCTGAAACAAGGCTCTGACAGCTAGCAACAAACTCACAATAAACCTGTTATGACAGTCAAGTAAGAATGGTGGACCCCCGACTGATATGTGATTTGATAGATAAATGGACAGACAAAAAAAAAAAAAAGTAATGTCTTAATCAATAGAATCACACAGGACAGTTTAATTAACAAACATGTTTTGGTAAGTAAACAACACCACACAAAGAAGAAGCATAACAGAAGAAGGGGTAGAGTGTGAATGTTTTGAGTATTTTTGACAAAAAAACATAATTCAAAATATCAATCATGAAACATTCAGCTATAAAAAAAAAATGAATAAAAGAAGAGTTGAAGCAAAATGAAAAATAAGTAGCAAAATCACCTCACACAAATACACACAAAAAAGTTATTAAGTGAAAAAAAGTACACAAAAAGAAACACTTAAGCTCAGAAAAGTCAGTAAAAACTTATTTTAAATAACAGTTTGAATGACAAGGCAAAGTTTTATTTATTTTTATTTATTTTTAAGTACTGTCATTAGTGACATAATGAGGCTGTTGACTTAATTAACATTATGCAACGGAGAAAGAAAACAAATTCCTCCATCAACAACAGACCAGCTCAAAAAGATTACAGGGAATGAATTGTATGGCCGGAATCTGTGTGTCCTGCTGTTTTTTTTTTTTTTCGTTTTTTTCTGCCAGGCGAGGATATTTGCGTATTTACGGTTTCCTGGAGGAAACTGTGCGCTCAGTGTATGCTCTGTGCGCTTGTTAGACAGCCAGAGCGAACAAGCAAGCATGTGAGTAAGTCTGTGAGTATGCAACGTGTGGAGCAGCTGAACTCTTCGGCCCTCAGAAGAAGACAACTTTCCAAATCTGTGATAAAAAGAGAGACAACCCTCGTTTTTCTGTCCTCCGTTAGCGATCTTTTTGTTTGTTCATTGTTAATTTGCTTCTTTTTCCTTTTTTTTGTTCTGGATGCTTGCCCCAGAGGATGTAAATGTTGCAGGATCCCTCAGGATTTTGGAACGTTTTAAAAAATTTGGACGCAACACTTCTATTCATCTTTTGAACAGAAGTGTTTCCCTGCTGGGGTTTTTTTTTTTTTTTTCCCTCCCCTCTTGTGGTATTTCCTGCTTTTATGTGTTGTTCTGATCCTGTCCTCGCGTCCGGATGAGTGTGCTCCGCTGGCACCGGCTCTCTGCGCTCTGGAAGAACTGGATGTTCAACCAGGAGCCAGCAGAAGAGCAGGGCCAAATCTCAGAATCTCCAAAACATGAAGAGGAGCCACGGAAAAAGGAGGAGAACACGTTTAAGGATAACAACTCCGACTGTCAGAACTCAGCAGAACTAAAGAGCCAAAACTTGGATTACAAGAACCAGAAATCAGAAATTAAGACACAGAACTTGGAGCTTACAAATTGGAATTCTGAACCTAAGACCCAAAAATCTGAAATACTAAAACGTCGCTGCTCTGAGCCATACTCTAAGGTCTCCAGCAGTGAGGATCAGTTTTGCAGCTGCCCCCACATGCCTGAAGGTTGCCGGTGTAAGTCCCCTAAAAGCTGCTATTCTGAGGAGGGTGTCGACTGTTTATTGCAGGTGGATAACGGCAGCGAGGGGGACGACAGCTTCCTGCAGAGAGAGGGATCCCAGCGGAGGTCCAGACGGCGCTTTAGGAGGGTCAACCCCAGGGGAGAGCGGGAACTCATCACAGACGGCCAAGAACCCGCCAGCTACAACACGGTAGGAGTAACATCACTACTAAGAACAGAAGCTAATGCTAGCTGTGTTTTATTATTTACTTGTTGAGTGCAGTTGTCAGAGGTATTGTTGTTGTTGTGTATTGTTGCATCTTAGATTGATGTAGAACCATAACTAAACACAATTACACTTTATGCTTCTTAACATTTGATCTCTCTCACTAAACATGCATAGATGGATAGATTCTGTATCTTTAGATAATAGCAGGCTGTTTTCAGAGGGATTCATCATAATAGACATGTTGGTAGAAAGATCTTCTAAAGTGTCCTCAGTCTAAAGCATCTACTTGTCAAATCCCGCTATTCTTTCTGTAATACTTAACGTTAGTCGACATGTGCACAGATCTATAGAGTCTCATCAGTGGTTTACTTGTTCTCTCGACTCAAGAAGATGATGTAAGATTTAAAAGGACCGGTGGACAACAAAAGCTGGTAGAAAATGCTTTGTGACAATTTATATTTACAGCACAGCGAGGGTGCATTCTTGTCGAGAGTGCTCACAGAGAAGAGAAAAGCCCTAAACATTATAATGTAACCTATATTTTATATCCAATAAACAGGGGATTTGTCTAGTAGGGATAAGTAAACTGGGTCCCTTTTAAAGGCCGTTTGACAGGCAGGATTGTTGAGGTTTGTGTAAGTTAAGTATTGAAACTCATGAGCATGTGTGAGTGTCCTTTTTGAATGAGGTTGAGTTTTTTCCCTCTCTCTCTGATAGGATCACCGGGGGCCAGCCGTGTGTCAGTTACAGTTTCTACTAATCACCAGTTACCACGCTTTGTCACACACACAGTCACAAAGGCGCGCACACACACACACACACAGAGGCACACAAACTTCAGTGCTTAACTCACACACGCACACACACTCACTTTCCCCGCTCACTCAAACTCCCTGGGGCATTACAAAGGAGCTTAATGGAGAGCTTAAAGTGTCCTCTGCCGACCCTACCTGCCTCCCTATTCTCTTGGTGATTGTCCCACTTTTTTAAATTACATTTCTAGCCTTCAGCGTCGCCGAATCCCACCACATTCTTTTCTGTGACTGCATTTATTATGTAAAGGACAACCACTCGGATGTGCTAACGCAGCACTACTCGCAAGACAAAAAAAACAAGCGGAACGGTGCGAATGTCCTGGAAATACAGAGGATTACATTAGTCTTGAATTAAATTAGAGCAAGATCGGGGGGGCAAGGATGAGCTGGGGACACATTTAGCAAAAAGAAAAACGTCAGTTACACAAGATCATTGTGCTATGACGTGTATGATACTCTTGTTATTGTTAAGTGACTGACATGCTCACTTTTCGTTTCTTAAATGAGAATATACATTTGAAGTGTATGATATGCTGGGCTGGACCTGTTTCATTCTCACCACACACAGACATACAGAGTTTGCATACTGTCCCGTTATAACTCTATTTTGTTTGTTTCTCTTCCCTTTTCATGTTTCTGCTGATGTCTTCAGGATTATGTCAACAACCAGGTAGGAGAAAATACAAAAATGAAACATTCCCATTCAATTTATGTCTGTCTCCGCTCCATCCCTTTTTTTTTTCTTTGAGCATTTCCACATCTGTCAGGATATTTCAGTTGATGTGTCTGGCATACGTGTGTGCGTGAATGTGTGTGTATGTGAGTCACCCCCGATTGAGGCACTTGTTGTTTAGAAACAGGCAGTGTTGGGAAAAGAGGGTCATTTCAAGGCAGCCACACATGCACAATCTGCTGTCTGCTGACATTGTGGGTGGCAGATAGGAAGGGGGGGGCTAACTGTGGAATAAACAGATGCACGTTGGAAACAACAACTGACTGGTTAACCAATGGAGGACGAAGCGTTTTTTTTTTGTTTTGACATTTAAACCTGCTGGGACAGACGTTTCAGACAACTTGAATGTGTCATTTCCAGGATCTCCCTCAGATTTGGGTCAGATTAACATAAAGAGATCATATTCTGGTAAAGTGGAAATTAAAGTTATTTGATTTGTGAGACACCAGAACCACTATCTCTCACCATCACATGTGCTCTTGGTAGATAGATGACAGTACCACCAGTCGATTTCTTTGCACCTTCCAAATTTAGTAACCAGTTTTTTGATGTGGCAACCATGCAGCAATGAAATAGCCTTGTTGTAAAACTTTTACGTTGGTAACATCATGACGAGGATCATTCTTTGACCGGGTGTCTGAATATTAGCAACCAGAAATGTATCCCTACAAAAATCAAACACTTGAAATTGCTCAAATCATCAAATAAGAATTCAAATTTTGCGGACTTTGAATTTTCAAGGAAAGTGTTGTGGCTGTTGGGATGGAATTCTCTAGGAGGTCATTGATCAATTTATCATTTGACCAGTTAAAGACCCGTTCCCTCTCTCTGTAATTAATAAACCAACTGAGCAAGTAAGTGGTTTTTAAAAAGTCATAAAAACCTACACCTCGGTGTATTTTTTCTTTTTCTTTTTTAATGTATGTCAGGGGGTTGCCCATTTGTGATGACATAATGTTAATGAGCGGATGTTACACAGGCTATAAATGTATATTGTACACACACTCACACACATATACACGCTCAAAGAGAACCGTTTTTTCTGGCAGTGGATCAGAGGATGTTGTTTAGGGGCCTTATTGAACCATAATAACATCAGTGATCCATTATCACTGGTGTGCGCTGGTGTCTCTCTCTCTCTCCGTCTCTTAATGGCTTGCTCCAGAGTGAATGGAGTTCCTAAAGCTATGAATTGAGAAAAAAAAAAGAAAGAAAATGTAGCACCTCTTGTATCTTGAGCAGAGGAAAAAAGGGTGGAAGTATATAGAATAATACATCTACTACCAACAAATCACACCAATGAGAAGGTCTACCGGCTTTCAGAAGCAGAGAAAGACAAACTGCTGATTAGTTAAAGCTTTACTTTGTTATTTTATCTTATGTCTTTTATTTTCTGCGATGACTCTGGTTGTGATTGATTCTCATTGATCCAGAAACCTGATTCCTCTCCCAGCAGGGCGAGAGACAGAAGATCCTGTGCATTCTCTCACTAACATAGCAAACCACTGGGATTCACTAATGACTCAGAGTCATACTAGACACACGCACACATACACACATATAGACAATTTGCACGAAAACAGGCACACAGAGAAAGTCACTTGATTAAGATATCACTGGGTTACTGTCTCTCTCTTAGGACAAACCAAGATAGATAGATGAACCCATCACCTCATTTGCCTTTCAGGGGAAACCTGCTCAAAGGGCTTTTACAGCCGGGCTACTCCACAGCACCCCAGGATCATTAATTTAACATGATGCGGGGTGAGCTATCTGCACATGATAGTTCAGTATGTACAACACTTGAATCAAATCCGCAAAGTGTTATGTTGTGCTGTTTTAGGAATCAATGTTTGGCTAAATTCTGAATTGAATACTTCTGTTAGGAGAGAGACTATTTCAGAAACAAGCCAGTAGCACTGTATGTGTCATATGATTTTTAGACACACTCTGTGTCTGTTTTGACTTGTTTTCTTAGAGTTCATTTGTTGCTGTGAAAAGCTCTTTGTGTGAGAAGTAACCTCATTCGACTTGAAACATTCTTGTTGAAACGTGCAGAGCATGAAGAAGCATCCTCTTGAAATGACGGTATGCACCGGAAACGCTGTCTCTTGCAAAGTCTGTGGTTAGCTAGCTTCCTGTTTAAGAAGTCGTCTACTGCTTTGTTGCCTTTCACAGCTAAGCATTTGTTCTGTGCTCCGGGTAATATGGGACACACGTGAGCTAAATGTGCAAACCTGCATTAATAATGTAAAGCCACCAGCGAACCAACATCAGCCACCAACGAACGTCTAATAAAATTCTTTTAGGCAGAGGGGGGGGGGGGTTCATGAAAAGCTGCTGTGGGCAAAATTTCTGTCTAAAAGTACACAAATGCTCTTTAGTGTTGTCATTCCTGCTTGCTTGCCCACATGAAGTTTTTGGTAATGAGTTTAGTCACTGATTAGAAATCTCTGCACACAGGAAGCAACAAATACACTTTCACACCAAACCTCTTCCTAAACAGCAGTAAGATGTATGGGCCACTTGCTCACTGGGCTCAACCATTGAAGGTTGAATATGCTTTAAAGAGTAGATTCATTCCCCCTGTTCCTACCCCTCACTTAGGATGCTTTCACACCTAACCTGTTTGATTTGGTTAAAACAAACTCCAACAACCGGACCAAATAACTAGACAGAGACCTCTTAAAGAGGTTGGTCTCGGTCTGCATTGAAGCGGACTCTGGTTTGGTTCCTTTGTATACTGAAAGCAAACAGACCAATCATAGTATTATTTGATAGTAGATATTTGATTTTACAATGATCTACAGTCTATTGAAGCTAATGATGCTCATAAGCAGTTACTTCTTTATGAACCCTTTGTGACACCAGAGAAGATAAATATACGCATACAGTAATGAATGAGTTACCTGTTGTCTGTGGGACTTCATGTTTACAGATCTTGGTTTTCAGACCACAAACGGACTGACCAGAGTCTGCTTGGAAAGGGGACCAAGAACCTCCTTTTCAGGTAGTCTCAGTCTGGTTGTTTGGTCTGCACCAGAGTTTGATTGGTTGCTTTCACATTAGCTGGAATGAACCACACTAAATGGGCAAATTAGTTTGATGTCAGGTACATATTTGGTAGTAAATGACTGACCAGAGTCTGCTTGGAAAGGGGACCAAGAACCTCCGTTTCAGGTAGTCTCGGTCCGGTTGTTTGGTCTGCACCAGAGTTTGATTGGTTGCTTTCACATTAGCTGGAATGAACCACACCAAATGGGCAAATGAGTTTGATGTCAGGTACATATTCGGTAGTAAATGGGGACGTACCACTACCCGAGTAAACAGCTGAAGCCCCCCTATCAGTAGTACCGGTGGCCCTGGTGGTGAGATTGTTTTGTTAACTAATGTTTCCAAGGTCAAAATGAGCTTTTAGGTTTAGACCCTTTAGCATAGCTAAGCTAGAAAGTACTAAATTTATATATAAGCTTTCTGTTTAGGGATCCATTAGCAATGACTTTACCTTGATGATGCTGACTTTGGTGGTATCATATTAGCTCAATTTGATGAGCTTGTGCTCGTCATGCAGTGACATTACTCAAGTTACCTGAACGTCACCGCTTACAGTCAGGTTAAATGTAAGTTTGTGTTCATCATGCAGTGAGCAAGTCATTGTGTGACTCATACAAAGGCTTTGTCATAAGAGTGGTAACCTGGTTTGAAGAGCTGCATCATCTTTCAACCTCTCCTCAGGTTTGAAGGTCACCAGGATGGGATGACAGGAAGATGCACACTGCTCTTTTGCTGTTCTTGAATTATTAGACCATTCTCATTCATATTAAGTGGTAAAACTTGGTTGATCAGAGCCTTCATGAATTAAACAGGCTGGTCAGACAGTGAACAGACTGAGGAAATCAGGGGAGCACTAGCCACTGTGGTGGTTTGTTGAAAAAGTAAATTTCCTGCACTGATTGTATTGGAATGAGCTCACTGGTGTCGGTCAGTTTTATAGAGTTTTGCTTGGCATCATGTAATGATGAAGTTGTTAACATTCCCGTAATGTTCCTGGCTTCATTTACATTGTCACTATTGTGTGTGTGTGTGTGTGTGTGAGAGAGTGAGTGCATGCTTCTGAAAATTTGCGTGTAGGCAAAAGCACACATGTGCTGTGCGTGTGAATGTTTCTCAGTGTCTGGGTGTGTCTGGCTTTTTAGTGCTATTCGGTGTATACATATGCTCTGTGTGTGTTTTTAAAATGTCTACAGTATTTAGGTTTTATGTGCGTCTGTCTCGCTGTTCATCGTCTCCGTTCTTGTCCAGAGCTAAAACATTCAGGTCTGCTTAGATTTTAAAGCCTCTCATTGCTTTAATGCATTCAGTCCTTTCCTGAGCTCATCTGGTCTCATTCTATTAGAATGCAGGTGGGGCCAGCTGAGCCTCAAGGGCCTCTAACCAGCTCTGCCACTGCTAGACCAAGCAGGACCCCAGGGAGAGAAGGAGAGCCAGGAAGGAGGAGAGAGGAAAAGAATAAGGAACAAAAATGAAAAATAGTGCAACTTTAGGTAGAGCTGCATGGATTACAGCTAAAACTGTCATTCTATTTTCTTGGATATTGTGAACATGGTAGGAATAGTTTTTAGTCTTATTGAGGCAAATGATATCAAGTAAATTGTGTCCTAACTATCTCAAAAATCGAATCAAGTAACAAGTTATGGAATTGTTGACCTTTATCAATCATCAAGGAATAACATTAACAGGTCATAGTGCTTATAGTGGCTGACAGTTGACTTGAATATTGAATTGACATGAACGAGCTGTATAATTTGAGCAGCGATTTACAGTGATGAGGTAATACAGGAGGATGATATCATATCATGGCCAAGAAAATTAGTTATGGGGCACTTTGGTAGTTAGAGATCATCATCCCCCAGTTTGATCCCTTCCATGGACCTTTGCTGCATCTCATGCCTCTACGCTCATTGCTTCCTGTCTGCCTCTTCACTTCCGACTGTCTAATTAAGGCGAAACAAGAGTCTAAAAATAGAAAAAGGAAAGTCAGAGATTATTATTGTTCAGCAGCTGTGTTAACTTGTTTGAACATATAAAGGCAGTTTTTAATTGCAGGGCTGCTGATCAGCAACTTGTTTTACCTCCTTTTATGGCAATTTGCTTATTCCTATTTACAAATTACAAATATGAGTCGGTTTGTGTACCAAGTGATTGTTAAATTTCACTCTTCATTATTCGTCTCTGTCAGGATGATCACTGTAGTTACTGTCTACGGTACAGATGGTTTTCCACATGTCATTCCCTCTTACTTTACTTTACTCTTAACTAGAGTAGAGTAAACATTAAAACCCTGAAAACCAATCTTAAAGGACTAAAAAGGGGGTGGGCATTTAGGTGACTCAGCAGCCAATGGAAGAAAACCAAGCTTGGCAGTGCCTACTTTGTTTTGATTTAGATTTTGACCTTTGTCATACGTCCTCTTGCCTTTTCCTGTTTTTCCTTTCACTCTGCCTACGGAAGCAGGGATGCCATGAGAATAACCTTTAAAAAAAAAATCAAAGAGAAGAGGAAGGAGGAGGGCATGGAGAAGGACAGAATGAAGGGAGGGGGGGAAGTAGCAAGGCAGGAGGATGGAAAGAGAAGAGAAGAAAAGATTGGGATGAGTGTGTGAGGATTTGAAACCAAAGTTATACAAAATGTAACATGAAATAATGTTTTTTTTGAACATGGTGAAGAAAGATAGACACAAAAATCAGTGGAAGGAGAATCAATGATTAAGAGAGGATGGATTTACAGGAGTAAGACCTGGCTGAGATGGAGAAGAGGAGTTGAGTGAGGTGAGAAGAAGGTGAAATGAAGACTGGAAGATAATGGGGGGTTGACTGGTAATGAAAAAAAATGAGCGGGCGTGCAGGGGGGAAGGAGGGGTTGTGTGTCGAGGGGATGGAGGGATGGGGCAGAAAGGTGAAGGTTGTGGGAAGGTCAGATGGGGATTTAATGGGAGACAGGAAGGATGGGGTGAGAGAGAAAGCAGGGTCAAGAGGGTTCAAGGCGGGAGAACGAGGGAGGGAGGTCGGAGGAGGAGGTAGAGGAGGAATTAGGGTTAATAGTCCTCGCAAGTAACGCACGGCATTATTTTTAAGTCGCTCAGTCTATCAATGAGGTCACTGCTTCGAGAAGATCCAGTAAACGCCTCAAGGCATAAACTTTTGAGTTTATTTTTGTTGCTTTTTTCTGCATCCAACAAAATATCTGACCATCTTAATTTTAGTTGATCAAACACTTAAAACAAGAAGCACATGTTAAGAAGTCAAGAAGTACCTCACGTCACCTTCGTCCCAGTGAGCTGTTGATCCATTTTCCCTCCTTTATCCATCTTTTCTGTGAAATTCTTGACTGGTTTGTCAGGTTATCAAACGAAGCTGTACCGTTTGTCGCATGTACACACGATTTTCTGACTCGAAACATCTCATAAGATGACGACGAGAGGTTCAAACTCAAACTCAGGCTTGTACCTGTGGTAATGTTGTACTACTATTGTAAGAGGGGACAAATATAAAAGACTGTGGGAAATCAAACACAGATCAGATAACTGGCAACAAGCAAAAATCACCAAAATATTTTTTTTTCATTCGAACAGCACGCAAGTCCAAGTCCAAGCGATCATGTGCCAATCAATGACTTGTTTACTTCCTCAAATTGTGACTCAGGCTCCAAATACTCAACTCAGTCTTGGATCAGTGCCTTCAAACAACCAACAAAACCGCAGACCTCGGTCGCTCAGTGGTGCTCCAAGCCCTGCTGCTGGACTCCTGCTGCATTCATCATCCATGCACAAAGCACATTTTCAAACACTTTCACAGCTCTGAAAATAGTCTGAAAGAGAACTCTGACATAGAGTTATAAGAGGTGGAATTTTTTTTTTGAACATGCAGTGACAGTTTTTCGTTTGAGCTGCATGTCTCACTCTTTGAATAATGTAGAGAGAGAGAGAGAGAGAGAGAGTTTGTGGCGCAACATGCAAAACATTTATCTCAGTATATTTGTTTTGCTAAACAGAACCGCACTGTTTGTGCTGTGTATCCCTTAACAATCGCGTCTGTGCCGTCCTCTCTCGTGCACGAACATTTGATGTCTCAGACTTCATCGGAAGTGTTTGAGGTTGTTTGCAATTTGGTTTAAAAGTGTCTCTCTGAAACCTGCAGACATCCTGATAGCATGCATGTGTGTCTGTGTGTCTGTGTCTGTGTGTGTGAGTACAATATGCTGGGCGGCAGTGTACCAGTGGGGCACTATCTGCGGCTGTTGTTGCTGCTAATTTTAGGGATTACATCAGCAGCACTAAGATGACGACCTTGTTGAACTCCCTCTCTATATTCCTCTCTGCTTCTTCTCTCTTCCTCCTCCTCCTCCTTCCACTCCTCCCTCCCATTACCTCTTTCCCTTTTTATACTCCTGTCATCTTCCCTCCCTATTTCCCTCCGTCTAACCTTCATCTCCCCTGTTATGATAATATTTTATGCTTTCTATGAAATATGCACAGACATACGCACCCACGGTATGTACACATTGTACTCTACACTCATATTAATACACTTCCAGGCTTTGTTCAGTGTATCTTTCTCTCTTTTGAGTCTTGTTTTTGTGATTATAAATGGTTCCTTATAAGCTTAACGCTTTAAAATCCATTCGAATTTCCATAATGTTTCCTTTGTTCATGAACAGCCAGTTTGAGCTGAATGGCAGTCTACAGTTCATCTTGTCTGCAAAGCTCCAATCAGATACACAAAAAAGAAAAAGAAAACAAGAAGTATCTTTTGAAGTAGATATAAGTGGGAGAAAACACAACCTGAATCCCACTGGGGAAACAAAGCCTTTACTTGTCCTTCCTTACCTCTCCTTCACCTTGTGAAATCCCGCTGACAGCCCTTTCCCTTCTTCTCATCCCACCCCCCCCCCCTCTTTCCTTCTGTTTGTCTAAATTTTTCATCCGCGAGTCTGCTCCTCTCATTTAACTTTTTTCTCTTGCGTGCTTGTCTCTGACTCACTGTCTCCTCTTATTTGCTTTCGATATGTCTCTGTCTGGTCTTTACCCTCTATGATGTTCTTACTCTTTATGTAGACCTTCCCGTCTCCCATAGGAAGACAGGATGAATTTCTTTTCATCTATTTGTTTGTTCATCGTGTGCGTCACATCAGACATGACTTATCAAGTTTTTAGGAAATGTACAGTCTCACGGTTTCATTCTGACAGTTTCACACTCACCCTACAGTTGGATGTCAAAACACAAGCAGTTGTCAGCAGTTGGCCAAGAGTGTGATTGCAATATTTTGCTGATAAATACCTCGTTCGCTGCCTGGTTTTATGTTTTTGCATCTCAAGCTCTTCTGGGCTTGGATCTCTGTCCTTCTGTGTAACTCTGCAGGGACCAGGAAGGGAAGGGCTTGTTTAAATGGCAGGAATTCCTGTCCTTCAGACAGACAGACACACTCGCACAAACACACGCTGACATGTATAAACACATATGATCTGATGACTGCATCCGTATAGTTGTCTCTTTTTTGTGGGTTGCAGCGGCGTATGTTTTGTCTGAGCACGACTTACGGCGCTTTATGTCACATCTACTTAACACAGGAAACCATCAGAACAGTGATTACTCCATATTTGCAAACAGAAAACTGAACCATCCTCTCCCCGCTGTGAGGTGACATTATAATACTTAGTATGATCGTTACCCCAAATGATGGCGCAGTGTTCTCTTAATAAACAGAGAAAAGACTTACTTCAACTAGGGTGAGGCGAAGAGGGAATGGGAAGCCGCATAAAACTTGGGTGTTCAGTGTAGAAATAAATACAAATATACACATATAGACGTTTCAGAAACTATATTTCCAACTATGCAGGTGCCCTGACACACTCTGTGGTATCAAATTACTGTTGTGTATATTGAGAAAGAAATATTACCACTGTGCCTCTGCACAAAGATCAAATTCAAGAGATTCAAACCAGCAACTTTCTAATCACAACCTACTGTGTGCTCTGTAAGGATGCTGCCGACCTCCATCCCATATCTTATTACAGAAAGATATGGGATGCACCAAACCAGCACTGGTTTTCTATCTCTACTCATTAGTTGTGTTGTAAAAGAGGCAGAGTGTCATACTGTCTGTGGAAATTGCTGTACAGCCACCCTACAGAGAAATATAGGCCTTTAACAACTCAGCACTTCTGTGTGTGTGTGTGTGTGTGTGTGTGTGTGTGTGTGTGTGTGTGTGTGTGTGTGTGTGTGTGTGTGTGTGTGTGTTTGTGTGTGTGTGTGTGTGTGCATGCACATCTGTGTATTACAGTGCTACAGGGGCTTTAGTCAGCTGACACTTTTTAATTAGCTTGGCAGAACTGATTAGCTGTGAGCAATAGCCAGCCAGACAGACACAGACACCCACCCACACACACACACACACACACACACACACACACAGACACAATGGGGTTGGCCACTTTGTGCGAACATTTGAGGGTACAGAAATGAGTGTGTATGGTGTCCCAGGGGGGCAATCGTCCCAGTAGCGACGGGGCCGAGTGACAAAAGAGAGACAAGACCCCGTCAGAAATCACTGAGCCGTATCACGCCTCAGTGAGCAACACACACTTAAAACACACACACACACTCACACCCGCAGGATGCTAAGTCTAGTCAGTGTGAATCTTCTGTTGTGTGCGAGTCTCTCTGTCTGTCAACTTGCCATTAGACAAGCTGACATTTCCTGTTTTTTGGCGCCTGCCTGAATTTGTCATTTTCCTCTTAATTTCTCACTTTCTACCTATTGTCTGTTTAATAAAACAAACACATACACTTCCTGTCTTTTTTTTTGTCTGTCTATGATGTTCTCAATCCTCTCTTGATCACTTTCTTTTGTCCTGTCTCTCACTTCCAACTTTTCTTCTCTGATTTTTGCACCAAGTTGTTATTTATGGCTCTCTCTTTCTGTCTTGTCTATGAAGCGCTGACTTGACCAGACACACAAACCTGCACACAGAGTCACATACACACTGTTCCAGGAAGTGTTTCCTGTGTGACGTGTATCCTGCTCTGTGTTTTGCAGATCCCACATCATCACGTACTGAGATACAGAAAACGGTCCTCTGAGATGTGTTATGTAAACAAGTGTGTGCATGTCTTTAATTTTTTTGGTTTGAAATGAAAATCAGTGCAGTCCCACGAGATTTTATGACTCCTCTAAACTTTCATGTTTTCAAACCACATATATGTAGGCTATGTAGAACTCTGTTCATAATGACCTGCATTCTTTGTAAAAGTATGACTCTTAACTCCCACAAATCCTCCTCTCAAGTGAAAACGAATTTAGGCAAATGCCTCTAGACTGCGCCAATACAGTGATTTACGGAGATATTTACTTTAGCTGGAATTTGTTGGTGTCACATTGACTTCATCTTTTCTTTTGCCTCATTTAATCCTTTTTCTTTTTTGTTTTTTGGCAGTTTGTATCCTTCTGGCATACATACATATATCAAAACATGTAACAATATACTAACGCACAAGTTCTCCTAGTTTAGCTTTTAAATATTAACACTTAACCAACAAATCAAATGTCTGTGGTTACTAATGTTTATCTGGCACCTTTTAGTGCAGTGCAATGCTTTCTGACTTGTTGCACAAATCAAAAAAAAAACAATATTTAATAGAACATTTTTGAAAAAGTGTTTTATAGTGGATGAAGATCAGCCAATATTGTCAAAAGCTGGACTTCAGTGCAGCTTCACTGTGTTCCTGCAAACCCACAGGGCTTCACTAAAAACCTCCAAAGTTATGAAAGGAAGTTGGGTTTTTTTTGTTCTTTCTCATAGTTAGACTTTGTTATATACGTCTTTGAGAGAATTCAAGCAAACGCAGCAGCTGTGCGTGTGTGTGTGCGTGCATGAGCGCCTGTGTTTATTAGGGCTGGGGTTTTGACAGCAGGGCAAGGGAATGATGTAGTGCTTCGGCACACTAGTATGTGAAAGGGAAAAGACTGCAGCCGATACACTAATACACACGCACACACCCATACAAACTGTGTGAACACAATCACACAATCTTATGAAAGAAGCTTGCATACTTGCTTTCAGTCTCTTTTTCTTCACATGCACACATACATGTATACACTCACTGACAGACCCCTGCATTAGGCCTGGAGTCTTTAATCCATTCAGTGCTCTATAATTTCATTTATGTGCAAAGGTTGGGGTTAAGGTGTGTGTGTGTGTGTGTGTGTGTGTGTTTCCACTGGACTGGTGCATTTAAATAACATAGTTACTCTCTTTCCTCAAACTGTGGTTCCTCTCTGCGCTTCCATCTCCGTCTCTTCGACTATCCCCCTTCATTCTTCCTCCTATATCCATCTATCCATCTGTCTCCCTTTTTTTTTTTTTTATCTATTTCTATCTCTCCCCTTCCTCTCCCTCTGTCTCTCTTGTGTACATAACACTCCTCTGAAGGCAGGGCTCCATGTGCTTGCACCTGATTGGCTGCAGAGTAAAAAGATGATGTCATTCCTAGTCGGGAGGTGCGTATCATTTCACATACACACACACACAGACACAGAGGAGAGAGAATTGAGGGTACCGATCCTGGTTCATAGCAGCAAACAGAAAGGGAGTAAAAAAAAAATGGGAGCAGGGAGAAAAGGAGATGGATAGATGGGCGGCTGATGATGAGATGAGATGAGTGAGAAAGTGAGATCTTTAGAGGGGGCTGGGTATTAAAGAAGGACATAAAGGAAACAGCTGATACGAGGCAAACATGACGAAGGAGAGGCAGAGATTGCAAAAATCTGGGATTTTTAATTAAAGAGAGGAAAGGGAAGGAAGGAGGAAAGTCGGAGGCAGAGGAAAAAAAAAAACCACAGACAGTGAGTGGGCTAGGAATGTAGTGAACGAGAGGGAGGGAGGTCAGAAAGAGAGAAAAGGGAGAGGGTGAGAGAGATCCTCCCCTCTCTGAAGTGTCTGGTAATAGGAGCTGACATCTCTCCTCTGCTGGAGGAGAATCAGCCGTTCAAACAGCCAGACAGCTCCCATTGTCTCTGCTTTCAGTTCAACCCGCCTCCCTCTCATCTTTTGTCCCAACATCACAAATACTACCGAGCACATAAGAGGGTTACTGCGCTGAATAAACAGACGAAGAGAGAAGAAGGAAAGGAAGGCGGAGAAAGGCAGTACTGCTAAAGTGTTGTCATAGAACTTGAAATATTTAGATCTTTACAGTGAAACTACTATTGGAGAGGGTTTAACTTGTTCACATGCGCAACTTTACCGCTTTTACCTCCTCACGTTATTACAGTAAGTGAAGCACAACGGGCGGTTCCTGAGTAAATAATTAAATTTCATTGTTATGACAAATGCATTAAAAAGGGAGAGGATGTGTGAGATCATTCACCGAGCTGAGATTTCAACTCATGAAGTTCAAAACACACTCAAAGGCAAGTAGTTTACACCTCTAAAAAAGACCACTGACACAACGGTAACGTAAAGTTTTTATTGTTATTTTAATTGTCAGATAGCAGGAGTCTGATAAACTGCTCAATTAAGTTAGCGTCAGAAATTCCAGACCTGTGTTTCTAGAGGCACAAGATTTCGATTTTGAGTTTTTAAAGGAGAAAATGAATGTAAAAATTTCATATTCTGCTTTAATGTTTGAGATAAATGCCTTCTTTCCCTGTGAGCGAGTTGAGTATCTGTTGCCTCAAGGTTTCCACTAATAATTAATGACGAAAAAGGCCAAGAAAAGGAAAATAAAAATCATAGTTTCAAGTCACGGTTTTACTATTTGTTCCTGCTGAGTTTCTGCTCGTTAAAGGGGTTGTGATCTCCTCTAAGCATTGATTTTGTGATTTGGCAAAAACTTTCAGTTGTCAAGGTTACATATCACCGTTGTTTCAGCTGCATACGTAGGCAGGACCGCTTCCTAATACCTATTTCTCTGTCAGTCTAACTTTCTTGGGTGTCATCCCGCATCTGATGCTTTTAAGTTGGATAAACTCAGGCATTATTTGTAGTTTACGTCAGAATCAGGTCTGTCTCTAATAGTTTACAACTATAGACATAATGTCTTTATTGCCTCAGTATTTTTCTCAGGGATGTACTGAGTGATTTATCTGTGATTGCAATGTGCCTTTCATACGTCAAATCCTGTCTCCTGCGTAGCAAATCCTCATGATGGGGTCTCTTAGGAAGGGGAAAACCCATTATCGGCTTGTGCTATTGTGTCGCGCGTTCACGTTTGCCAAAATACCGCCAGCGTCTGTCCTTGTATCTAATGGGGGCTCCATGATTTATGCTTCACCCCCCCTGTATTTTGTAATTTATGCAGCTCGCCGCTCACAAAGGGGAGGGGGGTTGCCTCAATACACTCAGCTTTATGTTACCAGTAGATCAATAAAGATGCTCCCTCTCTTTCCTCTCCATCTCTGTCTTTCCCATTCTCTCTCTCCGTCCATCCCTCTTTCTCTCATCCACATCTGCTCAGCAGCCAATCCATCTAATGCAGTTTCCCCCTGCTTGCTCTCGCTCACTCGCTCGCTTCATCCACGCCACCTCCCATCCTTTCTCTCTCTCTCTCTCTCTCTCTCTCTCTCTCTCTCTCGCGCTGCACAGGTGATGTCATTCTTTTTCAGCTGGATTCTCCTCCCTCCTCCCTCGCTCTGACTCTCTCCTCCGTTTCCCATTAGCGCTGGGCTCTCCACAGCGCAGCATCCTATCCACGGTAGCTTCTCTCCGAGGGTGGGAGGGAGAGGAAGAATGCCGGCGTGAGGTGTGAGTGCTAACCGGGGGGAACGAGAGCTTAAAGCCGGGGGTTCAGGAACGGGATCACCGGCCCTTACCATGGAGTTGCACTGCTGGGGACACACATGCACCGCTGGAGCTCTGTAGAGAGATAAAGAGTTGCAAGGAGACAGAGAAAGGAGTTTTGACAGACGTAGACAGTGAGTGAGGAGGAGAGGAGAGCTGCAGGCAAATGATCCAGGCTTTTGGGAGGTGAGAGTGGACTGTTTGGATGACTTGAAGCCAGGAAAGAGTCTTCTTCCCAGGGGGCTACAGATGCACGAGCCCCTCTTTTTTATCCAGCACTGGCTCATCTATTGAGAAGAGGAACCTCTGCTTCTTTAAAGAAGGAAAGTGAAAGTGAACCTGGAAGACAAAAACACTGATTTAGTTTCTACGTTTAACTTGCAACAGAAAAATCTGCTGAACTTGAATGTTAAGTTGGGTTGCTGTATCTTCGGCCATGCAGCCTCCTTACCTTCTGGGATTAGTCGTATTTTCGGCAGATTTCCAGTAGTCGAGGTTTATTAGGAGTTTCTTAAGCTTCTCTGTTGCAATCGCTTTGGTAGAAGAGAGAGACCTTGATATATAAATGGATCTGCCTTGACTTAAAGTCACCTTCTGTAGTCGCATCTGACAAGCCAACCTGCTAATGCTCCAAATGCTTCCGAATCAACACTGAGGATTTTTTAAAAAAAAATCACCCTCTGGACATTTCTCCTCTTGCAGCAAAGCAATCGGCGTCAGCCCTTGCCCTCCTCTTTTACTTATTTATTTATTTTTGGGTCTTTTTTTTTTTTTTCTTTTTTTCCTCATCTCTTGGTGAACGAGGGGAAACTTCCCCTCGCTGGCACCCCTCCCTCCTGTGGAAATGGCTTTCCTGGTCCGTTGCTATGCCAACTGCTTGCAGCCGTGGTCCTCCAAAGTAAGCGATGTCGTAATCCTTTTTCTGGCCAGTGCCTCTGGCTTAGAATGCTGCCGCCTGTGTGTTACTGAGAGAGAGAGAGGGTGGGGATGAGAGAAAATGAGCTTGATTTATATGCATATGACAGATATTGTGTCTGTTAAGAAACACATGCATGCTTTGCTTCTTCCTGCAATGTTTTTTATTTTAATTGTTTAATTAAAAAGCCTTCCATAGCCCCTGCACTGTAAGGGAGGCTTAAATTAAAAAAAACAAAAACAATCACCTGCACAGTATAAAGACAAGACGTGTTAATTGACCCTATTTTTAATGGTGAAGAGTTTGAAAAAAAAGCTCTGTATTTCATTGCTTTCTCATGCTGCACAGCCTTAAGTCATCAAAGAAGGTAAACTGGATGACTGTCTAAATATCAAAACACTGCACTCTACTCTGTGTGGTCATTGAAGAGCTTCGATGTAATGAATACGTAGGAGATCTTCTCTTGGCTTTGCACAAATATTTTATTATCCCTAGCAGCTGCAACAAGAATACTTCTTAGTCTCCAAAGGACAAACTGATTTGTGGGGTTGCCAAAAATGATATTTGGAAGCTACATTTTTGTGACCTGTATAGGATTGAAAAATACTGTTGATTATCTTTTCAAAAGCTTTTTTTGCTGTTGTTGAAGGTGTGGTGTTTTGTGAAGAGCAAAGATCACAGATGATGATGGTTTTGATAAAGGTTGCGCTATTTATAGTCTATATTCACATGTATATATATATTAGTTTATAATGTCACAGAAAAGACTCTCAGTTGAACAGGTGATATAATGAGACACATTAACACTAAACCTAGGAAGATAATTGTCATTTTAGCAAAAACTGCGCAGATAAAGTTACAAGCCATGAAGTCCCTGGTCTGTGCAATAACATGCTGTTGTAACCATGACAACCGGTGATATCTGTCTCTCTAAACTTCTTCTGTTTTTTTTTTCATCATGTCTGTCTACACTAATCTGTCTATCACCCCCCCCCCCCCCCCCCAAGTAGTCAGCAGTGGACTGGTAATGATGAAGCTGTGTGTATAATTAACACTTCTATGTCCTAGATGTCCTAGTTCTAGTTGCTCAGAATAATCTGTCAGAGTTAACCGAGCCTCTGGTCAACTTCTTGATGATGCAAATACAGTGCATGACATGTGACTAATAAGGATTCTTGTTTTGTTGTTGGTCCTATTTTTTGATATTCAAACTGAAAGGAATCAGCTGACCCGTCTTCTGGTTGTCCTAGCAAAGCGACTGTCGGATAGATCCCTACATGTCTGTCTCTTGGGGAGCGTCTGTCGGGGTGCTGAAAGCCTCAGAGATGTTTGTCTTCATTACGTGTGCGCGGTCGTGCACGTGCTTTCTGTAGAATGAGTAATAATAAGGTCCCCGGAGATGAAAGGGGGATAAAATGAGAGGATGTTCAGTCTGAGATAACACATTAAATCTGTACCACACGCAGTCACGGAACGTAGTCTTAAATACCTTATTACTCGTCTTTATTGCTCTTCATCCCTGGCGTGATCCAAATTATGCATAGATCTGTCACCGCTCGCGAGGGGTTCTGATGTCACCGCTGCTAAAGTAAAAGCCTCGCAAATCCAATCCTGAATCCAATTTCTCTCGTCATTTCTCACATCCTCATCAGTGCTGCAGCCTTAAAAACAAATCTTAAAAAAAATCAGATAATGATCTGCCGATATTATTTTTACATAAACACGTAGCATAAATAAACATCCTTATGCATTTGAGGATGCTTTACATTTAGTTATGAAAGAATTATGATAAAGATATATTTTTACATTGGAAAATTGTCTGGTTGACAAACTAAATAATGAAAGCAGTGTATGCAAATGACCTCAAACTTATTTTTTGCATTTATATACTGTCTTGTTACTTATTGGCTGCCATATACAATATCAATATATCTGCAATGACAAAATATTGATATATATATATATATATATATATATATATATATATATATATATATGACTGAACATCCTCACTAGAGCTGTCTCACGGGATTCAGAACAGGTGACCTTTTTTGTCTGCTTATCAAATCCTAAAGCTAATCACCTATTGATCATCCTTACATCGGTTTTTGTTTAACCAAATGCTTACACGTGTGCGTTTTAGTCATTAAAAGTAAACAGCAAGTGAGGCGAAGCGTTTTTTTCTTTCATTGTTGTTGTTGTTTTTTTTTGCACAGGCTTAACTAGTGTATCTGTATGTTATTACCGGCCCATGTATGTTGCATGAGTCTAGCTAATTTATCCCTCCGTCTAGAGCCACTGATGTTTCATCCAGCTCGCCCCTGTTTGAAGTCCGTAGTTAATTGGTCAGCGTCTGTGATGAGCCCACCTTTTGGAAAGGTTAATTAAGTTTCCCTTTTCCTCCTATTAGGTAACGTGCGCTCTGTCTGGGGGAAGAGTAGCCAAAAAACACTGCAGTCAGGATGGAGGGAAGAAGAGTAAAGTGGAAGATAGAGAGAACGAGGGTGGTCTGCGAAGGGATTTTAATTCTCAGAACAGGTTGTGTGAATTAATTCGCCGGGATCTCGAGGAAAGAGGGACAAGGAAAAGACGAAATATGAAGAGCAATCCTGGAGTGTGATTTGATGTTTAACGGAGGGAAAAGACAGAAAAAGAAAGAAAGACAAATCACATCAGTGAGTAAGAGAAAGCCTCTGAAGCAGTGATTTTTATTCCACAAGGGGTTTTCACAATTTTATCATTGACTGCCTTTTCAGAATGGCAGCCAATTATTTTACTGTAGAAGTTGGTCTCTTCTGATCGTTTTGGCCGGACTGCGCTAGCCGGGATTGGTGATACTCTTCACTGCAGAAATCTTGTATTCATCACCAGTCTTTAACCACTTTCTGGTAGCTTTGCATTGTATAAATTCACCACCAGTCAGAGGCCCAATTAGCGTAAATGTAATTTTGGTTTGAAAACCGAACTAGCTCACTTAATCCAGGAGATCTAAGAAACCAGATCTAAGTGAGCAGGACGTGAGTTGATTCATTTGAATCATTTAGTTTTACTTCTCTACAGGGAATCTGCAGCTGCCAACAGGCTTTTTATGGTCTTTTCTGCATCAGCCTTGGAGAACAACCCTTCAGGGTCTTTGGAAAGTGAACTTTGCCATTCAGGCACTTTTGTTTGTTACAACTGTTCTTAAGTGCAGCTCTTACCAAATGGCACGCCATGCTCTCTCGCTCTAATTTCTAAGGTCTAAGGAGGATAGTTATTGAAATATTGACTGTGTGGCTGGAAATTTGGCATCAGATGACAGACGGGGAAATGTAGGCCAGTGGAGCTGCTCTGTGGGACTAGCTTTTTTTTTTTTTTTTTTTTTTTCTGAGGCACCGAGCAGCTACGAGGCCTAGATTTATTTACATCCCCAATAAACAAGACTTTAAAAGGGAGGTCTGCTTGGGCTACAATAGTCTCCTCTTAAGAAAGCAGGCACTTGCTGTATTTAAGAAGCTTTCGACATCTTGTTTACATTTCATTGTTTTATTGTCTCGTGTTTACGGGTGAACTAAATCACATCCTGCTCATCCTGGTGGAACATAACCTCAGTCCACCTCCTCCCACTGCAGGAAGACTTGTCAAAATGTTCAGCCGCTGAACTCTCCGACCCTCTCCGCTGCCTACATGGGACCCGTTCTCTTCCAAGTTTCTTCCGAGCTTCCTGCGTCTTTTTCTATGCGCCAGTGTGCCCCTCACGTGTTTTCTCTCTCTCTCTCTCTCTGTCTTCCTTGCTTTATCTTTGTCTCTCTCTCTTCCTACTGTTTTTAGCGAGGACTTCCTGTCGTCTTCCTCTTTCCCATTTCCTTCCTTTCTCGTCTGTTTTTAGTAAGGGACTCTTCCATCCTCTACTACTTCTCGTCCGTCGCCTCTTCTCTCTCTCTCTCTCTCTCTCTCCGTCCTCTCCTTCCCCATCTATTATTTAAGCATCAATAATGGGGCCTGTTGTTGTTGTTGCCAGCCTGATGCTGCTGTTGTTGCTGCCCTGCTGTGCTGTATCCTCACTCATCTGCTGCTTCCTGTCTTATAAATCACACCAACTCCCTCTAAAACCATCTGCATCCTTGCACGTCCAGCCTTTGCTGTGTTTTTCTGCACCAAATGGTACCCATTTCTTAAATCTGGCCTTGTACTTCCTTTTTACTCCTTTCCTTGTAGCTTGTCAGTAGCCTTGTGAAAAATTAATTTAATATTAAAACTAAAAGTTTGTCCAGTGTTTGAGCTTATTCGCTCATACTACTTTTTTTTTTAAGAAGTGACATCTTAAGTTCTCGATTAAGCAATACTTTTCAACTTTGACACCATGATGCAGAGGAAGAAGTCCAAATTAACTGTTGATATTTGCAGGAGGGGAAATGTGCTGATTTGGCAGAAACTGGCCGGTATCTGTTGGTCTTTAAAGGAACTAAATGTTGCTGCTACATTTAACTTTGTCTCTCTGTGCTGCTCAGATGCTCCACATGTAGTTTTCACTCTTTTCTTTTGTATGTGCCATAAGGATTTCCCACCATCACGCATTTCTGACCAGATAAGATTTAATTGAAAAAAACAGGGGTCTCATACCTTGCTAATAGGATGATTTGTGCTCAAGACAAGCACATAACTCACAGTTAAAATAACTGTAATAACCCCCCCCTCTGGGCTGCAGACTTCTCCGGCAGAGTGCAGCAGGTCCAGACTCAGGTTGAGTCGGGCCGCTGCCTTTGCTTCCCTCAGCAATCAATGGGCCTTGCTGAGCATCGGCATAATCAGTTTGTGTGGACCCATGCTGCATTGAATAGTAATGGGTCTACAGAGGCGCTACAGTGGGGTGATAGATTCAGTGCCACGGCAAGAAGGGCAAGGCAAGGCAGGTCAGACAGATGGACAGGTAGACAGGCAAAGCGTCTGGCATATCCAAATAAGTGTCACGCTTAATCCGCCGCATCCATGGAAACGCGGGCCAAAGTTCCTCTACAAAACATTAACAGGAAACCACAATATATAAACAGACAAGATGAATCAAGTTAAGGAAAGACTGGTTTCAAACAAGTAAATTTACAAAGTGCAAACCAGATTTTAACAAGGGAAGAAACAAAAAAGTTAAAAAAACTCCCTTACTGATCTTCTCTGCGGTATCGTCAGACTTCTTTTAAACCGCAAGATGCTATGTTTCATTCAAGCTACAGTTAGCGGCCCACCATTCATCATCAGATCAGATGGGATAGGTAACCCCGAACCCTCGCATAGTGTAGGACATATTTGGTTCTTTAATAGTTAGAGACTTTTCTGTGCTGTCATGGTGCCTTTGAGTCAGACAGTGTACTGTACAAGTTCATCTACTATATGAAAGTGTCACCTGATGTTTCTATTTTAATTTTGTAATCAAAAGGTCGAAGTAAGCAGTAGTCATACCATCCAGATTGTTCACATCTGCGATATCTAAAAAAAAACCTGACAAAATCTGCAGCATTTGTTTGAAAAACTACTGGAAAACCACAAGATTGCAGACCAAACCAAGACCCAGGACATTCAAATTAGCCACTGTAACAAAGAAGGTGACATTTGAATGCTGACGGAGGCTGGTGTGCTCATCAAAATTGCACCCTGTGTCATCAGGAAACTGGTTTATGAGGCTCAGATGTGCTGTTGAAATACCAAAGTTCGACTAAAATAGTAAAAGAAAGACAAGAGGTCTTGAGAAAAGCTGTCAGTCATCTAACTATTAAGGGAACAGAAACAGCAACATCATAATGTTTTCCATGTTATAATACTCTCTACTCACTGTTGAAAAGGTTATTTGCTTTGGCTGTTTTGCTGTCTGGGGTATGCTCTCTCTCTCTCTCTCTCTCTCTCTGCATTGTCTACCTCTTTACCTCAGCCAGCGTTCAATATTCGATTTTCTCAAAAACCGTTCATCTGATCGACTCAACACTTGGTGGTTGTAATGCTGAGGACCCAAGGAAGCGCAGCGTCGAGGGCGAGCTCATGAGAGGCTACAGTCGGAGGAATTAGCGAGTCAGAGAAAAGTAATTTCACATGGCGTGCTCTACAAAGATAAAAGAAGACATCGGAAAAAAACAGAGCTTTTAATCAAGAACGGACAGACTATTACATGTTTGTTCTTCCCACAGGCCGTTTAAATCCGGTTTGTCTCATATACTCCCAAGACCGTGGCATTTGTGAAGCGCCACTTATAGATAAAGTACAAATCTTTTAAGCAAACATACCCACTCAAATCTGAACTGAAGGCAGAGAAAATAAATGATCTAAAAGCCTGGTTTGATCAATCCACTTTATTTTAAGATGCAAATTTTTTAGTTCATATTGTCAGTGTATAAACTCATTTACACCTCACATCGACAGTATCAATTTTTCTATGCGTTGAAGCAGCAGCAGCCAGAGGCCAAGCAACCGCGGCACGTTCCGAGCAGCCACGTTTCGAACTCGTAAAATGAACTTTGTATTCCTCCGCATCATCAGATCAGCGGCTGGAAACTGCAGGCACCGTTAAAAGAATATTAGATAGTTGCCTCGTGGCTCCCCCGGTGCCTGAATATGTTGACAGAACCATTTTTGTGCACTAAGAGGATGACCCTCGCCAGGTGATGTAATGCCAAAGCCAGTTCACATCGGACAGGACAGGATGCACAGACAGGATGATTGACGGACTGACACACATGGATGGTGGCAAGGTAATGTGCCCTTTGAGCCGTATAGATTGGGGATGAGGAGGGTGTCCAGATAAGAGCATGAGGAAAGAGATGACCCCAGAGAGCAAATGAGTGAGAGACAAAGACAGAAAACAGAAAGAGAGAGAGAGAGAGAGGGCTTTTAGCATGCTGAGGGAGGTCTTGGATATCATATGCACAGGAAGTAGGGGTGATAAAGATCGATATGGGTTGCATTAGGCCAGACCATGCCCAACTTACCTCCCATAAGTCATAAATTACTATTAAATCCTCCTAAAACAAAAACACACACTCTTGCAAAAAAATTTCTCCTCCTTCGCCATGTGCATCTCTCCTCTGAGGTCCCTGTGTAGGTCTGGAAATTGTCTTGAAAAATAAAAGTGAAACATTATATGACGAATTTTATAGGCATATTTTCTCTTTTTTTAATCTGCAAAGACAGAATCAGAATTTTTTTTTTCAAATGTGTTGAAATGTCAGCTGGATGTGGACTTTGGCAGATATTTTATAGGTATAATCAGAAAGACAACACATTCACATCCTGTCTTTTACTAATTTTAGTTGATAACTTGCAGTTCAAGGTTGTTTCAGTTCACTTTGCTGTAACCTCTGAGTTCAGATGGTCACTCTATTCGCCTTTGTCACTTCCTAGTGAATGACTCAGATAACTGTTCTTTGTACTGAGCACAGTATACTGCAAGTGCTCTGTTAAAGGCATTTACGTATGGAGGTAATACTAACAATAATAATAATAATAATAAGTTTATTTATATAGCACCTTTTAAAGAGGAAACATCACAAAGTGCCTCACCATGAAAACAAACAAAAAGCAAACAAGAGACAGAGCAGCGAATATTAAAAGCAGACATCCAGCTAAAAACACAAGGCAAAAACAGAAATAAACAAAACAAATTAAACAAAAGCAAGTCTAAACAAATGGGTCTTGAGCTGCTTTTTTAAAGGTGTCTACAGTGTCTTCAGATCTTAAGTCCAATGGGAGACAGTTCTCAAGTTTAGGAGCTGAAACCTCAAAAGCACAGTCTCCTTTTGTCTTGAGCCGGGAGTGAGGGACAACCAACAAACCCTGATCGCAGGACCTCAGATTCCTGCTTGTATTATATGGCTGCAGTAGCTCTTTAATGTAGGCAGGTGCCTGACCATGCAAGGCTCTGAATATGATTACAAGGATCTTGAACTGGATTCTGAATTTGATGGGAAGCCAGTGTAAAGACATCAGGATTGGTGTTACATGAGACCTTTTGGGGAACTTTGAACATTTTTAAGATCATATGAGCTTAGACAATCACATTTTTAAAACGTGTCGTCTTGTACTTGGGGAAAAAAGCCTTAAATTTCCAAGTTTTCCAGGATGCGTGGGAAAACGAGGTATTTTTTTAAAACTTTAAAACAGCTACACAGTTTATACAGCTGCCCACAGAAACCACCTTCAACCATTAACTATCTGGATACAAGCACTTTCAGGTGATGGATGTTGCAGTATTTCTGTTTGGAAACCCTGCAAACTGCATGAAATACAGTAGAAACAGCAGTAGCCTGGACAAAAGCAGAAAGTCACCATTTTAACTTCTCCAACTGGCCTGAAATCATGTGTGAAAAAACCCAGTAAATACACTGCAGCTGACAGAAAGAGGGATCATATTATATAGAGAAATGATAGTTTTTTATGGGTGGATAAATGTTAATGTGACTTATATAAGAGAAGCTAACGGGGAATGAGAATGCTGAGCTTTCAACTTTCATCATTAGTCATTTATAACACCATCAAGCTCATCATGTTTAATTAGGAAAGTAGTTTAAAAACATGCACACAAGGGCAACTATTTACTGCATACTGCCGTTAGAAACCGAGTACAATTACCTGATAATTAGCCTGATCAGCCACCTTCAGTAATCAATACAAACACACATTATTAAACCATTAATCAAACCAATAACTAACAGCAGTCAATGTCAGACAACCTTATCATACTTAAGCAGTTACCTAGTGTTTCTGTAGTGGTGACAAAACGTTAAAAATATATACATATTAGCAGTTTGATTTAAACTGAAGCTCCCTGCGCTCTCCGGGGAAAATATTACGCCAAACTAACTTTAAGAAATATGACACGTTAACAATTCTTTAAGTGTCTGTAAAAACACATAACTCTAGAAACATATTTCAACAGTCTTCTTCCATACAAACATTACTTTTTGGGTTTTGTTGCCTCAACTCGCTAACAGCCTCATTCCGGGAAACACTACCACCTCGTCCACAGGGGGCGCCAAAATCAACATGAAATGAAAGTTCTTTATAGTTGCTTTAAAAGCCAATTTTTCAAAAAGGCACATTTTCTCAAATTTCATAATAGCATTATATATATATATGCAGCAGACAAATGTCCAACCATTTTCAGCTGATAAAAGGCACTCGCTTGCGTAGTAGTTTACCACATTTCACCTTTTGATTTCCAGGTAAGAAAAAAACGCTGCACTGTTTGACTGTTTCAATGGGTACAGTGGCATAAAAGAGCCAGCGTTGTGTCCTGAATGGTGTAATTACTGTCCATTAGCTATGATAGGCTGAAATTTTAGAGTGAAAGCCCACTCAGGCCCTCTGTGCATTATAACATGCCCGAGCTGGTCAACATTACTGGGCTAAATGGAATGAAAGTGAGGCTGCTCATGTGGAGACGCATTCTAGCCTTTGTGCACAAACACACACACACTTATTGTCTATACACATATACCCATGCATGTGACCCTCAACCTTGCTGGCCTCTCACACTCAGATGCACTTTAACACCCACATATGCATGGACACACAAACACAAGCCTACATACTAGTGCACATAAATTACCCCCTACACACACACACACACACACACACACTTTATATATGCAGACTCCACCCACCAAAGCTCTATCAGATATGAGCTACCACCCCCAACCGTGTACACACACACACACACACACACACACACACACACACCCTAGTGCTGATATTTCAACCAGCCATGGCCCCCACCCCCTCAATTTCACTTGCTCCCATTATCTCACTGCTATTGATCCACATCCCCTCCTCTGCCTGCGCAACCAGAGAGCCTTTACTGGATAATTTTCAAGGGCATTTATAAATACAAGATGGGATGGATGGATAGATGAGATGGATGGATAGATGGATGGATGGGCGATTGCTCCGCGGCTGTTTGCGAATTTGTGAGAAAGGGAGAAAAGGAGAGAATGTGCGGGGAGCAGACAGTGTGTGGTGTGCCTGAAGGAAAACAAATGTGATCAGGCAAGAAAAAGAGAAACGCTAAAATCTATTAATTTGACAGTAATTCTTTTTTTTTTTTCCAATATGCTGAACACACCCTTGAGTGACAAAGGAACGTCTAAAACAATCAATTCTTCTTGTCTTAGGAGCCTTTTGCACATACAAGAGTGAGATTTCTGTAACTGCAATCACAATTTATGTGTAGAGAAAAGCCAATCTGGCCTTGCTTTTGTTTTGAATGTAAGTTGGTAGGTTTTCTCTTCTGCTTTCAAATATTGGTGGAAAAAAAAAAAAGTACACACATCCAAAGAACTAAACAGGAGACATTGTGGTTAAAAAATAGAATCCGCACTCGGCTCTCTGCTCGCACAATGTTTCTTTTATTTCACTGTTGCTGTGCAACGTTACAATCAATTAGATTCAGATATTGTTATTACAAAACATTCACATTGTCACTCTGAATATTCATTCACACATTAAACTCCTTTTAAATACAAATGCACATCTGTAGACACACACACGATCGAAATATCGTGGCAGCAACATGGAACATTCACACCAAAACCAACCAAAATATTAGAATTCAAACCTTAGTGGAAAAAATAGTTTTTTCAAACATGTTAGGACAATTTCAGCTCATATCTAGCTGTCACTTTGACATCCGTTTGTTGTCGAGAGTAGTTTTTGTCAGGTAAAATAATAAAAGGTCTGATAATCTCAGTATTGGCCGTAGTTGGTGGGCAAACAAAGTTAATTTCCTGTCCTGCCAGACCCTGGTACTGATTTGTAGTCAGCTCCGTCTGGGCTGAGGTGATTGGGCCGACAGAGTGGAACAGGATCCAACATCAACAAAAACACCGCAGGAGAAGCACAGGGTGGGGCTGCCCCTCCAACCGGCCTCAGGGTCAACCTGTAGGGGGGTGCCAGGGGCGCTCTGTATGTGTGTTTGTATGTGTGAAGTAGTGTGGGTTGGGCTGAAGGGCAGGAAGCATCTGTTAACAGAGGGGAGCCAGGAGGTACTGAGGTGTATGCGTCTGTACGTATGTGTGCAAATGTGTGTGTGCATATATATATGTGTGTGTGTGTGTGTGTGCACGCATCTGTATTTGTGTCAGTATGAAAGCCAAGTGTTTAGCATTCCCTCCTGTATCCGGCAGACCTGGCCGTGGCCCACCTTCCTCAGTGGTCCAGACAGAGACGCCTTGCACTTTCCTGTAACACACACACACACAAACAGACACACAAACAGACAAAATAAAGAGTTGATAGTGAACATGAATCAAGTTTTTTCTATTAGGGACCCCACACACACGCATAAAAAAATTTCTAAAGACCAGCGTTTGACCACAAAAAACAAAGACATTTGTTCTGTTTATCATCCACCTGCATAGCACAGGTTGCATATTTAAGATAACAAACTCTATCCAGCATAAAGAATAAATAACGGCATCAATAAACCTGCAGCAGCGTCTTTACTTACTTACATTTCTGCCCCGCTGGTAAATGTACAGTTTGTGCCTCCAATTAACATAAATTTAAACAACCCAAAATCACATATAGTTCCTATATTATGGCATCATATTTTATTCATACTGTTGTGCCAGAAATGTAGAAAGGGTTGTAGAATATTCAGGGGTGGGAGACATAAAGATGAATGAGAGAGAGAGAGGAGATGGATGGCAAAGGAGATGCTGAAATAGCAGAAAATAAATCTTTTTTTTTTTTTTTTTTTTTTTAAATCCACCACCAGACAATCCAATGACCAACCGAAAATGTAGACTTTTACAAAAACATACTGTATATTTTGTTCTTCAGTGGGAGACCGCTACCTAGTGCTGTTGGTTTTAACTGTCCTGAAACATGAAACCTCAAACATTTTGTACTTCAAGCAGTTTTAATTCCCACGCTCCCTTTTTCTTGCCATGAGCATTTCCCCACCCAGTGAGTTGGGGGAGGAGGGCAGGTTGAATATTCCTTTCAGAAACATCCAACACTTTTTGGCAGTGACCACAGTCTGCTACCTGCTGCCACACACATGCACAAATACTCTCTGTAGATGCCAAATGGAAGGAATTTCCACTACAGGCTGGGTTGTAATACCTTCAGTCCTCCAGAGAAGAATACTTGACTCTGCAGGGGTGCTGACCCATGCTAATTACCTTCTTCACTGTGTAAGCTGTTAGAAGTCTAAATGAGTTGTTAAAACTGTGTGGGATGAATGAGCATGGGGCCAATTTAGCGCCATTATTCTCCAAGAAAAATCGACTGTGGAGTTTATTCTTATGAAGGAAGGAGAGATGACAGATGATTTAAGGTTAATATTATTAATCCAAATATTATGAAATGTTTCAGGTTGTTATTACATTAACAAGTTGAGGCTTTTTCTTTGCAGTATTCCACAGGAGCTGTAGCGTTTTTGTGAAATTCACAAGCTAGATCCACAAACTTTCATTTCTAGAGGTACGGACTTAGACTTGAGTCAGTCTAGCTCCTGGGATTCCTGGGATAGTGTGCTTCTGTTCCCAGCATAGGAAATGTCTAATTTTCAGGAAAAATATTAATCCCCACTGTGGATTCGACAAAAAAAACAAAAAAAAAAACCCTTATCATGTTGCGTGAGATGGAGGTAAAAAGACATCTGGCAGTGCACGCCAGCAAACAAAAATTGACTTGTTTAGAACTCGAGGCGCAAAGTTTAGGAGTTGAGCTTGACTTGGGACTTGTTGGTTTTTGTGTGGACTTGTCTTGATTGTTGTGACTTTACTCAGGTCTTTATAGCCAACACTTCAGACGTACACATGACTTACAAAACAGTGGCTTTGTCCCAGCCCTGCTACTTTCTAGATTTTTCCGTGGAAATATACAGATTGTTTCCCAATTCCAATCAGATATGTGGGTAACAATACTACAGTTCTGACTCAGGGCTGATGCCTTCTTTGTGATGTCAGGCCACAGTCCATTGTTTGAGGGTTAATCCCTGTGTTTAGTAATACTGTAATGTGTGGATGATTCAGTAACCATGAAACGAGGGCAAAGAAACATCACACATGCACACACACACACACTCTCCTTTCCTTTATCCTCCTTTCCTTCCGTTTCTATTTACTTCCTTTGTTTATCTTTCTCGCCTCCTCTCCCTCTGTGCGTTTCTCTTGTCTGCATCTCCCTCCTTCATCACGCTCAGACAACTGGGGCAAAAGTCACAGGCCTTTGGCAGTGCCGGTGACAGTGCCATTCAGCATCCCGTCTGTCACAATACTGGCAGGGCACAGCGTGGAAACTGCCAACTAATGGCTGTATCCACTGTAGAAGCTTGCCAGCCAATGTCTGTCCAGGCTCAAAAAACCTGCCAACCAATGATTGTTGAACCTTGTACCTCACAAACCTACACCTGCCAAATCACAGATTGCATTTCTTTTTTTTTCCTTGCCGAGATTAAAATTAGTTTTTAAGGTAATGTGTTGCTATGCAGAATCCGGACCTCACGTTGGAAGTAAAAAGTCATTTTTAAAGCCACCTCACATTCAGGTTCCAACCATTAGTGTCTCATTTTTCACTTCCAAAATATTTTTCAGCATACTGTATATTGACAAAAGAAGGTACTGTAGAGAAAACAATGTTCATACAGTTGAGAAAAAAAAACGCAGGAAGTGATTTTCTCAAACATAAAAGAACTGTGGTCAGTATGGTGCAGCTTAAGTTAGGTGTTGTCTGTCGAAACAGACACTTTATGAAAAACAAGCATAGTCTTAGTTTTGATGTCTGTACTGGTCCAAAATGTTTGAAAAGGTGTAAAACTCACCTAAACCAACAGGCATGAATTATTTTTCAAAATGCAGTCGACAGTCGAACAGACCCAGAGAGAGAACAGCGGCTGCAGCATTACGTCCTATCAATAATAGCTAGCCACAGTGAAAAAGAGCAGCAATATCATAATAATGTCCTAAGAACAAATATAGAGGAAAAAAAACAAATTTATAGATATAATTGAAAGTCCGCCTGCAGCAACAATAAAACATTCTGCAGCCGACTGTACGATAGAAAAACAATTTAATATCTGTGAATCAAATTCCAAAAATAATTGTCATTTAAGAACATAAATCTTATATATCTCCTCCTCCTCCTGATTCCCAAAATATTTTCTCCTACTGTGATTATGACGTACTACGCCATCAGTGTTGATACTGAGTCAGCTCGGATGCATTTGACCCGAGATCCCGAGATTAGACTATTGATATGATACCCAGTCACTCTGAGTCAGGTTGTAAGCAGTAAGACGCGTTTTATTTATTTATTTTGGTTTAATTTGGTAATGTCTCTCACTGCAGGTAGGAGCCACCTTTTTAGAAAGCAGTCCTGACACGGAAGTAGTCGAGGTGTGAGAGAGAGAGAATGCGTGTGTTTGTGTGTATGCGCATACGGTCTGTCAGCTTGACAGTATTTGAGTCCTCATCTCCTCATGTGGTCCCCTGCAAACTTCACCCGCTCTCTCTGTCTCTCTCTGTAACTCCCTCCCCCTCTCTCCCTCTGTGGCATGTCTGCCTTCGCAGTTGTCACCTCCAATTCCAACTTCAATTCATTACATGTCCCCTTGCCCCAGCTGGTACAGACACACACACACACACACAAGCACACACACACACACAGGCTGCCAGAGATATGGTAGTCTTGACTGAGGTAGAATTGGATTCTTAAGAGAATATTTGAGAGTTTTTATCTTCATCTGTTCCCTCTCTTTTCACTTCATCCTCATTTTACCCCTCGCTGTCAGTCCTATCTCTATTATACGCTCTGCCTCGCTCTCTGCCACCGTTGCTCTCTCTCACACACACACACACACACTCACTCAAATCCAGTCTCAATCATATGCTGCACTCTGCTTTTCTCACTGTCTCTTCTTACACTCTTTAATACAGATACTCTCTCTCTCCTCTCTCTCTGTCCGTCTCACTCGCTCTCTCATATTCACTTCAGGTCCCTTTATTTTCTCCCCATCTCCATCTGTCTCCCTGTACTGTATCTTAATCCAACCGTCTGTGGACTTGCCAGTAATAGAGTGGAGCATGGCTGTGTGCTGAGCCTATTCAATGAGCTCAGTGTATGTTTTATTGAATGGAGCTCATAGATACATGCAGTTCATATGTATATATTCGTATGCATTACGTATTTTCCGTGAATGTGTGTGTGCATTTTCCTGACGCTGTCCCCGTCTTAAGATGTTAGAACAAGCCGAGAGAAAACAGCCTTGATTGATCGAAGCTTTCTGCAGCGCTACAGGGCTAAATCTGGAGTGTGTGTGTGTGTGTGTGTGTGTCGTTGCAGATTTTTTTTTCACCTGGCTAGTCTGATGTGGCTACTTGCAGTCATTTCACTCCTCTTTGCTCCCTTTGATGCAGAATTGCATGTTAGAGCAAAAATTGTGGTTTTACGCATTAGGGGGGAAAAAAGCAAGGTATGGGAACATACAGCAAGTAGACTAAAGGTCAAAAAAGTAAAATTGGAGGAGTAACTGATAAAGTGGATGCAAACTGGAAGATGGAGGCTGTAATGAGGGAGCGAGGCGTCGGACAGGGAGAGACAATCACAGAGAAAAGTAGAGATGGGTCGGAAAGAGACAACGCAAAGAAGCAGAGCGAGTCAGAGAGCAGAGAATCGAGAAAACCAATGGTAATAAGATTCAGACATGGAGTTAAGTGTTGCATCAAAGGAAGGATAACTCATTCAGGCTGTGAAACAGTAGCTATTGTGCACATTGTTGCTATGTGCACAGGCCAACGGCTACAGTCTGGGATGTGGTTTCTGGTGTAACAACCTGCTCTGGCAGCTGTTACAAGTGAAGATCATGTTAGCAGCTAAGGTTCACTGTTTTTTAATGTGCAATTATATTATAAATCCAGAGTGGAATTGACCTTCTAATCAAAACAATTTTCTCCCGATATTTTTTTGATGGTTGTATTAAAAACTTTGGCTCTTACCCTTCTCACTTGTGGTCTAGAAAGTTAGGCTTACTTTATTGTTGCAACATTTGTGAGTCACTCTAGACATGACTTAACACTAACCCCCAAAAAACGCAAATGGAAAAAAACAGCAGTTATTTCTCACAGTAATTGAGGCGCAACAAATGAGTCAGTAAAAAAAAAAAGCATATGTATACAGTGCAGTATATAAACAGTGAAATTGAAATTAAAATCGACAAGAGATGTTTGTGTTGCTCGGCCTTACCACTCAGGTCATGTCAAGGCAGTTTGTCACTGCTGACATCTACAGGCCGACCGTGTTCATGTCAGATACCCCACCACTGACCACACTATCCATTACCATGCCTGTATTTACTCAGCTGTGGGGTTTTGAGTTGGTACGTCAAGCTAAGCAAGTTCTAAAACAGGACTTAACTGTTATTACTCCCTAAACCTCCTACTGCCTGTTCACATTCACAGTCAGTAGAAATGAGTTGGCTGGGGATATTCTTTTTTTTAGTAATTAATGATAATTGAATTTATCATCGCTAGTCCTTTTTGTCTAACTTCAACATCATGATTGATTATTGGGTATTACAAGAGTGAATTAGTTTGTGTTTGTTTTTGGTCGATATTAGAGATATTAAAGAGGAAAAAGATATTAAATGATGCTTTTCTCACAGTCTGTATACACAAGTATACCAATTAATGCCACCTTATTTCCATTGTTCAACTCTGAACCTCGCAGAACTTCTTTATTGTACACTCGCTATCTGTTTGGAGACAGTGAGCAATACAATATATGTTTTTTCCCTCTGCGAATGCAACAACACTGTCTTTAAATATTCATCGAGCTTTGTTTGTTGAACCCACTTTAATTACCATTCTCATCAGGATTCATCAGCCTCGTCACATTTTCTTTAATTACTCACCTACGCCGTTTGTGCTCTTTGTTATTCATCTCAATGTATTGTACTTGCTTTTTCTTCTCTGTTTCTTTCTTCATGTTTTAGTGCATCTTTCGCTTTGTCACGCTCCATCTCTGTCACTGTTTCTTATTTATCCTCCTCTATGAATCTAGTTTCTCTCTCTGTGTGTCATTGTCTCTCTGTCTCTCTTTGTTCAGTGGAGTCTCAGGTGTGTCCTGCCACTTAGTCATTAAATGCTATCTCTGCATCCTAATGAAGCTTTTGCCTAAACAATGTCTTCTGTTTTAATGATGTGGCTCCTTCTGGGACCCTTAAACGACCAATACCTGACTATCATGCTAGACAGACCAGCATTAACGTCTTCAAGGTTTCCCAAAACCATTTAGGCACCAAAACATCTCTCTATGCATTGACCTACAATGCAGCAAAGATCATCCCAGCTCTAAAATGTCTTTTGGGAAACCCAGTCTCTTGTCTGTGATGCCAAATGGCCAGTCCCAGACTTTATAGCCCATTTTATCACTGGGGAAGAAGGTGGAACAGAGCACTCAGGCTCCAGGCTAGTTAATCTCATTGTTAAAATTGGACGCAATAAGTGAAACAGAGTTAGGTTTTATAGAAGAAAGGAAAAAGAAGATATCGTCCTAATACGTTTTGACTGTTTTTTTGTGCTTTCAGGGACCCAAGTAGGTTTACAGAAAGAGGAATGTAGTCATAATGTTAGCATAAGTGGCCATTTGTATGTTGGTTAAGATGTTTTTCTTCTTGATTGATGGATGGTTGGACGGAAGTTTCCATATTTTTGGATGGAAAACCGCTATGACGTGTGAGACATTGTGTTTGCGTATTGGTCTTGGGCAATATCGGGTACATTCAGTTGAAAATACACTAATCAGATATCATATTCAGCATGATCTATTAGTAGAACTGTTATGCTGTGGCTTTTATTCAGATATGGTCTATTTTCATTTTCTAACCACAGAGTCTTTATAATGTCTCAGCGGGTGGTTTTACCATCACTGAATGAATGCTTACATCTGCTGTACACACTTCATTGAAGCCGGTATTACAAACACACAGTGATATTATAAAATGATAATCTGTATACTTCCTATCACAGTATGTTGCCCGGCTCTACCAGTTGTGCTCTGTGTTCATGACACTAGCCAATTATTCATTTATAAGCGCCCAATCTAGGTAACAACTTGATGTTGTGACAGCTCCAGGCCTGCTTCCTTATGGATTTTCCTCCTCATCTCACTTGGACTGCATCTTTTCTTGCTCTTTTTTATAATAGATGATGGCTTCATTTCTCAGGAGTTAATCAGACGCTGTAAATGATTGGTGTTGTGAAAGCTTGGATCAGTCCGACTGCGATGTAACATTTACAGTCTGCTTGATCCTTCCATGATTGTACCCTCCGTGTTGACATGATAGAATTGTACAGCTGAAGGAACCTTGCACATTTATATTTAATCTACCAACTCTCATCCTTAATGCATGAGGAGAATGGGAGACCCCCCCTTCAACCCCCCGCCCGGCTCGGCCCCGCTGGGAAAGGGAAAGAGGGGGATTAGAGCAGGATTAAGTCTGTGGTGTGAATAGGAGCCACGAGACCACCGCAATTATTCACTTCCCCCCCCCTTCCGTCCTTCCTTCTCTCGCACAAACACATCAACGCTTCTTCTCTGTCCTTGCCCTCTGTCGTTCCCTTGCACCTCTTAAACACACACACACACACACACACACATCTCTAACATGTTTTGCCATTTTGGGAATTCCTTAATGTTGACTCTTCTTCTCAATTAGGAAATAAACCCAACAAAGTGAGCATAAACCAAATGATGGATGATAGAATGACACAATTAGATCGTCCAGAGAGGAATCTTTTCAAAGGGAGGATTTCTGACTGTGCCAGTGAAAGTTGTTTTTTTAGTTACATACTTATCGTGAAGCAGGAATGCCAAGAAGAGCCAGACTGATGTATTGGACTGTCAGTATTATCTGCCACTATCGGCTAAATGCACATTAATTTCTATTTGACAAGGTGTTGGCCAGATTGGAAAAATAATTAGAATTACAAATGACAAAAAAAAAGTGCCTACAGCAATCGCCATCAGTCTCATCAGTACATAGTATTTCAAGCAGATTTGATTGTTAACAGTAGAGTTAGCAGAGTACGATGTCACAACTGCTTGTTTAACTCTTAAACACTCCTGTTTCCTTTACATACCTCTATCACAGCTCTTGGATTACCAAATATCAGTATCAGCCGCAGTAAAATCCAGTATCAGTCGTGTTATGATAGTGGATTAGTTTGATGACACTTGTGTTAGTCTACTAAAACAGCGTCAGACAGATATTAAACCTCACCACTACCTCAATGCCCTAACCCTTTCCTCGCTGTAACCAAATTCTAGTCATCACCTTAACCTAAAACAATATTGATAACCCTTGACTTAATTCTAAATCAGTTTTTTTTTCTAATCAACAGTCCAAAGATATTAATTTTATTATCATGTCTGACACAGAAAAGTGTCAATTATCAAAATAGCTGCAGATTAATTTTCTGTCAATTGAGTAATTGATTAATAAACTAATTGTTACAGCTCTTTATCTTTACCTTTAAAATACTTTACCTTGCAAAAATGTCCTGCAAAGTTATAAAACCACACTGTTCACAAGGATACATGTGCCGTTTCTGAAAACAAACCATTTCAAACTCGAAGCCAATTGAATGTTTACTTCAGGAATTCCAAAGTTTTTGCTATCCTGCCTTATTTGGTCAAATTTTCTCAAGACTTCTGTAAGCTTGATAAGATGAAGGTCTGTCCAATCATTCATCCAACATGTTTTTCTCCTTCCAATATCCTCTTTGGGTGTGTTTTGTGTCTTGTGTTTGCGTGACCCTTTTTCCCCCTGAGTCCTGATTTCCTCAGCAGTTTGACACATTAGTTTCTGGCTCAGAGTGAATGTATTAAAAGGATGCGGGGTGGGAGCTTCATCATCACTGGCTGATGACTGCTCCATCACAAAGAAATCAATAAGTATTTACCTGTGATGAAATTAGCAATCACTCTCTGTCCCCCCCGCTTGCTTTCTCTGTCTCTTCTCATTCACACACAAACAAAACAAACTAGTAGTGAAGTGTGTTGGTCAACAGGGACTGAGAGTAGAGAATTCTACTACCGCATGATTGTGTGTTTTAGTCGATAACACAGTGTAGCGCTACGTGTTGCCTGCGGTTCAATAATTGAAGCACACGATGCATTGCACTGCCGTACCTAATGGGAAATAGACTTCACTTAAATACTCCTCCAGTCATGACTTAAAACCCTATGAATCATTGGTGGTGTGGATGTAGCACAGTAGCGCACTTTGAAATAAGAAATGTACTATTGAAGTGTTGCTAGTAGCACTATTATTGTTGTAGTATGTGAGCGACGGAGAAAAACACAGCATGTGCTAATATTTAAGTGGTGTTTGAGTCTGTTTGAATCTGTATGCAAAGCTAAGGAACTGAACAAAGCCAGATATTTAGCTATCAGTAAAAAATAAGACTTTAGTCCAAACTAGAGCTGCAGTGATTGATAGGAAATGCATCGTCAACTATTTTGATAAATGATTAATCGCTGTCAGTCATTTTGTTAAAGAAAACATTTCCAAATTATCTAGTTCCAGCTTCTCAAATGTGAATATTTTCTGGTTTCTTTATTCTTCTATGAGTAAACTGAATATCTTTGTGTTGGGGAAGTGTCATGCTTATAATTTGGATACTCAGAGTGGTAGATATAGTGCGCTATATAGTAAATAGTGAGCTCATAATGATTTGTAAGTTGAGTGTACATTATATCATATTTATATAAATTGAGTGGTGTTCTCATTTAATATGCCACATTAAGTACAAGCCATTGAACTTCTTAAACTCCGCCCCTCACTACTGTGTTTCCCTGTGGGTTTAGGGAGTGGGGGTGTTAGCCTAAGTGCTGATGGGGGTCGTACAGTACAACAGGCCTATTAGAGGAGAGTACTGAGAGGGCATCACCCCCAGACTCAGCGTCTTTAATATTGCATGTTGGCACCGTGGTTCATCGGAGCCTCGGCTACCTTCCGAGCTTCAGTTTTGCTCGGCGCGTCTTCGCATGTACAACTGTTGGTGTGTGTGTGAGTGTGTAGTGTATGGGTGTGTTTGGACGGCCAGTGCTGTCTGATGTGGCGATGGAGGAGGTTTGCTGTAGGTTTGCCCGTTGTCGCAGGAGGACATCTTCTCTTACCCTGACACTGCCCCGAACCAAACTGGTAAGACTTGAGAATTAGAGGTTTGGCTTTCTTCTGGAGCAGAGGTGACACCAAAACTGGTACATTTGTCCACCTGCCCAGTAAAAAAAAGATTAAAGTTTATATGAAGTCCCTTTTTTAATATTCTCAAACAGTCTCTTGCACTGTTTGCAGTGCAACATGTGTAGTAATACCTCTGTTAGTTATCCTTTCATCCTCATCTATCCTGTATGGGTGCAGTAGAGAACCTGTCCAACCATATGTTGATAAATTTTGGAGTAAAACTTGAACTTTGGTAGACTTATCTGGAGACGGTGGATAAAGGTTCCTCTTTACTTGTACGTGGTTTACTGACTGCTGACACAGCTTTGTAGAGTTTCTATCTGTCAATCTACTAAGGAGCAGCACAGAGTATGGCTATTCTTCGCTTTAGTAAGACCATGTCAAGCTCACACAATTTTTCTCGGAGATATCTTTATGATGGGGTAAGAAGAGCATTTTGTATGTTGTGTAACAATATTTATACTGGTGTGTACTGTGATGTGTATTTGAGGCTTCTTTTGTATGCACCTCATGTAAATCTCGCTGGTGGTAGAGCTATGAATTCCCTTACCAAGAATTGATAAGGGGTCAATTAATTGATGCCCTAAAGCAGTCTGTTAATCAGGGGAAGACAGAGTCTGTCGTCAGTGTTTGTTACTTGGTTCACTAGCTCACAAACTGGGGATGAAACTGTGTTTGTTTGCTGGTGGTGCATTGTGAATTCAATACTGGGATGCACACATATAATTATTTAAAAATAGTAAGTAATGCTGAGAAAAATTGCTCTTAGCAAGTTGGATTTTGAAGTGTGTGATCTTCAGAAAAAAAGGTGAAAGGTGAAAATGGATTTTGTCTGTATCAGTACTCTAATTTTGCTTTGTGCAAATTGACTGCTGATCCTAAAGTAAACAAACTGACTGACTGCAACGAACAGATTTGTTGACGGATCGTATTTTGTTTGTGGCCTGCTTGAAGTATTTGCTTATTTAATTGTTAAAATGGCCATTGAAGTGTCAGTGTGTATGTGTGTGTTTGTTTATTGTCTTTGGATATGCCTTTTTAAGAGTGCTCTCGTGTCTAATGCATTGTAAGGTGTAGAAACAGTAGTGTCGAAACGTTAGTCTGTTTGCACAATTAAAAGCTGCAAAGTAATCAGTGCACTCCAGTCCCTTCTGTTTTTCGCATTGTATGGTGTGTGTGTGTGTGTGTGTGTGTGTGCACGTATACAGTGTGCACCAGTAGCTGACAGTGAACGCTTTAGGCATAAAAAAGACCTGTCTCATAAGACAGCCCCTGCCAGAATTTACTGTTTCATCGTTTTGTTAAGGTCACTCCAAAAATATCCAACCCTCCTCTGTCTATCAGAAATCAAATCAACCTCTAAACCTGGATTATAATTTACAACCATCCGAAGTGTCTTCAGCTCCATTCTCTATATGTTCATTATCTTGGGAGTATAACATGTGAAACAGTGCCAAACCAGCTTTGGCTTTCAGGCTGATGAAAATGGCTGTGTGTGTGTGTGTGTGTGTGTGTGTGTGTGTGCGTGTTGATGCGTGTGTGTGTGTGTGTTTGCCTCCGCTGAAGTCATATCCTCACCGCTTTCTCCGTGTCTCTCCCTCTATCTCTCTGCAACTTCCTGTCTGTCTGAGCAGCTTCCTGCCGACCTCAATAAGATGCACCTAACAGACCACGCCCATCAGCAGGTGATGCACATGCCTCCCAGCCAGTCAGGATGCAGCATCGCCAGCGACTCGGGGAGCAGCAGCCTATCGGATATTTACCAGGTGGGTACACCGTTTCTTGTTCATGTCATTATCCCCATTTTACTTTTGTCATGTTCTTTTTTCTAGACTGCACCAACATCCGACAAACCCTTCTTCAAGTTGTTCTGTATATAGTTTTTGGGGGGTTTTACCAATGAGAGAAAACATAAAATCATAACATATGGATGATCTTCTAAAGCTCCAGCCTCTTATTAAATTAACCATCAGTGCTTTTCCCCTTGATTTACATATTTTTAAGTGGGATTTAGTCATAAGATGTTCATTTTTAAATATCTGTACAATCTGAAGTGTAGAGAATCTGTAGTAGTGTAATGCTTCATCAGTTTGTGAGGCTACCTCATGTCACACAAATTGGAATATCCTCTTATTTTTACTGTGAATTTTAGAAAAAAGGAAAGTTTTTGATGTATAAAACTGAAGCTTTTTTCTTCCCTGCCACCATTTTTACATTATTAAGGTAAAATAAAGAAATCTGTCCAATCCGGTAACAAACCCCTCCTGTCTATTGTTGCTCTTCCACCATCACACTGCGACACCATCTGGTCTGTGACAAAAGTATTTTACTGATGGTGGATTCTCTCCAGCTTGATGTGCTCCAATTCTGTCTGTCTACTTGTAACATATCTGTCACCCTCTACCCTTCCTCCTTGTACTCCTTGGTATCTAGTTAATTATTGCGCATCAGTCGTGCATCCTGGTGATCTGTCCCCCTCTGCAGTTCCTCCCGCGGAGGAAAGGTCACATGCAGGAAATCTAACCTAACCTTTCAAGCTGTCTGTACCTGTGCTACAGGTATAGGAGGCTGTAACATCATAAGTGTAGCTGGGTTTTTTGTAGCTATTACTTCAAAACTAGTGATCCAATTGATTTCCATCATAATGTTCGATACAGGTATCCCAAAACAACTGCTGTAAGTAGTCCTTGAGCATTGGGCTTAATGTCTTCAGTGGACACCTGTAGGAGACTGTTTGTCCCATTTACTCTCAGTTCTCCCATCCAATTTCTGGCATTACATATAAATATACATAACACTTAAAACAAGGCAAACATGTCTTTGACCCATGCACTCCTTACTGACGATTGCTTTGAATGCTTGCAGTCTAGGAAGCTTATTCCACTGTTGCATTCATTGCAATCACTCAACCTAATGCACAAAGTATAAAATGTTAAATGCAAATTTAAAAGTATTATTGCCAGACCAGGAGGTCATAATATTTTACTCTCAGCTCCTGTATGAGCTTCACCTTTATGTGACATTTCTGAGCATTCAATAGCTCAGTGTGCTTTGGAATTAAATGCCTCTCTTGAGTGAAGGGTATTTTAATGGCTGTAAATCAATAATCCATAAAAGGGTACATGACAAGCCTGTCAAGCCTGTCATCTCGTCATTTTAATCCCTTAGCTCGCCTAATCTCCCCTCTTTACACACAAAGTTGTAATAAATCCAAGAACCTTTCAATATTACCTCTCAGCCTTGACTGTTCTGTACTGGGTGAAAATATTTTAGTTTGCTGCTGCTTTCCACGACTTTTGACACCAGCTTGTTAGCATTGTCAGCATTCATCAGTGGAACCTGTGATGTCCGTTAGCTACAACTTAATGAGCTAGTTACAACAAGTTAATGAGCTGCTATGATCAATGGGCTCTGCTGGCCGTAAAACTAATGAGCAGGTTGGTTTCAGTGAAGAATGTTAACAATGCTAATTTTGGAGTGCCTGTGTATTATAGATGTTATTTTACCCTTTTTGGTAAGTCCAGGATGAGAAATACCAACCACAATTTAGGTACAATTTTCTTTTTACTACCACTTGCTACCTTTTCAGGCTACTTTGGAGTCTGGAGTCTCTTTTCAAAATCTGTCTTATGATTACTCTGTACATTTGACATGGATTTTCCCTCAAATAAAACATTCAGAAAAATAATAGATGAGGAGAAAGTAACATGGAAGAGAGATACAACTGGGAAACACATAACTTAGACAATGGGAGATATTCACAAAGTCTGCTACAAATTACAGTCAGAGCATTACTGCAATTTTTCAATTTAGCAGAGTGTTTACAATTACTAAAGATGTAACTGAGCCCAGCGAAGGAGAAATTGTTCTCTGCTCCTGAACTTGGAATATTAGTTGAGGAGAAGATATAATTGCAAAAGTGTGTATACTCATCCTGAAAGAGGAAGGCTAAATGTTTAGGAGATATTAGTTAAATAGCCTAATTGTGTCACCTCAGCTAAAAGACCAGTGGTTGAATCAGTTATGAAAAATAGTACAAAAGGACGTGAACTGCTGTGAGCCATTAAAAGTCATGAAAAAATACAAAGTCAAATAGGAGGCCAAAGACAAAATTGTGTGAAAAGTAACAAACTGGTCTTGTTTTTGTTCTGGAGCTGAACAGAAAAAAAAACTCTGTAAAGTAACTTTATAATGCATCTTATAATTTGCTGAAATATTCTTTAGTGTTGTCACTGAAGTGTTTCCATTGTCTGAAGTTGTTTTTGTGTCTCTCATCTCTGTTACTCACTGTTTAGAAGTGGCGTTAGTCTCTTCCCCGCTCAGTGCAACAGATTTTACACCTACTTTTCCTAGACATTAAATTTCAGACCCAGTTTCTTGTGCAGCAGTGGTCAGTTGGCAATGATTAATTAGTTGCAGCAGCAATTTGTATAAATTTTCACTCCCCCCTCTCATATTTTGTGCCTTTGAAACTGGGACAATTTGCCTGAGCCCAAACATGGAATTTTTAGCAGTGTAACTTTTCTTACATTTTACTTGTGCAAAACCTTGGTGCTATCATTTATTAAATAAGGACAACCGCAATTTGAGTGTTTATTGCACTGAGAGGGTGCAACAAATCCTCAGTAAGTATCCCCCGAGGTCTCAGGCGGTTGCAGTGGTGCAGTTCGGTGGGATAAGGAGCAAGGAATAACATAAAGTAGTTACCTCAAAAGTAATAGCCCAGAGAGCTGATTAATTATGGAATCTATTAGTCATTATCAGCTAAATTTCACAAAGTCATCTGTCATCTGGTAAAAAGACTTAAGCAGGCATCATTCAGATATTTTAACCTCCTTATCTCCCGCCTATCATACTATCCACCGCAACCTGTCCTCCCTCGAGCAGATTGATGTAAGTCAGTTCAACCTGGGTCAGACGTTTAACACAGAGACCTGATCTCTTCATCCTGAGATTAGATATATATCACATGGATCTGATCCCATCAGCTTGTCACTGACCCAGCCCTGTGTTTGTTTACAGCTGTCTTAAAGCGCTGACCCACCAGTCAGCCACGCTCCTAAGCTGTCAAAGCATCCATTTTTTTGTTGTTTTTTTTTTCTGCTATGGGTTTCTCCCATTCATTTTAATTTTTCTTCACCCCCGTCTCTTCGTTCCCTTTACTCTGTCTTCCCAACTTCTCAACTCTTTGTTTCTCTTCCTCACTCCTGTTATTCTTCCCTTGTGTCCTTTACCTCCTCTATACCCCTCTCTTGTCAGTCACCCTCTATTCTTCTATTATTCTTGATCCCTCCCACGTCACATTCCTTTCTTTGCTTCTTTATCTCCTTTCTTTCACCTTTTGGCTTCTGTATACTCTGAATTATTATTTTCTTTTCTGTCTCAGCAATGTCAAATGTGGTGGTGGGTAGAACAGTAGGCGATGTCCCTCGTCTCTCAGAAATGTCCTCCTGGCTCAAACTTGTTTAGAGACCAGGGGAGTCGGACTGAAAGGGCACATCCTGCATACTGAATGAACTGCACTCTCCAAAAAAAAAATCAGACATGTCATCGTATCATATCACCGTCCTTTCCCACTATCTCACTGCCCTGATTTTCCAACAAATTTTAAAGTGAAGGCCACTTTTCTGCAAGAATTCAACTGCCTCAAGTTAATAGTCACAGTCTGACATTAGTGTTTGGTGTTGGTGTTAGTATGGTGTTTGCTCTCATGTTATTGTGATCTATATTGACTAAAAAGTACAGACACACCTTCGGCCCCGATAAATCAGAGGTGGCAGAAGCAACCGTAAAAGAAAAATATTTGTATAAGAACAACTTGAAGGACAGCTGTTGTTGAGATGTTTGCTTTGAGTGGCTTGTGTACTAGTTAAAGTATTTATCCTTGTGATTCCACTATGGGCTGTTTTTGGTTATGCGGTTCCTGGCAGAAAGGATTCAACTCATTAAATCATTACAGGTTGTTCTTTCTAATTTATTATGTTAGTCATGCGTTATTGGTGTCATGACAAACGACATTAGCCAAGAAAATAAAATCAGGCCTCAGATTTTATTTTAGACAGAGAAGGATTTCCTTTGGTCTCATCTTTTCTCATTTGTTAAACCAAATTTAAGGCATCTGGTGCAGAGCGGAACTGAGCAGCTGGTATGTTTTTAAAAGTCCTCTAAATAGCTTGTCCAACCTAATTTATGAAAACAAGAGCGGACCTGCGCCTGAACTTGGGATGGTCTGTTAGCTTAATCCTCTTTGCCTCGGAGGAACCTATAAAACCTTTTGGCCATGAACCAAATCTCTATAGAACCAAAGAGCTCGATTACATTGTTGTTAGGGAGTCTGTCCTGTAGTGTCGGGCCAGAAATGAACTTTTTCCCAACAGCTACAACAACTAATATATTCCGACCACATCTCGTCTACTCTATTCAATCATATACTACCAAAATGTAGGTATATTTGGTACCTATAGGACCTTGGTGGAAGAGATACTGTTGTAAGAAACATAGGTTTGATACTCAACAGGGTCCAATACTACCTGTGGTCCTCTAATAAGGGCGCCAAATCTCTGTGTGCATTCCAAGTATTCTTTATCAACAATTATTTGCCCTTGTGAAACCTAAACCCTAAATTTTACAGTACAGTATTCACTGCATTTCCTTTTTACCTCCCCGCTCATCTTTTTCCCTCCATAAAGAGGTCTCTTCACAAAAAGGATTTAAATAAATAAAGGAATATTAATCTGAAAAGAGACAAAGATGAGAATCAGGTTCATTTTGCCAAATGATTCTCTTTGTATTTAGGCCTACCTGCAAGAGCGAACAGATGGCAATGCAATGCTGCCACCACCACTAGAGAGCTCCTCTTTTCACCTCTAGGTTGATGGTTCAATTCCCAACTGACCCGACAGCCCTTATGCCCCCTAAAACCAAACACTGCCAACCATCTGTCTGCACTGCATGGCGGAAATATGGGGGAAAATGAATTATTACTGCTGGATTTAAATATTTGGCCGTTCTACTCCTTTTTCCAGTTCAGGGCTTGGTTACAGGGTTTTAGCTCAGGATCACAGGTACAGCTGCTTATTCCAAGGTTATTCGTCATGTTTTGTGGGGATAATACATCGCTGATAAACCTCATATAATAAATGGGGACATGGAATAGAGCTGTGAAGTTAGAGGAGGTATTTGGTTGTTTCAGATTTTTACAAAATATGATGTTACTCAGTCTGCCGAAAGATTTTTTTTTTCAAAATCTAGATACTGTGAGATATTTAACACCTGACTCCAAACTGACATAGTAGTTTTCAGAAACTAACTGTAACTAACTATATTACTTTTGCTCAACTTTGAGTAGAACTAGTAGTCTATTTTTGTCTGTCCCATCGTTTGCCCCTTTCATATCTCTGTAATTAAATGGGAATTGGTCGCCATGTGCCAAAGCTGTAACTGTCTTGTAATGGTACTGAATACTCTTAAACTCACTTTTAGTGTTATTTGAAATCTTTATCGTGTCATAATAGTGTTGTTGCCTGAATACCACAGTGAAGAACTTACAATAGGACACTGTTGCAGGGCCTGCCAACCATCTTGTCATGGTGCACACCACTCTCCAATATTAATTTCTAGGTCATATTATTGCTTCAAATAGTCCTTTTGAGTTAAGCAGGTTTAACCCTTAGGCGAATGAAACCTAATCTAAAATTATAACATTTTCTGAAATTCTATAAGATGCAGTTTTTCCTAGTTAACACATAAGAAGCTGAATTATTTCTCTAAGTTCAGCGTTGTCATTCAAATCAGTTCTTTCCTTACTTCACTCCTTCCTTCTTTCCTCACATTGTTACCAACCACTGTGCTGTTTTATCCACTCCAGGCTACAGAGAGCGAGCTGGGAGATGTGGACCTATCTGGACTTCCAGAGGCTGCGGTGGACAGCGAAGAAGAGGAAGAAGAAGACGAGGACCTTGAGAGAGCTTCGGACACTCTTCTGGGCCGAGACCTGGTCCGAGAGTGTCTTGAAAAAGACCCAGCCGACCGCAACGACGATGACATCGGTCAGTCTAACTCTATGCTGCTCTTAACAAAGTCTCTTTCTGTCCTATATGTCTTCATTGCTTTAAGTGTTCAACAAACTTCAAATTGCATGAAAAGAAAATTATCTCTTGCTTGTCTTGAATGACATACACTTGCACTTAAATGCAAGTCACTTTCTCCCTCTTTGTTGGACTTGGGCACTCTCTGTTGCTATTTTTGGACTGCATGTCCGTGAGACACAGCCTTCAGCGACAGCATCTATCATTCAGTGAGCACACCCAAGGGAGATAAAAATGTCCCTCTCTCAAAAAGACCCCTCGCAGTGGTCTCTAAACACCAATGCCCTTCCAGTGTATTTTTAAGCAGGCAATCAGAGACGACCTCATTAGCGGAACCCAGTGGGGTCCTGGAGGAGAAGGTGACCACATCAGAGAGCTGAGGGAAGCTGTAAAGGCATGGCCCGCTGTGTGCCTGCTGGCAGGCTGGCCTTCTCATGGCCTTCAGCACTGACTGGCTCAGTGACTCACAGTTCAGTCAGAGGAAAGAGTGAGAGAGATGAAGGGAGAGGAGGGCGTGTCTAGCCCAAGTTCAACCCTGGCTCACATCGTTTTTGAATAAATAAATAAATACATGTTTTCTTCATTAATAAATCTTGCTTCAGTTCAGCCTTGCAAATTTGAAACCTTTGATTCAACACCAGCGGGAACTAAATGTTTAAACTTAGAGGATGTCAGTTTCCAGATCTCCTAGGGACTTAATCCAACAATTTTTATTATAATTGTCTTTAATCACATTTGATTTTAACAGTTCAGTTGGTGTTTCCCAACCAGAGACTCTCTGGAAGTCTTTTCCCAAATAAATGATCAAAGATCTTCTTCTCAGTCGGCTTTCAAATGTGGAAATGCTTTAGCAAATCATTAACATCATCATCAAAGTAGTTATAATACATCCCCATCAAGATTACAGCCTGATAATTGATATAGACGCCATTACTGACTGAGTAAAAACATTGCACTGAAGCTTTATTGGTTGATATTGCCAGTTTGCTATAGTCAAACTTAAGCTCTTAGATAAGAAGTGTTTATTTTTAAATATATAACCTTGTCTAGTTTACCGTTAATCAGCTTAGCTCACCAGATTGATGATTTACTTTGTCAGGAAAGATTCCACTCATTGTAATCAATACATTTTAAATTGAATCTAAACTTTCTGTGTTCCGTGTTTTCGGTCGTCTGATGAATCCCCAGCCATCTGGTAGTTAAAACTGTTTTAAAAATATTGAAAATGCTGTGACTGCTTGGCCCAAGGACCGAAGGACAGAGACGGAGAGGAAATGAATGAGGCGATAACAACAGGGGGAATGAAAGGGAGATACTGAGCCGGGCTGCACCTGGCTAGGTCACTCTGTTCTCAACCACAGTGCAGAGGAGGCAGACAGAAGATCAGTGGGGAAGGAACAGGGTGTGAACATTTCTCAGTAGGCATGAACATTTTAAACACTGACCAAGACCATTAACTTAGTTTTTAAAAAATGTGGTCATTAGCTTGGAGTGAATGGATGAAAAGTATTGAGATATACAATTATCTGTCTTAAACATCATACTGTATATATGATGAAAAGCAATCATTATACTTGATGATAGATAGACAGCAGCCCTGATGTGTGTGCATAAGGTTTGCTTGCTGTAGGGACCGTTTAAAAGTCCATAGTTTGTTTCAGAAATGGAAAACGGTGAGCGGGAAAAATCAGTGGAGTGTTTTACCTGCACACCTGAGCGGCATCGCTGTGGACACACAAGTCAAGTCGATACGTGCTTTTTCCATGTTTCACAAAGCTTACGTTTTTTTTTCCACCTCTGTCTAGTTGCTTTTCTCTCTTCTAATATTTGCCCTCTTCCCTTTCTTGTGCCGAACAGAGCAACTACTGGAGTTCATGCACCAGCTGCCTGCCTTCGCCAACATGACCATGTCTGTGCGGAGGGACTTGTGTAGCGTCATGGTGTTTGAGGTGGTGGAGCAGGCTGGCACAGTTGTACTGCACGACAAACAAGAGGTAGGAATGAACTAATAACACACAAAGACATTTGTAAACAGAAGTGTACAGTTACTGTGGACCCCATAAAAGTCTGTGGAAGTATTTACATTAATGTCCTCAATTCAAGGCTTTCAGAAGTATTAAAAATACTTTACTTTAATTAGAAGTATTATATTTTTATGTTACCGAGCTCTTTTGCTGCATGTCTCACTTATATTAATTACAGAGTAATTACAACATGCAAAATACGTTCTTCATGTCATTCATTAACACGATTACACTGAATTCCCTTAACAATTAAATTGCCGTTTATCTTTCTTTAGTCAGAATTAAGATGTGTTTGCTGGCTTGCTGATTCTTAATTGGGTTGTTAATATAATTACAGTTAAAACATTTTAAATTTGTGTTTCCATAACCTGTAAAACAGTGATGTAACCTTCCAAAAAAAACACACACTAACGCACTCACACATGAAGCGTGTTGCAGTAGGCCAGCATGAGTGAACATGCAAAGACAAGATATGCAAGAAAAAGCACAAAAAATTGCACACAAGCACAGAGAACCACACAGACACCGGGATTAAAAAGAACACATACTGGTATAAAAACATGTTTCCGTGTGCACAGACGCACCATCTTCCAGTCTATCCAAAGCCAATTCACATACAGAAACCGGTATGTGCAAAGTCACTGCAGAGTAAAAGCCCCGTCAATCACTCGTGCTGCTACACAGCTAATTAATTAAGTTACATGCCTGAGAAACGGGCGTTCTGTCATGGCTGTTTGGTTACACACAGCAGCATTAGAACCGACAGGGTGATAAATGGCAATGAATAGCCAAGCCGCCAAGCTCAGGAGGACGGGAATCATCAAGACAAAAGCATGCGCACACACGTTTGTTAAAAGTATATACGAATAGGCATGCACGTATGTGTTTCCGTACTCTCCGTGTCGAGGCAGGTGATGGACAGGTCTCCTTCACTCTGTCTGACTCTCTGCGGACTCGTGTTGAAGGTCAAAGAGAAGCACTCGGCTCTGCTCACGACTGAACACGACTCTGCTAAGTGAGCGAGAGAGGGAAAGGAAAATAAAAATGAGTCTAAAGTGGTCTAACAGAAGTAAAAAAGGGAGGTAAAGTGCTCCAGAGGACAGAGAGGAAGAGGAACACAACAAGGACTGTCATAATCGTAGTGAGGAGTGCAACCAGCTAAAGTTTCTTTACTCGCCATTTTATGTGAAAAATAAGAACTTGACAAGTAATGTTTTTGAATTTAACGCAATGAAAAGTGTTAAATATATGCAAACCTTAGGAAAATATCTGCTCAAAGACTTTTGTGTACAAAATATCTGTGATTGGTTAGCTTACCTTACTTTTTCATCATTGCTGAGAAATATAAAGCATGAGGCTGACTGGAAGGGTGACTGAAAGAGAGAGAGAAACCGATGAGGAGAGAAAGTGAGAAGCACTGAGAGAGTTGGGGATTTGCTGGGTGAGAAACAATGTGAGAATGAAAAGGCAATGAGGAGGAAATATCAGTTATAGTTGCGGAGGGAGCCCAGGGCTCGTTCACCCTCCCTCCATCCGCTCACACTCTGGATGAATGGCTTGTTATATTATGCCTGCCAGCTCAAAAGCAACCACCAGAGACACAATACCTCTTCACCGCCATACTCATACCTCACACGGCACACGACACCACATTATGTTCACAATATACCAAATGTCAGTTTGTAATATATAGCCATTTTAACAGTCATTCTTGTGAAGCATTATAGGTCTGTTGCCTGCATAGTGCCACTTATTCCAAATCCTTTCAGTCATCCTGTTGAAATATATCAGAGGTATTACATTACAGTGATATCCAGTGTGCTTTTTGAAATCTAATGATTTAAGGTAAAATTGTGCCAAGTTCTTTTTTAATGATGAGTCAAACACATTATTTACACATACATAGTATTGGCAATAGATCTTCTGCAGACCAAAAACGTTTGATATCGTATGTTTGATGATCTTGATGATGTTGACTGTGTGCACCTCTGTCTGCAGCTGGACCTCTGGTATGTTATCCTGAACGGGGCAGTGGAGATCAGCCACCCAGAGGGAAGAGTGGAAACTCTCTGTATGGGCAACAGTTTTGGCATCTCACCCTCACTGGACAAACAGTACATGAACGGAGAAGTTCGCACCAAGGGGGACGACTGCCAGGTAAAGCAGACAAAAGCCCTCAAAATTTGTTTCAGCTGTTTGCTAAAACAAAAGGTTGATGTACATTTACAGCCTCAGTGTGATTATTAATAAACTGTGTGATAATGTGTTTTTGTAGTTAAGAGATACACTGATAGCATTTAACAGGTTGCCTGGAAACACGTGTATGTGCTTTTCTAGGTCTTGAGGAGAGTGTAGTAACATAAATCTAGATGAAGAATATGAAGAGTCAGTTTGTTCAGATTTTCAGTCTTTTATTGACAGTTATTGAAGCAAAAGTGTGACTTTAGAGAGAGACCCAGCTAAAATAGCAAACCAACCAACCAACCCTGATTAGAAACAAAACCACAATACTAGATAGACTACCCCAAAAGAAAAGCTTACAATACTAAAACTCCATATCAATACAAAAAAAAGGAGAAAAGAGAATGAAACAAAGATGGCAGCTCTCCTCTACTGAGCTTCCTGGCGAGGACTTGAAGTAGAAGTTGAAACTTAAAACACAACACAAATTAAGATAATGAATTAACTGAAATCTAACAGTAAAAATCACTAACTTTCTGACATTAACCTGACAACAACATACAGCAGAGCTACAGTATGGACTAAATCCTGACAAAATATCTCTACATACTCATAAACTTTTGGTGTAAGCAGGCAGCAAAAAGTGGCCTGAGGGGCATAAAAGTGCAGCTCCTCTGCCTTTTATATACCCACAGATGGGCAGTGATTGGCTGCAGGTCCCAAGATGTACCAGCCAATAGCACAAGGGAGGAGGAGCCACACAGCACAACATATCAAAACTTTTAAATAACACACATTCACCAATGGGAGAATGTCACAATAGTTTTGGGGTTAATTTTTGTCATATGACGAGTGTTTTGGGTGTTTTTTTGTTGTTGTTTTTTCTGCACACTCCTTAACTCCTGCCAGAAAGTGTCGTTTCATATCTTTGTTTGACTACGGTATAGAAGTTTGCAGCCATAGCAAAATAATTGCAGACATTTTCATTTACCTTCACCATTTGTTGTAAAAGTTGACATTTGGAATAATATGATAGCATAAAGTTTGGTATACCTTTTAAAATACAGAATCTTGGTTGTCAATTAAGTCACGGGCCTATTCTACATCTCCACAAAGCGTTTCTCAGATCATATTCAGCTTTCTCACAGAGAGACAGTCTTAATATAGAGATGTGATGCGTGAGTTAACGAGGGTAAAAGAAGCCAATCACCTAATTGTGGTAACAGCCCGTCTGTCCACACTGCCCAGTTCCTCCGCTACATTCAAGCATTTCCTGTCTTCTTATACACAGGAAGTTACAGAGGTAGGGCTTAGCGACACAAATGCAGAAATTGATGATTTAGTCAAGGAAAGCACAGCAAGAGAGAGTGTTGTAGTGTAGTAAAGAGTCATGCCTTGCTGTGTGATATAAAGGGAAGTCAGTTTAGCTGCAGTATCGGATTGTAGAGAAGGATACTTCTGCGAAATGGCTAGTTGAGAGGATTTTGGACCGTTATAGGTACTTATATTAAGCTTTTTTTTACTCGGGTTTAGTTTAGTGTAAGAAGTAGTCTGGTTAAACTTTCCTTCCTTCTTCCGTCCATCCCTCCCATGCCTCTCTCTGCCCGCCATCATGCTTCTTCTGTGTTATTGTTTGAGTACCCGAATGCGGTGCAGAGCAGTGTTATGCTCTACTACAAGTTCACCCGCTGTCCACATGTCATCCTCGACCAGTTCGTCTGCATCGCCCAAGAGGACTACTGGCGCATCCTCAACCATGTGGAGAAGAACACACACAAGGTGGAGGAGGAAGGGGAGATTGTGATGGTCAAAGAGCACCGCGAGCTTGACCGCAGCGGGACCAGGAAGGGACACATTGTCATCAAGGTTAGTGACTTTAAATGTCCGAGTGTTCTGCTTTTACACTTTAAGGGAGTTCAACCAGGGTTCAAGAAAGTGTTTTTGCAATTCTCAAGTTTCCACTGAATCCCCATGGTTTCTGTTCTGACAAGGATCAATAAAGTAACGTGTTATTAGTGTTTCTACAAAATGTGAATCCACTGTGGATGGAAAAGTAGAGATGCAGGATCTCTTGGGGTTCAAATGTAAGGTCAAGTTAGACTAGTTTCTCCCAGAGCCCAACCTTTGATAACTTATTCAAGAACATATTTTAAACAAGATGAGCCAGGGAACAACACCAGGGAGGTTTAATGCCCAAGGTTAAGGTTAAACTGCATGCCAGTTAGTTAATGAGCATGTTTAATCTCACAATTTATCACTCTGTAATTTTTACACACTAAATATAGTGAAATGCCTTGAATTGATTTGAGTACCGACTCATTATGAATCAACCATGCCTTCACATACAGTTACTCTGCAAAAACATCAATGCAGCAGCTCAGTGTTCTAAGTTGTTCATGGTTGATTGACTGACTGATTGATTAATTGATTTTGTTTATGGATTAAACAGACACATAAAAAATGAAAATCCAAAGGATAGCATGGTGAAGTAAAAACACTTATTTCCAACAAGACAAAGAAAACATAAAGAAACACATTCAACATAAAAAATAAATAATACAATCCTGAAATCCAAAAACACATCACCACAATTTAAGAAATAAAAAATAACTCTCACACAAGGACAAGGACAGCTAAAGTAATAGTGTTTGCAGATTTCATTATATATCTGTTACCCAGTTCCATAAAAAAAAAAGTCCTAACCTGACTTCTATAAGCCCCTCTCATATTTAAAATCTTGATGTGTAGCAGAAGGCTGTTCCACAACATGGCACCAGTGTAAAAAAAAAGGAACTTCTGGCTACATTATTCACTCGAGGCACTTTACATGGATGCACACTGGCCCTGATTATAGTTATTCTGAGTATGGACTATTGTTATCTGAGGACACAAGTCTAGAGGAGCTAACCCATTTATAATATTGTATATATGATGCAGCTTCTGTTGTTCTACTCTGAGCCGTACTAGCTGCACTCCTTTTCTTCTGAATTCATCACTACCAACATGAGGGGATGCATTTAATAAATACCAAATAGTATTATTTTGCATCACCTGCAGTTTGTTCCTTAGTTTAGCTGTCAAACCACTGTACCAAGCAGAACATGTATAATCGAAATGATTTGCCGGAGCATTTTCTTGTACGCTACATTGCAGTGCGCTCCAAGGCCTTTTGATCCTTTTCCCGAGCCTCCCGAGGCAGCCAGGTATTGATCATATAATGGGCCTGAATGATTCTCTTGGCGGCTGCTTCGAGGAAGGCTGTTGGCTCCAAACCACATCCAGTGGAGATGAGTCAATTCACAAATGTTAGCATTTCCGCTTCTGTTTTTGGCTCTGTTCTTTTTGTGTCAGACAAAACTGGATGCCTTTCTAGTTTCTGTTCCCCGTCAAATGAATCGTTTCCCTAAGAAACTCCTGATCTGACGACATCAACAAACTCACTGAAAACAGAGGAGTATACGTTCTGTGTTGTGGACATTGTACATCTGTTCCGTATGAATAAAAATTAAAAGATGTAGATACCGATTTTACACAAATCCTCAGCAAAGATACCCGATCAACAAATTGATTGTGCTTTTGTAAAAGAGCTATTTTCTGTGTGTGTGTGTGTGTGTGTGTGTGTGAGAGAGCACACGTCTTTGTTTTATTGATGGTTGACCGACAGCTCTGTTCAATAGCTGCATCTTTATAGTTCATGTCCTTGTCACTTTTATGATTAATGTCGACATAATTTATTCAAATTGGCTTGTGTGTGTGTGTTCTTGCGCCTGCTCACATCAATGTGTGCCCTTGTGTGATTTTAGCCGTCTTACATGTGTATGTATGAGTCTGTATGTTTTTCTCTATGTATCATTTTATATATATATATGTGTGTGTATTTTTCACCCTAGGGAACCCCAGAGCGTCTGATCATGCACCTGGTGGAGGAACCATCGGTGGTGGACCCCACCTACATCGAAGACTTCCTGCTGACCTACAGGACCTTCCTGTCAAGTCCCATGGAGGTCGGCAAGAAGCTGCTGGAGTGGTTCCAGATAGAAACCCTCCGAGACACAGTGAGTGTGTGTGTGTGTGAGTGTGTAGTAGGCTGGCACCTGCAAGATCTGTATGTGTGTCCGTACTTAAGTTTGTGTGTGAGTGGACAAAGGTGTGAGTGGACTTGAAATGTCAAGTGGGTCAGTTGTCTTGGATGGGAATGTTAAAGTGTGTGTGTAAATGTTGCAGGGTAGAGAAGCTTATGAGCATGCCATTCTGTGCTATTTGTGTGTGTGTGTGTGCAGTTTTAAATGCCGGTCCTTATACTTCTATTGGCACTCCTAATGTTTTGTATTCATGCGTGTTGATGGAAATTCATGTGTTGTGCCGCTCACATGCCGATCAATACGAGTTCAGCCAGCTCAGCTGTCCTTGAGCCCAACAGCAATTTGTTCATGCCAGACACTCCCACTGTCCATAACTGCTTTAACCTAAGATTAGTCTTGTTCTGTCAATAGTCTTTATGGGGTTGTCATTCAGGCTTATAATCTTCAACCCCGTTAAACAGGACCTAATCCCGTACAGAACGAGCAGAGGGAAAGTAACAGAATGTGTAAAGAGAGGAAGAGAGATGGTGTGAGAAACCAAAGAGAGTGAAAAGTGGCCATTGATTAATGCTCTGTGGTGATGTATTGGTTTCTGCTCTGACCTTTCGCAAAGGTTAGAACAATGTTACCATGTAGTGTAAATTTGCCGAAATAATTGTTTCCCAACGCCCCTTTGCTTTATTTTGTCTTCTAATTACTGTGGAACAAAATTAAGTGATCAACCATCCTTAAATCCTCTCTGCTACAGTACACTAGGTCATTATTTAGCCTCCCTGCTGTTTCTCATGTGTTACAAGCTACTGCAGATTTTTTTCTACCATTTAAAGTAGCATTAACTAATGTCACTGTGATATATTGATAAGATATTTATCACATATACTGTATGTGCAGTTTCTGCCAACATGGTGACATACTGTAGTGAATAGACAAGACGGCACTTCAAACACTCTCGTTGCCAAGCATTTAGCCTACTTAAGAGTCCTTGAGCAATACGCTGAACCCTACCAGCTCCTGTTGCTATGTAGTCGAATATGACCCTTAACCTAACACCTACACTATATGCATTTTGCACAAGCTCTCTCAAGTGCAAGGTCTTTGAAGAACTGTGGAGTAAAAATAAATTGTCACAGGAAGTGTAAAGGTACGTATGTTTTGTCTCTGCGCTGAATAAAGCCCTTATTGTATCTCACAGGTAACGAGAACAGTGCTGCTGTGGGTCAACAACCACTTCAATGACTTTGAGGGTGACCCGGCTATGACACGCTTCCTGGAGGAATTTGAGAAACATCTAGAAGTCACAGTAAGATGAAACATCAGTCTAAATTTGAGCTTTATTTATTCTGCTTATCTTTTGTATCTTTTGTGTTGTCACTTGTTGTCACTCGCTACACTAATCACAAACGTCTACCATCTGTTTTGCAAAGTTTTATCACTGTATCATAAATACTTAAAACTACAAGACAGCAAGAGTCCCCAAAGACATTCCTGCAGCACTTGTCTTGTCAGAGTTGTAGCTCAAATTAAACAAATATCAAAATATAATTTATATTCTCATGCAATAAACAAAAATGGTTTGAAATCAGCTTGAAGCATTCGCACATTATTACATTTGCAGCTTGTTTTTCCATCCAAAATTACATAGCTCACCTTAGGAAACAAAAGCTAATTTGAATGCGAGACTCCTCAGGCTCATCGTCCTGTTTTTCCACTCCCTGTCAGAAAATGAAGGGCCATTTGCGGCTGCTGAACATCGCATGTGCAGCCAAGGCTAAGTGGAGGCAGATCACTCTGCAGAAGGCGTCCAGGGAGTCACCGCTCTACTTTGACGTGCTGGGCGGCAGCGAGAGAGGATTCGGCATCTTTGTTGAGTCCGTGAAAGAAGGGAGCAAGGCTGCAGAGGCCGGACTCAAACGGGGAGATCAGGTGAGAGGATATAATGCGACATCCTGCGCTATAATAAAGAATGTACTTTTTTTTTTTTACAAATCACACCTAACAGAGCAGCTGTTAGGTGTGCTGAAGCCATAACATCTGTGAGAAGTGTTCTTTACTGTGATTATAGGCCTGTGTGGTTGTCGATTGTACCTAATTCTACCTCAGGAACCAGAGTATTGCTCGATCATTATCTTAGCAAATGGTTTATTGCCTTTGTGTGCATCTCTAGATGTGAATCAGTCCCTAATTACATCCATAGAATGGAGAACCATCAAGGCTCTGCATCCAGCCATGGCTTAGATAAATGTGAAATATATTGCATAAAGTTACATAATTAAATATTTAATGTGATGTGATATATGTTGCAGAAAGCAGAAATTTAACATTCAGAATGATGCATGCTTATGTTAGAGTTGAGTCATCTTCACAACAGGAGCACAGGTCTTTCACCATTTTGTCAGTGAGGTTTTAGTTAAATATAGTCTGATGATCTGGTCACAAGGTCAGCAGTCCTTTTTTGAAGGTTGCGACGTGACGGTTTGCTCATATTACACCAAATTCACTTCATTATTCTTGAGACTCTTGAGGCCAGAGCAAAAACTAAACTATCAAGTCCAAAGCACTCATAGACCTCAGAGATACACTTGTGCACAGTGAGCATCATCATGGTGAATATTGAGAAGCAGTTCGGCCAGCTTTAGATCAAGAAGTGCTTTGATCACCTAGGTGAACAAGAACCTCTCAAACAGTCCCTTCATGGTGAAGGGAGACCCTTCTGCATTTTAACCATCTCCGCAACACTTCATCAGTCGTGTCTTTATGTTGGAGTGGCTACATGGAAGCCTCTCCTGAGTAGAAGGCATACAACTGCCCGTCTGGAGTTCAACAAACAGCACTTGTGTCAGGTACTCTGAGAGCCTGTGATGATATTGTCTGGTCTATAATGAGACAAGCTGGACAGTATTGTATCTAGAACCAGGTATCCTTCATCACCTGTGGCATGGTGTTGATGGCATCATGTAATACTTCTCAGCAGTTGGGACTCCCAAGACTGTTCAGCATTTAGGTAACAGAAAAGAGAACCAGATAAAGCGAGATCATCAAAGTGAAATACTCTTAAGTACCTCAAACTTGTGTAAAAATGTACGTTTCAGTACAAAGTCCTGAAGACCACAAACATCACAAAACTGGAGTGGCTTCAAGAAGAAACTACAAATTTTGCTCAGCAGTTCGGCCAAAGCCCTGATTTGAAACTTGAACTGCAATAAAAATATTTGGATAAAGTTCATAGTTCATTAGTGCACTGCATACGATCTGATACAGTTTGAGAAAATGTGTAAGAAACGATGGTAAAATAATATATGCATCTGACTACCAAATGTTTATCAGGGACAATTTCTCTCCAAATATCCATCTTTTCCCCCCAAAATGTTATCCTTGCTAATTGTATTTAATTTAACTAATTGAAAAGTTGTAACATGGCCTGCTACAACCTCAGAGGATGGCTATGAGTTAAACAAAAGATTCATCTGCTGTATTTGCGGTTAAACTGAGCTTCTGTTACATGTGAAAGCTCGTTTAACTGATTATTCAGATCGAGTACTTTTATGACTGTACTCTCATATTTGGTTCCTATTTACGGTCTTTACTCTCGCGCTTGTGTGCTTCCTGTTGTCGCAGCTATAGTTCTGAAACTTTTGTCTTTATGAGTGTGTCACAGTGAGCAAGAGGTTAGATAACAGACTCCTTTGTCTTGAGTTGTTGGCAGACACTGTTTCAGGGGCAGTCTCTTAAACTACTACACAACTTTATTCACATTCCTACTCTAAATTATTAAAAGCTTTACCATGAATGATTACAAACGCTCTGTATTGTTTAATACAGTTAATGGACTGACTAACTGTTTCTTATTGTATTATTAACTGCTGCAAACTACTGGACAGTGTTCAAGTCAAGCTGTCCAACAGCCACACTGAAGTGCACACTTCTCTTTTCGTGTCATTCTGAGAGGACTGGAACCACGTTGTTCACTCTTTAAATTTAGTAAACTATGTACAGATATGCTGAATCAAGAAAATTGCAGGAAGACCAGAAAACATCCTATTTGTTTTCAGTTTAGGATAATCTAAAAGTTTAAATTTTTATTGGGAATTTCAATTGGTGTTATTTTCCCCCAGATAAGTCCATGTCTACCTCTGTGTCTATTTCTACCTTTGAATCAGTCTTGCTATTTTTTTGCTGTCTTGTTTTAGATCATGGAGATCAATGGTCAGAACTTTGAGAACATCTCCTTCTCCAAAGCTGTTGACATCCTGAGAAATAACACGCACCTCTCCCTCACCGTCAAAACCAACATATTTGGTGAGTGAGGTCACAGTATTTGCACTTGCACACTAAAGCACATGGAGTGCAATCATCTTCAGTTCATATCAGTGCTTATCATTCGAGACAATGACCGATCCTCATCTCTCTCTGTACCTTCTTCCACCTAGTCTTCAAAGAGCTCCTCAGCAGGATCATGCACGAGAAGAAGAATGGCGGCCCTCACATTCCCAAGATCCAGGAGAAAAAAGGCAATCGCTTCTCCATCCCTGACCTTCCTGGAGACATGGAGTTCCCCACAGACCACAAAGCCACCAGGAAAATGAAGGCCAACACTGTGTCTGGAGGACGAAACAAGATCAGGAAGATGCTGGAGAAGACGCGCTTCAGTATACTGCCACCCAAACCGTTCAGGTAAGAGAATTAATATAAATACTGCCGCCTGTGTAGCTGCAGGAAGTGCTTGATTGAACTGACGTTAAATGTTTCAGTAAAATATGTGTCATTATCATTATCTATTTTACTCATCAGATATGGAAACTATTGAGCAACGTTCTTTACATGCCCCTATAAGGCTGTGTACGCCACAGAATGGTGAAAAACAATTTTTTATTCACCTAAAAATGAGTCTTAAACACAACATGGCATGAACTGAATGTTGAAGAGATTTATAGAGAGAGTTTAATATATGAGCAAAGTAAGTTCAGGTGGATTTACCCTCTACAAAAACCGACTATAAAACAAGTTGGTCGGCACGCACCCCTGTCTAACTGGATCTGTCTACTGAGTCTACATCGGTATTGCCGCAGTCTGTTACCATTTGCAGACAGAGAATCTTAGAGGCGTGAGCAGAAATCTAACTGACTGAACTTCTTGTTGCAATGGCACCTCAGACAACAATAGAGAAGTACATTTCAACCTCCTCTCGTGTCTTGGTATGAGGAAATGGCGTGATTGCGCACAACTCGTGACTGTAATTTTTACCTGCAAGTAGTGGTACACAATAATAAGTAACAGTGTGCAAGAGGGCCAAATCTAACACGCTGATAGTCTGTCCCAATTCAAACTCCGGCTCGCTTTTGCACTTTCTTATTCGTGTTTGTCTGGTATGCAATCTTCTTTCTACTCTCACTTATCTTCAGCTCCTTAACATTAATAGATTCCTGCCAAATCATGAAAATGTAAAAGGCATCATCATCATCATCATCATAAAGCCGTTGTCGCTGCGATCCATAACCAGCCATTGTACTTGCAGCATCTGGAGCAATTGCAAGTAATTCTGCACACGGAGGCTCACATTCAATATTCCACCCGCAACGTGCTGTTACAGACTAGATTTCATTTCATCATTTCATTCCTTTCCAGGCCTCATTAAACTCCATACTGTGTCAATGCTGGAGAGAGAGAAGGCGCTGTTCTCGCCTTCTTAATTACAGAGCTAACTGTCGGCACTGCTCTCACACACACTGTAAACTCACACATACACACACACACTGGCACAGACAAATACTGTCATGCATATCCATGTCCTTTCACTTGTCTCTCTCACTGTCTCCACTCTATCAGTTTCCAGCTCAGCAGTGATTATGTCCACAAAGCCACACAGTTTGCATGAAAACTGATTGTGCTCTGTCTCATAACGCAACACGCTATCACGCGGCCATTGATCCGGCTCGGTGCACGGCTTCGAAAGGCTCTCTTCTGCGTTCTATTTATCGACCAAACAAGGCCTTTCATTGCTTTTTATTTTGCTAGGCGGCACCATTCAAACCGCTCTTTGATTCAAGGGAACTGATAGCTGATTAAAGGGACTGGAAATGAGAATGGAGATGAGACGGGTCAATCGGGATTCATCAGTGGCTGTTGTAGGAGGAAAATTTGAGAGGAGGCTGTGAGAGATGATGGTTTTCTGAGTGCATAAACCTCCTACGGTAGCTTTCGTAAAGTTGTCCACTGGGTGTGTGTTTGTGTGTGCATACTTAGGTAAGGTACAGGCTGTTCTGAGGACAGAAACATGCAGTTTTAAGTACACAAACACACACACACACAGAGTGGACTCACTGTCATTTTAAGGACACATTGGCTCTCACAGGGATCCAACCTGTGACCGCCGTTGCTATGGTACAATCTCTTTCTCACAAATGCTACATTTTTAATCATTTCGCTCACTTTTTAAACCTCCTAATTGAGGAAAATAACCTTGTTTAACAATGTAAAATCACATTCAGATGCTCTGGCCCAGTTTATGTACACACCACAAACCCACCGTTACTGCTGCTGCTTCTTTCTTGTTCTTGGCCGACATTGTGCTCCACTTCAGACTAAAATTTTATATGACAAGGTCACACTGGCAATAAACAAGTCGTTTTTCTGTCAAATTAAGATGTCTGGGCCTGTGCATGCACCTTTACATACAACCCATATTGACCAACCCAGCTGATTTACTTTCCTGAGATTGGAAAGCAATAGACAGAGGGTTTAGCCTCTAGTCAGTTTGTCTCAGAAGTCTACGTGATTTAGTGAGATGACAATAAAGTAGTAACCTCCATGTCCCAAGATGCCAATTTCATCCTCTCTACCTCTTTGTGATACACTAACATGTACTAAACAGTAATGCATATTGCTCTAAGTATGGTGCAAGTGTTTGTGCACCATTTGCTGTATGCTCACTGCACTACTGCTGCATTGCATTGGAAATTTTTAATCTGTTACAGTTGTAGACCTGCCTGGACAGGAATTAGAAAGATAAAAAGAAAAGTTTTGGACTAACAGCTCCGTCTATAGCCACAAAAGAAGGCTGCATTTCGGGAGGATCACACTTGCACACTAAAGGTCATAAAGGCAAGTCTGTGATGACATAAGTTGGCCGTCATATTGTTTGAGACAAAAATCCCCCGCCTACCAATTTCTAATCATAGCTGCATTTGCAGTTGAATGTGTGAATCAGAATCAAAACAAAATTTTTCTTATTAATTTCTCTTTTTTTCAATAACACGACACATTGATTAACATTACGGTAAATGTGTCGGCGTTGGCTGAATGGCTCATGTTTAACTGTTATCCCTCTCAAGACCAAAAATGGAACATTTTAACAAACAGAGGCGTAACATTTCAGTCTTATGGCCTTCATCAGATACCATCAGATGTCTCCGTACCTGAAAAATGTCTCAAACACAAAAGTAGCAGTAAATACTAGTCCATAACTTGATAATTTTGTCTACTATTTGACCTGATAACCTTAACCTGCTAAATCTGCTCTCCAACTTTAAAGACATGTTGTTTTTCTGTGAAAGATCTGTTCTTGTATGTTTGATACGGTCAAATCCACAGCTAGCCATTCTTTTTTCCTAAAAATGTCTTTAACAAGTCTGAAAGAAGTATTGGTTTTTAACATTTTCTGTGTAGTAGCAACCAACTGCTATTTGCTGACAGATCATCTCACTTGTGTTATTTGTGAATGGGGTCAAACAGTCGAGTTGAATTTCCTCACTAACCCTACGATTTCCTGTCATGTGGTGTGTATGAAAATATGCTGGCAGTAGGAAATTGCTCCTGACATTTTTCTGTTTATTTCAGCAAACCTGTCAGTTTGTCCGAACATTGGCTATTGTATATTCTGTCAACATACATGTGTGTTTGTGTTGTTTTCAGTGTGCACAGACATTGTCACTTTGCTTCACTTGTATTGCTGAATCACTTCAGCAGAGTTCTGCTTCTGTTTCTTTTTTTGGTTTCTTTTCACGCTTTGCAATGTCGTCTCTCTCCCGTTTGTCTCCGCTGCTTCAGGGGCCTGTTTGGGTAAGACCTCTTGCAAAACTCCCCTTCCTCTAACCATTTGATTCAGTATCCATCTGCAGACATGCACACAGCAGGAAGTCACACACACACACACTCACCAGTACCACTGACCTTCAGCAACATGACCAGAGGACCGCATTTATAGATTTCATGCTAATTCCTTTAACATATGAATCCCTTCTCCTTCAACTGTTTCTGCCTTTTTTCTGCAGAGTCAAGGTGTTCCTTTGTTTTTTTTCACTTTGAAATTCTCCCAATTAAATTTGTATTCACCACTTCTTTCTGGAGTCAGGCTTAGACCTTCTGGTTTTCAACCAAATGTATTCAGGAAACATGAAGAAGGAGGCCTTTCCTTGATTTGATACAGTGTTAAATAGTAGAGTGATATTGGTTACAGATGGATTTGGTTTTTTGATCTTTAATATTCAACACACCTGCACTTTAAACATATTAGAGAAATACATTTTCCACATTTATAGTTCCATATTTAACTCATACTGATCTAAAAACTCAGTTATTTCGACTGTGATATTTGCGAATGTGGTTCAAAATGTAGAACTGCCATACTCGTCATCATCGGGTGTCATTTGCTCGCTGTCTTGACCTCCATTGTTCAAAGTGTGAATATTATCAGACATGTGATACAGCCAAGAAATGACAATGTCAGTCTAGCCTAATTTGAGACCCGTGATATTCTTATCAGCTTCAATTTCACCACAATCTTCTTTCTAAATCTCATTTCTCTTTTTCTTTTTACACCACCCCCCAACTTATTTATTAACCTACCTGTTTTTTTCTTATTTCTGTCTCTTTTGTTCTTCAACTGCCTGTATCCATTTTTACAACCCTCCCATCTTTTCCTCTCCTGTCTTCCCTCCATCCTGTCGGTGCAGTACCTATCGACTAGCGACTCCCAGATCACAGAGGCTTTGCTACCGCAGCGCACAGCTGTGTTAGTGGAACCTCTGCATTACTGCACTATGTTCAGTACATACTGTACAGACACACACACACACCTAGAGGGAAGCCACAATTAGTATGCAGACAGGACAGGATGAACTCTCTCCGTCTCAGACTCTGTTCTTATTACAGCAGTTTGAAATGCTATAAATGTACCCGCTTTAAATTCATAGTCAATTCTAGCTAATGCTAAAGATACTGAAAGTCTGAGTTATCCAAAAGCTACCACAACTGTATAAGAAGGTATAATCTATCTCTCCAACCTTCAGAAAACCACATTTATCATTTGAGGCTGGGCTGTTCAGAATCACAATACCCAAACTGTCTGTCTGAGGGTTTCGTCTCAAAATAGTTGCCATTTCCATCACATGTATGCAGATCCAGATGGTCTAACGAGGCCTTTAACGTAAAGGTTGATGTTTGCATATCCCTGAGCGGGGCTGAGGAGCCAGGTGGAAAGGCGTCTGTCCCTCAGATCTGGTTTAGTCATATAATGTAGTCAACTGCTGGACACACACAAGAGAACAGAGGGCTAAATGCTAACACACACATAGATGTATTCAAAAGCTAAGAGCAGGGACACAAAGTACAAATGTGTGAATCAAATCACAGGAAATCATCTGAATGAGCTAAAAATACTCATTATGTATCATTACTTTTCATGTGCTTTCATGTTCTGCTGTTTGTGATGCTTGTTCGTGTCTCTGTTAGCTCGTGTGTACCAGTATCTCATTGTTCTTGTGTCGTGTGTTTGTGTCTTTGTGTGTGTGTGTGTGTGTGTGTTTGGTGAACTTCTCTATCAGTGAATGCTCCTTATCAGTTACTTCCATTCATGAAACCGCCTCATGGATGAACTTCAGCTGTGTCACTGCTGCATATTAAAAAAACAAAATATACTGATATTGGTATTTTGTGTTGACATTCTGCAAGAGTAGACATTTCGATTAAATCTAATATTTTTTCTCTATTGTGTTTATATGAGTTGTGATTTTGATATGTTCTCCAGACGAAGGGAAATACGCACGTTTCAATACCTGTGCTTAAAGCTCATAAAACACAGGGGAAGAGGATTTTTTTTTAGGAGAAAATGTCTACTGCTGCAAAATAAACACCTTCATTTTAGAACATTAAGTTTGTCTCTTATGGAGTAAATCTAATTATCCTGTTTCTCTCTCTCTTTCTCTTTCTTTCTCTCTCATAATATCAAACCCTTTTTCTTTTAATACCATCCTTCCTTTCCCCCACACCTACCCTCCCTACCTACTTCACCCCCCTTCTCTTTCTCATCCCTCGTCTCTCTGCACCCTCTCTACCGCCCCTGCTTTCCTTTTCTAGTGATGGTGGCATGGGTCAGTCTCAGGATGACAGCATTGTGGGTACCAAGCAGTGTCGTCACAGCGTGGCCATCATGCCCATCCCTGGCAACCTGTCATCCAGCAGCCCCGACCTGCTGCAGCCGGCCACCAGCGTCCTCGACTTCTCCAACCCTGCAGGTAAGAAAAAAAATGTTGATTTAATGAAATCACGGGGAAAACTATAGAAAATCCTTCTTCCGCTGTGTTCTATCTGAACTGATGTTTCAAAGTGACCAGTTTTCGGTTATGTTCTATAACACATTGATCAGCCCATCGTTGGTATCACTTACAACAGGATTGTACACACAATTTATTGCTGAGATCTTGGAACACACTGACGTCACTAAAAAGAAGCCAGACAGAGTAAAAAACATGGTCAGACAGGTTATAAACAAACTTCCAGGTTAGCCAAATGTATCTGGAAGAGAAAACGAAGGCTGTAAAACTGTCTGTTGTTCAGTCACAGTTTGACTTCCTGTGCGCACACACAGTGTTTTCCTATTGAATGAGGGATTATTAGATACATTTTTGTTTATGCTGCTTTCAGTTTTACCTCCAAATAAGGTGATAAAGATTTAGATAATCAACTAAACTGTAGTCTTGTTTATCGTCTGGTCTGGTCACCTGACTGCTCGCGCTTCTTGCCCCGTTGGACTTAACTGTAGCGTCTTGCTGTTTGTACAAATAATGTTGTCGTAACTGCTAGAAATGATTGTCCCAGAAATGTCCCAGAGGGGGACTGCATCAGAAATCGCATCCTGTTTCTTTCTTTGCGTCTTTCTTACCAAATGCATTTAACGTGTATTTCATTAACCTTTTTGAATATATATATCTTCAGAAACAAGATATATATGACAAGACACATCTCAAAAATCATATTTGTTACTTATATTCATGTATTAAACAACTGTAAGTACTTTAGAGTACACTCGATTCAATGCACTCATTCACAGATGTTTGTCACACTTAATTTGAGACCTCGGCCTCATTTAGCGGCGAACGCCACTTGTGGAGTGAAGGACTCCCGACGTTCAGTGAGAGACGCTCTACAGTCAATCTGTCGCCGTTGAACATAATCACATAAAGCAGCCATATAGTGTGTACTTGATTGTCTCAAATACAAACTCTTTATCCTTCTCTCTCTTAGAAACACATGCAAACACCTCAAAAAACCCTCACTGAAACACTACACACAACCTAAGGTCTTTCTTTTTGAAGTGCCACAAAGCTGTCACAGAATTGTGCCCCACTGACAAGGATTAACCTCCTGGACTATGAGACTTTATTTACTCCTTTCCTGTCAGACGGGGTTCTGGGCACATAATTATTTAAAGTAACATGAGGCACTCCCAGTGGATTTGAGTGTGCGTGTGTGTGTGTGTGTGTGTCGGTGAGAATGAAAGATTGAGAGGGGAGAACAAGAAAGGTGAACGAGAGAGACAGTGAATATGGTCCTGATTTATTCCACCAGCCATTTGTCAATGAGCTACACACATACATACACACGCCTACACACAGTTTGTAGATGTACACATCACATGTGGCTGTGTTGTACTTCTGTACAAACACACACACACACCGACCGTGCCACATTAATCATCCGCCATTAGATCGAGTTTCCTTTAGTCTGTCCCAGTCCTTTGGCCTCCCATTAGATTTAATAGTAGAGAGGAGAACAGCCCGCTCAAACAAAAAGCTCTTTTCCAGATGCTCTGCTGGGCTTGTAATACCTCCAAAGTCTTACCTGTAATTACATTAGCATAGGGATCAGAAGAACTGCTGATGCATCTATATCACTTTTCCACTGTCCATACCAAGCAGTATAAACTGAGCAGCATACTATCGCCGAGTCTTTATGTGTTGGTCTCATTAAGTCAATGTTTTGGATCATCTTTGTTATTATGTTTATTTTAAGATGCCAGGTGTTTCTCAGATTAAATTGCTTAAATAATCATATTAGAAACATTATTTCTGATTTTCTAGTGAGTAATTAAATCTTGATTTCTACAGAACTTTTAAAAACAATCACATTGAAGAGTCACCTCGACCTGTAGGGAATTGTGATGGGCCTTTTTAAAATTTTCTGGCATTTAATAGACTAAACGAGTAATCAATTGATAGAAAAGACAAGACTAATATGTGGCACACTTGAGCTGACACAGTCGGAGAAATGGAGCTTCACCGTTAATTCCGCGTTGCTCTTTTTGTCTCAAGGTAGAGCAAAGTGTTCTCTGTGTCGGCTGCTATTTGCGTTTTCTCATACTTGCACATATCTTGTGTTTGTGTCTTCTCAGAAGTGTGCAAATATCTACTGTGCATGTGTGGTTTCTACTTGTTTCGACCACTGTTTTTGTCTCTCTCCTTCTACCCGCCGTCTCTTTTTTTCCCCTCTCCTACTGTTTCTCCTTCCTTTTTCTCTCTCTCTCTCTCTCCTCTTGCCTCTCTCTCTCGCTGTGATTTTAAACAGATGTTCTAGTGTCGACATGATGAGTCATACCCGGCCCCTCTGGTTTCCCATGAACAGATTAAGGCTACAGTAGAAACTCCACTGGTCTTCCCTCCTTTTTCTCTTCTGTCATGATGTTTCCAACCGCTTTGTTATGTTTCGTGCTCCTCCCTCACTCTCTCTTTCTCTCATATTTACTGTTTTTTTGTTTTTTTTTCTCTTGTTCTCTTCTCTGCTTGCCAAGCCTTGGGACTGTACTGTAAGTATAAATACCTTCAATGCAACTGTTTGATTCAGAAAATGATTTCCTCCCAAATGTCCCCTCCATCTTGGCTTTTTTTTTTTTTTTTCATATTCTTTCATTCATGAGCTTTTTTTCCACACTCCTGAGGCTGAACTGCACCCTTCAGGCTCTGGGTTTAGACCTTGTGGCTGTGTTCATGCTTCTCCCACTTGTATATCTGTCCTTGTGAGAGCGTATGAGTATCACTGTGAGGACATTTTGTTTGGTTAGCTTAAGGTTGAAGTAATCATGTTTGGCATTTTCACTAAAATAAACGTCTGTTGTGCTTTTCTAAAGAAAACAGTGGTGATTCAATCTGCACCCAGTTCATAAAAATCTCATATTTCATACATCTATCAGCAGTGAAATTGGTTTATTAGAAATAGATAGATGCAAGACAGGGACCAAGAGACCATAACGCACCATCATTGTTTTAAATAAAAAACTTTTAGATCGGCTACACAGACATTTGCTAGCAAATTCATGGTTGAAAAACAAGATATCACCGCTAGCCTTATCCTTTAAGGGTTACACTTAGATGGGTGTTGAGCAATGAAATGTCCTCACAAGCACATTAAGAGATTCTTTTGTGTGCGTTAGTCTTGGGTTTCTTTTTTTTGTGTGTGTGTGTTTATTTATTAGAGCCTTGGTGTTTAACCCCAGCTACTCCACTTCACTCAGCACCTCAAACCATCAGGCCCTGCCCTCCTCTGCTCTGGATGCTTTAACATGTGATTTATGCCTTCTGACTGTATGATGGAGTGACTGGGAAAAGCTTTGGCAAACAGAGAAGTAGAAAGCAGTGCAAGGAGGAGGAGGAGGAGGACACTGAGACTTATGTGAAGAGTATAGTCTGTCTAAGGTTGTGTTTGCAAAAACCCCAAGATTTTTTTTTTTGTGTACAAATCCTCTTCAGTCTCAGTCCATAAATGAATTCTCAGGTGTTGATGGAAATGAATGGTACCTTATTAAAGATGATAATTGATTGGATGTTTTGCTGGATGGGTAGCGATCGTCCTCCTGTGTGCAGGTCGGGTCGCAGCTCGTCCAGAGGATTTAATATGATTAGGCCCCCACGGATATGATAGCCGGCTATTTAGCAGCAAGCTTCCCACACTCTAATCACAAATCACAGCTAATGAGACACAAAGCGTTTAGCTTCCACTCAACCCACCCTCACCTCACCACCCTGCTGCACACAAACAGAGAGGAGCTCTGCTACTGTAGCAACACAGAAAACAAGGAGGGAAAGACACACTTATAAATTCTGATGCAGTGTTTGCATTTTTGGTGCTAAGAATTCGTTTTTTCTGCACATATCATTTTCTTCAGAATGAAATCCAATAATCATTTGACCGGCATATAAAGTGTATATTTCATGTGATGTGATTCAAATCAATAGCCTCACAGTACAGTCCATAGAGAGGTCATTAATAGCCAAGAAGGGCCCTCAACATCAAAACATCTGCAAGTCCACATTCTGGGAATCAGCAAAAATAGAAGACGGAGTAAACATCTGAATGTTTGCATTCATATCAAGCAATAAGTTGGTGAAAGACTATAAATATGAATGCAAGGTACTGATATATTAAAGATCAAGTGAAGTTATAGAAAACATGATTAACATGACTCATAAAATAACATTAACAGAATAACACAGCATATGTAGAGTGCAAGTAGGAAAAAGGTTGTTCTTGTTTTTGTTTTGTTTTTTTGAGACATTCCTGTCAGAACACCAGACAAAAAGAAACAGAAAGCAACAGAAAATGTTTACACTCAGTCACATCCAAACTGATGCAACTTCCCGCAAAGAAATCCTCACTTCTGTTTTATTTATACAGTTAAGGCTGCAACCAGCGATTACTTTCATTTTCCATTAATCGATCGATTATTATCTCGATTAAATGATTATTTGTTTGGTCTATAACATTTCAGAAAATGGTGAAAAATGTTGATTACCGTTTCCCAAAGCCCAAGATACAACCTAAAATGTCTTGTTTTTGTCCAAAGCAGTCCATTACCCAAATATATTCACTTTATTATCATAGAGGACTAAAGAAACTAGAAAAATTTCACATTTAAGATGCTGGAACAAGAAAATTTGAGCATTTCTTCAATTATCAAAAAAGTCGGCGATTAATTTTCTGTCGACTAATTTTTGCAGCTACTGAAAAAAAACATATAGGCCCTCTGTGTTTGTACACACACACTGACACACACATCCACAGATGCAGCTCTCTAAACAAGCAGAGGTGATTGATTATCAGCATTCACTCTAACATTATTGTTATTGGCTTTGCCGTCAGCGATTTGTTTCTACTTACTTTGCTGCTGCTGCTGATGCTGCTGTAATGATTGTAATAAAGGAGTCCCAGCTATTGTCATATAAACAGACACACACCACTCACTCACCTAAAGACCCACACAGTCACAGATCAGAGATCCGCGTTAATAAGGGTGAAGGTAATGACTTTGTGTCTGATCATGATTAACCTTCCTTTGCTTGGTAAACATAAGAAAAGGATGTGTGTGTATTTGCATAAACATGCAATTGAACAAACTCATCAGTCAAACACACCTATTATTTTTCTCTTCACGCATTCTTCTCTTTGTGATCTCCCTCCGTTTTAAGCATGCAAACACACACACACATTGAAGCTGTATGACAGCTTCATTTAGACTGTCGGACTCGCTCTCCACTTGTCACTGTGCAGCGTTCATGCCTCATTGTTTTAAAGCTCTTTGGCTGCCTGTGGCTAATGGGCCGTACCCTCTTCCTTACTCAAACACAGGGATCTTTAATGCAGCATTTCACTCATGGGGAACATTTCCATTATTTAACACACATCGCACCATGTGAGTCACATGCAGCTTCTCCAGCATCAGCTGCCCCGGGAATCTATGGTCACCACTAACTTATAAGCTTCTATTTTGGCATCTTGGTATTGATTTAGTCATTTAAACAATAATACAGTATATCCCATTATCTCATTATAAGAGATGATGTAGTTCAGTTGGTTTTCATTTATTATTCTCTTTTGCATTCAGAGCTTTTAAATGATATATTACATAATATAGATAAGTAAGTGATTTAGGTCAGGCTTCAAGTTTTTTGCTTGTGGCCAAACCACCAGTGGTTTGGACCAATCATTGTCCTAGAATTACTGGCAGCTACGGGCGTGGTTTATGTGTGACGATAGCGAGAAGCGATAGCCCGTGATAGACGGTGATGGACAGATGGTTCATCCAATATCCTGCCAAGTATTTTTTTGGAAGTGCCTGTCCTTTTCAAAACAGTTTCTAAGGACGACTTCTCAGATGGTTCTATGTAACAAACCATCTGTCGCGTCAGGTTACATAACTGCCACTAACATAAAAAGAGCAAATAATGTCATTTAACTAAAGGTAGTCCTGTAGAAAATTCGCAGTTGGATGAAAAATATCCTTTCAGCCACGTGCGGCATCATCATGCAGGTCCATTAGAAAACTGGCTTTACATAAAGACTGACGGGATATATTTAACAGAAAGGCTGGAAAATAGATGAAACAGATTGTTTGGATTTGAATGAACTGTAGGATAATTCAGAAATGTTGGATGTAGGCAACTGAAAAACAGGAAACCATTCTATCTTTGACCCTTTGCCCATTTGGTTTTACACCAAAGTAGTAAAGCAGAATAGTCAGCTCAGCAAATCTGAACACAGTAGAGGTAATAAGTCTTGTCACTGGACACCTTTCAATAATGTAATGGAAATAAAATATGAAATTAGTACCTTATAGCATTCCTGCCATTACTGCTACAGCTCACACTTTATAATGATCACTTCATGGTGCAGTATTCAGAGAAAGACAAATGCCCAAAATTACAAAACTGCTTTTAGATGACTGTTTTACTATGTCATAGACTTCATTACATTTAATTTTATGGCATTATTGGCATTTGCTACGTTATTGGCCACCTCGTACTGTAACTATCATCTCATCCAACCTCATTCTCTCCTCTTTCCTTTTTCCTCCACTCTCAGACATCCCAGACCAGGTGATTCGGGTGTTCAAAGCCGATCAGCAGAGCTGCTACATCATCATCAGTAAGGATACAACTGCCAAGGATGTGGTCGCTCACACTGTCAATGAGTTCGGCCTCCTTGCAGCACCCGAAACTTACTCTCTCTGCGAGGTATCAGTCAGCCCAGAGGGAGTCATAAAACAGCGCCGCCTGCCCGACCAGCTCTCCAAACTGGCTGATCGGATTCAGCTTAACGGCAGGTAAGAGACCCACTGGTGTCAATTATCGAACTTTGGAAAATTATATACATGTATTTCGCCTTAGATCGTAGTTGTCAGCTGCTTTTACTCTACAATGAGCCCAAATGTAGAGGACATGAGAGCGTTTCTGTCTTTGCAGCATATGTAGAGTACAACAAACAGTACCAAAATGAACCAGGAAGCAACAATATTTCTCGATCAGGGAAGCACATTAGTCATGGAAATATGTATGGATATGTATTTACTTCAGATCCACAGTGGGAATCTTGGACAGAAAGCAACTGGAAGTGGAACAGAGAATTTGAGAATTTATGTCGACCTATGTCGTGTTGAAGGTTTGAATGACTAAACCAAAGCCACGAGCCACAGTGCCTGGACTCAAAGACCAGAATTATAAAAACTGGGCATGTCTTCTTACTTTGTTTTTCAGAATATTTATGGGTTAGTGAAATTTTTTAAATTACAACAAGGCCACAATGCTCTCTTTTTTGTAAAGCTACAGTGAGCTTTATTTTATGGGTAGATTTCTAGCCCTGTACTGTATGATAATCACATCCGATACTATGTCTTTCCCAAATCACTACTAACTTTGCAGCTCCAGTTCATGCCATAACAATTCGAGTCTTTGCTCTGTGCTTTTTAGCTTTAGTAGAAAGTCAATCATGTACAGTACAAATACACAATTAATTAGTGTGTATGTATATATATATATATACACACACACTAATTAAGTTCTCCTAGAGCAGTGGTTCTCTTCTGGGAATACAAGGTACTAGTTTGTGATGTTGTTCCTTCACTTACATTTCCAAGTTATGAATCAGTTCTTGAGTAAATGGTTTGAATGAAAACTAGCAGGGATCCAGGTCTTGAGGAACAGGACTCAGAACTACTGCCCTACTTAAGAAGAATGATAAATCAAGTGGTGTTACCCCTTAGAAGTACTGGGAAAATTTTAGTTGCTACTATGAGCAGAACACAAACTGCAGTTTGTCCCATTTAAAAACAAAATAAAATTACAGTTCACAGCATGTGTTCAGTACAGTTTCTTTTCCATTTCAACTTGAAAATCTTCACTCTGTATGCTTAACACGCTGAACTAAAAAGGCGAACATGGTAAACATTATACCTGCTAAACATCTGCATGTTAGCATGCTGATGTTAGCATTTAGCTCTGGGCATTGCTTTGATCGCTCTGCAGCCGTAGAGTCTGCATTAAAAGGACTTCTCCCTTAGTTTTTCACACTTTTCTCCCTCTCTCCTCATCTCCTGTGGACCCTCATCAGTCCCCACCCAACTAGGTTAGCATGAATATTTCATCCTCTGTCAGGGGCGGAGGCCTCAGCAGACAGCATGGCATGTCTGGAATTATTCATACACACACAGGCATATACAAAGATATAGACACAGGCACTCACCTTCTTATATATACGCTCACGTGTCTATACACATCCATATAGACATGCATATACTGTATATATGCAACCGTACATATTCAATACCCGACACAAATAGTCACACAAATTCTTACTATGAAAGTCTCAAGCATGTATGGATACGCATTTAGAAACACACTTGCTCACTTACAAGACACTCATGGAAACACCCTCCCTGTATTTTTTTTGATGGATGGCTGAGCTACAGGGAAATTAATAGTCATACTGTCAGATATTGGTTAGAAAAAGGTTGGTTTTACTGTAGAGGTGTGAGAAAGCACCAGCTATAAATATCTCCTCTTTCTTTATACATATCCTACGTTAGTTATTATTTATGTCAAAGTAAAACATTCACCTCTGCAGAATCTTTATCTTGGTGCCATTACTGACATGCTGACAGTCCACTGTCATGTTTGGCAGTATTTTTAAATATATACATATACATGGTGCAGTGTCAGCAGGATGTACATGTAGAGTTTATTCGGCACAGGTTGCTGTAGTTGTATTTATCCGGAGCAGAAGGAAAATATATCTCTGTCTCTTCTTCTCTCCATCTATCTCGCCTTCCCTCGCCTCCCTCCCCTCTCTCTCTGCAGCTGATGATTGACAGAGGGTCTAACAGGGGACAGGCCAAGCCAATAGCATGACTTGTACACACTGCCAATATACATATAGAGGAAGCAAGGAAATCCTGAGCTCAGCACACACACACACACAGATACAAACACCCATAAACCACCAACGGCCATTTACAATGGCTGGGTTCCAGTGACTTCGCCTCCACAATTCTGTTATCACCACCACTGTCCATCATTAATTTAATCTCCTCTCCTCTTAACACATGCTAATTTAGGGCATCTACAGGTCCTTAGAAAGTACTAAAAATGTCTTAAAGCTGTGAAAACAGCCCTTTAAGCCGTCAGAAATGTTCCAACTCGTGTCTGAGTATGAAATATGTCTTGTATTTTATACTAAATGTAGATTCAGCTTGATGCAGCTTGCAGATACACCATGATCTTCTCACCTCACTTGCTCTTGTATCGTCTTGTCAGTTGCTCTTTTCTCCAGGTCTTCTGGCAGAGTAACTGAGGGTAATTTAGAGTTACATCCATGCCAGCACTTTGCCCCTGAGGGTTGCTCGCTGTAGGTCTATGGGGCGCTGAGGTGCTGCATTCGTAGATGACCACATTACAGCTCCATTAGAGTGGCAGCGGAGGGTGGTGGTGGGGGGGGGGGGGGGTTAGATTTATAAACATAGAAGCACATAACGAGGTAAGAGAGATGGTCTGCTGCTGGAAGCTCTCCCACAAAACTGCTTGAGATCAGGATTAAAGAGAAATAGCTTTTTTTTCCCCTCTCAGGCACCTGTCAACTTTCTAACCTGTCTGCTGCTTAGAGCGTCTCTCTCACTCTGTCTCTCTCCTTCTTTACTCCAAGGGAAAGGATGGCCCTAATCTATCAATACCACCAGTGCCTTTCCCTTTCCTCAAACTAATCTCAAGACGGAGACAGGGAATGTGCCCGTTTAAGATGAAATGTGAATGACAGGAACATTCAAGAGATTTATCTAGATTTATTTGGATGTGCACAAAGTTACAGCTAGCTGAAAAAGTAGGTCCTGTCCACCCACTTGTCTGCCTCTGCAGACTATATTAAAACATTTAAGGATACTGCAGATCTTGTACCTACCATAGTTTTTCAGCTCTAAAAATATACAGAGGTGATATCACTCCTAAAGTATTTTACATCTTGCATATTGTGCACTCTTTGCAATTATTGTTAGTTAATCCTCCCTTCCAGTCTTTAGATTCAGAGGATTAGATATATTAATTATTCTTTTAATTGTGTTGTTTTGTATTCTGCATGCTTTATGTTGGCATGAGGTTTTATAAATATCATACACTTGTGAGATGTAATAAATTGGCAGAAGAAGTCCGAGAATTTTACAAATTCATCACTTTACACTTTTATTGCGTTAGATGGTTATATGTTTGTGTGATTGTCTCCACAGCAGGACCAACTATAGTAGAAGCTAAACTATTTTCCTCTGTGGATCTTTTCTGAGCTTGATACCAAAAAAAAAAAAAGCATTAACAAATATTTTTACTTAATACAAATGCTCAAACTTTCACATCTTACCCTCTCCCTCTCCTGTCCTGTAGGTACTACCTGAAGAACAACATGGAGACGGAGACGTTGTGTTCAGACGACGATGCCCAGGACCTCCTCAGAGAGAGTCAGATCTCGCTGCTGCAGCTCAGCACCATGGAAGTCGCTGCCCAGCTCTCCATGAGAGACTTTGAGCTCTTCAGGAACATCGAGTCCACAGAGTATGAAGCTGTTTGGCAGTTTAATCTTAATTACATTTTAAAGTTCATAACAGTCAAGACAAATGACAAAGAAACAAGCCGAGGGGAGGAAATAAGAGGAAATAAAACTACAGCTGCTATATTGAGCATCACAGGATATTTGAATTGCTCTGATAGTATACTAATATATTATCTGTGTGGTTCAAAAATGATTATTTCCTTGGAGTCTTATTTTCCCCTGAACTGTAAGCTATTTTAAAAAAAGATTATTTGAACTTCTTTGTCTCGGTTCTCAGGTACGTGGACGACTTGTTTAAACTAGACTCCTCGGTAGGAAGTGGCAATCTGAAACAGTTTGAAGAGGTGATCAACCAGGAGACCTTCTGGGTCGCCACAGAGATTCTGAAGGAGCCCAATGCCCTGAAGAGGATGAAGACCATCAAACACTTCATTAAGATCGCCCTGCACTGCCGAGAGTGCAAGAACTTCAATTCCATGTTCGCTATCATCAGGTGGGCTCAGCGTAGAAACTTACAAAAAGGGAGCGTGCGTGTATTGTCTTCCGAAAGCGTGGTAACACAATTATTCAGAATTTTCCTTATTTTCTCCTCAAATTACGTATAGTAGTGTCAAAGACAGCTAGTTTGCACATCCCTGTGCATTTACGTCATCTCCCTTGACAGCCTTTGTGCTAAATGAGCCTTAGCCACTGGTCTCCATCGCTACATCCACAGGAGAACCAGCCTCACCTCCTCCCCTTCCCCTCTTGTCAGCTCACTGAATCAGCCCCAGACCACACAGACTCTGCAACCTCACTGCATTTAAAACAAGAGTCCCATAGCAACGGTTACATGCATTGTTTGTGGCTATTGTTAATTCCCTCTGCACTCTGTGGTTTGGCTCTAGACGGCTGTTGGACTGAGCCGAGGATGTATGTAACTGTGGCTCTCTTGTAAGGGTCAAAAACCACACAAGGAGTTAATGCTGGTTGTGTGTTTTGGGAATGAACACTGAAATATGATTGTGTTTGAACCCATCATACTTGTGTGTCCTTGTGTGTGTGTGTGTCCACACATATTTACAAAGCACCTTTCAATACAAAGTTACATTGTGCAAACAAAAAAATAATTAAATACAACGCAATAAAAAGAGATTATACTAAATAAACAGATAAGAAAATATTAGAACTGGAGCAAGAAAAAGTACAGGTAACATCACTAAGATGCTTTTTTGATATATTGAGATGATTTTAAAGATGAATATGGACATCCTGCAGAGCCACTGGATGAGAGCAGAGACATGATTAAGCTAAACTAATCGTTTTTAACATCTGTTAACATCATTGTTTCACTGCCAGACTGTGTCAGTGAAACCTGATGATGATGATGATGCCACTCAACAACTCTTATGTCTTACTCCATGTTTGCTCATTTTACTGTTGCAACAGCATCCCGCTCTCAAGAATAATTATTCAAAAGACATGCTCTCTCTGATGTCTCTCATGTCGTGCTCTCTCTTTAGCCTTAACCTGGTTACTTTGTTTTTTACACACATTAGTGTTTCGTGTTGCTGTGTGCTCTTTTCAGTCTTCTGTATAAATTATCCAAGAAAATATTGTCTACAGAAGTAAATGTAATATATTGTGATTATGGTTTTGGTTATTCTGGTTTACAGAAAACAACCTTATCTTGACTTTTTCTAAATATACCATGGGTACATGTTTGAGTCTCACTGATATTCGCCGTCCTCTTGTTACTTTGGATCATGTGGGACAGAGCCTGCTTCCACTCTAGATCTTGACTCACAGTTTAAGGAGCTCAGCAGTATGTTGATCCTCTGTTCACTGCTGTAAAAGGCACTTCAGAGCAGAAGAGTCTGACCTCTACGTCTCTTTACACTCCTCCGCACAGTATGATGTCTGCGCACATATGGCTCTCTGATGCATAACCTACCAGGGGCATCTCTGATGTGTGTGTGCGCGTGTGTGTGTGTTTAGGAAAGATAACATGCAGGGTTTCCCAAAGCATTTTATAGTGGAGGACTTCCACCCCGGCCTGTTTGAAATAAAAAGCCCCTCCTTAACATGCTTTTATGTGGGAGAAAACTGATGATTTGTTCATTTATGGGGTGAAGTGTTTAAAAATAGGAGAAAAAGAGAAAGTGGTAGAAATGATGAGTTGGGAAATAAAGAGTTAGTTAGTTAGTTAAGGTTTATTTATTCAGGAAATCTCATTGATATCAAGATCTCTTTTGCAAAAGAGAAACAGAAGAGAGAGCCAGGGGTAAGGAGGGTAATATAAAAAGAGAGGGTAACTCTTTACTTTAATCCAACCATATTTAACATTTATAGGCAGTATTTAAACATGTAGTAAATGGTTTTTAACACACTTCATCTAGTGTGATTATCCAAATGTTATAGTACTCTTTTTTTATCCTTTGTGACAAACCGCACCTATCGTATGTATACTGCAAGCTGAAAGCAACATCAACATTTTTTTTAATGCTAAAATAAAAGATCACCAGTATATAGACAAACATATGTGAGTGTGCTCAGTGTTGACATTGCTTCAAGGGGTCTTCTGCTCTGGAAAATAGGTCCCTTGCTTACTTAAGTAAAGTAGTAATTGTGCAAATGTCAGTATAGGGTTTCCTTTCTTCTTTCTCCTCTATCTTCCTCTGCTTCCTCATATCTACCTCTATCCTTCCCCTCCCTTCTTCCCACCATAACCCATTTATCTCTGCCCTCTCGCTCCCCCACACCCTCCCTCACACAGCGGTCTAAACTTGGCACCGGTGGCTCGGCTTCGGAGCTCGTGGGAGAAATTGCCCAGCAAGTACGAGAAGCTGTTCGGGGACCTGCAGGACGTCTTCGACCCGTCCAGGAACATGGCCAAGTACCGCAACGTCCTGAGCAGCCAGAGCATGCAGCCACCCATCATCCCACTGTTCCCAGTGGTCAAGAAGGACCTCACCTTCTTACATGAAGGTAGATGGCATAATTCCTTTTTTTTTTAAGCATATTCACATGTAGCTTCAGTTTCTTTACATGTGTTAAAAAGCTGAGTTCATTTCTCAGGGTTGACATTCTGTTGGGTTAACTTCCTCTTTGTGGTGCGGAAGGTCAATTTCAGGCTCACTCGGGAGGTTAACATCTGCTTAATGCTTCCCCATCTTGCCTTTGTAAGGTATCACACTTAGTCAGGTCAAAGATACTCAAGCTGACTTCTCCTTAAAGGTTTTGTCTCACAAATGTCTATTACTGGACATGTTAGGAATTGCTCAAGCTGAAAAAAAATCTCTAATGGCTCAGCATGATTCACTATGAAAGAAAGTCAACACTTTGATCTCCGAGAGGAATGAAGGAGACAAGAACAAGGGGATTTTTACTTTGAAGATTCATCTTAGAAATATTGTTGCAAATTGCATCTTGGAAATGTCCCAGAATATCATTTCATATCATTTATCTCCATTACAATGTTGGCAGCTGACATCACACTTACTGTTTGTGCATGTATCTGTGTGTGTCTGTTTGTCCTCCCAGGCAATGACTCCAACGTAGACGGTCTTGTGAACTTTGAGAAGCTGAGGATGATTGCCAAGGAGATCAGACATGTGGTGCGGATGACCTCGGCCAACATGGACCCCGCCCTCATGTTCAGACAGAGGTTGGTTGTTCTGATACCTTTTCTTGTCAAGACTGACCATTTTTGCTTTTACTTGATGCTATTGGAGCCAGTTTCACAGATAAGGGTCACTTAAAGCTGTTTGAAATCACCAGTGATGAAGTTAAAGGCCCCTAATTTTAGAATTTTTATGTGGTGATATCATTCAAATTATTTTAGTGGCTTGTTCTTTGTAGCGAAATGAGACAATCCCAGTAAAAAAATAAGTTAATTCTCAGTGTTCCCCTATACAAAGGAGCTTTAATTAGCTGAACCCGAGAAGTGTCACAACCAAAAATTACCCCTAAGAAGGGAAAACTGCAAACATCAGTCTGATATCATGAAAATGTACATTTTGGCATTTTTTTTCAAAGTCAATGGAAATTTATGGCTCAGAAATCATAACACAATGAATGTTAAATTGTGTAGTGTGACAGTTTCCAATTGATTTACTGTAACAAATAAGTGAAATTGTAGCGGTTTATTGTGGTTAAATTTTCCCAGAAGTGACACCAAATCCGCAACTTCCTTCAATATGTGTATCTTTGAAACTGGCTCTTCCTGTTTCCCATCAGTTAGACTGTAGTAAAACTTGACACTTCTCAGAAAGAGGCTTGAGTTCAGAAAATCCAGAATAGGAATGTAGATTCCAGGCTTACTGCAGAAGACTACAAATGTGGGCAAAAAGGGGAACCACTGCACCATGCCTCCACCCACCAACCAACCAACCTGGATCCTTCACCAACAGGATCAGGCACACACTCAAGGTCTGGTTTGATCAATTCCCATTCACTTCCTGTCCAGTTCATGGCTTGCTGTGTTTCGATTGCATTTCTTCTGCTGGAATGTAACGACACAAGGGCGCAGGGCATGGATCGACAGGAACTGGAGGTAGAATTGATGCCAACTGCAGTGTGTATTTTGTATCACTAAGTTTGTGTGTGTTTATCACAGTCTGTCACTGCTGCAGTGCATGACTGCCCCCTGCAGACACTCCCTTAATACTACAAGCTTAAGACATCAGAGTAGAATCACAAGAAGACTTTTTATTTTATATCACATATGATAAAACAAAAGTTTTTCAAAAAGGTGATTCAAGGACCTTTTTTCTTGATGCACAAGGCCATAAATCACACTCTTCAGGTTGATATGGGGAGATGTCCTATGTCTGGTGTCCTCCCATCTCCAATCATTTTCTGTTTTGTTTGTGGTGGCATGACCTCTACATAGTCTTGTCTCCGCCTCCTCCCCCCTGACCCCTGAACTTGTCTTTAAGTCACGCTTCAATCTTCACGCCTCTTGCTTGCAGGAAGAAGAGGTGGAAAAGTTTAGGGTAAGTTTGTCCTGGTGCCGGTTTTTTCCCGTTTCGGTCTGGACCAGCAGAAATTCAATCCACCTTGCATCCCTACTTTGTTGCCCACCACCATAAACTGCATGTCCCCCCTTTACTTTATCTCAGTGTACACTTATGTGTCTGCCTGTGCTTGTGTGTGTGATTAACCCTTCCATTTGCAGTGCCCATTCACCTGAACCATACTCAAGTCCATCATTGACCCATTAATTGTTTGCCCTGTCCATACAATGCTATGGTTGAGTCACATAGTAGCTTGAAATAATACTTAGTGTTTGTTTTTACCTCATTATACCCTCTTAATAGATAGGAAATTCTAAACAGGGATGCACCAATCCAACTTTTTCTCTCCTGATACATCTTCCCAGACGTAAAGTTAGGATAACTGCCAATAGCTAGTGCCAATTTGATACTAAGGCTCTGTTTTTGCCAAATTTGGATCTCTCAAACACAATCCTACTGTGTGGAAGTCATTGAAGTCAATGTAAGGTAATAAAAGGCTGTAACTTCATATATCTTTTTAAAGGAATAGTTTGATATTTTGGATTTTCGCTTTCTTTCCTCTAGAGTTTGATAAGAAGATCAATACCACTCTCATATCAGTTGACATTCAGCTTAGAGCATAAGGGGTTTAACACATCGGGCCAAAACTCAGTCCTGTTTAGTAAGATCAGTATCAGGGATCGGTGCATCCCAACTTATAAACACATTCATATGAAAGTTAGTGATTTTAGTTAATGTCATTCATCCATATATACAAGTACACAGTCAAACAAATGTTGTGAAAAGAGAACTTGGACAAAAATGCAATACAGACCAAGAAATCAACAAATTCTTAAGTCCCAGCAAGGACACTGTTTAAGTACAAATGTGACTGCTCATAACATGCTGAAAATTACATATTAAAATTCAAATAAACACAGTAAAACAGCTAAAAAGCCTGTTTAGTAAACTCCAATTTAAAACAAACGATTAGAAGTATTTACAGATACTATTTGACTCAGGTTTGGTGTTTGTTCATATCTGCATCCTGGCATAATATTACCCATATCGAATCTTGTGCATCTTTTGTTTCCTAACCCTTTTTGCCTCCATCTGACAGAATGTTCTGCTGTTCTGTACTGTGATAGCATGGCACACCAGCGAGAGCTACTTCCCTCCCAGTTGCATGGTCCTGTTTTAAAATGCTATGCCCCAACACAAAGACAGATGTACAGATTCTATGGTAGAAGAGGTATTTGGTAAGAATGTAGTTGTGCCTATTTTGTTGGTGATTGAACTGATTGTTGTGTACCATTCTTTTCTTCCCTCTCTCAATCTGTCTTTTTGTTTTCTGTCTTTGGACTTTCATGTGCATTTCTCCTGTTTCTGTATTATCTTTTTCATTTATTTCCCTCTAATCGTCTGCCGTTTCATCTTTATCAATCTGTCATCTTCTGTTCATCCATCAACACCTCACCCATTCCTTTCGCTTCTCTAAATTCCTCCCACATGTCATTATATTTCTTTACTCTGTTTACTTTATCCCACTTCTTCCTTCTGCTTCTTCATTTTTTATTTCTTGTCTCCTCTTCTTCTTTCCTCGCTATCCTCCTACCTGTCCTTTCTTTCCTCCTCCTCCTTCCTCTTATCAGGTCTCTGAGTCAGGGCAGCACCAACTCCAACATGCTAGACGTGCAGGGCGGCGCCCATAAGAAGCGAGTACGTCGCAGCTCGCTTCTCAATGCCAAGAAGCTGTATGAAGACGCTCAGATGGCCAGAAAGGTGAAGCAGTACCTGTCGAACCTGATGGTGGAGACAGACGAGGAGAAACACCAGATCATGTCCCTGCAGTGTGAGCCGGCCTACAGCACCTGTGAGTCATACAGTCCCAGCAGAGACTGATCGAACCAAATTTTCAACAGTTCCTCAGCAATTGTAGATGACCCAGAAATATAATTTACTATGGTTGTATAATGCCTTTGTACTGCACGACATGCACATGAGCCTGTTTGTATGATTTGGAATCGAAAAAAAGGTACAAATACATACTGAATAGATTTTAACATGTCCACAAAACCGTTTTTATTTATATGTATGTACTTTTTTATATTTTGGTACTGCTCAAAATATGTTTTTGGTTTAACACAAGGAAATTTAATGCTGGAAAAAATGGAGGTCAAGTTCATTTAAGTGTACACAGGTTACATTTGTACTACTGGCTTGCAGTGCCATCTAGTGTTTTTGCAAATGTCCTGCAGAAAATAACGAGGAAATTGATCGATCGAGTGAAAGATACCGCAGTATCATCCAAACTCTCTGCAGAACAAAGAATGTACACAATACTATAAGATTTTACTTTTAAGTTTTGCATAACCTGAATGCAAAAATTCTCCCTTTTTTTTGTTTGTCTGAATTGTATCAGTGCATTATTGGTTCATCATAACAGCTGTGAGAGGACAGTATTTGCCCATAATATTAATCAAATCCTACCTAATATTATAACTATGACAGTGCCCAGAAAAATCAGTATGCTAAAGTGATATCTTTATCGGTTTAGAGTATGATCATCTTGCCTTAGGTCACTTCAAGATAGAGCATGTAGGTAATGTAAGTCTTAAAAGGTTTATAGATCAAAAAAAGAGCCAGCATGAAAAAGTGTGTGAAATTATTGTTTATCAGTTCTGGTATACATTTAAGGCATCTGATGTTGATGTTAACTGAACTGTTCTTTGATATATTATAGTATTGTTTGTTAGTAAACAAATCTGTATTATATTATCCACTTCAGGGAGGTATATTGCCTAGTTAACTTGGCATTTTTTCCCCACAAGTAACATATCTCACACTGAATAGTTGAACTGCACAAGAAGAGTACCGTTAAAGTAACATTTTTCATCTTCTTGTGGTTGCAGTGTCAAAGAACTTGAGTGAGAGACGTTCCACCAAGTCGGACATGTCTCCGGTGTCTCTGCGGTCGGCTCTGCCCTCGGGGAAAACCCAGAACAGGGTGTCACAAGTCCTTCAGGTCCAGGTCCCGCTGAACCCTCTACGAAAGAAGAGCACTGCCAAGGACATAGGCACACCGAGTGAGTACACCGTTACTATACTTCACATCATCATTATACTCATTTATGTAGACGTGTTATCTTGTATTTACAATTTCAGTTCCCATCTTCTGTATACTTCCACCTGTACAGTACATTTTCATTGATTAAGGGTTAAGAAACAACTAATTGGTGATTAACTAATCGTCTACATTGGTTTCTAATGGTCAATTCTATGTTTTGATACATCGACAGTATATTGACATGTTGAGAAATTCTTAGGTTTTTTAATATTTTTCTCATCCAGGCCAATTCCCTGTCAAAACGTCCATATTAAAAAGTTACTTGGAAAAATATAATTGATCATTGTATGTTTCCACACAAAGTTGTAATTGACTTTAAGTGCATGTTTGATTGAACGCAACTTAAATTTCCTAACAAACCTACATTTCTAAAGCTGCAGTATAATTATAATTATGTTGTGCACACTGGTAAAACCTAAATGGAAGAACACATACATTTCCCAGTTCTGTATAATTACAGGTGTTTTACAGACTCCCAGCTTAATTTACTTTCCTGCAACCTTTTTTTTTCCTCTCTGCAGACTCAAATTCTCCCCAGGTGGTGAAGAAACCTCCGGTTAGCTCGGCAGACGAGTGGAACACAAAGAGACCATCTGATGACACCGTTTCCACCATCTCCTCCCTTCACTCCAGCCCTACGGTGTCACCGCAGGGCTCTCCGCGCAAAGGTCTGCAACAGAAACTTTGCTTTTCACCCTGTATGGTTTATTATCCCTGGGGGAAGATCTGGCCCAGAGTAGATTTAATGAAACAGGCACCTGCAGGCAGAGTTCTACAATACTAATGATAATCTTACTGAGTTGAGGCAGACCATGTGTGGGGGGAATATTCACACATTTAAAGTCTAGAAGTTGTTGAACTTTTAAGCAATGCAGAAAAAATATCTTCAGTGTGTTTTACATATTTTAATGTATGTTGTTGCAATAGTAATTGATGGCACTTCGTCCTGGGGGTCCTGTATGCACCCTGTGACTCACATCTTCAACCATCCTCTTGGTTCAAGCTGATTAAAATGCCCTTCTTTCCCCCTTTCAGTGGGAGGTGTGGCCAAGTCCCAGAACTCCAGCCAGATGAACTTGTCGGGATCTTCATCGTCACTGACCAGCGACGCCAGCACAAAGGCCGGCACCGCCAGCCTGCGCAGCTACGGCATAGGTGGGGCTCTCCTCCACAAGAGGATCCTACTGATGACCAGGCAGAACAGCCGAGAGAGTAGCAGGGAGAGAGAGAATCTGAGAGAGGAGGAAGAAAGAAGTGAAGTAGAAGAAGAGAAGGAGGAGACAGAGGCAGTTCAGAGAGGTTTTCATCCTCCAGAGCAAAGGAGGGGAAGATCCAGGCAGCCAAACAAGCAGGGTTCACAGACAGATGCAGGGCTAAATCTATTAAGGGTAAGAGCAGGAAGCCCTACGCAGATATGGTCAGGGGTGAATCCTGAGGTCCGCACCAGCTCTCCTCCCAGTCTGCCAGGGTTAGGACCCTTGGCTCTGTCACCTCTCTCCCAGCCACAGTTTAGAAGACTCCCAGAGTCCCCCATCAGGATAAGGTTGATGTCACCATTCAGGATACTGAGGGAAAGGAGTCAGTCCAGGGAGAGACTAGTGGTAGCCAAAGAGGAAAAGGGAGGAGTCGTACCCTCCTCACCTCAGGATGAGACACAAGAACAGGCAGAGCAGAGAGCCAGGAGGTCAGTCAGCCCCAACCCCTTCCTTTGGCTCTGCAGGGACAGACGCACCAGGAGAAAGACTGTCTGACAGAGATAACTGATTGAACCAGTTGTTCAGTAAAACCAGTGAACTGAAGGAAGCTAGCGTTATTTCAGATGTGTTCTTGCATGTTGTTGATTATCGATTACGTTCATTGAGAATCCATCACAAGAGACACTGCAGCTTGTTAAAGTGATGTCACCACATTTCATTTTGGAAGCACAAGAGCGAGTGTTTCTTGAGAGACGAGAGCCTCAGATCTACCGATGAGTCATAGAAAAAGTGACATGAGGAAAGCAGCATAAAAGAGTTTTCACAGCAAACATCGAGAGCACATGATGTGATACTGATGAGAAAAAGTAGATCTTGTCTGAGGCAGTGACAACAAATGGGAAGATATTTCACTTTGTTCTAGTTCTCCCAACATTTCTTTGTTTGTGGGGAAAAATGTATTGAATTTTTTGCAAGTGTCGCTGTGTCAATGAACTGCCAAATACTGCAAAACAAGTCACTGTGAAAGCAGAGAGCATATTCACCTTAACTTTTCAAAATGAAGGATGTTTTATCACTTGGACACACTTTTACATTTGTCTGCATTTTCTCTGCAGATGAATTTATTATTTTTACTTGATTGTGTAGGTTTTGGTATGTGACTTTCTTTTGTGGCATGTAGTACTTTATTATCAAGTTCATTCCCTCAGTCAGTTCATTTGGTTCAGCAGATTTTTGTAATATTAAGTTTAAACTGTGTCCCCAACAGTGTCCTTGACAGTCAATTAATAACCATTTCTGAACTATTCAGTCTATTCAGTCTCTGTGCATGTTTAGCTCCACATTTTAGAGCGATTATAATTTCTTGCCTGTGCTCGTAACGATTAATGAAGAAATTTGAATCTCCTGAACTGCAGTTAATAACCGAACTGTGTACGAGTTCTCACAGGATACAGAATATACAGAATGTAGCCTCACAGTTTCTGAAATCACCTGCTGTTGATGGAAAAAGTGGATGACATAGAAGCAGTGATGAACTGGAATAACAGTGTTAAGTGTTTGTTATTAAAAAAGGGCGCAGAAACTTCAGATCGCTCCATGTCGTCTTCTGGCTGCAGGGTAGCTCAGACAGTTCAGATCCGTTCTCAATTAATGTATTGATCTGATCTAAAGAGATGCGGTAACACAATAAGCGATAGAAATGTTGAGTGAGAGTTACACACCAACACTGACAGGGTTTGGTTATGATAATCATCATGGCCATCTACAGTAGAGTCAAACAATTTACATTCATGCTACAGGAAGTTAGTTTAGGTAAAAATATCCACCACACAGTGTACAATATGTTACATTTTTGACAAAGTTTTGCTTTCGGAAGCTGTTTTTTTTAACTAGCATTCAACCTCCTCCTACAGTTTGTGCTTTCAATACTCTTTCTTTTCTTCTACTTTATCTTTTTAACTTGTATTGCTGTCTTAACCTCTTTTTTCATGAAAATTATTTTACTTCACTTTCAAATCCAAATGTCTTCAATTTTCCTCTTCCATCTCCTCTGTGCAGGTTACGCTCTCCTACCAGCCGGTAAAGCGGACAACCTGTCGGACTCGAGTCACAGCGAGATCTCCTCCCGCTCCAGTATCTGCTCAGTTGACTCCGTGCCTGCCCCCGGCCCTGACGACCGGTGTATTAGCAGCAACAGGACGTGTACTACTACTGCCACTGTTACTTCTACTACTACTGCGACTACAGCAGCTGTGCCAGTTGTTGAGAGCACAGCAGCGATGCACGCACACTTGAATGCTGATTATAACCAGCCCAGCACAAGGTAATTCACTTCAGCTCAGTGCAGTTCACCTAATCTGTCTGGTTAAGTAGATTCCTTGTATGTTCCTTGGCTAAAAATTTAGAGTGAGATTTTTCTCCCAGGCAGGTCACAAACCTCGGATCACAAGGACACACACACAAACACACACACATAATTGCCTAAAGCCCTCCCCAATGGAACCACACTTATCTTAAGTCGCTCTTACATTTCTTCTCCCAGCTGGATTCCAATTATGTCCTTTTCCCCATTAAAACTCGGAGGACAGGAAGTCATAAACACGCCAGGTTTTTATTAGCGTCCCACATTTACTGCCCTCCTCTCTCTCCTTCTTTTCTCCGTTAAAAGCGTATCGGTTTTCACGCAGGCAGCTTTTTAATCTGGCCGAATAAACAACACGCCTCTTTTATTGTCTGCTGTTTGTTTATTGTTCCTCCATGATCAGGACATTCTGTCTCATAAAGAGGAGACTATAAAATATCGTCAGACGGAATAATCTGTCTGTTTTTCTGATATTATATTAGCTCGGCAGCCTCGCCGTATAACACCAGCCTGTTTTATGAAATATGGCGCGGTTTCATTGAGTGGCTTGTTTGTCCAGTAAAACTGCGTCAGTGAATCAAACTGCTGGTTTATGAAAAACTTTTTAAAAAGTTGTTTGCTTGTCTTTTTAAACAGCAGACATAGTGATGTATCATGCAGAAAGTACTTAAAAAAATGTCGTTTTGTAGTTTTTAGGAAGAGAAGGTAGCAAACTTTAATGGCTTGAACGTTCACTGTAACTGAATTTTACAGGTGAAATGACAAAAAAACGTTTGGAAAATCCACACAATAACTCATCTGTACAAGAGCAAGAACTCATTTTGGTCGGAAGTTGTGGATTTATAGAGACAACACGGCTCATCCGTGTAACATTGAACTTCATCCTGTTTTCATTTATCTTCTTTTGTCTGTGTTTTGTTAGTGCGTGACTCTCTGACCCGCGTGTCCTCCAGCCAACAGCTTTTCATAGTTATTGAAGACACTTCTTTGCTCTCTTCTCCCTCCCTCTCTTTTCTCTCTTCATTGTCAGTGTATGACTTACCACCTTCGGCGCCACTCGACAGTTTGCTATGTTCCATTTCACACTTGTGACTTTTCCTCCCTCTGTTTCTTTTTTTAATGCTTTTTGGCTCGATACATGTACAGCACCTCAACTTCTCAACAAGTCTTTACTCACACTAATCTTACTATTATTGAGTAAATTTATAAAGTCTACTATTCTGGTTTTAAGTCTTATCATGATGTTGATTATTTTCAGGATTTGGAATGATGAGAAACCTGGTTAATGAAGTTTTGTCTTTGACTCTTCCACATCCAGCCACTTTCCATCCTTTTAGTACTGACTGAGTTACCTCATCAGTTGAGGATGATTAGTTTATGGTTGTCTGGCTTCTTCATCTGATCACCTGTAAAGGGAAGATGATAGTGTGAATGAAGTATCAAAATAAATGTGCTGTGGTTGGCCAGTATCCACCTGGAACTGATCTCACTCTATCTCTTTTTATCTGCGACAGTTCTTCGTCATTGGCTCGAGGCTACGTGACCCGAGCCTCCACCTTCACCTCCTCCATCTCTACAGAGGAGCTGACCCCAGACCACACCTCTCTGGACTCGGTGGCCGACAGCGGCCGCGGCAGCTGGACGTCCTGCTCCTCCAACTCCCACGACTCCTTCCAGAGCCTCCCTACTTCCTCCTGCCGGCCCTGGGACCACGGCATCCACGGGCACCCGCTTTCTCTCCCGCACACTCACCTGGGCGTATTCAAGCACACACAGCTGGCCGGGCCGATAGCGGAGGTGGAGGCCGCCGGTCACGCGTGGGCGAACGAGGACCATGCCAAGAAACACTCCAGAGACTCCAGCTCAGATCTGTCCAATCAGTCGCGGCAGAGCTGGGCGTCGTCCAGCTCGCTGTCGGACACCTATGAGGGGAATTACGGCACGATAAAGCGGCGAAACACCTCGGAGCACCCCTCCTCGCCAAACAACGAGGAAGGAGGGCAAAGCACAGACCCTGCCTACAAAACGGTGACGTCAAGCACAGAGAAGGGCCTGATAGGTGAGGGGTCTGGTTGCGAGTTTGATTCCCTGTAAACACATTTTGACAGGTCAACTCTGTCGCTACGTGTGTGAACGTCAGTGGCGCTTATCTAGAATAATTACAGTAGAAAACATTCTTCCCCATTTAAGGCTTTTTTGTAAAGTTATACAGGAGTTTCACAAGTCATGCAGTCAGACAGATTCTGAATATCAAGACAGCTGTCCATATTTTATATCAGACTCACTAGTAGTAAATTAAGTTAAGTTGAATAACTGCAGCGCTCTGTTGCTCTAGTGAACAGCTGGCAATTGCTGTGCTTCCGCATTTCTTAAAGCCGAGATCACAGGTCTCGTTTCTGTCGCTGTTTGCTTTCCATCTGACAGGAGTTATGCAGCATCTTCATCAGCCAAAGTGTAAATTTGTCTTTTGGATTTCCTGCTCTAGTTTCATGATTATGCAGTTTGCTAGTTGCTAGCTTCTGTCTCGTGCCAGAACAATCAGTCAGTTAATCTATTAGAGGATCAACAGACAATTAACTGACAACAATTTTGATAAATCGATCAATCGTTTAAGTCAAATATTCTCTACCTCTAGATTCTCAATTGTGAGAATTTGCTGCTTTTCTCTGTTTTACTTCAGTGTAAATTCGACATCTTTAAGATTTGGACGTCACTTTGGACTCTGGGAAATTACCATGGGAATTTTTCACTTTTTTTTTTACACTTAAAAAACAAACGATTAATCGATTAATCCAGAAACAAACTGATAGATTATTCGATAATGAAAATAATCATTAGTTGCAGCTCTAGTTCTGTGTGTATCTGTGGCAGCCATCCATCTCATTGCTTGTATTTTTTGTTTTGGTTCATATTTTTGGTGCATGTATAGTTTTGTATCGTGTTAGTGAAACATCACATTGATTTAATTTTTCCATCATTTTCTTTTGTTTCTCCCCTCCTCACACAACTCCCCGCACACCTCCGTTTCTTGCACCTTCTTCACTCCCACCTTTTCTCACCCCTCACTCCCCTCCTCCTTCGCTCCATCCCTCCTTTCTTTTTGATCCACACCTCCATCCAGTGTACTGTGTCACCTCCCCCGCCAAGGATGAGCGTTACCGAGCTCCCCCTCCCACCCCTCCAGGCTACCACGGTCTGGCTCTGGGGGATCTCACAGACGGAGTAGTAGGTGGGCCAGGAGGTCACATCCCCAGGCCTCCCCACCTCCGACCTCCAGACTACAGTGTGGCCCTGCAGAGGAGCAAACTCCTGCAAAGCCCCGGAGCAGCCGGAGGTCTGGCTGAGGCTCGGAGGCTCACTGGAAACCATCACCTCCACCACCAAGAGGCCCGGACAGCCGGGTCCATGCAGGGCCAGGGCCACTCCAGACCGCCCAGCATCTGCCTCCCACCACAGGAGCTGGCTGACAGTGAGGATGGTACGTGGCCATAAGGATGCTGAAATGATAAAGCACCGTTCTGAGTATGACTCTTTTAAATGAAAACTATTGGTTCTCTTGCTTTAACAATGCTAATCTTAATTTACATCTCTTAATTCATAGTTCATTTACATAACAAGGTGGAGTACCTCCTGTTAACAGATTGGTTTCATGGAAGGTCAAATTACAGCATCTTGATGATAGGATCATCATATAATAGTGTTTAGGAAACCACAAGCTTACAAAAACAGAAAATACTAGTCTTTTAGTCTTTTCAGTATAGATTATTCATGGATTATGGATGGACACATTCATATGTTTTTGATTTGCATTGGCAAGTTCGTGTCTACACTCTTAAATAGCGGCAAATTATTTTCTGAGGAAGAAAAAAAAAGAGAGAAAGATGTCCCTCAAGAAAATATGTAAATCTGAATTTAATCATCATCAATCAGTGTCCGCTCTCCGGTAACTTTTGTTTTGGTTTTTTGGACATTTTTAAAGGGAGTCTGGTACATAAGCATTTATAAGCAGCTCACTTGTGTTTTCTACTCATTTTTCTCTTAATTTTGCTTCTCTGTAAGATTGTCTGAGCATTTGAGGTGCATGGAGACAAAATCTGGATGAAAAAAATCTGTTTAAATTGAGCTACATCTGTCTCAAAAAGTCTGGGTAGCTTTGAAAAGTAGGAAAATATTAATCTATAAACACACCATACTCATCAGAAATGATATTACTAAGTAATTTTCTGCTCCATATCTTTTGTTAGTGTTCTGAAACTGATAATTAGCTGTTTGCCAGCTTTGTGTCTTTATTTTGGTTTTGAGATTGGTCTGATATCATATGAATCCACAGACAGTAAAAGAGTCTTGAATCTATTAAATTTAGCATTTTAAACCTGCACCCTAACACTTTCCTCTCTGCTCTTTTCCAGATGAACAAGTGTCAGCGGTGTAGAGGTGGTGATGTCACGCTCACACACACATACACACACGAGCGCATATTCTCACACGGACCAAGTCGTGTTGATCAGGTTTTGGACTAAGTGAGCAGCCTGCCATCGTCACGCATCAGAGCACATTCTCCAGGCCCCGCCCACAGCCCTGTGTGACATCACCGCGGACCATAACACACCTCTGGACCAGACCAGTGGGTCATGTGACGTCTCCGCACCTGCCAGGACTCGTACAATCATTTCTTTTTGAACTCATTTCATAAAAAAAAAAAAAGAAGAAAAGACTGGTTTTAGAAACTTTTTAAGAACTCAGCAGATAAAGGTGGTGTGATGGATTCACATCACGGTAGACTGATGTAAAATATATATATATATATATATAAAAAAAGGACAAATTAAAGAAGGAAGAGTGACGACAATGATGCCTCATGAGAAGAAGTCAGCCTCCTTGGAAACAGACCACCATGTACCTCCATTTTGCGCTCCAAGCTCTCTTGTCTAACAGCGTGTCACAAAGTTTTTACAGTTTTAAAATGTTGTACAGTGATTTTTTTTTTTTCTTCTTCTTTGCAAAGTGATTTTTTTGTGTGTGTGTGTGTGTGTGTCTTTTCAGTTGCATCTCCGAGCTTTGCAAAGTTTTTTTTATGTGAGAATAGTCAGGAGGAAAAGACAAAGGGATGATAGAGAGCTGTTGTCAGTAGTGCGAGTATTACGATGAACATTAGCTTGTGTTTTTTTGTTTTGTTTTGTTATTGTTTCCTGTCAGCTCAAAAGAAGATGAATGTAGATGAATAAGACAACAAAAAACAATTATTTTTTTCTTGCGGTTTTTATGGGCCTCTATCAAACACAGGGGACTGGTGATGTAAATTTACATCAGTGGTATCAGTTCCCTCATAAACCAACCAAATAAACAAAAACAACAGCTACAAAACCCAACTTGAGTATCCCAGTACTCACATTTTCAACTTCATCTGAAGTCAGAAACGCCCTCAGGAGATAAAAAGAACCCTTCGAGATATTTTTCACTTCCTCTCCAGGAGGTGAAAAAAATAAAAAAATGGAAACTCCTGAATAACAGAGAGCACATCTGTTTTTGTTAAGCACTTATTGTACTTAGTTGAGCTTTAAAGAAAAAGGAAAAAAAAAAAAACGACAAACAGCATCTCTCAGGCAGTTCTGAGTCTTTGTGTCGCGCTCTCCGTCACCCAGCCGCCTCTCTTATTGCTCGTTCAGTCTGACGCGAGGTACTTTAGCGGCATGCTGCCTCCTGGATGTTCTATAAAAACTGTATTATAACTCGTTTTTAATGAGCTGAAGAACAAATGCCTCGCTGCTTCCTGTAGAGTAAAACGCGTGTCGTTATTTTATTGCAGCAGCTATAATAAATTAGCACCGTGTATGTGTGTGTGTGTGTGTGTGTGTGTGTGTGTGGTCACACAACATGCATGCACGCGCATTTACACTCTTACACACACACAAACACACACCAAAAATCTTAGTCGGTGTGCATAAAGATGAACAGTGTTTACACCACCGCTTATTTTGTTTACAGTGTTTATTAGACTAGTTGTCTATGGAATTACAAGCTGAAATGTTAAAAGTATAAGTGCTCCAGGTTCATTTGACCTTGTAAATTTGTTTATAGCGCAGCAGGAATATGCAGATGCAACATAAACTTTGACTATGTGCTCACAGTGTACCTCGTTCATCTCGGTTTTTGCTTCTTATTTAAAAGAACAAGCAACAAAAACAAGTCAACAGATAATGTATTTTACCGCCTGGCTCGCATCTCCATTCCATGTTTATAGTGCATTTTGTAGAATATTTAAAGGATTTGCTTGAAATTGTTTTATTTGTATTGAAAACGGAAACAGATTTGTACATTCTGAGTAATGTTTTTGGAAACAGTAAAAATAGTCTATTTGTGTTTATCTGCAGTGCAGCAGGGGTGTAACTGGAATTAGACGTTCTTCTCTTCTCCTTCTGCTGTCTGTCTTGCGCTCTGTGACGCTTCTTTTGTATTGTTTTGCCACACAAAGACTTGAAATGATTAATGGTAATATATACATGGCATATATATGAATTTATACATATATTTTTTTGTTGTTCCTTTGCCATAAATTAATGTTAACTGATCATGTATAGATGAGAGAAGAGAGTCCTCTATAAAGGCTATTTTTGAATATTTTGTTATACGAAATAATCCGAGGTTGTGATTGCCGTGTTTCTGTCTTCAGGCAGGAGTCTTTACAACAATTTCTTTTAAGTTCTTCTCATTGTTCATGTCTTGTTTTTTCTCCTGTCACACTCTGTTGTTGGTGCCATTTCTGCTCTGTCTAGAAGTGTAATTGCTGCTGTGTTTTGGGATATGACTGCGTGCGTGTGTTTGTGTGTGTGTGTGTGTGTGTGTGAATTTTATTTGCGAGGAATCCCATTTTGATTCAGTCTGGGCGTACAGCACATATGGAAAGGCTCAGAAGTCGTTTCCGATTAAAGCTGGTCTCAGTTTGCAGCTTTGATTGCTCCTGCCTGCAGGAAGGTGGGCCCCCTGTGGGTCTCTAGCCGTCGGTTTCATGGCACGAAGCCAGTTAATTCAAACTCAGACTGGATGATTGAAAGGAGGTTTTTGATGCTATTATATCGTAGTCTGTTTGAATTGAACAGAACAAGCCCTGCCATGATGTCTGTATCTCTCCCTGCCTCTTTCTGAAAAACCTGTCAACTCAGCAGGACTTTAAAACCGAACCTTTCTCCTCACAGTAGAATCTTTGAAACAGACTGAGAGTCCGAAACTGACAATTCCTCTTTATTTGTTTTGCACAACTGTATTCCTCAGATTCTAAACCACAAATCAGTATTAATTAAAAAAAAAAAAAAAAAATAGCAGCATATGCGTCTTCCAAGAGTTGTCCCAGATATTAAGAATGGCAAGGATCTTCATCAGGAGTCACAAGAAAATTATTTTTAGTTTTACCTGCTTTCAAATGTTGGATTTAGAGCAAAAGTTTTGTTTTTTGAGGGTTTTTTTTTTCTTGAAGTTGTACCGAAATTCAGAATGAAACTCTTTCAGCACTCATTGGTCTTTACATCAGTGCTGTCTCCTAGAAAATTAATTAAGGAGTTTTTTTTTACTCCAAATAATATGCTACATATTCTTTTTGTTTTGTTTTGTTTTGTTTCTTTCAGGGCTAAATTGCATTCAGTAGTAAACCCCTCCTCTCCCCCCTCCGCACACAGTTGGTATGTTTTCATGGAGGACCTGACAGTTAGCAGTCATTATACAACATGTCAGCCCTTTGAACAAACATGAAACTGGAGAAAGATAAACTTCACCTCACTCACAGTTTGATGAAAATATCTGATTGTAATTTAGCCCGTGTCCTGCCATGTTACCTGGAATGCAATAAGAGAGATGTGAATGTGTTTGATGTAGACATCTTTTGGCATTACAGCAGAAATGCACAACAATAAGCTTAAATGTGGTGAGTGTGCTGCACAATCTGTACAAAGAGGTATTAACTCGGTCTGTGGCTTAAAGTTTGCTTTCGTCTCACACTTCTCATAGCTGTTGTAACTTATGTCTTTTAGAAAGACAACATGATTTTGCTCGTACGCTTTTTATGTATTTTTTACGAGTGATTGTAAATAGTTGTTATATTTTTGTTTAAGAGAATGTTTAAAAAGGAAAAAGTACCTTTTATTTCTTCAAGTCTACTGATATGAATTTGGACAATGAATAAAATATTAAACTGAAGCGATTTAGTGTCTTTACTAATGTGTGATGTTTGGTTGCCGACGGTTCTCTAAACCAAATGTGGTGCATTTATTTCTGGCTTTTCTACTGTTAAATACAAGATACTTTTCGTGTCCCTAAAACACTTCTCCTACTCCTACTGCACATATTCCATTCATATACAACTACTTTAAAGTAGCAAGTATGTTTTGTAGGAAACATTTGGCCTCCTAGAGGATGTTTTTATTAGCCATGTTAGTAGCGTGGCTCTAGGGATAGAATTAACATTCAGTCAGTTGATCCACCACTTTGGTCCAGACTGAAATATCTCAGCAAATACTAGATGGATTAACATTAACAGTCCCCAGAGAATGAATGATAAAATGGTTTTATGGCATTAGTTTTTAATGAAGCGACTCAAAGCACTTGGTTAAGGTCGTGGAAAGATTGTGGTTAAATATTGAAAAGGTAAACTTACAGCACGAGATGGGACATGTTGACTTTTTAAATATTTAACTGTAATCTTTCCATAACCTTGGTAAAGTAAGGAGTAAATAGTGAGTAGAAGTTGCCTCATTTTAAAAGGTTGCAAGTCAAAAAGATTGGGAGCTAAACTGCTCAAGTCCTCTGAGTAAAAATTGATACTCTGTTTGCTACCAAAAACCGTCACCAGTGCTGCAACAGCCATAGCTTTTTGCTTTTGTACTTCAATGTTTTAGAACAGGATGAAAATATCTATATAGAGATAGAAACAGGAATAAAGTTTGAAATTTCATTAATTCTTTTTCAGAAATGGAGCATTAATACTGTGAAAATATGAATTTATGTCACAGAAAGGGATTGAATCCTCAATTGAATCCAGATAAAATACATTACATTTCCAATCAATTTGAATTGTGTTACTTTTGTCATGATAATGATTTGGTATCATGCCATCTGATCACAACATCAAACAAAAAACGCTATTTTACTAGTATACATGTTTTCATTAAGCCTCTTTGAGATTCTTTCTGACTTATTGACCAATCTTGATGATTTGGAGTTTTTGCTCAAATTGTTTTCCTGAAGTGAATTTTATTCTGATGAAATGTGAAAGGCATTGGATTTGAATTAAGTTTTGAAATCAGTCTTGCTAACTAGCAACATCTATACTGTTGCTAAAATGATGTCTTGTTTCCAAGACATTTCCGAGAGTGGAGCTGGACTTGTGATTCTGATGCTCCAGATTACACGGTGAGTTTCATTTTACTTTGTTTTATATGCCAACATCTCCAAACGGCTTAATTTTATTTAGATAATGTCTGTGTAGTAGCGTGTACCACTTTATAACCGATGAAGTTGTTTTCTTTTATGCTAAAGTACCAGTAGATTTAGTACTATAGTGGCCTTTATGAAACACATCAGCAATTTACAGAAATATCCCCAGTCCGTCAGTATTGCATCCCTGGATGGATGCAACACTGAAGAGTGGATGTGCTATATAATTGTAATAATGATAATAATAAATAAATAAAACATGTTTTCACACCCTCTTTGAACACACTTTTTTTTTTGTTTTTCAGGTGTTTCATAGTGATCATCCCTGAGAGGCACCTCAGCAGGACAGAACAAAGTCCAGTCACTTTCTCAGTCTTTCGCTCAGTCACTACAAACCCTTAAAAGTACACACTCGGACAGTTTGGTTACAGCTTGCATTAGAAGAGCATGTTTTTTTAATGTAAAGTTTTTTATTGAATTTTATAGAAAATACCAATTAAAAAACAAACAAACAGGCAGGTAACCAAACAGACATTGATATAAGATAGGCACTTATTTGGTTACAGTAGTGTGGTGAGCATTAGTACATGGCAACAATTACGGATGTATTGTACCAAACCAGGGTTAGGCTGCTCCCTATAGACATATACCCACTGAAGTTGTCCCATTTTATTGAGTCTTGTTGGGAAGTAATAATATATATGAAGTATTTAGTATTGAATGAATTTCCCTCTAACTTCTCTGATATATTTCCCATTGTTGGAAAGACTCCCATTAGAGGAGCATGTTTATTTTTTGTTTTATGTCTTTATTTGTGTACAATGTTCAGACAGACTGCACTACTTGTTTAAGTATTTACTTTTTAAATGACTTTTGAATGTTTAATTACCTGAATAAGCTCCATGCTTTGTTTTTTCTATTACTTTCTAATTGTATACAAATGTTTAGCATCATTCATTTATAATGTTAATAAAGTAAGACATGGTTTGAAAGAAACACCTTGAAGTTGTATAATTTGTCTAAACATTTGAAGTCACAATTCAAATGGCTGTTTATTCACTGTTGTAAATACTGTCAATGAATAATAATGTCAAGTAACAAGGTTTGTAGACAAAAATATTTAAGACTTAAGCTCACTGTGTAAAAATCGGTAAGTATGCCACTTGTGAAACGTGCAAATTAACAGTTTAAACACAATAAACAATGCAATCGTTTTGGCAGTATTTTGCTGTAAAAGTAGTGAATAACAGTTTTATGCTGTATTTATAAAAGCAGCAACAAACTGTTAGTTTTAGCAACAGCAAGACACCGTTAATTTTGCGGTAAATTAATAGCAACCCTGCATTTGGTAAGTAGTACTTGGGAGGTCCTGGAAGGCAGCAGTTCACTGCAGCTGGCCCAGGTTTTCTTATGGGGAAGTACCCAGGGGGAGTGTGGTAACAATTGCCAAGGTGCTGGGAAGTCAGCATCTAGCTGCAGCTGGACCCAGGTGCCTGACCGATGCTCCCAATTGCACCCATGAGCAACTACTACTACTACTACTACTACAAGAACAAGAACAAGAAATCTCAGCATGCCATGAGAACCGCGCAGTTCTCAAAATATATGTATTCACACTATTGTTCTTCAAAGGTTTATTTATAATACAGGGCAGGTGTGGGGAAACAGAGCAGGGCAGAACTAATGATGCTAGGCGCAGGGCAGGTGTGTAGATGGGCAAAGCAAGCACAGGAACATACGGGGGAACACAGCAAAAAAACGAAAACCCAGAAAACACAAAACTCTTTCTAATATTGAACCACAGCAGAATAAACATGAATACAACTCAAATGCCCAAGTAACACTACAATCTCTCATCCGCAACAAACAAAACCAAAAACCCCAAAACACAAAAAGTCCAGAAATCCCAAAAACAAAAAGTCCAAAAACAAAGAGTCCATGACAGAAAGTCTATGGGAGGAATGTTTGCAAGTGCTAAAGTATTGATACTACATGGACAGGTGTCCCATGTGGAAATGCTCAACATATTAAAAAATGGGACCAATAGCGCCACCATGTGGTCAGTTATTACATGTTTGCACAGTGTGTTCCTTGGACAATGCTGATTCAACTGATATAGGCCATGCCCATTTGCACCTGGAAATATTTTCCCGCCTTTTTGGATTTTTTGTTTCTGTTGGCACATATTTCATCTAATCTTCACCAAACTTGGTAAATACCATATTAGATGACCCTAGACAAAACTTATGAGTTAATTTCTGGGTATCACTTACTGTTTGTCTGTAATTGGTTGCCAAACTTTTGAAGGTGTAGATGATGCCCTTAACGGGCCAGAACTCTTCAATGCTAAATTGGATTGCAACCAAATTTGGGAATGTTGTACATAAAGTCACACTGCACAAGTGTGTAACATTTGATATAATTCTACCCACAGTAAAGTAACATTATAAATGATATCTCTGCAATTCTGTTGTCTTTAATAAAATGAAACTTTGTACACAAGTTCTCCATGAGAATCTGCACAACATACTGAATCATGGCACCAATAGCCCCACCTTGTGGTCACGAGTAAAACACCACTATACAACTTATTAACCTGCCATATCTCTTAAATGTAATATATCATGGTAACCAAATTCTGCAGTGTTGTATAAATGGGGATGCTGAACAAGTGTGCTGTATTTGCAGCAATGCTTTGCAAGTTATCTCAGCTGTCAGCATTCACACGCATTTTCCACAGGAAATGCATTTCTAGTTTTTTTGTTGTTGTTGTAGTTTCCATTTTCTGATACTCTTTACCACTAAATCTTCCAGAAAAGTGAAGGAACTTAATCTCTTCCCTGTGTTGTTCAGATGTCCTCAGTTTTGTCCTTGCCGTCTCTCCACCTTCTGCTGCGTTCAGCTTACTATCAGATCTGATCAGAGCCGTGAGCATCACGCTGTGCTCAAGGTCAGGTTCCTTTTATTACTCATTAAAGGTTTACTGTCACACAGAGGGGCAGGAAGTCGTGCTGGTTTCTCTGTCTGCGTGTGAAAGAATACACCAGTCTGTGTGCATTGCTGGCTGAAGTACTGTACGTATGGGGTGTTTTCCTACTGCAGATGCATGTGTGCAGGTTGAATTGAGCCGAAAAATGTGTCTGTCTGTGAACCACATGTGAATCTTTGTTAATGTATGTACATTAGCGCTGTCTTTATGTGTAATTATTACTGCAATTTTTTAGTACATAAAAATGTCACATGTACACATGTTTTACAAAGGATTCACAGAGGACAATGCTAGACAAGTCTGAGGATATACAGAAGTCAGAGGACAGAATTCACCATCCAGATAGCTTGAGGTGTCTTGTTAGTATGGACTTAATTGTCATCGACAGTGTCATGGCAGCTGCTGTGATGCCTGTATATGTATTTTTGTGTCTTTTTTTCTGTTTTTCTTCTCTGCCTATCTCCCCCTCCCCTCTCTTCTCTGTCGCTGACATGGGTGTGTCGCTCCTCCCGGCTGGCTGGCTCCACACCTGTTCTTCGTTGCAATCAGTTCACCGGGGCTCAATCACCTCATCAGCACTCAGTATAAAGACTCTGGTTTTCCACCTACTCCTCGCCAGATTGTCTGCTCACCATGCGTGGATCACCTGTGCTTGCCGCTTCCTCGTGTCAAGGATTTCACTCTGCTGACCTGCCTCCCCTACTCAAGCCCACTTCATCATCAACTGACTAGGCCTTTTTCCCCTCACCTCCAGCCATCCAGCCAGCCCCAACCTCCCTGCTCCCCGTCTTCATTAAATCCTTTGTGCTTTAACTCTGTCTCAAGTGTCTGCTTTTGGGTCCAGCTAACACAAACTGTTATAGACAGCAGACTATAAACACCAAGACTGACTGAATTTGTAACATGCAAAGCTGCACCAGACAACCTTGCTGAGCCAAGATGGCAGAAAGAGCCAACTCTTAAAAAACAGCCAACTGTGACACATAAATGCCAGTAACATTAATGGCTGCTATTAGGGTATCATTATCGGTTGATTGGCAGACAATATTTACCAGGTTAACAATCTTAGTGTTGTATCTTAGCATTCAAGCCTTTGCTAGAGCAATAAAAACAAAGTACAGCTTAGGTTGATGGGAATGTCATTAGCTTTGCAATTATTTGGTTATAAACTGAAGTATTGGTTAAATTCTGATTGTGCCCTCATGATATCACTAAATGAAATCACCAAAGACATTTGAATTTATCATCGAGGGACCTTGAATATTTGTACCAAATTTCATGGCAATTAATCCAATCGTTGTTGAGCTTTCTCAGTTTGGACCAAAGTGGTGAACCAACCAACTGCACAACTGACATTGTCACCCACAGTCATAATCAACTCTGACTTACAGCATGAGACGGATAGGTTGACTTTTTTAATATGTAGCTGAAATCTCTCTGTAACCTTATCCAAGTAAAGAGTAAACATTGAGTACACATTGCTTCACTTTAATGGGTCACAAGCCCCCCATTTTGTTTTTTTGTACCACATTGTTTTAGAATAGGATGAAAATATCCATACTGTAAAATTAAAAAGATAACATAAAACCTGCCATATCATTTGAGAAAAATAGTTCCAAATCCATTTTATTGTCCACTGAAGTAACCTCACAGGACAACATAGACACCAGAAATCATAACTAAAGGCTCTTTTACACCGTGCGATTTGGGTTGTCTGAGGCGAAAGTTGACAATCATGAGAGAGACATGGTGAAATCTTTGGTCGTCGATCCAAAACGGAGGTCCTAGATTGCACTGGGAGACACGTACACCAACCAAATTCTCACAGTGTGACTGCTGCTATGATCCATGTCTACAAACAAATCAGAATACCACATGAATACAGTAAACTTACGCTCAAACTGGTTTTGACACTATCCGAACTGCTCCTTAAAGACTCTGTTCTGTATCTGCGATAAAGTTCAAATGATGTGTAATGGAGATGGGTCAGGGTGGTGTGCAAGTGAGAGTGAGGGTGGTATGTTGCGAGTGGAGAGGCATGTTAACCAGCATGTTCAAAGAGCTGGTCTCTCCACTTCAGAGAGAATATTCCAGAACGATGAGAGAAGTGAAAGTTCAGCTCCGAGTGGGATTTGGCAGGAAACGACTCAGTGAAATTACACACAGCTTCAATTATACATCACAAAGGGCGAAAGAGCCCCACTGGATAGCAGGGGAGGAAATGTGGTAAAACGGGAACGTTCGAGTTTCGTAATATGTGCGGCCTGCATGTGGGTGTATGTGTGTGTGTGTGTGTGTGAGACACCTCTCCTCTGTTTTGACTTTGAAGTTGTGACTTTGTCAGGAGCAGAAGCCGTGAGCAGGAGGTGGGAAAACGGAAACTTTACCACCTGAGGGTTGTGCGCACACACAGGGGTTTGGCTTTTAGCATATTCCTGTCTAAATGAAAATTTGTGAAGCAAAACAGTTTGAAAAAATATTCTGTCCCCTGTACAGTCTCAGCGCTGCCCTTGAGCGCATACATAACAGAAAACAAGTTGGTTTTCCTCATGTGATGTTAACCTTTCATGTCTCCTGCATGATCATGTACTGTAAATAAATTGGTTCCAAACTTTTTATTTGTTTCCCTGATGTCTTTATGTCTTGTTATTGTACTGCATAAATGACAAGTTTATTATGTTGGAGTCACCTTAAAGGGATACTTCAGTATTCTAGTCCCGCACTACTAGAGTTGGTGGACTTCAAGAGACACGTTTAAAAAATGAATGGTCAAAATCGCAGCAGCTGTTGCTCTAAGAGTTTAAGATGCTGACAATCTCTCTCCTGTCATTTCCAGTCACTTCTGTACTGACATCTGTCCAATAATGGGAAAAAATCCCCCCCAAAAATACTTACACTAAGCTTCAGTCAAGCTCCAACAACACTTCCCATAATGCAACTGAATAAACCTCCCTGCTTGCTGTCAATGAACACGTCTTTCAAACTCCACACCCCTGGTTTTTTATGTAGACTTGCTATTGAAGGAACATTTTTAAATTTTTGGGAAATACACTTATTTGCTCTCCTGCCAATCAATATCACTCTCATATCTGGAGCTAGAGCCAAGAGGTAATTAGCCTATAGCTTAGCATACATAATGGAAACTGGGGAAATAGCTAGCCTGGAGAGTTGTATTGATCTTCTCATCTGCTGTAGGTCTCAGTATGAAGGCAAATAAGCTATTTCACAAAAAAAGTCAAATATTTGCAATATCCAAACCCAAGCTGAGATATCTGGGTCATAGTAATTTCCCAAGACTTGACAAAGATCCTCAAGAGCCACAATAGACATTACACAACCTTCCCTTTTAAACTACCATTTTTGACTATACATGAAAGCATATATGCACAAGTCGTTATTTTCCAACACTTCTCATGTATTTTATGTCTCATTCGGTGTGTGTTTGAGTCTACCATACATTGCACAGTGGTTGTGAATGTTTGAATGCAGTAATGTTTTGGGGACAAGGTGACTTCAACCACTCTTTCCGTCCAAGTCAAAGGCCAGTCAGTGATCAACGACACTGTCCAAGGAGAGGTGATGTCCAGCAGAGTCATCACTACAGTTCATCCTCTTGTTCTTCACCTCTTCCGTCATGTGTCACATCAGGTCACATCAGTCATTTTCTATTAAAACCTGTGATAATTCAGCCAGAATCACAGTAAGTATGTTTAGATATCTGTTAAATCTTAAGGGTCGCAATGACCAGAAAGATTGACTAATTCAAATAAAGTGTACCTACACAGACATTTCTCTGTGATTTGACTTTAGAGAGATTCTGGTTAATTAGCAGCTTCTCCTGTTTATCACCTTTCAGATGTCATTTGAAAATGTCAACAAGGTTTCACACCAGAAGTGTCATGTTTGTTTTTGGAGAAATTGGCGCTTCCTCCATTTGGTTGTTAGTTCAGCCCAGCCTTGTGTGAAAGTCTCAAAAATATCAAAAAGTATTTTTAAACCATTACATTAGTTAACAATTACAGTGGTGGAAGTGCTGTGTTCAGAATGCTTCATACAGGTTTGATAACATGAAATAGAAAAATGGAAGCAAAATGTTGATGTCGATATGTTAATTTTGAATGAAATTCTGTACTGGTGTATAGTTGTGCTTGTCTCCAAGTTCATCTCCAACCATTTATTTACCCAGTATTCATAACTGGGGGGTGTCCCTTAAAGGTTTGTGTTATTTTAGCATGTATGAGTGACAGCAGAGAGGGAACAGCCTGAACTCAACAGAAAATCAAAAGCAAAGATGTTATTGAGCCATTTTTGATGTGCTGCATATAAACAGAGAAAGGCATATTTTCTTTTCTTTTTATCAAATCTCTTAGAGCTCCTAAGTCTGCCTCGCCAGACGTGTACGTGGCACAGAGCCACATGTTGAGATGACACCCTCCAGGGTTGCTCTGGCCATTTTTCACCACCTCCTCAAGGCTTCCTGCAGCTTGTAAAAGGGGTTGAGGTCGGTGTCCTTGCATCACACTGTCCCTTGTCCTCAACAATGTCAGCAGTGCAGCGCAGATAAATGACCTGACAAGCCCGCAGGATGTAACCCAGTGGTAAAAAGCCCACAAGTAATCCTTCAAACTCATATTTTCATTAATTTTTCCCTTTTTTAGGTTTCACTGTGCATTTAGTTTCATGTGTGAGGCATTTTAAATGTGTTTGCCTTTGACACTCGCAGCAGGTTTCGCAGTGTCAGGGGCATCTGTTAATTAATATAACACTGTTCACACTGTGGTCTTTTAACTACATCTGTGTTTGGCTTACCTCCATTCTGCCCCCTTTTCTTTCAGTTTTAAAAATTGTATCAACTCAAAACATAACAGAACAATTCACAAACCTGGTGGAGATGATCTTGATGGAGAATAGATATAATTTAGAAGATACATCGTTAAGTGTGCGAGTGGTGACCATATTTCTGTTGTGAACTGTAGTTAAAGGTTGGTTTTAACTGGTAAAATCTGATAAATCTGACAAATAACTCAACTTATTGTCTAATTTATGGTCAGGATGGATTCAGTGGATTGATATCCAAAATCAACTTAGTCTCCCTTTGGACGTTTTGAGTATAATCTTTCAATCAATGTATTTTGACCCTCCTTTCAAATTCCCTCCAGGCTGGGAAGTAAGTCAGTCTGTGTCCTGATTGGAATGAACATTTTTCTTTAGTATCTAAACTGCTGTCAGGAGAATGATGTTGTAGATTTTTTTTTTAATTAGACTCTTTTTGGCCCTTTCCTGTTCAAGTACTTTAAACAATTTCTCTAGTTCAAACATCCATTTGCATGTGTTCCCCCATATTTTAAGTTTCTGGAGATGAAATGTTAATTGTGAAAAAATACAAAAGTCATGGGCTGTATTAAAAAAAAACATTTAACAACAGAGTTGACCACACTGACAGCCATGAGGGGGCAGTGCTGCATTTTTTGGAAACAGTGCCTGTAGAAAAGCTCTGCCTCTGCGTCTCTACTCAGGCAGTTATAAGGAAAGATTTGTGAAAGACTATTTGCGAGATTTGTGAGAGACTATTTGGGGAGCATATTTCACCCCAGAGATTGTCTATCCTATTAAGGTGCAAAGTACCAACACAGTTGTTCATTTTGGAACAATGCAGTCCTGGCTTTGTGGAAGTAATGATTGTGTCTGTCTCAATTGTCTTTGCCCTTTCTGCAAAAGTCTCCTCTCGTCTCTGGACTAGTAAATGTTGGCTCCTAAAGGGGGAATGGCCACCACTCCTCCACACGGAGATTTAATTGTTATTTTTAATGGATAGTTGTGTGTGTGAGGAGCTGTGTGATTTAATCGACTCAGTGGGTGTGCAGGGTGTGTTTGTAACTTCACTTGGTGTGTGTTTTTGTGTATGCATGACCTGGCATTACTTTCAGTGAATGTCTTGGCTTCAAGTAAGATTTTGTGTGTGTGTATGTGTGTGCGAGAAAGAGACAGATAGAGAGAGTGAAGTCATTTGGGAGCGTAATATATCCTCCCTAACTGCAGAAAAAACAGTTGCGGCTGCACATAAGGGCCTCATCATCATCATCAAATATCATCATCATCATCATCATCATCTGTATATCATTACCTTAACCAGCAGAGTGAGATGCCTTTTGGGAGTAAGTAGACCCTCTGTCTGAGTAAATAATATTCTGAGTAACACAACAAATGCACAAATAAACTTTATTTTCACTTGCTATATTTTATTTAAACACACAAAGGTCACATTTGAAATTTTGTCTGCGCACACACAAACCTCTGTACACACGCCTCACATCAGCCCTCACACACACACACACGCACACACACACACACACACACCAACATCGTTACTGCAGAACAAACCAAGAGGTTAGCTGCAGTTCACATCCTCTCTTCCTCTCATCCATCCTTCTTAAGGAACGTTGGCAAAGATCAATCCAAAAACGTGTGTGTGTACTTGTGCGTGCAACCCTGTGTGTGTGTGTGTGTGTGTGTGTGTGAGTATGAGCTTCACAAGAGACAGTAAGAGTGTGTACAGTATATCCTTACTAACACTAAGATTGACTTTATGTGTCTGTACTTGGGTTTTTGTGTGAGTACATGAGCAGGTATTTGTGTGTGAGTGTATGTGTGTGTGTGTGCGCACATGTTTAAGTGTGAGTAACCCTTGCACGGGGAGCAGCTATGGTTGACAGACTAAAGTAGCCCGACACCAATTTCAAATAATGAGTCTGGGTCAAATGGTTCAGAGGAGGAGGAGGAGAAGGTCAAGAGTTTGAATAGCATGATCGACCAGATCCACACATACACACACACACATACAAATACACACATGTGGATGGACACACTTGACTTTTTTACCCTTTTTAGATGAAGCAAGTGGAGAGGGACGGAGGGTGAAGGGAAATGGAGAAAGGCTTTAGGGGAAATTTTGAAGGAAGAGGGAGGAGATATGAGTTTATGTGTGTGTGTGTGTGGGAGGGGAGATGGGGTGAGATGAAAGTAGAGCAGAATGATCTCAGCAGGACGTCGCCTTTGCCTGGAGCAGACCCAGAAGAAGACAGAAGAGAAGGGCGTAGAGGTGGAGAGAACAAGGAGGAATAAGGCGCAGTGAAACGCCTGCAGTCATGGAGAGGGGCGACATTCATAGTTTTGTACTCGTTTGTAGTTCTGTGAAATTTCTGCTTACTTTCTCCCCTCCAAAAAGCTGGGCAATCACTGCTTGAAGAGGGCTGTCGGTTTCGGAAAGTTATAAGAATTGTTAGATGTAGCCCCGTCAATTCTGATGTCGGAAAGATGTGAGGGGAGGATGTTTCCAAAGGTGTTCAACCATCCGACAAGCAGTTCTGATGAAGCATACTGGCAGCTTAAGGCTACATCCACACTAGAATTCTTCTACAAGAAAAGGGTTGTTTTCAGTCTGAATAAAGCCAAAAACTGTTTTTCAAAAATGGTCTCCAGAGTGACTAAATCTGAAGGCTGTGACTGGCCAAACTGACATTTAAAATGACTAATCTCGGAGAAAGTTAGAGGTGACAAACGGATGTCTTCCTAATTTTCACTGCCAATGACAGAAATTACACTAGTGTGGTTGTGCATTAATCAAATAAAATTAATTCAGCCATCTTAGTGTAGACATAGTCTACAGGCTGGAACATGCTTCTCCAGGCTGCACATAAAATGTATGTGTTTCTTTTCTGTTTTAAATACACCTCCTGATGGGAGTTGGATCATCTAACCAGCTTTCTTGATGCACAGGTCCCCCTTACATGTCGGTTGAGATCTGGGAGCTGCCTCTGCAACCCCTCACCCCTTCTCTGCCAAGGCCAGCGAAGACTTTCACGTATCTTCAGGGAGGCATAGTTTCAGTCTACGAAAGACGGGGAGAGGAAGAGCGAGAGAGATGGAAGAAGCAGCAGCAGCAGCACAGAGAGAGAGAAAATGAGAGTGAGATGAGGAAGGGAGTGAGAGATGAGAAGAGAGAAAAAGAGAGTGTCAGAGGGAAAACCTAAATACCCCCCACTGTGGAAACTGGGGAAGAACTGCAGAGAAGTGGATGAGAGAATGGATGGGGGGTACTTAGTGGGAGGCCCCCCCTTTGAACTAGATATCATGATAGAGAAAGAGAGGGAGGGAGGCACCTCAGACTAGATCAGTATGTAGCAGAGCAGATTAAAGACACACAAAAAGTAGAGACTGATGGAGACAAAAAAAAAGAAGACACTTCTGCAACTCCAGCAAAAGGAGGAGAGGAGAGGAGAGGAGAGGAGAGAAGAGGAGAGGAGAGGTGAGGAGGCTGAAGGTCTAACCTCCTCCAGTGCCTCTGAGCTGAAGCCAGGTCTTTGATCCTGCACTTCATTTAACTCCACTGTAGGATACCCTCTCAGTTTGATGCACAGGATTAAAGGCCAATTCCAGAGTTTATTTGACATATAAAATATTATTCACACAGATTGACCTGTATTGCATTTTACAACTTCACTTGTGGCATATTAATTCAGAATACAGCAGGACATGCTGGTAACTGAGCGGTCTACAAGACAGACCGCGTGATATCTGTGATTCAAGGTCAGGACTGCTGTTGCTGCAAGTCATTCATCTCTCTCATTTTCTGTCCCTCACTGTTTCCCGCTGCTTATCACTCGCACCTGTCATACATCGAAAATGTCATTAAGACATTTAAAACAAATTCAAATTACACCTTTGCTTTGGCTCAAGATTGAAATTCCTTTCATTATCTCCTCACTCTAATCTGAGTCATTATCTACTTAGACTTATGCCACACAACACACAACAAGGGAGCTGCATAATTATTATGAGAGAGCTAGGAGAAAACTGTAAGTTTGGTATTGAAAAAAAATGTTATTTTCATATAAATCATCTTATGGCAGCCGGTAGTCCTCAGGAGCTGTTCAGAAAGCTGTGGGTTGACTAACTACATTTATTCGACAGCTTTATTTACTTTTCAGATGAAGATTTGACACAATGGATAAAATAACAAACTTTTAAAATACAACACATTGTTAAAGATGAAACCAGCGGTTTCCAGCCATTTTGGCTTTTGACGTCTTACAAAAAGCAGTGTGTAGTCGGGGTCACATTTCAGATGTCTATGAGTTGTTAACAGCTCCACCAAATAGTGATTGTTCCCTCTAAAATTCTCACATGCTTTCATTTCAATAAATGTTCAAATGATCCAATATTTCACCAAAAATCAAAGATTAGAGAAAAATTCCAAAAACTGAAAACAGATTTGTGTATCAGAACTTTGTTTTTTCTTCTTTCCTCTCCCATTAATCATCTCACAACCCCTCAGATTTATCTGGTGACCCTTTGGAGGGGCCCGACCCCTAGGTTGGGAACCACTGGATTAAACTAGCTAACTGTATATAAAGTAGTTCAAACTAGCTCCACCTACAGCAGCTACAACAGTAACATGCTGCTCTAACACTGATGCTTCAGTATTAATAATCTAATGATGTCATATATAATAATATATCAGTCAGAGGGACCAAACCACTACTTTTACTGAAATACTTTAACTACATTTTGCTGCTACAACTTTAACTTAAGTAGGATTTTCATGCAGGACTTCTGCTTGTAATGGAGTATTTTTACATTACTGTATTGATACTTTTACTTTAGCAAAGGATCTGAATACCTCTTCCACCACTGAGCAGTAAAATGCCCTTTATGTAGCGAGGTGAAAATGAAATAGCTTGGAGATCAGGGTGGTGGATGGATGTAGCACTTTAATGTTTACCAGAGTTTGCATCCTATCACAAATGCACAGATATTGTAGAAAGCAAGCATGCAATCCAGAGTTTTGCAGAATCATCAAATATCGACGTCCTTGTCTGGTTATAGGGTTCAGCTAGCGGACAGTGCAGCAATGAAAAAAGATAAAACAAGTTTGTGTTATTCTCAATTGTACTATATCAGTTTTCTGTGATGTGGACGCATAAATTACATTAAATAGGTTCTGGATCAGCCAGATACAAAACAACCTTACACATTCACATTTAGATTAATATTACACAAGAACTTCACATTTAGGTATCAGCATAACTATCACTGCTACATAATACTGATATTCAAACTAAGATACAAAAGAATCTATATCAAAACACTGTCAGACAGTAGAAACATCACTTGGATTTACAGTTTATGTATCATAAAATGATCCCGTTATGGATTGATTGTTGATGTAAAATAAAAGTTAATTTATGATTTTATTAGTTTAATGAGACATAAAGGTAGAAATTAAGATGCAAACTGTTATAGAAGTTAGTTAAACTTCTTTTCAGCCTCCTTGGCTCAGAGACACCTTGAGAAATGTGCAAGATCCAGCACTTTTCTTTGTAGTCAGGAAATTGATTCTCTACGACCCTCTACATGTGTGTAATTCCCTAATCTGAGTTATAAATGTGTTTTATCCTGTAGATCTTTACATGTGGAAGAGTTGTTAAGTACAATTTTCAGAACACTAGTGCAAATTTTAATTTGAATGTGTACATTTTTTGGAGCAGGATGTGACATAAAACATTGAGATCTGCATTCAAGCACTGCAGCCCTATCTATGTTTTCTCGAGGCCCACTTGTATTTGATAGCCTCTTCCTCATTGTAAGGCTTTGCACTCACTGAGCACACAGCATGCCATTAGTATTAGATTCTGATTGTTTACACAGGAGGGATTTTGTTTTTCTTTGAGTTACAGTGATGTTAAGTGACCAGACATCAAAAGCTTTGCCTCTATAAGATTAATTTTGACACAGAGGTCCTTGGTGAGCGCACATATCAACAGATATAAGTTATTTCTGCCCGTTGGCTCTGCCACTGGGAAATTCTTATGATTTCTCAAAGTGCATGGTGCTGCTGTCTGTTTCCATCAATGACTGAAAATTCTGTCTTTTCTACTTATGTTGACTCAAGGAGAGAATTGAAAGCATGTCTAAATTCATGTTGTATTGTATTCAGCGTCTGTCTGAAAGGTGTCTCAATAGTCTCTTTTCATGACTTGTTACTGAAGAATTTGACGTAGCCGGACAGTTTTCCCCAGTGCTGTTGAAGAATTCAGTCATAGTGTGAGAATAACATAAAAACCAGCAAAAAAAAAATCACATTATTCAAGACTTTCATTCATCTAATACCCATGCTCCTAGAATACCAGACTGACAAACTAATAAAAGAGTGATATTAACTGAAGTAGAAACAGTGGTGTAAAGTATTTACTCAAGTACTGTAAAATTTGTGTATTTCCATTTTATGCTACTTTGTATGTCAACATTGGCTCCACATTGATGAACTACAACATAAAATACTATTTCATGTATTTGTTAGTGATAAAAACAAACAATATAATATACTACAATAATTAAAAGAAGCCAGTCTGCTTCTTTTTGAGTGTTAATACTTCTGTATTTTTATGTAACATTTTGAATTCAGGACTTTTACTTATAATGGAGTATTTTTAGACAAGAGTATTTCTCATTTTACTTAAGTAAGGGATCTGTATACTTCTTCCACGACTGCGTACAAGCAGTGTTTTTTCTTCAAAACATAGATTAAGAAAGATCTATGCCCTATATATGTTGACCAAATGGCATTTCAATCACCAACTGGTTAGCTTAGCTTAGCACAAAGACCCAAAATGAAACAGCTAGCCAGTAACTTCCCAGAGTCTTTGCTGGTTGCTTTGCAAGTGTTGCTTTTTTAGGAAACTCTCTCACTAGTTTACTCCTGGCCTTTGCTTGTAAAAGACGAAAAGGAAAGACAGAGGAAAAATCATGGAGAAACCACAGTGAAATGACAGATAAGTCTGAACTACTACCACCCCTCTGGTTAAGGTTATGATGATGGCCGACTAGAGCCAAAAATGGCGGACGGACGCAGTGAAAATGAAACTGCAGACATTCAACAATGGCGGTTTTTTCTGTCACTGCCACTACAACTGCTGCTGCTTGCTCCTTCTCACGTCAATGTCAGCAGTGCACTCATATAAACAAGCTAGCACGCCAGCAGTTTTCTTCAGGACAACTTTGTTGGAAATAACATTGTTGGTTACCAGCTGTCGCCACGTCAAGCTAGGAGCTGAGTGTCCTGTCCTCCTGTTGGCAGCTTGAGGTCCTCTGAGGGATTTATTCTCGACTGAGATGTCAGGGATCACTGCTTCCCCTCACAGAGTTACTGTAATTACTTCATGCTCTTGCTAACATGCTTATTGTGAGCTCATGTCTTGACTCTATTCAGTTTGTGCATTTTTCTCAATTACGAAGTAATGAAGTTATGGCTACTTTGAAAGTTTTGTCATATGCTATCTGCTGGCTGGCTGTTTCTCGTCCCTGTGTGCAGTGTTTGCATTGCTATTAATTGTTCTGGAAGTGGCTGAGCTAATTTTCCTTTGGTTGTTGTTTGGCATGTCTGTTAAGAAGTTCCATGCTGTTTATTTACACCGTGGTGAAACATGACAAGCAATGTTTTAGTGTTATTATGACTGTTATGGGCTGAATTGATGTTGGTATATTTTGTTGTTGTTGTGCAGTAGATGTGTTTTGTGCTTGCTCATTGCTTATTGGCAATTTGGGAATATCTAAGACCTGACTCTTGTCTTTCATACAGCGCATTCAGTTGTGTATACTGTACATTAATATCTTTTGTAACTTACATGTCCAGCTTGGCATCAGAGTCTTGTTTAATTCAAAGATTTATATGACAGCTTTCTTTACTATCCCTCATGAAATTATGTTTAAACTGCTTCTCTGGTTTGTGCTGCGGTACACTCAGCAGTGTTGATCTCTAACCTTAAGCTTGTATTCATGGTCTGATGGTCATCTACAACTTCTCAATGGTACATAACATTTTATAAAAAGGAGGGGTCTGCTCCAATAAGTTTGTTTTTATATTTTGATAATTATCTGCTGCATAGCTGACTTGCTGCCGCTTACAGGTGAGTAGTTTTAGATTTATCTTCTTCCTTTCTTCAGATTATATATATGATTTCCTACAATGTACAACATAATAGCTGGTGTCCATCTCGCTAGCTATTGAAGTTTTGGCATGCGGGCTATATTTATTAAAGGGGACCTATTATGCTTTTCTTATTTTGAGTCAAACAAAAGTGTTAAACAATAGGTAAACATATGTAGGAGTTATCCCTGTAAGCAAAAAGCACCGACTTCAGGCTGCTCTAAGTGCCACATTTCCAACAGTTTTTTCTACTTTCAGCCCAAGCTGATGTTGGCTCTTGACAGATTTCTTTATATGGTCATCTGCTCCACCACTGACTGTATATAAAGATGGACATCATGACAGCTCGCCAAAAATGAAGCCAAAACATCTGGATCGCCCCCTGGTGGCTGGCTGCAGTATAGGTCATAAGTTCCACCCCCTCCATGTTAGTGGATGGGACATGAGCCAAACTAAAAAAATTTTTCCCAAAGATGGTTTCAGTCAATTTAGGTAGTTCTGATCATGCTGATGTTTGTCCAAGTACTCATTTTTCTGATAAGTTTGTTTTTAATTAGTTATTTAATGATATAAAAAGGGGGTCTGATGTCATGATTGACAGCTGTGACAGCCACTCTCAAACCTCCGCCAGGTAGCAGGATGGCTGAGGGGGCATTTCCTGCAGGCCGTCATCCCGCCGCCCGACTCTACTGCACAGACTCTGGCTCCAAATGACATCACACAAGCAAGATGGCAGCTCCTGGAAAGGAGATATTTTGGCTTCACTTTTGCATAGCGGTAGGAAGTGGAGACGCGTTGTCCATATTTATGTAAAGTCAATATGCTCCAAGCACAGCACGTGAGTTCACTGCTCCGCTCTGCTAACATTATGGCATTTTTCCATTGTTTGGGGCAGTTGTCACGCAGAGCCATGACTTGAGTTGAGCTGGCAGGCTGTGAGTGTTTGTCCATTACACAGTGAGGCAAAGTAAAACCAGTTGGAGGTGTGCTGGTCATCTGCAGCTCTTCATCAAACATCATCATCACTGTGGCTGTTTCTGCTCGTACTATTCCTCCTTGCATTATTTCTAACTGATCTGCTGAACAAAAAGCTCCAAATATCTCCATATTTTATTGTGTCAACCAGTTTTTAGCGCTGCTAATGAAGCTTTGCCAATTTGGTGAGGAACACGTTTCATTTACTGTAAATTCATCTCCTGTTATTTAGTCATTTAAAAGCTTTTAATATGAAGCAGTAAAACAGGAAATGTCGGGTTTGCATCGGTGGTAACTTAACACGACTCTGATATGGCTGCCCCTTGGCAGGCTTCCGGAGGGGCTGCATAAAAGGCCAGTATAAGATAAATTAGGAGTTTTTTGAACTGTGAACCATGCAAAGCTACTCTAGTGGAGTCCCAGAATAAAAATATAGAGCTGGAAATGAGCATAATAGGTCCCATACACGGTCACGCCACAGTCCCTACTGCATGTAGGTTGGTGTTAGCTTGCAGGATGTGGTCTGTGGTCTTTTTTGTTGCTCCATTGTACTTTTTTTAAAATTTCAGCTCACGATCATGATTCACCTAAAACACTTTTATGGACGCGCAAGCTGGTCTATTTCTCTCCAGCTGTTTCTCTATCTCTTTCAGCTTTCCTTTCAGATGTAGCTCCTTTCTTTCATTACAGCATGAGGCCAGTGTAACAGTTGCTGTAATAATACATTCAGGTAAAACCTGATGTGATGCTTCACCCAAAAGCTCACCAGCTTTAATAGCAGAGTACAATTTCTCTCACAGTGAACCAACATTAGAAGTTTTACCACATACTTACTTAGAATCAAAAGTTCAGTCCTTTGTATAAAATTCAAAAGTGACATTGTAGAAGATGTTGGTATTAGCAGTTACAAAAAAGACCTTTCTAACATAAAGTTCTGAAATTCAGTTATTTTGACATCCTTTTAAACTGCTTCCCTGTCTCTCCCCCTTTCTCTCCTTTTAAGGCTGAATAAGTGTTATGATGTGAGTATGATTTTGGATTGATCGATGACTACAGTGCCCGGAGGCAACTATTTCAACGTACAAGCCTTTTCAAACCAGCTTTCATATAATTTAGATGAACACACTGTCATGTAGTATACCCATGCACACAAACACAAAGAAGTTACTCTGCTTTGCCTGGACCTCTTAGAAATACACAGTGACTGTTTGGATGGGCATGTGTGGGCTATGTGGCACATCTTAAGTGTGTGTGGGTGTGTGTATATCTAACTTAATTTGACTCTAATGCACTTCACTCACAGGGAACGAATTATGTTTTCATCCAGACCAGGCAAGTGTTGTTAAGATGCACAGTGTCGCTCTGCTATCTTTTAGTGTTGGATAGGAGGGAATAATATGTCAACTCTCATTAGCAAGCAGACTGTGACATCTTCAGTGTACTGCTTATACCATAACCACCTGTGCGTGTGAGTTTGTGTGTGTGCATGTGTGGCTGTTTTTATTTATGCCTGTATGCATTTATTTGTGAATCTGTATATGCACATCCTGTAGCGTGTGTGTGCCAGTCAATCAGCTAGCAGTTAGTATGCACTGACTGTGGGTCCAGATTGCTGTTGTGATTGAGGTAGTTGTGTACATACTGGATCTCAGAGCTGTCGTCCAAAATGGATAGACCATCTCCTCGATTCTATTTCCTCCTCATCTGCTTTTCTCCTCCTCTTCCTCCTCAACAACCTTTCTTCCCTTTCCTTGTTCTTATCTTTTCTGCCTGATACCTCATTTGTTGACGGAAAGCAGCAAAAAACTTTTGATTCATAAGGCTTTTCTGTACCTCTTTCAGTATTGTTTTGATGCATGTACAAATATGTTAATGTGTGAGCTCCTGTGAGTGTATGTGTAAGATGGTTTGGGTGGGAATATTGATAACAAGCAAGAAGGTGTCACCTTGGGCTCTGAGAAAGTATGATGTGCATTTTCACAATTTTTATCGGCAGGGCAAATCCTACTCTCCTCAGAATATGATATATGATCAGACACATTGTGTTGATACCATAAAGGCTTTGTTAGCATATTTGTTTGCACAGTATGTTTGGTTACACATGCTGGCTTTGGACATGAAATAATGTATGATTTCTCTGTCCAAAGAAGGTCAGCCTTGCATCCTAGGTTTCCAAAACCCAGCTGCAAAATGGACACATGCTCTACTGACCTGACCTTGGTGACCTTCCAAGGGGAAATTTGTCTTGCAGCCAGAACACACACAGATTTATACATAAAACATAAGAACATACATAAATAACACATATATAAAACTTGTAAAACAAATGCTAAAGCCCACTACACAAGCTCACAAGCTTGAAAACTTTAGAGGTGGATGTTGATTATTTTGTTTTATTTTCATATTATGTAGCCCTCATATGTTTAATTTCCATACAGTCCATACAGAGATACCAGCACCATAGTGACTGTCGGCAAACGTGATCAGACCTTGCGAGGAGGGCACGAGTGTGGGTCAAAAGGTGTCACTTACCTGCCTGTTATGTTGAAGGCTTGATGTTCTTCGAAACTGGAGTAAACACCAGTCATCTGCAACTCTTCTCTATCTAATCAGCTCATGGTGGCTGCTTTGTGTGTGTGCGTGTGTGTCTGTGTGCTTATATATGAGACCTTAGAAGGGCAAGTGGAGGTGAATGATCACCTCGTCCTGCTCTGTTTAATCAGATGGAGACTGTATGCCTGTGGCTAGGACGGCTCTCTCTACCAACACACACTCACACAGACTCACACACCCCTATCCCATCAATGACCCGTGTATTGCATTCAGCCATTTGGAGCCATTTCAATGCAACAGTCATTTTCTTTCAGGGGGACAAAGGTTGTTGATCTGCCGAAGGGTGCGTACAATTTTCTGCAATCTGAAGTCTCTCATGCTCCACTTCTAATCGATGGACTTGGCGATAAAACTCTCTTCACAAGATGTCTCTTAACTCTTTTTCTACTCTTTCAGTATCCTTTTGTCTCTGCTGGTCTGCCTGACTTTTTTTTATCCTTTCCTCACACCTTCTCTTCAGATTGGAGGAAATATTTTTCGAACAGGTATGATATCATTTGCACCTCTTTGGTGTAGAGGAACAAGTGAGAAAGGATAGCACACAAAGAGTTATTAAAAGGAAGCTGTTTTTTAGCCCTTTGTTGGCAAAACTGCATGGATTTACTGATAAAACTGACCTCATTGAAGGAATGACACTTATCCCACCTATCCTCAAAGCCTACAGGGGATGAATCTTTAAAATGATACATGTTAAGTGAAATATCACATTGAATGTTTATTGTGATTAGTGCAGAAATAATTCAGCAATTAACCACTTAGCAGAAAATGTATCATTATCATTTAAATAATCCAAAGACAAGACAAAATAAGCAATTAAAAGACAAGACAACCTTGGGCTCTGGGAATTTGCAATTGGTGTATGTGAGATGTCCTTTTTTCTAACATTATAGACAAAAATACATTTAAAAAAGTGATTTAAGCAAGCACAATATATACTATATATAATAATCATTGAATGTATCTCATACTAAAATGACAGCCTCTGCAAGTTGACAACATTTAGTCTTGACCTCAGGAAAACTGCAGTTTGGCAAAAAAAAAAACGAGGTCCAAATGATAACCGGTGGTCAACTGGATTGTACCTGAATATTGTCTTTGTTCAAGGATGGTGTCAAGTGTTGGATGTGAATAACTGTCCACTGACTCCTGGAGGATGAGTTTTGATACTTTCCCAATCAATGCTGTAACCCATTTTGTTCTGTTGACTTTTATGTGTTGCACAATTTGTAGGTAATATTCTAAAACATGCAAACATGTTTGTTAAAAAAAAGGTCTGGTCTAAAAGAAACAGTTTGCTAATTAAAATGCAAACTCTCTGTTAGATTTAGAGCTAACTCACTTATCATCCTGTGGGAGTTTGGTGTGTGGATCTTTGTCTGCTTGTTGGGGCATGAAAAAATTGCAGCAGGTTTAAGATACCACAGAGGTGTGTTTATAGCTTTATGAAATGTGTGTGTGTGTGTGTGTGTGTGTGTGTGTGTGTGTGTGTGTGTGTGTATTCCTTCCACTGCCAGATATGAGTGGTAATGTGCGACAGAGTCAGAGTGCTCATTACCTGCTAAATTACCCAGGATCCTGTGGGAGGCCTGCTCTGTCTGTGCTGCTACAGTAACACAGTGGAAGACGGAGAAGCCCAGGCTGCAGAGTCTGAAATGCTGCACAACACTGGATGACTGGACTCGACTCTGCGTCCAACTCTGACTCCAAAGTACCAAAAAAAATTGATATATTTTTGTGATCTAGATTTTGAAATGAAATGAAATTGGCCTGATCCGCTACTCATCAATTTTTAATCTGTTTATCTTTTGCCTGTTTTTCAGCAACACCCTGCTTTAGATTTTTGACTTGGATCTACCCAGAACAAGGATTATTGTTCCACTGAACAACTAGACAACTAGTTATATGTTAGTATGACTTTTCTCAAGGACTCTTCAGTAGTAGTTTCTGTATAGCCTACAAAGATTTTGTCTGTTTCTAATCCTTAGCTCTATGATCTTGGCACTCCCTTCAGTCCTTGTTTGGTTCAAGCCTCCTTCACTTGCTCTTGTTACTGTAATATTTTCCATCAAAGTATTTTTCATTCCTCATAGATCTGGACTGACATTTATGAACTGTGGGATCAAAGCTAGATTCTACTACTCTTCTACCGTCTGAGTTTCCATACAGGAACTGACCCCAGAGCTTTCCAGCTGCCGGCCAAACAGCCGACTACTATATAACATTAATCCTTGATTCTTATAAAATAGTTTTGATTAACAAGTTGCGATTTGATATGTGTGTACTTTATGACCACCAGCCTCTGGTTCAAAACAATGTGAGCACGATGATAGATAAACTCTATGAATGTGTGTGTGTGCACACTCAGCTGAGAGGTTGTGTCCTGCAAAGTAGAAAGCCGAGAGTCGTCTTCAGTATTTGACAAATATTAGCAAAATAATTGATGGCAAAACACATTAAGAATTGCAGACTTTGGCAAACAGACATTTATGTGCTTAATGAACGAACAAATGAATGAATTCTCTTTATTTATGTTGCACTTTTTATAGCGCAATGTAAAAAGCGCGATGTAATTTTACAGCTTAAAATGTCCTAGAAAGCTTTTGTATTTTTTGCCTTTGACCAATTATGCAAACTAATGTCAGATGCCCCAAATCATGTTTTAAAAATAAAATATGATGTAATGGAACTTCCTGCAGTAATATATATGATATATATGATCAAGTATATATGTTGTCCACATTATACAGTAGTATTTTTTTCCTGCTTTGTGTGTAATTAAGTGAATGTTCTTTCTTAAATCATACCTGCTTACTGCCAATATGTGTGGAGTATATCAGTAGAGAAGAAAAGGGAGAGGAAGCTGCCACCCAAAAGGAAGCTAGTAAATTCATTAAAATATGCAATCATTAAGATCAGTGTACATGATGGAATAGCGGCCTTAGAATGTGCCAGAAGCCTCCAAATTTGGGCTTTTATAGCTAAAATTTTTCTCTGGGGGAACATGTCCCTGGACCCTCTTAGCTGGCTACTTTTTCCCATTGGCTGACTACTCCACATCCTTGTGGAAAGCCGTGTGACCCTGACCTCTCGGAGTATTAAGGCTGAGCAGCATATGGATTTCGCTTTAGTTCCAATGACCTATATCAGATGAATAACCACAACTGCAGATCCTAAAGGGTTATCCGTTCAGGTGCTCTGCCCAATTATTGGTCCAGCGCTAGCATGAAGTGCTTGGTTGAATGTTTTTATTGAAATATAGAAATACGGTGCTGTTTTGTGATGCATACGACATCACAAATTAAAGAAATCTGGGCAAAGACCACAACTTCTCTACACTTTACTGGCTCTCTTGTATACTGATGCAAGGTCTTATGTGACATTTTCGAGCAATCGATATTTTGTTTGTGTGTGACATTTGCAAGCAGTTCATAATTTGGTATGGCTGCAAATTTAATGGTTTTGACCAGAGTGTACCAGAGAAGGTTGAACCAGTGATCCAGACTACAGAAATCTCTAGATGACACGTGCTGATTACACACCATGTATAGATGTGTTTCTGCACGCTTCCAAGAAATCTTTGCAGCCTTTTAAGTTTGCGCTATGAAGCAAATACAAGAATGCTCATGGGGCCGTGGAAAAGGAAATTAATCCGTGACCTTGAGTTGGAAAGGTTGAGGCATTGTCAGGCTTGCGGTGTATCGCGGGGACCTGACAGTCTTGTTATAAATGAGATCACAGAGTTATTTACCAGTACACAGGATCTGATATAAGCACTCTTTGTTTTACATTGGGAGAAGTCTTTATTAGAAACCTAGATTGGATGTTAGAGGGAAATGGTAGGTGACAGTGGGTGTGATTTGATGTAGTTGCCGTGTCTTATTCCCATTTTGATCTCGACCACACTATGCTTATAGGATGACTGACCCTTTTTAGATGGAACAGCACTTTTTATGCAGATGGGTTCATAGAAATTTTTTAAATTTTTGAAATATTAGGTTTAATATTATTCTATTTGGAGATTCTTCTGCACTGAGTTTGACATGACAACTTGACAGCTCTCAAGTTGTTAAATTTTGTAATGGAAAAATGTGGTGAGAAAAGGCTGAACATCTATTAACTACAATTTATGTATAGTTTTTTTTAATATCACTGACACTTTTAAAAAGCATAACTATCTTTAATAAAGAAAACTGACCAGAAAAATGTCTCTAGATAAAATAAAATCTCAAACTCAAAATTCATTCAGTGCTGACAATTAATACTAATAAAGGGACAACAAACTACAACAAATTAACACTAATTACTCATTAGAGGTGTATTATCACTGATGCTAAAGTCACCCATAGTGATACTAATGTCACTTGACAGGTTTTTTTTTATCGTCTGTGCTATTGTGCGCGCAGATGCCACCTGTAGTTGCACACACCAGCAGTGGAATAACTTAATACTACCTTTGAGTTGTTCCAGATAGGTTTATCCATGTTCACAGAGTCATGTGTGTGATCATTTAGAGGAGAATTTGACACCACAAGGGCTCCGGAGGTCCAGATGAGTGTCACTGTAATAAAGAAAAAAAAAAAGAAAAAAAAGAAATGCTTCAATGCAGTCGGAAAAGAAAATTTGATGTTATTTCCCTAAAAACTATGCATTTTCACATCATTTTGGACTGTTAACGTTACAATATTTATTTAAAAAACAGCATAGGTTGTAGTAGTAGTTTTTTCACAGTACTCAGACATTTGCAAGAAGAAAACTGAGACAAATATGCTCACTGATGAAGTTGGCGCTATGTCCTGAAGTAATCCTAATTCAGAACAGGCTTAGAATTGATTTACATTTTAAATATAACTAAATATTGTTTTGAGAGCAGCAACAGTAATGTTTACAACAGCAAAGTCACTACATAAACTCAATAATATCTCACAGGAAACAAATCTAAAATGTCATTAAAATGAATGATGTTCCTGACATAAAGATACTGAATGAAGTTTAGAAAGAATGAAGAACACAGACATCAGTCAGTATCAGTCATTCATCTTGTTCTCTGTCCTCCTCCCTCTGCTGATGATGTGATTCACTGCTTCAGGTACCGCTGGTAGAGAGAGGAGGGGGCTGGTTTTGAGGGGGGACTGCTGTCTCAGCAGGTAGCTAAGTTTACAGGAATTAGAGTAGTTTTAATATACGTGGCAAACTAAGCTAAACATTTACAGCAGCTGCATACAGACAGCTGTTGTTTAAGCTTGTTCATAACACTTCGCTATTAGCTTAACAAGTGTGCTGTGGTTGAACATACTGGCGGTGGATGGGACAAGCGGACAAAGCAGTTAAAAATATTGCTTGTTTATGCTTGTTGAACAGGTGGTTGATAAATTACTCTTATTGGCTTTTTTCTTGCAAAGGTTGAACTTACAGTAACAAACATAGTTGTTATTGACTCGAGTAAAACTTTATCCTTTACTTCACCTGTTTTACTGTCTCCACCGCGGCGTGTCTGCTGCTGTCCGCTCTGCTCTCAATCACACAACGACACAGAGAGCAGAGGGGAGGAGAGAGAGGAGAGGCTGTTTTACGACCATATATGATACCAGTTCCCATCGTGTTCCCACTGGTTCCAGTCAGCTGCTGGAGGTTGAGAAAGTGCACATGGTTTGTGTTTGTTGTGATTATAATGTACAAAGTGGTGCTGTGCCGCTGTTTAAAGCATATAGAGGAAACACTGAGAGGGCATTATTTCTGGAGCTCTAAACAAATAATTTTTTATATGTCACATACATGACAAATACAAACTAACACCAAAATTAAGTGTTAAAATATAGGTCTATGCTCATTAAAAAAAAAAAAACAACTCAGCTGTTTTATGTTGCTGTGCAGATTTGTAGATCAATATTGAACTTAAACCAAACAATAAATGAAAGTAGTGTGCTAATTCTTTCATTTACCTTTCTTTGTTCATGTTTTCAATATCCTTGCAGGCTAAAGAGGCATGTTTTGTCTCAAGAGGTGTCCTGAGCTCACTGGGCACCATTTCCACATTTGACTGTTTTTGCCTGCAGATGAGTTGTAGCTTTGCCTATCCAAAAAGTTGTGAGCCAAGTTGCTTTCACTGGGCAGTCTGATTTTAGTTCTTTTGGCAGGCTCAGGTTTAGTTGTCTGAAATGTATCAGCTTTTCTTTGAGCTGTGTTTACTGTCACAAATCTCTGGCAGAGCATCTGTATCTAGAAAACTTGTGTGCTAGAAAGCTTGTTGTGTGACAATGACAAACGACAACTGTGAGTTGCCGCATAAATGCATATTTATTGAGGGTTTTAATATTGTAATGTTGACATATATTGCTTGTTTTCGCCGTTGTGATATGTCTGAACACATAATATAAAAACCAAAATATCGCTTTGTTTTTTTAAAGTGGTGAAACGATATTAAAAATGTATAATAATAAAAGGAAAATACATTTCACCACCCACTGTGGGGACCACTGCTCTAAAGCCATCAAATCTGAAAATTTGAGGGGCACCAAGTTGAATGGGTGTAACGCCCTCGGACAGAGATGTGCTGATGTTTTTTTGACGAAAATTCTAGTAGTTGATGGCAAGGCTACTTAGACAACTAATACAGAAATGATTGGAAACTCAGGGTTTTGAGTTTTCACCTCTCCTATTTCTGCATTTTTAAGAAACCTCTCTTCCTCTCTTCTCAGCTCATACTTGGCTTGTGTGAACAATATAGTTTTGGCAGTGTCAGAGCACAGGAGTTGTTTTTCCTTGATGTTTATTATCATAAGGAAGTTAATCAGAATGCTTTGAATAATTCAAATGAATTATGTCTTTCTAGATATATCAGTGTAACTAGTTCATAAATATCTCCAGGCATAATTTGATTGCCAGTGCACTTCCTTGAACAGAGAAAACACACAGCAGGGTTTCCCAGACTTTCCCTAATCAGATCTTAACTGGCAGGTTATGAGTTGTGCCAGACAGAAGAGACTGCCAGGATTCTGACTCAGTAGAAGGAGGAGGTGCTTTGAAAGCGAGAGTGTGTGTTTCTCTTTCTCTAGAAGATAGGACAGAAATGTTGCATTTTGATACTCCTTAACCTTTATAGAAAAATATCAATCTACTTCTCAAATTAGATTCTTGGAGGTCCTGCCAGTCAATTGCACTGTTGCTTTGATTAACTCCATTGTGTGTGTGTCTTGTGAGTGCACTCGTGGCTTACAGGTGGCCAGATCAGGCTGTGCTGCTTGGGGTTGCAGCACCTTTTGTTTTTCCAATTAGGAGGAAGTGGATGAGAGGATATGGAAGGTGTAAGGAACGGAAAAAAATAGGATATAAATAGGGGTAAGGCCCACTGAGAAAGAGAAGGTGAAGGATGCAGGAGGAGCTGTTGAGGTGTAATAAGTCAATACGATCAGGAGGGGTTAGAAGTATCTTGGTTGAATAATAATAAAGTTTTATTAACCCTTGAATGGTGGTGGTTGCCTTAAGTCAACAAAAGAGAGCTCTCTCTCGCTCTCCTTCTGTGAAAACTTTTCTAAGCAAATAAACTGAAGCTGTAACTCACAAACACACTCACACACATGCACCATCACCACAGTCCCACAGTTCAGCATCCTCCGCAATATCTACACACCCTGTACCACCTGCATTATTGAAATATGCCTGTCGCTGCCAAAGTAGGGGGGCTAGGCCCAGATCAAACTGCAGACAGTGTGACAGAGACAGAGGGAGGCCCTGCTGAACTAGAAAGACCTAGTTCACAGCGGGACTGTGAAAATTACTTTTTGGCAACACTTTGGGAAAACATTTTTTTTTCCTGTTCTTGTTAAAGGAACACTTCATCCCAGATAGGAGATTCTTTCATCTTGAGTTAAAAATCTATGAATGGAAGTTTTTGTGACAATCAGGTAGAAAGTTGGCCCCTGCCATCCTAAAAATGGCACAGAAAACATACTGAACATATTTCCAAACCACTCATGCAGAAAAGTTAGATGAATGGTAACTTTAGTGTTTCATAGCAAGCAAACATGGAAATGGGCTAATTCTGTTTATATATTGCTATAGCCAATAGAAAATGCTTAGAGACATTTGATTGTATTTTTATGTTTTTGTGAAATTCTAATCAGTCAGGTCCTAGAGAAGGCCAAGATCGATCCATACAGATCTATATAGATCTATATCTATGACAGAATAACAAACTTTGTGGAATAACTGGAATTATTAAAAAAAAGTCTAAAGGATGCTGCAGTGAAAAGAGTGACTGAGTTTGACCATGAAGAAAGACAAGCAGAGTGACTTAATTCAAATATTTCAGCACCATGGAGAGGGACAGCAAAAACACTCAGAAGGGCACCTCAAACATTTAAAGGAATAGTTCAACATTTTGGGAAATAAGCTTATTTGAAGATACATGAGAAGACTGATACATCCTCATGTCTGGTAAATATGAAGACACAGCCACTTAGTTTAGTTTAGCATAAAGACTGAAAACAGGGGGAAATGGCTAGGTTGGCACTGTTCAAAGGTGCCAAAATACCGCAAGTTGTTTTTACATTTTGGTTTTGTACAGATTAATCAAATGAGATATGATTTATTAATTAGCGAGCTCTAGAGCTACTAGTTTAGTTAAATTTTGTTACCTTTTTAGAAAGAGCCAGGCTAGCTGTTTCCCCCTGTTTTCAAAGTGGTATCAATCTTATTGGTAAGAAATAGATAAATAAAGTATATTTCACAAAATGTTGAACTATTTCACAATGCTTATCTTTATGTATCTCATCTAGGTATAACTAGATATTTGATATACACATACATGTATCTAACAAGGGAGCAGAACCAAACTGACAATTGTAAGAGAGTGTGAGAGTCCTCCTTTTCTTCTCCTGTACCTCGATGGTGCCAAAACTGTCACTTTGTTTTCGACCTGGCAAGTGAGCACAGCTGTTCAACTGGCAATCTGCTGCTATCACACACAGTTGGAGAGGTGAGAGGCAGGGACTGGAAAGAAGTAAAGAGGAAGAAAAGAGAGTGGAGCAGGAAAGCAGAGTGGCAAGCAGTTAAGAATAAATGAGAAATACAGTGAAGGGTTCGTTTTCGCGGATGAAAAGAGACAAGATGGAAGAGAAGGAGAGAGGCATAAAGAGGCACAAAGTGAATATAATAATTTTCTTTATAATAAACTTTTCAAAACAGGTTACAAAGTGCTTTAAATACAATTAAAAAGACAATAAGCAAACAGTTATAATAAAAAAGCAAGTCTAAAATAATGAGTTTTTTAAAGTGACATAAAAGAAGAGAATGTGTTAGCTTCCCTGATCTCCTCCAACAGGTCATTCCACAGCTGAGGAGTCCAAACAGAAAAGGTCCTGTCACCTATAGTTTTAAGGTTTTACCGAGAGGAACAACCAGGAACGACCTACCAGAGGATCTCAGGTTGCATTCAGGTTTGTAAGAGGTCAGGAGATCAGCTATGTATTCTGGAGCTGACCCCCTATGAGCCTTAAAATCATTAAAATTTTTAAAATCAACTCTAAAACAGACTGGGAGCCAGTGAAGTGATTTTAAAACCAGTATGATGTGTTCCCTCCTATTGGACCTCGTTAAATCTGACTGCAGCATTCTGAATCTGCTGAAACTTATTGAAGTTTTGCTGTGAGAAAACAAAAAAAAAGTAAGGTTGGCAGACAGACAGGAAAGACAGACGGTGAAAGAACAGTAAAGAGAGTGGCACATTGAAGGGGAAAAGAGACAGCAGAAGTGTGAAGTATTGAAGGAAAACAAAAACATGGATGGTGGAAAATGGAATGAAATTTTGCAAAAAAAAAAAAAAAAAGCATTGCCAATGCATTTGTTCGATGAATAACAACCCAGATTTGGCGTGACTGGCCTAGTGGTGCATTTTTTATGCCTTAACAGAAGCTGACAAAATATTAGGAATAATAGGTAACAAGGTCTTAAAACACTCAGCTGTACTGGATTTCTTCAGACAAAAAGCCACATTTTTCTTTTTTTTGTCAAAGATCTGTGTAAAAATTCATTTGACAAATGGATGAAAACAGGAAAGAACAGCCGATGTGGACATGGAGATAGTGAAAGGGGGTAGACACTGATTGAGAATAACTGAGAAATGTCTTTGGTGTCATGGAAGTGGTCCTCAGCTGAGACCTCAGTTCACATATTGTATGTGACTCTGTGTTTTGATTTTTTTTCTCTGTCACCACCTCTTCCGTCTTATAAACATTAACTCACTCATGCTCCTTTATATCACACATGTTTCCATTGTGTTATTATTGAGTAACATGTTGGGATAGATCTGAATTCTACACTTGTGTAACTATGACTGAATGCATTCAGTATTTATATTGAAATCTCTGGTCCTCACTGCTAACCAGTGAAACCGTCAATCCCTTCATCCATTTTTGAGTTGCCTGTTGTGGTCATGGATGCAGTGGCAAAAGTGCGAGCAGTGCAGACAATTTTTTTGTTTTCTTTGCAACTTCTTCCTCCTTAGAGATTCCCAAACATTCCCACTCCATCAAGGAGTTGCATCTTCCCTTGGTCCTCCCTCCAAATAGTCTTCCCCAGAACACCTCCAGGGGGAAGCAGCCAGGGGGGCATCCTTACTGTTTACCTGAACCCAGCTAGTTAAAAAGTGAGTATATCTCCAGCCTTAGGCGCAGCACTTAAGCATTGACTGATACTGACTGATGTCTGTCTTCTTCATTCTTTCTAAACTTCACTCAGTATTTTGATGTCAGAAATCTATATTTTATTGACATTATAGATTTGTTTTCAGTGAGATATTATTGGATTTATATAGTGACTTTGCTGTTGTAAACTTTACTGTTGCTTCTCTAGAAACAATATTTACTTATATTTAAAATATAATCAATTCTAATCCTGTTCTGAATTTATTCTTTTTTTTTAAATAATTTAAAAAACCCAATTCTTTCATAATGAAAAAGAACCAGTAAGAGTATGAACCAGAGCGATAAGAGTATGGATAAGATAAAGATAAAATCCTAATGATGACCATCCCTACAGCTGGTTAGTGGCTTCACTTGGACTTTGGGAGTCACTGTTCAAATCCCTTCACTGTAAGTCTCGTTTTACCAATGTTATTTTGTGATTATTATTTTTTATGGCACACAGTGTGATCACTCACAAAAATGTGAAGGATTAATACAGGCCATAGTGCTGACATATCTGTTTCACTTCTTCATACTAACGTTTGAGTGTACTGTGTACTGAAGCACTTTCTTTGATTAAAAAATAGTGCAATGTTGTGTTGAATTATGACAAATTCATTGATATATTTTCATTTCATTCAATGTATGATTAAATTTTGAATAGTTTCTTATTGAATTGTTGAAATTTTATTCATCCACCTGATTAGACACTATTTCTGATGACTAAATGTGCTTAAATTGTAGAATTCAGGAAAATTAAGACAGAAAACACTGAATTTGTGATAAAATAAAACAGAATCTCATAAAGATTAAGACATAGGGAAAGATAATTTCATAGGGCCGTTCAGCCACCCTGTGAAGAAATATTATCTTGGCTGCTTGTCTGTGAGATCATTCTTTCAGTTACTGCCAAGAGCTTGTGATGATACGTGAGGGGGTTCAACGATGATTGACTGGTAGATCGCAGCTAAGGCACCTAAACGACAGTCCATGTTATAATTTTTTTAGTCATCACTTCTGAATAAGATACTGCTCATTCAGTCTTACTCACACGGGTATAATTTGAACCTTTAGTGTCTATTTTCTGGATGTGAAGTTTCCGTTTTCAAGGATATTATTGTTTCACCTCCACATCCACTCCTCCAGCCTATGTTTACACCTCAAAACTACTAAGATATGATGCGATGCTCTTTAAAAGTGAGTTAATCAGATGATTACATTTTTATTTTTGATGGATACTAGAATTTGTAATGTCTCCTACATAAATTTCAAGGTTTATCTGATGTAACAGGACCTGTAGTTGTAGCTCTCTGCCAGCTCTGGCTATGGACTGAGAAAATAGACTCAGGAGTTGAGGCTGTTTTTCTGCATTAGCTGTACATCAAGAGCACTTCCAATGCATGCCAGAGCTAATAAGTGACCAGCTGGTGCTTAGAAACCAAGCACCTGAAACCTTGTCAGGAAGCCTGCAGTCACAGTCTAGTCCCTGCTACAAAGAAAATTCCTGGTGACAGCATGACATAAAGTACGTTAAAACAGGAGAGGACCATGGCACTTCTGTCCTCTCTATTAATTAGCGGTAGGTGTGTCAGTGCCAGAAGTGCAGATTGTTGACGAGTGTGGGCACCTGCACCTTATTAGTTTTTCTTGGAAATAAGGAGAAGTGTTTGATATAGGTCAGCATCCCTCCTAACATTTCTGTTGTTGGACAATGTAGTGTTTATGAAGTCAAGGGAGCACCTCAATTCTTTATTCATTTAAAAGAAAATATACTCAAACTGGCTTCATGCCAACACATTAGCACCAACTGATATTGATATACAATAACAGCTGGCTAAATGGATATTGATATACCCATTTACGCTCTTAACCAAAGAATATAAATATTGGTGAAGCTGCAGCTGCTACGTAATGAGCATGTGGCAACAGCATGTTTCTACCTTGAATGTGCATATGTGATGTTAAGATAGTTGATGCAAAGATAAGTTTGTGAAAATACCACTGTAGAAAACTGTTTAACAAGCAGCCTGCTGTCCCACACTAATGGCTTTATTTTTCACATGTGGGCAAATTTTTGCATCAAATTACCATCACAAGTTCTCTCCATCATAATGTGTGCTCAGCCAGCTGTGAGGCAAATGTTGAACATTGTTTTCTCTACATAGTCTACATATCAAATTACGGCTGGTCCAGCACAGTTCAGGGGCCCTAAGCCAAAGATGGTTGCCCCACCCACCCACCTGCTGTCACATCTGTATTGTTCAGCTTGCTCTGCGAAAGCATGATGTATGAAGTAACAATTTAGATATGACTTTGAATCTCAATGTCTTTGTGTTTTGGTATAAATACCATGGCTTATATGACTATAATTTATTAAAGCTGATATCTGTAATGTTTTCCTGTTATTGCCCTCTGCGGCGGCTTCTAAAGCGTAGATTGACGAGTTGTTATAGATGGACGTCTTAAAGTGGGCTTATTATTTATACCAGCTGTTGGAAAACTTGGAAAATGTACAAGCTAGTGAAGTGTGATATTACATGGCTCTTGTGTGAACATACAAATATGCTGTCAAATGCATCGTTGTGCTCAAACACAACATAATGCTAGATTTCAAAATGTGTGTGCTTGTAGGGAAAAATAATATCCCTTAATATTGACTCACATTATATTCGTTAAACCTGCATTAACAAACTTTTTTGGCCACTTGGGGGCAGCGAAAACAAGTTGCGAACCCAACACTGCCATATCGTCATTTTTTAAGTTGATGAGGTGAACTTTTTGCTTATTTACATATCCAGCAGTTACGGAGCAACATTATTATTCAGTTGGAGTCGTGTTTCTGTCCACTTAAATGCTCCACTGTGTTCACCAGCTAGTCGCTAACTGTGTCTGGTTCCTGTTTGGTGCTGAGCAGATTGTGTACAGTGGGTTTTTAGAGCTTTTTCTCTGAAAACACCTGCCTGCTATTGTTCTGAACAGCTTCACTCAAAGGTGGAGTGAAAAGCCGACCGTCACAGAGAGGGGAGGGGGATGGGTAGATGCGGTATCGTTTCACTGTGGAGATAACGGAGCATATTTTAATAACAGTCTTGCACTCGGCCAGTATTATGGGTCTCTTGTTTGTCATTCTGACGGCAGCGACACTACAGGCTAACCAGGGTAACCAGGCTAATGTTACCTTGGCTAAGCTAACATACCCATAAGCATGCTAGTGGTGCACTGCCAAAATGTTCTGGGTAGAAATCATGCTCTAGAATTATTGTTCCGCACGTCAGAGTAAGTGGATTATCAAACTATTTTGACAGATATTGTTTGGGTCATGCAGCGTATTCTTTGTACGACTGCATGCACCAAACTGTAACGTGCATTCCGTGACCATCTGGGACAAATACACGTGCCGTTACACCCCTAATACATTGTTATGAAAAATAACAATTATGGATGCTTTAAAGTGACTTATCACTTTTACTAACATAATGTAAATAAATCTCTCATTTGCTGTAATATTTTTGTACTATGTGCTTTGAGCACCCCCTGCTGGCCAAATAAATACTTACAATGTAGAGGAGTTCTGATATTTAATAACGCGTTTACTTTGTCTAAACTTCTCTGACCTCAGATGGGATCCTAGAAAGTGCTGCTGGAAGTATTTTGGCTTTTACTTTTCCTAAACTACAGCTTCAGAATCCCACACTAATGAAAGTCCCTTCTTATCTATCCTCATGAATTTTAATACAGACACACAGATTACATTTCTGTAGATACTGCAAAGCCAGAGGAAAGAAATTGCCAAGATTCAGATTGTATGCATGTGGAAGAACACTTATTGTTTTCTATGAATATATCAGCAAACCCAGGGATGGATAAAGCAAAATGAAATTGTTCTTCTAAAAAGGGATAAGTGAAAATAGTGAATCTCAAAATACATCTTTTTTCCAAGATTCAAAGTTCATTATAAATCTACTTTCAAACTTTTATCTTTCGATTTTTGAGATGATAAATTGTTTGATATCCCTAATACTAGGATCTTAGTGTTTTCTTTCGCTACTTGTGTAGTGCATTTTGTCATTACTGGTTCCACTTGGGATGGAGGAGGACTATGTTAAGATTATAATAAAGACATGAGTGATTTATCCTGTGGATGACTTTTATCTAAATGTTTATATAAAATGATTGACATGGCTAATAACCAATAACCTTGTGTTATAATTTTTTATAAATGTGCCTTAAAAACTCAGATTACTGCACTAATAATGACTCATACAAGCTCATTTCAAACTTCAATTTTTCACTTTGCATTCAAAAACAGTGCAGCTCAGTATGTGTTCTGCATAGCTGCTACTTTTGAGTCTCAACTCTTGTGGCCACCATACAACCTTGACCAAAATGTCCTTCACCGTCAGTGCCAACAACAGCAAGTTTTCCCATATTCTCACATCGCATCAAACACTTTTCTTTGTTGCTATGCTGATGGGGGGATGCCTATTTGTCTTGTTTAATATCCCCAGAAGATCAGATGCTCTCAATTTTTCCCTCTTTTAGTGTCAATGGCAAGGGGTCACCTTGTCCTTGAAGATGAAAACAAGTTGCACTTAACCGCCAAGCTGCAGCAGTGTGTCAGGAGATGCTTTGCTCTACATTTGGAAACCAGCTCAGGGACCTGGGAGAGCATCTTTACTAACACGACCATATATGACAAGGGAAAATTACTGCCACTGAACAACTGCCAATCTGCGCGTACACACACACACACACACACACACAGGCTTGTTTTGTGTTTTGGGCAAACATGGAAAGACATAAAACCACCTTCTGGCCCTCTCATCTGCTCCCGTTTGGCTTTTCCCCCAATTCATATATAACCAAGAAAATAAAGCTGTTTTGTGACTTTGTTTTGACTCGTGGCAATTTCTCCAATTTCCAAAGCTCAATTACTGACCCCTTAGAGAAAAGGATGGAAAATGGCAAAGAAAGGCAGTGACCCCCCCCCCCCCCCATCTCAGTGGAGGTTCAACTCATTTTCGATATTTTCACCTCCTTTGGAGCAATGGCGTCCTCTGAAAGACCCATATGCCACAATGGTGGTGTGATGATACGATTTACCGTGAGTGTGTATGTGTGTGTTGTGTGCCACCTCTGCCGCTCCGAACACCATTTAGATTACTTTCACCTCATCAGCCCACACACACGTGATAGGGGCCACTGGGACATACTCTCCTGAGGATAGATGTTTTCATTGCAGCACACGCATATATTCCTTAGTGTGTGTGTGTTTGTATGTGTGTCTTGTCTCAATGTGGGGAGATAAGGAGAGAGGAAGAAAGAGAGAAAAGGACACTGAGGGTGAGGAGGAGAGAAGGCAGTGACTCGGAGAAATGGAGGGAACTACATAAACACAGAAAATTGTCTCTGGACATCTAGCAAGCTTGTCTGTCATCGTTTTCTCTTTCAGAGAAAAAGACTCCCAGATGTGGTGATTACACAGTCTAAAAAGAAACTTATTATGTATATGTAATGCATACACTAATAAGCTCCTGCTCCAGCATTTTCAAACAACCATTTTGGTTGTTGAGAGCCATCCATGGCAATCAAATGATTATTTCTATTAAAAAAAAAGAGATTTTCCCAAAGAAAGGATAGTAAAAACCAAAATGACTTAAATTCAGACAAATTAGGTTTTCTTCTCCCTAGTTGTACTTCAATTTTAATATGAAGTAAAAAAACAAACTTACTTTTCAGAAGAAAAAAAATCAGAGTAGATATTCATTTTTAACTTTATAAATAAAACACCCTCTTACTACATTAATTCTTTCCAATATGGAGACATCAAACCCGTATTTACAATACTTACATGACGAATATCCGTGACCCAATCTATTGTTTGTTCCATTTAAACAATATTCTCCTCTATCTCAGGCTACATATTCCATATCCCGGCAGCACAAACTTACCATTGAACCACAGAGGGCATCCAATCCATATCTCATGTTACAGCTGAAATTGGTGCATATACCGTATATGCATGCCCAACAGATATCAGATGGCTCAGTTATGGATGGCTTTGCTCTTGGGGTAACTCTGATGGCAAACCTTAGCTGTAAAATCAAGATCGGGACAAACACAGGCCTGAAAGAGTTTGGTGTATGTGTGAAATCCAATAAGTTAAAGTGACTTAGTTTTGCCAATAATTCCCATAGTGCCCTCCTTGGAGACACAGAGAGAAGAAGTCATATACTTTATCAAGATAAAACCCAAATACTTGTACAACTCTGTAAAGTTTAGCTTTTTATCCCCAAAATAAAACTTATGCATGCTATTTAAGAAAATGTATTGTTTTGCTTTATAAAGTTTATAAACAGTTTGTTGATTAATCGATCTGATCAACAGAAAATTAATCACCAACTTTTTTGATAATACATTAATTGTTTAAGTCATTTTTTGTCTGACAAACATGCAAAATGTTTGGTTCCTTGATGGACATTTTTCACTATTTTCTGGACAAACAATTAATCACTTAGTAAGAAAATAATCAACAGATTAAATGATAATAAAAAATAGTCGTTTGTTGCAGTCCTAGACAGGACATCATCAACATACAACAGAATACTTAACATTTACAATTAACATTAACAAGTGCAATTAAAGGGGGATTCAAACACCTCCTTATTTTGTCCCCAAGAGGTTTCCAAACAAACCAGAATTGAACTCATTTATTTTAACACATCGTTCAGGGACACTGTAAAGAGAATGTAATGATTTGTGAAATTTACCATTCACTCCTTACTCACATCTAGAGATATGCTAGAAAAATCATATTTCTCAGCTAGCCTGTCTGCATCATGGGAAATGCAATTGCTCCCAATATTCTTTACACTTAGTGCATGTGAATATACTTTATCTAGTCCACTGAAAACACAAAGCAGAGGCAAATCTGGAGTTGCATCTGTATTAGACTTCACTGCTGTGCCTCAGTTTCACACCCACACAAAATGCTAACTTCACTCTGAGCACCAGTCCTCCAAGGTTACAGGCAAAGCAATTTGAGGCTGTCAATCATATCACATCCATTGAATAAGAGTAATATTTTCTGTGGTGGCTCATGTTGCTCTCACCTCTAAATGTCACTGAGCCCCTTGGTGGTTATCCACGGGAAGCTCAGAGACGATGGCTCTGACTATTAGATGAATTAGACATTTTGAGCATTTTCATGCATCGTTGCCTCACTTCCCCTCATTATGTGTACTGGCTATATGTCCCCGCTTCAGGTGGGGGGATGGTGTGATTGAGGTGGATGTTGGTCAAAAGACAGGTTGATATGGGCTAACCAACAGTCAGACAATTAAGCAGGGACACAGTCTTCCTGTTTATGTTCAATTATGTTATTCCAGTAAGCATTTGATTGGTGGCAATAAATGGGGGATCCATAATGACATTTCTCTCTTTACTGCTTAGCTGCTGAATTTCCATAAATGGGATACAGAAATGCATTCGAAGATAACACAATTTCAGTGTCATTGAGCATTTAGCATATGTCTGGTCGATTTGTGAAGGATCAAAGAAAAACAGATTGCACTCGTTATCACAACTCATTAAATCCATTCTCCTCATGAGAAATTGATTTTACAGATAATCTAAATGAAAACAGAGATTGACCTTCTAGCCAGCCTTGTTGTTCAGTGTGAACAAATGAACCGCTTGATGTTTAGTCTGCTTTTCAGAAAATGTTAGATGGACTGTGTCTGCTGTATTAAAATAAGAATCACTTTATTTCCCAAGTATGATAAATGCACATACAATTTTTCATTGCTGGTGCACAGACATCAACAATGTGCGAAGGAACATGACTTATATTTTATTTCATGGTACATAGACAACCATTCTTCCCATTCAGAGCTAGAGGGATTATACAAGATAGGCAATAGGCAGCACACAATGCAGCACATCTCACTCTGAAGATACTTTCGCTGTATACTGTAGGTATATTCTGTGAAAATGGAACATAAGGCTATGTATGTGCTTTTAAGGCAAGCAGTAAGCCATGGGAAAGCAATCTTTGCAAGGAATATTTATGATGAGAATGGAGGCCAGGCATCAGATGTAATGACATATTGAATCATTTCACATCACTTGCAAGGCAAACAGCCAAAGTCTGAGAGACAATTTACAATAGCTTGTAGTATCAGATGCTGCTATAAGATGTGCGCTATCTCTCATAATGCAAACTCAGATTCACGTACACAATGTTCTTCAGTGTTGTGGTTTCTTGAAATTCTAATACATTGCATGTTTACATTTCTCTGTATTGGGGGGACAGGAATCCTTTGTGCATCTATAAAAATTGCCTGTCTAGTGCTTTTGTGTGTTCCCACTTGTTCGACAAAAACCCAATACAGATAACAGCAGAGATCTGATACACTGGCTGAGTTAGTACTAGCAGATGATTTTCCACCATCTTTCCAACATGTATATTACACAGCCATTTGTTATTCCTTGGACCAGCAGCTTCTTTCATGATAGCTTATGTTCTATCCCTCGATCCATCCCTCCCTCCCTTTCATCTGTCCCTTTCGCCAGCCCAGGGGGATCTATGGAGACAGCCAACCTCATTAAACTTACAACCATCAAGATAAGACTCAATTACTGCAAGCCTTTACATTGACATCCAAGATCAATATTGAACTAAAAAAGGGGGCGTCTAATAGTCTTATGTGCATGCAGCCAAAAGTGTGAGGGAGTGAAGAAGAGTAAAATGAACAAACCAGGTTTCCAATCCCCACCAGAACACAGAACACGCAGCCAGGTTTCCCATCCTAGAGAAGGGCTCAATGGCGCACATTAAGAGAACACTGCCTTTTCAAAATGTGAAGAAAAAAGTATTGCAACATTAAATAGTGATCTGTTGTCACTGGGGAAATATTTACCTGTTAAACCATTCAAATTCAGATCAAAGTACTTACAATTAGGGCTGAAGGAGAAATTCGTTTAATCCACATAACTATATACAGCACAATGTGTGAACACTTGATGTGCTGAAACAAAATGAAAACTCTGTGCAGTGTGTGTTTATTATAAAACTGAACTAGCCACCCATAATAACACAACATCAATGCTTCAGCATCTCAGCAGAAAGCATCTCGTCTATGCATCCAATCCACTGAGTGGACCGGACACAAGGTAACCTAAATGTTAGCTTTTAACGTAAATCAATGTGATTGCTAGTTGAGATGAACTCTAGTAAAGAATGTATGTTAATTATTATTATTATGATTATGTAATGGCTAGTTAAGAACCCAAATCAGTATGGTGGCTACTTATGATGTCCCTGAGTTTTGCTCAAAAAAATAACCACAGTAAATAAAATGCTGCAGTCAGTTTGTGAGCCTGACCTTCATTCATGTTATTATGATACACACACACACACACACACACACACACACACACACACACACACACACACACACACACATACACACACACACGTGTGTGTTTGCTTTGGTCACTTTTGGGGACATTATATAGACTTACATTAATTTCCTGTAGAGTTACCCTAACCCTAACCTTAACCACTGACCCAAAATTCAGTGTTTTCTCATTTGGGGACAGAAGACAGACAGACAGACAGACAGACACACACACACACACCCCTCTTAGTGATGCATAAAATACCCCAGAAAGCAAAATATCAGGTGGTGTCAGCAGAAATTGGAGCCTAAAATGCACCAATTCAATACAGCAGGTACATTCAGTTTAGTTTGATTGCAGTGAGTAGGGTCAGCAGGCGTAGGGCAACCCGTCAACATAGTAAATAAATGTACATTAGCCAGTCTTATGAACTTACAGCATGATATATAGGCCTAGTAATAAATGCCAATAATAATAACTCTTTTTCAGTAAATCATAGCAGCTGAGTTCACAGACAGCATTTTGAACATGATTGTCACAGACATGTGCCCGCTGTCCATGGTGGAGGATGAAGGCTTCCAGAAGATGATTTCCACTTTCAATCCCAGGTACACGCTTCCTTTGAGAACCTCCTTCATGAAAATGATGGAAAAAATGTAAGAAGGAATCAAAGGCAAGTATAAGAGCACCCTTAAGGAAACAGACAGCATTGCATTCACAACTGACATTTGGATGAGTGTTGCTACAGAGATGTATCTGGGGGTGATGTGTCACTTTCTTGGAGAGGATTGGGAAATAGAGTCCCACAGCCTGACAATGAAGCCCCTTAGAGAGAGACACATGGCTGCAAATATTACAGAGTGGCTCGAGGATGTTTTTGCCAAATTCAACATTTCAAAATCAAAGCTGTTGTCCATGACAACATTGGTAATGTCACAACAGTGGTGAATATTTTGGCAGAAAAGTGTGGATGAACATCAGTGCGATGTGCAGGACACACCCAGAACTTTGTTGTGCAAAGCACTTTGAAGAACCACCAAACTATCACCAAGTATGTGGCTGCTCAAGATGCCTTGACAATATCTGCGATATCTCTTCATAATAAGAACACATGCCAGCATATGCTATCAGGAGGAATAAACTGCCCCATCACAAAAAGGCCACAATCTAAAAAGACACCATTTTTGCTTATGTCCTGTCTTACTTTCTCTTTTGTATATATACTATTGTTCTTTAATAAAGTTTAAGTATTTCTTATCCGATTACTCAATTTATCAATGGCATAATTGGGAGAATACTCAATTACTAAAATAACCGATAGCTGCAGCCCTACTTATAGTGTATGTGTTGAGAAAATTTTATCATTTCAGGTTTATTATAGTTTATGATGTGGGTATTTCCGTTCCTGTTAATGTTCAGTTAAATAATTAATCAGGTTGTTTTGGTCGTGCCCAATATGCTAACCTAATAAATAGATCACTCTCTGCTGTCTTCACCATGAAATATACACACACACACATTTACATACTCACTTTCGTTGTAACTCTCTCTGTAGCCCTGCTACTGCAGTGAGGATAAATAGCATATCAGAAATATTCAAATTGGGCTGTGCTTAGGGGAGCATGAAAGATGTATAACTCTGGTCTCCTAAATTCCTGCCCATCCATTAGCTTTTGTCCGCTCTTGCCACATTAAACTTGCACTGCCTTGATGTCTACATCTTCAGGTCAGCTCAAGTGAGGGGTTGCTATATTTTTGAGAATTGTCAGAGTAGAATGGAATAACATCAGGGATGAGATCCTCCTTTTCTTCAATATAATGGCCTATTTTGTAGGGGTGCAAAAATATTTAGTTGGTAAAAACACATGTGTACAAGAGTAATTTAGCACTGTTAGTGGTGGTTCTCTTAGCCTTAACTATGTCATGTATGCAGCAGGCTATGCAAGATACAATCACTCAACTTAGCTCTACATAATCTCCCTATGTGAGGGTGTGAGGAAGTCTGACCAGAGTGGCTTGGAAGGTGGTAGACTCAGACTTGTTGAATGAGTAAAGTATTATTTATTCTGTGCAATGTAACAAAGTGTTTTAAATAAGAAAGAAAGAAATACAAGCAAATCAATCTTATCTTAACTGAGTTAACTCAGGATAACTCAAACTGAGGCATAATAATGTGCACACAACTATGCTGTCATCACTGATGATGTCAGCGAGAGTTGAAAAACAGGAAGTCATTGGGTGACTCCCCCTTTGTCTCCTGGAAAGCATGGTGAGTATGGTAAGAAACACAAGCTAATCTATAACTCAAGAAACTCAGCACTTAAATTAATAAACAGTAAGTGAATTTAAATACTTGTCTGTCTTGATTAAACTTGATTAACATAAATTCAGGTGTAAATATAACACAATGCTTAACACAAACCAAACCCAGGATAAGGATACCCAGGATATGTGAAAGCAATGCTAGAAATAATGGCTAAAAAAACAAATGACAAGTATAGAAAGAAACACAAAGTGTAATAGTGACAAATAGTGTGGTCTCACCCACTTTGTCACAGAGGGGACTCTTGATGTCACCTCACTGTATGGGGCTGGGAGAGCTTGCAGGAGAACCAGGATGATTGTACTGAACGCGGAGCTGAAGTCCACGAACAGGATCCTGGTGTAGGTTCCTGAAGAGTCCAGGTGCTGGAGGATGTAGTGGAAGGCCATGATGACTGCGGACCTGTTGGCTGTGTAAGAGAACTGCAGGGGTTCCAGGAGTGGGTCTGTGATGGATTTGAGGTAGGACAACACAAGGTGCTCAAAGGACTTCATTACCACAGAGGTCAGGGCGACAAGTCTGTAGTTGTGAAGTTCTTTGGTCATTGGTTTTTTGGGGATGGGGATGATGGTGGAGGATTTGAAGCAGGCTGGCACATGGCATGTTTTCAGTGAGGTGTTTAAGATGTCTGTGAACGCTGGAGACAGCAGGGGCCAGATGCATAAAACTCTGTGTAGATTCCTGACTTAAACTATGTGTACACAAAAAGCCAGAAATACGCATATGCATTCTTTTTGTCAGATTTATAAAGTCGTGCATATGCATGGTTCTGTTTCATAAATCTCAGTCATTGGGGAACTGGGCGCACGTGCACGAACCTCATTTCCATTCCCACAGTTAACCATAAATGGATGAAGAAACACCCTGAACCAGTCGTTTTCATATCAATTTGCCACTTGCCCACCAGTCTGTACAGCTGTCAGTGAAACAATTGGGAAAGAAGAAGTGCTGTTTCACAGATTGTGTTGAACCGGCGAGGTTCTCCAACAGCCAGAATAGCTGTCATTAAATGTGACCATTACACGCGGCTGTGAGGCTCTTTATACCGTCCATATCGTTAATTCATCACATGGACCTGTAAACCATCGTCGGCAGTGATCTCAGAAATGTAATCAATGCGTTTATAGCGCTCATATCTAAAGCAACTTTACAAGGTGTGATACAACTAAGGATAAAATAAAAAGAATATTAAGAGCAAAATAAAATGTTGACTCCTGTGTAAATTAAAAGAATGATAAAATCAAACACAAAAGTAATTACTCAGTGTTAACTTAAAATGCACCTTTGATTGGCATTTTACAAATACCTGTGTAAACGCCAAAAAAACCAAACAAACAAAAAAAAATCACACGATCAGTGCAGCTGGTTGTCAACCTAAACAAACAATGTTTTACTAAAAGATTCCGTCTCTCAACTTATATTTCAATACTTCAGGGTGGAGGGAGAGAGTCTGGTCCGGCTGCTTTGCGGGTATTCTGTCTCTTGAACAGCCTGTTAATGAGGGAGGGGGCTCCGAGGTGGCTAGTTGAGCTGCGACCTGGTCCCCCACTGAGGTGGAGGAGCTGGAGATGATGGCTGGAGTCAAGGGGGATGTGTCAGGACTGTCCTTCCGTCTCTCAAATCAATAAAACTCATTCAGATTGTTAGCCAGGCGTGCAACGTTAATGGAGTGTGGGGCTTTAAGCTTGAAATTAGTGATCTGTCTGAGTCCTCTCCAGACAGAAGCAAAGTCATTGCTGAGAAGTGTTGTTGGAGTTTCTCAGAGTACCGTCCTTTAGCCTCTTTCACCACCTTGCTAAACCTGTATTACTCCTTTTTCAACTTATCCCTGTCCCCACTGCTCAATGCCTCTTTCTTTTCCAACCTTAGCCGTCTGAGCTCAGCTGTGAACCAGGGTTTGTCGTTGTTGTAACTCACCCTGGTGCATGATGGTAAACAGATGTCCTCACAGAAGTTGATGTAGAAAGTCACAGCCTCTGTGAACTCATCTAGACTGGTTGGGTTGACAAGCTTTGTTAACATCTCTAAAACTTACTTTAAATCTAGTCAACTTCCCAAAAATACTGCACATGGTAACTGATTAAAGATATTGGACACAACCTCTGGAATATTCTTTTTTAATAATGTTGCAGCTATAAAAAGAACATGATGTCTTGGAGTTAAATATTTTAACTGAATATAAGCATTATACGTCTGGTGATATTTTGTCTGTCACCAAATCCCATTAAAAGACCAAAATCAACAGCAAATTGACAACTAACAAGTATTTCCTGTGTAGCCAAAACCTTGGCTTTTGATTATTCCTCTGAGCCATAGGGCTCCATTGTTCTTCAGAAACTATGAATGAACCACACTGTTGCACTGGGAGACATTTTCCTTCATCATCATCATATTGCTATAAATCATAGTTCCCAGATGTTTTAGGAAGTTATTAAACCTTTAAAAAAGAAAAAGGCATATATTAATGACCTGTGATAGGTAAAAATTACCAAATAGACTGAGGTTGGTTGAAGTCAAGCGTCTCTTTAATTCAAACCGAACATATGTTGTAGGCACGGAGAGTCCGCAGAGTCTCCGTGGAGAATTCTGACAAGACAAAGGAAAGTCACTAGTAGTATAGTATATATTGATGGCCTTGATACCCTTGGGAGGCACCTTTAGTTGTTTACAGATTCCTTCTAACAGACCTAGACAAAGCTTTACAGAGCTCTCCCTTCCACATGATGACCATGATGTCCATATGACTATCATAGTGTTCCCCTCAAGGCCCTGCCGCCAAATATATACATACACATGGATTTTTCTATCATATAGGAACCAATGGGCTTGTGGCTGAGAGCCACAGACAGACTGGGGTAGTCAGAAAGTATTGAAAGACGGACTAACACGTTGGTTTTGGTCTTGCCATGGGATTTGTTACTAATATGATACTAAAAATCACAGCCCTAGAGATTAAAGCAATAAAGAAACTATAAAGAGATAAAAGACAGTCAATTAATAGACTGCTATTCAGAATTATGTGCTGACAAAACAACTTAGAAGAAAATACAACTATGTCTGCAAGATAATCTACTTTTTGGCGTTCAAATAATGTTTTGAACTCAAAGGATGCCAATGTGCTATAACAAGAAGCACACCTACATTATCAGCCAAAGGACATTTGTTTAGATAATAGAAATCCAAAAATATGATATTATTGTGACAGCCATGAAATCTGGCCAAGTTTCACGAAATCTCACTCTTGGAATCTCATTATAAGTTTTTGTTTTATCCTTTTATGTTTTCCTCTCGCAGAAATAATGAATGCTCTTGGTGTCATCGCTGGTATCCAAGTGTGCCAGTGGGTTACCTGAAATCCATGTGCATTGATGGTAGTGGGAGTTTGGCAAAGTTCAGTGTGAGGTTGTACAAGTTCTCAAGCAACCAGTAAAAAGCTTGGCCGTGGGGTGGATTCAGGCAAAAAATGGTATCTACTCAAACAGCACCTTGGCTGTCTTCATTTTTTATGATTTTTATTGAGGCAGAAGGAAAGAAAAAAACGTGTGTCAGATATATATATTTATATATACACAAGATTTTCAAGCACACAGTGGGGAAAAATGGTGCTGCAGAGGCCACTGGGGAAGAGTAGGGGAAGACGATTGATGCAAAGTATGGGGGCTTTAGGTACAAACTATCTCTGGGTTCAGTGAGTCTCAGTGAGAGCCAGTGCACGGCTTGACTCCCTGACCAGGTCTACTCCCAAGTCCCCCACACACATAATGGCGATTACAGGGTCCTTAAGGGACCACAAGGTGAAAGCAGCAACACTCCTGGCTCATCAGAAAATGGGAGGGAGGCATCAATGAAACAGGACCTTGTGGTTATTTAGGTTCACAAGCTGTTAGTGTGATGGCTTTTTAATCGTTGCTAATGGAGTTCCCGCTAACATAAGCACCCAGTGGGAATTTGGAGAGTGAGTCTGGCCTTCTCCATCCCCCTCCTCTCTCAATATCACTATCATTTCATGATATCTTGCCTCATGTCCTTAATTTTTTTCTTGTTTTTTTTGCCTTTCCCCTCCTTGGGCAGTAATTATGTACTGGAAAAGGAGTGGCTGTTATTTTTAATGTTACTCCAGGTCTCTCACCTTTTAGAGAAGCAAACACAAACACAATATTCCACTCAGCAGCAGCCAGACTCACCCCAGGGCAATGTATTAGCCGCTGAAGTAGCTATTTAGAGTGAGAGTAAATGAGTCAAGGGAATGACTGCTGAGCTGAACATTTTGAGTTTGCAAGAACCAAGGACACCCCCGTCACATGCCTCTTACTCATGCTTTTTTTATTAAATAAAAAGACAGACAGGAGGAGATTTTTTTTCAACATAATCTGTTTCCCCCTAAATCTACCTCTTCATCCTCTGCCACTCATTTCTACCTCAGTAAAGTGAAGGGCACCCTGCTGTGTCTCTCCTGCCCACCCAACCATCTCTCTTTGTTTCTCTTGCTCTCTTCCTCTGAGCCTATTTCTCCACCTTTCCACCTGCTGGTGCTGACTGTAGGTAGAAGCTAATATGAGATTTGAATGCCCTGCGTTGTTAGCAACCCCCCCTCCCTCCCACACCCAAACCTCCCCTGCTGTGCTCCAAGTTGAGCCGTCAGACAGTCCAGGTGGGGAACAGGGAAGACACACTGTCAGGAAAACTTTTAATGCATCAAAGAAAAATGTCTGTTCTTGAACTGAGGAATGAAAAAGTGAGGGGAAAGCAGGTGAACACATGCACTTCTGCCACAAGAAGGCACAAAGTTGGAATTTTTTTGTGGAGAATGTTTGCTTCACAACCTCACCTGGAGTTTTACTGAAGAAGTCTTTGACTTCTAGTTCAAATGTGTGTCACCCTGAATTTTAGAATACAGTGGAAATGTACTGCTGCTTTTTGACAGTGTTCAGGAAAAGAAAGAAGCAGAATTCTTTCTATTACTCTGAAAGTAAATGGAAAAAACATGAACTCAGACCTCAGATGTTTGTGGGGGACCTGGCCTAGATTCCAGGTATAGAAAATGTTTTTAAAAGTGATGATATTTATTATAAAGCATAGCCTATCTGAGATTAAGATTAAAGGATGGAGTGTTGCTATCCTTTGTATTATAAACTAGGGTGAGGGTATATTTGGGAGCTCAGATTTGGATGTCACGAGGAGACCTGAACCCACAAATGATGAAATTAGCTAGATTACATAGTAATGAATCTACAGGACCATAAGACAACAGCCACCTCTATAATACGCTCAGTAGTTTACTCTATGTTGAATTGTGACTTATTTTTATTTCATAACTGACAGATTTAATGTCGTATGGTTGTAATTTTTATATCCATAAAATGTCACGCATTGCACTGTGGAATCATTAGCAAAAAGTGACTTTAATTACTTGAATTAACCTGTTTTTTGGTAACAAAAAGCAAAATGGTGTTAGCACACATTTAAGGGTGACTTTACTACAAATACTCTCCATCTAACCTCTACAGGGCAAACCTAGCCCCAGTGCACTGGTACTAACTCAGCTTACCTAAGCATCTTTCTTTCGTACGCCTCAGTGGTGCATCCTCAGGTGGCAGCATGAACGCTGCTGCATGTCAGACCACAACACCAAGTCTGGCCTTAAGCTAGTGCTTGTGGTTTCCCATGGGATTTATTTGTACTTTCCTCAAATCCACCATCATGCCTCCATTTGCCATTTTTGTCCACCTTGAACATGTGCCAGTCTGTGTGAACTCCTGGAGAATTGCTACAGCTCCATCAGTCAATACGCTATCTTTTTTTTTCCCTTTTTCCTTCAGCAGAGACTAAGCTGGCAGGAAAAGCAACGGAATGTTGTCAAGGTGGCGAAGCATATTATGCAGCCGTCAGGAATTGTTGAATAAACATGGTCTAGCATGTTGTTTCCTCTAGTACTCTAGTGGTGCTGTGGATGTGCTGGTGGAATTCAGGAAAAACTGTTTTTGAGGTTTGCTTAAGTGAAATCAGCTATAGTAAAAGGTACCATCAGGTTCTCTTAAGCCCAGTTCAGACCAAAGATTCACAATGAGACGAGTTGAAACTTGCAACTACTTGCAATGCGCCGGTCTGTAAAACCTGCCAGTTTACACCAATGCAACTAGATGTGATGGTGTATCATCTACATAGCAATGACTCTCTGTACTTCTCTTCTAACTGCTGGCTTTTCAGGCTTTTTTTGTAGCTGGAGATAATTAGTAGTTCTTAAAATATGAATGAGGATAGTGATAGTGAGTTACTTACTACAGTTGTATTTCTAGTATTGATGAAATGGTGAAAACATGAAAAAAAAGAGAGGGTTGAGGCTCTTTTTTCCTCCGTCCAAAACTCTGCCATTTCTATTAGCTGACAGTTTGCTGACTTGACCAGCTGACTTCCCTACAAGCTGATTGGCTGTTGAAACAAGTGACATGCCTTACATGAAAATAGCCACTGGCGACTTGTCACGGGCGACGCCGTCAGCCAGCTTCAGTCAAGCTGAGACGGGCCAGTTCACACCGATGCAACTTTTCCTTGCAGCATTCTAAAATGGTTTCGTCTCGTTGTGAATCTTTAGTCTGAACTGGGCTCATCCAGGTCCGGCCTCGCAATTTATAGTTGTTGTGTGTGGGGTTATACATAGTAATGAATACATTGGTACATTCTGTAGGCAGATACAAGGGCCTCAATTTTATTGATGAACTCTGGGGTGCGTTGTTTACTTTGTGAATTTCCATCTTATCATGGAGGACAGGTTTGCATGTCCCTGTGACTGTGGGACTGTGCTGTCAGGGGTAATATGAGGTCTTCCACTAGTGCATACTATGTCCAGCAGGGGATCCAGGAGAGTGGGGGGTTGCGTTGCTGCTGCTTGACAACATAAGCTAAAGTTGTCTGTCACACATTTTTAAGGCTGTATTCCTTTTTTTTAAATTTAAAGTAAAGATGTCAACAAACTTTTAAACATTTATTACACTGCTCTTTGAGCAGCTTTCTCTAGATGAAAGGTGTCTATCACTTTTAATAGGACTAGTAGGGCAAATAGTATAGGCTTGTTTTTACATTAGTTAAAATTTGTTTAAATAAAACTTGTACATTTGCATTATCCTAACTTGCATTTACATTTCACAGCAAGATGACATACTGTATGAATATAACAATGCAATCTAATAGAAAATAAAGCATTTTTAAAAAAAGCTACTGTCCTTTTTCTTTCAATTTTCGTCAGCATAGTCATCTTCCTCATCTTCCTCATCTACTTCCTCATCATCATAATCATCATCATCATCACCCATAGCCAGATCTTTTAGGGCTTGGTTGATCTGATACTCATTGCTTTGAACACTGTTTTTTTTGTAATTAACTTGGACTCCTTCCTCCTTGTGATCTGTCAGGTGAAATAAACATACATGGGCAATATGTCATTTTCAGGGAGCTACCGGGTGGCTGGGTCTGTAGCTATGAGGCCTGCTTTGGCTCAACCTGCAGAAACAATGCAGGGCTTCCACAGTGTGGGGTCACCACCTGCAAGGGTACACATATGGGCCCAGTGCATCCTCTGTGCATGTAACACAGCCCATTCAGTTGAAGGCCTTGGTCCAGGATTATTGAGCCATGAAAATTAGGGTGTGGCAGTCTTTTATTTCCTGTTGCACTGTCAGACAGAGCTCATTCTTATTGTGTAATGACCAGACATTGGTCAGATATAGGCAATGGTTTAGCATTTGGTTCAAGCTGAGTTAGCTTCACTTTTAGGCAAGCTCTCTTGCCCCTCTTCTGCACATTGGCGGTTTAAACTGTTTGAAGGCAAACATAGGGCTAGGCTACACTGCTGGAATCTGTTGAGAGGTCTGACAGGTACAATCAGGTATCTTGGGGAGTTCTTGATGGCGCATTGAAATATATCTTTTCATACCTGTGTGAGCTGAGGCTTATTTTGGTCTCACTAGTCACTGCTGCAGTTAAAGTCCTAAACACAGGATTTACAGCCAGAGTTTATATTTATGCTGCAGCAATATTACTTCTCGTGAGTACGTCATACCATCTTCTTGTTCTAGGGAAGCCATTTTCTATCCTTAAGATTGTAAATCTAGTGTTCAATTCAACTGAGGATACAAAATGGCAGCAATTACACCTTTTTCCCATGTCTTTCTTCTTTCAAATGGTCATTAATAAATGCCATCCCACCCCCAATTACCCCCAGCAGTACTTTTATATATTCACAGTATAATTCAAGGTATATGAGGTTATCTATATTAATAATCTGATCAAATGTCTCTTGGCAGCCATATTGAATATCCTCAAGGAATCTATTTGATATGTGCTCAGAGTCCATATCTGTTACATCATCTTGACTGCTGTAGCGAGATATTAGAAATCCATACACTCAAAATATGATGTATGACTCGGCAGCTGTGGAATTGACTGGGGCTTTGGTGTGTTACAGCGCATTTTCTTTTCTGGGGAAGGAGAAAAGGAGAGGAAAAAAATCACAAGCTACAAAATCAAGAATAATTAGCATATTTAGTATAGCGGAAAAGGTCAGACCCATAAGGCAGCTTAAGAAAGAGGCTATTACTCTTGATGAGGACAAATAGCATGTACTCATGGCCGTTAAGTGGCTCAGATGGCTGTGATATGGCATGGCTGAAGGTAATTTGATCACATTTTCACCATGTGTCACTGATTGTAGGGTTATCTACTTTGTATAAAATAATTTGTCACTCATTATGATTGGGGCATCACTCTTATTGTAGGGAATAAATAAAGAAACATCTTAATCAGTCTTATGTCTGAAATTTGAGTTCTTTTCGATATATTGACCTCTGTCTTATACTTCCAAAGAACACAAACTGACAATTTCTTAGTGATAAATGAGGATTATTCATTATGGCTTATAATCTAAAGAGTACATAATGAGGAAATAAATCAAACAAAGAATAAAACTGATTTTAAATGGTTAGATAAAAGGGGTCTCTGCGTTGACGTTATTGATGGAAGTAAGTGATTTACAGCTATAAAAGAATTGAGGGATGCTAAGGAGGATTAACTTCTCTAAGAGATAATAATTTTCATTCAACAAAAACTCATAATCACAGAAAGCCGTGGGTCATGCCTATTTTGTTGAAGAGCTTCAGTGCAGAGATGAATCTTTTTTGGTTAATCATTAACCAAAAAAGAAAAAAAGAATTAATAAGATACAAAATGCATGTAAGTTTCTCAGTTTAAGTTTATTTAAACATTTCAGTGGTTATGTGAAACATTAATGCATGAATCACAAACAATACAGAATAATAAAACAAGGCTCTTGAAACAGCCACTCCTGTCCGTCTGTCCTTTTTCAGTAAATGGCGCTGCCAAATAAACAATGTCAAATGCAATGCAATTACTTCCATTTCTAGACTAACAAGGCAGATCATGCCAAAACCATTTTTTAAATAAAAATAAAGTGCTGTATGAAAGGAAAATAAAAAATTCTCTCCACAATAAACACAAATCTTACTAGTATGTGTTTAAGAAAATGAACATATCTGTGCAGTCAGGGGTGAGTTGTGAGTGCAGAAAAATACTCTTAAGCTTACGACAACACATTTAAGACCAAACCAAAACCATTTTTTAAATAAACATAAAGTGCTGTATAAAAGGAAAATAAAAAATACTACTGGTTTCCTACTGGTTTGTATTTAGCCTAAGAAAATGAACATACAGTATCTACGCGGTCAGGAGTGAGTTGTGAGCAGAGAAAAATACTCATAAGCTTACAACAACATATTTAAGACCTACTGGTTTTTAGGAAAATTAAGTCAGGGGTGAGTCATGTGTGCAGTCTGTTCATCATAAGACGAGCTGCAGAAAACACTCTTTGATGGCACGGATGTCCCTGGGATGCACAAATATTGCCTGGCCAACTTGACCAGCCTTGGGAATTGTTTTGTGTTTGCTTTTCACCAGTTAATGGGGTTTACATCCAGAGGAGCAGGGTTGTCACAGTGGGCTGGCTGCTGTCACCCTTTTTTCTCAGTAGGTGGGAGTTGATCAGACTGAAGGTGATTGGGTGCGTGTTGGCGATTGAAACCACTTTTTCAGCAGACATAATGGTATTGGCATACTTGAGTGCTCCCAAGTCTGCATCTGCATCCTCCATAAGCTGCCAGTATTCATCTTTTAGTTTCAAAACTCTGGCATCTTGGAGTTTGGTCACTGTGCAATTAGACAGCACAGCGGTAACTGCCCAGCGCTCGGGGCATTACGCTAATGTTTTTACCGAGGAGTACATGTGCTTCTAAATGACAAAAAATTAGGAGCACACAAAGAAATTTAGGAGCACAGAGAAAAATGTTCAAGCAACACAGTTTATTAACTCAGTAATGAGACGACTTCTCTGCAGTTTATCTTTCACACAAAGTCATTATGTCTCACTGTCTTTAGTCCATTGTCAGCTACCACCTGCTGCTGTTTCTGCTGTGCTCTGCTGTGTGTGGGTGTGCTTAGGTTTTGACTCAAACAGAGTCAAATTTAAATGCACTGAGGGCAGCCTGATGCAAGATCTATATTCTGAGAGAACACCATTTCTCCAAGGGGAGTATCAATGAGAGAACAGGAACTGAACTATTATTCACCTTTTTGTCTTGGACCACAGTCAAGAAGTTAATTCATTAATCAGGAACAATCCTCATTGTGTGTTTTAAACTAGAGCTGCAACAATTAGAGATTAGACTAATCAATTAGTCGATCAACAGTAACTCAGAACTACTACTTTGGCTCACCACTACCAGAGCGCCACTACCCTCCTCCTTCTTATGGAGGTCCTGAGCAGACTGGTTACGGTTAGGTGGACAGTAATTGTAGGTGACAATGAAGAAGAATGCAAGCAAAATAACCACCCATAAGCAGCTGTTGTCAGACTCTCTGTGTCCTCGCTGGAAACACAGACAGTCCGCCAGAGCTGTGACTCACATTAGAAGCACATTCATGGCCCTTTGTAAAAGTTTCTGTGTGGTACCTGTGTTGCAGCTGAGCTAACATTTGCGGCTCAGCACCAAGAGGTTGTCCAGATAGTATGTGTGTGTCTTGAGGGGGAGTGTCAGTACATAGCTGCAGGCCTGGTGTTTATCATGCCATCGTCTGCCCTGGAAAGCTCTGAATATAGTCAAGTCACATTTACTTATAGAGCACATTAATAAACACACAACATCACAACAACCACATTCATATAACAACACAAATCAACAAACATAGTTAAAGGCATAGAATAAGAACCATTTCAAGTGGATCCAAACACTAAACAATAAAACTTCGTTTTGAGCCTGGACTTCAAGGAATGGAGGGGGCAGATCTGATAGAGAGAGGGGTGCTGTTCCACGGTCTAAGGGCTGCAAGAGCAAAGGTGCAGTCCCCCCTGAGCTTAAGATTTGCTCACGGGACAGCCAGGAGCTCCAGGTTAGATGACTTGAGAGTACTGGAGGTGGAATAAGGGGTTAAAAGGTCAGAAATAGAGGGGGCCTGCCCACTTAGGATTTTAAAACAAACAATAGAACTTTGAAATCTATCCTGAACTACACTGGAAGCCAGTGCAGGTTGCAGGTTTCATGGGATAAACAATCTTTATGAGGGAGAGTAACAAGATGGGTTGAAAGCTCTCCAAGGTGGATAAACAGACCAGTCAGACAGCTAGGTCATAGGTGGGGGTGAAATGTTTTATCTGACTAACTTTGGAGATGAAAAAATTTAAAAGTCATTCACACTTAGCCAGGGGCACATCTAAGCTGGTACCGGGGGCGGGAAACAGATGAGAGTTGATGGTATTGAATAAGACCTTGGGATTATTGGAGTTGTTGGTGATGAGGTCAGAGAATTATTTTGCTCTTGCTGCCTTTACTGCATCCTGATGGTTGCGATGAGTGACCCTCAAAATTTCAAGAGAAATTTGAAGATCATCACACCTCGACTTCTGCTCTGCTTTTCTGCACTCCCTCTCAAGGGCTCTAGTGGTGTCATTAAGCCAAGGCGGGCTTTTAGGTTTAGGTTTTTTTTTTTTAATTTTACGGTGGCAATAGAGTCGAGAATAGAAAGGCAGGTGGACAAGCATCAATTATTTCCATATTGTGAGTTGGAAAACCAAATGTTAAAACTAGGTCGAGTGTGTGGCCTAGCTTCTGAGTAGAGCAAACAATGAGCTGCGTAAGGTTAATGTTTCAACCAGATGCATAAAATCAGTCACAAGGGGTTTAGAGGGACAGAAAACATGGATATTGAGATCACCAAGAATCAGGACTTTGTCAAAGTTGGGCATGGTATTTGAGAGAAAGTCAGCAAATTGTGGGATAAAGTCTTTATGTATTCTTGGTGGACAATAGACAAATGTGATTAAGAGGGGATTTGCCTGGCCTACTTTAATTAATTGCACCTTGAAACTGGAGAAATGATCAGAATTTAATAGGCGTCAGTTAAAATGTTTTTGAACACAACGGCAAGACCATCCAGACTCATCTGGAGGATCTAGGCGTGCTAAAACATGTACAGTCATCAAGACAGAGTTCAATAAGTGGAGCAAGCTCATCAACGTTAAGCCAAGTTTATGTCAGAAGGAAGATGTCCAAGCCATGGGTGATGAAAAAGTCATTTAGAATAAAAGTCTTATTTGATAGAGATCTTACATTGATCAGAGCCATTTTGGCTGAGGCAGGAGCCGATATACTTGGGAAAGCCAAGGGGAGAGAGCTAAGGGGGACATAGTTTACATAGTTTTACATAGTTATGTACTTTTCTGGGAGGTGGAATGTACTTTTTTGCTCCTGTAATTAATTCTAACAGGAGGGATGAGTCCAGTAGTGACAGGGATAGCAGAGGGTGTATTGAGACTACCATACAGGTAGGGGGAGCTAGAGGGGGCAGTAACTGTAGATGGGTGCATAGAGGAAGAACTGATGTCCAGTGAGGAGTGAGTGACCTGAACAAGGACACATGGTGGTAATTACAAACGGTCACGCATGTTTACTGACAGCATTTGGCTACCCCACCTGTTGGGATGAATCCCGTCTCTTTGGAGAAGTGAAGCAGGCCTACCAGCAGCTCTGTGTGCGAGGCAAAACTGAGGCCACAGTTAGTGTGCTAATATTGTACTTGGCGACATTTCTTTTCTGTGAAACTAATGTACTGTTAATAAACATTGTATATTATCTGACTATTAAATACTAGTTTTTGAACGATGAGCAACAGGGGGAAAAAGATTATGATAGGTTGTAATGTTTACTTGCACACTGTGCTCGTAAATTATTTTTCACACAACGCCGATTGATCAACGCCGGACACAAGTGCATAACTTGAAGCCTGACAAGATGGATTCTCGTGTGATCTCGTGATGTTGTGATCTTGTGAATCCAGCTGCCTCACACGGTAAACAGTGAATCTCTGTCCATGTTAATGTGGTGTTCTCTTGACTTGTTTTCAAAAGATTCAATGACCCGAGGGTCATTTAAATGTTTTCATGTCCACTTGTTAATTGTAGTTATCTTGTTAGCCATGGTCTCTCAGGAGGTCTGGCTGGCTTCCATTCTGTCACGCCCACTGGGAGAGGTAAAAAAGCCAGTCCAAAAGTCTGGAAAAACATTCACCTTCCTCTGAGGAATTAAGGAAAAATTGTGTTCAGAAAAATTCAAAAGTAAATAGGGCTGTCCTCCTACAGTCAACATACTTTCACAGTTAGAAGGAATTTCTCTCATGTCTAATCACCGTCATTGAAGTAAATTACCCAGATATGAACACACAGCTGAGGGCCATATACAGTATGTTATGGCTGTGGTACACCATGAAAAGGGTATATGCAGGTAATTTTGAGGTCACATTTAGAGTCCATACCTCAACCCACTCAACAGTGCCACTGGCTGTTACGTTTGATTTTTCTTTCAGCCCTAAATAGTATTATATATGACTGGCCCATTTGTAACCAGAAGGGTGTGGGTATAGTGTTTTCATTTTATTCCCCAGTTACAGTGTTTAAAAATTCACTATCAATGTGATTGAGAAAGAGACGATATGGAAAGATAATGATGAGATGTAGATTAAAAGAGAAAAGTATGAAAATGAAACATCATTTTCTGCCAAATCTCTGTATCCCTCAGTACGCCGCTCTCTCTATTAACATGGACTTCCTTGTTTTAATGCTCTTGGCAACTTTTGTATGTAGTCATAACACCAACTGAACCAACTACAACATTTGGCACACTCCGACAACAAGTACTAAACAAAGGGAAGGAGAAAGAGAGCTTTGGATGGCGGGTTAATATGAGGAAGTCTGATAAAGATAATATGGATATTGAAGTATCCATTTGTCCTGAGCCGTACATACTTGAATATCTTTATACTTCCATTATGGATTCAAATCTGCTGGGTTGGCGTTCTGTGTGCTGCTAGAATTACACATGTGGGAGAGTGCTCGGCTCTTACCTCTCTGATGATGATTGCACACCTGATATGTTTAAAATTGAACTCTGCAATCTCCCAACAGGGCAAAAAACACAACTAGCAGAAATGCTTCCAAATAGCTAAGTCAAACTTAGTCAAGCTGTATACAAGCGTGTTATTATTGGTATTATTGTATAGTGTTATTATACAATAATAGTGTTGTTTCCACCTGCTGGTGCTAGTGTTCTTATAGTGTTCTTTTATCTGTTTAAAACATGAACATCCCCATACGTGTGTGCCCACATCCTCCACGTCTGGGTGTGTATGCAGCTTGAGCAAAGTGCGTATGTGTCCCTAAGTGTAAAATAGTGTGTAACAGGATTACTTCACTGTTTTACTGCCTGTCCCAAGACAGACATTTGCGGAGGCCATCCAATAACTGCTGCATATGCCATTCTAATCTGTTTCCCCTGCTGTGCCAGGTGTGCGGGCAGCAGGCACTTCTGCAAGGACACCCAACTATGTGGAAACTCTGCAGCCAAGGCAAAGCTGGGGGACAATAGCAGCATAAATCTTCTTGTAATTATGTCGTAAACAGAGATTGAACAATAAAGCTTTGTTTTGATGTGTGTTGCAACAGAGTGGGAGGCCCAGTCACAGACAAATTGCTTCCTACTGGGGAATTGGTGGCCTTCTATACACTGTTCTTATTGCTGAATATGGAAGTTAGTGAATGCTAGTAATGTTGGTTGCCAAGTGACTGATTAGTCTAGGAGCCTTTGGCGGCTGTCCATGCTGACTAAACATCTGGTGCATAAGAGACTGTTTGTGTTTAGATCGCAACCCATGCTCTAAGAAAATGTCATAGATACTTGATACTAGTGTGCAGAAAAAAAGCGAAGTGAGACAAGCCAAATGCTCTCGTTGTCAATGTTTGAGTTTATGAATTATAATTATTTATATTTATATTTACTGAAGACCATCAAGTAGCACTTTGACACATGGAAGATTTATGCTTACTATTAGTTTTCTTGCATACTACTACTAGTACTTCTACTACTACTAATAATAATAATGATGTATTGTTGTTGTTATTTTTATGGCAATTCACACATTAAAATGCAATACACAGTACTTAACATTAAGCAAAAAATCTTAACATTTATAATAAAACAATAAAACAAGGTTGAAATTTGATAAAGTTAAATTAAATATTGTAGCTGCACAGTGCACACTTGAAGTAGGCTTACATTAAAATTAGTGGAACAAATCGATTTTTTTTTTTTGGATAGGTGAATAGCTCTACATTAATGCCTCCATCATGGCTTTCCTTTGATGGCTTCCTATGATATTTTTTGTAGAGCTTTATAGCTCTATAGTGCTTGAATATCTTGAAGCAGGAAGGTTTTTGGTCAATCTTTTGGCAGCCTCCTCTTATCTACATCATCAACAAAATACTGAAGTTCAAATACAGTTGTCAACAAACGATAGCACTTTAGAGGTGTTCCGCTGTAAAAATATCCTTGGAATATATATCTAAAATTGACTTTTTTTCCTACCTGATGCGAGCCTGCTTGCATTGCTAACTTACACATGCTGACACAAATGCACAATGCGTGGGGCACAGCTGGTAAAACAAATAAACCATCGGAAATGGATCAGGCTTTATATAGGTGATGCTATTCATCAAAAAATGTCTGAATTGCTCCCCAATACTTTGGACTTTTTTAGGCTGCAGTGTTTGCTTCTTTTTGGTCTCCTGTTTTCAGAGTTTAAACTTGATGCAAGTTGCGTGTACAGTAGTGTATATCAAAGCACAAGGCTCAGTGATTGTCGAAATTCATGTTCATTTCTCATTATTTAAAAAAGAATCCCACCAGAGATTTCTTTTTGCTTGTCACGTCCTCCTCTCCCTTCACAAACTCTGCCTTCACAATACTTTATCATTGGGGCAAATTCAACATTTGCTTGTGCAAATGAACCGCTTCCTTGAAAGTGAGAACATTTCACATAGGTCTGTTGAGAGTGCTCAGTAGTAATTTAATATTCACCTGAACAGCAGATATAACTACGCTCAGTATTTCCAGAGAATTCATCTTTTCATTCTGTCTGCTTTAGTCTGCAGTAGCAGTGAGGCATGAGGCCATCGTGTTTGAGCTTCCTTCCACACTGACCTGTTGTACCTGTTGTCATATCTCCCGTTGCACCGAGGGAGATAAAGGCGTAAAATGTGTTCTCCCCCAGCCTGCTGGATCCCCAGCTCTGAGATCACCACTTGTGTGCCTGTTTGTTTGAGGTTGTGAAACCATTTGGCTGATTATCTCTCCAAGATTGTGTCAGTTTATTTTGCTGTCATGCCTTCTGAAGTGACCAAAGTACTTCCAAGTGTTAACAGGAGAGAATGCTGGAACATTGAATTGTGTGCTGTTGTGCTCTTCAGGTTATCTGACACTTAAGTAAAAAATGGCCACACTCCTCTGTGAGATAATGCTTTTAGTTTGATCTGGTCACGGCTGGCATGCAGTGTTTCAAACACACAAATAGGCATTTGCAAATACACACAAACACAGAGTTTGTTTCTCTGGCATATAATGTAATGCTTACACAGTCCTTTGAATACCTGTGTCCTTCATGCTTCTACTAACTTCAGCTTCCACTTGTATTCAGATTGCAACAGTGGGAAGAGACAGCACCCTGTTGAAAGGTAGAGACAAAACCTTTGAAGTATAATCCACTAAAACCTTTAACCAGGCTGATTACAGGCCACTTTGAAACCTTGAATGTGTCAGTGCTATGTTTTCATTACGAATACCAATTTAATGTATTTCACTTTGCCTTACAGCCATTGGACCACAATTATAACAATAATTTATATCTATTACAGAGGTTGTACATCCATTTTGTAGGTGATACAGTCAAGTTTGTTTCTGCTATACATGGTCTTGGTTTTGCATTTTAATGTTGGTAAATGGACTGCATTTATATAGTGCTTTTATCCAAAGCACTTTACAACTGAACTCTCATTCACCCATTCAAACACTCACTTGCACACTGCCGGTGGAAAGCTACCATGCAGAGCACTGGCCTTACTATCAGGGGTAACAGGGATTTAGTGTCTTTCTCAAGGACACTTGAGAGGAGGAGCAGGGGATGAAATGGCCAACACTGCAGTTGGTGGATGACCCACTGTGGAATTCAACAGGACAGATACCCTCATTCAAACATTAGTTTGATGTACTGTATATAATAACTAATCTCCCTTAGTTCAATTTCCTGTTGCCTCAAAGACTTAAATAATTCCTTTTAAAACAAAAGTCATAGTGACTCAAGACAGTGTGCAACACAAAATAAACTGTCAGACCCAGCACTTAATTAACACTTACAAAAGTGAAGAAAAATCTGATTGCACTGTTCATCAACAGAAGCCAACATTTTAGCCATTTAGGTTACCTTATCCAAGTTTGATATCAGTTTATTCTGAACAAAATCAAAAGCAGTTGGAGTGCACTGAGACTGTATGTAGATGCAGCCTCTATGATTCAGCAAATCATAGAGTAGCACCAAACTGATCTCCTCTTGAGTTTGCATCTTGACTCTGCTGAAAAACAGTATTTTTATGGCGAAAATGCTGTAGATTGGTGTTTTTTACAGTCATGAAAGCCTGTATTTTATTCAATTTCCTCTCAAATGGATGGGTACCATGTACCACAGAGTCCTTTTTGATGGACATGCCTGGGAGGCATGATCCCCCCCCCACCCCCTCCCCCTCTTTTCTTTCTTTTCTGCTTGCTCTTGCCGTGCATTAGCTTGCCATATTTTCCAGCTTTCCTCTGAGACATCACTTTAAGCTCAGTCTCCTTGTCAAGTCTTCTGGGCTGCTGACTGAAAGCCTAATATTCGGTTTATCTCACATTACTCATTCTATTCTCAAGAAATTCTGCGTCTGTTCCACAATGCTCATATGACTTATTACATACATGTATGAGTACAGTATTGTTGGACATACTTTTGCAATGCACATTATATTCTTAATGCAAATAGGGACATAGTGCTTAGTGCTTGAACTTGTTTTTGCTGCATAGTGACATTGTCTCATTGGTACTGAAATAAACCCCTGTCCTTGTCCCATGTGTGCCTGTTTGTTCTCATGTACTACACAGGATGTCGTTGTATTTGTTAAGTGTCATTCATTATACATACAGAAGTTATACATGTAAATACACCTAAATATATTGTTTTTAAAGCTAAAGTTATTCACATTTGACTTTTGGTTAATTTTTTAGTGAATTGGAATAAATTCCTAGCAGTATGTGCACAGAATAAAAGACATTAGGACCTCAAGTGATGATAATTTTCATTATCAATTATCCTGCCGATTATTTTCTTGATTAATCATTAATCGTTTGGTTTATAAACCATCAGAAAACAGTGAAAAATGCCCATCATGATTTCCTAGAGCCCAAGGTGATGTCATCAAATGTTTTGTTTTGGCCGACCAACTGTCCAAAGTAAATGGTAAATGGACTGCATTTATAGTACGCTTTTGTGGTCTACGAACCATTCAAAGCACTTTACAACACAACCAACTTTCACCCATTCACATACGAATTCATACATAATTCATACACTGAGGCACAGGCTGCCATGCAAGGTGCCAACCTGCTCATCAGGAGAGATAGAGTGCTTTACAGTGTTTCTAATGCTCACTCACCCATTCATACAAACACTCACACTGATTGGGAGCAATTTCGGGTTCAGTATCTAGCCCAAGGACACTTCGACATGCGGACTGGAGGAGCCGGGGACAGAACCACTGACCTTCTCTACCTCCTGAGCCGAAGTCCAAAGAGAATCAATTTATTATAATGTAAGACAAAAAAGCAGCAAATTCTCACATATCGGAGATTGGAATCATTAAATGTTTGGTGTTTGCTTGAAAAAATAATCAGTTATCAAAATAGTTGTCAGTTAGTTTTCTGTTGATCCACTTATTAACTAATCACTGCAGCTCAAGAAGAATTTTTTTGTCTCTGAACAGTTAACTGTGGAAGTAACCAAACATATCAAACAAACTGCACTATATTTGAAGCCTTCATACAGTTTTTCCATTAAACATGTCTCACTCTACTGCACAGCTTATGGAAATGGTTTTGCAACCAGGTGTGGATTTAATCAGTTTTATTTTTATTGTTGCAAATACAAGGCTTTCAATATAAACTCAGTTTAATTTGCCATGCTAATTGTTGCAAATGGGCTTCAAGATTTCTCGGTCAAACAGCAAAGTGGAGCACAACAACAAAGGAGCACATTTATGTTTCAGGTATCATAAAGCATCACAAAGTACCAGTAAAAGAACAGTCAACTACTGCCTATTTCCTGGTGGCTGTGGAGACCGTCTTGTGTGTTATCATGAGTCCATCCCAGTTGACATCTTAGAGGAAAATGCATGACTGTAAATGTACTTTAATGGCTTGTGCCATGTCAAGTGGAAATGCGTGAAAACTCACTCAACCTTTTAAAACACCTTTAAACACTGATATTGAACAGTTCACTGAATAAAACAGTAACTGGAGATTGATGGAAAAAAATGCAGAAATGTTGTGATGTGGGTGTAATGTATTTATTAAAATTACGTATGTTCCATATTATTGAAAGCAAGCAAAGTTGAGTATGTACAAATGCGGTCATCTGAACCTGAGAACTGAGGCCACTCTTCACTTCCTGCCTGAGGTATAAAGACCATCTATAGATGTGGAAGAAACAAATTCCCAATTACTCTGTGGGGTAATAAGGTGATTCAGAGCCTCTCTCCCCTTTTTCGAGTTACTGGAGGGGAGCTAATGGGCTCTGTGCAAATTAGAGTTGGCATTTGGTTCTTCTCGGTGGACCTTAACGGTGAGGTGAGGGGGTCAAGAGGAGGGACAGCCATTATCATGACTCATATGAAGGCCACATCCATATCCATGTTCTTCACATCTTTGGCCTTGGGGGTGGGGAGAGAAATTAGTGAGCACAAAGGGGTCAAGGAGTTGCTGAAGGAAAGAAACGAAGAGTAACAACATGCAGAGAAAATGAGAGGGAGCATGAGACAGTGTTGGAAGGAAAATAGAGAGAGAAGGGCATGAACATAAGATGGAGCGTAGAGGAAAGACAGGGCGGCGTTGCTCTGTCCTTGCTATTAGTCACCCCGTCACAGCTCCCTGGCTTTATGGTGAGTTTCCTGTCATGGTGCTGATTTTTAATTATTGACATTAAAATGCACTGACCAGTGTGTCAGTGCTTCCTCCCCCACCCCCTTTATACCCTCCTCCTCTCACTCTCTATCTCTTTAACTCTCCGTGTTTGACTGACGTTGACTGTCATTTACATATAGTGTGGCGTGAAAGAAACGCCACCTTTACCTCACATCTCACCAGCAGCTGTGACGGCCAGCAGTTCCTTTCCATCGCAACGGTTTTGCTTGTAAAACCTTGCTCTCTATTCTGCCTATCTGTATAAGCACCAGCTTCTGTGTCTCATTGTCATATTTCATGGCCTTGTCATGTTTTGAAAAAAAAAAGCCTCTTGCCAAGACAGAAAGTGCAACGTTCCTATAGGAATGTTATGCTGACTCCCACGGGTGCAGCAGAGCTTTCAGATGTTATGAAGGGAAGGAGATGGGGACCAGTGCCTTTGAGGTTAAAGGAATGCAGATCTATGAAGCAGAAAGTGTGCGCTATTAAGGTAGTGTTAACGCTTGGCAGAGAAAAGTGGAAGCATATTGTGTATAAATATATTTTAATAGATACATCCTTAAAGTTGTTTAAAGTAGTGAGATGCTAGATCTGGTTTTCCTCTCTGTATACGCTGTAGTCATAATGATGAGCTCCTCCTTGTCTGAGTATTTATTTATTTATTCAGAAATGTCCTAGCAGTTGCAAAGATAGTATCTGGTAAATGTGACTCATAGGTCCAGAATTTTGGACCTGATTCAATTGAACTCTTGAAAACCTCCCCAAACCTGACATGCATAAATTCATTTTCAAAAAAGAGACTTGATCTGAAAGAGATTCAAGGACAGTCATTGTCTGTAATAGACCTGAAGATAATTCAGAATTCAAAATGTGATGGAGCCAAACAGAACCAAACAGAAAGAGAGCCTTAACACTTGTAGCAGTGTGATGCTCCACCAATTAATGGACAGCCGTGGTCAAAAAGAGCAGCGCTACTTTAAAGTTCACATTCTCTGTCTTACCTAAAAAAACACATTTTTCCCGCACCAGGTGAGCCGAGCGAGTTTGCTTGGATCCACTCAAGTTTTAGATTGGAAACAGACTCTACCCGGACCTTATGAAACCAAATGTAATTTGGACTTGACATTTCTTTGGTCAGGGCCCATATATGTCAAACTGCTAATCTAAAAAGACAAAGATAGAAATAAACATCCTTCACTTTTACTCCTACTTGCAAACTTAAGAATAAAAGTTTTGCATTTAAAAATGAGCTGTAGAGGTCTCTTAAGTTGAGAAAAAAACGAAAATGAACCTTTTTATATAAATACAATTATTTTCTGAATTGATTAATTAGTTTTAATTATTGCAGAATAACATACCACTGTGTAAACTGTAAGGATTATTTTAAACAAATGTACGCTATGGCAGATGTAGGGTTGGCTCATCCTCCTCTGAGCATACATGTGATCAATCATGTGAGAGCTGCTCTCAGAAGTTACTTTTACACTCCACTTTAAAGTATTAAGTCACATGACTCATGTGTCTTATCACTCGCACTCAGTGCAAAACTCTTTCACTCCAAAGTTGACTCTTCAGAGCCTTTTTGTCTATAATTATGAGAAGTTTGATAAATATAGGCCCATTTCTCAGTTACTTGGAACAAAGTGGACCTATGAAGACCTCTAGTGTGATGTCATCTTTTTTGCATATTTGTGATGACGTTTCCATAGGTGGTGCTCCATTCCTTTTTAATGGAAAATAGAGAAAACTAGAGAACCGTAGTAAACAGATTTGAACTAATTATGTGTTACTTTTAATAGACTCAAGCTTGATTATTTACCTTTTAAGGTGAATCCTTATTATTGCAACTGGAAATTCATCTGAAGCCAAAAAAATGTGTATGTATCTCTATGGAAATGTCATAGGTGTCAACATCAATATAAAGGAGACATTAATAAGGTGTAACATTTTAAAGTTTGTTTATGAAGAATGCTTTTAATGTTAGTGGCAGATACAAAACAAAGTTCATATGCTTGTAAGTATGAATAATTTTATGTGCTACACCAGCATGTCTGTTTTTAAAATGTGGCTTACTGGCTCACAGGTCTTTGTGAAACATGTTTGGTAGTTTGAGCAGAGAACAGCCTCACCTCAGCATTTTACCTTCCGCTCCTTTCTGCTCCACTTCCTCAGATCAATGAAATGATAGACTGCTGAGAGAGGACTGGGTTCCTCTGCTCTAGTAGAAGAAATGATTGTGTGTCTGTGCTTGAGTCGATTAATGTGTGTATGTGTAGCCTCTGCTTTCAAATTATGCATTGCTACGTGTGTGTGTGCAGGTGTGCGTGCCTGTGCATAATATGAATGTGCTAATGCAAGTTAGTGTGCCGTTGACTGTATGATTGCATATGTGTGTTATAGGCTTTAGTACAAGTGTATGTTTGCACAAGGTTTGATATTTCTGTGTGTGTGTGTGTAAATGTGAGAGAGTACTTAAGTGTTTGTGTATGCTAAATTGTTTTTCCTCACATACACAAACACACATCCAGGATAGCACAACTCTCAGAGTAATGAGATGGTAGACAGGTTAGCGAGTGGTTTGTAAAGGTCAGTTACTGGAGTTACTTGATGGATTGTTAGTCAACAAACAGAGAGAGTGTAGGAAATTATACCTACTGTTATTCAGTAATCACCTCGTAATAACCAGGGCCACCCCCCCCCCCTTTGTTTTTACCTGTTCCAGGAGGAGACACGGAAAACAATTTTGATCAATCTCAAGTCTGAAATGGTGTGTATTGATACAGGGATCCAATTCCCTGCTTTAAATTGAAGCCACAGACAACGACATACATATAAATGCATATCTGTTAACTAAACTGGTTAACAAGTGAATAAATGAGGCAGCAATCCAAATAGATAAATGGATAATCAACAAGAATGAATGTAACAGATTCAAATGGCAAATTAGAAGGGATGGATGAGTGATGGTGAAATGTGGGAATGATAATGTAAACTGTCGTAAAATTAACTGAGACTGAGGTTATTTGACTTACCAACTTCTCTAAGAATTTAACTGGAGAGTTCAACTCAAACGACACCAACTCTTTAATCACAGAGGCAGACGAAGAGCAGGAGATGTTTTGCTTATCTTACTTTGTCGCAGTGTTGTCCTCAGATAAACCCAGATGAACTCAGCAGGCTGTCTGCTGCGTCCGAGCGATGAATGAATCAGTGTTTAGCTGAGAAATCAGTTGCTCAGCTCAGGAATCCCAGTGGATGTTTTCTGCTCATGATCATTGTAGGAGCCTTAAGACACAGCGTTGTTGTAACGGTTTCTGCAGGTTATTCACTGAACCGTTTAACGGTTTGATGGAGGAGACAAAACCGATCCGATATGGTTGTCTCTGTGAACAGCAGCGTTAAAGATGTCTTGTTCTGTGTGAGAGTGGGTTGTTTACTTTGAAATCTCCTGACTGACTGATTGACTTTCTTACGAAAAATAACCTCGCCAGCCGAAACAAAACTGTTCTCCTTGGAGATGCAAAAGGGAAGAGAGCACGGATGGAGGGTGTCACGGTATTTTACCTCCAGCAAGGCCTTGGCATGTTTTAGGGTGGAGACGGATTTTCTCCCGCGCAAACTGAAAATCCTTTGTCTGAGAGAACATGTGATCCCCTCTGAGCTGATTCACTAACTGATTACTCGAGATTAAGTTTAAAGATCAAAGCTTCCGTGTTTCACTATAGTCATTCACATTTAAACATAAATTGCATAGTTCAATACATTATTCAAACATTCAGAGACAACACATGTCTATAATGTAATCAACTATCCCAATACCTGGACTGAACAACACTTAGGTAACACAGTAAAATTAAAAATGCAGTCTTTGCTAACTATATATTTTTTATTAACAAGGTCTTTTACTACTTCTATCAAGATATTCCGCAAACTAAAAGGTTAAACAGAAATCAGTTCAGTTTCATCAAATATACTATAGTTATTTTAACAAACCTACTTATAATCTTAACTAAATTCTATTTTATAACTACTAACGCTGATTCTTCTCTTATTAAAATTTTGAATGACTAATACCTAGTAAATATGAAGATTAGAACAGCACAACATGTTCCAAATTATATTCCTACTGGACCACTGGATATCATATAATCCCTTGTACACACATCACATTTCTACTACAAGACACATAAAATATAACAGCTATATTATTTAGCGCATAATATAGCCAGAACATAGTACACAGGAAGTCTCTTTTCAGTGTTTACAACTTCACTAAAGGTGATCACTGGAGGGCAATGTTGGTACATACAATTAATCATGGCAATCCATGATTAACTTTGCTAAATTTTATTGTAGAAATATCAAGAGTTGGATCATTTTGACTGACATTACTTTATGACCAATAATATATGGGATGCAATATGATTATATCCTTAATAAACATTGACTCAAACGTTGGCTTAAGACACACAGAATACTCAAGCAAAGCATTACTTAATTTATGACTGGCGCCTAGTAAATGACCTTATCTGAAGTCACACCACAGTGAGGAGGACAGGGGGAGGAAAACTGTATTGGGGTGTGTGTGTGTGTGTGTGTGTGTTAGCATGGAGTGAGAGGGGAGAGAAAGAGAATTTGAGATGGATAGGACAGATAATAAACCTGGTGATAGGATTGTCCTAACTCATCAAAATAAGCTGATGAGGTTAAATTGTGGCAACACAGTCTCCTCTTCTTTTTTTTTTTTCAAGGTAAAGTCTTTTAATCCAGTCTTTTGTCTGTGTCATAAATCCCACTCTCTGACACAATTGGGGGTCTTTGGAGGCAGAATGAGAGGAGGACTAGTCTTGTGAAGTGTCAGACTGATACTTTAACGTTGAGAAGGGACTTTCAGTTTACCTTTGAGGTAATTCCAAAACCAAAGCAGAATATACATCCATATTCTTAGGTTAAAGGTTATCATTGATTAAGCCCAGACTTTCCTTTGGGCTTTCAGAGACATTCAGTAGAAGAAAAGGGGGGCACTGGGTTTCCTACAAGAGCAGGGGGATGATGGATAGGGGGAGGGACAGAAAAAGACAGATGGTCTATTAGAGAACAGATAAAAGAGGAAAGATGGATAAATATAAAGTAATAGAAAGATGACACACACATGTGGAGAGAGATGGAGACATTGAGTGTGTAGACAATTTACTATGCAGCCAGCGTGTTAAAGCCATTTCAAGGACACACTCCTCCTCCTTGTTGTTCTCCCAATGGCTGAGATCTTTCTGGATCCACAGTTGAGGGGGGGGGTTCATGTCCTCCAAGACTGCTGCCCCACTCTGCTTCGCCTGTCCACTGTTGATGACTGCTGTTAGCTCCAACCTCCCACTCCAATCCATCACCAAACACACACAAGAAAGAGACATGCGCACACACACACACACACACACACACACACACACACACACACACATATAAAACTACTACTCTACCTCACCCAAAAAATGTTTCCCCAGTTCACCTGATTTCTCACGATGCTGCTGATTCTGCTGCAGTCTGAGCCAGAAAACGGAGACAGATTCTGCGAATTAGTTCCCCTCGCTCTTAATGATGATGATGATGGCCGTGGCTGAACATTCATCAAGAATAACTTCCTCTGCAGCTGTGCCCTGTAACACACACACGAGTCTAAGATGGCTAATGCATCCCTCAGAAAGGGTTTAAAGGCATCAAAAAAGGAAAAAGAGTTGTACTTGGACAATTGACCTTGAACCTAATGTACTGTATACTGTGCTTTTAAGATTCCTTTTTTCTTCCTGGGCAATGTCGGCTTTATTCCAGTAATGGAAAATAATTTTGGTGTTCTTTTGAATAATAATAATAATAATAAAAAAGACTTTTAAATGTTACTTTTCAATTGAGGTCCTTCCTTAAAAAACCTATTTTACAATCTTGTGAAAGTAGGTGGACATTAAGTTGTTTTCACACTTTAATAATTTTTTGCGCCAGTAATAGTTGCCTTTTAGTTCTGTTCTTTTTTTTTTTTTTTTTTTTTAATCAACTAAGAGCTGTAAACATTAAGTCATGGGGGCGGCTGTGGCTCAGAGGAGACCAGCAATCAGGAGATCAGCAGTTCAATCCCTGGCTCCTCCGGTCAGTGGGGAAGATACTGAACCCCAAATTACTCCTGATGGCTGTGCCATGGGTGTGTGAATGCATTTGATCCTTCTCCTGATGAGCAGGTTGGCACCTTACATGCTAGCCCCTGCCATCAGTGTATGAATGTGTGTCTGAATAGATGAATGTTGGCAGGCAGTGTAAAGCGCTTTGGGTGGTCGGGTGACTAGAAAAGCGCTATATAGATAGACAGGTAACTCAGTTCATCCCACATCATCAGCACTACATGGACCCATGTGGGGAAATCATATTTGGGAGACTGACAGTAAGCCATGCTGCACTGTACTGAACCTTATGTGAATATTTATCTCACAAAAAACCCCAAAAGATTATGAGCATCATTAGTTGAGACTGCAACTCGACCTCATATGTTTTTGTGGGTTAGCTTTGTTTTTCTCACTTTTTTAATGAGGAACTGCCAAAATATACGGGGTGGGACACAAGCATAATACACCACTGTTAAATCAGGAAATGAAAAATCTGAGTTTATCACTCTCCCCCCAACCAAAACTTTTTTCTAGTCTACTAGTAGTTAATAATACAAAATAGTACAAGCCAATAATCAACTAGTCGTGGAATGTTTATGATATTAATTTAATTAACTGCACTATATTACAGAGAAATTCAAAACTCCTTCAGAGTGAGACGACTGTCCTCCCTGCTGCAAACACACATAACGTTAGCTGTTAGCGAGCAGTTGCTGTCATGTCTCCCTGGGTCTCGGTGCTTGTTTTCAGCAGAAACTCTCCCGCTCTCTGACACCTTGCTCTTGGTGTCTCTCTCTCTCTCTCTCTCTCCCTTTCTCCTGCACTCAGCTCACTCGCACTCTCTCTTTGTTTCTCTTGTCTCTTTTAAAATGAGGTCCCCCACCGTGTACATTGAAAGAGATGTTGTCGGCTGTAATCATTCCTCATGTCCATACTGGTTGTGAATCCTTTACTAAGATCAACCAAAGCTAGTATGAGGCAGTCTGAGTAAGCCAAATAAAACTTTATTTTCCAAGTTTTCTAAAAAAAAAATAGAAGTTTTGCATCAGGTGGTGTGTAATGTAACGTACCAGGCCAAAAACTCATATCATCAAGATATGCCTCTTCAACTTCTGAGTCATAATCCCTCTCTATCAACCTCCTCAAATCATTCAAAATATGTACTCAACTTGAAAGAAAACCCTTCTCTCTCCTGAACTCTATCTTTTTGCTTTATGTTTTTTTTCACTTTTCACTAAGAAATAACTGTCTAGCCAGTATTGGCTGTTTGCAATGTTGTTGATCCTAGATAATTTATTCTCCTGCTCTGCTCATCGTAAGTTGCTCTGGATAAGAGTGACAGCTAAATGCCTAAAATGTAAACACCTTATGGTTTGGTTGAATGATTTCCAGCTTCTAGATGTGCCAGTTGGTATTGGAGATGGCAGATAATGATACAGATAAGTGCTTTTTAAGGCAGAGAGTGTCAGATTTATTACACTTAAAATGGTTTTATTTATTGGGTGATCATATTAAAATCCTTCCATTGAGAAATGAAGCTTTTTATTACCTTACATGTCTTACATAGGTATCATACATCTACAGAAATGATTAGCTGGATAATAACAACAATTTTAATTATTGATTAATCGTTTAAAGTCATTTACAAATAAAAAAAACACAACATTTGTAGGTTCTAGTGTCTCAAGTGTTGGGATTTGCGCCTTTATTTCTTCTCATTTATTAAAATCTCAGCTATACCAGGTACCATATGTTTGCCTTTTTTTTTAATGATTTTGACTCACCAGTGACATCCTCTTTATGCACATATACGGCATGTTCAGCCCATCTCAGTGACATTTTGTTCACTTTAGTTCTTGTCAATGTAATCTTCACTACATGACCACCTTTCCTCACCTTAGTATAATTGTGTCTGCTGTTGAGCCTACTGTATTTTGAAAATTAGAGGTTTCAGTGCAGCTCTCTACTTTCTAATTCATATACAGCAGGGTTACCATACTTCAGAGTAGAGGCTGTTGGAATTGGGAGCTACATGCTATTTTGTGTTTAACAGATTATAGTTAAGCTAAATGTGTTTCAGACAATGTTGAGTGTCCTTTAGTCTACAGTACCAAGTGTTGTTCCACTCTATTATTTTCACAAATAGAAGTGTGACAGGGGCATATTAAATATTTATTCTCTCATGTCCCTGTAGTGAAAAGTTAGCTAATTACATTTACATTTAAATTCATGATTTGCTGTGATTTCCCATGGTATAGCTAGACCCGTCATGCTCAGCACTGACTGCTTCAGTTATGTCTCTGGTGATTTCCCAGTCCTATTTCAAATTGTTTTCAATGCATTTGGAAGATGTAACATAACTTTAAAAAAATAAAATGAAGAAAATATTCATAATTGAACACAGGTTAAACTCTACTGCAGCCTTAGTCTTGAAATTGGACATAATGTGTTCTTGGTCTTGACTTGACCACCTTTTGACCCCATCAGACTTTCTGCTGTGAACTTGACAAAACTGATCTTGACTACAGCGCTGCCAGAGTCTATGCTGTGTCTCTGGGGACTACAGACTGTTTCATAGCGCTGCAGAAGCTGTTTTTTGTTGATGTCAGCATATAATTGGGTTTGTGCAACAATGTGTGTCAATTGGTGGAATGCGCACATGCACGCACAGGAACGCACACACTTTTGGCAGCTGCATTGTTTTTTTTTTTTTTCTGCATTGAGCAATCAAGCCTGTAAAAATAATAATCTGACATGTTCACATAAATTAATTCCTGTTTTGCTACCCTCTGTCACCTACTGATAAAACACAGTGGTGACTGAACCTGTAGAAAGCTCTTCAAAGGTTTTAACATTTGCTGCTCTAAATAGCAAACTTGTTTTTTTTTTTTCTTTTTCTCAGAAAAAAAACCTCTGGCCCACAGAAAGTGGTTCATTTAAGTCTGTGGAAGCAGCATACTTGTACTGTACTCCCACTACCAATTTTTCCCACTATCTGTCATTTAATTTTTTAAACAAGGTGCAAAAACGTAAACATACACCTGTCCATTTTACAGATATGAATCACATCTTAAACCTGCAGTGTGGAACTTTTACATATAAATGAATGTCCCTTAGATTAAGCCTATCACTGCCTGGTAAATCTCTCTGTATTTCATGGTATACTGGAGATTTTAATCTGGTGTCAGGTTTGACATTCCCATGCTGGCCGGATGAATGCATACTCCGCATGCTGACTTCTGCTGGCCGAGCCAGCTAATTTCCCATTAGCTCTCTGCTAACTTGAATGGGGATAAAATATTTTATTTGTACGACTTTTCTAGACTTTCCAAATGTTATTGGACCGAGTAGATCAAATTCTGATAGTTAAATGAATCATTTTGCAGGGGTTGTGTGACGCTCAAGACAATTTATCCACCGTTTTACAGCTGCAGCAATGGTGATGGAGTAGGCTACAGCAGAGCCTATGACGTAAGCACGTGTCAATAGTATATTTGTAATTACTCTCAGTGCCAGAAGGGGGAGACAAAAGTCCTGCATTTCAGCTTTAATCTAAAAACTGAGGTATTAATCTCAACCTTTTTGTTTGAAGAGGAGCAAGCTACTCAAGTAGAGCCTGTATAATGTGGTCTGATGTCTTCCATATGCAGTGGACAGAAGAAAAGACTTGGACTTCTCCACAACTTGCTTCCTTTTCTTCGCTCTTTTCATCTCTCTCCTCTTCTGTCCACATATGTCTGATTTCCTCCTCTCCTCTCTTTAATACTTTCCTCTATTTCATCCCTCTCACTTTGCCTTCAAACATGCTTCCAATGCTATGTTGTGTTCCTTCTTGTTGCGAAGAAGATGTTACTGCTTGTCTGTCCTTGCCTTCCCTGGCATTGCTTCATTTAAGTTTGCTCTGAAGACAGGAGAAAGATAAGAAATGATAATAGAACTTGATAATAGGCAAATCTGAATTTTGCTGAGTACAACCAAGGTGACATTCAGTCGCTTGTAGTAGGAATAGTGAGGCTAAAATGAAGTCATGCATTACTGGAGGCAATCATGCAGTGGAGGAATTTAAACTCAGGGTTTCCACTAGTGTAGTGCAAAACCCGGAGACCCGTGGGCCTAAGTGGACCCCCTGCTGGGCCTAAGCAGTGGGGATTTTTTTTAAAAAAAAAGGTATTTTAGGATGTTTTCTAAACTAAAATGTGTTATACAAGTGGTGCAGCTCCATTAAGGAATAGCTCAGTGTGTAGTGAGTGTGCGGTCGAGAGAGAGAGGGAGCGTGTGTGTGACGATGAGGCTGCAGCTACCGGAGCAACCCACCTACCATCTGCTCGCTAACAGCTATGTGTGTTTACGGCGGAGAGCAGGAGGGAGGACAGATGTCTCGCTCTGCTACTCTGTGCTGCAACTCTGCTACTTCTGCAGACTCATGGAGCAGACACTTTCAGTTTATAATTGTAGCATCCATCGTCCGATGTGGGCGCTTATATGCAAAAATGAATGGGTTTTATTTCTATTAAAAAAAAGGCGACGGTGGGGGCGGTGGGCAAGTAATGTAATTCGTGTATGCCCGAGCACCGTGTATCACCCGTTTTGCTCAGCTGAAATGAGCGAATAATGCAACAACAGCCATGTGGCAACGATGGCAGAGAGTTCACAACCCAACTCAGCTGCAGAGAGACTGATTTGGACTCCGAGCAATATAAAAAGCCCCATTTGGAAATACTTCAGATTTTGGTAACCAGTATGAATGTTACCTAACCTGTGCATAAATTAGGCTATCAAATAACATATCAATTACGAATCATTCATTTGATCTTGCTCCAAGAGACGGCACATTCTCAGTTCTTACTCTAGCACCAACCACAGCGCAGACAGAGAGAGAGACAGAGACAGAGAGAGGTCAAGGGTTTTAATTGAACTTTTACAGCATAGAACATTATTTTATGTGTTTAATTTATAATGTGTGGTATGTAGATCTTTTAAAAGACATGTTTATGTTGAAACAAATATACCTACACATGTAGTTATGTCTCTCATTGTATTGGTTTGCCTTCTTATGGACATAATGTGCAAAAACAGATATTCGAATTGTTCAAACCTATGTGTTGTTTTTTTTTTTAGAAGGAATAATTGAACATCATTTTTGGCCAATTTTGACAGCCCTAATATACAGTATGATAAACACTGTTAACGGGTACTTGAGTACTTTTCCTTTTGCTGCCAACACTTATGTACAGCGTACAGATGTATATTTTTCATTGTGTTATTGCTACTTTTTAGTTGAGTAAAAGAGTACTGAGTACTTCTTCCACCTCACATTTCTGGCACACATTGCCATGTGGGGACTTCCAGACTTGTAAGTGACCATGCTATAGCTCTGTATGTATATTCTATGAGAATTAATACCAATACAATCCCAGTTTGTAGTAGGTGTGCTACCACATCCCTTGTCTTCTTACAAACACACATGGAATGACAATAAGATGGGAACTGGTCATCTTGGATTGCCACATCTATATATAATTTAAGAAAGTAGGAGAAAATAAAGGTTTATGCATTTATAATACAACTTGAAACTGAATCACTTATATTCCTTTCTCTTTTGTCTCTACGCTGCTCCTTATCTGTGATCTCACAGTCTGTCCCACCCTACTATTTTTTTTTTATATCCTTGCACCACATAACCCAACATTATTTCCACTTTTACTCATACCTACATACTCTATCATCTCATGCCCCCCTCCCTTTTGTCCACTCTGTTTAATTTTGGTGATTAACATGATGGTGATGGTGCAGGTAGTTATGGTAATAATGACTGTGTTTTATGTTCACATGATATAAAGTCGATTGCTGATGAGAGCTGTAATAGATTGGAACAAGTAAAAACAAGAAACCATAAATTGTACATGAAGTGCATCACATGAAATTTTCAATTACTTTTGTGTAAAACGTGTTGCCTTGTGACCTTTTTAACCGATATTTCATTGGCATGTTGGAGTTCTCACATTGAGAAAACACTCTCACATGCTAATTGGTGTCAGTGGGATGCCCTCGTTAGCAGCTAGACCTAAATATGTACACTGTACTATGGTGAGAATCAGCACAGCTATAGATCATAGCCTGAAGGGTGGCTTTCAGTTACCTGTTATCTTCAGTGATCTGTATCATGTGCATTAATTTTAGATATATTTCACTGCATACAGCCTGGATGGTGGTATAAACTGAAAAATCAGTGAGTTATATTTTGTTTCAGAACAAGCTAAAATGGGCTTAATGTATCTGACTGAAACTGAACTTGATGTGGGCTGAGTGCATCCAGCCAAAATATTAGCTATAGAGTCCGCCATCCAAACAGTACACATTTTGAAATACTCTAACAAAATCATAATTTGTGGTCATCTGTCCAAAATATCTGCATCAATATAACATGTTAGAAGGGGGTTTATGAGACATCCACATACTGTAGACTCTACTACAGAGTAAAGCAACACAGTGCACAGTATTACAGAGTACATACTAGTTTTGCAAAAGCTGCAGCAATTTTCCATTTTTTGCCACTTGGGGTAGAAGAAAAAAGCTGACAAGCACACAAAGTGAACATATCACCTTATAAAGTTGTTATGGCTAAAAGGTTTTCAAACATTTGCTTATTTACCCATCCAGCAGACATGGAGTAACCTTAGCATCCATGGTTCAGGTACATACAAGAACCACTGATGGGATAAAAGCATAACAGTTAAATTACATCTTGTGTTTTGATGAAGTTCCTCACTGTGCCCCAGTTTAACAAATCAAGATAGTCCTCCAACCAATGACTTATTGTGAAGCAACAAGGTTTGCGCTCTTTGTAGTTCATCAAAATTATTCTTTGGGCTGAGACACATCCCAGCATGAAAAGAAAATTCTTAGCATATGAGTGGACTGCTTCAATTTCTTTGGCCCAGTAGACATACTACAGGAAAAACTGTAGTTTGATGTAGTCAAAAAGTTTTCACTTCTTGACACTCCCACAATAGGTGTAACAAAGAACCTCTGCTATCACGTCCAGAGTTTCTGGTCATCTAATGAATGCAAGTCCAATATTTCACTTTCCTTTTAGCTCTGTTTGAGTCTCCACCAACTGCTTAGAAAAATATCTGTCTCTTTAACTGCACAAAGTAGTAATGAGAGTGGTCAACATGCCCTAAAACAAAAACAATTAGCCGACAGGGCTGAAAAGCTTAACAGAGCTGCAGAGCTTGGTGGTAGTTCTTTGTGGGATTGTCACTGCAAGCAACCCGTTTCACATTACAGTACACTTAAATGTTGGATTCTTGTTAATATAAGACATCATAGATTAGTGAAGCTTTCAGTTTTGGGCGAGTTTCTTCTTTTGTTATAGTTGAACAGAGAATCCATGATTACCTCCCACATTTTTGGACTTTGGACACTTATCTGCCATCCCATCCTCTACACATTTACTTTCCACAGCAATATTTAAATCTTTATAACACTTCAACCTTTTAGATGTCTTTTCAAAAAATAGTTTTTGTGGTGAGGAATGATTTCTCTCCCACAGTTTATGCATAATATTTGCATTTTAAGACCACGCTCATCGCTTCACAAAATATTATGAGACAGACCAGGCTATCTAATCACAGTGAACCCACATGGGAGTAATTGCTCACACAGCCATAAACTTAACGGAGGTATGCCACAAAAGGATAAAATCATCACATTTTCTGTCATGTAAATGAAAACTGCAGGCCAGTAAATAGCAGCTTCAGTGGGAGGACAGAACAGTGTTCTGTAGTGCAAGAAACAAGCATAGAGAAGGGCACAGCTAACAGGCAGAACTAAGTTGTGGAGTACACCACCCACATGTTCCCATTCAAACAATATTATTTTTAAGCCATATGTGATACACATCTTGAAATCATATTTTCGTCGGCCTGTGACAATGTCAGCTATGTGGACCTTTACATATTTCTTTTTCTACACCGTTGCAAAGAGAGTCTGACAAGCCTTTTCCCACAGGGAGATGACTGACAGTGAAGTGATTCCTCTCTTAGCTCTGCTGCTCAACATCTCTCTTATGGCACGTATTCATTCTATTTTTACCTTTGTTTTTACATTTTTATTCTACCTTTCGTTTTGAGGTTTTTAAAGATAAGTCTGGTGAGACTGTTATAGATTATTCCTCTGTGCTTTACACCTCCATTGTTGTACAGAAAACTATCGAAAAAAAATATCACTGAGGCACACCTTTGCATCAGTTACATGCTCATTCATTTACATGAACCTGGTCTCTGTACTATATTTTGAATCAATCCCACATACACTATCCTGCTGCTGTAAATACTCACTTGAGCACCAAATGTGTATTAATCCACAACTGAAAATAGTCCCTAAGAAATGCACATACTCTGGTTTAAGTAACATTTGCCAAAGATGATGGTGCCCAGCTATTGTGTGAAACTATTAAGCCTATTGTAAAAATGACACTATATTTATATTTGTATATTTGTTACCCATTTTTAAAGGTTTAAGTCTTTAGACGGAAGCAATTGGCTTGGGTGTGGTACTACAGACAAGGCAGGAATTGACGCTTACAACAGCTGAACAAAAGCAACTTAATGATAACCTGTTGTGAACAGCAATAAATTATGTCTCTTTTGTGTGGACCCCAGGAACATGAGTGAACACTATGTGGAAGCTAATGGGGATCCAAATAAAGAGTAAAGACCAGAATGGGGAATTATTGGCAATATTCCAGCCAGTTACCTGATGTTTTAGTTGTGCATATGTTCATTTTTTCTGGCCTTGTGCTGTACTTTGAGGATATTTTTGATACGATTTGAAGTAAAAATTGAACGTGAAAATGATGAAAAGAGCATGTATCTATATCCTTAACTATTCTTAGATGTTACTATAAATATGATTCTGTTTTATCACAAGGCTTTCAAAGGGGTTAGTGTTAATCCAGATGGTATCTGATATGGATGCTATAATAACAGTAAATATCACCAGGGCTCAGATTTGTCAAGTGATATGCCTTTTGTTAACGTAACCATAAAAATGTTAAAATTATCCTTAATCCCTTGTTAATGCCTCTTGATAGTCAAAATGATTTGCTTTTATGGAATGTTTTTGCCGCGTAACAAAGGAAAAAAGTGTTGCACACTCTGGCTCCATATTCTTATTTGCCGCATAACAAAACAAGCGTCAGACCGGCAGGACAAATTCTGTCTGTATAATCTTCTGATTCACACACCCACACAAATACACTTTAGTATCTGTCTCTCTGAGTTTGTTCTGGAGGCAGAGACACACACAAACATACACTTATGTACACACACACACATACACTCACACTCATCATGATTTTCTAACTGAGGCGGTCCTGCAGATACAGTACAGTATTCCCTATCTGTTGTTAAGGGTAAGCAGTTGTGTGCTGACCAAGCAGACCCCTGCAGCCTGCAGCCTACAGAGAGAAAGTGTTTAGTCCACTGACCTCCCATACATCACTGAGTGGCCAGTATCTGAGTAAGCACAGACAGGGTGTGTTTGTGTGTCTGAGTGCAAGTGTGCATGAGTGAGTGGGTGCAGATATTGGTATGGTCACTGTAAAGAGAATGCTGAGCAGGAAATACTGAGATTCTACATGTGTGAGCAGGAAAATGTATATCTGTAATTGTGTGTGTGCGTTTCAGGTTTACATGCCAGTATATGTGTGTATTCTTGTATTGCTTTCTAGGGCTGTAGTCTCCCGGTCGATTAGTTGGTCGATACGCTCTTGTCCGACTAAATTCTCATTGGTCGAATAATCTCCGTGTTACTTTCAGAAGAAGAAGTGCTACATCAGTAGCCTTCCAGGATTAATCCATTATTATGTATTATGTATTCAAAACACCCCCGTTGTTTTCACAACTTTGAACTCGCCCAACCTAATGGAGACTTCTAGGTCTAACTGTACTCAACGTTTACTGAATGTTTACTGAATCAGCATTTCTCCTGTAATAATATCAATGAACCCCCGCCAGGCCAAAAGATATTTTTTAATGCCAAAAATAACGCTAAATATCTGTAGCATAACTCCGTTTAGGAATAGGGCAGTACTTAGTATGTTTGTGTAGTGAGTGGGAAAGAGTGGCAGGAAAGTGACAGTGGATGTGAGCGGAGCAGAGGAAAAGGTTAGCAGTAAGTTCTCAGTCTGGCAATAAATGTATAGTACAGACTCCAGTGTAGCAGTTAATAAATGCTAAAAAGTCACGTCTGTTGTTTCCCCAAGTGCTGCAAAAGTGAATGGGGTTAGCTCAACAATAGGTTAGCCTAACCTGAAGAGGCAAAACGGAGAAATGTGAGTTCACTGTGCACTCTGTCCCGTTATATACACCCCTTCCTCCCCCCTGCGACTAATCGATTAGTTGAAGATTATGTACGATTTCAGTTGACCAAGATTTTCTTTAGTTGACTACAGCCCTATTGCTTTCATTGTGACACAGTGTGAGACTTTTGTAGTTTAGGCAGTTTGGGTCAGTCCTAATAGAACAAGTTCTTTCTTTTCTTTTCAAAACAGAAAATGCATTATACAGCCTACCATACTGTCCACATTGGATTATGGAGATACCCTGTATGCTCCCTTAAACCCCTGGATGCTCATTACACAAGACCGCTATCGCACTCACCACTGTGAGTTATATGAAAAGGTCTGATGGTCATCACTGACAACTAGAAGGCACCAGCATATCTGTGTCTTCATTTATAAGGCCTTGCTGCATAAGTTGCTGAGTGATTTAACATCCTCAGTTGAGCTCAGGGCTAATAACCATCACACCAGATCACAGAGCAAATTGGCAGCTCCTCATACAAACTCTGAATTGGAGAAGACTGGTTTCTGGTACATTTCAACCATAGTTGGTGTTTTTCATGGCAAGTTTAACACAAGTATCTGACACAGATTTATCTATTCAGTACAAACCTCACCTGATGGCAATCTCCAATCAGTGACATCAAGTCAAAAGATGCACCTGCGTTCATCATAAATAGTTACATAACAATCAAAGATATGAAAAACTGCATCAACATTCATTCTCAAACACATTTTTAACAACAAGACGTGACAGTCATTCCTCTAAGAGTATGTGCACAAAATGTTTGAATGTTTCATTAACCCAATTTAAATAAAACAACTTCAGTATGGGCTATAAGGAATTAATCACTGGGTCTATATTCATTTTATCATTACAAGAAATACAATATTTAGTCAGGGGCACTCAGTTAACAATTGAAAAAATGTGACATGAGACATACTGTATAACACAGACAACATTCCAAAGATAACTTTATCAATATAGGGAACTTTTCACAAACCAATGGCAGTTTAGGACAGTGGATTAATATGTGACTTAATTTGTTACAATATCAATAAAGAATTGGGAGAAATTTATCTTTGAACTTGTTATCCTTGTTATATGTTAATGTAAGATGATTTAATTATATCACTGTACTGAAGTATCAAACATCTTAGTATTTTTTCAAAAAAACCTTACCTTTATCCTCTTTTTTTCTTCTGACAGGTTGGATTACATTTATCATGGCTCCATAATGAAATAAGCTGATTTCAGAGGACTCAGCAGCATCATTGTGACAGTCGAGTTGGGATCTCTGTAAATTTGTTATCTTGAGAAAATTATTATTTAAGGTATCACAACAAGAAAATAGTTTTGATATATTGAAATATTATTATGGTTTGAAGAACTATTTTAAAAGTATGATGCCTGCAAAATCATAATTTGTTGTATTGAAATAAAATTGTGGGCTTAAAGGAAGCTTTGTTTGTGTCCTTTCAAATATATGAAATATACATCAAATATATTCACATAAAAGTGTGATGGAAAGATGTACTTGCTGTGGGATCATTTCCTGTGAACAAAGAGAAGTACCTGAAAGGAGATGAGAGGATCTCGACATTGCCACCTTTGCATCATCTTCACTGAGACTGTCTCAGATGTGTCCATACAGGACTCCAGACTGCGACCAAAAGTCGTGAGTGTGCGAGTTAAAATTTGACGTGGTCGCATGAGGATCATTAGGCTATTTTGGTGTCATTAGGCTGTTTTGCAAATATCAAGTCTCCAGTCAAGGTCAATGTACAGGGTTTTGCCTGCCTGTGTAACTCAAAGGCAGGCTTCCTTTGTATGACTGGCTGTTGAAAATTCCAGCATGTGATGTTGACGGAACGAAAAAAGCGGGACACAACTGCGAGGGCAGTACAGCACCCCGACAATCTACAGGGCAAATGCTGGAGTTATCTTATGAATAATCTTCAAAAAAGGCAGCAGTTGCAAGCATGTTTTGATTTAATGACTAAATAATTACCTTTGCGAGATGAACATGACGTATATTGTGACTACATTCTACGCCGCCACTCAGAGACTAACATTAGCGGAGTGGAGCAGCGATCAGCAGTTACAAACGAGACCGGTTGACCAACAAACACTGCAGCACTTCAGGTTTAAACTTAAACCAACTCTGAGGTGAAGAAAATAACTCGGTGCTCAGTGTGTTTCACGTCAGAAACCTAACGGTGCGGCATAGAGGCTGCTCTCCACTCACAGACTGAGAAAGTTGGTAGCACCAGTGTTACCAGTAGAAAAGTTAGTCTGGAGCCCTGCTATGTGAAAGTTTGTTAGAGAGAAAAAGTTGAGCTGGGTGAGACAGAAATGTTGAAAATCCAGTGCTGATTAAAAAAAAATCTTCTCAGGGTTTAAATTAATGATCAATAACTGATTTGCTTTGGGATGGAGATTGTGTGTTTTAAACATGAGGGACTCTGAAGGGACCATGAGGCAATGTACTGCAACTGCTGAATGGTGCGTGTGTGACTTATATGTGTTTCTGTTAAAGTGTAGAAACACCCTCCACTTCCTTCTGAACTGACTTTACACACCAGCTAGACAAATTGCGTGCGTTTTGGGTATGTAGAATTCTGGCTTTTATTTGAAGTGCTTTAGTTTATGTTTTGCTCATCAACTAAGTGTTCACTTTCGGGTGTCGATCTTGGTTTGTGAGGCAAAACAGAGGATGGGGGCTCTGATCACTGATAACCTTAATCTCTGCAGCGCAGCACGTACGGTTTGTATCTGTACACAAAATCCTCAATCTTACAGCAAGATCTGGGTGTATTTTGAACGTGATGGTGTGTCTGCCCTCAGGTCAGAATATGGTAAAAATTGCTTTACAGCAACACAATCTTATAAATTCTCAAGAACATTATAACTATTAAACTAAGGGGTGTGAACATCACACTTACAATTAAAAAGTTATGTGTTACTGTTTCATCTTAACCCACCCAGGAAGCATCATATAGATTTTAAAAGTGGTAAAAATTGCATCGGTATCGGATCTGTACGCGGTATTGGCAGATAGCCCAATTGCATCAGGATTGGTATCTGCTAGAAAAGAAGCTGGATCTGTGGATTCTTAGTAAATACCAGAGTTGGGCTTTCAGTGGACTATGTAAGGATGAAGGGAAAGAATGATTTTCTGTTTAACTTAAAGGGATATAGATAAAGATTTTTGCTTTCTCATAGCTCAAAATAACTATCTCACGCCTGTCAAACCTCTCTCTGCAGGGGGTTGATAGTGTTTTTGATCAATCACTGAGCAAACATTTCGCCAAAGGATGGAACAGCTGGAGGTCTGTACCAAACACGACTATGCTTTTCTAAATCCAGCCACTTTTTCAGAGGGCGCTAGAGGTCATACTGTATGTTATGTAAGGCTCCTTTGATTCTCAGATTATGTTTGATGAAAACAACTGAGGATGGGGTCAGAAATGGCGCACATCCACAAATTGATGTTTTAGTTACACAGAAAGTCATTACTGAGACAGTGACTGAGAAGGGACAACACATGCCAGTACCAGTCTAATATGGATTTTCTTTCACCCTAAATGTTGTTTTAGATCCTCCTCCTTCGCTTTTGCTCACTTTTTCCATCCATCCATTCTCCCTTTTTTTCTCTCTCTCTCATGCCTCCATCTTTGCCTCTACTCTATCCAGACTGCTGTATCTCAGGATGACTTAGTCCTTACGAATGTTATGGAGGCAAGAAAAGGGCTGCAGCGCTGCAGGGTGTTAGCAGAAGATTGCCCAATACATCATAAACCCCATCATAGGTTTGACCCATTAAATAGGCTGTTATTAGGTTTTCTAGGCTATGTGTTTGCAGGGGACACACCATCTTTGTTTGATCTATCATTTTTATCTATTGCATCTGCTGACTGGGTGAGTGTTTTCAAAACTAGCTGGTTTAAATCAAACTTGACCCAAAGCAGAGGGAGATGCTGCATCAGAGCTCCTCATATCGCATTCATATACTTTTTGTGTCAAAGAACTTCTGAGAATGAAGGGCTTGTAAAACAAAACCCTAGAATCTGTCAAGGGTCTGTTTACTTCTGCCTGTGGATGTTTCCTGGATGTAAAGGAGAGAAGAGATGGAACAGCTCTTAGCCAGTCGGCTCTATAATTACGATGTGTGGCGGTGCTGTAAGCAGCAGTAACGCTGTGCTACAAAGCTCCACACTGTCATTTGTGTGTGTCTGACAGATGACACAACTCACACCATATGCTACCTGTCACCTGCAGTGGTAGCAGCTGCAGCTGGAGGTACTTTTGCAGCTTGTCATTTGTGTGTATATGTATGTGTGTGTGCACCAGCAAAGTGTCTTTCGTGTGTGTGTGTGTGACAGCATGCACATGCAGGTGTTTGCATGTGTGTACTAAATCTTTTCTTGCATATATACATTTGTGTGCACTTGTCAGTATTTGTTCATGCAAGAATAAGTTGAGACAGTTAGTTGAATAATTGATTAGTCAATTGACAGATCATTTTTCAGTAATAGTTGTGAGGTCATTTATCAAGCAAAAATGCCAAACATTGCTTCTGAAATGTGAGTATTCGCTGTTTTCCTCTGTTTTTATATCATTCTAAATTGAATGTCTTTGGTCTAAAACCATTTTTCACTGGGATTTAATGTACTTGTGCACCAAAAGCTTGTGCTTCCTGCTGCAGGAAGACTCTTAATGCCCTAAATTTTTAGTAACCAAGTTTGTCTTGTGACATGGACAGCAGAGAAAATCTTTAGTCATAGAAAGTAGGGAGAAAAATGGGAAAAAACACAAACAAGGTCTTGAGTATGCACCAGAGTTCTTCCAATTAAGTAGAAAAAAGAAACTGAAACTATGGAGGGGTTGCGTTGCAGATGTATACTTTTAAAATCCCATATTCACCCAAATTTTTGTTTTTTCAATTAAAAAAAACAATTACTGAAAAAATAATTCATAATAATAAATAATTTGTATATATGTGGTGTCACAGCACTGGTAGTACTGGAGAAATCAGTTGTTGCGTCTAAGGAAATGTATTCCCACTAAGGCTTCGGCTATACCAGCTACCAGACCACAACATATACTAAATGATTTGGTTGCTAAATGATTTGGTTGAAGCTAGCTAACCCAGTTAGCTAGCTTCACTCATCTCCCAAGACTGGGCAGTAGTAGCTTCGCAGCACTAAGCTTGGCATTGGTTTCAGTTTATTTAGGTTTACATATAAACCCAGAGAGAAACAAAATCAAACTACTTCAGGGGGTAGGATATTATTAATTTTCCATTAGTCTCAACAAAAGAACAGAGACCATAAATAGCTATCTGCAAACTGCTATCGTGCCAACCTTCTTGTACACATTTCCTTCCTTCTCTTTCTCTCATCCCTCATGTGTCTTGTCTCTGACAAGCTCATATTAGGTAAGACCCGCCTTCTTCTTCTCAGCAAATAATCAACAGGACAAATGACAACCTATGATTGTGACAATGGCAAAACTCTTAAATCTTTCATCCAACATATTAACAGACTAAACCTTCTAACCTCCAAAGCAGAAAAGAGAGAAAAACTGGATTTTTCCTAAACAGTTGGGGTTGAGGAGAGTGGAGGTATGTGTCAATAGTTTAAGCACATGTGATAAAAAGTAAGACTATAGTGGCTGCGTTTGTCATTGCACATCTGAGCTTGAATGTGTGTAACGAAATTATGAAGCGGGAGAACGACTCCACTCCCAGAACTGCAGAGCGAAACATCATGGTAGATTGTCTACGGATCCTTGCTTCCCGGCCTCGGCCCTGTTTCTCTGTCCCTCTCCCTGTCTCCCCATCTTCCTCTGTGCTGCCCAGAGATGCCTGAAGAGCCTCGAGTCGTCCCAAATGGAAAGCAATGACAGTCGCCTCGGAGGAGAACTTAGTGCCCATGCAAAACGGGAGAAATGGAGCATCGAGTCAAGAGGGGGAGAACAAATTTTGAGAGATGAATGTGCCATGAAAGGAAGGTGGAGGGGAGGGAGTGTGTTCTTCAAGATAATGTGATGTGAGAAGAGTAAAACCTTTTTTCTTAGTCTTTTGGTGGTTTATAGTGTCTGAAGCTGTCAAAGATAAAGAAACCTATATCAGAATCCCCGCTTCTGTAATCTCCTCAATTCTGCAGTGGAAGTTGTTGTCATCACCATCGTAGCATGCTTATTTATCATCCTTTTGTGTAGAGTAAGGTATACTGTTGAGTCAGACAAGGTGGTAGCTATACTGTTTGCTCAGAACTTGAACCAAATCCTGTTTTAAGTTATGAATTAGCCCTTTCCCTTCCCCAAGATATATGCAAGCATAAAAACATGTGCATGCACACACTGCAACAAAGATGTAGATTTTTACAGGCGAATGTGTTTGATTTGACCAACAAAACATGGACCAACGTAAACTGCCCCAGTCATATACATACAATGAAACATACATTTACATATACGTATATAACGGAGGAACAACACAAGACACAAAGTTACACAAAGTTGCAGGATTTTTAACCATTAATATTTTCAATTATGCTTCAGTTTTGTGAAGCAGCTTTTTCCACATCTTATCAAGAACCCAGTCAGCAGCAACCAATGTGTTTGATATCACTTCAAACAGTTTTCTGGCAGCATTTACATTTTGTTTTGTCGTGTTCATGTATTGATTTAAGTCATACTGACATGACTTAAATTTTTAGTTTGTTGTGCTACATACTGCTTTGACTTTCTTGAGTTTGTTCTACATGGTAAATTTCTTAAAGAACTTCAGTGAAAAGTCAAGATATTGTGATATGTAGCACAATAAGCTAGTGAAGCTCTATAAACGGAACTGTGTTGCACAGTGGCGTCTGCCTTCCACCGAACGCCTTCCAACTCCATTGAGAGGAAAATAAATATTGTTAAATTAATCAGTCTCATAACCAGGAATTGTAATTCTTTACGATACAGGGACCTCTGTCTTCTGCCTCAAAGAACCCACACAGACAACGTCTTGCTGATAATTGAGGACATTTATTTATAGCTAAATGAATACCAATAACTGATTAAATGAAGTATTAATAAGGAGTGCATAATGAAGAAAATAATCAAACAAATGGACAAAAGATTTTAAAAAGATTAGATAAATCTTAACTCAGTGGGCAAAAGTGAGGTATGTGACTCAGTTGTCAGAAAATGGTGGGACATTGGAGAAAATAATGAACTTCTCTAAGATGGAACAATTTCTAGTTGACATCAAGTCTTATCACAGAAAAGCTGTGGATTTTGTCTACTTGTTGAAGCGTCATGAAGGTATGAGTCTGTTTCAGCTGAGTCCGAAGTTGCAGCAGTGTCGAGACCCTGGTGCAGCTTACCAGTGAGGTGCAGGCCTGTTAGCCTGCAGGGTCACGCTGTGAAGGTGCCGCCGGGGCCGGCTATGCTCCCAGGCGACTCCAGATGCAGTTAGTTGCCAAGCAAACAAGGGCCCGACAGTGTGGCCTACCAGCCGTTCCTGTGGTTTAACTCCAGGCCAATGTGTCGCTGTCCTGGTCCTCTGAGGCAGTCAGATGTGGGCCAGCAATACGGCTTCTGTTGAGTCCTTGTAATTTTGTGGCTGAAGTCAAGTAGAACTTGCTGGCTACACTGACTTCTTTACTAAACTATTGCAGTTCTGTTATCTGGACGACAAAACTTAAAAAAGAAAATACTATAAGAACACTTAGTGGTACAAAGATATAAAAAGACAAAAAGAAAACAGTTCTTCAGTTTGATACTGAGTTTAGAAACTTGTGTGTACTTTAAGTGAGGAAACCAAAGAAGAAAAAGAAGTCTAGAAAAACAAAGATAGAATAAAAAGAGTTTCCTGAGCTCAGTTGAAGACCAGCATGCCAAAAAAGTCAGTCAGGCCCTTTTTTATCAACTAGCCTAAACAGGCAGAGTTTTGGGCGTGGAGAAAGCGTTTTGTGCCACAACATGTAATGCATATTAATTCCTTAGTTCCACACCATGTTTTCCCTTGAGAAGAAAGATGTCGGCTTTTCCTCTGTACCTAAAATGGTGGCTCATAATTTCTTTGGGAATTAATTCAATGGTTTGATGTGCAAAAAAGGCACATACTTCAATGCTTCACTATGGTCAAACAGTGGTTCTTATTTCAATCGTTCGACATGATATTCCTGACTAATCAACTGTTAAGATGATTTACAAGTATATGCACAGAGGTTAAATGCAATTTAATCAATAAGAATTAAAGGAAAAATTGCAGTCTTACACACGTGATATACTAACATGTAGTATTAATTATCATCAGACATGGGTTTTACATTCCCTGTGTTCTGTTTGATCCGACTGCACCGGCAGGGGGTCCAGGCTGTGTGCTGCATCTGTGTGTTGGTGTGTGTGTGTGTGTGTCTGTTTGACTGAGAGAGAAAAGGGGAAGCAAGAGAAGAAGGGGGTGTGTATTCAGTCTTTCAGTCTCCAGCTAAAAGAAGTCATTTTAGTGTATTTACATCCTGTTGTTAATTCTTTATCTTGTAAGACCATCTGCCTCTCCGGAGTTTTGACAGCTCAGGGTTTGGTCTGGTCAGCGCCATTCTGTCACCCTGACTGTGAGACTGTCTGGAAAAACACCCACCTTGTCTCTTTGTAGAATTAAAGAAATGATTTGTCATGTGCAATTGAAAAACAAAACAAGGCCTCCCTATACATTAGTCTGTGGAGCTGTTTCTAAACAAACTAGCGTGCCCAAACTCTTTGTGACGAAGGAACATGTCACCCAATGCAACGGTGTAGCTCATTGACATGTTTTTTTATAGTTGGTGGACAACAAAGGAGGTCAATGGCACAGAAGAATAAAATATATATCAGGCTTTGGATACACACACAATACTTAGTAAGTAAGTTAATTAGTGAGTAGGATGAGTTAATTGTTGGTTTGGCTCTGCACATGAGATTTGTTGACAGTAAACATAAACATGTACACATAAAAATCCTTTATTGTGTATCTTCCTCTCTTGAATAGAGCAAAATCTTTCTTGTGTGGATAAAACAAAATATTATTTAGATGTTTATCTCAATAAATGTGTAAGTCATTAGCATGTCCTCTGCTAATTTTAGACACATTCAACCTTGTTTTTGTTGAATTGGGATGATTAAGGTTAAGTTGAATACGCTAAACACTAGAGCTGAAACTAACAATTATTTTCATTATTGATTAATCTGTCAGATTTTTCTTGATTAATTAATTAGTCATTTGATCTATAAAATGTCCAAAAATGGTTAATCACTGTTTCCCAAAGCCCAAGGTGACGTCCTCAAAAGTCTTCTTTTGTCCTGACCAACATTTCACAACCCAAAGATATTCAGTTTGCTATCGTAGAAGACTAAGAGAAGTTGAAGTCAAAGAATTTGCCAATTTTTCTTAAACAATTACTCAATTACTCAATTACTTTTCAGTTGATTGATCACAAATACTGGAAATCACTACTCAGGTTCAGATATATAAAACATTTCTCAGTTGAGGGTTTGAACACAGGCTTTCTGAGAGGGATTGGGCTGTTTTGGGCAGCAAGTATGTTGATAAGGCTTTGACTCTAGCATTAAACAGAGAAGTGCTACAGAGATTTTAGATCTTATTAGGCAACAAGATTTATATTTTAGAAAGTTTAAGAAGTCAAAATTGACTGACTAACATAAATATATTCATTTTAGAAATCAAGCCAGATACAAGACGGAGAAATCAAAGTCCCGATTTTATGTGGATGCTATTGCTGAAAATTCACACCAGCCTGAAAAATTATGAGAATTACTTAATGAAATGGCTCCACAGGAAAGTCCAAAACAAAACCTGGTAATATTGGACTAGTCATTAAGGATAAGATGTGTTTTGACAAATGGAAATATGCTTGTTATTTTAATAATTTCTTTACAACCATTGCTGCTGGTTTGGTTGATAAATCACCTTGTGGTTCAGGAAGATATGACTTATCATTCACAAATTCTTTTTAAAAAGACACTAATGTTGATGTATTTGACATAAGTCCTGTTTCAGTGGAAAGAGTACTTGCTGTTACTTGTCTTTTAACATCTTGGGACCATGTTGCAAATAAGTGTTTCACTTAAACATGCTATCCTTTGAATCTGTCTTGCTGTTTGTCTGAGAGTTAACTTTTCTTGGCAACTATCTCTTTTGAAACTGATAGCAGAGCTGCGATTAAATTAGCTTTTGAAGTCATGGATTTAAGTGTTTTTGCCTCAAACATTACACAAATTGAGTTTACCACGCTTGAACTGAGCTGCCATTCTTAACTTCTAGTCCCAGCCCAATGAAGTTTCTAACTCCCTCTAAACTTCACCAGACCTTCTACATATATTTTCACCCTAAACTAGACTTAAATCTCCCTCATCTGTCTGTCTTTCCATCTTCGTCACAACTCACTGTCCATCTGTTGTAATTCTCCCTTCATCCTCTGGATCATGGGGTTGTGCAGCCTTATGTACCCTTCAAATAATTGGTGTCAGTGTCTCTTGATGTAATATGAATGGATGGCATTGTGTCTGGGGGATACAAAGCACCCTGAGAGCCTGTGACACTACACGCTGTAATAGAGAGAGAGAGAGGTGGGGCAGAGAGAAAAATCAAAGTACAAAGCCGTAGAGAGAGAGAGAGAAAGGAGGAAAGTATGAAAGACAATAAGAGGGCGAGTGTTCAAGATAGAGCGAGAAAGAAAGGCAGTGCAATAGTGGGAAGCATGTCTGAAAGAGATGGGATGGTTCAGTGAGAGAAGATGTGAGAACTCGGTGTGTGAGAGTGAGAGAAAGATGAAGGGAATTACCCTCCCCCCCCCTCCTTATTTTTCATCTTCCATCGCAGGCTTTAAAGTAGCCTCTTGATCCACTGGTCATCATCACTATAGAATAAAGTTTTTCAAGCTTTGTGCATGTTTGTGACAACTTAAACATGCTACTGACATGTTCATTCAGCCGACGTGTCGACAGCCAATAATGAAGCCAACGTAAACTGTACCTGCTTAACAGATGAAGAAGTAACATTCTGAACTACTGAAAATGTCGTATACACTAAAATATATATATAGTGTGTAGCAAAGGCTATGGATAAAATAACAGTCATTTTTTGAAGATCAATATAATAATTATATATTTTTAACAAAGTCACAGAGAGTGAAATTAACCCGGAAAATGAATTGAATTTTTTAAATTTTATTCTTTATGGGGGTCCATATGGACACCAAATTCTCTACTGAAACCTATGATATTACAGTGTTTCCCCTGTAATTGTACAGAACCCCCACCAGGCCAAAAAAAAAAAAGAAAATGTAATGCCAAATATCTATTCATTTGGAAATCATTCGCGTTTGGGGGCCTCTCTGTGCAGCACTGCTCTATGTGATTAGCGAGTGTGTGGTTGAGCGAGAGCGAGCGGCAGATAAGTGACGGTGAATGCGAGTGGAGCAGAGGAAAAGGATATTAGTAAGTTGTCAATCTGGCAGTAGATGTACTGTACAGGCTACAGTGTGCTGCAGTTTCTCAAGACAAAAAAAAGTCATGTCACGGCTGCTGAATCTCTCCTGACTTTTGCTCAGCGCATTGCAAATGTCATCACATGTCTCGTTTTGTCTGACCAACAGCCAAAAACCCAAAATATTCAGTTTACTATCATGTTAAGACAAAGAGAAGCAGCAATTTGTCACACTTTAGATGCTAGAACTATCAAATGTTTGTTATTTTTGTTTTAAAAATGATCAATTATCAAAATAGTTGCAGAAGTTCTGAAACTTATGTGGAAATAATTAAAGCGTGATGATGATCAATATGATTGATACGCAATTGAGAGGCAAATCTAAAAACACTGAAAATCTTAAACTGCACATAAGTACTGTTTGCTTCTCACTTTGTGGTGTTTAAATCAACATTATTGATGTTGTGTCATGTTTCAATAATGTCAGCTGCACAATCTTTTCTGTCTCATCCGTTCATCCTACAGACTCACTTGTCAGAACTTTCCCTGCGCTGAGCGTTTGTTTTTATCTCCCTGATAGCGGGTTAGTTGCTGCCGTGTTCACACACGGAAACACAGATTCAGCTTCAACAAAATAAGCAAACCCTGGATTTACATGAGAAAATGTTCCAGGCAGTGTACAGACCAGTGTAAATTCTGCATAAATGCCTTGATGATATACAGATTGATCCAGCCTCAGTTTCAGTATGGGACATACATGGATATTTTGGTTGTTTTTTGTATTTAAAATGAAGAAATGTGCCTTTTTCTGTGCCATTACTTTATTATGGCCAATTATGTTTAGCAGCTCCCTTACACTTCATGCAGTCACAGCAAGACACTGATGCAGAATGAGGCATAATTAATGACACAGAATATAAAATAATGCATCCACACGCACTTTAAGACAAACTTTTAAAATAATTTTGATCAGAGATGATTTAAAGGATGAAAATTACACTGTGTTTCACTTTGGCCAGTTGGAGGAGCTGCAGCCCTCTCAGCATCATCCTCCCCTCTTTAATGTGCATGACAGTGTAAGGATTATGAAACAAGCGCTCTGCAAGGGTTCAGTGAATTCATGAGATCAATTTCTTTTTAAATTTTGAAATCTGTAGCAATGAGGAGAAGAAAGTTATAAGATAAAAGAAGATATAGGCTCTAATTTAAAGTGCACAGACACACACTAGCATCACAGGTCAACAGCACAGATAGAGTTCAAACCAAGTTAATTCTTCTCTGCTTTACAGTTGCTCACTGAAATATTTTTTCTCTCTTTGCGACAACTTTTGGAGCAGAAAAATAGATTTTAGAGAAGCAAACTACTATGTAGTGTTGTGACAAGACATATGACGTCTTAACAGTGAATATGCTCCAAGTTGTCTTGCAGCTAAAGGCTAAAAATAAAAGATGCTACACTCACTATTTGTTGTTTTTACTCTTTCTCAGAAATCTATCTGTGTTTTTCTCACCTCTTTCCCAGCTTTCATTGATTGAATAAAATAAATAAACAAATAAACCCTTCATATAATCATCTCCATCACCTTGAGAATACTTCCACTTGCAATGATAAAAAAAATTACCTATGGCAAATCAATACTTTCATTATGAAATGTTTATTCTCTGTCTCCAGGTGCCAAGGAGAAAAGTTTTACTTGCGAAGAGGGAAGGAGAGATGGAGGGATGAAGGGAATAGATCACGGGTTGTGCAGAGGAGTGAGGGAACTGGGGAGAGAGAAAGAAATACAGACAGAGAGGTCTCCCTGTGAACCGACTGCTTGTTTCTACTTCAAGTTTGTCTTGATCTTGGGTGTACTCGGTCAGGGCAGAAACATTTGATTACTGTGTTCTCACTCTGGAGTTTGTTTACAGCTCCTGACTTTACAGTTAGTTTTGAGTTGCAGCTGACAATTTAAGAATTCAGTGCATTTTCCAAGATACTGTAAGTGTAAAATATGTAAATATAATATATAAGTATAAAGTAGGTAATAAGAGTTAGTAATTGCTGGTCATTATACTGTCACAACTGCAACAAATATTAAATATATTAGTAGATGAATGAGTTGTAGACGTAAGACCTGAAGCTGAGTAATTGGTGTCATTTGGTGCCTGCAGGACACACTGAAGATGACATACAGACATAATAAGCCAGATACTTTCACTACTTCTTCTGACATTTCAGTGAAAGTGAACCCATGATGAAGCAGAAGGTTTTGTGGGCTTACATAGAAAAACAGTGGATATGGGTGTTTTGACTAATATCAGTCATTGCCAGTGTGTGTTACCGTCTGGACTTAAGTCGGAGTTAAGTGAGCACTTGAGACTTGATTTGGACTTGAAAGCAGAATAACTTAAATCTCAAATTTTGATCTGGTAAAGTTTTGATCCTGGATCAGTAAAAACAGGAAGGTGATAAGGATGTCTTGTATGGGCATACACCATGAATAGACAATGATTATTATTATTTTTAACCTTTATTTATTCAGGAAAGTTTCACTGAAAGTCAGGCTCTCTTTTGCAGGAGCGCCCTGATACACAAATTCACACATGGAAGCTGCCCATCACAACCAGTGTCTGACCTGTTGGCCACTGAGCAGCTCCACTGGAGCAGTTTGGATTAAAGGCCTTGCTCAAGGGCACCTCAGTGGTGTTAATGAGGGATGGGCAAACGCTGCTCTTTCACTTTACCCACCCACATTTATCCTGCCGGTCTGGGGATTAAATCAGTAGCCTTCTGCTCACAAACCCATTGGAGGAGTAGATGGAGTTTTAAGCATTTTTGTTTAGATAATTAACTTTTTTGTGGGAAAACCATATCAGACACAATTATTATTGCATGTATTTTTTATGTCTTAAAACATGCCTGAAGGGGATCTTTAAATTACAACTAAGTGATGGCATTTCAGAGGCGGGACAACAAAGCCAACACATTTTCATGTTCTGCACACCATGGAGCAAAGAGAAGACCAAACTAGCGATCTTGTGATGTTGCTAAAACAAGAATTAGATATCAAAAAATAAAACCAAGTTCTGTTAGTGGTTTTATTTTTCAATTTATTGGTGCAGAATATAGCGACGGCCTGAAAAAAAGGTGTTTAAAAGTGTTTAAAATCACTCCAACTGTTTCAAGCAGTGGTTTCATGTGATGTTGGATTGTCTCCAGACCTATATACTATACCTGTATTCATCTGACCTTTCAAAACTACCTGCTCGCAACATTTATCAAACTATGTGAGATAACTGGAAATGTTTTCTTGTAAATATTGTACTTGTAATGCATGCGAGATTGCATTTTTGTGACTGAGCATCTTATTTATGCTCTTAATACTATTTATTTAGATATAAACTTTTATTTGAGTCTGCAATCCTCTCATTCACAGCCTTGTTTCCTCAACTGGACCATGTTAGGCCTTTATGTGTGTGACATTTTGAATAACAGGATTTCAGTGAAAAGCTGGATTACTTTTCTTATTCCTAAACTGCCTTGTAGTTTTTCTTCCGTTGGCTGCAGCTCCTTCTTCCTTGTATTCAGAGAAACCCCCCCTGGACTGTGCGCTAAGGGAGAGAGCATTAACATTTATATAGAAACATGAGGCTGTTGTTTGACGGACGATAAATGGGTATTTTCCTAACTCTGTTTCAAATGGAACAATGGGGACAGGACTCGGCAAAACATTGTCCATTGGCACACAGTAACCCTTCCTAAGAGCTACATACATCAACACAATTGCCTTTATTAGTCTGCCTCTTAGAATTCATTGTTGGGTCGTTTATATGTATGGGTCGGCTTGAGGAGGGGTGGTGGTTGGGTGAGGATGTTTGGAAGAGTGTCGTGGTGGTGGTGGGGGGGGGGAGTATATGTCAAGCCTGTTTAAGAGGCTCAAAGTCGATGGCAGCTGCAATTTCAAAGTCACACAGATGATAAATACAATATGAGAGGAACGTGAGTGGGAACTAACACAAAATCCCAGAGCAGGGACAACGTAATAAATCATATGAATAAATCCGCCAGCTGACCACTAGGGAGCACTAATAATCCGAACCCGACATGCCCCCTTTCTCTCTCTATCTCTCTCTTGCTCTGTCTCTCTGTTTTTCTGTAGCCCTCCCTCTCTCTTTTTTTTTTTATCTCTGCATGCTCTCTCTCTCTCCCTGTCCTTCCCTCTCTGTTGCCATCTTTCCCTCATTCTCTCACTCCTTCCCTACTGTTTCTGTCTTTGTCCCCCTCCCTGGCTACACACACACACACATACACATACAGTGTATACTGTGCCCTGGCCCTGTAATGAATTAATCAGAGCCGGGGCAGCTGTGTATTTGAACAATGCCACCCTGAGAAGCTGGCTGGAGTTTTCAGCATCAGTGTATGCGTGTGTGCGTGTGTCAGCGGGGGAAAGCAACTAGCAGCAGCTGAAGTAATGATATTGACTTCAGGCTTGTGTGTGTGTGTGTATTTGTGTGTTGAGTTTGATTCAGCAGTAGTTAGGTTGTGTGTCTAGTTGCGTGCATGTGTGTGTGTGGGCAGATAATGTTGACCTGAAGGCCCTTATACAGGTAGAGGCATTTGGGAGAGTTAATGGTACATCATGACAAATTTACCACCTTGTTTTCCTTAAAAACAAAAACTGTATTTCTACTCACCAACCCCATCCACCGCTGCAGGCACACAGTTCAAAATCAAAACTTATTTGTCCTCCTCTACCCTCTTTTCCCTCTCCTGTCTTCGTCTTTACCCGTCTTCTTTCTTAAGCTGCATTCAGACTGAAAATAGCATTAAAACTGCAAGGGGCTGCGTTGGTGGGGGCTTGTTGTAAGTACCGAAGTACGACAATGAAAGACAATCCAGGAAGTCCATTTGAAGCTATAGACAAATGCTTTTAAACACAGATGCCACAACATCGCATAGTGGTTTGTAATACTCACAGACAGGATTTTACAACTCTGGAAAGTTATTACGGCGGCAGCTGTTTCATCTTTCTTTGGGACGATCGCGAGGTAAACAGTTGAATACAGCATTCACGTTGCAAAGTAATCTACCAGCAATTTGCGCTCGCATGTATGGCCAATATGATTGGCCAACGCGACGCTTTGCTGGATGACGTTGTGTTGTGTTGCATCAAAAGTTGAAACAGGTTCAGGTTTTTTGCTGGACGACCCTGTGTTGTTCTGCCAGAGTTCTCTGTGTTGACACCCCTGCTGCGTCAACATACTGGCTTCAGGCAAATGAATGAGAGGGCTGCGTTTTTCACACAGAGCTAATGTCTGTCTGATCTCTCCTTTCTTCTTGTAACTAGGTAAAACTGACAAAAATATATGTCCAGTGTTCATCAGTTGCAAAAATGATACTCAAAGCATTGCAGTATTTGTCCATGTTGTTTCTCCAAACATCAATTTCTCTACTCACTCCTCAGAATAGAAAAGGCACACTACTCTTAACAGGCCATCTGTTTTTTTTTCCTGTCTGTGTAATTATCACCCCTCTATCTTTAAACATGAGGCAAAATAATACTCTAAAAAAATAATTGTCACAAGTCTGATGTCATGTAGGGCATGAATTATTCAGTGGGTTAGAACTTGGCCCGGATTATATATCGCCTGATATTACTATTACTAATAATACTGATATATTGGTATTGGAATATATGTTGGCTGATGAGTAACATGAAATTGCTGTAGGTAAATACCAGATAAAGAAATTTGAGATGGAAAAAGTGTCTCCATTACAAAGTCTGTCCACCAGAGCATTAACAAGTTTTTTTATTTATTTATTTTTTTACTTTTTTTTATTGTTTTGTATTTTAAAACAAAATGGACCATACACACCTTCCCATTCCCTTGAATGAGAAAGTGTGTCCACACTTTTGGTTGGTACTGTAGATCAGTAGAAGATCTCCTTTTGGTTTGCTACAGCCAGTACATACACTAGTCACAGCAATGATGCATCATGACCAACACTTACTGTCCACATCAAATGTCTCTCCAAACCTTGTGGATGGGAGTTGCAAGAACACAGACATGTGTTACAAACACATGACTGTAAGTGAATGAATTACAAAAAACAATTATTAAACAAAGAAGATATTTAGTTGATCCTGATCCACTATAGCCAAAAATTATTGTGCTTCTTGGATAATGTGTGCAGTCTACCTTTATTTAATCAGACTATCAAGTCTATTTTTCAACTGTAAAATGTCCAACTCAGCACATATCTTGTTCACAATGTTGGCTGATATATTGTTTTCAAAATTTTTAACTCAAATATTAATATTGATATCAGCCAGAAAAACCCAGTATTGGCTGAGCTGTAGCTTAGATCCGCCAGCTTTTTTTTAGTTTTACTGCTTGTCACTTTACCAAACTTACAGACAGTTTAAATTGTAGATCAAGTTGATTAATCAAGTTTAGGTGCAATTATAGCACTACAATTGATAGGTAGATTTATTAACTTGATGCAATATTATTATGGTATAAAACCAAACTCAAGCTTCTAAACTGACATTCACTTATTGCCAATTTAATACTTGCACATCTCTAACATCAAGTAGAACGTGTCCAACTTTCACCTGGTAGCCAGTGTTTGGGGTTCATCTGTCAAACATGGCTGAAACAAAGACATCTGCACAGTGTGAGCTCATGGACTTGACTGATTATGTTTGTTCACACACACACTCTGTGGACAACTTCAGTGAAACTGCTGGCTGCTGTTTACTTTCCTGCTGCTCTGCTGTTTGCTTTTAAACATTGCACGTCGTCTAACTGGTGTTCAGCTGCGGAATATGACTACTGGGTATTTACGTGGTCAGAAGTAAATAAATGCCGCACACTAAAGCTATATATGGGTGGGCGGGATTTGAAAAATGACAGAAACATGATAAAATACTTTCTTTTTCCCCTTTTTTGTTGCCTCTGTTGTTAACAGAATAGGAAATGGCAATGATAAGAAAAAGGAAAGACTACTTGTAATGTGCAAGCAGGAAATAGATGTACGATGTGTATATGGAGCGCATGATTGTGGCTACCATGGTTGTTTCTCACTTTCCTCTTTCCTGTCCTGCTTTGACCCAAGCCTCCCAATCTGAGTGGTGTATCAGACTCCCGTATCTGATCTTCTCCCCTCTCTGGGGTTTCTTTGTCAATGGCTGTTCTTTCCCGCATTTTATTGAACTAAACTCCAGGCAAGTGAGGAGGATTCCACAGATAAGCTATCAGGCCTTGGCATCACACAGAGAAACCATCAAGCCATGAAATATGTGTCTGGCTGTGAGTCAGGGTGGTAGCGCTGCATGAGGAGTGGAGACTAGCACACAAACGCAAGACACTCAAAGCACAAGTATACTGTATGCACACAAATACACACATGTATGTACACTCTGGACACAGATACTGTCCAGTCATACTGCTTATTGAAACAGGGATACAGATACAGAAATACACACATTAGGGCTGTCACATTTTCAAAAAGTCATGTTCGAACTAATTCAAACTAACAGGTAATTCCTTCAAATTATAATCATATACCATAACGTATCTCAGATACAATTTGCTGTGACTGTCATAAGCATTTATGGCCAATGACGTCCATCAATTAGTGGTCAGAGGGAGTGTCTTACCGTTCAGTATAGTCTTTATATTTTCCCGTGTGGTGTCATACAACTGCACTATGTCTTGAGACTGCGCTGTGTCAGACGAGGTTTTAAGACGTGATGTTGTTCCGCTCAATGCCTCTGCTGCCTCTCTTGTGTGGCTAACTGGTGAGTCCTCAGATTTGTTGTTGTTAGAGTAAGGCAGCTGCTTTTAACAAAGTTGGCAATCAGCCTTATCTGTGTTGGTAATTTTGTCTACGGTGTAGCGGTAGCCCCCAAAATATTTCCACACACTACTTCACAGATGCTTTGATGTTGTGATTATCCAATCAGCACGGCTTTGCTCGCTACTGTCCTTCTCCATTTTTATTGTTTAGGTTAGTTTACTGATAGGTCAGAGAGCAGCCAATGGGTCAAGCCCTCTGCTGGATGACAAGGCAAACTACTTCAAACAGTCTGTTGTGCTTATAGACTGTAAATTTCTAATAAAAAGTGACAGCCCTAACACATCTCATACAACCAAATGCAGATTTTTTAAATTAATGTTTCATCTGGAAATACAGGCAGACACATCAATACATAAAGAATATGAATAGAGACCTGGAAATGTGCATGATATGTCCCCTTTAATGTAAGAGTTATAAATTGAGGATGAAAAAATGCAAATTAATATTTGGATTTATTAGCCAAAATCAGGAACAATTAAAAGCAACGGTAGTGACGTGGCTCCAAGGACTGCAAAGCTGGTCGGTCAGTCCCCCTCATTTTATGGTTGGAATTCAAATAAAATATACATTTTTGCACTTTTTGTACATACATACTTGTGTACTAAACATACAGCTATCATACTTGTGACACAAATATTTAAAATTGTTTCCATGTTCAGTTTTTAGGTGGATTCAGCAGTAGCATATTGATTCAGACAGTGCCAACTCAAGATTAGATGGATATCAAGAGACAAAGACCACTGTACCACACAAATGTTGGCATCGGTAGAGACATGAACTAATATAGAGGAGGGATGGACTGTTGGCACCTGTTGGTTTGTCTGCTGATGTAGTAAATATATAATTTAACATCATTAATGTAAAATTATGTATTTGTATTGTTTTTGTAATTACCTTGATAACCCTTTCTTGGCTCATTGCCAGGCTACAGGTTGGTCCACTAATCCTCCAGATGGCTACTCTGCCCGTTACAACCACACATAAGCATTAAGTCTCACACATAGGACCAGACACACAAACCGAAGAGCCACACTTTACACACATACATGAACACACTAAAAGAAAAACAAACAAAGCAAGGACTTTTATATCAAACCTCATTACTAATTTGGTAAGGGCAGAAATGTGTACAGATTATTCAAACTGTCAAATACTGAAAGCTGGCCTCAAATGCAGATTCATACTCGTCCTTACTTATAGAGTTTGTGATTTTAATTATAACTTTGCCAATTTTGGGATTGTGTTTTGTATTGGACAGTTATGTCTGCTTCTACTTAAACAACATTTAAAAACTGACAGGTTTGGCCTTTGTCAGATTAAATAAAGGATGAATGAGGATGTGAAATTGGGATTGTGTTTCGATACTGAGCCATGGTGCAGGGATGCTCTCTGGTAGCATTTTGGTGTTGTTGCTGGTGTTACAAGCCTTCAGTGCATGCAACTACCGGGGCTTATTCCTCCTTGTAGTCTTACTCTGATTTCTAATCCTAGCTGAGACCTTTGTGGACGTGAGAACTGACCGAAATGTCTTAATATTTGTAGGATTTAGATCATTGTCCCCATCTTGTGAACACCTTTGGTCCTGGTAAGTGTAGAAATACAACAACAAACACACATACTGCACACTCTCCCCCCCCCACATCTTCCCCTCTCTCCATCACCAGCTCCTACTGTTTTTTTCTGCTGCTCTTCTTCCCTTTGCAGGACATGTGTGAAAATGTTGAAAGCAGGCCTGCCAGGCCTTTAGGATTGAGAAAAACAAATAGCATAATTCAGGAGAAAGCCCCACTACTCCAGGCTGTTGGACCCCACCATGTTTTTTTTTTTTCTGTAATTTGGATACATTTGAAAGGGCAGCCACACAGAAGCGTGGCCACAAAAACGAGAAAGGGAGAGACAGACAGAAGATATGCAGGCAGGAAGATGGAGAGAGAGAGAGTAAGGAGGAAGGAGGAGGGAAAAAATAACACATTGGTATGATTGAATGAGGTTTAGCTTAGCTGTTGGACCAATAGCAGTTTCCTTTCTCTCTCTGTAATATATATTTCCCTTCAAGGCTCCTTATGATAAATGAAAGACTGCTGAAGAAGGTCTGTTGGTTATTTTTTTTTCTCTCTTTCAGAGTGAAGTGCAAGGCTTTATTCAGGTCAGCATAAAAGAATAAAATGAAAACATGAAGCTACAGGGTTTGGTGGTTGTAGAAGAAGAGACAGAAGCTGAAACGTCTTGATATAATTGTACTCTAGCGCTCAAAACATAAAAACTATAGTTGGACCCATTAGGTTTTGCTTATTACATGGATTATAGATGATTGAAGATATGATCACTACTGTTGATGCTCCTAATTTTAAGTTTTCATTTGCTCATTGGACAGTGGGGCCAAATTAATTTATAAATTGTATAAAGAATCCTGATGAGGCTGCTGTGGTAATCCACTATTAACTTCCTAAATATGTTTTACATTTACAAAACAAGTAGAATTTTCTATAATATAGTGTAAAACAGCCTAAGCTCTGCTCCCTCTGGCGTGTTTTCTGTGTGTTGGTATGTTCACAATGCTGTCAGTCAGCTCTGTATGCTTGCTACTGTGCTCAACGTTAGCCTCCCTGCTTCTTGAAGTTGAAAGTAGACTTATTGTCATTCAGCACCATACACATGAGAAGTGCACAGCAAAATGAAATTTTGTCTACACAGATAAACACAGAGTGATTTAGTTTAATGTATATATAATCAGATATAATGTCGCTGTGCACTGTAAGGGAAGTTAACGTAAGGGAAATGCTCACACTTCTGATGATAAAATATTTAATATCTTCTGTAGATAAACTTACACTGAACTGTTGATTATGTTGTGTTGGACTCATCAGATCAAGTCTATCCAGGGCTGCTGTGTACGCTAATTACACCTCCTGCTGTTTCTCACACTTTGAGAAGTTGATGTCAGAATTTTTTGTTAAGTTTAAATTAAAGTCCACATCAGTGTAATCCAACTGAGACTGTGGTGTCATTAATGGTCAGTCTCTTCTGCTGTTGCTGTGTCTTGTCCATTTGCATGCTTGTAGACATGGTGAAAGCTGTAACGGCCTGAGACCGTGGGTCAGTTTTTACTAGTCCTTCTGAACAAATCATTTCTATTTTTAGTTGGTCATTAGTCAGATTTACTTTTCATGCAGAACCATCTTCTCACTGATGTCAAATTATTTCATAATTTTTCCTTGTGCAGTTTATCGTGTTTTCCTGAACATCCTCTGTGACATTTTCGTGATACTCATGGAGTGATTTATAATGTTTCCAGCCATCATCTCTTGACTCAAAAAACAATTTTAAGAATCAATACCAGACTAAATGACTGATGATGGGCATTTTTTTGTAGATGCAGTGAACTGGCAGTGTGTGTGTGTGTGTGTGTGTGTGTGTGTGTGTGTGTGTGTGAATTGATGCCCCATCAACTGCTCTCGTCCCGACCTTATCCTATGTGCTGATTTGACATTTCCTTTTAAAAGGCCACAGATAGATCATGTGTTTGTAGACTGGGAGCAGAAAGACTCTGCTGTACAAAGAGGAATGAGCCTTGCCATATTGGGAGGCAAGATGCTGCATATTTGTTTGTGTTCCAGTTTTGGAGCAAGCTGATTTTATGTGGCAGTGCTAAATATTACTTGTGATATCACACAGCTAAGTACTGTAACAGTTCACAAAAAAGAATCTGTGGTATCAGTAAAAATAGATTACAGAGATATTCTAAGTAGTTACAATGGCATATTAACTTAACAAACAAGAAAAAAGAGATTTAAAAATTATGTGATTAAGTGCCTGTGCTCAGAAAATGTAAAATATTATGTTTATTCAAATAGAAATACATTAACTTTGCTCTGTAAGAGTAATTCTAGGATCACAAAGATTAAATTTCTATTACAGACTATAACAGTGGATTTTGTAAAGCAATGTGTAGTAATAATCATCAGTAAGTAATTGGATTTTAAAGATAACCTGCACCACTCTGGGAAACACTGATTTTCATGATACTAGAAGTGCTTTTCACGCACAGTTGGGAGGGTATATAAACTTATGAAGCCCACAGAGATTTCATTCAATTTTCTCAAATCTGACAGCTCTAATATCAGAGACTGCAATCTCTTCTATAATAAGCATCTGTGCCCCAAAAAACAAAACTGCACCACAGAGCTCCGTTCAAGATCAAAGCAAAGATTAACCACTGCAGCTTTGTTGATTTTTATTCCAGTAACCTCAAATCCTCCAGTCTGTGCGTAATTTTCATTTGGTTTTCAGATCACCCACCATCTACAGACTCACATCTGTGAGTGTGTATTGACCTTGGCTCCTCTGGAGTGTGTGTGTGTGTGTGTGTGTGTATGAGTGTGTGAGAGACAGTGGAGTGGAACTGGAATGAAACTGTAAATAAGTGGTGAAGCAGAGTGTAAAACAGCAGATATGAACCAAAGCACAATGAAGTGTTGCTGGTTTGGTCCCTTTTGAGAAAATCTGCTCCCTGATCCAACAGATAATCATGAACAGATAGCATGTAGCTAAGCTGAACTAGCACCTCACAGTTACAAAACAACATACCTGCAAACTGCATAACAAGTAAAAGTGAGTAGTAAGCTTGACTTTGGTTTAACTTAGAAAATTCTCCCCATTGAATGGTGTGAATAAAAGTGATCATCATAGTTTTTAAGTCTACTTTTATACACTTTTATATAGGGTAGAGCTGCATTGATTGGTCATTTAATCGATTTGTTGATTGACAGAAAATTAATCGCCAACTATTTTGATGATTGATTCGCTGTTTCGAGTCATTTTTGCCCCAAAAAATCAAAATTTTGTCTGATTCCAGCTTCTCCAATGTGAATATATTCTGGTTTATTTAGTCTTCTGTGACAATAAACTATCTTTGGGACAATGGAGGACATCACCTTGGGCTTTGGGAAACAATGATCAACATTTCTCACCATTTTCTGACATTTCATAGACCAAACGACTAATTGACTAATTGATGATGAAAACAATCATTAGTTGCAGCCCTAATATAAAAGCAGTTTTTGTCTGTTTGTGCATTGTTGTTGTTTTTTTTTAAATATAAACTTATTTTAGGCTCATGTTGGGTTTGTTTTCCCCTTAAGGTTTCTATTATTACATGATCTCTCTGGTGTGTCTCTCTGGCGTGTTGTAAGGCGCTTTGTAAATGTGCTACATGAATAATCAGCAGTAATATTATTAGATGATGAGAGCAGATTGATTCTTAATTGCTTGAAAAAATAGAACCTATCCAACACAATCGTTATTGTACAATCCTTTAAGAAGTTAAGCATTGATGTAATTTCTTGACATCAGTGTGGTCTCACTTGCCAAAAAAGGTTGGGAACCCCTAAAGAGACCCATGCAGAGGTCTGGACAGAGGCAGACTTGGCCCTGCGGCTCAGAACGACTGCCAAGGTGTACACACACACTCACACAAACACAGCCTGCCTGGCAAACAGCAAGGCCCTGGCACCGAGTGAGGCATGCTGTCTGTGTGTGAGTTCAGATCAGCCTCCCTCCTTTTTTCCCCTCACTCTCTCGTCATCCTCTCCAGATCTCTGCTCTCTTGGCCATACAGCTATGCCACCTTGACAGAATGAGGGTTAGAGAGGGAAAGACAAAACCACAGTCATAGAGAATGTGAAAGAGTTGGAAACAAAGAGAAGCTAGAAGGAAAAATAGAGAAATTGAGAGGGGAGGATGGAGGGAGATAAAGTGACAGAGGAAGGCAAGGCACATTTATTTGTATAGCACATTTCAACAACAAGGCAAATCAAAGTGCTGTACATAAAACATAATGGGCATCAAGACAGAATGTAAAAGCAACACAATGTAATATAAAAATACATTTAATACAATTAAAAAGTGCTCAATTGGGAATAAAAATAAGCTAAAATAGAATAAGACCGATAAAACAGGAGAGTAAATGTTACAGTGCAGTGTAAAATATTAATCATAAGCTTCACATTTGATTTAAAAAAAAAAAAAAACGAACAGAAAAGTCTTCAGCCTTGACTTAAAAAAACTGAGGGTTGCAGCAGATCTACAGTTAGTTAGGAAGAGGGAAAATTGTCAGATTGCTTGGCTTGATTGGAGGCGATGAGGGATTTTGGGGTTTGGGGAACTGCTGGAGATTTGGCCACAGACCATAGATCCCTCACAGATCTCTCAATCATGCTGCTGCTGACAGATTTCAACCAACGCCTCTATTTAGAAAATAAACCAACCCAGAAAATGTGCTCAGATTTGATTTTCGCCTGCTCACGACGCATACTTAAAATGCACGGAGGAAGTAGCTCTGTGCCTTGCACTCCTCAAGAGACCTGTGACTTTGGATTGGAATCTAAATTTATACAGTGGAAATTGTGTCTTTTACAGCAGTATGCCAATTAAAGTTGAGCTTGTGAGGATGCCAGTGATAACAATAAGGAAGTCTGCCTCTTTAAACTTGAAATGTGTTAAGCCAGAATATCTGCCCTCATGGTCACACAGGAACCTTGTGATTGAAAAGAAACACACCCCATTTATTCCATCTTGTTCTTTTCCTTTCGTGCATTGTTACTGTCTTTTGATTTAAAAAACAACAACAAAAAAACCCATTGTTTGCTGTATTAAGAAACATCATTTATGAACTATTGTTAGTTCTCACACTATTCACCTGTAGCATAATCGCTATTGTTGCTGGCAGACTGTAATTAGTAGCCTTTGTGTGGGCTGTTCAATTGAAACAGTAGTTAGTCTTCAGGTTTCAGTGATTGAATCCTCTCATTAGATATGGAGTGAATGACTATGTATGCCCTTTTCATACATAATTCATGATCACCTGTTGAATCCTTAACGCATATGCGTGTTATGGATTTCTTATGGGTATGTGTTGCACATAATAATGTTATAATACTCAGCGACTACTTCCCGGATTGATCAGTTGGTCAACAGAAAATCAGTCGACAAACATAGCTGTAAAAGGCAATGATCGGGGTCCAAACAGATAGCAGGCATTCGACTGAATATGACCTCAATAAGCACTTGAAAACACACAACATGCATGAATTGCTACATTCTGGGCAAGTAAAGGACTTGGCCACCTGGGGATTTCAACTTAGAACCTTTGTATCTGCAGAGAAGATGACTTATTGACTGCGCCACTGAGGTCACATGGTTCTCCACACACCTCCTTCACCACAGTTGATGCAATGACATCACGTGTGCAAAACTGGTGTATTTGTTTAAAAATTAGATGAAATAGAAAATGTTGTGCATACAGTACAAATTACAGCAAGGTATTGAATATCGCTGCAGACTCACCATGTGACTGATCTGAACACTATTCGAAAAACTTGATATCTAATATCCAAAGAATGTCTTTGTCAATTTTGGTAGCATATGAATGAAGACTTGTGGAGATATAGATGTTGCATATTTTGAAAAATATAGAGAGATGGACTTCTGAATTGACCATAGTTTGCAGTGAGGCAAATTTTTGTCACAATTCAGTAGATGTGCTGAAGAAATTTCAGCTCTGTAGGACGTACAGGTGCTTTGTTTTGATTATGTAATAACTCATATGCTGTGAAAAATGTGCGTAAAATCCTCAGGTGACACTCAGATCGTGTAGTGACAACATGTGGTTTGTACATGTGGTGTTAATGTACCAAGCTGTCCAAGATGGCGGACCTGCTTGCACATGCACTACTCAGATCGGGTAACGACAGTCGTAATGTCAGTTGTCAAAAACAACCTATAGTTACCTTTGAGTGACAGATGCAGCCTCAGTAATTATTAATTATTCAGCAAATGTCTTTAGTTCCACCTAGAATAAATGAATTCAGTGTTCAATTGAATGTTTTTGCACTTTGGCATTTGTGAACAGTGTTACAGTATGTGATAATTGCATTCTAACAATAGTTGCTACTAATGTCTGTAATTTAGGTTCAAAGCTGATTCTACTGATTGCGCTCCACGTGAATTGTTCTGGGTAAAAGTTCTACTAATTGCCTTCACTATTAAATGTAAATATCAATGCATTCATCATTATGTCCTGGATATTTGAGAAGATCCTAATAGTGAACACTTCAGCAGAGTATCAACAGGTGACTCGATGAAAGTGTTAACTGTGTGACAAGAAGCCTAACAAAAGTGACTGGCAGCATATGTCAAAGGTCCATTAATATCTACAAAATATATCTTCTCATTAATATTTCACTCTCGTATGAAATATGGAATATACAAATAGGGTTGCAACTAATGACTATTTTCATTATCAATCATCATCAGTCATTATTCATGTTGTCCACTCACATTTCAGGTCAGATTCGGGCTCAAATGTGTACGGATGTATTTGAGAAGTTTATATTTTGAGTAAAGAATGAGAAAAAGAAGTGAAATCCCACTATTACTGTTTGTTGGACAAGGGGTGGTTTCTGGGAGCTAACCAATCAGAACAGAGTGGCCTCATCGGGAGGAGGGCCTTAAAGAGACAGGAGCTAAAACAGCCTGTTTCAGACAGAGGCTTAACTGAGGAGCTGCATAAAGGGCCAGTATCAGACAAATACAGAGTTTTTTGAACTGTAAACCATGCAAAGATATTCCAGTCGAGCCCCAGAATATAAAAATAGACCTCCAAATGTGCATAGTATGTCCTCTTTAAAAGCTCTATATAAGAATGTTAAAAATAATACTGAACCCAGTTAAAAGAACTGGTACCATTTTGTCCTATTTCCTGTTTCAGTTTGGTGAATTGTGCTCCATTAGATTTTGATTTCATATTGTTGTTGCTCTAATAGAAGCCACATTTTACCCACATCAGCCCTGCAGTGCAAGGACTCTGTCACTGTGCTCTCCGCTGGTCATGTTTGAAAAGGTTTGTCTCTCAGGAAAGCTACGAGGGGCTGACTGTGTCCCTGCCTGGCTGTTCTGCTGTCTGACAGGACAAGGAGACTTACTTTAGAAAGGTTCAGCTGCAAGTTTCTGCAAAAGGATATGGAAAAGAGAAAGTTAGGTCAGCAGAGAGTTTTCCCTCAGCCCTGTGTGCATCCCAGAGATGTGTTCAAGTCACTTTGGATCAAGTCAAGAAGATCAAGAATTTAAATTTGACTCCATTGCACTGTGGCAGTGTTTTTAACATCCAGCCTTCAAAGAGCTAACATATTAACTTTTTCTGCCTATAGCATGAAATGGCTATGATATTTCATTGAGTGATATTCCCTGATATTCAGTGAACTCATAGGACTCACTGACTAATCTGTTGATTATTTATTGATTAAACAATGAATTGTTCAATCTACAGAATGTCAGAAAATACTGAAAAATGCCAGTCACAATTTCCCAGTGACCTCTTCAGATTGTTTTTGTTTGACCAATAGTCCAAAGCATGAATCCACACAAAGGATTTAAAAAAGAGAAAAGCCGCAAATCCTCACATTTTGAGGGGCTAGAAATGTTTTTTTTCCCTTCCTTCCTATAAATTATTCAAACCATAACCAAGAGCAATTATCAACTGTTTTCCTTCCTGTTGTTCTTAAAAACAAATATAAATGGAGCAGCGGGGTGTAAAGTGTTGTATTTGACACAGATCTTGAAAAAAAAATCTTTAAAGGGCATAATGAAAAGGTGTGAATCAAAAGAGAGGAAATGTCAAATTTACAAATGCAGAACAAATGTAAGCACAGAAGTGAGTCATAGCTTCACATGTCAATTTCATAGTCTACATACACCTTTGTTTTCAGCTGTTCTGTGTTTATTATGTGTGTTTTACATACACTTGGGGCATGTATTCACTTAATCTATCCAGGAAAAAAGCCATAGAATAGCACATTTGCTGTTTTTTTAGTGGGTCATTGTTCATATTCTACTGCTTTTATTGAGTCTTTCAGTTTTTAAAAATAGCGAGGTGCTAGCTAAGATGATTCTGAACTGCAGGTAAACTTTGCAGAAACACATTTGGCAATGTTTGGATTTTTCTTGGTAAAATCCTTCGAGGATCAGCCGGTTTTCTCGGCTCATGTGGCCATTGGTTGTTTTAACTCCTCTGTTATGTGCTGTCAAACATTTGCTGAATGCTGCGATTTCACATCTCACTCCTGTCTGTGTATTTTCTGTGTACCTACAGTAGCTGTGTGTGTGTTTGAGGATTGTGCGTGGTTATCTGTGGCCATGTGTGTCTATTTTTATGTCTGTGAGATGGTGTGCAATTGCATTTGGAGGTAAGGTGTGTGTCACTGTGAAAGGATGTGCGGATGCATTCCTGTTCACAGATGACTGCCTGTTTGCATGTTGTGCTTTGTCTTTGCTGATGAGCTATTGACTTCTGTATTCAGACCCATATAAGCTGATACCTTCTCTTTCTGGAGAGCTTCCAGGATCATAAGCTCTTGTAATTACAAGGCGGGCCGGACAACATGGATTTTCTTTGCTGTAATTAAATTACAGAGGTCAAAACTGAGGAGAAGGTGCAGTAAACACGGCCAACACTCCTTTGCAGTCAACTCAATGCCTTTTGATCTGAATGCTCCTGTTCTGTTGAGGATTATTGTCTTTTTTCTGTCTCATCAAGCTGTCTTCACATCAATAAACCAATGAGAGCAGTTTTAGGCTTGTTTTCTTCATTCAAGCTTTCCCATTTTCCCTCGGGCCTTGGAGAGAGATGTTTGGGTGATATTTAGCAGTATGAAGCAGGGTTTAAAAACTGTTACTTCAATAACACTCTGCCTTGTATTTTTAATGATTGTTTCTTTATATTTAGCACCATTCACAACTATGAAACCAGCAACAGTCATCAGCTTTGGCCTGCATTTCAAATGCCCAATTTAAAATTTCTAATAGGGGTCTTCAAGTCTGGAATTTTTTAAACTTATCTCCAGAGGTTTGTAAAAAAATATGTTAAGAAATTCCTCATTGTCAACTCTGAGTACCTTTCTATTTTTTTGTTTGCACATGAGCATGTGAATGTTGTTTGCACTGCAGATATTTTTCTCCTGAAACATGATGATGTTGTATTGATGAAGTTTGATGGGGAGGCAGCCGATAAGCCTTTTGGCCTTTTGGCTCCACCTGCACATCTCTTGTTCTCTTGTAAATATCTCTGTGTTTTGACCATTTTTTTCTGCTTTATTATGTTATCTCATATTTGACATTGTGCAATTAAATAAAAATAATTATAAAAGAAATAAAATATGTTTTTAATAGTCAACAGCAAGGTTTTGGTTTTAGAATCTTTAAAATATGGTTAAAATGTTCAACCAAACCGAGTGTTTTACAGTTGATTGGAGCAGCAAATGTCTGGTGTACCTTGGGAGGGGATGTTGCCCACATTTCCCAGATGTGCCGTCCTTTTTCTTGTGCTGCTGATGTCCATCAACTCCTGGTCTGCAATGCTGAGTTAGGAAGGAAACTAGAGAGTAACACTAAGCCGACTGTCACTGTCACTATTCAGGATTAATAGTGCACAGTTAGTGTGATTTCATGACTTAGCTCTTAGAGCACATTGTCACAGCCATCTCCTCAGGCTCGTCCCTGCCTGGTCACCACGGCTCGTGACAGATTCAGTCTGTCCTCAGCACTGCGCCGTCCTGGCACACCTGTTCTCTTGCCTATTTGTCTTGTCAGTACACATTCTTCACCCTTCTTCTATCTCAGATTAGTGTAGTAAGTGGCTCTGCATTGCCTCCTCCGGATCCACCTTCTTCTTGGGGCGGACATCCTCTTCTTGTTTCCCACTTAGTCTCCACAATTGTTGTCATCATTGTCATGCTCCCTTATCTTTCTTTGCCCTCTTGCTCGGCTTGGGGGTAATTACCAAACAATACTTAGAGTGATTTGATATCTAGTTGAAACAAAATGTAATCAATTGGAAAACACTAAGAAGAAAAAAAGCCTGGAAACATACTGTATGATAAAAACAGTTACCATAACTAAATGAGAAATAAAAAAAGATAACACAAAGGCATTAAATAATAACTATATGCAAAACAAGATAATAAGTCTTCTATACAACACACAAAATAAACCATACATACAAACTGAATATGTCTGTCCTATCAGAGACCCCCAAATGAATCATGACAATACTTCACAAAATTGTTTCATGCAGATGTTATGAGCTGTCTTTCAGCTGAGGCAAAACTGGCAGTAAAAAGTAAACTTAACCACAAAACTGGAAAAGAGTTACAACAGTCTCACTGCAACTTGCGAACAGCTAGCTGCTGAAGAACAAGTTAATGTGCCAGCACACAGTTTTCCTCTTCAACACATCTGTCAGCAAATAGTCTCGAGACTAATTAATTGTCAGTGGCACAGAACAGACAAGATACCAGTTTAATGAATTAACATCAGCAGGTGGTGATAGCTCACGTTCACTGGGCAAATGTAACCCTGTGCAACGAGAAAATTAGACTGTCAATATTATATCTGTTGTACTTCCAGTTTGGTTTTGGTCATCAGTGTGCAAACATAGAATACGTGCTCATCTTCTGTTGCAAATAATTCACTTAGAAACATACAGTTGCTCAGTTTATGTTGTCAACAAATTGTTTAGCACATTTGTTGGAGATATATATTATTACATTTTACATTCTGACAGATTCAATCTGTGGTAATGCCTAGAAAATGCCAGATGCCAGTGAAACTCAGTTTTGCAAAAGGTGATAATGGAGTTCTCTCTAAGCAAATTGCAAAGATTTAAATAACTGTCAGAGCTGTTTGAGGACAGGTGAGTACTTCACTTTCTGACAGGTAAAGTAATGTCCAATCAAGTTATGAGTGTTTATAAGGAGAACTGTAAAGTTAGCAGGAGACTGTGACTGATAATTATTATTTGCCATGTGCCCCATATATGTCTCCGGTTATTAAAGAATGTTGGATTCACTTAATTGAGTAAATGTGAGCCCTGTAAACCATCTGCACCACGTGATACTTATGCTTTGAAACCAGTATCTTGCTGTCACGCCGCCTTTGTAATGAAGCTACGACATCAAGTTTAATTAGTCTGCTCAGTTAATGAAAATATACTGTTTGAGCTTCACAGAATGGTTTAGCCAGCGCTGAAAGTCATGCTTTTTCACTTTCTTTTCCCAGCTGACGTGTTATGAAAGACTCAGAGGTGTAATTGCGGTAAGTTTCACTTTGAAGATTACACCTGCTTATGCTGAGTTGTCTGAACAGAACCATGCGGATGAGATGATCTTGACAAGGAGACGCACTGCAGCTTTTCTTGGCTGCTACACAGCTATCAACCGACCAGTCAAAATCTGCCGGGGTGATGGAACAGGATTTTTCTATTTGGTAGCTTTGAGTGCTTTTGTTGGAGAGCTTCTGTCAAATTCAGGGGTACTTAAGTACCACTTTATCCTCACTTTTTAGACATGGTTGTTCCAGCTGCTGTGGAGAGTTCCTGTCTAGAGACAACATCATCAATTATCTGCAGTTTTTTTTTTTTTTTTTTATTTCAGTAAAACTCTTTTGAAAACACTTCATATCCTGGAAAGATGAAAAGAAATGCAGGGAAGTCCCAGGGTATTTGATGCTTTATTTTCTCATTTCACCATACTAGAGGAATACATCTTATCAGAAATTCACTGAAACCGACAGTATTTCCATTTGAGCATCTTGGTGCTGAGAACAAATAGAACTGATTCTCATTTCTTCGACTCTCCACTTACTTATAGTCAATTAAGCATATTGCCTCTAATTCAAATTCATTTTTTCTCATATGGGCTGTATTTCAAATTACACCTGTGTACCTTCAATAAAGCTTCATAACATCCTCATGTGGGTCTAATTTCCCTGATTTCACATGCAATGGATTATGACGATGTTCCTTAAGTGACTTTCAGACAAATTTTCTTTCATTTCCTTTCTTTACATAACTCTCACATTTGGTCTGGACACTCAAATTCTCTGCACCTTTGCCTTAGTAGAAAGCGAATGAGTAGGTCAAGGTTTTCAATTTTCGTGCAGAACCTCGAAGCTTACCTGCATCACCCTGCTCAAGGGAACTCTTTGGGGATATCTAAGTGCTACACCACAGCTGGCTCAGAATGCAATTCTTTTCACAAAATCCATTAGAGTACAGCGCTCTCCTCAGCTGTCCACTCTTTTGCTGTTGTGCCTCATTCCTCTGTCAGTGGTGAGATTAGATTTGAAAATACATTTTACAATCTCTTTAACCCTCAGCTGGCTCCAGATGGGCAGTGTTTGCCATGTCAAGATGGAAGCAAAGAATTTGAAAGTTGATTGAGAACTTGTCTAACACCGATTAATCCTGACTTATTTAACTTATTTCTACTTGCTACTTTTTCTGTTTCCTTGCACTGTGTATAATATCCCTCTATTTTTCTTTAGCTTCTGGTTATTTATCTTTCTGCCTTTGTTTCTTCTACATCTAACTCAGATCTATTTTATCTCAATTTGTATCAATTTGTATCACCCTTTCAGTCCCTTCATTACTTGTTAACACTTCAACCCATCCCATTATAGAGGCTCTGCAGGCATATCACTGAGCAGCCCTATCTAGTGCCATCCATAGACTGTAAAAAAAAAAAAATGGATATAGTCACGTGATGTCACCCATTGGTTTGTGGACTGCTGTTTTGAAGCCTCGAGTTTGGCGAATTGACCGCCACCATCTGTGATTTTTGGAGCCAGGAGTGACGATATTTGGACGAGAGGGTGGAGCTGACACAAGCACTAGCTGTTAGCTTGGTTAGCATGGTACATTTACAGTCTATGGCTAACTGTGATAATGATAATACCAATTTTAGCTAGCGAAAAACATGCTTAAAACCATTAAAACAACATGTACTTACCTGAAAAACTGACCAGCTGACTCCTTAGAGGGTCTTTTAGTACAACCAAAAGCTGAATAAGACTTTTTAGTCATTCAAAATAATGTTTCATGAACTAAAAACACTCTGTGAAATAGCGGCAGCCACGCCTATATTCTGTGAATCTGGAGTTACGCCATGGTTGCGTTACATAATCAATGTTGTCGCCGTAGAAGTGACTTGTCAATCACAGGGTAGCCATGCCCTAATGCATACTTTACTCTAAATGGGACTGTAATTTACAAGATGAACATCATGTTGTATTGAAAGACAACAAACTTGCAACTAGCGATTGAGACCATAAACTCATTAGGAAACTGTTTATTGAGGTAATAAATCAAGTGAGAAGTAGGGTCATTTTCTCATAGACTTCCATACAATCCGACTTCTTTTTGCAACCAGTGGAGTCGCCCCCTGCTGGCCATTAGAAAGAATGCAGGTTTAAGGCACTTCTGCATTGGCTTCAATTTTCAGACCTGGAGCTACCTGCTTAGTGCCAGAGGTCCAAAAGAGAATTGGCTGTGTGCAAATAATGGCTAAATACTGTATATAACAACCACACTAGAAATATAATGATGAAGTGCGGTCAAGTTATCCTACTAATGTAATGTCAAGTGTGATGAAAGTTGATAAATTATAGACTTGTGGTTCCATTGGGGACATGTTATAAATCCAACAACTGATTTTTAGGGGTATCCTCCTTCGCAGGAAAAACAGCATTGTTTGTTTGTTAAGACAGCTTGAAATGTCCTGTGTTTCTGTTCAGAAGCAAACCAGCATTTATAACAGTAAAATCAGTTCATTTCAATTGAATTGTCATAGTCAGTGGATTTGCTCAGGGAGGATAAATAAATTCATGTAAAGCTTTCACAAGGAGTTTAACTTTGACTTACAAATTACCTCTTACTATCGTGACAGTTATAACCTTTTAGAAAAAAAAAAAAATTGAGGAAGCTGTTACATTAGCTGTCTCACACAGTGCAATTTTACATTCTGTTTTACCATAATGAGAAGCAATGACAGTAGAGCTTTTCTCTCTGTTTCCATTTTGTCACAAAGAAAACTAGCCACAGCCAGTGGTTGCCACTGCATGACCTCTACTTACCTTTCCTTTATTTGCACACATTAATTGACGTCAGTATAATGTAAATGCATCAGATTTAGCCAAAAGACACATTTTCATCTGCTGTCACTGGGCAGTTTGATGTTATACGTTAGGTAGGTTTAGATTTTTGAAGTCTGTCTTAAAACAACAGTCAGGTCCCCAAATGATCATTAAAACAGGTTTTGCTCACTGTAATCATTCCTCCTGTTCAAGCTGACCATTAGAAGATTACAATGTAAGTGATGGGGGAACAAATCTACAGTCCTCGTTTGAGAAAAAATGTATTTAAAAGTTTATCTGAAGATAATACGAGGTGTCGGGCGTCTGAGTTTGTCAAATAAAGTGGATAACTTCCACAGTTACAGTCTTTTAGTAGTCTCGACAGACAGTGTTTTCCTTTTCAGCTGCAGTGGAAGGATCATAACAAAAAGAGGGAAGTTGACACTAAAAAGACTAACTTTGGAAGATATGAATTGATTTGGAGACCTGAAGCCTCATTTTAGCTTCAGATATACTTGAATATATTTTTGCACAGGAGGACTGTGGATTTTATTCTCCATCAATTACATTGACAGAGCATTATGAAGGGATCTCTTAATGGTCAGTATGAATAGGAGGAACAATTACAGCAAGAAAAATGTGTCAATGTCCATTTGGACACTTAATTGTTTTAGGATAGACTTGGGCACTTTTAATGTTGCACAAAGTCTCAAGGAGGAGCATCTAACTTTGTGACTGGGATTTATCTTCTGTCTCCTTCCAATGTTGGTGTCTTTTACCCAATACCACAATCTTTCTGTAACTTTATTCATGTAGTATTAATAGCGTAAACCACACCATCGCTCCACATTTTTGTGCTTATAATTTATATTCCCCCATTGGTTTTCTTATCTTGTCCCCTTCTGTTTTCTCTTTTACCCATCCCACAAGGCTAAGGCAGGGGTACAGCTGGGAGAATGCCACGCTGTCAGCACATCAGAAAACATTACTTTCATTAGGGCCCATTATATCACCACAGACATCCTTGTTAAAATGTCATTTGCTAATTCCTTTCAATAGTCATTTCCACTCGGCTGTCCCAGCAGGATTAACATGTCATTTATTGGGATGTGAAAGAAAACAAGCTCAACGTTGATTAGCAAAAGTAAACAGAGAGAGGGAAGCAGTTGGGGGGGAGGTTTCATAATTGATTATGTATCCATAGCAGCCATATCTAGTTCACTTGTCAATACAGGAGTTTTTCGGGGGGAGTATTCAGAGACATGCTTTGTTTTCATTATCACTGAATAACCACTTTCCAACAACATGATGCATAGTTTTAGTCACTGTTCTGCAGAAAACATACATACATTAAATCTAAAGTACAAGTTTTTATATGTCGTGGGGGCATATTGACAAGCAAGGACAAGATGAGCTTGTCAAAAATATTCGGCATTCCTCCTGATTGAGAAAAGTTGTTAATATGCTTGGGTATGTGAAGTAGGTGGGTTGTGTTTCAGTTATGATAAACATGTATGCCAATCACTAGGAGCGCTATACTAACATGAGCAGAACGTGTTTTTGCTACCAACTAAAGAGTGTCAGAAGTGTCAGTAAAGAGAACACCACAACATCGCATATTAAAATGTAAGATTTTCTGCTCTGAAAATAATGTTCACATCCCACTGGAACTCAAAGAACAGTCCGAGAAACAAACTGTGAGACAAACAGGTCCACAACTTGAGTAAAAATAGGCTATTTCAGACTTTTAAAAAAATTAAAAATTAAATTAAATGAAAGACTAATATACCTGCAGTGCAGAAGGAATATATAGTAAGTCACTGCCACTTCTTTGATAACTGATAAACAATGATTCACATGAAGTGAACTTGCCCGACAGAAACATTATAGGAGAGCAAGATTTTTAGATTGTTTTTGTTTTGAATGTATGTATGTATGTAACTTAAAGTATTGTTTTAAAAAATGAGAACAGCTCTAAATCCAAACCATGCCCCCCATGAATTCATTCTTTAATACTATATTGGACTAGATTAGTCTATTCTGGGTTTCAGGATGCTCCTTGTGGATCGACCGGTTTTTCAAGTAGCTCTGTGTGTATGTATTAAACCCAACGTGTCTGCTCTTTTCCACCTATGAAACACACAGTAGACTGCTGTGTATAAAGAAGCTCTCTTTCTGGATGGCTGCCTATTGGAGTGGGATAAGCCAGAAGCCTCAGTAGTTCCAAATAGGTTTGGGCCGGTGCCACAACAAAGCACATTTCTGTGTCTGCAGGAGTCTGTTTACAGAGTATTGTTACTGCTATTTTTGAGTTTTACCATGAACTGAAAGACACTCTTTCTATGGGACTGTTTTGCATCATCTGCAGGGAACAAGGAAAGAAATATTTATTTTTTTAAAGAAAATAAAGTCAAAGACATTTCATGTGAAATGAAGAAGGTGCATTGGTCTTATATGAAATCATAGATTATATATACCTTCATAAAACATTATAACTTATATATAATGCCTAATAAGGGTTGTTATAAACCCTGACAGTTCATTTTATCTCTTGAATCAACAATCATAAGGTATGTGGGGCTGCAACTAGCAATTATGTTCATTATCGATTAATCTGTCGATTTATTTTCTCCATTAATTAGCTGTTTGATCTGTAAAATGTCAGAAAATGATGAAAAAATGTTGATCACCATTTCCTTAAGCCCAAAATGCAACCTAAAATGTTTCTTTTTGTCCTGACCAAAAGACCACAACCCAAAGAAATATGCACATTTAAGCTGGAACCTGAGAATTTTGGCATTTTTTTCCCTTAAAAATGACTTGGTGATTAATTTTCTGTCGATTGACTGATAGATCGTCAACTAATTGTTGCAGCTCTAACGGTATGATCATAATTCTTTACAAGATCACGTATAGGGCTGCCCCCTCAACGTTGTGAAGCTCTTGAGTCAACTTGCTTTTAGCTGAGTCATTGTACACAGAGGAACGCACCGTTACAGCATGACAGGCTGTAAACTTTTAAAAATCCAAATTGATGCATCGGCCCGAAGTGCTGACTCTGAGTTAACTGTGAATATCTTGAGTCAGGTACAACCTTAATCAAGTGTAACAGCTGACTAACTAAATACAGTATACTTTACAAGAAGTCTGTCAGCTATCCAATGGTGCGCTGCACTTTTAACACAGAAACTAAAGAACATAAATAAAGATAAAAGCTGAATGAGTAAGAAAAACCGCTCATATGTGAGTAGTACTGTGAGTTGACTGTATTGTTACACACTAATGACATCAGAGAATAAAAAAGCACAAATGTCTCACATGTAGTTTCCTGTCTACATCTCTTCATCTATTATAGTCACAGAAAGCACCATGACATTCACAATGTTTCAGTTAAAACAGGGAGAACTATTCCAAGTAACTGTGAAACTGATTTGCAGTTGCAGCCCCAAAATATCTGCAACAAGTTGCCTCTGCATGTTAGGTTGGCCCCTAAACTGCCTGTTTTTAAATCCCGTCTTAAAACACATCTTTATTGCATGGCTTTTAACTTAGTTTGAGAGTTTCTTTCTTTGTCTTGTTGTCTATTAAACTGGTCTTTGTGTTTTTATTATGTTGTTTTATGGCTTTTGCTATTTTGATTTTACAGCACTTTGGCCAACTGTTGTTTTTAAATGTGCTTTATAAATAAATTTGACTTGACTTGATTCTACAACACTCTTTATGTTATAAAAAAAAGTGCATCACAATGAATAGTCACAACTCATAATGCATTATGCATGTATTACAATATGTGCAGGTATTTATGGGCTTCATAGAAATGTTTACTACAGTTTATTATTATTATTATTATACACTCACGCATAAAGTGAAGAGCCTGGCAAACACTATATTTAAATTGTGTCCTCACTAGCTGTTGCCTTAATGGAAAATATTTGTTGTATGTGTAGTCTTGTGAGGGATAATGGATATGATTTAGTTTGCAATTATTGTAAATGGTTCTTGACAGGAATATTAGGTGCAAGCCTAAAATGTAAATACAATGTTTTCATCATAAACCCCACATCAGCTTTAGACCAGAAATATGCAGTTTAATCGTCGGTGCCATTGTGAAGCAGAATCAAGGTGCTGGATTTGACAAACAACCCCATCGCTGCTACTGTTAAAAGGGGGAAAAAAGCTGTTTTCCTGTGATTTAGCAGCTATTACTTATCCTTGCCTCTGAAGACGGACCAAAACATAACACCGCATTTCACCGGTCTATAAAAACTTTGTTATCATGTAGGGAAGAAGGATTGCAGTCTCAGTGGTTTCACAGATTCACTGGTGCAAATTTCATCCGTATTCCCTTCAGTGGGCTTGAGAGCCCAGCGTGAGGAGGTTGTGTCCTGCCTGCTGCTGAATGGTTCCTATAACTGAGCGAAAGCGTGGTATGTCTTCACATGGAGATGGACACAACGGCACAAGACAACATATCAATTATCCCCGTCCAACTCTGGAGTATCAGACTCAGGAGACGAGAAAAAAATCAATCTTAAAGGAAGGAGTTTGTTTGTTTGTTGGTGTCCAACTCTCCCAGAAAATGAGGGATAAACATATAGAAACATATAAAGTAGCACGACAGTGATGCAGATTTACAAGTCTAGCAGGACCTTGACTTATATTTTTTCATATTCACCATCACTGTTGGATTATTTTCTTCACTCCTATGAATTATGTACAGTATATATGTAGCACATAAGTGACTGAACACACCTTGATGTCTGACACTCTCTTCATCATAACCATCATCACCTGAACTCTAATACCTGTCATTATCACTTACATCTCTGCTGTAATAATGGTGATTTTCACCGTGTCACATCAGCCATAAGCAGGCACAGACTGCACTGTAGACTTCCCTGTGACATTTTACATTTATGTCCGTTGTTTTTTTTTTTTGTTTTTTTTACCTGAGATGTAAAGGCTGATATATTCTTGACAAATTCCTGCCAGAAGATCCCTGCTTTTCTTTTACCGTGTACCTCAGCACCAGCAACTGTGATGAAGGCTTCACCGGTGTGTCTCTTGTTAATGATCTGGCCACTTCACGTTATTTTTCACCTATAATGAAATAACAGACTCCAGGGAGAATCTGACTGCGTTGTATCAGCAGTAAAAGCAGTCACACAACATATCAACCACAGCCTAGAGGTGGCGTCACTGTAGACATTCAGGTACTTGATATCTTTCTGTTATTTAAACGTGTTGATGTTGAATATCAAAAATTGTTTGGTACTGAAAGCTGTTATTTAATTTTTCCGTCGCATTGATCAGATATTTCTTGATCATTGTCAACCAGTGAACTTCTGGAAGATTTCCACACTTCAGATTCTCTTTTAAATAGGTTTCTATTAGCTGTGTTGCGGTTACTCGTGTGCTCTCATCTGTGTTGTATTGTGAGTTGCTAGTTGTCCTTCATTTCAATTGATCAAATAGTATAATATTGTGAAGTGCTAGATTATCTGAATGCTTTCCATGGTGGATCTATTTTCCTGTAGCTTGGTTATTTGTATTTATTTGCTGCAAAGAAGGGATTTTGTTAACTTAATACTGTTGACCTGCCACCCCACTTGAAACTGAAACCTGTATTTTGTTCAGACTTCAGTATGGAGTAGAGTCAGTTTCTCTTAGTGTTAAGCCTTTTTGGCGATTATGCAAATTTCCTCTTCAGAAGAAAAGACAGCTGCTCAAACAGCCTTAAGTGACCTATGTTTACTTTCTATAGCAAAGCACAGTGATGCTCGTACACTGATTTTTATACTTTTTTTGTTTGTTTTGATGGTCGGATGTACAAAGTTTCAAACTTCAGTAATGGAGAAAAGGGTATGCGTCTCGTCTACTATCAACAGAGATTTCTGTTAAACATAAAAAGTATGTTTTTGCAACCTCAATCATGAACATGTTCTCTGCTTAACTTTGAAGTTTTAGCTGCTGATGAATCTGTCTGATTTATAAAACTCATAATCAAATAAACATTCCACAAATGAAATTGTGTCTTTACATCTACCACAACTTAAATTTGAGGATATTATCTTAGTGCTGAGGGTTTTTACGAACTTTTATCAAAGAGCTCAGGCTGCTGCCAGATGTGAACAATAAAGTGATCCACCCACATAGAGCTGCAATTATCGATTAATCTGCCAATTATTGTCTTGATTAATTGACTAATCGTTTGGTCTATAAACCATCTGAAAACTAAAGTCCAAGGTGATGTCTTCATGTTGCCTGGTCCAAAATCCAAAAGTACTTAACTTAGTATCACATAAGACTGAGAAAACCAGCAAATCCTCACAAACGACTGGTTGGAACCTGAAAAAATCGAGAAACTATTACTACAGCTGTCAATGCCGCCTCATGGCAGAGCCGTACTGTGACAGAAATAAAGAAGAAAGTTAGATCCTAAAAAAAATTATAAAGGAAAGTGCTTTATAAGTAAAATGTTCTACGTCAAATGAGTGTTTTTACACTGTTCCACTGTGTAGAACTAGATTTTTCCAACACTGTTTGAATGTATTACTGTTGTTTGGTCATTTTTATAGCCTGGATTTCTAATATTGTTATATGCTATAGTGTTTTGGCTCAGGGATGTTGCAGAAGTGGATCGTAGCATCGGCTTCCATGTCTTCTTCTATTCATCACTGTTGTCTGCTCATTTCTCTGGTTGCACTGAATGATGTATTGTTGACAGATTCCTGGCAGAGCAGTCTGTATTCGCTGTGAGAAGCAGCCCTAATGATGAAAACGTCACTCTTGTTTCCCTTTCTGAATGTTTATAATGTGGCCACATGTCCCAGCATGAAACCGACTGTAAGACAGTTCCTCACGTCTTCACTTGTGTGTTTCATGGGGGTTTTCATGTTGGATGCGGTGAATGATACATGACAGGGTGCTCTGGTGATTTCTTAACCACAATCAGCCTGGAAAGTGTATAACTTGATGTTTAGGACACCACCTTCTGCTTCTCTTCTGAAATGATTCCCCTCAGGTTTTGTTTTCCCACATAAGCAGGTTGGATCTGCTAAAATTTCACCAGAGGACACAGAAGTTTTGATTTTCCTTATGTCTTCTGAAGAAAATCAGGTCCTTTGACATTTTTACACGAAATGCAAAATGACATCCCCCATGTCTTTAGATATCTTCACAAGTAGATATAAATTTTACAGTAAAACATATTCTCGGTGTATGAAAACTAAGAGAGCTGCTCTCCAAGTGTCTGAGCTTTGATTCATAGTTAATACCAAAACTATAAACATATATATAAATAAACATATTAGAGTTTTACTTTTATTTAACCAAAACCAGCTTTTCCAATATTATTTGCCAAAATCTAATCCTAATTTAATTTATCTAATTCTGCTTTAACCAACTGTTTTCTGGCCCAAATTGAACTGAAATGTAATATTTTAATATGTCAAACAAGTGACAGTTCCATGTCAGGTTCTTGCTAATCCCATATTTGATGACAGCATCCCCGTATTTAATCGTATCTGCACAAAGTGAAACTAAAATTTATGTGTTGTGTTTCTGCTTAAACTGTTTGACTCCTGTCATGTGTGAGCAGACGGATCATAAAAATGCTCTCACATGGATCTTGTTCATGAGAGTTATAAACAACATAGATAAAGCAGCAAATAAACAACAGTATGTCAGTATGAACGTTAACTTTGCTGTGGTTACCCCAATCTTTATCTTATATGTACTGAGGTGTGTTTTAAACTTTGCAAGACTATCAGATTGACATGGTATTGACAAAGCCATGTAGGCTAATAAAACATTTATCCAAACTGAATTTTAAACATTTCTTTGATTTCTGTGACTTTCTCACAGTTATTGGCAACAGATGTACAAACGTAGATACCACATTGGATGCTGCTGGTCATTGTATCAATGCGTTGACGCAGCCGCCATATTGGTCCGTGGTAGTTGTGCCTCCGCATGCATACATGTAAATTGTGGGAAGAGGTCGATCTGCTTTTACAGCTATCATAACTCACTAAATTGTCAATCAGTCAATCAGTCAATCAATTTTCCAGCAGTTTGGGTTGTCACCACATACTAGACTTATATGTGTAGTACAGAACACCATCTAAAATGATGGCTTTCGTATCAAGACACTTTTTAGTTTATTGCAAAGTAAATAAAGGCTAATACAATAAAGTTGAGCCTATGTTTCGTAATTATTTTAGAAGTATATTCTGTTTTCATATTGTGTTGTTATGGCCACTGCAATGATTTAAAAAATACAGAAGAGACTCAATATGTTTTTGTAATAATTATACCTATTAAAAATATCATATGTCAACATGCTTCTCAATTCTGTTTTAATGATATTCATGTTTTCACACATATTACTGACATTTCTGCCGCTATTTACAGAAATTACATAATATAGTAAGTTGTATCACCTGTTCAGGGTTCAACGTTAATGTTTTTTTCCAGGCAAGTGGGTCAGAAATCTACTTGCCTGAAGTCAGTTTTTACTTGCCCCTATACAAATTGTTTTATTTATTAGCGATTATCAAATTACAACAAAGACTAAAGTTAATTGTCATGTTTAATCTTTACTTAAGTAAATGAAACAGAGTAAGGACTCAAGCAACAAACATTCTTCCATATCAAAAATGTTATGACCCATCCCCTATATTTCACTGGACACTAAATTTCTTTCAAATAATGGAATAGACTCCCTAACTCGATGGAAAACGTTTTTTCCACCCATTTCTTTTCAATTCATTTCTGCCACTCCAAGCTTCCTGATTTCCCTCTTTAATGTCTCTCGTTCTCAAGAGTATTTATGGCAGTAAAACATTACATGCTCCACTGATTCCTCTATTTGACAGAGCTCAATCCTGAGGGATGTTTGTTTCACACATGACACTACTAGCTTACTCAACTCTTGATTGGCCAACGGTGTGAGCCAATATCTTCCAATGCATGCAAGGGGAGGGGGCTATGCTGTGCACCAAAGAACGAGAATGTAATACATGATATTAAAATGATTTTTTTTTTTTTTTTTTTACTAATTTAGCCCAACGTGGCATTTTACTTGCCCCGGGCAATCGGGCAAGCTTAATTGTTGAACCATACACGCAGTTCCAGCTCAATAGTTACACATTCTTCTCCAATTGTAGAAACAAAACCAAAAGCAGCAGGAAAATGAAAATGATTTGTGGGCTGCATGTTTGTGTATGAGAGACATGATCAGTATAAACTTAGCCCTAATTTCTTATAAGTTTAGTCAACATGAAAGAGGCGTCTATTTTTGAGGGAGATCATCAGGTAGGGTGCTTGGACACTGGTTGGCTCCTATGTGTACATGTGGGTGTCAATAAATGGGATAATAGATAATAATAATACAAATTCACTTCACTTAATAGCCACTTAACATCACTGATAGTGATAACGGTGAGTTAAACTCAACATGTTGGAGACAATAGAGGGTTGTGTGATAACTACTCGCTTATGAAATTTTTCCTTGTGCTGCGGTTTTGGCATTTCTTTCTTTAAAACATCCAAATGCAGCACAAAAGTCTGGTTTCCTCTTCTGTAGAAAGCAGCCAGAACTCTGGTCCAGTATGACGGCAGCTGACACGCATCCCACAGCCTGGATGTAGTATCTATGTGTATATATCTATGGTTATTGGCAGAAAAATGTATAAAACCTCACACATCTGTAACACTGGAGTGAGAAAAAAACACATTTGCAAGTAATATTTATCCAGGTCGGCTGTCCAGCGGGTTCAGTGCTGGAGGTTTTTGAACTTGTTAGTCAGAACAGGCTTCACCCAAATGAGGCTGCTGAGGCAATTTAAGCTTTGAGGACAGACTGGGGATTCACACAGAGATCTGTGTTTGAATTTTAAACACATCTTTCCTTAAGGTGACTGATTGAGATGTTTTTATCGTCTCATGGCAGTTACTACAACTGCATTGGATTGACAGGGTTGATGCCACTAAGTAATGATTTCACCAGGTAGCGGCGATTTGTGACTTTCAGGACTTATTTTTTGACTTTCAGAACTCTCTTTCCAGTCTGTATTTTGCTTGATGTGTTTGTTTCTGCTTAAAATTACAAACTCTTTCTGTACGAGTAATAATTAACTTATTGGCTGCTTTATTGGCTTTGGTCCAGACTGAAATATCTCAAAAACAGTTTCATGTATTGCCACAAAATTTTCGTATCAACATTCATGATCCCCCCCCAGGTTGAATTGTAATGAGTTTGGTGATCCTCTGACTTTTCATCTAGTGCCATCATCAGGTCAAAATTATAATTTGGTTATATTATATTAGACTTTGATTTATGGCCAAATGCCTGCAACATGTTAACACGCTAAACTGAGATTGTGAACATTGTAAACTTAGCACCTGCTTAGCATCCACATGTCAACATTATTATGAGCATGTTAGTATGCTTAGCATTTAGCTCAAAGCACTGCTGTGCCTCACAGAGCTGCTAAAAGTTTAAGTTCTTAGTTTTTTAGTATCCTAGTTTAGTTAGCACAGAAATGTGGTTGAAATGATTGTAAGACTGTAGGTACAACGTTAGCAGTGAAGGCATCTTTTCAACGCCGTTGTCAGCTCATATTGACTTTAGATTCTGTTCATCCCCCCCAAAATAAGTTTATTTGCAGAAATTCATATGTGGATATGGGCTGAGGTGTGATGTGGCCTCAGTTTTTCACAAATATCTCAGTAAGCTTTGAGGACTGAATGAAGGATGTCGTCTTCCTTTCTCCATTTTGTTCAGATTCATAGGAAATTGAAGCAGGCGTGAAAGGGACTGTAATTGTCTGTGTGATCACATTCTCTTCCATCACTGATGTTTGGCTCCAGGAAGTCTTAATTCTCTCTTCCACCTCTTTCTGTCACTCCGACACTGATGGAGAGTGTATTGACAGCGTCCCTCAGTAGAACAGTGTTGTAAATAATGGTCATGGATTGTTGGAGCGTGTTGAGCACAGAAAGACAATAGATTACATTAACTTGTACAGGAGTGAAGGTCTGCTGGATTCCAGCTCATCAATGTACTGAGACCATAAATGACAATGGCTGCGACACGGGCAGGGACGGGGGATGAATGTCACATCGTTGGCGGTGTCTTGACGCAAATATCCAGTAATTTCCCAGATGCTAAAATTGTCTCTCTGTCTAACTGTGTCAGCTACAACAGATTCAATGCAGACTGACAAGTGGCTGGTGTGATTAATTATAATGATTTTAAGCTCGTTGGACATTTCTAGAGACTTGATAGATTCATATAATTTATTGAAACTTGACATATTCTGTTTAATATATGTAATTTCATTGTGATTGGTATGATTACTACAAACATTACTGAGACAGTTTGTACCTTATTTCACACTGATGATTGTGTTATTGCTCACATGCCCCAAAATAAAGACCAAATGTGACATTCGGGCTGCAACTAACTAATTCCCAGTATCAATAAATCTGCCAATTACTTTCTCAATTAATTAGGGAATCATTTGATCCATGAAATGTTGAAAAAATGTGAAAAAGTGGCATTCACAATTTCTCAGAGCCAAAAAACATTAAGATATTCAATTTACTGTCATATATGACAAAGAAACACTATAAATATTACATTTGAGAAGCTAGAACCAAAGACTACTTGGCATTTTTGCTTAAAAAAAAACACCTTACTACCATCCACCTTCTGCTATTCCAAGACACTCTAAACGTTTTGTGTCTTGTTGGGAGACCAGTTCTCACTTTTGTGCTGTAAAACATCTCATAGAATTCCTGCAACATCTGATCAGGTAGCAGACAGTAAATTAATGCAGTATTGGCTTCTATTTTTCTAATAATCCTCTTTCTTTACTGTTATTATGGTATAGAAATACTGCAGTGCACCAGATGTGGTAATGATGTATTGATTTTAAAAGAAAAAAACATTAAAAACTGTCTCTCACAATGTGCTTGTGTGGGTCATTTACAGGCGATAATCAACAGAATTTTGCTATTGTAGTTTTGTGTTATTTATAGTTGAAACATTCATAAAATCCAGAATATGAAGATTAGTTATTTAATTAATGTTTGTCAATGTAGCACAACATGTCTTCTTCTCCTCAGTGATTTTAGGGGTTTCATTTTTATTTAGACTGCAACAGCAACGCTTTATTTGTCTGTATTTTGTTAATAATCTCCCAATAATTTAATTGGAAGCTTAATGAAAGAGCCATGTAATTTGCTACTAATTATAGGGAAAATGGAGACACTGTTCACTTAGTACACTTTCAATTAATTAATCCCAATTCACTGTGAGCGTAACCAAAAAAATCTTTTTGGCAGAGAACAGCAAGACACGCAGAAATGTGAAATTTGTCTACAGCCAAATATACAATTCAATATATACTGTATGAAGAATGACCTTTATAATTATGAATGAACAATGAAAGAATTATAACTTGGGTTTAAATGGAATCTAAATTCAAGGAAAAAGTACATTATTAGTAAATTATTAGAAAAGGACCTGTAAAATAAGTTATTGTGGCAACTATTGATTATACTGATTAATCTAGCGATTACGTTTTCTATTAATAATTAGTTGTATAAGAATTGTTGAATTGAAAAATGCTTATCAGAGTTTCCCAGAACCCACGTTTGTCTGACCAACAGTGCAAAACATAAAAAAATTACAATAATAAAGAGAAAATAGACAAAAGAAGCAAATCCTCATATCAGAGAAACTGGAATCATCATAAATCAAACGAGTGGCATTTTTTCCTGACTAATGACGTAGATGTGATAAATTATCTTCATTGTGTGATTGACAGATTCATTCATTTAATTGTATAAATTAATGGATTTTTTCATATACTGCATGTTGCCCTAAAATCTGTGAAATGTGTTAAGTGACATTTGGCATTAAAGCGACCGTTAAGACACTGCAGAACGACTGATTTTTACAATATATTTTATTTGATTTTTTTTCTTACAAAACAATTCCCTCATAAACCAGAACACACAAAATGCATAAAGAAAACTGTACAGTCAGTTTTGTCATGTCTGAACGTGTTCTAAACATGAACAATGTTATCTACAACAGTGGTTCCTATCGATGTCTATCACACCAAGCGGTTCAGCTCTGCAGCCCCTTACTCGAGGGTTAAAGGAGAGGTACGGAAATAGTCATGTGACACTGAAGGTAGATTCAAACAAACAACATGAGCTAGCCAATAACATAGTTATATCAGCAAGCGCAGGTGCAGTCTCTTTGTTCTTGCTCTCCTTGGCTCTAGTAGCGATGTCATACTGCTCAATCGACCTTAAGAGATAAGCTGACAGACGTGACAATGAGAGGGCAGAAAAGTGACTTTTTCACAAGCGACTGTAAACTGTATGTGACTGTGAGAGATCTCTGAGAGGTCAATGATAATCATGTCGAAGATCTATTTTCATTACATGCATGTCTTGGAGCTGTCGAATACTGTAGATGACTCATTTAGAGCCATCGGGAAGTGACTTTGGATGGGATAGTGACTTTTGGAAGCATCAGAGCCTGAATCCTTCAACAATGAGTTATATATATATTTTTTTGATTGATACAGTGAGAAAACTGGGCTACCAATTTGACAAATTGCATTCAAATAACATATATATAACATTAATATATGTCAGATATTATATTTCTCTCCTCAGTGCAACAGTGGTCTAGGAAACATTATCAACATCATTAAGTTTTTACCTTAAAAAGTTCATCAAACAGGTTTTTTATGCCAGAATGTTTTTTGTGGCAGATTAGCAGCAAATACCTAAATCACAAATGAGGACGACTGCTTCCCTCCTGTGTTTTTTCCTTTTTTTCTTTTCGTACACAGCTTGGTTTTCTACCCTACACATTGCATTGCATTAGGGAGTTACAGGCACAACTACGCATTAGGAGAAGATGATTAATATTTAATTTGGGCTGCTGTTTGTTTCCGGGAGAAAAGAAAAACAACACATGAGCAGATATACTCCATTCACACGACTCTGGACTCGTCTGGATTTATACTTTTCTTACAGGACTCCGACAGACTTTTTCTACACGCTAAAAAGTTGGACTTTGACATCTGTGGACGGCCCAGGGTTTCAGAGATAAATGTTTGTTTAATCTCTCTTCTTTCCAACACGTTTGACCCGCCAAAAAAAATAAAAAAAAGGGCAACAACTGCAAAATCCCAAAGGCTGTGAGTATTTGTGCAATGATTACACACGTACAAGGGCACTTCCCAAGAATCCTTTCCATCACATTTTAGCACCACAAAATACGCGTGCAGTGATGGAGCATTAGTGCTACTATTTTTTAAGTTGATTTAATTTAACAGCAAGTTGACTCTACATTGGCCTGGAATATTTCTCAGACTACTTTTTTGCTTCTAGCTGTTCTGTGCTGACTAGAGAAGACCAATTAATAATAGTCTTAGATGTGCCGAGTATTTGCAAAACCTAGAAAATTCAAGAAATACAATGCGTGACATTCGGTACCTTTTACTCAGTCAGTTAATGTTAAGCAGCTTTTATAAAAATAATTTAAATACATAGGGAGAATACAAATTTTGCACGCAATTTGATTTCAATCAGCTAATTGAAAAATAGCTCCTGATTTACTTTATAATATATAAGAAAACAAAACCATCTATGTATGGCAGATGATACTGACCACTGAATATTTGAGGACATTCACCTTTTAGTTGTAGTTTGAGGCCGGGAGGCACAAAGTAGGGCTGTACAACATAAAGAGAATGAGAGAAAAAGAAAAAGCTATTGCCCTAAGACTGGCACCCATTCCAGTCTAAAGGCCATCAAGTGGCCAAGCTAAGTATTCATGGAAAGACGTCTGCACTAATGTCAAGAGGCAGGAATCCTTTAGAGACGCTGTGTTTCCAGTAATTCTGATAACATTATTACATCTGCAGAGAAGCAGCGGTGCTATCTCGCTGCTAATGGATCATCATCATGATGATTAGTGCAAACGGCAAAAGCAAATTACACCAAAGATGATTCTGTTCAAGCACAGAGATAAAATATCTGCTATTTTCATAGAGGAAGAGTTGCTGGTGTTTATTCAGTTTCTGCCTCGAGACAGATAACCCCAGGTTTTTCAAAAGTAGGTATACAACTTTTAATAATAATAGTAGTAATGTTAAACAAACCTGTACACTTATAGTCATTTTTAGTAATTTTACAATCAATAAGTATTCCTGGAAACAGGAAAAATGTTTAATACAGTACGTATTGCTAATGTCTGTAAAAATGTACCCCTTCTTTTGAAACTAGCTGACTTTTTTCCCCCATCGGGGTATTTTATACATGCCCTGTGTGTTTATGGTTGCTATCTGATTACGAATGACAAATCCAAAAACAATTTTTTTGTCGTTGACTAGACAGTAACTAATAAAAATGTGTCCTCTTTGTGCTACAACCCTATGAGTAAAGCTGACTAATCACCACACGGCGAGTATAGTCTACCTGCCTCGGAGTTTGATCCAGATGCACGGCTCTCTGGGAGGATGTACAAACGCTCACAGCCAGTTAGATAGCGAAGTTGATGCCACTTTGGCTCTGCCTCAGCATGTGGGTCAGCGTAAACCGGAGTCATTACCCTGAGGGAATCTGCTAAGTGGCATTTTCAGGCTCCACAGCACAGAGTTGTACTGCAGGTACAGAATAAATGTGAGAGATGGCAGGGGACGGATTATACCATTGCAAGAGACCACTAGATGTACTGTTCATTTCTGGTTAGGCTTCCTCTGTGACCGAAACATCCATTGTCGACGGCTAATGGACCAATCGGGCTCTTTGGATAGACAATGTAAATAGAGGGTATTACACATGTGCATAAAGCCAACCTCTGCCGGCATGAGGAGAGTGAAAGCTTTCAGAGGGACGATACAGTACGATACCATGACAAAGGCGAAAAAAAGATGGGTTCATAGCTTTTAAAAGGACTCGGAACACACATACACTAAAAGGCAGACAGGACAGACAGTTTGTGGTGATTATATGCAGCACTGGTGAAAACGACAAACATTGTTGAGATAAACAAAATCGGAAAGCTTTTTACTCTAAAAAAAGTGAGCATTGTGCATAGTTCATAGTTCGTTAATAATCCCTCTTCAGGTACCTATTTGCTGTGATAACATGGAAGGAAGTGCAATAAATGTACAATTCTGTATAGTTAAGTGCACATAGATCACTGTTGCACTGAACGGCATTGACACTTTCTCCCAATAGAAATATCACAACAGGGTGTCTTAATGTTTTCTCAATTACTCTATTTTTAAGTGTACTTTTGTTACAATAAACCCAGGCGTGTATCCCTCTCGCTCAGTCCCAGGGTTGAGTCCACAACTTATGTTCACATAAATCTTTAGAATAGGTAATGTGGCCTGATCTTTCCTTTTTTTCATTTACGTCTTTCCCTAATCCTACGTCTCCTCCTTTTTCTTTTCTTTTTTACTCATACCTCGCCGACCCAGACAACTGTGTTCCCTCTCTTGATGTCTGAAACCTCGCAGTGCGGCGTTCTCTGTTTGCCGTTCAGGACAAAGAGGGACTCGGCTGACGGTGTCACCAGATACTGTCCGAATAACCCGCTGGAGACCACCACTCTGTTGGGGCCTCCCCAGGGCCAGGCTTGGGGGGCCAGGGGCTCCTTGAGGCTCCGCAGAACCTCAGTGCGGCCCGAGGACAGATCGGCAAATAGCAGGTCCGTGCCTGAGCTTGAGGTGGCCACCACCACGTGCTGGTTGGACTCCGTGAAGGAGGGCTGGAAAACCAGATCGGAGACAGCTACAGGCTCGTCCATTTCCTGGTTCAGACCCAGCTCCCCCTGGAAGGACACTGTCTGTACTATCAGCTTTAAGCTCTGAGGGTCAGGTGTCACAATGTAGCGGCCATCCGGGGACACGAAGGCCTGCCCTGTGACGTTTAGGTTCGGACCGATCACGGCATCTGTCACGCTGTCGATGAGCAGCTGGGGTGGGGCTTGCAGGTGGCTCTTGCTCTGACACTGGATGAAGTAGAAGCCGCTCAGATGTGTGTAGGCCATGCTCACCGGTATGCAGCTGTAGTTTTTCAGACTGATGGTCTTGACGCGGTGGAAGGTCTCCAGGTCGATCTTGTGTACGGCGGGTTCATTTTTGAGGAAGACGAAGGCAAACCTAAACGGACAAAGTTCAAAGAAAGGTTAATAGCTTTTCTAGGTTTTAGGGGGCAGTGATTAATACGCATTGAGATTCTCATTAGGATTCTCATTTGCTCTTTTCTCCTTTACTAAAGAAGGACAGTTGTGATGAGTGAGCAATGAGGTCACACGTGTTTTAAGGCTGATGTGTGTGTGTGTGCTTTTTTTACCTCACGTGAGTGATGATGAGGTTGGTTGGAGGGATGAAGAAGTCGTTGACTCTCTGGAACGTTGTGCGGATGGCACGATGTACTTCTCCCACACTGGCTTGAGGAATTACCTGTAGACAAAACACACATAATAACATGAATACCAATACAAAGACATTAAAGATTATTACCAGGATATAGACGTCTTTTGACAGCAGAGTCAGACCAAGAAATTTAGATGATGTGCATTTGAACATTTCTACCAAAGAACAATCTTTTGATAAATTTTAAAGAAATAATTGCGGTTGCTAGAATCTTTGTCTTTCTGGAACATGAAAAACTGCACAATAAACCAAAAATCATTGTTAAAAATTATTTGTAATCTCACACAGTTAATTGGACACAAATCATATTTCAGTGGCTTTTCAGCCCTAACATCATAATTTTGCTGCAGATATCTTCTATCATAGAGAATTAAAATAATTTCTCTCTGAAGTAGGAACATCTCCACAGAGGATGATGACTGTACTACTGTCCATTCCTATAACTAACTATAACTCGACTGATCCTGGATTTTTGAGGTTGATAACAATACAGGTATTTGACAGTTTTTAATATCCGATAATGCTATATCGGCGGATATTCATTTTTTTTCTAAACGAACACATTACATAAGCATTTTTGATAGAGATCCTTAATATGTGTTTTTTTATAATGATTGTGACCGAGATAGGCACTGATCTTGGATATCTTGTTACTCATCAGATGCCATATGAGCAGACACAAATATATGTGATATATAAGCTAATATAAATCTAACCACACAGTTGGGTTCAATAGGAAAATAAAGATAGAGTATCTGCACTTGTTGTTGAGCTGACTGTAGTGCTTTATATTAATGAGAACAAGACAAGGTCACAGTTTGTGTTAAAACATTCACTTTTGGTCATTGGGAAGGTAAAATACCATCAAAACAATAAATAAGACATAATTTCTGTCCATTCTTAGAGCCACTTCTACATTTAAAGAAAAAATATGAATTTTGAACCCTCAGCTATAGTTAATTGTACTGCTCATACACCAAACTATGACCACTGAGATAGGCAAACCTGTGACCTTTTGTGTCCTGTTGCTAGTTCCTGTAAATATGATAAACACTCATATCTCAAATCTTAACAGCCAGAGCTTGTCCAGGTGACATGCTCATTTATCCTTGAACTGATAAACATCTACAGTACATGACTTGAGCTGATGAAAAGTGGCCCCACCTCCGTTGTCTGATAAAGCATCTTATTCAGTGATGGTTGTGTTAGGAACACACGCCCCAATAAATGCCCCATCTCTCATGTCATACACCTGGCACTGAATCAGCATGTTTTTTTAAAGTGCAGGGGAGGATGTGCGTCCACTTTTGATGGGCTCCCGATGTACCGCCTTGTCCGTGACACACGCTTCATCATGCATGCCTGCATGATCAGGTCACAGTCAAGGACGTGCAAAGTGGTTTATGGGAAGTACATGTTTACGTGGCGCACATGTGTGCATTTGTTCAAAGCAGCTACCACTTCCTGTGTAAAACCAGTTCTTTTTCTTCTCATTTTACACACTCTACTTTATATTCTCAGAGAAACTTGGCTCAATGAAGCGATTCTACGTTTAGACACCTCGACAAATGTTGCTAGAGAGCATATAGAACATTTTTAAGAAAGAAAGAACTGAGTGTAAAATCTATTTTGATGTGTATGCCTTCACCATTAAAGCTGAACCTCTACCTGATGCCCAGTGGGGGGGCCAGACTCCACACTCCTTCCTCAGAGCTATCAAATGCAAGGAAATAAAAATAGCAGTTTAAGTTGCTGTGCTGTTGCTTTAGCTACATTGCTGCAATACTCCTCAAAAGCTTTCTCTCTTTCTTGATCCTCCTGACTTTCTTCTTATCTATTTTTAACAAAACAGATCAGGTGGTTTCTCACTTCTTGCAAGACATGAAAAGAATCCTCGTTTGAAAAAAAAAAGCGTCATTACAACAGTTGCAGAATACAATGACAGTAGTTAATGAGGTTCAATGTAGTATCGCTCATGTATTATTAGGCAGCTGCTGTGGTCTCCAGGGCTGCAGGTGCTCTCAACTTAATGCCACTGGCTTCCCTTTGTCATTGCTCATCCTTGGATTTCATATCCACACACTCAGCAACGAGGCCCAATTGAGTTTTACTCTGCCCCTGCCTCGCTGGCTGCCCTAATACCTGAAGGGGATTTGGTTCTGACTGAGTAGCTTTTGCTTTTCAACAACATTCACTCTCCCGAGGCCTTGAGTAGCTTTTTTTTTTTTTTTTACTTTCCCAAAAAAACTACAGAACATCCAAATGAGATAGAGTTCCTCATGTATTTGTGTCATTTAGGAAATGCAATAAATCTTACAAATTATCCCTGTGCAGTGCATTTTATATGCTTACAGTCAGAATTACTTATCTTGTTGCTCCTGGGGAACCATAAAGCACAGTTTGAATTCCCTGGAAGAGTCGGAGGTTTGTTGCTCAAGATCAATGCAATGTAATGTCGAATTTCAATACTTCAGTTAATACTTTGTGTTTTAACACCTTGAGGCATGTTGTATATCACAGATATGTAAATGTGTGCATAAAGAGAGAAAGTACAGAGACTACTATTTGCTGATGTACAGATCAGATAGTTGTGTCAAATACACAAAATGGATTTCATTAGTTTTACTGTCACACAATGGCCTGACCTCAACGCTGAGTATAGAAAACTGTTAAGTAGTAAAAGTTGGCATCGCATGTCTGGTCAGATTTTCAGATATTTACTAATTGGGGGACAGAGAGAGTTGGTACGTCATGCGACTAACATCCTGTGGCTTGAATCGAACCAGGCACATTGTGTTTATATAGTATGTGTCTTAACCACCAGCACGCCAATTAAAATCAATCAATAAATCAATTTCAGACTGTGTTTCATGCTAAGTTCTTGTGCAGCTGTATTTCGACAACATTTGAGGAGTTTGCCTTTAGTTAAATTAAAAAAAGGGTTTTGTAGAAAAAACACTTTTATACTCCTAAAGTATCAGTACCGAAATTCAGGTATTGTATCGCCACATGTATCTAAAATTTTTAACTGCTACCCATCCCTACCTGCATAGACTAACATTTTCAGGTGATACACTGAGAACTAATGTCTACAAATAATGTGTCGTTATACAGACAAATGCAAATAATCAACAAAACACAAGAAAACTAGGATAAAAAGAAAGAAAACAAAAAGCATAATAAGCAGCATTATGATAGAAGTGCCTATTTATGAAAAGATTTAAAATATTTTTCCTGTAAAAGACGGAGATGATTTAACCAGCTTTGTTTTGTATTGTGTCAAACTGTTGTAATAGTAAGGATTTAATTCATAGTAATTATCCGTCTCTAAACATATATTTGGTTAACGGAAAAGAGCTAAATGGGGAAAAACAGATGGGGAACACTGTGTGCATGTGCAGAGAAAAACAATGTGCCCATGAGTTGAATATTTTCCTGGCACGTAGACGCAGACTGGACTGACAGTCTGAAAGGCCACGTCTCTCTTTGCCCGGCAGAGATTCTTCCATTTGTCTTCTCTAATGAATTGACAATCACACTCCCTCTGATGTTTACACAGAGATATTGAGCCATCCTAGAACTTGGCTGCTTAGAATTACCCCACACACCGAGCTGAACGCACACCTACACACGCTCACACAACACAAATTTACACATCACGAGGGCACAAATTAACATGCACAAACACACAGACACACACTCATACACATGTATGATCTGCTGAAGCGAAGCGCTGCCTCTGGTAGCGACAGGCTGCTGCTGAACAGGTCAATTACTTTCAGTCCAAATGATAATGACATTATCAGACCATTTATTTGTGGTGTGATCCATGTGGCCTCCAATCCATTATGCGGTTTCCCTGCAATTGCATTTTTGAGTGATTCATGCCCTGCTCTCTAATTATTCATTACTCCTGAATGACTGCAGGAAGAGGGGAAATGAGTAAAATGAAAATGAAAAATAATGTGACAAAAATGTGTTTCTACAGTTCAGGGAGCAGTCACAATAGAGAGATATGTTATGTAAAGCTGCTTTCTGTACTCTGATAGTTGCAAATGAGATGAGGCAAAAATGGTTTTGTCTGTGATGAAAAACACCTTTTCATAGAATTTTCTGCTTCATTTAAGACTACAACATTTGATACATGTTTGAAAACACTTGAAAACACTCCAATATCAGTCCTGTGAGTGTGCACCTTAACTAAGACAACTACACAGAAACAATCCCCTGCTGGTACAACTGCACTCTATGAAGAAAAATCACTAAACTGCACAGAGCAGTCTCTATGTGGCCGTAGAAACTGTAAAAACCCACACAATCAGTTGTCTTTTTGTTGCCAGTCCATAGTGACACCCTTTGATCAAAAACAACCTACACTACAGTTAAAATTGCTTTAAAAAATCTGGAGGTGATTGTGCAAATTGGAAGCATTGTAACATCATAAGGAGGCATTAATTGTAGGACCATTTGCCACACGACTGCAGTACCATTAACGGCTACACAACCAGCGATTAACAATTAAACATTTATATGGAGCCACCAGAGTTCAAAACCAATAACACAAACAGCACCAGAAAAAAAAAATCATTTATGCATTCAAGTGATTGTCTGAATATAAAATGAGTAATTTCACTCCAAAGATCCTCTGAAGAATCATAATTTTGAGAGTGTATCATCCCTCTGCAATCCCCATAATGAATAGACACAGCATATCCCCGAGCAGTAAAGACCGAACACAACACCTCACACGATTATAATGGGATCCTTCCCTCCAATGGGACAAAGCAGAACAATAAACATGTCTGTGTCTATTACAGAGATTACTATGGGATCCCTTGGTGTCTTTACTCATGGCAGTGTCCTCTACTGTTGCACAGGCAAACACACGCACACATATAAATACTGGCCCCATAAAAAACAGCACCACACCTCTCCCCACGGGTACCAGCTCTGTTCCCTTTCCCCTCCCCTCCACCTCCTTGACCTTCTCTGCATCCTCCTCTCTCTTCCCTCGCCTCACCCAATCCCTCGAGGTGGATTAAATACAACCGCACCTGTGATCATTTCTCATTTGTGAAGCCTCCAACACCAGTGGTCCAAAGGGACGCCGGGCACAAGTCGACAGCACTGCAGCTGTGAATTGCTGTTTTGCTGGCTTGGTAAATGCTCTAAAACATACATAGATTAGTTGTCGAGCAAATACTTACCACATAAACAGGGACGCGGGTACACAACGGAGCCCAATTAGTTATGAGGCACTGTGTCCCTCGCTTGGTGAACTTTCTACAACTTATATAGATTATATTCTCCCAGGAAGATAATCACTCCTCAGAGTTCACAAATGCGCACAAAACAAAAGCAGGTGTAGGGAGAAAAAATAAGACAATAATAAAAAAGGGCTATTTTGTGCTTTCAAAGCTGCACTAGGCTGGCTTTAAAGTGATCACCAATATAATTTTAAAATGAGGAAGCAACAGAGGTGAACTTCCTGTCCTTTAATAAACAGATTCATCAAATTTTCCAAAATGAGATTCTGGTTACGCACACTAACATGAAGTTTTGTGTCCAGGAGACAAAACAAAGTGTCTCCTAATCAGTAACAAGCAAGCACTCAGTCCTTTTACTTCCTTCATCCCACCGTCCAGTTTACCCAACATCATTAAATACTACTGTCTACTGCAGCTGTTTAGCTTGTCATTGTGGAGGAGCCACTGCAAAGAACAAAGCTAAACCTCTATAAACCTGAGAGAGCTTTATAGTGCGACAGGCCCACACAAAACAGACATACCTGAAGTGTTGGGTGTGTTCTGTCCATATCACCCCACGTTAGAACCCACACCTGATCATGTGACTTGTCATAGAGCATCTTCACTGGGAAAGGATCTGTTGCTACTTCCTAGAAGAGAGAAGAGAGAGAAAGGGGGGAAAAGATAAAACAAATTGTTCTTGAATTGAATAGAGTTAAAGCTCTGTCCATGGTGCTGAAATCTCACAGAAGCCCAGCTGATATTTATATAAAAACAAAACATTTAAGCTGTTAAATGATGAATATTGACAAAGTAATACTGTAAGTAAGATCAATTTATTTTGCTGATAGGGAAACAGGAAATCACAATATATAAACAAACATTTCTTTGTTTGACAAGTTTACTTTTCAGCTGTAAAATGTTGCACTTAGGTCATATCTCAGTCACAATGTTTAGTAATATTGCTGAATATCGCCCTCCTACATTCCCCTCTCGTCCACTCTGGTCTGCAAATGAACAATGTCTGGTAATACCATCACTGCCTGTTGCGAAATCACAATCCAGACTTTTTTGTTTGTGGTTCCACAATGGTGGAATGAGCTACCCAGCTCCATATGGTCTGTTGACTCTGTTGGTGCATTCAAGAAACGCCTACAAAATCAGCTCTTCTGTGAACACCAACTGTTAACTTTTAATACTTTGTTGATTGTTGCACTACTTCCAGTCATTTCTTACTTTAATTAAAAAACTAAAAAACAAACAAACAAAACTTCTGTCTAGTGCTCATAGCTACTTGAGAATTTGTACCACAGCTCTTATGAGTCACTGTCTTTTAATACTTGATTGTCTTGCCTCGCTTGTAAGTCGCTTTGAATAAATGCCAAATGACAAAATGTAAATGATCACGATCATTATCAGCTAGTTCCTGTTGGTCTCCAGTCCTTTTTAATAGTACTGCTAATCAAACAGTAAGTCTTGACAACTGGTTGGACTAAGAGCCGTTTGGCAAGACCCTTAAAGCTTTACTCGCTGCCACCAGTATGAAAGAGAGCAACTGATTTAATGAATGAGAGCAAAACAAATGGATCTTGCTGAGGTAAGTAACAAGCAGTAAACCCAATGAGAAGAGATTTACAGTATGCATGGACTACGGGTCTCGGACCCAAACTTGCTAACCAAATAATCCTTCATCTACCAAACACAGGTGTAGATGCCTAAGATGATGTAGAAGGTAAAGGAAAAAGTGTACAGCATGTTCACTTGAGTGGTTTTTGTGAGAATATCTGACACACATCAGGTAAAAAGAACGGACAGAACTGAGAAAATAACTTACAGTGAAAAGGGAAGGAAGGAAAAAAGAGGACAGACAGATAGCGGGGGGGGGGGGGGGGGGTCGAGGGAGTGTACTCAAAGTCAGGTCTGCTGCAATGTCAACAGGAAGGAATAACACAATCCATTACCCTGCTTCTGGCTGGGTGGACAGGGAGCTGCTGACACCCTCACCAGTGGAGCGAGACCACAAGCTCTGTGTTCAGTAATGGGAGGTCCGGCCCTCTGCTCTCCACTGGTCAGCCAAGTGTCAACTCAGCATGTGTGCATGTACAGTATGTGGAGATGGAGGACTGCATGTGTGAATTAACATTTGTATGTGTTTAGCTTCCTACATGATGAGAGCAGAGGTACGGCTGAGGCCGGTCCACAGGATTTGAGCAACTTTCTGAGTGCATAAAAGTTTTCACATTTGCTGTTTCAAGAAAAAAAAAAAGTGTTTTGCCTGTTAACAGTAAACAGAAAAATATCTGCAAATTTAGCAGTTATTTATTTTAGATCCTGGTTGACAAAATACACAGATTTGCTGAGCTCTAACCCTAATGAATCTCTTATCAAACCACCTTTTGTATCTTCTCTCAAATTCAGCTCGCAGCTTCTCATTTCTCTAGTTTAACAAGACCAACAGTCTTGTTTGGAGTGACGAATCTTCTCAAAGGAAATGATCTAACTGATCGAGTCATGTTTCAGGAGAATCTCCCAATTAAATTTTGATGCACATCATATCAATAATTTAAGCTTATTAACTTCTGAATCAGGACTTCCAGTATTTGCAGCCAGCAGCTCATGAAAAATAAGGTGAGGCTTCAGCTGTTCGTGTCAGATACATATTTTATCAGCATTTCACATCCTCTGCTGCTACAACTCACACTGTTTCTGCCTTCTCAGTCAGCAAATCTTTTAGTTTTAGTTCTTTTTAACTTGATTGACTTGCAAATGTTGAAAGCTAATTAGATTTGATGAAAAATTTGAAGAGATTCCATAAGCAGATTCGAAACCTGATCCAGATTCAATTAAAAAGATTTGATAGCCACTATGGGTTGACAGAAAAATCCCAGACAATAGATGTTATAGTATTGGATGTGTGGTTTGATTATCAGGAGATTCAAATCGAAATCTCACAGCAATGAGAGATTTTATTGCCAAAACGGGAGCCAAAATACACAAAGGTGTTGCTGATTACCAATTTCATCCTTCGGGAAACCAGAATATCTTTTTACTTCATAGAACATAAATCATTTTTGAAACTGCTTGCAAAAAGATTTTTATTTGGTCTCAGAAGGTCTCAAAAGAAAAAGCCTTGATGACAACTGCAGGCTGCCTCTTAGGGATTTACAGCAGCACAATAGAAAGCACCAGAGTAAGTTAAAGTGACTACATAACCAGAGGATTTTTGCCATCTGGCTTTCTTTTTAATTAGCCGATGTGTTGTTTGTTTTCAGACCCAGTGGGAGGCTTAGTGTATCTGGCACAGGTCTGACACATCAGAGTCGAGGTTAGATCCCTTTGTTGGGATAGATAACAAAAGGTGCCATTTCCTTGCATGCAACAGCATGAAAAAGCATGAAAGCCTTTATTTGTATGGCTTCTCCACATGTTTATGGCCTTCATCTGTCGTCTGCTGGGAATCAAGACTGAAGCTTTGAGAAAAGTATGGAGCATTTTTTAAAAAGGTGCACGAGGCAACTTTCTACCACAGTGAGCAAAAACATGTTGATAAAGGACCCAAGAATAGTAAAGGATTTTTCAAATTTCTCCTTTTTTCATTAGATGACACTATGATTTAGGAGACATCTATTGTGTTTTTCTCCAAAATTTTGATTTGATTGAGGATTTCCCAACAGTGACCATGCTTGTCCTACGTAGGCATGTCCTCCTGATCTCTAAATTTGATCTCTATGAGGATAATTATTCAACAGTCTGACTTTACCATTACAAAATAAAAGCCTTTGTTTGGTTCATCGTTCTATTATGTGTTTGTGGACGAAGTGCATTCATTGCAGTCTTCCATCTTCTCTCTTTTTCTAAAAGCCATTGTTGAAAAGAAACTACAAATGTACTTTGTTAAAAAAAAAGAACTTTGAGATAACAAAAAGAGATGGAGGGAGGATGCATTAACCTCCTGCACCCAGAGGCCAGAGAGGGTCTTTGAGAAAGAGAGAGAGAGAGACAGAAAAGAGAGAGAGGGTTAGCTCGAACAAAAGAAGTAGTTTTACAGTGTTGAATGGAGTAAGAGAGAAAAGGGGGCAGCAATAAACCAAAAGCCATGACCTGAACTTTAGATGTTGTGAGAATGTCTTACTGTAAATGCCAGAACACACCTCTGTTTCTCCTTTCATTATATCACCTCTCTTTTAGCCAACGCTTTTGTTGTGACTATATTTTGGATTAAAAAAAAAAAGATGAACATTCAGACAATTAATATCATTTTGCATCAAAAACAGTCAAGGAAACATCTTGTCATTTTGAAACAAAAAGTTGTTAAATGTCAAACAAGTGACAGTATTTACAAAAGTACAAGAGTTTTCAAGCCGGTCGCAACATATAATAACATATTATATGTATTTATAAATATCTAACCTTCAGTTTCCTTCAAGTGATCTACAGGATCATAATGACATTCTTTTGAGCTTGGCGTTTCTCTCCTTCTCTTTACTCAGACTTTCACTTGCCCCCCCCACTCTCCCGCCTCCTTCTCCTTGAGTTAGGCCTATTTCCTCTCATCCTGTACCTCAGTATAAATGATGCTGACCCTGGGAAGAACCCCAGTGGGATTCAGTCTCTAAACAGCCGTTACAGGCAAGATGAATGGCGAGGCAGCCAGCACCCACCTGGGCACCATATTGTTTCAAGCGCTTTAGGTGCATTTGATTTATTTTACCTTGCATGTGGTCTTCTTACATCAGTGGCAGTTCAATAGCGTGGCAAGTTGAATCGAATGCAGTTGGTGATTAAATATGTTCCAAATGTACCCACAACACTGGTTACATGGATGTATGGATGTACAATATATATTTGTTTTATCATCCTAAATCGTCAAGTAAATAGATTAAAATGTCAACCCTCACATAATTGACCCTGTGCTAAGCCCCCCTTAGCTATTGTTGCTACACTTGTCAAGCTGTCCACCGAAATGCATAATAATATTTGAAAAAAATAGATCCTTGATTTCAGACAGAGGTGGACAAAGGCAGCTTCTCATTTTTTAACTGGCTGAAATGACACCTGTCATTAGCAGATTTGATCAGCTTTAGCTAGCTAGCTAATTAATTTTAACCCTGTGATTTGAGTGAAAACATTGACTTAAGAGAACCCTGTAAAAGGTTCTTAAATACGCACTTGATGGCTACATTCATGTTATGTTAAAAGACTGATGCTAAAGCTACATGTTTACTCACCAGTTGGTGATCCATGTAGGAGCAAATAAAGGAGCAGTATTGTGCTTGTATCACAGCTAGTTAGACCCAGTATTGAGGTACACTAATGTAAGACAAATTGTAATACTAGACTGTTATTTCATTCTAACTTTGTTTGGATGCTGACTATAGAAAAACAAACTTGGACCAATGACGCAGAAGTTAGATTCAAGCTGTTAACATTTCTCATTTGAAATGAAACAGAGGCGTCAGTGGGATAGGTACTGGATGCAAAAAAAACTAAAATATGAGAGAAGGACTACCAGCACACTGAATCAGAGCAAAGAGGCAAATCCTGCCTGAGAAAGACCTGTAGTTGGTTTTTTCTCATTTGACATAATTTTGGGTGCTGAACTCTCCTCTCTTTTTATCACTTGGAGTTGTTAACATGCAAATTTTCCTACAGAGGCTTTAAAATGTCAGTCACTAATTTATAGATTAATATTTTCTGAGCTTTTGAGAGACTATACTTTGGTGTGTTGTGACAGGTCTGATCCCTGCTTCACCCACCTGCACCACCTTCTGTGCCTGGATATCGACAACCAGCAGTCGGCTCTGGAGGGGCTGGGTCACGTAGATGTACTTATCCCTGATGTTGACTGCGGAGGACCACACACAGTGCTGAGGTGACACCCCCTCACCTTTAGGGCACATCTCCTCCTGGGAAGAACCAACAGAGAACAAAGAGGATGATGGGAGACGTGAAGGAGAGCCTTGGAGGGAGGAAAAGGTTGGCAGGATTTACTGGTACGTCATACATCAGCAGTATGGTGCATTTACTCGATCATCCATCACCAATGATTAGGTCTGGGCAGTAATCCAAAGTTATGGTTGATCTACCATATCATTGGCATTGTATTGTGATGATTTGATCAAATGGTATCATTTTACATTTAATTCTGTACAAAATTTGTTTTTTACTGTAAGCTGTAATTAAAAACTTTAAGTAGAGATTGAGGTTCTTGTTTACCACGTGGAAAAATTCTGTCAGCTGTAATATTTTTTTATAAGATTGTTTTTCAGGCCATTTTTCCCTTTTTTATTGATGATGCACAGTCCAGAGTCAGATAGGAAATGTGGGGAGAGATAAAGAGGGGAATGACATGCAACAAAGGTCTCCAGCTGGATTCGAAGTGTAGATGTTGCTGTTTACATGGTAATTTTTTGCCATATTGGGGTAAAGTTTCCAAACGCTGGCTCTTTTCATCATTGATTCTATTTTTCCAATTAATTGGGAATGATTTAGTTTTTAAAATTGAGACAAATTCCCATCACAAGTTTCCAGAGCCTAAGGTGACGTCTTTAAAAAAGTCCAAAGATATTCAATTTAAACAATATATAACAGAGAAAATATTCAAATCCTCACTTTTGAGGAGCTGGAATAAGCAAATGTTTCATTTTTTTTTACCTTACTAATTAATCCATTATCAGCACTTATGGTGATATATATCTATACTGAAAAAATATTCTTGTTAATATCATGATATTGATTTCAAACACTGCATGCTTCAACCAAATGATACTTTAGTATTATTATTTATATAATTATGTGTCCTTGTTAGGACACTGCATTGACTTCCATTCACTGTGGACGGCCTAACCCAAACCCTGACCTCAACCAGGACCTCAGAAATGACATTTTGCCTCATTAGGACCAGGCTTTGGTCCCCATGAGGACCTCTGGTCCTGACAAGGTCAGTGTTTATACCGGAAAAGGTCTGAATGAGGTAACAAAAATGCGTGCGCACAGACACACACACACACACACACACACACACACACGAGTTTCCACCTCACCAAAGTGGAGAAACTGCTGTTTACATCAAGAACTGGCTAACACATGGCTTATTGAGTTTGTATTGATTGCTAATACAATTACAGCATCCTGGAAAACCCAAATCCCTCAGAGGAACAAGCAACTTTTACCTTCTAAAGCCTATTGCCCTGGTAGAAGAATGTTTTATAGTGGATTAAAAACCTTGGGGTCTGTAGCATAGACTCTATACAGTCTATATTGGTGCGAGCTGTTGACTAATGGACACAAGTAATCCCATTACATTTAGTGAGGTGAGGAACCCCACTCTAACAACAGGAAGGGAAGAGAAAGGAGGAATAACCTTCATTTTAGTAACAATCTCCTTTCACACTCCACTGAATAACTATAGTAGATGTAAGATAAGATAAAATAGATGGACGTTAAGATTCTAATAGGTACCCTTTTTTCCTTTAAAGGTAGAGTCAGTCATTCTGGAGAGAGATTGTTGATATTTGAACTTAACACCCAAACAAATACACCCCTCTCTTCATGCTCCTTCAGAAGCTCTGCCCCTTAAATTTATTTATTGATTTTTTTATTTTATTTAAAAGGGACAGTGTACAGCTCAAACATAAATGTCACCATTTGATGCATCGTACCAGATTATAGCTTCGAGCTAATTTGCATCTGTAGTCCCTTTGCAGGTCAGAGCAAATAACAAACAGTACAGAGTAAAAACAACATACAAACAAGAACACACAAGACACGCAATAGAAAACTAAACACAATAGCACTTTACAAATGTATGCTTGTCAAATAAAAGCAAGTCATTAAGACCATAAGATAGAATATCAAGAAATCAGTGAGCGCAGAGCTGAGCAGCTTTTAACAGACTTATTATGTTGGTTTTGAACGTGCTGATAGAGCTGCAGCTCCTCACATCATCAGGCAGGTGTTTCATTGATTTGTGGCTATTACAGAGAAAGCTGATTGCCATAATGCTGTGCGGCGAAATGGTATGGCACAATCTCATATAGAGGATATTATGGAGGATCTAATGGAATTTACTGAGTGAGTGTACACAAAATCACATAGTGGAGGAGGTGCCAAACCATTTAAAATTTCATAAACCAGACACACATTTGAAAACAATCTAAAATTCTCACAGCTCAGTAAATTGTATTTCTCCAGTACCCTACAGTGATGCAAATACATTGGCTTTTCTTTTTTGAGTTTTCAAAGTTTGTTTGTATAAAGACTCAAGAGGTCTTATGGCTGTTTCTCCAGCCTGCCCCCAACATGTAATGCAATTAGACATAAGGGAAAGGATAAATATCTTGGCTTCGTTCAAAGAGAGACAGTTTCTAATATGTCTAAAATTCCCTAAGTTGTACTTTATGGTTTTAACCATTTTTTAACATGTTTCTTAAAGTTTAAATTTAGATCCAGTACCATGCTGAGATATTTAAAATCAGTGACGATGTCAATCCTTTCAGAGAATATCAGCATGACGAGATTGTAACATAGTTCTAGAGAAAAATGTACCTTTTGTCTTGTTTACATTTAGACTCACACATGATTGATCAAGCAGAATTACTGACTCTACCTTTCAATAACATATCACCTGGTACCTTGCAGTGGTTGTTTGGATTAAGGTACAACAACCTAATTAGGATCTATTATTGTAAGATGCTCTTAGCGGTGTACCTGATTTGATGAGTGAATGCCTCTCCTAATGTAAAAATGTACACTAAATGTCATCCTTCTACATAAATAGATGCTCAGCAGTTACAAACAGCTCCTGAAATCTATTTAGTGAAATATGGACAAAGCTTGAAACTGAAGTATAGGCTACTCATTATCTGACATGGATATTTTTTAATGTAGTTTATTTCTATTGAATTTTATTGCAAAATTGAACCTTGATAGCAAAAGAAAAGACATGCTATGCACTTACATAGGTAGCAACAATCCTCTCTGTCCGCTTCATGTGTCTGCGAATCTCACATTCACTGGGCTGAAGAACTGTGATGCCCTCGTCAGAAAACACATAGAACATATTCCCTACGCTCAATCCTGGAAGACAAGACAGGAAAACAGAAAACATGGTGACAAAAATGCATTTAAAAAAGCAATAAAAAGCACAAATCCCTGCTGTGCTCTTGTCTTATCTGACACTGGTGATGGGCATTTCAATTTCCCTGCCAGGTGAGACACGGCAAGACTCCTGTTAGCATGCTATCATGTTAGCGGGGATGGGCAGTGTGTGGCTGCCTGCCATTTTGACAATGGTACAAAGGGCCTTGTCAGCAACGCGTCCACAACATACTGTAGCCAGAGGCGTCAAATTAAAAGCGCTGCCTCTTTGAGGAGACGTTTCACAGGCTCGTCTGTAAACAGCTGCTGATGAGTTAGCATGGATCACAGCAACAAGCTATTACTGTTGTCAGGAATACAGCATGTGAACAGAGATAATAAGCATGAGCACATATACACACTTAATCATTTACAAGATGCATGCATAGACAAAAACTATGATGACAATTGATTTGTCAGGCTGTTAAGACATCTTTTTTTTGCACTATAACACAGAATGTGCATCTCAGAACAGTTGAAAACATGCTGTCAGAAAAGAATCATGTACCAACGTATGCATACAGACATAATACAAGCGCTACCTCACACACAATACACACACTGTCAATGAGCCGAAATCAACTCTCAAAGGCTCACAAATAATCAAAATGCTTACACTGTGCACTGTTCTAAACCACAATGGTAAACCGTATATGGGGATGATATATATACATGTCAGATTAGATATGTTTTGTACTCTAAACCACAGTGGGTTTTCCAGCACAGTCAGAAAACTGTATTTGCAGCCTTGTTGATGTGGTGAGAATATATATAGTATAAATATAGGATGGATTTGTATAGTCCTGAAAACCACAAAGTTGTTTTTCATGTAGCCCACACTGGCTCTGTGGTATTATTTGCAAAATACTTAAAATTCGTGCTTGTGTGTAAATGTTTCCTCCCCAGGTGATCTGAAAAACAGATTAGAAAGCACACCAGCAAACGGATGAAACACTCTGGGCATGCAAGGGAGAGAGCAAGATTTGGACAAACAAAGGTTTGCTGGAGAGAAAACAACTTTGTGATTCTTTTGGACAATACGGTAAACATCTTGGAAAGTGTAGATATCAAGCTTCAGGCCCCGAAGAGCTACAAAACACGCCCACCACATTTTCTTATTCACAAGAATACAAAAGCAGTTTGAGAACTGTATGTATTACCTTCTTCTCTCCACAAAATGTTTGCAACTGCAGAGTCAGACGCAGAGAGAAAGGAAGGAAAAGAAAGGAAAAACATTAAATCACCTAAAGAAAAAAGAGAGACACATCTCCCAAGAAACAGAGGTGATTTCTCATACGCCATGTCAAGACAAAACATATTTGACAGCTACAAATGTCCCTCGCTGCTGTTGACAGGACCATATTTCCTCCTAAATCAAGAGATCACAAAATATCTTGCGAGAAGACAAGTCATAGCTTATTTTGTTTAATTTCCACTGGCCCCGATTAGCTCTTTGTAGGGAATGAGGCAATCTAATGAAAGGCCAAATATCAAAGCAACATGAAGTATGTGATCTGATTTTTTTTTTTTTTTTTAAACTTTGTATTTCAATGAGATCACTACATAAATTGGAGTGGAGCCTCTTAACACTGCCCACAGTGAGAATAGAGAAGAGAGTGAGTCATCCACTGATCCTTTCGCAGTATGAAAACACAGACATGTAGACATAAATCCACCGTCTGGATTGTCCTGTCAGATTGTGTTTTTAGTTCACATCACATAAAGGATGAAAAGGTTCTCTAGTTTTCAGATGTTCTCCAGAGAGTGCGTCAAACCTTTTGCTTTTGTCCTGCTCTCACACACAGTAGTTTATTAAAATTTGGGATAAATCTACTGTGTTTTTATTTGTGCTTATATGACTCAGATCTGAGTGCCCTCATGTATCCCTGGCATGGTTCTGTAGAGTTTTATTCTGTATATCTGAAGCCGGGATCAGACTGCACAATATTTTTCTGTTTTGAGATGGTCACTGTGCCAGATTAGACTATCATATAGTCAACAAATCTTGCTGTGACTTGACCAAGAGACATGGCGGACTACACAGAAGACCCTGAACAATCTTAGCTCGCTGTCTTTCACACACACAGGTGATCAGTAAGGTACAAAGGACCGATGTCTGAGAGCAGCAACGACAGATGTTTATTTATATAAATACAGTTTTATCAGGAACTCTTCATCGTCAGTCGGCAGGGAAAGTGGGCTCTGTCTTTTTTCTTGCCAGTTAGTGGATAGATGAGGGTAAGTTTGTGGCTTTGCAGCATACATAAGTGTGCAGACTATGACGGTGCAACCACAGGTGTGATTAATCTGATGTAACGCTCCTGATGTGAGCGTGAAAGTAAAATGATTGTATGTTTACTGAAATGAAATAAAACATTCCTCTTTTGCTTTGTGCTCCTATTGGTGAAATTTTGACATGCAAGTCTTTATGTCTGGATGCTCTGAGACAACACGGGATAAAAAGAGCGATGGCCGTGCCTGCACTAATTTTCGTTTTGTACACTTGTCGGGACATCATAGGGCTGATGTCATGTAGTTTTGAGCTCGGCATTTATACTAAGATGCCAGGCTGTTAGGTGTAATTGTTGTAGAAGTTCCACTTTCCTGCAAATGTTCTGCACCACTGCTTACAACTATCAACATGAATTGTCTGGGGCTGTTTGTTTTTCACCCTATGTCAGCCATCTGAAGGCATGAGGAATCACCAGCTTATTAGCTCAAGTGCTTGCTGCAATACTAATGCAGGAAATGTGTAATGGGGGATTTCTAAGATGGCTACCACTCTATGTGACTTATGAACAGTACACTAAAGCTAAAACAAAGATACAGCTTAACAGATTCAACCATGTTGTCAAAAAGCTTCAATTTTGCTTTCATCTTAAGAGATCACATCTCCATGTAACTTACATCACTTTAACACTACTTACAATGCACAAGACAGCCAAGTCATAAAGATTTATGCCAACTTATAATGTTATCCCTCTTTTTGGCTTTATGTTTGACAGAGATGATGTTTGAATGTTATCGTGAAGTTACTGTGTTAATTTTACATTTTCTATATCAAAAGTTAAAAATATTGTATGGACTTACGGGTCTTCTTAGCTGAATCTTCAACAAACAGAGAGGAGATGTCCTCGTCCACTCCCACCTCGTTCTTGGCAATGCAGGTGTAGGCTCCGGTGTCCTCATACCTGACACTGCCGATGAAAAGCTCACTACCGTTTGCTGCAAGAAAAGAGGAAACAAACAAAAAGAAAGAAACAAGTGTTACTGAAACAGATTTTGTTGTTGCTAAAATATTTGAAATCTTCATGGAGTACACTGCAGATACATTTGAGACAGTCAATTTGCAGTCATCAGCAAAGAAGAAAAAAAATAAAAATAAAACAGATTCACAAGAAGCACGTCTGGTTTGTTTATTCCACACTGTTGATTTCTTGAGTTCAGTTTGATTGAGTGAGACTAATTATCAACCTCAGATGCACACCGCATGTCTGCAAGCAGACGAACTGAAAACTGCTCCTTTTCATAAGCAAAGTAAAAAATAAAATAAAACATTCAGGATTTAGAGCCGTGGTTGTTTGTTTGACTCTTTTTCTTATAATTTAAGTTATGTATTACTTCTAATTAAAGTTTAACGTGTCATGCTTCATTTGTATGCATAATACTTTGTGTTACATGCTGCTTATAGTTTTTATGGTTTCATCTTTTATGTTGTGTTTCCATATGTTTAATGTTGAATGAATCTGTCTTTTTGCTTGTTTATTTTTTGGTGAATACTTGGACAAGTTATATGTTGGCTGTTTTGTGACAGAATAAAACCAAACCATTTAAAAGCTAAATATAAATACATTCAAATTCACAGAGCAGCTTCAATACTGGATTTCCAGTGTGATCAAATACTGTTTAACCTCAACTCTGATTGAGTTTGAGGTGAAGCAAACAGAAACTACTAACTCATACACAGGAAGCGAAAATAATGTCCAAAACAAAGCAAAATGAATACAATGGTAAACAATGGCAGGGACAAACACAAGTATATCAGGCTTTACATAAGGTACAGACTCAGATTTATTTTGAGTTGGGTAAAAAAAAAAAGAATATTACTTCAACTTGTGCCAATAAGTCAAGTCAAGTTTATTTATACAGCACATTTAAAAACAACCAGAGTTGACTAAAGTGATAAGTATCCACATGTCATCATCATATGTGCTGTCTCAAACTCTTTTTGTCATAGTTCATAGGAAACGACTGTCTTCACTTGAAATGTGATAAAAGCAAACTCATAATTTATAAATGTGCTGTAGTTTACTCATCAGCCGTTAACATTATTGTACACAGATAAACAAGTCAAAAATGCCTTTTTTTTCCCGTGTGGCTGATTATCAAAACAGTCTGTTTCAATAATAAGATGCACAAGTAAAGTCACCTTGATAAACTTTTCACTTAAAGTGATTTCACTAACTTAAAGGTGCTGAATACTGCTCAGTAAAAACACTGATGTACTAGTTTAACTTCAACATGCAAATAAATACTTTACAATTCTTCAGTTTCCACTTCAGTAGCCTTTTAGTCTTTCAGAACCGAGTGAAGTCTAGTTTCATACTTATTTTTACACACAATGCAGCATTGTTCCAGTTGCACCAGTGCTGTTAGATGGAGGTGACAGGTGACAGACAGCAGGTGATGATTACACAGAGGTCAGCATCAGAGGCAGACTCTCTGATGTTTGCTGTAGCATCAAACTCTGTGATGTACAGCTGCACTTTGATTCTTCCTGTATGTAGTATTAAACTGAAGCTACTATATAGCTTCACTTTTCATCCCTTTCTGTGCTTCTCTCTAGGCATCGATAATATGAACTCTCTCTCTCTCTCACTCTTGTTCTTCTCACACCTATTTTCTACCTGTTTAAATATAAAGCCAGTATACTGTAAGTGTTTGTCTTACTCAACAGCAATAAAGAGAATGTTTACAAAAAACAAGTTTGCTCTTTTTTTCATTGAAAATTATCCCTGTCTTCTAATTTGTGCTTACTGGGTTGTAAAATAACAAGACATTACAGATGTTGATGCAAAGTTTTTCACATCAGTGAAATGTCTTTCGGATTCTGATAATAATTCTCTTTAATCAGGGGAAAAGTGCACAATGCTTTGAAGTGAAAACTGCCTTGAAGCAGGCCTTCATGAAACGAGACACCACTTTTAATTACTTCTAATTCATAATTATGTTCTGATCAATTTTTATTGAAAAACACTGAATCAACTGCTCATTAACTTAGCCTTTACATCCTGATTTTGCAGGCTTGTAGCAGTTCGTGGCATCAGGGGTTTTGAGTTGTTGTGGTTTTGTGGTTAAAATGGTTTTGTCTTAAATTATGACTTTTAGTCTCCTTAACTGCTCCCTGTGCACAGATTACTGCAAGGGCAAACGGGGCATGTGCCCGGGGTCCCTGGTCTCAGGGATTTCTGTGAGCTGGTAGAAATATATATAAAAGGACTCTTGTAACTAAAATAACGATGTAATATAATTTTATGCTTGTAAGGGGTTTTTTGTGAAGAAGGCAATTAAATCGCTTGCTAAGGGGACATAAAGTGATGCTGAGTCTGTCAACTGGCACTTCAACGTGATCATCAGCAAAGTATAAACTTGAGAGTAGCGATTTCTGGCTCATCTTTATCTATTTCCAAGGTGCAGAGAGGAGGAAAAAAAGTCTGAAAATGTCAGCAACACTTGTAGTATAAAGAACATTTTCATTGTTAGACCTAACTATAAATATTCAGCAGGAGAAGCAGCAGAGATAGAATAAGAAAATGATTTGATTAACAAACCCTCTGCTATCCCTCTGATTCGGACAAAAAAAGCAAAGATGGATTGTGGATTACAGTCAATATTGCTCAATGTACCAAAATAATCAACATAATTGCAGCATCATACACTTGTGCACCGGAAAGGATTATACATAGAGGGTGTATGTATGCACGTGTAGGTGAAAACCGTTAGTGAATCTGAGCCCAAGGCATGCTCCTATTTGACTCACCGTCAGCAGTCTTCACAATACATATGACTTTCCTCTCTGCCCTCTTAATGACTAATAAATAAGGAAAAGTTGAAGGCACTTAGTTCACAGTTTTCACTCAACAGCCGCAAACGCAGCTCGCAGCCATCCATTGCCCTTGAAAACTGAGGGATGTGATTATAGTGATAATGAACTTATTTATTTATTTAAAACCTGTCTGGTAAAATAATGCGTTGAGACTTCTTCCCACAATGCATCTGGGTCAGAAAAATGAACTGTAATGTCACGTGTCACTGTGTCCCGGTCGTCGGGTTAAGAGGTTTGCTCTAAAGAAAAGAAAAAGAGTGTAACAGCTGGTAATATCAGGCAAAGATCTACAACAGGCTCGAGTGGTTTCAGCAGAGTGGACAGCTCCAGAACACAGTTTCATTCACTCAGCAGCACAAAGCCCGTTTCTCTCTTTAGTGTTCAACTGTGGTCTACAATCAATACTCCTCACTATCAGCTGTCAGTGTGTGGTTCAGATTTGACAGAATTCAGCTAAAAAAAAAAAACGGATAGAGGAAACACTTTTACAGTGTCTTTATTACACCCCTGACATTATATGTAGTTCGTTGAAAAGAAATAGCAAATCATACCTCCTCTGCTTTGGTCTCTCTCACACAGAGCTATATAAAAATGGTAATCCATACTACTTAATCTACTTTTCCACTCTATTGTTTTCACTTTCCTTAATTCTTTTAATGAGGAAAAAAAAAAGCACAAATTATTACTGTAAGTGGGACTCCTGCCCCTTGCCATTGCCCACATTAGTTGGCAAATCTGATGCTGAAGCCACCGCAGTGGGGAACCTTGCAGTACAGTACCTCCCTTGTTTGAGCTTCTGAGGGTTGATAACAGGCTATTACCACAGGTAATGACCCACACACAGCCAATAAACTCTCCCTTAATGAGAACTAGGCCATAAAAAGAAAAGTCGTGCTCCATTCTGCTCCTTTTCTCTTATATTGAGAGTGTGTCTTTAAAAACAGCCCTCCAGCAAGGATAAGTAGCTGCCATCTCCTGACACACAGTATATTTCATTTTATTTTCACTCTCTTGATCTCACTTTTCCTTCACTTCTACAGAATGTTTGATTTGTCGGAGGAGCAAAGTGAAGACGGTTGAAGAGGGTGGCTGCGATTTTGGATTTCATCACCTTGGTTTGGAATGCAAATAAATGGAGAGCACCACAAAATGTTACTGCTGACAAGTGAGTACCCAATTAAAAAAAGTTTGTTTGACAGAGCACCAGCTTTGTCTTCACTGTCCACATGCATTGTGTGTGTTTACAGAGTTCTGCAGTGTTGCCATACTGCAATACTGTTGCAATTCAAAAACACTGCACCCACGAGACGTGACATACAGTATCTGCTTAAACGTACAACATGCTGACAGCACTTCCCAAAATAATGAAATACTCCTCACCTATGAGAGAAAGCTGTTTGGAGGATCTGGGCTGCAGGTCCATGCCGTTCTTCAGCCAGAGGAGTTTGGGATTTGGGATGCCGTCAGCGTGGCAGTGCAGGCTGGCAGATACACCGGGCTCCTGGGCCTGTGTCTCTGGATAGACCAGGATCACTGGAGGGACTGGACGTACAAACACAAACAAAACCAAAAGACACAAACAGGGAGAGAGGAGAGGGGCGAGAGAAAACATAATTACACACTGTTTCATGGTAGACTGTAACTCCTGGGGGATTATAGCACAAACACCCACACACGCAGTGGGCAGAGAGGAATTTGTCTCACCCCAGCATGGAATATATTCACACATAACAAGAATCCAAGAGCTCTGGGGCTACTTTATTACAGCTCGAGTCCTGTATGAAATAGATGTTGGACGTATCTACCACTTACCAGTGCCTCCGGGGAGAAGACCACAAATGAATGTGGAGGAATGAAGGGGGAAAATGAAATATGAGGTAATAGTTTACATGAACAGGTAAGATGTCGTTTTCTGGTTATGATGCTTGGGACCCTCTCGACCTCTGTTGCTGCCAAATCCTGACATCCTCTCCTTCAAGGAGCTAAATCCCATATATTCCATCCAACTGTGCTACAACCTTGCCCCCTCTGCCAAACACTTATATAACAGCTTTATGCATTTTATTTCAAATATTGTTTCTGTTATTTGCAACTTACTTATTTGTGCTTTGTTTTCTCTTTACCCTCCTACAGTCTCCCTTTATCTCTATTATTATAATTGTTTAATTATAAATATAACCATGTATTTTTCTTCTTCTTTTGTTCCTGTGCACTCACACCAACATCTAAAACACCCATTTCCTCTTCCTACACCCATACATCATCTTCTACTTCTACGCCTCACCCTCCGCCTGTCTGAAAGTCTCTGATGTTATCTGTCACATCTATATCTGTTACATCACCTGCTGTTTTTCTATCAAAACATAACTTCACTCCAACCCCTTTTTCCTTTCCTTTCTATCTTATATAATGTGTATGTGCTTAACATCGAAGAGACATTCATGAACAGCATCCGTACTACACTCGAGGGTATTATAATACTATGCAAAGAATACTAGACTGCTACTAAGAGTACTTCACTTATACCAAAGCTGCAGCGCTGTCACCCCTCTCATCACAGTACAGAAGGAAGCACGGGTGTTACTGCTTTAATAGTGCAACATGATGCAAACCACCCACTTTGTTTAATGTGGCACTTGGCTCCCTTCCATTCCACCTTATCTCACCTCGTCCTATCTCGCTTGAAATACCTCGAATCCCTAACACAAACAGTTGGTAATTGCCCTCTCCTGATAACTCGCCCTTCAGGACCTCAGTCGGTCTCCCTGACTCCCTTCCCATTACTCCCTCCCCTTCTTTAGTTCAAGGTCTAAAACGCGGCAGCATCTCTTTTCAATTAGCATCTCAGAAAAACAGAACAATGACATCTATTGTCTTCCCTTAATTGAAAGAGACTTAATTGAATCAAATGTTTCCCCCCTTTGCCTGTCTGTCACCCCGAGACAAAAGCGCAGTAAATAGGGGGGCTAGGGGGGCTTTTAAAATTCTTCCTCCCTGGATCTTCTTTGGCGAGATGCCTGGTTATAACTAGTCTAAAGGCAGGGGAGACAAAGGTCTTTATGCAGATGATTAATATGAGTAAGACAGTGCTTTGACAAGTTCAGCCTGCTAAAATCAGAGTAAGTGTGGTGTTTCTGCTCTTTTTTTACATGAATTTTAGCTTCAGTAGTTTTCATCCTCTGCATAGATTCAATTGAATACACTGCATGACAACACAAGTAGTTTCTCAGCCTTATGCATGTAATGATGCTGGCTGGCTAGTGAGTTGGTGTGATGCAATGCAATGCTTTGACAGCCATAATCCTGGGAAACAAATCGTTTTGACAAGCAACTTCTTAGACATTTTCCTGACAACTAAAGAATAGCTCAATCATAAAGGAGAATATACATAAAAATAAAGGCAAGACAGGTTTATTTGTAAAGCACATTTCAACAACAAGGCAGTTCAAAGTGCTTTACATAAAACATTCTGTCTACATTCTCATCAAGACAGAATGTAAAAGCAACACAAGGCAATATAAAAAGACATTTAAATGCAATTAAAAAATGTTAAATTGGAAATAAAAAATAAGCTAAAACAGAATAAGACAGATAAAACAGGAGAATAAAAGTTACAGTGTAGCACTGCAAGCAAATTTGATTTAATAAAAGGCGGCGGCAATAAAAAGTAAATAATAAAAAGACAAATAGATAATTGTTTCTTCACTTTGTATATACTGTAGATGATTCAAATAATACAATAACACTGCAGCTCATTTCACAACCCCATTGATTCATGTCACATTATTTTCACTGCATTAAAGATAACACACAGTCGAAAGTGTCATGGCAACATATGATAACTGAAACTCTCTAGTGGCAGAGGAGCCTCGTGGTGTGATCCTGTGTAATCGATTGTAATCGTGTTTTTTGCTGTTGCTGCTCCACGACTTTGAAAGAGTCACCCAGAAAGTCTCAGAGAGGCCAAATGAGTGCACATTTTTAAAAAGCATCTTCAAACTCTTTGGTGTTTTCTTGATGTTGTAACTGTATATTTTGTGGTTTATATACATTGTGTGTCTTGTATATTTCCTCGTTTAATTTCTCCCTTCTGTAAAACACTGTTTTTTATTAAACATTGCTATATTAGGATTTTTTTATTTAAAGGTACCCTGTCGAGTTGTTGACTGTTAGAAGCAACGCCTTTATGAGTGGCCACCCCCCCCCCCCCTTTTTTTTGTGATTGTGACACACATACACATCTATGTGTATTCAAGTGACGCAATATGCATTCCTGCGAATGTTTTCACATTATTCCACTGATCTACAGGTGGCCGTAAGACACCAAGAAATGCAGAAATATGTCTGCAAAAGGCAGTGCAGAAGAAATCTTCTTGCAAATAAACATGGATGTAAACAATGCAGGTGTCAAAATGTTCAAAAATGTTGCTTTGTAAATGTTTTATGAGGATTTAAATGCTTTCAAGACCTCAAAGACTTGTAGACCTTTCAAGACCCTTTGTTAGACCTCAAAGATACACACCATACATTTTAGTGAGTAACACTGAATGTAAACAGAAACTTTGCAGGTCTACAAGAGAACTCCACAGGGTACCTTTAACTTACTATTTGTTATATAGCAATGTGACACAGGTATCTACAGTATCCTTTGCTTCGAACAGGTTGGCTTAATGGCTTGGGAGCCCCATGTTTGGTTCCTTGTTATCTCGACTGATTGTCACTGAAACCTCACCAGTCACTGGAACTGTTCTTCACTGTAAAAAGGGCAGGCAGTAAGACAAACTCCCTCTCTGGGGAACCACACAGTACCACAAACAAAACTAAAGCATTTCGTCCACACTTCTTCCACCACCGTAAGTAAGAAATGAGCCACTACTGACCATTCACCTGCAGCACATGTGTCTGATAGAGGTCTTCATAGCCGTAGGCATGGCAACTGTAGTTCCCCATGTGGATGGTTGTCACCTTGGTAATGTACAGGGAGCCATCGTCCCCAAAGTCCTGAAATACAGGAGAGGGATGGAAGAGGAAAATTAAGTAAAGAAAGAAGAGGCGGGGATGACGGTGAAAGAGCAAAGAGGAGAAGGAGAGGGAGAGCGGGAGGTGTACGACAGGGAGTAGTGGATGAAGAATCGGGCGAAGGAAGGAGCCACAGGGAGTGAGGTAAAGGAGGTGGGAGAATGAAGATAGCTTGATAGAATATGTAAGGATGCTCGGAGAGAGCGAGGAGAGGAGAGGAGAGAGGAGGCACGCAACAGCAGGGAGTGATGGGAAAAGACAAGAGAGAAAAAGAGTGATGCGAAAAGGAAGAGAAACCATGAATCAACGGTCTCCCTGTTGAGCTGAAAGCAGGCGTTGGGGAATTTGATCCTCCTCTCTCCCCTCATCACGCTGCCTTAGCCTGATAAATGGCAAGGGTTAAAAATATAAAGCCCATTAGGTTGATGAATGGAGCTGGTTGTTGTTGGTGCAGCGTGCGGCAGTCACCAGGGGGTTCCAGCCACAGCTTAGGGCGGATTAAGGCATTAAATAGTTTGTTGTCCCACCAAGTGGCAGAGCAGATGTCCTGATGCAGAACTGTCATGACATGGAAACCACAAACGACCGCTTTCTTTCTGAGGGCTCTTGAAATTTATGTGACCTGACAGAGAAGAGTCAGTTTGTGAGGAAAATGTCAGATGACTTTCCTGTAAGATATACAGGGGAGTTTGGGCAGCATTTAATGTTCCGAATTTACAATTGAGGTGAGAGATACAACTACACCAGCGAAGGCAATTAAAAGTGAATGGGCTGTTTGGGCTAAAATGTATGACTGTAATATATCTGGCAGGATAGCTTAAGATATATTTGTGTTTAAACTCGTAATCATTTATGGTTCCTGTGAAAAAAACGTGTTAACAGTAATCATTAAAGGCACCTCTGATACGAAGATCATATTGTCAGTTGCATCATTAGACTTTTTTTTTTTTCGCTGCTACATCAACACAGAATAACAGCATGATACTGTAAGCTTCAAACTTTTGTAAACATTTCAAGTCTCAAAATTCTCCAACTGCAAACCTACTGTAATTGAAATAGAGAAGAGTGTGAATGTTAGTTTTAGACTATTATTACAGTATAATTACTAATATTAATTTCCTTACTAGTTTTATTATATTATTATTACACTTATTGTTTAATTTACCCTTACAACTGTCAGAGATGATATTGTTGTTTGTTGGGCTGCTATATATTTGTGTGTTATATGTGTGATTGTCGTGTCTCTTGTGTTGTTAAATTGATAAGTGCAAAAATAAAATGTTTAATTTTATTTGTGTTGCCCAATATCACAAATCAGTGTCAGGAGGCTTCACAATCTGTATAGCAAATCAGCATCCCCTGTCTTTGCAGCCTCGATACAAATATGTAAAAACTCCTTTTAAAAAAACACTTTAACAGGGAAAAAAATGGTAGAAACTTCAGGAAGAACTACAGAGGAAGGTTCCCTCTCCCAGGGCAGACAGATGTGCAATGAGATGTGTACAGAAAAGACCATGAAAGCATGAGATCTGACATGTTGGCAGCTGTTGCAGAATTTTGCTAATACTTCAAAGTTGTCTTTCACTCTAATCGTGCATTATGTCTGGTTGGCTGGTGTCATCAGTGACTAAGAGGACATGAATGTAAATGGCTGATCTCTGCTAGCACGGCTCCTCATAACAATGGGAATAGTCGTTAACCTCCGAGTTCATGAAATGTACCGATGATACACAGACAAACGGACTGAGAAAATTACAGCCTTTTTATTTTTATTCAAAGTAAATTATATGCTTTTGTAATAGAAAGAGGAGTGGAAGAATTATATGTGAAGATGACCATGTTCGAAATAATAAAATGTTAAGTCACTCATTAAAGTTTTGCTTTTGAGATGCAAAACTACATCAGTGTCTCCTTTGACCTATCCTCAAATAACAATCATCAGTGCTTTTTCATTACATCGGCCCTTATATACTTATTCATTTCATGTTTATCAAGTTGCTGCAATGTACATGCAAATAAAATGAGCTGTGTGGTAATTGTTTTAATAAAAGAAATATACATTATTCATTTAATTTCTGCATAAATGAATCGGTTTCCAATCTCACTCAGACGTGCAACACTTTAGTTGATAACTACAGAAGCTATAAGCAGCTGTGGTGGATTATATTGCTGTTCTGTCTGCTTCTGTTTATAGTTCTGCCTGGTTTCTTTCTTTCATGCAGTCGTGTGAAAAACAGAAACAGGTCTGAACCCACCATTATACAGGGTGATGTTACTTTTTGGAGAACATAGCTCTACTTTAAAATGTAAAATGGCCAGTTTTGAGGCAAAAATGATTGAGAGTTAAAAAAAAAAAACACACAGAGAGAAAGAAACATGGTGAAAACACTACAGTGGAGTGGAAGGTCAGAGCAAGGCAGGGCAAAGAGAGACAGAAGGAGTACAAAGACCATGAAGAGAGTGAAGGAGAGCAGACAAATGAGACTGATTGTAATGGAGGCTCAGCTCTCAGGTGTAGAGGTTATATGCCAGAGCGCAGAAAGATTTCCATCACTGTCGAATGAAACTTCTGAAAACAATCCTACTTCCATTCAACACAGATCAGCAGAGGAAAACGGTGTGCTGAAAGGACTTGGACTGGAAAGTTAAATCCCCTTCCTCCTCTCACCCCATTTCCTCTTTAACCTGCACTGTTAGTCTATTACCTTTTATTCTGCTTTCTTACTAAGGCTGACGTTTTATGGATCCGTTATATGAATGTAGATTTTACTGCAACACTGTCAAACATCATTTTGAATGAATATCATATAATATTGGCTGACTGGTCAAATTCTCTGTGAAGTTACATAAAGACTAATCTACTAGACTAATCTAGCTGATTTATATGTTGTACTCTCAGACAGTTGAAGGTAGTCTGAGTGAATGTTATTCAGTGTGAAAACAGGCTTTGGGAAAAACATTAATGGACTGGTTTGATCAGACCTCTCCAGTACAATTAAATCCAGCAGGAAATACTTAGTAGTTTATGATTATAAATTAACAAACTAGCAATCCATGAAGTCTTGCATTGTTAATCAGATGAAATACATTATATCATAGAAATCTCAAACATGAAATTATAAATGTGGATTTTAATCAGAGGCTTGTGGATTTTGTTTTCTTTCCTTTTTTAGTTTATTGTTGGAGCAGCTGATAGCAGTGCAGCACAGATAGTGTGATATTGGTTATTTTCAGGTAAAAAGATGCTGTCAATTAAAACTGGACTAAATTTTATTGAGAAATTGAGGGTTTTTTAGATCCTAAGCTCTATTTCAGTTGCATTTTGATGACTTTATTTTCAATACGTAAAATTTTCTGGAGGATCTTAAGGACGTACTTCTTAAAATAAGCGGATAGAAAGTAAAATCCTTTACATACATTAAAGTGTTATCAGGTGGGTTTAAAAGTGAGACTTTAGTTTACAATCTGGATTAGTATATAGATATTAAAAACATCCGTGTGTTTGAAGGAATTTTCATATACTGTATGTGTCATATATGAAAAAGCTCCTATTTTTATATACTGTACGTGCCATGTATGAAATGTTCCTTAAACAAGCAGACAGTGAGGGACAGATAGTTGACGTCTTTGCAGTTGAGCCAACCTGGCTTTATGACTGTTGCCATAGAGACAGCGCTAAAGTAAACAATCTTATAGCGAAGACAAGGTCACCTGGGCGCTGCCTGAATAACTGAGTGGTTCAACTCTTGTCCTTCAGATGTGTTGAAGCATTTCACTTTGAAATGTAACTGCTTTCTCCTTGGTCAGTCAAGTTTGTGTTTGTCAGTAAATCTTTTTGCATAAGATGTCCATGTCCCGAAGTTTCTGAATTGAGGAGCTCAAGATTTCTATAACAGTGTGCTTCTTGTATAATCAGCGCTTTGTATTAACACATATGGCATGTGCTTATTGACAAATTATTAATGGACTGTACATGTGGATTTACTCATTACTCAATTAATAATGCACTATATCCATAAGAAATACAAATCCAAGCATCCACTTGGATGGACTTTAGATGTCTACATTTTTATTGGATGATTTATTCGTCTTTAACCAGGGTGTCTCTTGAAATACAAAATCTTTTGTACAAGAGTCCAATTGACCACAAAAACCTTTATTTCTTTACATATGCTTTCTCTTGTTCTTGATCCTGAGATTCATCCAGAGTACCAAGAAATTACTCAAATTGTAAAGAAACCCCCCACACAAAGTACTGAGGTTATCTCTACCATTAATTTAGGGATTAGTTTCATCTTTGATTTGACTGAATGAAATGTGAGTCAAGCACAGCCGGGGCTCCTCTTTCCCTCCTCCACTCAGATCACTCTGCTCTGCTCTGCGGAAAATTCATTATGCATGGTCAAGAGCCTAAGGGACCTCTGTTGCCATCGCCTCTTCTCCAGACTCCACCTTAACACTTGACATTGTTTATCAGCTCATCATCACAGCAGACCAACAAGGCCGCCCATTAACATGCAATTAGTGAATTGTGATCCGGTGGTGAGTAAAGCAAGGCCGGCGCTGTGCTGTCACCTGTGCAGATGTGTCTAAACAGGAGCATGGTTACATAGTTCATTAAGCACTGAGCACTTTACTGATTCAGGGAGGAGGCTGGTATGTTAATCTTTCTTTGTTTGCTGCTTTCCTTCACTTGAATCCTTTGTTTTTCATGTTACTATTTTTCCACCATCCTTCGTTCCTCTTCTTTCTTGTAAAGTTTGTTGTTGGTTGACTATTAGGGCAGACATTGTAAGGAGATTTTTTAAATCAGCAAAGTGTGATTCTTAGCACACCTCTGTACTGCAAACAGGGTGAAAATATAAAAAATAATGTCCTCATGAACTGAGAAACTCCCATAGCTCTTCATACCTTTATAGCAGCAATGGGATTTTCTTATTATAAAAAAGTTTTAATAGACTATTTGTTTTCAATCAACTTGAAGAGCTCCTCAACTGTGTCCCCTTGCTGCTGAAGTTGATCAAATATTAATCAGGCAGTCCAATTAAATTTCTGGAAAGAAAAATTATGAAAACACACACACACAGTGTGCACACTGGAAACTTTGATGGGTTTCATCAAAATGGAGGAGGTTCTATGGAGGATCACTTGACATAAAGCTACTTTTATCAATCACTTATATGTGGCTCATGGTAACAAATTGACTGGGAGTTATCAGTAAGCCTCAGCTGTTTTCAGCAGACAAGTTCTGTTAGCGACTAGATGGTGAAGACAGTCAAACATCTAGCAGCTACAGAACCAGATATTCCTCTCAGGAGTTAGTGGAAACAAAACTAGAGCTAAAAGGAGAGTGAAAACTAGATTTATATTTATTCATCGGGTGGATACAAACAAAATGCTAATGTGTAAGTAGCCCATTGTTTGCTAACCCATTACCCACTATGACAGCTTTAATATGTAAGGGTTGTGTGTCTGTCAGGTGTTTTGCTGTTCCCCTTGTGGACAAACCATAGACTAAAAAAATAATGGACGTAGCCACCATGACATCATCCACTGGTTTGTGGACTCGAGTTTGGCATTTTGACCGTCACCATCTTGGATTTTTGGAGCCAGGAGTGACCATATTTGGAAGAGAGGGTTGAGCTGACCCTAATGTTAGCTGCTAGCTTGGTTAGCATGGTGCATTTACAGTCTATGGTTCACTGTGATTATGCTGATGCTAAGTTTGGCTTGCAAACATAGGCTTTAAACAAAACATTCTTACCAGATAGAGAGCCAACTCCTTAGAGGATCTTTTAGTACAACTGAAAGCTGAACAGGACTTTTTAGATGACCAAAATGTTACATTTAACTTTCATGACCTGAAAACACACTGAAATAGCGACGGCTACGGCTATACTCCTATTCTAATCTGGGTTTATGATACGTAACATACGTAATCAATGTAGTCACCATCGCAGCGACTTGTCAATTACAAACTAGCTTTATCGACTATTTTACTCTAAATGGGCCTATAATTTACAAAATGAACATCATGCTGTAATGAAGACTTGAAACTAACGATTGAGACCATAAACTCGTTGGGAAACTGTTTACTGAGGTAATAATTCAAGTAAGAAGTAGGGTCATTTTCTCATAGACTTCTTTACAATCAAACTTCTTTTTGCAACCAGTGGAGTTGCCCCCTGCTGGCCATTAGAGAGAATGCAGGTTTAAGGCACTTCTGCATTGGCTTCACTTTTCAGACCCAGAACTACCTGCTTGGGCCAAACATCTATTAAAACTGCTTTAATAGTGTTCATAATGCTAACATCACTTGACTGTACATAAGCAGTGATGTTGTTGTAACCAGAAGGATAAAACAATCTAGACATACAACAAAAATTAACATGTTTTCAGGAAATATTTCTTTGCTTAAAAAATGGGAGAAAAAACTCTACTATCATCACCAGCAGCAACAAAAAACAGCATCAACCATGACAAAGGAAACAACGACAGCACTCACATTGATATCCTCCAAGTCCAGAAAGTTAAGTATGATGCCGTTCCTCTTCCAGATGATTGGCGGGCGCAGCGTCCCCTGGATGGCACAGGTAAGGACGGCACTGAGGCCCACTGTTACTGTGGAGACGCTGATCTCCTGGTCCTCTGCCAGGCTCAGTTGGACAACTTCTGTTAGAATGAGAGTTTGAAGAGAGATGATTGGTGTTGGAGAGCGAGAGTGGATGACAGAGGAGCAAGGAAGAATTGATAGTAAGGAGAAAAGATTGAGAAAAATGAGAAGATGGAAAGCGAGGGAGAAAAAAGGCGGCAGAGAAAATCACAAATCAGAATGAGTGCAGATATAGTGGAACAGTAGCCAAGCTTAATACATTTCTAAGCATCCATCTCATTACAAGTGGACCGGGGAGGATAAACAGCTGTCCAGGAGTGAAGGATGTCCCAAATGAAAAAGGACCACGTGTCAGAGGACACACAGCTAGCCAAATATCATTCTTCTCATTAAGGGAAATTTATGTTCATTGAAATGGCCATCCAATTCAATTCACCTTTACGGCAAATTAAGAATTATTCTTCACTGGTTCCCCTTGGCGCCATAAATAGTATCTGTCGCCAAGCTGTGTGGCCAGGCACCAAATCTACAGTCACAGTCTGAAAACTTTGTAATGCACAGAACATTTTTCTTATTGTCAGTTTCACTTTACACTGAGCCTTGTGGTTTTAGTAGAGATAAAAAAACAGTGTCTTTGCAGCAAAAGTGGGCTATGTAATATAGGCAGTATGTGTGTTCTCACCATTATGGGTTTAAGTCTATCTCATGTTCTTTATTATATTTCGATACCACCCAATCCTTCCTCTTTCTCCCATCTTTCTTTTCATGTTTCTCAGATGGGAATGTCATTAGTTTTGCAGGTACAGTATTTGGCCATTAACAAAAATATTGGACAAATCAAAATTTTGACCTGATATTAGCACTAGAAGAAAAGTTAGAGGATCACTAAAGTTATTCCAATTAATTCGGAGGATTCAGGACATGATCGTCTACTAATTATGGCAATCCATCTAATAGTTGTTTAGACATTTCACTCAGAACCAAAAATGTCAACAACCATTATCTGGAAACCATGAATATCTGTACAAAAGCTAATGTCAATAAATTCAGTAGATGCTGAGATATTTCACAAGATAAGTAAAAGTAAAAAGGCAGAGGATCGTCAAAGGATGAATCCAACTGATCCAATTTTTTTTAGCTTCAATTTCTCGACAAAAAATGTATAAAATTAAGAAAGGAGCATAAGTTTGGCAATGATTGTGACATATTATGTGAATGTGGAGTTCAGGCATGGCGGCACTGACATTATATCTGTCAGTGTGTGTGACCTTGGATCAATATTGGCTCAGGCACAGGATATTCTTGGTTCAATAAATTAAGAGACACAGACACCTGATAGAAATCTACAATAAATGGAGCCAACCAAGCATAAGACTGTGCAAATCTCTACGGTTTTCAGACACATACTGTACAACTGCACACAATCAGACATATGTGTGCATGCTGTACACCATCTACACACGCGAGGCATTTACTGGACCGTTACTATTTACTGCCCTTGCTGCATGACCTTTCAGAACTAAAACAGTTGAAACGAGGATACACCAATTAGAGCAAAAAACAGAAAAAGAGCAGGGAAATGGAAATCTCTCATTATGTTTGGAAAGTAAACATCCATAGATAATCCAAATGCTATGATTCGCAAAATAAATGGTAATACATTCAGTACAGAGAGACCAGAAACACTATCCCAACCAAACAGGAGGAGGAAAATTCCCAGAGAAACCTGACTTCTAACTTATACATGCACTTCCTCTCTGTGCTCCACCACTGTATTCAATATACCACAACCTATAATGGTACACAAATCTATGTGAACAAAAAGATGTGAACAAAAACACTGGCTTTAATGATGGAACAACAGTGATAAGATCAGAATCACAACAAACCTTCACTCGAACACCTACATGGGACAATATTTAATTGTCCAAACAGATAGGAAGTAGATGGCAAACGGACTTTGAAATGTTTGCGGGGACGTTCCTGTCCAGATCCAGACTTTGACAAACGCTGTTGTAAAAGACCCCTGGATATTAGCTGTCTGTTTCACACAGCTCTCGAGATGATAGATATATCCGGGCTGACAGCTCGGTGTGTCAGAGATATTTCAGAATGCCTTTGCTACAGTACACTGCCAGGCCCAACAAAGTTATAATTCAGCAGAGCAGTAATTTGGGTGGCAGAACAGCCTTTGAATGCCATGTGGACAGATGAGGGATGAAGTGCATTGATCTGACATGGCTTGGAGGGCTGGTTTAAGGGTGGTACTGTGAATTTCAACTAGACCACTGCTCATATTGAATTTAATACAGCGCATAGAACTAAGACCTGTGCAGTTAGCTGTGTCTTCATGCAGTTGACTGTTCAGATGGACATCTAGCATGACTTAATATTGATTCTTTTACATGTAGAGAAGTAGGGATACAGCTGTAAAGGCTACTGTCTCCTCAAAGTTCAGTCAATGCAGCAGTATAAACTGTAATTAATAGACTACGGTTAACAAAACACTGCCTACTGTGAAGGATAGTTGTGCTTCCAACAATGACAGCAGACAAAAATAAGCAAGCGCTGTGAGGACGCAATGAAGTCAGGACTGTAATCTAGAGTCATTTATTTGACACAAGCAAAAAAGCAACAAGATGTTCTTAATTACAGGTTTGAAATTGATTTAAATATAGAGTCAAATAGCAGCTATTAAAAATAACTGTTGGCGTGAAAGAAAAAGAAAAAATGGGTCGCTATTAAAGCTGTGAGTCATCTTGGGACTTTTGTGCGCCTAATACTTGTGTTTTGAGAACGAAACGAATGCTTTTGTAATTAATACTTTCACCTTTTTCACCACTTTGTTGTCAAGGACAGACAGATGATGTATTGCTGTACAGATTTTAAAGCCCCCTGAGGCAAATTTGTGATTTGTGATATTGGGCTATACTAATAAAATTGACTTGACTTGACTTAAAGCAGCACTGACAACTGAAAGACAAGCTACAGCTCAAAGCCGCTAATGCAGGGCTGTAACACTGCTGTTTACACACCAAATCAAATAGGAAATACTCCATCAATTAAAAATAGACAGCTGTGTTTAGATATTTCCAGTGGCAGTCTGCCAACCCTTCTTATGAGGTCAGTCTAAACTTGCAAACTTCCTGCTGATGTATTCCTCCTCATTTTTAATGTCTGACAGGAAGGCCATAGTCAAAAACAACAACAAAAAAACCCATCTACCTTCATGAAAGATGGACCAGTTGTGAAATTAATCCTAACACCATGAAATTAATCCTGTCATCCAAACTCAACCCACTGAGATTACGGTTATGATACAATGATGCCTTTTTTTAAACGATTAAAAATAGGCATCTAGTAATAAGTTAGAAAATTGGATGATTGCTGTTGTCACTTTTCTAGGGAAACTGGGTCTAGGAGAGTCATTAAGGGACTATTTAAATGCCAAGATTTTTCAGTTCCAGTACAATTTAAAACTGTCATCAGTTCATTGCAGGTTGGCCTCTGAAGTTTTAAAGAAAATAGGCAGCTTTAATGAGCTCAAGATAATAACAGTCACACATTGTAACTTCATTGTAACTGATTTGATGGGTTTGTCAGTGTTTACAAAACTGGAGGTACAATGTGTAACTATTACTCTATTTCACAGGTTTTGTTGAGTACAGAGCCAGAGCTCAATTAATTTAACCCTAAGGTGACATTGACACATCATTTTGGACAACAGTATCCCAGGAGCCCAGGTTGCTGGCTTTTTACTTAGCTCCTAACTTTATGGTACCAATAAGATACCTGGGTTCTGGTACCAAACACTAAATGTTTTTAGGTAGATACTTTACTTTGAGCCAAAAAGAGACCCAAGTTTTTGCACCAAAAACAAAATGTTTTCAAGATATCTACCTTTCAGTTTTGGGCATTATGCTTGAGCTACTATTCGGCTCTTTGTTGGTATCACCAGCGAGCGGTCAAGTTAAAATCTGTAGTCTGGTTAAAACGGTGCCCAAAGCCCCCAAGCTTTTGAATAGTCGACTATTCGGCAGGCCATGAGGATTTTTTCTGACCCTTATCATGTGTTCAACTCTGAGTATGAGCTGAGTATTCTGGGTTCCAATGTGTAAGCACAAAACCTTCATTTGTCCTTGTATCAGTTTAACTTACTAACAGGAAATTCATGGAAAACAGAAAAGGGTAATTGTTTGTTTTTTTGTGGGCATGTACTGTAAAGTCAGTCATTCATTTGTATGCTTGTAACTTATAATTGGGTCTTTTAAAAATATTTCAGAATTCCTGTAATTTTTGCAGTTTCAGTGAATAGTTTGTTCAGTTATTTAATTAAGGCCAGTGTTTGTGAATGTGTTTATATTGATTAAACAAGCATGCGACGGTTAGTTAGGACACATATAGGACATATCTGTCTTTTATGCAGCAATTCCTTCAGTCCAGGGGAATTGTCTTTTACAGGAGATGGAAATGTACCCTTGGTCTTGACCTTGAAAATAATAAACATTTATCTACCAACATATTCTTTAATTTAAATAAATAAGCCAAACATATGTCTTAACACAAACAAGCCCACAAAGGACTCTGACTAAATAAAATACTGCCTAGAATGAAGTTATGACTTAAATCACAAAATATCCGTAACAGACTAAGAATCTGACCAAGCATTCAATGTCAGCTTTTGGTGCTTGGTACTATGAACACATTGTGGACGACATTCAATAAGTAGTGGCGTTCAATCCCAGCCCTAATACCTACACCCATGTTTAACTAAACCACAAAGATTATATCCACCCAGAGCAACTCCGTAAAAATCTGTTCGAACATCCTCCCATGTTCTGTCCCATCCTCAGATGACTCAGACAAATTGCATATCCACAGGCAGCGCCCGCTCTGCCCTGGACGGCTGGGGAAGGTTGTCATGACATTATCTAGTTAATGATTCCAGCAGTTTCCCCCCCTTTCTCCCAAAATAGCTCCGGTGTGCAAGTTCGTAATTGACTTTCTGGGGAATTCAGGAGCTCCACTGATCGATCAGCCCTGCTAACTGAGCTATGGACGGGCTGACAGGGCCAACAGGGAGGTTTCCTGTATTCAGCTCTGGAGGGATATAGAGTTTAATGTGAGTAAAGAGAGGAAGAGGGAGTTAGAAAGAGGAAGGTGAAGAATCAAGGCTAAACACTGGGGGAAAGAAGAGCAGATAATGACAGAGACAAGGAGGGGGGTTTCAATGACACATTCAGAAATAGCATGAGTAAAACGAATGCAAGCAGAGAGAAAAGACAGAACAGGGAAACGAGGGAGGAAACAAACCAGACGTGGGGAGCTCAATTGTGAGAGAAAGTGTGAGAAAGAGGATGAGCAAATGAAAGAGTGAAAGTAAGAAAGTCCAGCTGAAAGATGGACTGAGACAACACAGAGGCAAAAGAGAAAGGGTATAAAATGTGTGTGTGTGTGTGTGTGTGCGTGCGACAAGAGGCAGAGAGACAAATTTGATGCAGAGCACGTAGAAGATCTCCCAGGGAATAACTAATGTGGTGAGCTCAAGACTGCGGCTCAGAGAGTTGTCCCTTTCCGCTTTTATGAGACCAGCCCCTCACGAGCTGGAGTAAGACATCAATCCACGAAGCAGAGGAGCAGAATACCATGACTTTTTAGAGAGAGTAAGACCGATAACATCCTGTCTGTAGACTAGAAGAGAGAAAGAGAGGTGATGAGGGGCAGAGAGCACGGAGAAGACAGAGAGAGACAGATGGAAAGAGGAGAGAAGAGGTCATAGGTGAGGGAGTGGGATGTGATGAGTCATGTGAGTGGGGCCAAGAAGCAAGAAAAGAAAACAAGCTGTCAGGCATCCTCTGAGCATGGATTGTTGATTTGTGGGTCAAATGATGTCTAGGGATCTACTTTGTCTCATATAATCATTGTTTCATCGCTATTAAAATGAATGTATTTCAATGGGCAATTATCCCAAAAGGACAGTTACCGTTTATGTGACCGAGACATAAAAACCTTTCATTTCTCAATTTCTCTCGAGTTTAACGTAGACGTCTTATCACATGCAAATGATGAAATCCATGCTCAACAGTTAAGTAGCTCTATCCACATTAAAGTGGAATAATGTCTGTAAATGAATAAAAATTGTCTTTAAATCACATTAAGTTGTTGCTCCTTACAGAGTGCCAAATTAAATGAAAATATAGAATATAATTGGACTCTTCTGATTGAATCTCCCTCTATGGGGACTTAAATTTGTCTTTTTAAAACAACATAAAAATATTGTAATCAAAAGCATGCTTGGTTGTTTTGTATTTTCTCCATTTCTGAGTGCACTCACCCTTATATTTTAACAGAGATACAAAGGAAAGAAAATATAAAACAAAATATAGATTCCTAGATTCCTTCATTATTTTCTTCTCCAGTAGTTTATTGGGTGTGTTTTCCAGAAGAAAATAATTAAGTTGGAACTAAGGTTCACTAATCCAGGGTTCATGTACTCTATATTCTGTATGATCTGTGGTTGCTGAGGACAGCTTTTTTCACACAGGTTGGGTACAACATTTTTGTGGGTGTTGCTTGTTGTATGCATGTAAGATGGAGACAGAAACAGTCAGACTGACAGTCTGAGATTAACTAAATTTACAAAATCTACCTAAATAGCCACAGTATACATTACAATGCAGTAATAATAAAATAATAAAGTACTTGAATATGCGTTTTCATTGAACTACCAGCAAATTTTCCAAAATCAGATGGGCTTCTATCACAAAGCTGTTATATCATAAAGCGCACGCCAGAAATGTAAAACAAATTTATAGTTTCTAATTTTGCAATAAACCATGATATACTGTCTAAGAACTGATGCTGTGAGGTCGTCCACAACCACTTTTAACTGATGAGCAGAGAAACTGATCCATTTACTGGGTCAGTGGTGCCAGACTTGCTATTTCTTTATTAATTAAATGCATTGCTATCACCATTCACTGAAAAAAATCATTTTACAAAAAAAAAAAAAATTTAAATATTAAAGACATGTTTTTATTCCCTTCTCAAACTAATTAACAAAAAGTAGTTTGATAGAAACCAAGCTGCTAAGTAAGACTCTGTATTCAACTAAATATTTTATTGCTCTTCTTAGATCCATGTCTCTCTGAAGTTAATGCATGTGTGATAAACTTTCAGTCACCTTTAGCAATAGATCCTGTAGCTGTAGATATCTCAAATAGGGCAAAACAGCACTTTGCATGTCAGAAATCATCCTGTCTTCAGCTCCCCTCAAATAGCCCCCTCTGTGTAGACTTTCCCACCGGCTTATTCATGTATTGTGCTCTTTAATGACACCACTCTTGCTACATTGACAAAGTCGTGAAAGCACACGTTTAATGTTTGGATTGATCAGGATCAGCAACTGCTACCTCTGACAGATAAAGATAGCCTCTGCCAATAGTGTGAAATTTGTTATGACATCAGTTGTGTGATGAAATACCCCATTTATTTAACTCTACATGATGGATGTTAAAGTGCTGTGTTATTAGATTTTAGACTTAATTTGATAGAAAATGATATTATTAATGAACAAACATCCAATCCATGATTTCTTGCATTGTTTAACTGATGAAAAATACAACTGAACAATATTCATATTTGAAGTTTAAAACTAATTGAAGCAGCTGATAAACAGCACAGACCCGTAAGCACATTTTGGTGATTTGCACATAAAAAAAAATATTATAATAATTCATAATCATTATAATATTAAATATTTTGAAAAGTTGTTTTATGCACCTGGTGCACATTTCAGGTTCTACATGACCTCCTGGACATACATATTGGCAAGAAATGTACTAAAACTGAAAAATAAAAATCCTTTTACATATAATACAGCATCAATGTGGATATTTACACAAATTAGCTGTCACCACAGTAATGGCTTGTTTACTTTCACCTTAATTGATCTGTAAATTTATCCGATACATCTGATGCTTCTTACTACAACTGAGAGGACATGAACACACACAAAATCAGATATGCACACACACACACACACACACACACACACACAAACTCACAAAACAAGAGTCACACAAACACACTCTTGGTGAATGAAGTCTTCACTGCTTTTGGCTGGTGAGAGTGACACCTCAGACACCCCACATTAGCAAACCAGAGTGCTCGCTCTCTCTCTCTCTCTCTCCACCAGTGAATATGAGCCTTGTTGGGTGGTGAGCGTCACTCACTCGACAGGTACATCCTCCTCCCTTTATGTGTCATGTATGCAAATATATGCACAGAACACTCTATTATTCATATTTGACCCTCATGAAAAAATTATCCTCATTCGGTCTCATTCGGTAAATTAGGATTCAGGCATTAATCATTAAGCTCAGCACTAAGTGAAAAGCAGCTGCTGTAGTAAGCAGGCTTGATTTTCCAGCCTTTGTACATCCTACATGTTCCTACAATGCTGCCAAATGATTTAGCAGCGGAGATTCTGCAGAGCTTCAAAGCAACCTCATTTTGGTGTCATGTATACACTTGGGTTAGTCCTCAACTAAAGTCACTTTTTTTTTTTCAACCACAAAATAGATTTTCTCACTGATTGTTGCTATGAAACCACCAAAAAGTCATGACAACAGGCACTCTCAGACCACCAGGCAATGCAGCAGAATAGTACATTGTGTCAGTCTGTGGTTAAACACTTATTCCTCACCACAGAGTGCACTTCCAATCACAGGAACACACGCTGCCACCTGTAATCATTTATTGTGTCATTTTATTGTGCTGCAGCTTCAGGAAAAATGCTCTGAAGCCATTAGCAATAAGTGCAGCAAAGTAGTGTACAGTGATGCATGCTGATGCTTAAAGATGCAGAGTAGGTTATGTTTGTGCAGGTACACAGATGCATACATAAGGTAAATCCACATACTAATGCACAATTTTAGACTCAAATTCAAAAACACAAACGAATTATCTGTTTTTTTTAATACCTTGAGGGATATGTTCAGTAAGGCTGTAGGGTTATTAAAACTTCCATTTGTGCGTCTATGTATGTGTCATGTAACTAAGGCTTAAAGGGTGGGCACTATGCTACTATATATTATAACATTGATATTGTGATTCAGTATTTTTTTTCTGGAAATTGAATTGAGAACCACAAAGATGAAATAAACATTGGTTTTTGGCTAATCCACTGAATCAAATACCTGAAAGGTCCTAAAATACACTGAGCAGAAATCCTCATAATCCAACATCTACTAAGACTAACTCAGTCTAAAGAAACTCAGTTTACACACACCTGATTTACACCGAGCATATAATCTATTTTTGAAATCACAGAAACTAACAGCAAGTACCACTACATCGCTGTATGTGATAATATCCTCTGTGGACACAATGACACCAGTGGGTTAGTACAGTACATGTAGGCAGACAGGACTCCCACTGGGAGACCACGGTGCGTACAAATGATCCCGGTGTGTCACTGTGCATTCAGTATGAGGGCTGCTCTCTGCAGGTGGGCTGCAGCTATTAGTAAATATATCACCCATGTCTCAAACACACCGACATACTGAATTAATGCCATGTGTATATCACAATATTCATACACACCTATTTTCCCAATCAATCACAGTGCACTCTTAGTCAGTTACTATCATGCATACACTGTATATAACATCACTTTCACATATTGTCCTTACATACTGCTCATTTATTTTCTCCTACACACTCGCTCTTTTTCTCCATCTCTTGTGTACACACAAGCACGTATTCTCTCTCTCTCATACACAAACACACACGCACGCAGAAACTTAAGCTCTCTCTTTGAGAGTGCTGGCGTGGTGATTATTCATGGGAGGGAGATGGGGATGAGCAATCAGTGGCCAGCTCATTAATCACACTGGATGCAGACCATTAATCTCTTCCACAGGTATAGAGGAATCCTCCGCCGCTCTTCACTGCTTCTCTAACTTCCCCTTCCTCTCTATCTCACTCTACCTCCTTCTCTCTTCCACCCACCGCCTCATTTTCTCTCTGATGCTTTGTTTGCATCTTTGGCTATTTCTCACCGTCTTTGTCCTTCGCAGAGTCTCTCACTCTCTGGATATCTCTGTGAGTCTCTGACTGCCTGTCATTCTTCCTTTCTGTCTCGGCCTTCCCTCTGCTTTCTGGTTTTAATCTGCCTCTCTCCCTTGCCTGTCGTCCTACTTAAAGTGCCTCCTTGTCTGCCGGTCTCTCTACTTGCTAACAAAGCCATGATGGTGCTTCTTCTCCACTAGGGCTCCTTAACTAGGCAGTGAACATACCTTGTTAGGATCACAAAGAGAAGACACAAAGCGAGCCAGTGGGGCATGGTAGGAGTGTGTGTGCAGGAAGGAAGATTTGAAACAATCTGCTCCAAGCTGTATTGATAAGCCAAGAGCAGCAGTTTGAGAGGAGATCTTTGCTAGTCCTCCTTCCACAGCTGCATGAGTATCAAAAAATAAGGTTGACAGTAATTAACTTCACAGCAGCTGGACACGATGGATGTTTTGTGTTGATTAGAAACTGATGAGAACAATTTATGCTGCTCTACACCAAAATTAAAATAAAATAATAGAGGTGAGTTTATGGTGAGTCCATGATAATTTGATAAAATTGCTACCTCTCACTTTTATGAAAAACAACCTCCAGCATTTCCCAGAAAAGAACACAGTGTGATGAGACGGATGGTTAAATTGCACTCCTGTCTTTTGTAAAATCACAGGTTTCAAAAGCCAACAAAAATTAAACGCCTTTGCAGGACTATAATTAAAAACTTTTCCAGTACGCTAACTGATGTAAAAGCCACTCATGGAATTAATGCTTACAAAAATGCACTAAAAATAATCCTGCTGTGGTCAACAGTATGTATTACTCAAGATATCTACCACAGCCCTCCTGGAACTGCACATTTCTCAGGCCATTTAAAGGGAACAATTGTCTCCCCCGCATTATTTAATGACCAATTTTGCAGGAACAGGCTGCAAACAACAGAGCCTGTTTCTGAGGTGGGTGTTGCTGCTTAAGCACCTGAGCGGAGACAGTGGATTTACTGAGGATGAAGCTCAATAATGAATCTGCATGAGTTTGGTAATGACAGGGCAAAACTCTCTTTACAATGTCATTCAGTCCCTGAGGGCAGGAATAACCTGTCAGGAAAATGAACAGATTAATTGCCTGTCTGGAGGGTTCACAAACATGTTTAGCTAAGTATTTAAATTCAAACTCCCCAGAAACAATTTTTTTATTGTGTTATTATACATTTAATGTTTTCTTTGTCTTTTTTGCTTATGACAAGATCTGTGAGCATCCTGTATATCAGGAGCCTTAATGCCAAGTCTTTACGTCACCACATGCTAATACAGTTAAAATGAAAGGAAAAGAAAATGAATGCCAATATAGGCATTAAGCTTGTCACACTGAAAGTCATTTCTCCCGATATTCTCATATGTGTTATGACCCCTGTAGGTCAAACATACTGTGACCCTCTGGCATTATCAAATTGCACTGACTGAGATGAAGTAGAGCTTGTAGGCCATCATGCTTTTCATAACATTTTTTCTTTAATAGAGCTGCAGGAACACCTCTCAGCTTTTCTTTCAATCTTTTCCTTAAAAAAAGCCATTTCATTTCCCTGTTCTTTAAATGTAAGTAAAGCTTTATTTATATAGCACTTTTAAAACACACAGTTACAAAGCGCTTCACAAACACATACAAAATTAAAACAAATAGATTAAAATTTATAACCTAAATTTACAATATAGGATATAAAATGGCACAGAGAGAAACCAACTAAGCCGAAATGAACCAAGAAATGGGAACACAAGGGCTCTATAGAAATGCTTGCTGATATAAATGGGTTTTTAGGTGTTGTTTAAGAGTTGGGGCTAAGACTGTAAATGTGCAGTCACCTTTTGTTTTGCGGTTTGTGTGGGGGAATAGATAAAAGGCAGAGATTTGAGGATCGTGGTGGTCGAGATGTGGAATGAGGAACGAGGAGGTCAGAAATGTAGCGAGGAACGAGGTCATGGAGTGCCTTATATTTAATCAGCAGGATCTTGTAGTTGATTCTGAATTTTACAGGGAGCCAATGGAGGGAAGCCAGAACAGGGGTAATGTGGGACCTACAGCTGATTCTGGTTTTAGAGCAGACTGACAGACACACGAGTAGAGGGACTTACATTAGTCTAACTGGGAGAAAATGAATGTGTGGATTAATTGTTAAAGATCAGAAGGGGACAATATTGGTCTTATTTTTACAATATTTCTTAAGTGAAGGACATAGGACTGGACAAGCTTATTAAATGTAATTTGCTATAACTCAAAATGTCTGGCAATAAAATAAAAATAAAAACAATAAAATAAAGTACATTTGTTTTGACTTTTGTTTTAAACTATATTAGCTTGTGGCATCAATCTAATAACAAGCTTTTCTGGAACTTTGTTTAGTGTTAAAGCTTGTGCTGACAAAATGGTAAATATCATTACTGTATATGCAGATTTTATGTAACCAATTTCTGAAAGTATAATATATTATACATTATGAAGAGAGCAGAAGGACATTTTTTATTTGCTTGCAGGCAAAAGCATAAAGTGGCTTGTATAATTTCACGATCTGTTTCACGAGCCATAAAAGTATACAGTATGAAAAAATGTTATCTGCACACCCTTTGATTTGATGAAACTGAGCACATTTTAAGTCTCAAATGCCAAAAAAAGTCATCCTGCTTCTGTTTAAAGTTGCTCTGAGAGGCTTAATGGAAACAAGCTGACAGTCTGGAGCTAATCTCCCATACTTCATTTGGCCGGATGAGACCCAATTTATTAAAGTGATACTCTCATCTGATAGCAGCATAAGATCTCCGACAATCTGGATAATCTTTCTTCTTTATGGAAAGAAAGGCAGACCCCTCAACCTCTGCCCCCCCAGCTATGCCTCCTACTAAAAAATGCGACAGCATTCTCTGACAGGGCCAACTAAGTGGTCTTTCTCGTTTTAAAGCTCTTTCAGCCTTGTGAAGGAGGAGGGTAAGAGAGATTAGTGGCCTGCAGCAGAACTCTGCACTGCAGGAGCCACAGCTTGACCTGACCTGAGGGTCCGCTGCAATAGAGACAGAATGCACAATGAGATGTACTGAGAACTGTATGTGTGTGTCTGGGTGAATGCATACGTGCAGGATTGTATGCATTCACATGTGTGTGCATGCATCTCTAGTTATGTACAGAGAAGAAAAATCTATTCAGATATTCTGATGTAGACACATTGCACACGCATGTGTTAACCAGTAATAGTCTGATTGGATCTGTAGGACAGAGGGAGACCACGACTAATAATTTTCTTTCATGTAGCTCCCATGAGGACTGTTTTCCAGGGAAACCACTCCAAGGTTAAAAAAGGTCAATGGACTCTTGAGTTCAGACTGGATAAGTGGTGAGAACACAATACTGTATTATGAATTTGATTTGTTACAATACAATTTGGAGAGTTTTTATTTCCTCAGAAAGAAAGAGAGGTCAATTTTTGATAAAGCTAAATGTGAGGAAAAAAAATAAGGTTAATGAAACTACATCTACAGAGACAAAAGGAAAACAGAAGACAGCTTTGCTTCTCTTGTTCTTCATCTCAAATTAAGTATTAAAGCAAACTTATGCGCTCTGTTTTAGCATTGATTAGTTCTGTCAGAACTAATGTTTGCTTTTCTGCAGTGTGACAAATTAAAAACACTTATCCAGCATTAAGCTCTCGTGCATGCTGCTATTTATTTTAAGGTCACTAAGCAGCCTCCATATTAAGTAGAGAAATGAGGTTGTCCATGTGAAGCTCGTGTGTTTTAACAATTCATTTTCTACATAAGATTCCAGTGGTTCATCAAGCGGAGGCCATTATACTAAAAATGGCTGTTCATTGATTCTGCTTTGATACTACAGAAAGGCCTATTGAACAAAATACCAGAGTAGATAAGTGGCATGATTAATATCAGTTAAATATATTTAAAGAACAGTAAGATCTAATAATTCTGAGTGAATAAATACTTGGAAATTACTGCTGAATTACTGAACAACCCCTTTGAGGTTACTTCACAAATTCAAATAACATACTATATTTTCGGTACAGTGTACACTGTGGGACTTCCTCAGACCTCAGCGTCAGACATTATACAAAACATCATTATTCCTTCAGCCACAGTACTGCAGTGCACTAGAAGTGTTACGGCAGTACTGACATCCCAGTACAAAATCAATGTAATTATGTGTGTACCTCAGAAGAAAAAAGACTTGAAGTGTAAAAGTAAGTTTGGAGGATTGCTGCTGTACAACCTATCGCACAACTGGTGTACTGATTAAAATTGAAGCATATTAGGGTGCCTCTTTGGCTTGGGATTAGGGCTGTGCGATACGACGATATATATTGTCGAAAGAAAAACGTCTATCGTTTCATATTATGCTCTATTGTTATATTTTTCATCATTTGGAGTCTGTCCACCTTTTGTGCAGATTACATTGATAAATTACTCTTCTTGGCTTTTTACTCGAGAAGCTTTTATTGCACTTACAGTAACATAACGAGTTTAGTTGTCATCAACTCTCAAACTCTCCACCGCTGTCTGTCTCTACTCTGCTGCGCTGCATACAAAAGGAGGGCATAGCCCCACCCGCGCTGAGAAAGAGCAGAGAAGAGGAGAGAAGCAGCAAGCTTCCAGCGACCATAAATGAGAGCAAAACACAGAAGAGACTGTCTTTATTTATGTTATTTACCAAATTTATGTGCATTCGTTTAATTTCAGCTCAGTGTGAGAGTTTCTGCTGCATTTTGCTGCCATTTATGGTCGTGCTACTCTCCTCTGCTCTCTACGGTTCACCATGGACGGAGCTGAGCCCTTCGTGTGATTTATTCATCTTGTATCATTCCTAACTTTAGTGGATCATAACATATCATGTATGGAATTAATCAGCAGATGCTCTGGTTCAAGATGAAACCAAACTTTTCTATGGATGTCAGTTTCTGAGCCACGACAAAGGTGAAAATGTGGCCTGCAACAGACTTGTTTTTAGCCTAGACGTTGGCTGGAAATGCTTTTTGCTGCAGTTGTTAATCACTTGTGGGCCCTACTGGTCGGTTGAGAGGAGTGAGGAGTAAGCAGTCAATGGCGGTATAAAAATGTGTTATAAAATAGGTTTTTCAACAATTGTGAATCTCTGCAACCACGAGAGGTCCTTGAACATACAGTCATAAATATGCACATAAAAATTTTAGGCTGATGGGTCCGGTAGTATTTGAAATAAACTGTGGACAAATACACGCACACACGGACACACGCGACCAAACACATAATCTAATTATTATTATTATAATTATCATAATCTAGATAATAATGGTTTAAGTTTTGAACAAAGGTGTTTGTTGTTGTTTAATGGTCACACCTACTTAGTGTGAGTTTAATGTAAAAATTCATAATGTGTGTGTCAGTTTCAATGCAGTCGCTACACATAAGCGTCTTTGAGAGAAGCACACTGATATTTAGCCTCTAGCAGTTGAAGGAAGAAATTTGTTTAAAAAGTTGGCATAAACTGATAAAACTACTTTAATACACTTTGGTTATAAATATAAGCATCCAAAACACTGGGTGATCTCTGATGTGGACACCTCTGTCAGAGTCTGCTCTCCCCCTCACCTGTTCCTGTGGGAATTATCCAATCATCCGGTCTCACTCTCTGCTCTGCCACACCCCTCATTAGTTCAACCACTTTCACCTGGCGCTCCCACCTGCTCATAATCTCCAATCAAACCAGTATATAAGCTGCCTCAGCCCACTCCCTCTTTGTCAGATTGTCTATGCTACTATGCTAAGCTGTCTTGCCTTCATCTCTGGACTGCCTTCCTGATCAGCTTGTCTCTGACCATTGCTCCCCGTCTCTGCCCGGGTAAACCCACCAGCCTTCTGTCCCTGACTCTGAGTTCTGCCTGCCTGTTCCCTGGTCTTTGTCTGCCTTGGGAGTGGAAGATCGGGGTTCAATTCCCAGTGGAGCCATACTCATCAGAACTGTGTTTCTCTGACCGTGCTACTATTGTCTTGACATTGTGTGGAATAAAGACCGTAAAGTTTATACCGGTGTCATTTGTGCTGCAATTGGGTCCATTCTATACCCGTTACACACCTCTGCAACCAACCCAAAAGCTGGGCAATATAATGATATATACAATGAGACAATATTAAATGTGTCAACCGTCATACTATTTACACTGTGATGTATGCCTTTTCTAACTCTGGATGTAGCCGCTGGTAGCAATGATGCCATATTGGATTTTTTTAAACTTCAGATTATGCAGCAGAGGCTGATATATCTTGACCTCAAGTTCCTAACATGGCTAGAGCTCCAAAACGCCGGATCCCTCACCTCCCATATTGCAACTCAATAGCATCTTTGTTAGATCCAACCTGTTAGACCCAACCTGTCCACGCCCACAAATTTGCATCTAGTTTGTAAAACAAGCTTTCTGTTATAAATTTGTAGTCTTCAAGCCCAAACTGAGATACTCAAGTCGGCAAATGTTCACAGGTTGAGTAGTGCATGTTTAATCAGTGGTTTGTCCCTTTAAACAGCTATTAGAAGTGTAACAAAGAGGTTATATGTAAAGATGAATATAATCCAAACCTTTGAGCATGAACCAAACCCTGATCAGTTAAATACCACAGAATGAAGAGCCTGTGAAAAAAAATCTACACAGGACAACAACTTTGTCTTGGAGAAAATGCCCTTCAGAGTGTATCTCTTATATAAATACTAATGGGAGAAAAAAAAATCATCTCTTTGGCTCAGGCTTTGGTATTCTTTATTATCCAGTGACAAGGTCTTGGCTTTGTAGAATTATGAACGGACATTTGTGGTTTAATGTAGAGGAATGTTGGTTGATTTATCTCACTTACCATCAAGATGATTGCTGCACATTTCACTAAGTTCCAGGAATCCAAGCCATTTCATTTTAGCATAGCTACATAAATGTGTTTTATTTATTTATTTATTTTTTTTTTTGGGAATTAAAAATGTCAGCCAGAATTGTGACTATCAGGCTTACAAAAACATTAAATTCAAAGAGAACAGTTCTTGATTTGTTTTGCTGTCAATGGATTGAACTAAGAAGAGGATCAGAGGTGCTTCATAGTCAAATCCCAAATACTTCTTTTTGAATAGACGTTTTTATTTTAATAAAGAACGATATGTGATCAGTTGTTTGTGTGTGTGTGTGTGTGTGTGTGTGTGTGTGTTGAGCTGAGTCTTGCCCTACTCACCCATTATTAATTGACCTGTGTAAAATATATTCTTTCTTTTTACACCTTGCTAAAATTGTGGGCTGGTTAATTAATAGAAAAGCGAACTAAACAGACATTGTAATATTGCGCCATTATAACCACTAACAGGGTTTTTAAAAAGCTGCTGAAGAGTTGATGATGTTGATTAATTGCTCTGTATTTTCCCCTGGAGTACTCCCTCTGTGCGTGTGTGTGTGTGTGTGTGTCTTTCTCTCTCTCTCTGTATTTTGCAATGAATTATGGGAGAATAAAGTTTGTCTACACCACACAACTAAATTGTTATGAATCCTCCAAGCATGTAAGGAGTTTTGAAAGTGATTATGAGAGTTTCAGACTAAAGTCTTGCATGCTTAATGATTAAACTATATGTGGGCAGCACAGAGGCTGGAGGGTCTGCTCAAAGCAAGGAAGACCTGGGTTTGATCACCAACCAGGGCCCCCCATAAGGGTCTGACCTCAAGTAACAAGCGACCTGTATGTTTACAGAAGATAATGTTCATCACACGCTGGCTGTCACTCTTAACAATGCAGTTGTGAGCAGCGAACTCTGCATGTAAACAGTACATGAAAACATACAATAAGTTCCGCCATGGCTGACTCAGTCCTATATGATAGTAAACTTAACATGGCTGTGGACTGTTGGTTGGGACTAAACAAAACATTTTAGGTTGCATCTTGGACATTTTTTAGACTCAATTAATCGAGGAAATAATCGTTGGTTAAAACAATAGATATGTGTTTTCAGCACAGTGACTGGCAGCTGATTAAGGTCGTCTCTCTGCCTCTAAACCAGTCTAGTCTACAGACCACTGCAATCCTGAATGTCATCTTGTGTTCTATGGCATAGGAGGCATCAAATGTCATCAAAGCTACTGCATTACTTTCTTGATTTCTGATGTGTAGTCCAACATCACATGCTTGTAACTGGGATTTAGCCTGGCACACCAAAAAGAAAAAAAAAAAAAAAAAATCCAACAAAACACTGCATCATCTTGGTACAAAAAAAGCCTCTGAGCTTTAACCCTCAAGCCAGCTCAGCGCATGTTGTATGGGTTCAATAGGAGCTTGTTGCCACAGGTGATACTGTGTACTAACACTCTGCTGGGAGCATACAACATTGAGCCGAGCCGGAGAATCAGACTGCACTCCTGAGAATAAAGACTTTGGAGATTCGGGATTACCTGCTCCTCTATCATTACCTTCTCTCTTCCTCGTACACACTTCAAAATGTTTGTCTTTCAGCTTTGTGAAGCTGTAAAAGCTGCACTTTGAAGGTCTATTTAACAAAAAACTCTGGCTGTGGAATGTTTTTTGAAAGCCACTAAATGATATTGGCTGCCAGTGCGAGTGCTTACTCTGGAGAAATGTTAATTCTTTCTAACAGACTCAGGCTCACTGTATGAAAACTGTGAGAAAACTAATCGAAACTTATTTCTAAAACAATAAACAAATCTGTCAGGTTTAATTCAATTTGTTTTTCCATCAAATCACCTTCAACTCACTCACAAAGGATTATATATACAGCACTTCTCAACTCATCTGTCTAAATAACAAAGGTGATATGCTTAAGTAATGTCAGTGAGAATGTCTGCAGTCTTGTTGAATGTAGTGTTGTTTGTCCTTTACTGTCTGCCGTTGTTGTTGCTGTTGACATTACTGTAATTACACCATTATTGAATCCTGCTGTAAATTAAATATCTTTAATTTCTTTGCCCAAAACAACATTGTATGAAACTGCCATTTTCTAAATAGTTTGAACCTTTATGATGAAAAAGCACTGGATGCTGGTACATAGCTGATGATTTGTGTGTCATACTGCCTTTTTTTTACTTTATTTTCTAATTTCACCTGATCAACAGAGAACAGTGACATACAGTAAGCACAGCTGTTTTTTAGGATTTCTTTAGCTACAATTTATGTGGTTGGATGTATGCAGTGCATCACAGATGTTATTACCAATTATTGGCTGCCATTTTTTCATCTGGACTCTTAGTAATCAAAATAAACCAAACTCAGTACTTTTAAGGGTACCAACCAAATTACGTTGGTACTACTGAGTATCAATTCAATCATCTCGGTACCTTGCGGGACTGAGAGTGAACACTGCTCACTGCCAGTGGGACCAAGTGCAGCCGCGCAATAAATATTAAAAACACACATTTACAGACCAAAGCTTCTCACACAGAGGCTCTGACACTGACAGCACCACCAAAGAGACGCATCAGGTGCATTTTAGCAGCCTGCATGGCAGCTAGCAGCTAGTTAGCATGGCTAGCACTGTTAGTAAAGCTGTCCCGTGTGTAGCCTATAGACTTTATAAAAATAAGGTGTAGCTGTGGGTTCTCCAGTTTAAAAGCACTGTGCTGGACAGGTGACAGGTGTGTTTATTGTGTTTGTGTGCTCTTTAAGATGTGATGAACTGTTAGCTTAGCACGCTAATCCTACTCTGTAATAACAAAGTACATAGCCTATTACTTTGTTATAACAGAGACCATAGGTAAACATATGGATGAGATCATATGTTTAGTCTCTCTGTAATAACAAAGTACTATTACTGTCCTTTAGTATTACTTTGTTATTACAGAGGTACTGTTGGGTACCACTACTGAATTCCAGGTACCGGTAGCGGTATTGGTTTAAATGTAAACTGTATCCAACCCCTACTTGTTATGCCATACAGTTAAGTAGATTTTAGAAATAACAAATGTTATTTAAATTTGTATTAATAACTTTTGCATTTCGTAACTAAAAGCAAAGCGATCATCTGTGCCTTTGTATATTATTTCTCACTGGGGTTGGGGATTGATATCCTTTTATCAAATCTGAGTCTAGTTTTGAATCAAATTTTGAGTCTTTTTAAGAAAAGTTAAAACTAACTAAAACCCAGAGATTTCATCGAGATCCATACATCTCTCCACTGGCTGAGAAGGCAGAAGCACTACACTTTTAAATGGCGGTGTAAGTTTTCAACTCATTAAAATCTGAAAATTAGATGAGCAGAGGAAGATATGAAATGATGTTCAAATAGATACCTAACATATTGGAATAACATCTGTCCCCTATTTACTCAGCACACTTTGTTTTTCCCAAACTACAAGCTGATTCAGAAGTTAATCAACTTAAAACATCCAATATGAGGGAAAATTTAACTGTGAGACTGTGAGATTTCTGGAGTGGAGAAGTCCAAGTCCTGTGACTCAACTCCACACCTCTTATAAACAGACATTTACAAAGTTACGCTAATTCACAACTGCAAACAGACCAATGGTGCCACACTCTTCTACTGTTAGTCACCAAGCCTTTACCCACTCCTCTCTTCATCCTCACTTTTACCTTCCTTTGCCCTTCTCCTATTTTCCTTAAATCATCTCTAATCTCATTCCTTTACCATCTTTCTCCAGTTTTTACTGCTGCCGCATACTCATGTAAACATGTAATTGTGTATTAGCTACTCTTGTTTTCTCTTCTTTTCTCTCCTCCTCATAGTGACTGATTGCTTCTTACCCTGCTGCTGCCTCGCCCCACCTCTGTGCTCCCCTAGACCTTGAAAAACTTGTGGAAAAATGTAATTATGCATCACCTGCTCCTCTAAATCCTCCTCTCCATCTCTCTGTCCTTTTCCTTTCTCGCCACTTTTGGCCTCCTCCCAAATCCTTTTCTCTCCTTTCTTCCTGGTAAACACATGTAAACCGGCTGCATCAATAGGTAAACATTTGTATCTTTTTGCTGCTTCTCTGGATTTGTAGTCCTTACTCTGATCAAAACACAGTTTCACCCGTTTGAATATGGAAGAACTAAAATGAACAGCCACTAAGGTGTATGTTTGGGTTTTGGATGTGTGCGATTTGGCTATTTGAAAAATAAGTATTTCAGCTGGAAGCCAACATATCTACTCATTTGTAGTCTTGTTTTTTCCCTCCCTTACCCAGTTCCACTCTCTTGTATCCCTTTACAAGATCTGAGTGTTTGTTGTCATGTTTATCGAGTTCAGCTTAATGACGTCAGCGCTGGCCTCTGTTCAGTTCCACCATACAAACAGAGGAGAAAACAACTCTTTTATTAAAACATAACCTTATCACTATAACAAAGCCATCTGGACCAACTCGCTGCTGATTTACACAGAGCAGATGTTTTCCCGAAGAAAAAAACACTCCCTCTGAGTGCATCTATGGGAAATATTTCTTCTTTTCTGACACAGAAATGTTGTAATAGCAGAGTACCCAAAAGCTGAGGTTATCCAGCCATGACGGATTATGTGGTTGTACTCTAACCTTGTTAAGATTGTTTTGTGTTCTCTGAATCTGCTACCATATTCCTTTTTTTCCTTCTCCTTTTTTGCTGTTTATCTCCTTTGTTCTGAGAGAATATTTTCAAAGCTGAAGAAGGTAGATGCTGTAGGGGATTTCGTTGAGGAGATGAGAAGAGAAAAGGGAAGGAAGAGTATCACCTCCCATGCAAGCACACACAAATGAAGAGGCAGACCGACATCCATATGGACACACACTTGTTAAAATAAGAAACAGAGAAAGAGAAAGGGGGGATTGTTCAAGAGAAAGAACAAATCAATGGAGGCATGATAATGAATTATTTCCTCGCCAGAGAGGGAGTTAAGAGGAGAGAGATAAAAGCAGACCACATGCTGCGCCACTAACAGCCTGGGGGCTGCTGCCTGTGAATTATGGCGCGTTGGAACACACTTGCCGCCCTCGGGACCCATTGGTTGCAAAGGAAAGAGAAAGGGGAAAAAATAGAAATAAGAAAGCTGTGAAGAGATGGCTGGACCAGAAAAGAAATGAGAGAAAGGGTAATAGGTCAAAGCAAAGCCCCTTGAGTCCCTGCGAAGCATGGATTTACACCTCTACGGCTAATTAGAGATGTAAAGATGAAATTAAAGTGCTGGAAATGAAAGAAGGATGGATAGATAGATGAGGGAAATGGAGAAGCAGGGTTGGATGGGATTATTCAGCATGTGTAATTATGAGAGATATTGGATGCCTTGTAGAACAGTTGGTGTGTCACCTATGAGAAGTCATGTCTTAATGATTCTTATATGATGTTCCAGATGCACCGTAAAGTGTATTTCACTCCATTACAACATGATCTACACTTAGAAGGCCCTGATTACTTGATTAGTGTGAGTTGTAGAGACGAATGAATTACAAGTGCAATTTGTTCTCCATTGTTTGTACGCTGTGTTTAACATAACCAAAGCAGACATTAGTCTAACTCCTCTCTTTGTTCTTTCTTAACAAAGACATCCAGCTGAGATTGTCCCAATTTAGATGCTTGATTTAGATTAAGCCTTTACAACTAAAAAATAATAAGCTAAAAAAGAATTTTGGAAAGTATATCAATATATACTTGAAATAGTCAAATATCCTGTTGGTGACTACATATTGGCTAAAAATAAATTATAGGATACATTAAGACCCAATCTGTGGCAATCAATGTACCCTCATTGCGCAAGTAATACAATGGTGAGCCCAACTGAACGTGTTATTTCATTAATACACTTTTTAGGGAAAAATTGTCTGCAACTCTTACAGTTTTATACATCATACTTCTGTGATGTCAAATACACTGCAGACACATTTCGTGGTGTAATTTAGACCTTTGGTGTACTGACTTTCCTTCAACTTGCCTCATCTACTTCATTTATTAATTTACTATATTTCCTAAAATTTGTTTCAATACCCCTTGGTGAACATGTCTGAATTTGAAACATCCATCTGGAGATTTTATGTCTGGGTGGAGAGACCAAACACACTGGTAGTAAGAGCAAGACAACAAATTTTGCCTGGAGAACATACAATGTTTATGTATTGTGACTTTATCAAAGTTTGGCCATGTTACCACAGAAATAAGAAAAATAGAAATGAAAAAATATAGGGTGTATTAAAGGCCACACATAAAAGCCATGTTTTATTTCTTCTAAAGATTAGGTGTTGTTTATATAATAGGGTGTATTTTCAGGGTAATCAGCACCTTCAATTTCTTTGAAATTGGCCAGTGGGACAGAGAGCTGCTCTTTAATTCACAGATCCATATCAGCTCCAGCACAAACAAGTGCATGTGTTTTAGCAGAAGGATAAATGGTAAATGGACTGCATTTATATAGCGCTTTTCTACCTTAATGGGCAATGCGCTTTACCATTTACAGTTTTTGCCTCTCATTCACCCATTCACACGCACACACTCACAAACCGATGGTGGAGGAGCTGCCATGCAATGCATTGGCCTGACCATCAGGAGTAACTAGGGGTTCAGTGTCTTGCTCAAGGACACTTCGACATGTGGACAGGAAGTGCCGGGGATTGAACCGCTAACCCTGCGGTTAGCAGATGACCTGCTCTACCTAGTAGTATGGTTTGAGATACTGTCCCCTAACCGAGAGACCAGGGGTTTGGTGTTACTGAGTAAGACTTTAAATCACTGCCAGCTAACATAAAATCTTTCCACTAACCAACCATCAGCTGAGTCATGTAAATAATTCAGGGCATGAACTAGAGATTTGTTGACATTACACATGAGATACATACATATACATACACTCTGGAGTGCTCACTCCTTCAGTTCTTGAAAACATAATCAAAACCAACATGAAAATCTTAACATCTGACAGCCAGCAGACGCTCGCTGGGAAAACCCATCACAAAATGATGCGAAAGCAAACCACAATTTGGCCAGTTGTCATTCTCAGGCAGTTTTTCCTTTACTAAATATACTAAATACTCAGCCTAGTCTCTCTATGTCAATAATGGATTCATATGTAGTATTTGATTCATCCAACTCTTCTGTTCAGTTTAGTGACATTCTTACAGTGCAGTGGATAGTTGGGGTGCATACTTTTTTTACATCCTGTCATCTTACAGACAGCAAACTCTGGTTGACTTCAATGTTGATGATGATCTTTCACAAACCTTACCAAGTGCTTTATTTAACCTAACTGTAACCATGCTTTATTTTCCAGATATTGTAAAAAATAATTAATATGTTGAGGAATAGTTAGACATTTTAAAAATTATATACTTATTTGCTTTCTTGCAGAGAGTTAGATGAGAAAGTCTTTCACGTCTGGAGGGGATTAGATGTAAAAAACTGACATGTAAAATTCATTTTCACATTTCTGTTTGTCCACAGGTTAAACAACATGTTTAATGGTGAGCTTTAGAGCTGCTGGCAGGTGTATTTTTGAACTATGTAGAGAGCCAGACTAGCTGTTTACTACTGCTTCCAGTCTTTATGCTAAGCTAAGCTAACTGCCTCCTGGCTCCAGCTCTTTACCTTATGCCTAGGCATGCGAGTGTTTTTGATCATTTAACTCTTGGAAAGAAAGCGAATATGCATATTTCTCAAAATGTTGAACTATTCCTTTAAAGTATTTTTGGGAGACCTTTGGCTTTATTTAAAAGGCTGGCAGTAAGGAGGTCACAGGAAATGAGACATGCAGCAAAGGTCCCAATCATTGTGATTACATGGCCAAAGTATTAGAAACCTCTGCCCCCTGGAAGCTCCACAATCTGGGATTTTGCAGGATTGTACATTATTAATTGTGTCTTTGGCGAGTGGGTTGCAACACCAGAGAAGGTGACTGTAAACAAGTAAATCATTATAAGTAAGATTATAGGGACAAGGATATAATTTAATTTCCAGGTTAGCCAATTACTCTGATAAACAAACCAACATTACTGCAGCAAAGTCAACCTTTCCACTATGTTTTTTTGTGATTTCACTCAGAGATATACACTCCCTGTTTCTATCACACCGCTGCACAAACAGTACATATGTCTAGACTGGCATTTGTTTACAAAGCACGGACGTCTCAGTCGACGGTTTCACTGGCGAGTGTTTCATAGTACTTCAGATGCTATGCACATTAAGTGTATTTGTTATACCATAAAATAAAATGATGGCCAGCTGTCTCTACATATCCTTAAAGGACAGGGCTCATGTCTTTTCATTTAGATGCGCACAGCAAAAGATTGCTTCTCTTTATATTGAGGCCCTCAACAGGCACAGTCCGAAGGTGCCTCCATGTTTCTCATTTGATGTTTTCTTTCTGTCTGCTCTTCTCTCCTTATGTTTTCTCCAGTGTATACTTAAGATGTCCACCTGACTGCAGTGTTTGCGCTCAGGGATAATATAGTCCTATATCTCACACCACGCATCCCTCATCCTTAATTGTAGATCATACCAAGAGTACCTCTTCTTTACTGTCACTGTTCTGTATGTCCTCTCCCTCCCTCTTTGGCTTTATGTTCCTCTCCTCTACTCTCCTCTCCTCTCCTTTCCTCTCCTCTTCTCTTCTCTTCTCTTCTCTCCTCTCCTCCAGGGAATTAGCAGCATCGGCTAAGTGTTGCACTAAATAAACAATTCAGAGATTAAACAGACAGCCACAGTTGCCTTGACAACTCTCTGAGCATCTCTCACTATTGTATTCAGAACAGCCTGCTGGATGACCACTAGTTGTGAGGTGTTATGTGAGGAATGTGTGCATGTGAGTGTCTGTGACATGTATATATATTTTCACATAAGTGAGTACATCATTGCCAGTATGTGTGAGGTAATTATGCAGAACCAAAAACTAATTGGCTGCGGGCCACATGATTATAGGTTGGATAGACATATTTGAGTGGGAGTGACTGAATGTACATGAATGCTGAGTGATGAAGCTGTAGCAGATACATCAGAATTTGTTTGTCCAAATTTAAGTAATAATCTGACACATCAGAATATAAATAAATGTAAATTATGCTACTTTCTATTTCTGATTGATATAAGCTAATTTTCTAAGTAGTAACAGTTATTTGTACAAAGAAGATCTAAGTAGTTACTGTGCGATAAGGCTGGACAATGAAACCCACAAGGTTTTTTTTTTAAGTTACTTGATAATATTTACATAACAGTATTTATTCAAAAACAATAATGCAAACAGATTTTCTTTAAACGATACCGCCTGTCTCTCTCCATCTACTATGTCATTGGTTTACAGTTTGGAATAATCCCTCCTTGCTTTATGTGCCATCAAAATATCTAGTTTCCACAGCAAATACATCTAGTTAAAGAAACAAGCAAAATTAGCATAGATCACATGAAACATGGATCACTTCATTAAACAACAAACTGGTACAAACCTTATCACATACATTAGTAAAAAAAAAAAAAATCTCTCTCTCTCTCAGTGCAGCATGGAAGAAGTGCGACCAAGCCTCAGCCGTCCCTTACCTGTTACTGCAGCTACCTGACACTGGGTAATTACCCAGGAATAGACGGCACTTGGAAGGTGCCAGAGAGCCCCTTATACACACTGGCAATTAGCTGTAAAGGTCCATTGAGTGGTAATGAGGCATCAGAAATGAGCTAGGGGAGAGGGGGCAGGGAGGAGGAAAGGAAAGGAAAGGAAAGGAAAGGAAAGGAAAGGAAAGCAAAGGAAAGGAAAGGAAAGCAGAAGAGAGGGAAAGGGGAAAAGGGGAGGAAGGCTGGATGCAGAAAAGACAAGGATATGGTAGAGATAAAACGGATAGGGAAACAATAGAGGGCAGAGGAGAGGGGAAGGTGGAGGGAATCTTACTGTGTGGGTGCAGAAGGAACCTCCAAGACCTATAGTTCAAAGTCACTTTGTTGTAAAGAGCTTAGCTGGAGGTCTCTCACCTACTTGGCTGTCAGACAACAACAGACTCCCCTTGTAAAACTGATATGTGATCTCAGCAAGATCATTTGTGCAGATTAAGGGCAAACTTGAGTAACATGAAAGATCAAACCTGACGGGAGCTGCCGGGCAGCAACATAAAGAATATTATCACGCTGCAGCAGCATCAGGGTTGTTTTAGAGCCTCATTGGGTACATACAAGGTGTGGCATGAGACAGCACGACAAATATTTTAACCTACTGCACCAGCTGCATTTCTTTTACATAACCTGCACTGCTATAAAATTATAAAAAAAATCTTTTAACTGTGATTTCAGTTTTTGCAAGTATGGTGCTGAAGTGACAACCCCATCTCAGTTTACTATCATTGTAAGTTGAAACCTTTGAGTGTTTTTTTGTTGTTGTTTTTTTTTAAGTATTGTTAAAGTCTCGCTTCATACTCTGCTATATTTTCATGGGTATTTGTCATTATTTGGAGAGAGAAAAAGTTAATGATTTGACATTATTTGACATTTTGTTAAATACTTGATTAATCAATTCAACTGGAAATTAATAAATTAAGTAGAAAAAATAACCTTGGATAGCTTTGGATAAATGAAAAAGACATTTCTGATTTAGACATGTCCAGATGTGTCATTTGTTTCAGTTACTAACTTAGAGCCATGTGTTTTTTGGAAACAGAGGAAGGAAAAGACTTGATGGAAAGACCAAATCCATGTGTGGATGTGTGATTTTTGGGTGATTAATTATTTTGCATGTGATACATTCACATATAACACTTACCTAGTCTTCAGACATTTCCAAGGTGTAAAATTTCACATATTAACATTAATTTTACATGTGTTTTGTCAAAGAGTCACATGAATTGTACAAACTTTCTTTGTACAAACCTGATGACCTTCATCTGACCCTGGCTGCTCTTTTTCTGTCTCTCACCAGCTGACCAATTACAACATTTTCCTTCCTCCAATTTCACTTTCTCTCCCTTTCATCTACTATTTTTCCTGCTGGCATTTCCCCTCCATTTTCTCCTCCTCTTCCCTCCCCATCATCCTCAGAATCCCTTCTTCTCTGCATGATAGTCATCTTTCTCCTCTTCCTTCATTTCACCTTCTCTCCTCCTCATCATCATACACTTCCTTGCTTTCCTACTACCATTCTCCTCTTCGCTCTATGTCTCTGCTACTTCACTCTCATGATTAATTAGTCAGACCTGCTGAGTGGCCCTGCCAGTGCAGCCCAGCATCTCCATATAATTCCACTATTAACTGGAATCATGGAAAACAAATAGACTCACAGTGGAGGAGGAATGTAGAGAAAAATAAGGAGAATAAGCTTAGAGGGGAAGGACTGCATGTGGGAGAAAGATGGAAGGGAACAGGCACATAAGAAAACTAGCCTGGTCCTAATTAGATGCTCGCCAGCTGTGTGCTTTTGTAAGTAATAAAAAAAAAACAACAAAAAACAGGACCAATGGCAACGAAACACAACATACACTCATAAGGACTACAACTTTTAATTAAATCTGTCCAAAATGTCATTAATCAATCTAATACTATCCAGAAATTGGCAATCTTTACATGATCTTCCTAGCAAAATACTTCTAAAAGCATTTTGAACTGTAGAGAAATTTAGGATAGCAAAGATAAGACACATTAATGATAACAAAATTATCCTCTCTCTTCACTTTAAAACTTCCCACTATCATCCTGCTGTCTTTCTGCTGAAGCCCTGCTGTTTTCTTCTCATATGTCCTCCATCTTCTGGTGTTTTCCTCCTTTACTCATCTGTTGCTTCCCCAATTTGCTGGCTTGATGACCCTAAGTCAATCATGAAGATTTAGTGAAATAAACAAGCCAGTGCGCTGACTTAGGAACAGGTCTCTAGGCATAGGCGGCACCAGGACATCATGCTTAGAGATGCTAAGAGTCAGTCTGCTGTTTTTTAACAATTAATTCAAGAAATAGATAATAAAAAAAATACTTTGATGATGATGATGCTATTTATATGATTGCATTGATCTTATGCTTTTTCAGTCTTCAGTCAAATTGTCACATCTTATCACAAAATGTGATGCAACAGTATTAGCAATTGTAAAGCATTTCAAGAATAAACCATGAAATGCTGAAAAACCGCAAACAAAGTTGGAAAGAAGTTTCACGACGCACAAAATTAAAGAACTTGGGTAATGCATGTCTCCTGCATAACAAGCAGAATGATGAGTTCTACTAGTCAGACTAGTCTGAAGTATATAGAGGCTGTAGATTAATTAATATATGTGTTCTGCTGTCTTCAGATGGCTGCAGGGATTTAATGACCTGAAAGCTTTCCATACTGTATAAAGCAGCTGTGGATCATATTAATTTATTAACCAATGCAGACTACTTTACTGTTTTAACTACATTGAATTTTATATTTTTTATGCCAATATAAATGCCTCTATTAGCTGGGGAGTGTTTGATTAAATATACTTTATTTATATTTTAAGCATTTACTGAAAAAATTTAGTTTGCTCTTGTTGATAAAATCACGTACCAGCAGAGTGACATTACTTCAGAAACAGACGTCTTGAGATGTTTATTTTCAGCGCAGCAACACCAACAAGTCGCTTTGCACTGCTTCATCTGAATAAACCCCCTCACCTGGTTCTTCCTCTCCTCCCACCTGTGCACCGTGCATGCTGCGGTTGGCACCAAATTACACAGATGTAAACAAATTCAGGAAACGGTCAGAGCGCTGCTTGTGTTGGTCGTTACAATCAGTCCCTAAAGGCTTCTCCCACTTGGTCTCTCAGCTTTCTCTCTCACTTTCTTGCTATCTCTCACCAAAATTACCTGTTAGCTGTTGCATCCAAATAACAATCAGCAAGTCAAGTAGTTCATAAAAGGTTTCAGCATAATATTCCCATGGTCATTTTGGGGAGGCTTAGCCCCTAGCCGCTTATTAGCACTGCCTATGGCTTTAGGGCTGTTTGAATTCATTACTATCATTGTTTATCTTTGTTCTGCTGCTTTCATGCTGGTCTCTACAGGATCTGGAGGGTGTCCAACAGTCCCAAAGTTTCTGCCTCTAAGTCAAGACAACTTTTGAAGTTTTTGACCATAATCACACACTGAAGCTGTGTTCAGACAGAACACGAAGCAAATTTTCGCCTTGTGTCACTTGCGCGAATTTGACTGCTGGATCAATTGTGTGTATTCTCCCCTGACAGCCAAATACATTACTGTTCATTAGCTGTAAGCTAGCTAGCAATGGCAGGCAGCGACCGTGTCTGTGGGAGCGTGCCTGTGTGTTTGTGTTCAGTTCAACCTCTGACTGAACTCAGAACTCACCAGGAACTCCGGTTCCTTCTGTACATTCAGGAAGTACATTCATAAAGCCCCGTGTGCAATTTTTTTGAAGCTCTGAAGTTCAAATATTTTCAACTCACATGGATGCATATTTCTCTCAGTTCATGTCTCCTGGGGCAAATTTGCATATGCTCACATCTTTTTTGTGAGTAGGTTTAAATTTGCTTTGCGTACTGTCTGAACACACCATAAGGCCTCTTGTTTCACAGTGGTAAACTGGCAGTAACAGCCAATAATGCTGCAGCGGTGAGTCGACGTTGATCATGATGTGTTGTGAATTCTGCCATTAAGTGTTCTGCCTTGAACAAGTTGCACAAATCCTCTCCATTCATCTAGAAAGACTCAGAACAAGACACACCAACTGAAAGGCCCTGTATTATACTGATATCATATAAAATATCATAAACCCACTGTTGAGTAGCTACAAGTGGCTGTAATGGGCAGATTGGGCACCCTTTGGTGTATGACACTTGAATGAAAGTATCATTTATTCATTGATTAAAGTTAGCCTTTAAATCAGATATATCTCTTCAAATATGTTTAATATTATTTAAGTTTGTGATTACACACCTTGAAATCATTTCATTTGATCAGCTGAATTTTATGAAAAAGTCTAAATACACACATATCATCATGATAAAATACCACTAGAAGTCAATAATATTGTTGATATTACTGAATTATCACCCTGCTCGATGTTCAGTGTCCTTCTCTTTTCTAATTCTGAATTACTTTCCAATACTACATGCATCCTCTACCTTGCAGCCATTGAGTCCCCTCAACTATGTTAAAGGTTTATTTAATGAATGGATGTACTTGTGCAGGCTGTGCTGAACTCTACAAACCGAGGTAAAGCCAATATTATGAATTCTAGCTAAGATATCTCGGCCCTCACATTTACAAAAGGTTACATTTCACACATGCAGTCCATGTATCACCGCAGGGCGGCTTTATATACTACACATGTATCCACAAAGGAGGTCTGACCTTGTGTGACCGTATATATTAAATCTGAAGGCTACGGATATCTCTCAACAAACCTGCTCACCTATCTGCTTCAGCGTTAATGCACTGTTGTCTTTTAGATTTAATGCGAATCATCTTGGCTCCGGCACCAGTGCCAATGTCCTCGAGGCAAATTTCTGCACATTTATTATTGTGTAATTACAGTGGTTCTAATTCAGATACAAAGGGCACGTGTACAAGTCATCCACTCTTACACCATGTTGACACTGTAATAAATATTAGGAAACAAAACCCAGTGAAACCACACACGATTAGGAAAGTACAGAGCTGAGTTAAAGCCATTATATTGTTATCTCTGTCCTATAATATGCTCTATGGCCAAGAGCAGGTTCATTATTCACTAATTCACTGGGTCTTTTCCTCTTTTTGGCTTTATTGAACTAAACCTTATAATTATTGGTGTGAACTGTAATACGGACATCAGCATAGAAATTTAATTAGTGCTGATAATAGTCAGACAAAACCAGTAATCTGAAGACATCAGTCACTGGAGGTATGATTGGCATTTTTTTTTTTGCACCAATTCCCTTCTTTGCATTAATTCCTAAGAAAAGATTAACAAAAAAAATCTAGGAGATTAATTGATGATGAAAATAATCATTGGTTGCAGTGTGCGTAGAATTCTAATTTTAGCATTTTTAGTTTTGAAGACTGACAATGCAATAACTACATTGTTAAAAATAGCAAGTACACAGCAATAGCATTTTGGACTGAATAAACATAGTTGATGCAAATGGTTTTCCTTCAAAAAGTAGCCTCAAAACCTAATCTGCTAGTGCTAATAACTGTAATGTGACAGTTTTGGATGACAGACATCTTTTCAATCATATATGTTTAATCTAGAAGCATATTTGCTGCATCTGTTTCCAGCATTTTGTGACTTTACAGTGCAATACATACTGCTGGTTACTTATAAAAGTAATGGTTTAGGAAAGACAGTTAAGATTATTCTGTGGTTGTACCATCTAAATGTCTGGGACACAAATGTAAATGTGACTGTCATCTCCTATTTAGTATCAGCAATCTTTGAGACGACACCAGTAACATTCAGTTAACATTATTCTTTGACTGTAATTAAAAATCCATACTCTTGGAGAAAGAAATAGGTGTTTAAGTAGAATCTAGTTAACAGAGATGCCAAGGAGGCAGTCATGAAAAGTAAAAAAGTACATAAAAACAACCTCCTGGGCTTGTTAAAGGTAGAATAAGGCACGAAAAAAAAAATCAATAAGAATGCAATCATCTCAGGAGTATTCTCCAAGCATATTCCCCTCTATTCAATTTGTGGTAAAAAAAAAAAAAAACAAAAAACAGATTTGGGTGGCAACAGAACAGAGCTCTGTAGAGTGGTGTACTTGTCAAGGTTTATATGTTTAATAAGGCAAAGACAACAAAGGGAGCAAAAAAAAAAAACAACAACCAGTGTTTCTTAACAGCGCAAGCTCAGTGACTGTGGGAGCAACAATGAAGCTGGAGTTGTCTTTTTGGGGAACGGCCGAAGGGTTTAGATTGTTACATCAAAGCTGCAGAACAGAAAGAAAGTATCAACAGAGGAGAAACATGAAAACTGAGCTAGGATTGCTGAGTACATTTTCTACACCAGTGCACTGAGTTATAGGGTCTCTTAAACAAGACTAAAGCTTGTATTTCAATGTTCGCCTGAGATCAGACAAATGGCTTGACAGTAGAATATCAACCAGGGTAAAATACCTTCTCACATCATTTAGGTCTATTATTTGTATTCTAGTTTCCAAGCTTATGACCATATTGTAAATTTCCAGGCTGCTAAACACACCTGTGATTCCTGGCTGCTTTGCCTACCAGACCTCACTGGGGAGAGCGTTGACTGCATCCCAGGAAAACACACACACACACACACACACACACACAAATACAAACACACAGACACAAATACAAATACACACACACACACACACACACACATACACTCACCTGCATTATACACACAGACACATACACTTACATGCAAACATACACAATTCAACACAATCAACATTATCCAGAACACCAGATGCGCCACTCAAAAATAATTACTCCCTCTTGATGTTGCCTTTCTGCAGCCCAACAGTTAACCTTGAACATCATCTGATCAATAACTTGTTTTATTGGTCCCAACCCACTCCTTCAACCACTTGTCAAACATAAAATGCATTGACAAACCCGGCCTAAAACCCCGCAGGCAGGCCTGTAGGTAGATAAATACCATGCAATGCCTGCTCACTGTCCATCTGGAAGATGAGGGGAGCGATAGCAATATGGTTCCCACTAAAACCAGTCATTATAATGCTAAATTACTGGTGAAACTTAATGGACCTGCACAAGCTGAATGTAAAGCATTAGAAATGGTCACCTGCCACAGCTAACTGCTGGATTCATCAACTTTATCTGATTCTACTGCCGTCTTGGATTCCCATCTAGGTTATTTCACTGCAGTTTGAAGTGATGAGTGGAAGAGGAAAAGACAGGAAGAAAATAAAAAATGTGAGTTTGAAAACAGGACTTTCGGCAGGTTGCCATGGCATCCAGCAGTTTTGATGCTGATGCAACAGTAACATTAGTGGTGGAATTGTGATTATTGGTCTTAATAAGGTGAAACCTGCTTGTGCTCTCAGCTGCTGCTCAGCCTAAACCCCAAAGGCTATTATGTCTGTTCCAGATGCTATAATCATGGCTGGATCTGGGCACATGGGCTAGTGTGCAATTATCAATTTATCTGTGGCCAAAACATTTCTATCCTGATGGCTGCTGTGGAGAGGCTGACTGGGTGGGAGGTCATCAGATTCTAAATAGTGGGGAAAGTAAGCTGTGTGTTTTTACAAGCAGGAGTGACATATGTATTGCATGGTTTTCAATAAAGTAAACAAATTGACCAGTAGGTGTAAAAGTGCAAATTGGACACATAGTTTTAGCAGAGAATGTAAAGATATGTTCTTCTTTTAAACAGATAGGGTTTAAGTACATATAATTATGAAGATGTTTATAGATAAAGTGCACTGTTTTACATTTTAAAAATAAATCATAAATCTGCCAAGTATGGTTGACAGTTTCACATGATAAAGTGGTCTCTCTGGCACAGACGCTGTGTTTTCTGAGACGGTGCATGATACAGTACATAGGCAAGTGGAATAAAATTCAGATGTGGAGGGAAAATAGAAAAAAAAGGAGCAGAAAAAAAGACTCACGGAAAGCCGTGTAGAACTCATGCAGGCTGAGGTGTCCATCGTTGTTGTAGTCATCGTAACGCAGCAGGTCCTGCATGGTGCACTCCAGCAGGCTGTCCTCCAGGTGCTCTTTCATAGAGATCTAACAAACACAAACACATATAATGTCTTAAATCATGTATCACAACAAAACAAAACCTTATTAAAAATCTGCAAGAACATGTCGGAAAGACAGGTGATAAAGGCAATTATATACAGCTACAAAAATCCCCCACCTTATCATAGCCTTTACTTATCGTTTCTCTTATGCCTTGATCTTTTTTTCTATTCCAAGCTATCTGCTGTAAGATAGAGCCACATTATGCACATTCGGTATAAATGTAAATCTGACATTTTTAAAGGGGAGATACCACACACATTTCACATTTCAGTATTCTTCTAACAGGGTAGCCTAGTCTTTTTTTATGAATACAATATGAACAGCTATGCTTGGCTTGTCTCTTAAAGTACTGAGTGGACGAATCATACTTACTTCTACATACTTACAGATCTGAGTTATTGTATATGATTTAACATTTATAAAAAGATACAAGATTATAGCGATTAAACCTATAGCCTGTTCATTAAAGCTTTTGTCAAGTGATCAATTTTGGTTCCCAGCTGAAGCAACAGTGATTTGAAATGGATTGCCAACTTGATTATATAGTAAAAATTATGAGTAGTGTTTACAAGGAGCTTTTCATTTCACCAATAATTAGAATAACATTTCCTTCACAGGGAAAATACCTCATGCACAAAAAACATCTCAATCACAGAAACGGACTCATTCTGAGAGTAATTTAATTCTGTTTATAGGGCGTGGATTTAAAATGTAATCTGTCATATAAGTGCTCTTTCTGATGTCTTTCCATTTTAAGAATATCTCTATGCTTACTGCTTAAACATGTGCATACTGCACCTGAGTTAATTCACAGATGTTCCCTTGGGAAGATGCACCACTCCCTCCTCCATTGTTTATCATTTATGAGCGCTCTCTTCCTCTTTCTCTGGGGAACCATCTTTGATTAGGGGATATTAAGCAGTTTTCGAGATAAACAGTTGACTCCGCTTCTGTTCAATAACTCCAGTTTCACTACACACAGCGGTAGCCAATAATAGTGCCAAACGCAGGTCTATCTTTGTGAAAAGACTGCTCTTGCTGGAAAGCGGGATTCTGTGTTCAAGTGCTTTTGAAGCATATAAACAGGATGCTGTACCAAATTCTACTTTATTTAACACCCATACTTTTGTCGTAACTGTCAATCAAACCCATTGCATTTGCAGTAGAAATGGCCAGTGTAAAAAATTACAAAAAACAACAGCACACACAGCAAAATTGATAAATGTGTTTGCATATACAGTATATAATAAAGCTGAATTACAAATCCTTTCCATTTAATGCAATTTTATTTTTTTTAGATAACACCCAAGAAGAATGAAGCCAATTCACTTGAAAAAACAGAATGTGTGACTAATTAAACTATAATGAAAGGTCTATAATTAAGAATGAACAGCAACTAAAGTCAGCACATCCTTCATTAGTGAGACTCCATTCTTTTATTTCAGATATTTTGTATGCCCACCTTTATTTCTGATGACAGATTTGATCCTCCTGGATGATACCAGATTCTTTTCAGCTGCCCTTTGCTGGAGGGGTTTTATTACTCTACCTTTAAAATACTCTAAAGGTATTCTACTGAATTCAGTTCTAGTCATCTTTTCATTCAGTATTTGAGTATACAAACTAGCACTCATAGTGCCATCTATAAATGTCATCTCTCCTATACCTTTTGCAGTCATGCAGCCCCATATCAGCACACGCCCACATCCATGATTCACGGTCTGCACTATAAAGTCACTGTGGTAGTCCCGGCCAGGTCCACGCCAAACATGCTGGACCCCATCCAAACAAATTTATTTGTAGCATTTAAATTACTATCTCAAGGTGAAATTTTATAATAATAATAATAATAATAATAATAATAATAATAATAATAATATCTTTATTTAAATAGCACTTATCAAAACAAAGTTATAATGTGCTTCACAAAGAATCACAGAAATGTAATAAATAAATAAACAAACAAAGCCAGCCTGACAATAATTAAAAATAGTAAAACTCACAAAACAGAATAAAACTAGAATCAAGTAAAATCAGGGAAGGTGATGCTATAAAGGTACGTTTTGAGCTTAGATTTAAAAGAAGCTACTGACTCAGCAAGCCTTATTTCCTGGGACAGGGTGTTCCAGAGCCTCGGGGCTCTTATTCAAAAGCTCTGTCCACCTTCGTCTTCAGCTGAGAGTCTACAACAGATAGAAGACCCATGCCCGAGGATCTCAAAGTAAGAGCTGGGTCATACGGGGATAAAAGTGCTAAGATATAATGAGGAGTCAGACCATTTAGTGCCTCATAAGTAATTAAAAAAACCTTGAAATTTACTCTAAAATGTACTGGAAGCCAGTGTAAAGAGACTAAAACCACAGTGATGTGTTCAAACCTTTTTACTCTGGTTCAAAACCTGGCAGCTGAGTTCTGTACTGGTGTAAATTGTCTCGCCCTAACAGGTGCAACAAAACGAACAGGAGAGTGAGGGAGCTGGCCACTTCAATTTGTGAATCATTATATTGACCTGATTTCTTTATCTTTATCTTTACCTGCTTTAGTTATGAAGACGCCTGTTCTAGTAAAGTGGTTCAGTTCAGTTGGCTCAAACTTGATTGATGCATATATTCAAGCAGAATACGAGCAAACATAAGGCTGCACTGGGCTTGACTCATGGAAAACTGTTTAATTTCTTATTTTATATTTTGAAGTCAGTCAGATATACAGACGACTGTACTTAGATTCATGTTGATTCATTAATTCTTTCAGTGACTCAGCATTTGGACTAAAGATAGTTATTTGCCATTTTTTCAACCACTCATGTTATTTTTTTCTACTTCCTAAACAAAGCTAAAATTTCAGGAAGAAAACAATTCATGTGTCATTGGCTGAGTCAATAAAGAGCCTCGCTGGCAGACAGCAGGTCAATATCAGATTTCACTCACCAAATGAGAGCAATGCGGATGTATCGAAATGCACAGATAGATCAAACTAGACCATGCATGCGGAAGAAACTCTGAGCTAAAATGAGACGTGATGCTCTCTTGTTTGTCTGATGATGGCATACCACAAAGTTTATGTATTTATTTATTAAGATTCTTTAATTTTGAGTATGACTATGGACCTCAGGAAGAGTAGCTGTTGCCAGGGTAACAACCAATGGGAATCCAAATAAATAATTAACTACTTGATTACTTTTGTAAATTTAAAGTCTGTTTTAAGGCAAAAAACCCTAACAAAACTACTACAGTGCAGTACACGGTAAGTTTCATGTTTAATTCTATCAACTATGATTTTCAACCCTAAAAATATTGGCCTGTCCTTGTTTTCTCTTCCAATTGATTCTGTACAGAGCTGCACATGTGACACAGCAGATTAAGGGATGTGACAAACTTTTTTCTGTTGCTGCCTACAGCAGACTGCAGCCATGTGTTCACTGACACAGACTGATCTGACCTTGGGCATTTGAATAAAATATTTCAAAGCCAAGGTACAGGACTTTACCCTCTAAAACCATCTGTGACAACAGACATATCCTAAACTGGAGACAGTCTGGATGGATGACTGGAATTCATCTTTGAATTCCTTTGATCCTGAAAAGCATTATCTCAGTGAAGCTTCCTCTATGAATTCCTACAGGACAGAATGTCTTATCTAAAGATTTCCTGGCAACATGTCAATATTAGTAATTGCCAGCTGTGATTGATCTAAATCTTTTGTTGGATCTTCAACACAGCTTTGCCATAAAAAGGATTCTATTATCCATTTCTGCCTCTAGAACTAGGCCAGAAATCACTCAGTCCCTTTACATTAAAAAGGGACAATACCGTGTTGTCATTTACAACTGCAGTGATGACAAAAGATTAATTACTGTGGCATTTTTGAGACTTTATTTAGTTGCACTCATTCATATTCACCTTCTAAAAAGCTTGGTTTTGCTTTGCCATTATACAACCCCTCTTTCACTTTACACATAACAATAAAGAGCTACGGCAGCATTTAAACTCTTGGGCATCAAAACCATGATGCATTTTAAAAAGTTAATGCCGGTAGTGAGTCTGACACGGCTCACTACATTCTGGCTAAAGTCACTGAGATCCTAGCATTAGTTGGGAAGAGTCTAATTAACACCCATCTCTGATGCCTATTTCCTGATACCAGATGATGCCCACAGTAATTTCATTTCCTCACCCTGCAAATGTCATTGCCAATCCGTTCCACAGTCTCCCCACTGTTTCCCCATCACAACCTGATCAGATAACCACAGTAAATATTTTTCATTGTCTAACAAAATGATAAAATGTTGCAGCCGCGTCATACTTTTTATTGCAGTCACTAAAATGGCAACATGGTTTGACCACATGATCAAGATTCAATATTAAATCTTGTAGCAAGACAATTTAAAGAAGAAAAAAAAATATGTATGAGGCTAGAATGTCTCTTTTATTCAGCATCTGAAAACTTGTTAAAATAAGAACATTTTCTCATTTTACTGAGAAACTGAGTTTATACTTGTACACTGGCTGCCTCTTAGCTACAGTATTGAATTTAAAAATCCTGATGTTTGTTTACAAGGTGTTAAATGGTTACTCATCTCAGTTCAGTCTGTCCTGAGATCCAGGACTAAGTGTTATTGGGATGGGGCCTTCTCTATCGCTGCCCCAAAATAATTAATTCTCTTCCTCCCACCATCTGATTCTCCCCAACTACTGAGATCTTCAAGAGTCAACTTAAAACATACTTCTACTCATTAGTGTTTAACTTAACCAGCTCAGGTATTTCTCCTGAAGTCTCTGTTGGTCTGTGTTGACACTAAGGGCTCTATGTGACCATGTGCCTTTACTTGTATTATTAGTATTATTTATCATCACTCTGATTTTTCCTCTCTTCTATTGCGTTTGTTTCCTTCTTTTGTTTTTGTTTTCCTCTGTGTGTGCTGTAAAGCACTTTTGGATCAACTATGTTGTGTGTAAAGTGCTATAAATAAAGTTGAGTTGACTTGAGTTATAATTTTTTGTCATTGTGGAAGCAATACACTGTGTACTTTTTCAACTTGCATTCTTCCTCATAAACTGCTCTAGTTTTCTTGGATGAGGATTGAAATCTGTTTTCGTTGGTGCCACACACGGTATCTTCACTACTCTCACATAATCAAATGAGGTAATAAATGCTCTTCAGGAAAGTTCAGGAAAACTTTTCCCAACACGGATGGTATACAGTAAATGCATTTCACAATTCTACACCTCTGTAAAACTCTCACTGAGAGGTATTTTCTGGGCATATGGTAAATGGACTGTATTTGTATAGCCCCTTTCTAGTCTAGACCACTCAAAGCGCTTTTTACACTATGAGTCACATTCACTCATTCACACACATTCATATGCTGACGGCAGGGGCTACCATGCGAGGTCCCAACCTGCCTATCAGAGGGAATCTAATCATTCACACACATTCAGACACTGGTGACACAGCAATCAGGAACAATTTGGGGTTCAGTATCTTGTCCAAGGACACTTCGACATGCAGACTGGAGGAGCCGGGAATCGGACCACCGATCTTCCGATTAGTGGACAACCCACTCTATCTCCTGAGCTACATAGCCCTCCCTTGCTCATCAGCCTTCTTTCTCAAAGTCCTAACCAGTCATCTGTTCATCCATAAAGCTATCTTATTATTCAGGCCATCTCACCTCGATACCAACCTTTTCCAGCTCATCACTGACCAGCCGGCCGTTCTGGTCCACATCCAGGTATTTGAACATAGTGTCCACCAGTGCTCTCTTCTCCTCCATGTCTCTCTGCTGGCTCTGCTCTCCAGTGTTCAGGGTTTTAGGTTGCATATCCAGCAGCATACTCTTCAGCCTGTTGTACTCTGACATGGTGCATGCATTGCCTACAAGAACAAACACACAGAAATGGAAGAAAAGACATTTGATTAACCTCAATTATACAAGCTGAAGCCTTTGGATTGTAGCTGTAAATTGGATTTAATGTGTTTGTGTGTTTAACAGAGGGAGGAGGGGAAAAAGGCAAGAGGGACAGATAGTGTGTGTGCATGGTTTATGTGTCCTTGAGTGTTTACTCATTTAAAAATGTAAGTTTTTTGTTTGCATAATTTGTCTGACAGCTTTTCGGTGCAGGGGGTCCAATTAATTACAAGTAATCCTTGAATCCACATGAAAACAAAAGGTAAACATCCTGATTTAGACCCTCTCAAGCTTCTTGTCCTCCTTTGCTATGGGATTAGAGCTCATGCTCAAACCAGATTCGGCGTCTAGCTCTTGATTCTCTGCAAGGCTCTGCCTGATGAGGATGTGCAGAGGAAATGAGAGACCACAAATTAATCACGGGCAGCACTCTGCATTTATTTTTTCACACTTGAAATCAATAATTATGCAAAACACGTCTGTCACATGCTGTGAGGGACTTGATACTAATGGAGAATAGGCAAGCAAGCAAATAAGTGCCAGACACAGAGAGGGAGAAGACAAGGTTTTTCTTTTCTCTATAACCTGAGTCTGATGACAGCATGAGACATGCTGAAGGGTGGGAGGGAGATCTACGTGCAAATCAGAAACATGGTGATGAGAGAACAAAATATAAAACACTTTTCCACATGAATAAATCATTAGGTGACGTCCCTCCCCGATGACTGCAGAGCAGGAGACCCAACAACTATCAAAGCTAATGAACACAAAATGAGGGGACACGATTAACCTATAAGAAAAAGTTTAGTCCCAGCATCTCCATTTGGTTCCAAACTCGTAGCTGTGGGAAGTGCTGCCAAAGCATAACTACAGTTGTTAGCATAACTGTCACTGCAGCAAAGTCAGCAAGGGTTCAACTAGGCTACAGCAGAACGACAATGTCCCCTGCTGTGGTACTCTATGTTTAAGTGCATATTAAAGATGCACATATTTTCAAGCTTATGCATATGTGCATACAGACACTGACAAACAAAGGGTTTCCTGGTGTGCAAAATGTCTCTTCATTACAAAGAAAAGCTCAGGGTGACTTATGATTAAGTCCTTAACAACCTCTAAGACCACATGCTCTCCATTTATCTCAAATGCTTGACCGGACACTGGGATGGCAAGCAGGCTAGTGAAGACAAATCTGGCCTTGGTCTAATGTTGTCTTACTGTCAAGAAATCCCATTAATAGACCAATTCCAATAATGTGTTAGTCTGTCTCTGAATACTTTCCAACTTCCCTACCGTCTGCATCACCCAGCCCTGACCTATTGATTCCTACTCAATGTACAAATCTTTAAAGTCCAGTCACAAATATAGTTTTTCTAAAACAGGGTGCATGATTTCCTAAAACAGCTGTGCACTGTAACTAGTAGCAAACAAACCTCGAACAGGAGTAAACAATGACTAAGTTGGGGACTATTTTAGGCTGTGGATTCATACATATTTTGTGCTATAGTGAGTATTTCCAGCAGCACGATTCAACTCAACTTCCTATGTGCATATGCCTGTGTGTTTGGGTTAATTGCTTTCATAAAAGGGTCAAAAGATAATTTTAAGGATGTTTGAACAAGAACTTTTGGTCCAACTCTGCTCTGATGAATCGCATACAGGAGGAAGTGACAGCAGGCATGAAATTATTAGACTGGAACTCCTTAAGCTTAGGTTAGGAGGGCATCTAAATACTTAGATTCGGTAATCAAGTACATCTATCAAACGTGTTGGACACCAAGATATTAAGGGAAGTCATCAGTCCAATAAATCTCAGTTATCTCCTGCTTGTCTGGCAGGATTGCATGATGTTTGGTAGAAGCACATGCACATTCATCATAGATGAAGCCCATGTACTCACAGTCACACATCAATACACATTCAAAGACAAAAGCTAAAGGAGCACACACACCTCTCAACATTGGCGATCCTTGTACTTATTACAGCTGAAAGACTCACACACCCACACTACAAAGACAATGTACACTCTTCTCTGCTAGCTGGCAGTCAAGTCAAGGTCTTGGCTAAATCCCTGTTCAGTGTTATTCCTGTGAGGGGAATGAGGCGTGAGATAGATCAGACATGAGGGATCATCACCTAGCTGTCATCCCAGCTCCTGTTCTGTAAGGACAGAAATAAAACACCCCTCACACTGATTTACATCTTGTCACACATAGAGAGAACAATCTCCTCTTTGCTCAGACTTACTTTGCTCTCACAAAAATATCACAAAAAATATAAAAAGACTTTTTAACCAAAATTCTATTTTACATTTAAATTAATATATATTTTAAAGGCACTTTAGAGACTTATGAAAGAAGACACAAGTTCCGCTACTGACAAAGGTTGATTGAGGTCATAAATTGCTTCAATGCCCTTATGACCTTCTTCCATCTTCAGGTACACCTTATATCCTTTGTCCACAGTGAGAAAGTGAATGTTACACCTGGATGTTACAGTGAATCACTTTCTCTTACTTTGCTGGAGTGAATGTCCTTTGATTTAGTCTTTCTCATTCTGCTGAGCACAGCAGCTGCAGCAGTGGCAGAGAAATATATGTCTGTATTACAGTGCATCCACCCTTGACTCTAACACTGTTTTATTGTTCTAGAGGGACCAGGACTCTCTTTATTGCCCGTTTGAAATGTTAGCTGCTTAAGTGAGTGATCCGAAGCTACTCGCACCATGGACGCCCAATGTCCCGAAGACGGAGCTTCTCACCACCGCTCAGAGCATTCTCCAAGCTCATACTTTATTTGTGTCAGGCATAGGAAAACAAACGGAGAGAGGAGGAACCAGAGAAGAGAGTCCCTGTTGTGCCTATTTTGCTCATTTCCAGTTGTATATTTTCATTCTGGGACTCCACTATAGCTTTGTATGATTCACAGTCCAAAAAACTCCTTATTTATCTTATACTGGCCCTTTATGCAGCCCCTCAGTTCAGCCTGTCTCTTAATGGGCAGTTTTAGCTCCTGTCTCTTCAAGGTCCCCCTCCCAATGAGCCCATGCTGTTCTGATTGGCCAGCTTTCCGGAAGCCTGCCAAGGGGCAGCTGTACCGGAGTTGTGTTAAGTTACCGCTGATGCAAACTCAACATTTCCTTCTTTACTGCTTCATATTGAAAGCTTTTATATGACTACATAATGGGGGACTTTTATTGTTAAGAATTTACAGGAAATGAAAGGTGTACCTCAACGAATTAGTGGAGCTTTGTCAGCGGCACTAAAAACCAGTCAAAACAACAAGATATGGACATATTTGGAGCTCTTTGTTCAGCAGATCACTTACAAATAATGCAGGGAGGAATAGTACAAGTGGAAAAAGCCACAGTGATGATGATGTTTGATGAAGGGCTGAAGACAACCAGCACACCTCCAACAGGTTAACGACTTATTTTCTTTCTCTGCTGTGTAATGGAAAAACCTTCACAGCATGCCAACTTGACTCTAGTCATGGCTTGGTATGACTACCCCCAAAACAATGGAAAAATGTCACAATGTTAGCGGAGCAGTGTAGTGAACTTGTGCACTGTGCGTGGAGCAGATGACCATATAAAGAAATTTGCTTTTTGCTAACAGGGATTACTTCTACATACCTCGTTATCTGACAGTTTGGCTATGTTTAATATCAACATCCAACAGTGTAACATTATATGTATGACTGAAAATAAGGAAAAACATAATAAGTCCCCTTTAAGGGAATGACCTGTGTTAGAGGACAAAAAGTCATAGACATTAAAAAAAAGTACTGTATGAAAAAAGTCCATAGTATAAATTTTACTCCAGAAAACCAGTAACTTTCCAAATGTTGCCACTATGTCTGCTGATAAGAGGTGCAGTAATGTTATGAAGCTTGTGAACTACTATTTTAAAATTCAATTAGCAGCATGATGACAATTATTATCAATCTATTTATAGATCACTTTTTAAACAAGAGGCATCAAGTCCTTTCCAGAGTTGGTCTGGTCTGCTGTCAAATATTGCTGGCCAGGACAATTTTTTCATAATTCCAGTGGAGAAATTCCCAGGGTTTAAGCAGTCATACATCCACTGCAATACAGATGTCTATGAGTCAAAAAAGCAAAAAAAAAAAAAAAAAAAAAAAAAAAAAATTCTCTTGTACTTCTTATTGAATGAGTTCTTGGCTCTGGCTAAAAGACAAAGGGAGGGAAAGGAAATCCAAGGCATCAATCCTTCAGTTAAAGAAACCTCCCTACAATGCCCTCCAGGATGTAAAACTGCTCTCTGTTAAATTTATGTCTGCCTGACCTCCTCTGGCTGAAATGATGGGATTATTTACTGCCATGCCGTCTGTGTGCTGCTAATATGCGATGGTAATGGACCCCTCTTCCAGATAATTATGAATATGATGGACACTCTTTGCTCCTGAGGGCAGCAAGGGCTACGAGAGCCGAACCAATCTGAGAAGGGTGACAGAAGTCACAGGAGTCTCATATTGCATAATCGCAGTTGGCAGCTGTTTAATTCGGCTGTGAGCTTCATAGTCTATCCAGCTTTTCTTCTATGACTGCTGTGACTGAAAACAATTAAACTTTTAACTTTCTTAATATTCATCATACTATATTTTCTGTGTGTTGTATGTAAAGTTACAGTCTTCTGTATGACAAGTGTGAAAAGGTCAAGTCAGTTGAAAATACTATCAGAGCATAACTTACATACATGGCTAAAGGTAAATGATAGAGAATAGAATAGAAATCACATGACCTTGCAATATTTTCAAGAAATAAAGAAATAAACACCGCACTGTTTGAATTTGATTGGGGTTTGGAGGAGTCAGCTGCTACAATCAGCTGTGAGCTGTCATAGCTGACAAGGAATTAAATATCTTGTTCAGAGTGATGGTTTAAACTACATTCTTGTTTTCAAAATGCATATCCCGTCCCATATGGGACTGTTCTTAGGAACTTATTATTGATAGTGTGAGCAATAATCCCCTATCAAAAGAGCTAAAAAGTGATGATTCATATTTTAAAGAGACTCCTACATTTCTCAGCTAATAACATAACTCCCACTGATTTAAAATGATGCCTCTAGATTTCTTGAGTACAGGCAAGCTGTCTGCCAGTTTGCCTCACCATACATTCAGCAGAGTGGATCAGTGTGTGCTCAGAAAGCCTTATCAGAGTCTGTGCAGCTTGGCACAGACTAAATGAGAAACCCATTGCAACACTGAAGTTATTGGCAAAGCAGTGAAGGAGAAATAGTACAGTAGCATTCAAACCCTGCCTGCCTGTCTGCAAGCCTATCGTCTAGAACTGGCTTCTCAAACTGCACATCAGCACTATACACCTCAGCCCTATATCTCTTCCTCTCTCGCCCACTGGATCCGACTCTTTCACTTTTACTTACTCACTCTCACAGAGAATCCCGTCTGTCTAAGGAAAAATATACAGCGGCATACAGAGTTTAGTAACTACACGGGCTCCAACGACATCCCTGTTGCCGTCTTTGACTGAAGTACCAAGTAAATACTTACTATCATAATAATTACAAGTATTATTGTTATTGTTGGCATTGCTGCTGCTGGTATTTTAGTAATTAGAGTTGCAAAAAATTCTGCTGAGCCCCCATTTCAAACGTAATTACATTGTCTACATGGTCAGTGCTTTTTACACTTTTTTTTCTTTGATCATGAATGATCACGCTGCAAGTTGTTCTGTATCATACTGAGGCTAATTTACTCAGCAGGTATGGCTGGTTTTTACAATTCTCCCTTGAGTTAAGGTTGTAAGATTGTTTTTTGTTCTTAATTGGTTCTAATTAATCACTTAATTAGCATATTAGTCACTGCATGGATGCTGAATTTGGGTTTGATTATGTGTTCAGTGAGTTGTAGCTGTTGTAGTCTTGAATCCGTGTAATGGATAGAAGTATTCATGCTTACACTACAGAAATAGTTCATTACTGGTTTCATGACAATGTATTCAATAACTTGGAGCTCATAGCCAATAACTATGTCAGTCTCTTTGCTTTGGGTGGTTCTTTCTTTCTCTATTAAGATTGTGGAACACACGCCTTGTTTGGTGTTCGAACAGTGGAGCCAGTAAAGTGTGTGGAAGGAGTTTTTTGTTTTAAATGAGTAACTGCCTGCCACAATAGTTGACTGACAGAGTGCTACTGATCTCTCAAAATCACCAAACTGGATACAACTACAGTATGATGTGTTTTCTTTGAATCTGAACAAGACTTACCATAAGAGTGTGCACACTTATAACCGCTAAAGATGATGGCCAAAGCTACAAAAAGAGGACCCATTCATTCAGAACATTCATGCCCATACAATCAGTCAAACTAATAATTCATACTTAGGGCTGCGACTAACGATAATTTTCATTCGATTAATCTGATGATAATTTTCTCAATTAATTGGTTGATTGTTTTGTCTATAAAATGTCAGAAAATAGTGAAAAATGCTTGTTCATGCTCATGGTGATGTTTTCAGATGTCTTGTTCTGTTTGATCAACAGTCCCAAATCCAAAGATATTCAGTTGACTATCATATGACATAGAAAGGCTTCAAATCCTCACATTCGAGAAGCTGCAACCAGCTAATTTTTGGCATTTTTGCTTAAAAACGATTTGATTATTAAAATAGTTATCAATTAATTTTCCGTCGATGGACTAATCGGTTAATCTACTAATCAATACAGCTCTTAATACATTTAATAAATGTAACCAATATAAAAGGAGTTAATTCTCCAAACATGCTTAGAGCAAACGTACCTTGAGAAAGCAAGGGGGAAAAAAATGATTTCCTCTCATTTGAGCAGAGCTTTTTAGCATTATTGGAGAATGAAGAACATATTCAGTCTTAACCAACAGCTGCCATTAGCTTAATTCTGCCCAGACATTTTGCTAGCTATTTCCTGCAGAAATGTATTAATTGCAATTTATTATTTTCTGCTCAAACTTTTTCATGCTCAATAACACAGCAGGTGGTTTCTCACAAATTGCAGTCCAGTCAAACAGCTAATCGGCTCCTGTCTTCATGCAGTTTTGGTTTTAATGGTGGCCTACTGCCTAATGCAGACTAAAGAGGCCTTCTCTGATTGTATGAACTATATACTGTGTGACCCATAAGGCCAATAAAAATGAACAGAGTTTATTCAGTGCAGGGTTAACAACAACAACAACGCAAAGAACAATCAGATCCTCTATGGCACATACAGAATGTAAATACAGTTGCACTTGCACCCTCAGCCCTGGTGAAAGTGGATTTAGCAAAAGAAAATAATTACCAAGCCCCCTCTCTGGCTAATAGATTGAGACTGGGAACAAGCTCAGGCGTTGATTACATTTTTAGCATCCGTCCTCCTCCCGCCCATACACCTGCAGTGTAAGTTACAGTAATCTCAAGGCCTTTCATAGCCCTTGCTGAGGCCTGCAAGCTGCCGGCTGATGATCCCACGAGTATACAGTTTTTAAATTGCCTGGATGTGGGGACTGGAGGAGATGGTCGCCTCTGGCTGTATGTGGCCTAACTGAACCCTACTGATGACAGAGAACCCCAGACTAACATCCAACATTACCCTGCTCAAATGCCGCAGTGACCTTGTGGGGAAAGTTTCAGAGGCAAAGAAAGAGTGGCTGATTTTAAGTAGGCCTAACTCAAAGTGGGAATTAGACTGAAAGTAAACAGTTTAATCTCTCTGTACGTCTCCATTACAGAATATACTTTAAGGGAGAAAGTGTAAATATTTTTTTCTGTGTCCTCCTTACATGTGGAATTTAAGTTGGATTTATCTTGGCCTTGATAGTTCACCTTGAAGCTTTTTTATTTACTACTTCAGTATTTTTAGCCAACATAATACCAACTCCTCCAAATATGTCCTTCTGTTTCTCACTGACTTCCAAAACAACACAAGCATGTGTTCTGATTTGTCAGCCCTATCACCAAGATGACACCATTTGTCAGTGCCTGCCAAACCGTTACCTAGGACATTTACAAAAAGTATTTGTATGATCTGATCTCACTTGCCAACACTATGACTAAGGTTTGGCTGGGTACAGACATAAAAACCACTCGGTGAAGTTTGACAAAATAATTCTTACTCATGGTCCATTTACTACCTTTTTCCCGAGATTTCAGCCATATTTCACAGCTTTCATCAGTGAAGGGAGTTTGCTAAGTTGCCATCACATGACCTAAATATAAAACTTTGGTTCAGATTACGTTGTCAAACTACTGTTTCCAAGGTCCAAAAAGAACTAGGTTACAGTTAGATAAAGTTCAGGAACAGACTGACTTGGTTAGGGAAAAATCACCTGTCACGGTTAATGGAAACCAATACAGACTGTAGGTAGGAAATGGGAAACATTTTGTCCCTGACAGACAAGCATCACAATTCACATGGCTGCTGGAGGTCTCTGCCAGGTAAATGTAAACATATATTGTTTTAGGCATTTGAACAAATGAAATATGCTGTTGTTTTTCCTTTGAGTACAGACAGCTTTCCCTCCCTATTCAGTATAGCTCAATGTTGTATTTTGATTTAGGTGGGAGGGTTTAGAGAGTTGTGGAGATAAAATTCTATCCATTTTATATATGTATACTGTACATTGTTTTAAAAAGTGATTACTATATGGCCTCTTTTTTAAGAATGTCCATGACCAGATATGCCTGTTAGTTTGCAGTAATTTGATTTAACATAACTTTATACTGAAGGTCTGTAAACTAGTTTTTGACAAAGGGTGCCTCTACAAGACAATACAACAAAATCTGCTAATAAAGCAAATTAGCTGATATTGAACTTAAATGGTGAAAATTCCCAAACAAACTGCAATTAATCAAATACCGAAAACCAAGTGATACCCTGTGAATCAGGGGCTTTTAGGAGCCTTGCTATCCTCAGTTGTATTCCAGTCATAGATACATACATATATACTTGAAAGGTATGCTAATCAATAAAGACGAAGGCTAAGGATTTGGGGAACATATGGATATGTTCTTTATAGTCAGCTTCAATCTTTATATAATCATTATTATCTAATCATCAAGTACTTGCAAATGAGACCAATTTAACACAAGACATGGTTCCAAGTTGTGATCACAAGCAGATAATATATCAAGCCAAATTTTCAGTGCTACTAACCATGGCTTTGACATTGATTTGAGGGGATGTCATTACAAAATATGGTCATCAAAATCAAAGATCTCAAACCATTAACTACAAAATTCATTACATGGCAAATTTTGTAGAGCAGTTGAGAGATAACCATGTGGTGTAAAGAGTAGAGTAAGTGATCCATGCAGATGAAATTGCAGGAAACTTTCCACTTGTACAGAAATCTGAGGAAAACTTAAAACCAAAAAGTAGAAGCAAGTATAAAGAAGAAACTCTTCAAATGACAATCACCACAGGTAAAATAATGAGGGTGTATGGCGTCCTCACAGTTGGCAGGTGTGAGTATTCTTTTTTCCATGTACGAATGTGCAGATCAGTGCTGTAGAATAGTGACACTTGAAAAACAACAAAAAAGGAACAAGAGGAAGACAAGGAATGTATGCTGAGAAGGCAGCTTTTATTCTTTCCCTTCCGTCAAAGAGAAGAAGGTTCATCCCTTTTATCTGTGAGTTTTATCTTTCATCTAAATTCTGTCTGTGAACGTATGCCTTAAGAAGACTCTTCATCTTTCATTCTTTTTTTTTCTCTATAGGTCACAACTTTGCTTCAGTGGCAAAGGCTGAAGTATTCTGCGGAGGAGTTTGACAGGAGATTCATTTATTTCACGTAAATGTAGCAGATTCAACAGCTAACTATGCATCAATCGATGCTCAAGGTGCAATGATGACACTGAAGTGTAATATCATTCATACTTATTGTTTACCAGACTTTAATTTTTTTTAAAGGGTTCTTGGTAAAAGTATGGAAGACTTTTTAATGCTTAAAATCATCATTTGAGTTGAAACGGGAATTGAATAATGCTATCAAATATTTCAGGCAGAAAATATGCTGCATACAAGGCATTTCTTTTATATTTTAAATAAAATATTCATTTTATTAGTAATCATTCAAAGCATAAACCCACTGCATAAAAGGTAAATTAATTTGGTCTCTAATGTTTCCCCAACAGGCAAGATGAATTGAGTTGCAATATTTGAGTCTCTACCATCATGCAATATCAATGGTGTTTTTATTACCATCAGATGAAGAAAACATAGGGAGCTAATTTCAACTCTGATGACAGCCCTCAATTGTAATGAGTATGTTTCCCCCTGAGCTAATGAGATACAGTGCAATCAGTTGATAATGTGGCCATTTGTTTCCCTCCCAATAATTACAGTACAGTCATTTGCTTGTTGGTACACAAAGGTAAGGATATTTTCTCCACGCTTTTCGTTCTTTAAGTTCATTACTGGGTCATTAATTACAGCTGACTGCACTTTCAAGTGTAAGGCAAATGTTGTAGGTTAGACATTCAGGTTTTCTGTGTTTGCCATGCAAAATGAAGGCACAGATGAATATTTTTGTGTGTTGCATTTTATTCTTTAATATGTTATAAATTGTACTACAAATTTGAAATTTCTTACAAAACTCTTCTTGTTCTTATTCTGCCCTGGTTTGTAGCAGACCTTCAAAGCAGGTGTGATAAAGTTGATACTGACTTTTCTTGTGATGACTGCATAATTTCCTACATGAAGCACTTGTCCTTTGGTAGGTCCAAGTGGAGCTGAAGCAAAACATATCACTATTTTTTCCATGGTAAACAACTGTATTTTACAATGGCCATTGGAATATTAAAACATTTCTCTATTGTAATACAACCCACTATTTTCTTAAGTGTTGAGGTGAGTAATTTTAGATTTTTGAATAGAATTTTAGAATATCACAAATCAAATTAATTTCTGATTAATCGTTTTGATCATTTTGTGTTTCATGTCCCTTTTGTTGAAGAACAAGAAAATAAATAAATCAAACAGAGCAAGAAGTCAGAGTGCATTTGACTGCACTGCATACCCAATTGTTTGCCCCAAGGTACATTGGCAGCAGTGAACTGATAGACTCATTAGAGGTTTACAACTAGAGTCCTTTTCCCTGCCAGCAGGTAGAAATAGTAGGAGAGCAGGCCATTAACCAGACAACAGAGCTAATGAAGGGGGAAATTAACAAAACAAAAACAAATAACACATGTATTTCTGAATTCCCTGCCTGACTCCTGTAGATATGGCGTTCCGATTTTCATGTCGCCTCCTCAGTTCATTCATTATGTGAAGCTACGTATCTGGGTCACATACATCTGCAACTGTTGGGTGAGGTCGTCAACAAACATGTTTTGACAAGTAAAGTTGTAGTTCAGCATTAATAGTTCACCAGACCTTTCTGCCTCCAGATTATTTATAGAAATGACTGTAGTGCAAACGTAGCACGGGTAAATTTATCACTGGGGCTAGGAAGTTAAAAAACATGTACCCCATTTCAACTGTGTCCCTTCAGAGAATTGCTTCTAAGAAAGAATTGGCAGCTTTTAGTCTGGTTATTTCTTTTTTCCCCTTTCAACCCCTTTCCTGCATTTGTTTTTCATGAATTCATACAGTATAACAGTATATCAGGGATGAAGGGCCTTCTGACATAATTTCATAACAGTGGGAGCTAGTCCTTCAGTCAGCAGCTTGTCAACTGGAATGACATGTTTCAAAGCCTGGGATATACAGTTATTTAAATACCCATTGGCTCTCTGGCCCCCCAGGATTCCGGGCCAAGACTCCATATCCCTCCCCTCATGCCAGACTGTCACTCACTACACCAAATGTAAGACAAGCTGTCTCTGAACTCTGATGTGTTGATTTATTTTATGGCATGCTATGCCATGGAATTCCACCCCAGTCCAGGGATGTAGTATTTTTTCTATTATACTTCACAGAATACATGATACGATATTTGAGACAAAGGAAAGTGAGAGACGCAAATACAGAGTGGGTTAAAGGACCACTTTGCTGATTTTCAACCTTACCTCTGTGTCTCTGGGGTGCAGCACAATGGGGAACCATGTTTTGCACATGAAAAGCCTCACTAAAGTAAACACTCAGTAAACACAACATTAGTATCTGAATGGAGAAGACTTGAGCAATGCATCCTGGTATATGTAGGCACTGCAATAATGGCTGTGCAAGTAGGACAACTCAGAAAATTCAGCTTTCTCTGTCAATATAGCACACATTGAGGAATTTATTGCTTCAATTGACTACTATTACTACTACTACTGCGAGTCACTGTTCATAGTAGACTGGAACTAGAAAATGCATTTCCTGCAGAAAATGCTCCTGAATGCTAACTGCTGAAATAAATTGCAAAGCATTGCTGAAAATGCCAAAATCTGAAATGAATTTTGCTTGAAAAAGCTGAAAGCTCAGATGCATTGCACTGCTGAAAAACCTGGAAGCTGAAAAATGGCAGAACTGGAGGCTGAACTGTATTATTTAAAGAAGCTAAGAGTTGAAATACATTGCTAGTAAAGCTGGAAGCTAAAGCTCAATACTGTCAAAGCTGGAAGTTGAAATGTATTGCCTGAAAGGCTGAAAGAAGAAATGCTTTGTATTAATATCACACAGATGAGCACTTTTGAACAGAAAAGGCATTGGCCTAAAAGCTGAGAATCGCAAAGCATTGCTGAAAATGCAGAAAGTAGCATTTGGGTGGAATAAACCTTTAAAACTATAAATAGACAAAGTGGTATTTGGGTGGAGTAAACATTCCGCACAATACACACTAATACTACTGCTTCAAGCTGCTGCTGCTCCAGCAGCATTTTTTAAAAATCATGTAGCACCACATACAGGTGAAATTGTATCAAATGCTACAGACTTGTTCGGCATCCACATTTGTAAAACTTTGCTAAATTTGGTTACAGTGCAAATACAGTGGGAACCGCTTATAGTGATCATGTAGCGGATGATTATTATAACTGATTTTTTTCTTTTTCTATATTTCTCATGAAGATTACCATCTAATTGACATTTGTATATTTATTAGATGAATATAAAGTAATGAAACAGACAACTTCACTATTTACTGAATTTTATTGACTCTTTCAAGATACAGAAGAGAAGTTTCAAACACTTGTTGTTTCACTGCTGTATCTTGTTGGCTCGTTTTTGGCAGTTTGTTATATTCTTCAAGGAGACTACATTTTTCATTTAGAGACAATGATTTTCCTTTTCTTGTCATGATGTGCACGCAGCACCAGCCTCAGGTATCCAGCCCGAAGAAGTTGTGCATTTAGGCTGAGGGGGTGGGGGCAGCAGCACTGCAGTGGCCTGCAGCAAGAAAATTGAACCACAATCAACTTTTGGAGAAACGCAACCTGTAATGTTGCGGTAGCCAACCACAGCTAGCGATCAGACTGATAAAAGCTATAACCCTACCACGAGGGAGAACAAAAACATTACTAAGAAGAGCAGATGACATTTATCTTTGTTTAATAACATTAAAAGTAAAGTTGGGCTTTGCTGACGGATTCTTGACTCACTTTAAAAAAGATGAGAGAAACAGAGAGAGAGAGAAGCAGTGGTTGAGCGAGCTAGAGAGTGGATGAGGAGAGCGAGCAGTGGTAGTAAGAAAGCTGGTGAATAGGAGGAATAAAACATTATTTTCTAATTGTTGTTGTCACAGCGGTGACAAATAAACATGCCCACACCCCGCACCTCCACACAACCCTGCGCAATGCACTGTGCACTGCAACGCCTGATAATGGTGCCGCAGCCACTAACTGTCGTTTTAAAATGTTTTTACATATATTTTCATGTATGAAAAGACCCAAAATGAACACTGTAAGCGGACTAATTGATTTCTATAAGTGAATTATGTAAACAGCAGTTGTATAGGAATGATTCTGTCCCAAGCTTTTTGATCCATATAAGCAGTTGATCACTGTAACCGTGATCACTATGAACGGTTTCTATTGTATTGTTTTGATATGTCTGACGGTTCATGAGTTATTAGCCAAAATGTAAAAGACATATTAAGTGACCACATGATGGTACTATTGGTACCATATTCTAATGTGATAAGAAATATCACATTATTAATTATTGTGATAAGAAATTAATCATTATTAATATCAAAAAAATATGAATACGTTAGCACTTTTAGTTTTTGAGATATCAACTTTCAAACATTCCTTCCATAGACTTTTCATTATTAATTTGAATATTTTAAAAATTACATAAAACTGGAATATCCTAGAAAAAAGAAAAGAACATACATAAATGTCATTAAAGAGTTGAACATTTCAATATTTTAATGGTTTCTGTGGCTGGAAATATCCAGAAATAGTTAACGAAATAAAGCTTTGAAGAACAAAAGTCTATATGCTTGTCAGCATTCACAATAATTAAAAATGTAATTTATATGCTGGTGTTTACTTTTCACAATGAATGGGGGAAAACAGATCTGAGTCACATGTGCAAAGAAGAAGAGACTGAAAGAAACTGGAGAATGAAGTGGCAGAGTATATTAAAATATGAGGAAGCAGTGGAGCAGATTTAGGCCAGTTGGTCACATGTACAGTACTGTACGGTACAAGTCTGTGCCCTGAAGTGCTCCTGCTTGTAGCAGTGACTAATTTGAGAGCATTAGGGAAAAACAGTTCATCACTGTACTTTCCTTAATTACCAAAGCCCTTGACAGGGTTTGGTGGGCGGGCTCAATTTCCCTAGAATAATGTCAGAGCAGTAGAACTGTTAAAAAGACAAATTCAGTCATATCAAGACTCATGTGATTTAGTGTTTGTAAATTATTTGTACAGTCAGTCTTAACAGAGGCAGGTTAAACCTTGCACACAAATGTGCAGGAAGTCACAGAAAAGTAGGAGCCTATTTTTCTTTAACTCACAGCTAGACATGCTAATGTGTCAAACTACCTGTTTACAATCACATTGTGACACAATAATGGATATAGCTAGCATACACAACTCAGAGGTAGATCAGAGACTAATTAAAGCACACAGTGCATAAATAAAAGGTCAAAAGAGTATCCATTTATATGCATCTATGTCCATTAATATGTATCTAGCTGAAAGGACATAAACATCAATACTGGCAAAGGTCTTGTGACTCAATACATTTACTCAGCTACTGTAGCAAGTATTGTGCAAGGATACTTTTGATGTTACTAAAGCTGATAGGATTAGCCAATTATTCACTTAGTTGATCAGCATAAAATCAATCAGAAAAAATAGATGTTTAATTAATTGTTCAAGTCAATTATCTTGACTTTTTTAAGTAAAAATGCCAAACATTCTTTGTGTCCAGCATGTCTAGCCTCTCAAACACGATGTTCGTCTGCTTTTCTCTGTTTCATAAGATTTTACATTGAATAACTTTGGGTTTAAGATTGTTAGTCGGACAAACCAAATATGATGACCTCACCTTAGCCTCAGGAAAATTGTGACAGACAAAAATTTAACCTATTCTTCCCTCTTTCCTTCTCCAACTGATCTGAAAGCATTAAAATACTATCACTTAAAACTTCTTCACCATGAGTACTTTCACTATATCTCCCTATCATGTTGGCTTTGATGGAGTGACGCCAAACACTTATCCTCTTGCCATGTGTTTCTTAAAAGGAGTCTGCTGGCTGAGGCCTGTGGTTAAATCCAGCATCCCCTCATGGGATTTGGCTTTGATGTTTGAGGCTCTTTGTGGGCCTCCATTTGAGCCCACTGAGTCTGCAGGTAAGACAGAGATAGACAGATAGTTCATCCAGTCACCTGCCAACTATTTTTTGAAAGTGCCTGCCCTTTTCCAAACAGTTTCAATGGACGACTTCTCACATGGTTCTGTGTAACAAACCATCTGGCGTGTCAGGTTAACTTGTACCCAGTTCACTTCGGATGGCTCCAAGGTTACTTGCAGTGTATTTGCCTAAGATTATTCCTACAGCCTATAGCTCTATGGCCTTTGAGCTCTTGACCCCCTTGTTTTACATCTGAGGAGCAGAGGAGGTTGCGTTCACTGTGTCCTGCATGTGTGCACCTACATAGACCACACCCAGAGTGTGCATTTATGTGATCAATTGTTTGTCTGTTTTGCTAATCCAGCCAGGGGCAAAGCCCTGTCGAAACAGTGGCTTTCTCACTGGATTGTGGAGGCTATCTCCCTAGTTTACAACACCAGAGGTCTTCTGTTGCCTCACAAGGTGAGGGTACATTCGACCAGGGGCATGGCAAAAACATGGACTTTGCTTAAAGGGGTATCTGTGAGTGATATCTGTGCTGCAGCCAGTTGGTCATTAATGTGCACTTTTGTTTGGTTTTATCGTTTGGATGTGACAGCCTCTTCAGTGGCTCACTCTGTCCTTTCTGCTGGGTCTATGATGCACTAGAGTGCTGGAGGTTTGACTCTGGTTCGGTGGTTGCTCTACGGGGCGTGAATACATGCCTCATACTAAATGTGTTGTACCGAGTGAATCGACTGAAAAGGAACAAAATGTTATGACTATAATTTCTGTTCCCTGAGAGGTGGATGACTGTGGTGACGGATGTAGATACTACATGCAGACGGGGCCCCACATACGTCATCACAGATCATCTGCCTTAAAGGCGTGAATAGAGGTGTCTTCAGTCAGGTCACACAGGGGCGTGATATCCCATACTATACTTGTTGTACCTTGTTCCTCTCCTTCAGGGAACAGAAGTTATAGTCATAACATTTCATTTTACATTTTGGTATTTATCCTTCAGTAAAGGATCTGGGTAGTTCCTTTACGACTGCGTTCAGGATTTCAGGGACACAGTGTTTATTTTGGAATATTATACCACCAGACACACTAAGTGTAATTATACCATAAATTCAACTTTCTCTGAACCTACAGTATGACTACAGGCAGAAAGAAACTATGAAACTATGAAAAGAGGTCTCATTAAACATGGTTGGTGGTATTCTTGGTACTTACAGTAGCTCAACACTGCAGCAGCAGGGAGCCGTCTTTGTTTTAGAAGCTGCTTTGGTTTCCATATACGGAGGCATAATGTGCGTTTACAGCAAACTCTTATGTCTCTGGAGCTTTTTCATCATCTGGAATAATGAATCGACAGGGAGCAATTAATGAATAATGAAGAAAGAAAATCTGAGCAATTACTATCCTAAACAGAGTATTAGCTGCCATCGTCTCTATGGGTGGAAGACGGTAGTACATATGAATAATTATCTGTTCTAAAGCCTCGATAAGACCAGAATGATCTGCTATTTTACAGCTTTGCACTTTAAGATTTGGCAATATTGATTATGGAATTTCCAATTAAATGCATTAGTTTATTAACACGTCTACTGTACTGTACATGGATGTACATCACATCCATGTTACACGGCATAGTGACAAAATTTGTAGATGCAGTGATACCACAAAATTTAAAAGCAAGGCAGCACATGAGTGACAATAAGTACAAGCAACCGACTCCTCCGCCTTCATTATCACAAATGATTTATCACAGTTGGGCTTTCTGTCAGTCATTTTGTCTTGTGTATACACTTCTACACTTCTATACTTGCTACATTGTGATTCCTTCTAATTAATACAAATGCACAGTCCGTGTCAGCGTTTCTTTCTCAGCGGCATCCATCTTGATATTGCTTTAATTAAGTACCCCAAATTGCATTAAAACTCTGAGCCAAATTTGATCTAATTTCCACCATATCCTACACAGACAGACATTTATGGATTATGTTAATCCAACATTCATTGTCGATACTTGGGTGTTCTCACCAGCTCTAATCAAATTAGTCTTAATCAGACAAGCTTTTCTTGCAGGTGTCAATAAAAATGAAAAATCTACTTACAAAATTTCAGCTCAGTATTTATGATATTCCTACTCAAAAATAAATGTTATGAATTTATTCATGCACTCAGTTGAATAAACTTTCAACTGAGTGCATGACCACATTTCTCTCAGTGTATATCTTTGTTTAATTACATTGATGTGTGAGGTTAGGAAAACTCTTTCATTTGCCTCCATCAGATTTAAAATGCCTTAGCAGATGAATGCCAGGTATTTTACTATGCTAGACAAATCAAAGAAGTGAAGTTCACAGTTGGACAGACTTAATATTTTAAGATCAGAGTAAAATAATTGTTAGATGAGGCAAAGGAAGTGAGAAAAAAAAGTTGTTGAGTTCAACAACGTGAGAAAATCTTATTGCTCAAGTTCACTAAAAATGTTGCTGACACCAGTTAAAACCTAATTGGCAGTACTCTGCCTCCTGAACCATATTTTACATAAGATGTGAAGTCAAATGTGTAATTTAGCTGCATATCAATTTAGCAGCCTGCTGAGAAGCCTCTCAACCCACTAAATGAGTGGATGTGCTAACAGTGGTAGCTAAAGGAAAGTATAGTAACAGCTCTGTTGAAGATGTACTGTAGTCTAACATCATTAGAAATGACAGACACAGTTGTCTAACACACAGACACACACTGCCAGGGCTGAGATCAAGAGGAGGCAATATTGTCAGTGCCAGGAAACAGGTGTTTCAAAGGGTTACATGGAGGGTTAGATCAGGACAACTCGCAGTCCAACAATAGCTGACCATTTGAGATTAATGCACAAAAGAGACCATTTAAAATAACTGTCCGTAACATTTTCATGTCAATAAATATCAGATTACCAGCCATCATCTCTGGGGTGGAAGGCAAAAGTACATTGCATATTATCATTGCTACTCTTTATCACTAACTGACACAACAGTTATTAAAGCCTCCACCCAGCAGTCGTCACACATTTTACATTTATATCTGCACAATCTTTTCTATTACTGCACATTATTTTGTTCTTTTGTTTGGAATGACTACAAGAAGAACTGGCTGCTAGCAGGTGTAACAAAGAGCCATCATTGCCAGGAGGACGAAGAGAGCGGTAAGCTTCATGGACAGATAAAAGAAACCAGCGTCACTGTACTGTATGGCAAAAAAGACTAACAAGTATTGTAATCTCTAGAAAGTTCAGTGCAATAATGCTGTGGCAATTCTGAGTTAATCAGTGATACAATCCTCCATTAATTACTCATTGTATAAACTGTGCTATATAACAATTTCTAATGCATCACAACAAGATCTTTCATGCTAAATTACAGGAGTTCAAAATGAGCCTTATCTGTTTCCTGAATTCAATTCAATAAGATCAAAATGCTTTGTTTTGCATAAAGTGGGAAGACAAAAGCTCCTTAGAAAACAGATGGGACCAATTTTTGGAGACTGTAACAGGTTAAGTCTTGCATGTCAACCAGTCTGTGCTGTTGGCCAAAACTATCATGGCTGATTTATCAACTGTTTCTGCTGTAGCAGTCTGTAAGACCTGCAGTACAACCTGCCCTGATCATTTCTGGGGCAGGTTTCTGGGCAGTTTCAGTTTCTCCATGATAGTTTAAATGCACTTTTATGGTCTTGTCTTGTCTGACCTAACATGAAGAAAATGTTTGGAGAAGGTTTTGAATGTGTAAAATATTGGCAGCTTTGATCAGTTTGATTGGTTGAACCTAATTTGTAGCAGAATTGTAGAAGTTGATTGATCTCACTACACTCACATCTACTGTTAATACTGTACTTTTAAACCATAGAAAAAAATAAGAGTAGCAGATGTCATGGCATCAAGCTGCATCGTCCAGCTGGACCAACATCGACATGTAATGTCTACAAGAAGCTTGATCAAATGCTCTTCAGTGTACATTTGCTTTAATCCACTTTAACCTCATACAACCTTTGCCTTCTCCTCACACTCCAAAGTATACCGACATTAGAACTGCACCAAAACCAAATGCTTTCTACTATCAAAACACATTGAAAAGTCATTGCCAACACAGCCATACCCCTCATTTTGGTTTTATAAAGCCTTAAAGCCCTGATGAGCAGATTGGCACCTTGAATGGCGGCCTCTGCCATCAGTGTATGAATGTGTGTGCGAATGGGTGAATGCTGGCATGTGTTGTAAAGTACTTTGAGTGGTCGTTAGACTAGAAAAGCACTATATAAATGCACTCCATCAGTCCATTTAAAGGTCTACACCTGTGTTTTAGCCCATTGATAACAAATAATGTATGTTTCATATTACCTCCAGCCAGTTTTCAAAGTATGCTATTAGTTGTTAGATTGATTTCCTACCTTCCAGGCAGACATCGGTTTCAGTTCATTGCAGTACAGTATTGTATGAAATGTACGACTTCATTATGGTGCCTTTATTTTTTCTCAAATTTATATAATTGTCAAGTAATGCTGCTGCAAGCAGAAGATTTTTGAAAACTCGCTGTTGATGCATTCAAGGACAATGACAAATTGACAAGTGAAGAATCACAAAAGACACACTACAACATCATTTTGGTGTTCTGCAGCACAGTCAAATCTCTGATTCAACAGTGTCCTTGAATGCACCAACAAGGACAGTTTGTTTACAATAGGATCAAGGACTGGACCTTTAAACACCTGTTGCAATATTCAGCAACTCACAAAAATTACAGCACCTTCCCCATTACCAGAGGGAGGGTAAACATATGTCTGGTTAATGTGTGTTCTAAGTGGGGATCCTATGATGTATTGCTATGATGATAAGCAGCATTAGTGGTGTGGAGCCCAAAAAAAGCAAAGGGAGAGAGAAATAGGGAACAACATGCAACAAAGGTCTTCTATCAGAATCAAACCGCAGATGTTGCGGTGGCATGTGCCTTGGTCAATAGGCTAGTTAATGCTGGCCTAACGTGGTCAAAGTAGCAGGAGAATTGAAGTCATAGAAACAAATCTGATGGTTCAAAGCTACACCTTGACTGGGAAACTCTGGACAAAAGAGCAAATGAGAAAGAAGATTGTGACAAGAACGTTTTTCAGTTTAAATTCCCTGGATAGAGCAGGAAAAATTGCTTGGTTGCAGGACATAATGAGCAATACTACAACCCCCCCACCTCCCACCTCCCTTCTTCAACCAGTGCTGTCAAGGTGTCCTTGTGCAAGGCGCTTATCCACCCACCTGGTCCACCGGAGCTGTTCAGTGTATTCAACTGAGATTTTACCAAGCACTTCCCCAGGGGGAGTGAAATGATAAATAAAGGTTAAAAAGAAAAAAAATGTCCATGCTCAAAAGACCACAGAGTACAGAGAAGCAAACTAGTACAGATGCAGTGCATCCTCCAAATTCTTTGTCTACAATCCCTCAATATCAATTTTTGCCATACCAGTTTGTTTGTTTGACAGAAATGTTGTGAGAAATGTCACTGTGTTGAGACAATTTGTCAGAAACATAATTCAGTGTCCCTTTGAATAATATAATAACTACACCAAGATTTAATTACCACAATAAAAAATTCAGGTGTCCTCCAATGACATTAATGAAGACAAAATGAAACTCTGACTTTTAATACATGTGTAGTCAAAATGGAAATGTGCGACAGTGTTTATAGTTTTTGGGACTTGTTCGAGATTAGATACATAATAAATCAGCTTTTGTTTGTTTGCTTTTGATTGAGTGCCACTTTAACAGATGAGAGACTGAAGATGATAGAAATCAGACCTATGAAAATGCACACATTTCTTTCACAGCATCTCTCTATTTATCTGTCTCCCTCCCACCTCTAATTTCCATTGCTGAAGTGTGTGATTTCTTTCTCCTCAGAGTACTGCAGTGCTCGTGCATGATTGGGCATATGCCTGAGACTGCTGCTGCTACTGCAGCCACTTCATGATTTAATCAGGATGAGACACACTTTGACTTTGTCACTGTTTCTATGTGTGGTCCTCTCCTGCTGCTTTCTTTCCTACGCCTCTCTCCTTGACTCCTTCCTACCCTGCTCCCTCCCTCTGCTATTTTCTTCATCCTGTTGCCCCTTCCCAAAATTCCATCTGTGTGCTTTAGTACCGAGGCTGCTGCCAGAACCATTCTCGGTGGCTTCTTGTAAATAATGCAAGTCACTCACATATGCATCCCTGTGCACAAACACACACACAAACACACATTCAAATTTTTATGCATGCGCACCATGCATGCAAATACACTCACTCACACACACACACACACACATTCATACACATTGATCTAACCCTTAAGGGAATCACACAGATGTCTGGGCACCTGGTGATCCATTCTAAGTACTGCCAGTTGTCATGCCCAAGATCTAATTTACAGCCCAGGTAAACAGTTTCAATCCCACTTTGTTGGGGAAACTGACATCAATCGTGGGTTAATTGTTTGGTCTTTCCTCAAGGAGTCCAGCGTCATGTTTAGTGGCCGTCTGTGTTCTGGGCTCAAACACACAGTGTGACTATGGAAGTCTGAAAATATCAGTCATCCTAAAATGACTATTCTCAAAATATGTTGCTGGTGTACTATTGATAAAGACTGACATCATCTGTAAACTGTTTTGGAAAGGGGATCCATTTTTTTTTTCTTTTTAAATAGCAATTCAAATAGGTCTGGTGTTGTGCTCATTGGCTGATTGGAAAAACAACCAAGCTTTGAAAGCAGGTGTAAGAATGGTAAGAGAATCATCTTCCTGTGCCAAAGCCATAAAAATGGTGAGAGAAAAATTGTCACAAAAATGGTGAAAAGCATGGATGAGATTGACTATACTGTACAGACTGTTATAAGTCAACATTAATAAGAACTCTGTTCTTTGATCCTTATGAAAAACGTTAACTGCTCCTAGAAACTGCTTCTGAAGAAACCAGCTAGCGTGAACAAAATGTCTGACTGAATAATGAGGTGAAACAAAATTAGTTTTTCTCTATCTCGGATGGTTTTTATGGAACACAGCATGTTTTTGGAAGATTTGCCCTTCTCAATGTAAGGTTTTAAAATGCAATATGCTTTGTGATAAAAGGCAACATTGCTTCAAAAGTGAGAAAATGAGAACCTGTGTTTGCAATAAAACTTCATTGTAGGTAATTTAAATTGTATACGAGCAAAAACAATCTACCATGGATCACTGTACCACTGTTCCCATTTCCTAAATTGAGTGCTTGTTTAATTTTTTTACTGTCTTTTATTTCCTTCCTTGAAGGAGTAAAGATAAAGCCTACTGCAATTCTTTGCTTTGAAATCAAATCAGTGATTAAAAAGAAATATATGCCTGGATCTATTGCTTTTGATTTCAATTTCTTGACCTATACGCCATAAATCATTACCAGCTTTTGAAAGGTCACAAGGGCTTCTGAAATGGCATCTACAACAAGTGGCCAATTAGGTCTCTTCTATGCCTGCTGTGTTAAACATTAAGTCCTGAATCCTGATAGGAAAGGCAGAACAAAAAGTACAAGTGATGAGTTTAAGTTCCAGAAATCACATCACATGAAACTTTATTTATATAGCGCCTTTTGTACAAAATTGCAATACAAGGTACTTAATAATGCAATGAAAATACAACAATACAATGAAAATAAATGGTGGGAAGGAAATTATAATGTAGGAAATAAAGAGTCATGGTAAAACAGGGAGACCTGTGTAGCAAGGTAAAAGAGGGTAGATTAAAATAAAATGGATTACGAGAATGCTAAACTGAAAAGATATGTCTTAAGATTTCCTTTAGAAGTGTCTCCAGATTGTGATGCTCTCAGCTCCTCTGGCAGGCTGTTCCAGACGCAAGGACCATAGACACTAAATGCCACCTCCTCGTAGTTCTTTGTCCTCACCCAGGGAACAACTAAATGGCCATTGCTAGAGGACCTGAGTGATCTACAGGGAGCATACATTAAAAGCATGTCTCACAAGTATTCAGGCGCTAGTCCATTGATGATTTGAGCACCAATAAGAGGATCTTAAAATCTATTCTAAAACTGACAGGCAACCAATGAAGGGACTTTAGAATAGGTGAGATGTGTGCTCTCCTCCTGGTCTTGGTCAGTAAATGTTCTGCTGCATTCTGAATGATCTGTAGCTTATTTATAACTGTCTTAGGTAGAGCAGAAAGGAGAGCACTGTGGTAATCAAGCCTGCTAGTAATAAAATCATGCATAACTCTCTCAGTATCTGCCTGGGAGAGAAACAGTTGCACTTTAGCAATATTTCTAAGGTGATAAAAGGCTGTTTTACTGAGATTAGTGATGTGAGATTCAAAATTCAAATCAGGGTCTAGACGCACACCAAGATTTTTTGCTAGGGGCTTGGTGTTTTGTGCCAGGGATTTTAAATTAGTGCACAGTATCTCTCTGGACCTTTGCTCCGATAAATAAAACCTCTGTCTTATCTTTGTTCAATCGCAAGAAATGATATGACATCCACAACTTAATACGATCAATGTATTGAACCAGTTTATCAGCAGGGCTGATGTCATTGGGTGATAAAGAGATGTACAGTTGTGTATCATTGGCATAGCTATGAAAATTAATCTCATGTTCTCTGATGATATTTCCAGTGGCAGCATATAGAGAGAGATCAACACAGGTCCAAGAATGGAGCCTCGAGGAACCCCACATGTTATGCTAATGTTAGCCAAGGAGTGGTCACCAAGGGAGACAAAATAGTCTCTGCCAGACAGATGAGTCCTAAATGAATCTAAAACTGAGCGAGAGAGGCCAACACACTTCTCTAGTCTGTTAATAAGGATGTCATGATCGACTGTATCAAAAGCAGCGCTTAAGTCTTGAAGTACTAATATTGAGAATTTCTTGTGATCCATGTTCATCCTCAGGTAATTTATAACTTTAACTAGTGCTGTCTCAGTGCTGTGTTGAGGATGAAAGCCAGATTGAAACTTTTCAAATATAATCATTTAGCTGTATAAATACTAATTTCTCAATTTTAAGAATGGTTTGAAATTGGTCTACCACCAAATAATCCAGGTTACTTCTCTTTAGGAAGGGTTTCACAATAGAAGTTTTCAGTGCCAGGGGGAAAATACCAGTCAGCAGGTAATGATTTGCAATCGCTAGTGCATCATCCTCTACACAATGAAACACAGTCTTAAAAAAGGTGGTGGGGAAAGAGTCAAGTGAACAGGTGGGGGGTTTTAGTTGCATTACTTTGTTCCTGAGCATTTCTTTATCAATATTAGCAAAATCATTCATAGCAATCTTAGGCAGAGGGAAAATGTCCAAAGAATGGGGATCACGCACATTTGGTTTGAATCAAACCTGATTTTTGTTATCTTGTCCCTGAAAAATGCTGCAAACTCTTCACATTTTGTCGTTGAGGTGATGAAAGAATGGCTTTTTGGAGCTGGGTTTATGAGGCTGTCAATAGTTGAGAAAGGCATTCTGGGATTATTATGATTTTTTGAAATCAGCTTTGAGAAATGAGCTTGTCTTGCATGTCTAATTGATTTGTTGAAGATACTGAGGTGTTCTTTAAAAATGTAACAATGGACTTGCAGCTTAGTTTTTCTCCGTTGAACTTTTCTACAGTTTGCCATGGTGGTTTCTGTTTAGATTTAATCTTCTTAAGTTTGGCTGGTGCTATAGCATCAATGGTAGTTTTCAGCTTATTATTAAAAATTGTTGACTAAATCATCACAAGAGGAAAAAAAGTACATGTGTCTTTATATGAGTAAACTCTATACATCTCCCATAACTTTACCAGTTTAATCCATGCTTGTGTGGACAGCCATGTACTTGTTAAGTAGGCCATCTGCATCACATGTTCTTCTACAGTGCAAGAATCAGAATTTTAAATGTGGCATTGTGATTGATGAGCAGTATTCATGAATGCAAGGCTTCCCTCTTAAATTACCATATAATTGCCATGAATATATGCAGATTGATCTGTCCGAGAATCGCAGATCTAACATCTTCCAAGGAAACATTAATACTAAATGTCATCAAACGGTGCTTCCAAGCTCACTTTCATTTTTACAATTCAGGCTCAAAATTGTGAGCTATTAGGAAAAGGGGTGCCTTTTGGCCCAGGAGGAACATACAGATAGCGGTAATGCAAAATAAATGGCTGGGATAATGACAGAGTGTCCTGACTCCTGCATAAAGTATTTTGGAATAATTTCTTTGACAGGTTAATGCTTTTCTTAAACAGCCGATTATGTAGAACATAATCAGTGCCCACTCCTGGTCACAGTCATAATTGATTAGGGAAGTAACTTTGAGAAAGAGATTATACAGTACTTCAACTGAAAGATTGAAAACTAACACATCTATATTATTTCATTTTGTAGTTAAAGTGCTTTAACAGTGTTTTAAGGTCCATGTACATAAATATTAGTTTATAGTTTGCATTTTTTTTATGTTTTACATATTAAGACAAGATCTCTAATTAGTGCAGCTTACAACAAAGGCGACAGCAGAAAAATGTCACTAGTTCACCAAATTACAAACAACCATTAACAAGAAGATATGAGCCTTAGTAAATTGATTTAACTTGTGTGACCACAGCATGATGAATTAATAAAGAAGCAAAAAATGCTTTAACAAAAAAAAAAATCCCCCCAAACATGAGCATGCAATGGGCAATTAAGTGTTTAGGGGTGAGAGGAGTTATGATGTAGTTCAGTTATTATGGTGATATGAGCTGCTTTTTGAAAGGTTTTCAGCCTACAGTGGGGGATGGGGCGTGACTCTGCAGTTTTACTGGAGTTGGAAGGTCATTTCACCGCTGGGGACTGGGTGGCGTGACAGCAGGCCTTTGCACTGATGGGAGGGCTAAGCTGCCAGTGGTGGCAGAACTAAAATTAGAAGGTGGAAACACATTACCCATAACCATTAGCAAGCAAAGCTATTTACTTTTACAGACTGACTTAAAGGGCACATTTTATGGGTCAATTCGAACTCTAGAATGTTTCTCCTTTATTTTGATTCATTTAGGCAGGTGAAAACAATCCCATTGGAACTGGGATGACACCAAATGACTGCATTGAGACACATAAAACTGCAGGTTTTTGGCTTGCTCCAGGTGAACCGCAATCTGGATCAATTACAGAAAACAATTCCACAGTGCAATGGTTGAAAAGCCTTGCATAACAACATAACCTGAGAGTAGTCAAGACTAACAAATTCAAAGCACAGGTACTGATGCTGAGATTCAGGGTTTTGTTTTTGTTTTTTTTGTTTTTTGTTTCAGTCATTACAGCAAATTGTGCCTACTAGTTCACAATGCTGGGTTAAGGTTACAGGTTTGAAATCAGAGTCTTGCCAATGTTGCAGTTTGCTCATGTGTCTTTTCCTGCAATTGGGACAAACAAATGCACTTACTTTAAGGAAGACAAAGTGAATTGGGCTCATCACAGCTGCTATTCATCTTCTGAATTCAGCCAATATAAGATGAGTAAGATACATAGATAGGTACATTGGCCAAAGTAGCGTCACTATTACAATATCACACTCCAGAAGAAATATGACTCTAAATGTAACATTATACCAATACTATTACTGTATTCTGTGACTGCATAATGACGTTCCTCAAATAGTAATTATAATGAAAGTCTTTCAAATGTCACATTGTCTTTACTCTGGAAAAAAGATAAATGCATAGGCAACTTTAAAAGAAATGTCTCTAATATAAAAGTGAGTCATTTTCATTAATAAACAAGAATGTGATCAGAAAAACAGGCACAATACCAATAAAATAGGACTGAATGGTTTTAATAGCTAGTGAACACACAAACACGTCTACACGTACCTGAACCACACAGAAACAAAGGCTTAGAACATCAAAGCCAAGTCTCAGTGTTTTCATCATGTGGAGAGCCAGCTGCTATCTTATAACACCACCGCTGTTCTGTGTTCATGGAAAGCACAGAGTTGAGATGAGGAAGAAACTGGGAGGAATAATAAGACAACAGTATCCTTCAAAATTGTCCATCGGAACAAGTCATTTTTGATGCGATACCCGGTGAGATTCGAGTGGTTAAGAGCCCTTCTCTGGTAAAAATATGCATACCTGCTGGCCTGAGATTTAATCCTCCCACAGCTTTATCCTACTTCCTCTCTTCTATCTTACTTTTTCTGAATAAATAACACCTAAAAAAAAAACAAAAATGAACTGACCTCGACATGAAAAAAAATTACAATAATCGTTCCTGAAATTTAAGTAAAACTGTATTGTAAAACTGGAAAAAATCTGGCTGGCAGATTTTCAACTTTATTTTTTTTGTTAAGAAACTTAGTGATTGACTATTGAAATCAGCAACTTCATCTGATAGACATGTGTTACTGTATAGAACAGTGACCTCAAGCAATTCCCTCATGCCGAGTCAGCTCCTGTGCTAACACTAACACAAAATTATTGTTCAGTGAGAGCGTGAAGATTGAAAAGTAACTGCCATGAAAAACAAGACAACAGACCCTCGATGGATTATAGTATCTGATATGGGAAAGTCTTGAAGAAACTGTCGTACAGGCAAATTATTAGGTAGATATTGGTCCAAGCTGGTTTTCATTTGGTAAATCTTAATTTGTAATTTATAATAATTTCCATTATGTTATATTTCAATCTTATCAAATTTAGTTTGTAGTGTCTATTCAATTTTTTGGCAAATTCTGTTATACATATTAAGATTAAACATCGTACACCCAGGGATGCACCAAATGAGCACAGATTTACACAATTCAACAAATGATCTTGCTAACAAAATAATCATTGTTCATATTCCAGTTATAATTCAACATTTTCATGTAATCAAGCCTTGTGTTTGTTACTATTAATGGACAGCATCTTTTCAGCAATAGCCATTCAGTAATTTACATTGTGTAATTACCTCTGCATTACACTATAAATTGGTGTAAATTTACAGTGAAATCTGAACAGTATTCTGCTATATTAATGTCAAACAGTGTCATACTGTAAACTGCAATGCAATCTGGGAGACTTTAAGTGAATGCCACTATTTGAAGGAGTGTACTGTAAAAAGTGGAGCATCTTGGGAAGGTGGGATCTTAAATTTAAAAATTAACCTTTGCATTTTCTCGCGAAAGTCTGTTTTTGCAGCTTCCACTTTGGAGCACATCTGCCAGCCAGTCTTTGTTACTACAAAGGCACGACCACGCTACAACCTACTCAGCCTTTTGTCACAGATGCCCAGAGCTGCATTGATAAGGCGACCTCCATTGAGTGACACAAGTCACCATTTTTAGTCTGCCTTAAAGTGTCAAAATATTAGGAAATGGTGTGTCACTATCCTTGTCAAGGATGTAAAAAAAAAATGATTGTGAACGTTTCTCCAGTTGAGTTTTCTGCCATTTAGAACAGTGTTTTAACAAAGCTTCATATTTGCAATGTTCTACATAGCTAAAATTAGCATTTTGTCTCAGTTTACATTAACATTAAAACAACGCTGTTGCTTTTGCTGGAAGATAATTTAACTATACTGACTAATGTAGTGAGGTAACGTCGTGCTTTGCGTTTTCCACATTGGCAAAAAGAGCCATACAGGACTTTTCTAGACCATTTTTAGATTCTAATCTAACTGGTAATCTTTTTTTTCAAGTCCAATGACTCAGACAAACCAGCGATGGATGATGAGCATAGAAAAACAGGTGCTGTGTGAAAGAACAACCTTTGTCCTTGGGCTTGCTGTTTTCTCCTCCTACTACAAATTTCAACCTTCAGTTTCAACATGATACAGCATGCACACTGGAATTCATTCAGAGGTAGGAGCTTTTTCACACATACTCTACCACACAGCTTGACTTGATTGACTTTTCTTCACACATCGCCATTGTCCAATAACCTAGTGATAACCACTGGTGCCTCCGACACAAGAACAGCAACTAAAAACATTACTGCTGCCTCTACTACTATTGTTATGGCTGATACTATTTCCTTTCCATCACATTCCTCTTTTTAACTTCATCATTGGTGTGAATTGATACATACGTACTTAATGAAATGTAATAATCATAAGGTTCAATATTCTGCACCACTACTTTGTACTGAACAGGCTCTTGCTTGATATGTCACATTCATGGATTGATGTCATCTGAAAGGAGAATATATTTGTCGTTATACATTGTTTTTCATAACCCGCATTGACATTAATCCTGAGGGGCATAAAAGCAAGCGATGAGAAGCAAGAACAGCAGGAAGATGGTCAAAAAGAAGGCAACATCAGTGAATGCATGTCTGCACACTCATCCAGAAGCTCAGTGACTTCAAGTTGGACTTTTTCTGATCTTTCACACACACACACACACAACCACCCATTATCTCACCCAGCCACTCATTCAAACATGCATTCACTCATTTATTCTCTCACTCACTCAGTGACTAAAACTCCAATGTCTTTTCTTATTCAAACTGTTGGAACTCAAATTTTATGTTCAGAAAAACAGTTGCATAATTGTTTTGTGTTCAATTTACTGTAATACACTCATACAAACTAGCCTGCTGCTGTTCTGCAGAAGGCTAATTAAAAACAGTTAGTTTGATGTTCCTTTCACACAAAAACAAAATTTTCACAGTTTGTTACCGAATGTTGTTTATCATTTAAATTAAAAATTGTCAATCCTTCCAAAGAGTGAAACAAAGAAAAGAAACGTAAACAGGCAGGGAGTTCAGGTTTACTGAGGTCTAGTTTTGCTTGTGTTGCACTGGTGACATGTTTTTTTAATGAATAAATAAATATAAAGTGCACGATGAATATTGTCCCTTTGTCATTTTTTTCATTATTATTATTATTAATATTAGTAGTGGTAGTAGTAGTAGTAGTAGTAGTATTACAGTAACATTCTTTAATTATCATTAAATATAGGATATATACGATAGATTCAGTTTACACACTGTAAATATACAGTAATTTACTGACAAGACTATGACCAGTATTGTGTCGTAAATTTACAAGGATACAGTAATGAACTGCACATTCATTTCTAGTAAATCAGTACTTTGCAGGTGAAGCTGCAGACAGTTAATTACTGCAAATTTACAGTTGTAGTTTTAATTGTGTGTTCACCTTTCTTTATAGTCGTGTACCCTTGCACAGGAAATGATGCATGCATGTACCCCAACTTTGCCATCCATAATTTTTTCTAATTGATATTAGCCTCCCTGTTTATTGATCACTCTATAATACAAATATAAACATACAGATATTAAGTCCAACTCTACAAATAAGCTTGACATAAGTTATAAAGAACCAAACTCTCAGAGGTAAGTAGTCTAACTTTACAATCCAATCCAATAAAGGAAAAGAGTTGTAAAAAATGACTATGGTTCACCTCCTATAAAAACACACAAAGATGGTTATAATTTTTAGTAGAGCACTTCAGCAGAATCAAGGTGGGATGTCTACAATGTATGTAAATTTTATATACATCTTGTCTTTGTATCAGACTGTAAATATGGATTCATAAATACTGAGAATTGTAATGCCATCAACATCAAGAAGGGGAATGTAAAACTACTGCTGCATGTTCTCCACTTTGGATGAGCTATCAGCCAAACAGTAACACAAATCACACCTATGCATACAACGGCCCTCTGGGAAACACACACACAGAATCTGAAAAAAGCATCAGCCCACAGACACATACACAAAGATGCACTGTCTCTCACACACAAACCCTCACACACACACAAAAAGCAAAGACTATCCAGAATAAAGCTTTCCAAATATTGTTCCAGTGCTCTATCAGCTTGCCAGGGGGGGTATCATGATGAACAGTGTTTGCCTAGTTGGAGACCATCATCAGCTACCTGGGGAAGTGTTCAGAGCTCTGAGAGGCTGCGTCCTGGAGTCCCACCTGCTCTTTGGGAAGGAACATCCTCAGGCGGAAACCACCACTGCCTTCTCTTCCACCCAAGTGGAAATCTATTCATCAGCTGCTGTAATGAGCTCACGCACAGCCTTTCCTACTGTACATGTGGACCAGTGCGTGTGTGCGCACACACACACACACACACACACACACACACACACACACACACACGTGTGTAAGGCACACGACAAGGCTAAATCCACACCGTTAGGCTATGTTCAAGTCAAGTCCATTCATTCCCTACACAGCAGAGCAACTAGAGAAAGTTTTCTGCGGGGTGGAAAATCACCATGGTTTTGGATGAGAACAGCTTTCTGCAGTCAGCAGCCACACTGATTTTCATCCTCCCCTGTTTTCCTCTGATATTTTGGTTTATGGAAAGGGAAAACTGAATAATGCACTGCAGAGACTATATTTCTAAGTACTCCCGACAATCTTATATTTAGATTTCTAGTCTGACTTGTTTTGATTATTGACTGGATTCTGTAATTATGCATGTTTGACTTTATTCAAGTAATTGTTACCTGTCTTGTTTTAATGAGAAATCTTGTTTTGGTTATTGGGTCATGTGTGTTACTCATACTCCAGTATGCTTCAATGCTTATTTTAGGCTCTTAATGTCAAAACAAAAATATTAGATTTCAAGTTTTAGTGTTTTGGCATGCATGAGAGTGTTTTCTCAACTTTACTGAGACAAATTATCAAAAGTTAAACTTCATTCCTTTACTTTGTGCAAGTTAAAAAAAAATTCACTGATGATGAGATTTAGGACAGAATGACAAAGACAAATTAAAAGCAGACATATTAGGAATCAATGGTTGGGTAGACTTAAAGACAGTGACAGAAAAGAGGAGTAACCTCATGTAAAGAAAAACTGCCAGAGCAGCCTCAAAAGAGGGTGATAAGGAGAGAACCTCATGAGAAAGTCATAAAGAAGATAACAATCATCTAGAGACTTCACATTATTCAGTCTGGACATTGGTCTTCAAAGAGCATCCATTCGTGCTGTGAGACCTTAGGTCACTATTCTCTCATAGGTTTCATATGTCAAGCGAGGCTCCACGTGTGGTGCTGAGGGCCTTTGTGGAGTAGGTCACATCCCACCCTCTAATGGGACTCCTCAGTCCTCTTCCCAGATGGGGGAACAGACAGATACAGTATCACAGCATGGCTGATGGTGAGAGGTTATTCTCTGTATGGAGCAACTAAACCTCCGGGGCCCTAACATTTTTGAGAGAAAATATTTTCAGTAGTATTGGATTTTTAAATGTTGGGGAGAGGGGTGTTTTCTGTGAGCTTGATTCAGTATTCGAAGAGATTTCCCAGAGATAGAGATCTAAAAAAGTATTGGATTTTTTCTGTATTAGGCACTCATTCCAAGACCTTCATAATGTCTTCACCATATCACTTTACATTCTCTATACCATATATCTCGAGATTCCTAGATTGAACAAGATAATGCTGATGCCCCCTATGAAAAAGTCTTGGCCTAATTTGAAACCCCAGAAGTTGGCTGAAAACTAAGCACTATAAAATGCATAGAAGTCAAGCTAATGTGATCAATTCTTGATTTCTCTTTCACCCAAAAGCATTTTTTTTCTTTTCTATTTTTAATTTTGAGGGCCTCTAGAAATTCCTTACGTTGCAGATCTTAAATGCAATCTATTTGATCTGCACTGCAGAAATGGGTTAGACTTCTCTGGCATGTCTTAAATGGTCTGCGTACATTTGCTCTCCTGCTCTTTTCTCTTTTCCTTACATCTTTCCCTTCTACTTGTGGCCTTGATAAATCGGCATTTTAAATGCAATGTTTCATACAATAATTTGCCATTTCAGAGAGGAAATTAACATTTCCTTACATAATGACAAGCTTGGCCTTTTGCAGTAATTGAAGCTTTGGGGAGGGTAATGGAGGAGTACAGAAATGAGAGTGGGTCCCCATAGACCTTCAGTAAGAGCTTTTAGTTTTGTCTTATCTTTGACAAATGTGAAAAATGTAAATATACTGTTCCTGAAACTGGGAGCAACACATTAACACATGTATACATGCTATGTAATAGGTCCAGTACAATGTGACAGGTGGAAATGGCATATTGTGTAAAATACTACTTGAAAATAGTTTTATTTTTGATTATATTCAAGGTTTTGTCAAGCTATGATGTCATAATAGTGACTGACCTGTAAATAATATTCCATTTATGTTTCCCTTTATATATAACAAATAATCTGGTAATTGGAAGCCTTGAGGAATTCTGTATGCTTTACATTTTCCCATCCTGTCATCACATATCACTATCTTTACACCTGCTGTTAAACATCTGTAATGCATCAGCTGTTAGTGTGATATTATATACAAGTATACACAAGTATTATATACAAGATCAAATGTCACTACACTCAATGTATGACGAATCTAGTGCAGCATCTCAGTTACTGTGTAATTTGTCACTCATGTCAAATCCCTCCTGCCTGTCTTACAACTGCAACTATGGTATAATGGTTTCCAAAGTAATGTCAGCACTAAATTCGCTACAACATCAAGGAATGAAACAAAATGCTTGTGTCTTAAACTGCTTCTTCTTTGCTACATTTATGTGGATTTTATATGAATGTCTGAATTATATGTGTCGTGTCCATAGCATATAATTTTTACACCTGTCAGAGATATTTCAAAATTACCATATGTTTCATAATAGACTGGACACATAGACACTGGGACTGAATTTTTGAGGTCAACACTGATATTGAGATAGTTTAAAAAAATATGAAAACAATATATCAGCAGATAATCCTTTCTTTACATATATAAAAAGAAACCAGCATCACAGTCAGTGCTCTCTGGTAGACACAATTTTGTAGTGGCATCACCATTTCTAAACTACCTCAATTGTATGTTTGGCATTCTGTACCGACATTTCTTGTTAGTGGATGACATATTTTACACATTTGCTAATATCAGCTGAATTTTTCAGTCACGCTCTAATTTATTAAGTGTTCAAAACACAGCAAATGTAATGTCTCACTTTTTAAAATTCAGTCCACACAGTCAACAAAACCTTCCCATCACCTTTTTGTACTTCTTTTCTCACATTACTTGTAAATTCTAAATAGTAAATCCATTTGCATGTGAAGAAAAAGCCAAATCAGCAAATATTTTCTCTCCCAAGCCTGATTCAACAATGTATACTGTATATCTTTTACATATTTATGTTAGTAAAAAGACAAAGATACCACACTTGCTGCTTATCCCACACAGACGAATGCAGTACATACTGTATAGTGTGTATGATTTCTGTGTTTATGTCTCCCATACACCAGGAATGCATGAATAGATACAGTACAGTATTTCTGGAGCGCTTTAAAGAAAATGCAAGGTGTTCCTTCATTTTTGTCGTCTGCATGTGTTCCCATGGCAACAAACCCATAGTAGCAAAGGAGGACGCTGGCCATGTCCACTAGAGAACCATTTTATCATTGTCCTTTCACTCTTTAAAGTACTTCTGCTTCGTGCAGCAGAAGTACTAATTCTACATAATTACTGTAATGACAGCTGTGACTTATGGTTAATGAGCAGTGAAGTAGAATGCAGTGTCTGTGATGATTTGAGGCATGCAAATGATTTTCCTGAGTGACTGGTGTGTGTTTTGGTCTACGTACTCACTCAATTTATCAATTTTCTGCCCAGGTGTGGGCCGTGGTGGCAGCAGGCTGAGCAAAGTTGTTTGAGAAGTGTCCTTCTCCATAACGATGCCCTCCAGCTACTCCTATGGAAATCTGATGTATTCCCAGGCTACATAAGATATGCAGTCTATATGTGTACGTACTGCATACACATGTAGATATGTAGTAGATATGCATGTTCTTGGTCTTCCCCAGGACTTCCTCCCCATTAGATGTGATGTCCACACTACCTGGACTGGCTGCTTTCAACACAAAGGAGCAGTGGTTCTAACATTTTGGTCACTATCCAGAGCTCACGACCGGAGGTGATGGATGGTACATAGATCAAGTGGTAAATCTTCAGGCCTTCAGGCTCAGTCTTGTATAATGCCTGCATCACTGCAGACACCAATCTGCCTGTCAATCTCACAAAACCCAGATAATACCTTCAATTGGGGCAGCAACCTGCCATACCAGGTATACACCTACCTCAACATTTACATAGTGAATAGAAACAATACTGTTGTTTGTTTGATGAGTATTCAATAACATTAATGACAAAAAATAATAATATTTATACATTATTACAATAAGTATACTTTGATAATGAGCTAGCAATCATTAGATGGGTGTTAACATTGTTTCTACTATGGAAAAAACAGTAAAATGCTCAATCTATATATTGCATGTCATCCCCTGTTATACATTTGCCCCAGCTGACAGTCAGCTGCCTCACTAGCAAGCCTTTCCCCCAGACTGCAACTGTATCTCAATTAAAGCTTGAATATGGAGCAGCCCATGTAGTCTACATAATCTGCATCTGAATATGAAGAGTGTACATGTTATTAGTCTTACTGCAATTACAGTGTTAACCTTGAGGAATCTGGCGATGATAATATGGACAGACCTGGGAGGTGATAAAGACACCCCCAACTGTCATCATGATGACCAGTTTAACAAGGGCACTGACCAAACTAGGAAATAGGGCCCTGCTTTGAGAGACCTATAAAACTCACATTTCAAGACTCATATCCACTTTTATCCTGTGAGGGGAGAGCTCTGGATCTGCCAGCCAGCAGATCTATGGTTCACACCAGCGGGGGAGCATCACCGTGAGGCCCTGCCTCTCTAGAAGGGGGTCCAGCGGCAGTCAAAGGCAGGGCTTTAGGATGCTCTTGGTTTGGCTGATCAAAGACCTGAAGCTAGAGGGACTCTGCAGGGGTGGTGATGGTTTAGGGGATTGAATTTTTGGGGAGGTTTCAAGGTCTTAATAAGGGAAGACTAATGGTGTCTTTAAATCAGCAATGAAAACAGAGACTTTTCCCATGAAACTGTTAAAATAAAAAAATAATAATAATAAAAAAATAAAAGTAAAATAATCTCAGTATCATTTCAAATTTGAAATCAGGGATTTTTTTTTTTTTTTTTGGGTTGTGGTATTTTGGGTTGGTTGTTTAAACATTATAATTTAATTGCAGTTCTATGACAAGATGTATTGAAGTTTTAACAATTTTAGGTTGGACAACTTAAATCTAATACTGTATTGTATTATTGAATATTGTCTGTGTGATATGCCATGTCAGTTCATTAGAAAATAGTTGCCTGTTGACAAGACAGTCTCATCACAAGGTCCATTCCATTTATCGGCCATTCAGGGGCTTTCCATCATATCAGATGATACTCATCAGCAAATTTGATTAGTTGTCATGGAAATGTTTTTTTTTCCCTTCCTTCTCAATGGAAATTTGAACATCTACATTACATTGACTCCTTAACTGTAGTACCTATAAGTAATCAAATTAAATTAAACTAAATCGTCCTTCACCAGGCAATGGAAATCAAATATACACATATTTTAATATATACCATAGTTATATTAAATACCATAAATATATTGGGACAGCAGTGGAAATAAGTCTTGTATTTTATCGTTCTATCCCTGACAAAGTCTAATATGTGATGTTTTAAAATATAATGTTATAATGAGTGTTGTCAATAAACCTAAACCTATCCAAGTAAAACCTATTCAATGATATTACAGATTACAATTACAATTAAAATACTCACACCAACAGGCAATTGTAGATTTCATTTACAATTAATGTCTACTGTGGGCAGAACCCTGAGGAAACCCAAGAGAACATGGGAATAAGTTGCCAAGAATTAAACACAGGACCCTGCTGCTCTGAGGTATGAGTTATCCAGGAAAAGCTCTATCCACTGAGCCACTGTGCCATCCCAGGGTGTATCATACTGATATGTAGACTTCAGAGCACTTAGCTTTACCTCTATATGTCGTTTAGTATAAGAAAGACTGACTGCAGGCTGTCAAGCATAGATGCACTTCCCACACACATAAATCTGACAAATGACAACAGCAGTTTATCGCAACCATGTTGCCATGTGGCTAGGCTTGCCATGAGATTTGTATATCTGGGTTTTATTTTGGTTGGAGATTTCACAAAGAAAAGGGCTGTTCAAAGGTTGCTTCTGTATTTTATCTCCTTCCAGGGTAATTGGTTTAGAAAATTAGTTTGTCCACAGCCCAGGTTTAATTGGAATTAAACACAAATATATGGAATGGTGCACCGCTCCTGCTGTTAGATTAACTGGGTCTATAAATGTCTGCTGAGGTAATCGCATTAGAAAAATGTGTGTATTGTGAGAGCGCGAGCAAGCATTGATATGTAGGTGTGTATGCAAGTCTGTCCCTCCTGGCTGTGGGCTCCTGTGAGTGCACATCCGTTTAGATTAACCCATTCCACACAAGGTCAGTGCAAACATGTAATTAGCTTTAGGAAAGAGGACATCATCACCTCATTTTTCTTCATACCTGGTAATGTGTAGTCATGTCTATCATATGTGTGCTCTCTCAAGAGGGCCATGAAATATATTACCTGTTAATGTGATATGAATTGCTCATTTAAGCCTCAGACATGGACCAGAAAGTGAATAAAAGCCTATGGAGTCATCGTTCAGGGTGTATGTGATAGATTTATCACACCAGATGCTCACATTTACTTCTGATGCCCGCACCTTCTTGTAAATCTCTAATTAACACTGTTGATCCTTGTGTGTTTCTAAATTAAATCAGAGAAGATCTAAGGGAGGATTCACAGCCTGTTATTGATAATGGGCTTTAATTAATTGAGTGCTCTTGAAGCATCAATCCTGCCTCAGTGGCAAGCACCTGTTTGAGTAATTAAGCATCTTGTGTATTCAGTCACAGGCACAGCTCCCCTACTGACTGCATCAAAGATGAGGATTAAATACTGTGTGCAGTGCAGGTACTACAACTACGGTACTACTGCCTTTAAAAAAAAAAAAAAGAATAAGCAGTCGTGACACAGTCAATGCAACTTTAAAGCTGCATTATGCATTTTTTTAAAAATCTAATACAAGGGTAGAGTTGGGCAGTATGGACGAAATCAAATATCACAACATTTTTGATCAAATACCTCAATATCAATATTGGACAATACTGTAAGGATGACTATTGGTGCTTTCACAAAATATTTACACAATGAGATTTTTGATAAGTAATCAGCAGTAATGTGTATATAATGACTAAGTGGGTAGAGACAAATAAAAGAGCAGCCAGAACAGTCTGAAGAAAATTACATCACTTTACTGTAAAGCAGCCTTTAGAAGCAGGAAAAGACAACACTTATGCCATATCATGATATTATGAATCTAATCTTGAATTTAATCTAAAACTCTAAGATGATATCTAGTCTCATATCACAATATCCAGGCATTAAATTGGGATTTGTTATGTAAAAAAATAAAATTGTAAATTGGGATCTGTGGTTTAAGGGTTGCCATGGTTGCACATATGTGTGCGCATAGACTACAAAATCTGATTGATACAATTTGACATAAGACAAGACATAACAAGGCGAGACAACCCTCTGCTCTGAACACTAAAATGCTAATCAAAGTCATTCTAGATACCTTTGGCAAAACTACAGCTGATGACAATAAAATCTTTCTGTAAGTGCACTCTCCTGTGTATCTGTATCAAATAGAAATGGTGTTGTTACCACTAAAGGAGAGAATAATGATACAAAATAATATGAATAGAACAGTCTTTTTAATAGTTACATTAAACTGGAATTAATTTAGATCATACTATATTATATACAGTGAAATTAAACTAAAATTAAACAAAGCCTTGTTCCCACACGAGGCAAGACAAAGACCGCAAGCTAGTTCCTTTTCATTAATTAATCTTATAGCCAGGAAATGGTAAAACTAGCCTGCATTACCTAGCCATGGTGTAATTTGAGATTCTCTGATATTCTGCTAAAACCTGACAATACTGAGAGATTTCAATATGTGCTAACTGTTAGCTTGCTTGACAGTTTAACTCGAAATAGAGTTTGCCAGCTAGCTTAATGTAACAATTAGCCACCAAAGATTGGAGGCAACCTGCAGCAAACTATCTTGTGTTAAAGTTATCGTATCATTTTGTAAAACTGACACATTGTTTAAGCAGAATATCAGAGCAATTTACATTCTGTTATTAAACCTGTCAGTTTCTGACCTATTTTTCTCCCTACCTTGCCATCCACTTATCACTCTGCCATCTGCGCTGTCTGACTGACTGACAAGTGACTGAGATCAGTGATCTGCTATGTAGCTTTTAAAGAAACCCATTGACAGAAAAAAGGGAAACCCTGTGAAAGTTCTGATGTTTGCAAGTTCTTATATCACCTCATTTAGGCCTATGTTCTCTACAGCTATGAAGAAAAAGTGTTTTAGTCATTGTTTGAATTGTTAAGATCAAGAAAAGTATAAAAATATATACATTGTTGAGGATGTGCAGAGTCCCCTGATGACGTAGAAGAGCGTAGGCTTATGTGCCAGGGCTGAGCCACTGACGATATTGATATAACCCCTGACAATATTGATGTAATATCGATATATTACTCAGCTCTATACATGGAGTGTAAAAATTGACAGATATGAGTTGGGAAATCCATAAAAGAAAAAAAAGAACGGAGTTGTCTGATTCAGTACTTGAACTGCAGCATAGCATATCCTTACAAATGTTATCTCTATTGGACTGTGGACAATGTATCTAGATTTGTTTTGAATCATCAGAGAGGGAGAGATGCACACATGCTGCTTAAACACTGATGCTTCAGTATTAATAATTTAATGATATCATATTTATCATATATCAGTCAGAGGAACCAAACCACTACTTTTACTTTAATACTTTTTAACTACATTTTCCTCTCTCACAACTGGTTCTTACAACGTGCTATCTGACTATGTCAGAATTCAAATGTTCTTATCCTTGTTCTGAACAGGAGGGGAGCGGTATTGTTTCACTACAGAGATAACGGATCATATTTTAATAATAGTGTTGCACTTGGTCAGTGTTATGGGTCTCTCATTTGTCAATCGGTAGTGTCACTACAGGGAAACCATGGTAACCAGGCTAACTTGGCTATACCGGTTGACATACATCCATAAGTATGCTACAGCTAAGTGGTGCGCAGCCAAAACGTTCCGAGTGGAACTTGCGCTCTAGAATTATTGTTCCGCACATCGGAGTAAGTGGATTATTAAACTATTTTGACAGTAATTGTTTGGGTCACACAACGTATTCTTCGTATGACTGTATGCACCAAACCATAACGTCCGTACCATGACGGTACAGGATGAATACAGGTACCATTATACCCCTACAAAATACACATCTGTCTTATCAAATTAATTGCAGGTTATGTTCGGCTACAGCTTCAGTCCCAGCTAACTGAGAAGTCTTTTTTTTGTCCTAAGGTTAAAAGTAGAGAGAGACAATAAGAGGGATGACACTGATGACAGGAAGCAAAGGTGAGGTACTAGATTTAAATATACAGTTTATATACAAAGTATATTGTTGTAGGTGGTGTAACAGAGAGTGATGAGGAAAAATGCAGCATGAGCTGCGCCAAGTTCAATAGTATTACCACAAACATAGCTTTTATTAGTCTAGTTATACAACTACTGTTTCCTCAAGGTCCTGCAGAAATTGTTCCAAGCTCTACAAGAGAGCTGTTTAGCAAGTTCACGGGCATATACACATTTAGTGTAATAACTTAATACATGACTAAAAGAGAGCTATTTTTGAGGTTAATGTCAATACACTCTTCTGTGGAGCTGTGAAACATTTGGGGAAGCAATGCAGTGGCCTGAATCACCATCACAAAGCTCAGGAGACAGAAAGTGTCTCTTTGTGTTAGACAGATTATTGTAGGCTCATTGGAGGATGGATTGGGATGTGACAGAGGGACAGTCATATTAAGTTGGGATGGAACATGGCGGAAGGAGGGAGCACTAAATGCATGATTGGATGCAAAAGAGAAGGGGGAAAATCAAAGGAAGAGAGATTTCTTGAGGCAGATTGAAGTTTTAGTAACACAAATATTTCTTGGAGGCAGAGCTGCTCTGAAGGCAGAAACAGTCTCAATAAGTGAAGTGAGAATTTCAGTTTTCCTCGTTCAGTAATGTTAGACTGAAGCCTACTTAAAAAGGCACAAGAGGAAGTCCTGAATGACTGAGGAACCAATTTGTTGCCACTTTTTTATTTAGATTTTGACCCACTTTAGTTCCCACTTTATCATTCAAGTTTGGCTGTTAGCTAACATCCAAGACGCTGCTCATCAATGTCTAATAAAACAAAAAGGATTGAAAGAAGAAGGACTGAGATGTGATGGCTGGAAAGAGAGGAGAAAAGAAGAGCGGAGCAGCTCTGGAGGAAAGAAGAGAAAAGAGGAGAACATGGACAAGCAAGATGGGGCCTCAGGGATGTGAAGTGGATGAGTGAATAACTAGTGAGGACAGAAGGAGGGAGGAGTAGGGAAGAGAGGAGGATAAAGGAGAGAAGCAAAGGGGAAAGGAGAGGAAACAATGGAGGGTTTGAGAGCTAGGTTGGGGCTCCAGGGAAACACGAGTGAGGAGGCTGAGAAAGACACGGGTGTAGCTGCAGGGATGGTTGCTCCATTGCTTCTTTTGTGCTAGAAAAGAAGGCAGGGATGGAAGTCACTCTGTGAGCTCCAGGGCCTAGACTTAAGTTTGTGTGTCAGTTTGTGTGTGTGCATGTGTGTGCTTCAGTCACGGGAGGAAGACTGCATTTGCCCTGTCATTGAAGCTCCCAGGCCATCCACTAAAGCAGCGTTCCATGGCAAATGACCCTGCAGGAAAGAGCTGCGTTTGGAGTTTTTTTTCATGTGTGTTCAGTGTGTGTGAGTGCTTTTTGCAAGTGTGTTTGCATTTTTCCCAGTCTGCCGCTGTAGCCGCTCTTCAAAAGCAATTACTGAAGCTAAAGTATGCAGTGTTTGTTTACTATGAAAGTGACCTGCCACTCAGGATTTCAATTATCATCCTCTCTGCCTGTGAACCTGCGCTTACACACAGAGCACAAGACAGACACTGAGAAGAATAACATCCTGCGTCTCGCGTAGATAAGGTAGCGCACACCAGCTATGGCCAAAATGGATATGACTACATCAAACTAGATAACAGGACTATTAAAACATCTGAAGTCTTCCTGTAGTGTTGCTATTATCATCTGCCAGGGGAGTTGCCATCATTGTATGAGCCAACAACAAGCAATAGAAAAAAATAAAATATAAACTAAAGAATGCAGTGAGGCAAAGAAGTTTGGTAGAAGATATTAGACAGTATGGTTAGTTAGACACTGTAGCGCTCAGTATGTGCTGTGTAATTTCTAAATGACTTTAATTGGTGAATGTTACTTACCAGATTAAACCAATGTAAGTTTATGATATTGAACTTTTATTCTTTTTATAAGCTGCCATTTGAAGCTGCCATTTTGGGCCTAGTTTGAACAATAAAATACATCTACTTAGGGGTGTGCGATATGATGATATTAGATTGTAAACAATTAAAATGTCTCCATGATCTGCCTTTACAGAGGGATTGTTAGTATCGTGCTACAGTGCACATTGTATCAATTCAGTTCCATGACAGAGCACAGTCTGTTAGCAGGAGGCTAACAGGTAACAGCACCGACATGGCGAGCACCTTGTACCACATCTCCAGCGACAAGGATTTCAGGTAAAAACAAGCAGAGCAAACTGTCTGCACGGTTCACATCAGGAGCCCAAACGTCATCATGACATCACCAGCTCACCAGTTAGCTCACAGATTTGATGTTTCGTAGCGTGTGGTACAGCTTAAACTGACAGCTTAGCTGCAGGTAAACGCCACCGTTTAGCGGTTAGCTCGCTTGCTAACTGGTAGCATTAACTTTTGTCATGCTGCAAGCTAGCGTAATGTCAGCTCAGGTGTACTGTGTCGGTGCCTTTTTTTAACAGTGCACATCCTACTAGTCATCCAAAATGACACACTAACGCTTCTACACGACATCAACTGTTTGCTTTTCAGCTGTGAAATTAGTTTGGTTGTACTGTTAGTTTGGTTTCCTACTGCAATACCCATTTTAAACAAGGCCAATTAGACTGTCACTAGTTTTTGATGCAACTTTGCACACCTGTTCTTATTTATTTATTTGATTATCTAATGGTGGAGGGTGTCATATGTTGCTCAGATCATAAAGTCCTCTGAGATAAATTTGTGATTTTGCGCTATATGCATAAAAATTTACTTGACCTGACAGCAACAATCCAACAGTGAACCACACACACAGCTGTGTGCACACAAGAGTAAGTAAATCTTAAAAAGAGACCCCTGATGACGGAGAGAGAATAAAAGGCTATTCTTATTGAATGAAAATTGCCTTCAGTGTAATAATTGTGCTCCAAATTGTGTTAAAACAGAAATTAAATGAGGTCTTTAGCTCCACCTGTACAAAAGTGCAGTGTGAATTTCAGCCTAAGTTTCCTTGACATGCTTTGTGATCACTACAAGTATTCCTCATTAAACCCAGGGATTAAGCTACAATTGGCTGCCATCTTGCACCAGAAGTAGGCCACGTTTTCAAGAAATGGTAATGATGGTAATTAGCAGTTTAGCAATTCATTAAACACACACACACACACACACATACACACACAGGGATAAGCATGTGGATCTGTGTTAAGTCTTAACTAAGGGTGTGTTGCAAACAAATTGTGTGGAAGAGCAGTAATCGTTTACTGATTAGAGAGTCATTTGTCACAGTGTGGTCTCAGATTTGACCACTTTAGCAGACAAATGTTCTATAAAGTGGTCTTTCATAAGACACAGAGCCTCTAATGACTTGCCCAGACAAATGCTTACATGTAGAAAATGAATGCAGATGAGTGAGCAACGAAAGAAGGGAAACAAACAAACTTCAGCATTAGTATCATGAGTAATAAGCTACCCTCGCCTTCCACCCAGCTGTAAGTAATTCACTTGAAGTGCAGTGACTAATTCATAAGTAATAGTATCCATCACTAAAGAGATCTCACATCGCCATGCAGCGCACTTGAATAATGGAACTGTTTTGCATGATAATGAGCGAGGCCAGGGATCACACTTCAATCCCCTGCAAACCTAATACCTAAAGACTCTACAAGATTTTGACTATACTTGATAAATGTATTTACAGCGGTGGAGTCAAGTGTTAAGCAGATCTTCTCAACAAAATAACATGTTTTTAATCAGCCGCCACTCTGTAGTACAAACCACATTATTTTTCTTCAGGAATGTATTCCTTTAGTTTACATAATTGATTCGATTTGAATGATAAATTGTCTCCATCTCTTACACTTTAACTGAACGGCTGCTGTTGTTGTTGATACTCTGCAAAATATACTCTGCTGTGATCTGTGTTGAGTTTCAAATCATTAAAGGGGACCTATTATGCTCATTTCCAGCTCTATATTTTTATTCTTGGACTCCACTAAAGTAGCTTTGCATGGTTCACAGTTCAAAAAACTCCTTATTTATCTTACACTGGCCCCTTATGAAGCCCCTCCGGAAGCCTGCTGAGGGGCAGCCATATCACTCGTATTAAGTTACTGCTGATGCAAACCCAACATTTCCTGCTTTACTGCTCCATATTAAAAGCTTTTAAATGACTAAATAACAGGAGACTTTAATGTGAAGAATTTACAAGAAATGAAGTGTGTTTCTCGCCGAATTAGCAGAGCTTCATTAGCAACACTAAAAACCAGTCAAAACAACAAGATATGGAGATATTTGGAGCTCTTTGTTCAGCAGATAAGTTAGAAATAATTCAGGGAGGAATACGTACAAGCAGAAACAGCCACAGTGATGATGATTTTTGATGAAGAGCTGCAGATGACCAGCACACCTCCAACAGGTTAACTACTTATTTTACTTTGCTGTGCTGTGTAATAGGAAAACACTCACAGTATGCCAGCTCAACTCGAGTCATGGCTCAGCGTGACTACCCCCAAATAAAGGAAAATGCCATAACATTAGCAGAGCAGTGAACTCGTACTGTGCGTGGAGCAGATGTCCATATAAAGAAATCTATCACAAGCCGACATTAGTTCAGATTGAAAGTAGAAAAAAAATGCTGGAAACCGAGCGCTCAGAGGAGTCTGAAGCCGGTGGTTTTTGCTCACAGGGATTAGTTCTACATGCACTTACCTATTATTTTGATATTTTGGCCAGATTTAATATGAACATCCTATATTGTAACATCATATATATGACTGAAAATAAGAAAAAGCATAATAGGTCCCCTTTAACAAACAGCTGAGAGGATATGTGGGGATTTGGAAGTGTGATGATAAATTCAACGAGAGTAGGTTTGAATTATAAAAGAAAAGTAATAATAATGTTTTGAATGATAATTTGGCAGTCGGATATGGAGAAGGTATTTTAAAAGTTCAACCTGGTTTCCACACTATATGCAAGAAGCTAGAACACTAACTAAAGAAACTTTTTGTTTTTTTACTAAGTGTTAGTGTTGCGTGATCCAGGTGTCATTGTCAAGGCTTTTACATATAAAACTAAATATTTAAGTCAAAACTGATGCTGTGAAATCCCAAACAATCTTCATAAGCCATAAAAAGAGATGAGGTCCACTTGTAACAACACTAAACTGCTACCAAACTCATACAGCAAAAGCATTCTTACAACCACATTTGGTCAAATGTGAGAATATTATTTTATACCATGAACAGCTGTAGCTGTCAACAGTAATATGACTGCTGGTTCACTACAGGGTTTTTCCTGCATAGAGAATTACAAGGCGGCTGCCTCTGTCAAATTTTGTGCTGCCTCCGGTTCTCGACAAAACTCTGACGAGTGCCTTCATGGAAAACACTATTTTCTAACAAGCGTTGCATTTAGTGGATTTCTGTCATTTGTAACTGCAATTGCAACATTATGCCGATGTGGTGGTGCTGTATCGTAATCAGCACAGTACATTGGGAAAGGCACAGCCAAAACTGCCAAAGAGGAAGAAAAGACCTACAATTTTCCTCAAGGAATTTCCTCCAAAGAAAGTTTGTTTTCTCCCTACAGCAGTAATGTGTCGGGGGCACCCTGATATTTCATAGGTGAATATTGTTTGTTTTGCATCCAAGCACGTCCAAGCTCTTCCTAAATTATTGTTACACCCCATCAGTGTAATGTTTTCAATTTTGCAGATATGGCTCGTAGAATCAGTGATTACTTTAACAGGAACGTTCTCGAGGATGAGAATCATGAGGGCAGGTGAAACAGTGCAGACATCATCTGATTATTACAGGCAGTTAAAAAGTAATAATTCATGTTACTGATGAGATGCAGTAAATTTTTCAGGTCTGAAAGTAGTGTACAACCACAAGAAGTGCAAGGGACCGGTGATGTAGAGGATCAAAGTCAGAGTGCAGGACAGGACGAGGAGTCAGTAAGAGGGTATTCAGTTGCCAAGTCTCTAAGAGAGTATTAATGCAGCTCGCTTGTCTGTATCAGAATAATACAAAGTTTCTTAATGCATGAATTGTTTTTTAAAAGGTTTAGACACCCCTGTGCAATAGAAAAGGAGAGGCACTTGGATGTGTGTTGCAAGGTGGCCATCGATGGACCAGACCAGTAGGCCTTGGACTACAAAGAATGCATGAAAAACAGAAGGCTGAAATGTTCTGGTTGTGAACTGTGTAGATGAAAACAGTGGCTTTAATGCAGTGTTCAACTACCCTGTAAAAGGGCCACATTTTGCTGTTTGTGAAATGTTTAAATGACAGCAAAAGCTTTTATGTTCTATTTATGTTCAACTACACTGCAAGAGGGCCTCTGTGAACTGTGAATGAAAACAATAGCATATGTTATATTTGACTTGATCTTTAACAACTTTGCTGTTTGTTACTGTGTAGACACATTAACTTTTATGTTAAACTGGGCACCTTTATTTTGTTAAGTAAAATATGCTTTAACATGAAAATTGTCATTTTCTTCAATCATATAATTATTTGAAATCCTAAAATAGCCAATCGAAGGCACAATACACATGGGCGTGTGTGCACATGATCAGGATGGTACCACCTCTGCCTCATTTTTAGCCAAGAAAAAACCTACAGTAGTCTCTAAAACAACCCCAAACCATCATCAGGATATACTGACATTTATGTGTGAAGAAATAATTAGACACCTTGCAGATGCAAATCCCTACCGCTGTTGTGCAAACTCATGTATCAATAATAAAAAAATTCTACATGAGTAATGAAGGTCCTTAAAATCACCAATGTCTTACATATGATTGTTTATGGCTAAGAATTTGTATTAAATTTCCCTCCGATGGAGATAAAGACATTTGCCAGAAAAAGAAAAGAAAAAATCATTGAACTGAGAAAGGCTCTCTGAAGAACTTTGTCTTCACCAAAATATAATATACATGGTGTTTTTTTTTTTACTGGATGTTAGTAGGGCTGGGCAATATATCGATATTGCATTCATATTGTGATATGAGGCTAGATATTGTTTTAGATTTTGGATATCGTCATATCGAAATATGACATAAGTGTTGTCTTTTCCTGGTTTTAAAGGCTGCATTGAAGTAAAATGATGTAGTTTTCTGACCTTACCAGATTGTTCTAGTTGTTTTATTATTTGCCTTTACCTACTTAGTCATTATATCCACGTTACTGATGTATTGATTTACCAAAAATCTCACAATATCACACAATATCAATATCAAGGTATTTGGTCAAAAATATTGTGATATTTGATTTTGTCCACATCGCCCAGCCCTGGATGATAGCATAAAATTATTGACAATCTGTATAGTTATTACAAATCACTGGATGTTGCCAGAGAAGAACAAGTACATGTTTTTTTCTATTATTGCAAAACACATAAAATATAAAGCATCAATGAAATACCGTGTGTAACAACCATAAGTCAATAAAACCCCCGCCCTCAGGTAAAAACACTATCTAATTAAAGAGTAAATTATAAATTACTGTAGCTGAATTAGCAGCATGGCTGTGCATCATGCCAGCAGGCATACGAACAGCACTGGGACTATGACCAGATGGAGTCTCACCTCAAGAGAAAGCTATTGGTCCCTGCTAGCATCAGTGACACCTGTAACATAAGCGCTAAAACAAAAAGGTCAGCAGCATTCATCCATACTTCTCTGAGGAAATCATGTGGGATGAGCCTGAAAACAATAACACGGACTGATAACTTCCCCCAGGCAGCTGTTAGGGTCGTTACTCCCTTTGGGTCTTAGAATTAGAGCGCTCTCCATAGTCAGCGACTTATGGTAGAATGGTGACTTGATGATGCAAATAGGCCCTCTGGTACTGGGATGCTGTACAAGGGCACAGTGACACTCCATATATTGAAGCTACAGTAGTTTCTTGTGTTGATGGTATAAAATGACCATGAAATATAAGGGAAAAAAGAAAATGCTTGTTCCTCCCACGGAAAATATCATGTGAACACCACCCTACTTAACAGTATGTATATGTTTTCATGGCTGCTGTAAAACTCAAAGTTCTTCATATACACAAACAACATGTCAGCATTTCAAAACCGCTGTTTATCGGGCACAGCAAAAGCGAAATAAAGACACTTTCATTACAGATGGCCTCTGATGTTGCACCACAGTGGTGTGTGTCATTAGCCATCAAACCCCCCATTCATATCAGGAGAGTGACCTTTGTCAAATGTAAACAGACACTATTTTTAGCCATTTCATATGAACAACCAATAAATAAATCACATAAAATGGGAGCTTACATGCTGACATTGGCTTCTAGTTTTCAAAGGCTGAAAAAGATGATATGTGTTCCAAAATGACAGTCCTAGTCCTTGCGTCTGACACAGGTTTGAATATTGCTATCACAGCTAAAGATGTAATTTTAGGGAACTTTTGCGTGAGGTTGCCAGTTGACAATGGAAATGCATACACCTAGGTGTAAATGGTATAGTATGTGCAGATTGTACGTCAAGGGTAACAGTAATGTGAGGTCTTTTATAGAGAAGAACACAAGAAATGTCTTTTCTAAGATATAACATCTTGTGTGGAGCACATTTTCAAAATTTCATGTATCTGCATTTTGGAACTTCACACACTTTGGTGAAGATAGTAGTGAAGAAGTGAAAGTGGTTCTAGTGTTTTGGTCCAATTGCGGGCTGTGTGAGAAGACGGGCATTCACTTGATCATCCAGTCAACTAGAGAGTTGGCAAATCAGTTGCTACAGCACACCGAGCTGCGCTAGTTGTCAATCTGGGCTCGTTCTTTGCCCTCTGGTCAAACTGTTCAGCTGGCAGAGGGGAAATATATAATCTGACAGCTCACATTACACAGGACAGTGGAGAGACTGTTCAGCTATCTCTCCCCAGCAAGATCAGTAGGAAACTAAGAGAGGCAGAGAAAAGAGCAGGAAGAAGTGACTGTGTGAGCTGCACTATGAAACTGTACCCAGTTTAGACAAACTTTATGAGTGATGGAGTATCATTTAGCTCCCCTTGAGATACCCTTTGCCAATGCACAAAGAAATTAAAGCAAATGACTCACACTGTGCTATAAAAGTGCAGACTGTGATTTGCTGTTATTACAATCAAAACCAGCCAATGACTACTAAGTGCATAAACAACAGTAATGCTGACTGAAGTCTTCAGGATAGTTTTGATTATGAAACTGATGTGCTGATTATACAGTACCCTCCGTATTATTATAATCTTTCCTGGGTTCTCTATGCTAAGAGTGGATCTGTAAAAAGTTCAATTCAAAAGGAGAATTTAAGTATATCTGGCAATCTTGCCAAATTATAACTTTGTGGAATATTCTTTAGGCCGGTTTTGTGTGTCTGTGTTTTGGGCCAGCAGAAACGACCTATAGTTACGTTTAGGCCATCTAGCAGCCGTAGTAATGCACTCTGGCTTAATGCTGTGGTCTGGTTAGGTTTAGGCACAAAAACCACTTGGTTAGGGTTAGGGAAAGATCATGGTTTAGGTTAAAACGATCACTTGAAACATGATTTATACTTATATGTTATGCAACCATTACAATTTTTTTTAAAAATGACAGTTGCAGTAGGAAACGGGATGTGAACAGCGGTCCCCTGCAGCAAGGTCCACTATCTATCTGTCTATTCATTCATCCATCCACCCAACCCGCCTCCTCCTAACAAGGCAAAAAACATCTTATCAAGTCACCTTATATTGACATCATCTGAACTGTGTCACTTCCCTGAGCCATAATTACTTCTGCCACTAGGCTTAAATGTAACTATAGGTCATTTTTGCAGGCCTGAATTTTAGACATATGCTGTCATTTTTCTTGTGAGGACAGGCTGAATAAGAACTACTGCAGTGGCACTGCACAGCAAGGTGACCACTCTCATTTCTGCTTCAGTAGCTGTAGTTTATCTGGCATAAAAAATTGCAAATAAATTTATTATCACAATGTAATGTAACATAAGGAATGTAATTTTTTATATGTATTATATATAAACTGCATAGTATACCTACAGCTATTAGAGGCCCTCTTAGCTGTGGGCTCCAGGGAATTACCTATCTTGCCTAATGATAAAGTCCACTCCTGCTGTGTTGCATTATTTTCATAATGCAGTATACCAATGTCAATATCCAAGTTGACTGAAGAATGGATTTTCTTTGCACAAGGTGGTAAAGGAACACTGGATACAAAAGGAACACATTGGCAATAAAAACCTAAATATTAGAGACATTAGATAGTAAAAATAAAAAATAAAATAAAAAATAAAAAATTGTAGCAGCTACAGATACTGACAGGTGAAAGCAAAGATCTTTAAAGACATTGCGGTGGATAAGGAGTGAACACAGCCATACATACATACATAAACTCAGAGCCTATGTATATGTGTGAGTGTTCTTGTTTGTCAGGGGCATACAGCATATATGATTTTTTTTCCAACCAGGGTCACTTTGCCTTGAGGTGATGCTTGTAGTTTTATTTTTTTATTTTTCCAGCCTCCCACTCTACTTAAGCTCTGAACCAATTTAACAGAGACTGGGGGATGTAGAGAGAAGCTTGACAGAGTCACTCAAATCCCTGTCTGCACCATATTGGGGGCATAGTGAGAGAAAAATGAGGGAGAAAGGAGAGGAGGAGAGGATAGTGGTCTATAAGGGGTAGTGAAAAGCAAATGCAGAAGGAAAGAAATAGATCTACATGGATACAGAAAGTAAGCAACGTGTTTCCATCCTGTATATAAAGCAGTTTACGACTAAGCAAGAGTCGCCTGGCAAACAGTAAATGCATTACTTGATTGCTGTCTAAAATGCTATTGCAGTGAGAGATGTTAATAATCTCACTTGTTAGTAATTGGATCCCGACTTTGACAAAAACACATAAGATAAGCAAAGTTTTCAAACTTGGGTCCAGAAGCACTGGCTGCCATATGTATTTTCCTTTTATGCTGCCATTAAACTGATGAAAGAATTGTGAAATGGAGGGGGTGAGCCAAATGAATTCATTTGTCACTTTCTAATTTCTCAGTTGTTCAGAAGTGTTTGCCAGCAGATTTTAAAAAGCGGTGTTATGAATGGCAATAAAAGCAGCCCACATTGATGAAGAGCTCCAAAAATCATACAGTACCACCTGTTAACTCATGAAGAGACGGGACTGTATGCCAAAATGGCTCTCCCTAAACAAAGTCAACACAAGGGATCTGTTAATTACTTCAACAACAGAGAGAAAGAGGGAGCAAGTGTGTTTGCTGCTGAGAAACAGAGATGGAAAGAGAAATAAAAGAAATTGAATTCCAAATGGCACTGCAATTTCACTTTATCCACTCATATCTCACATTTCAATTATGAATAAAGCCATATGCGCCAGCCTGGGCAACATGCGTCAAAAGCTAGAGCCGTGCAGCCGATCCAAGGGACCCATTGTGGAGCCGCGGAGCAGAGCTCACCACTGAAAAGGCAAAATGATAGGCCATGCCAGTGTTGTGACAAGCATGTCAAAATCTCTTAGGCATAAGTAAACATTCTCTTTCAGAAGAGATTATTTTGTTTTTTTTCATGACAGAAGTGGTGTGTCTTTATTTGTGTGAGTGTGTGTATATCTGTATATGTAAAGTGCTGTGTGTATGTATGTGTGTGTGCGTGTGTGTGTGTGTGTGTGTGTGTGTGTGCATAGACTAAGAAAAGGATGAGGAGGCAGTTAGAGAGGTAAAGAAAAAAGCAGAGTGTGCAGTAAAAAAAGCTGGGATTGGAATGTGGATCAGGGGAAAACAAACTAAAGGCTTCTGCTATTTCATTTATATAAAACTTTAAAGATGCAGCTTATAAAACCTTAAATGTCTTTAATGGTGAGCATGAATCAAAAGGAATTTTCAAGCTGCAAGTTGCTCTACAAATGCCCCATTATCAAAGACCCCCACAAAAAACCTCAAAATCTGAGGTATTGGTCAGAAAACTGAAAGAGGTAAATACAGACATAAAAAAGCCCTGGCTTCTCCATTACACTGCTAGATTACAGGCATTAGTAATTTAGTTTGTTTAACCAAAAAATGACAAAGAAGCCAAATAAGATTTGATTGTTTTCTTTCTTCTGTTGTCATTCGGGTTAATTCTTGTTGTATTATTAGGAAGCCAGAGTGAGAGCAAAGAGATTAAAATGATACAAAAATGTCACTTAATTAAGCATGGGAAACATGACTCCTGAGTGATTTTGCAGAGGAAGATGTTTTGTGCATCTGTCATGGAAAAAGTTAAAACACAGTCCCTGAAATTCATGCAAGGAGATCTGTCAGGAGACCAAATCCTTTATTGGTCATTTAGTCGCAGGAAAAAAACCCTTCAAAATCCATTCGGTAGTTGCGCCTTGTTGTTAACAAGACTGGGTCAAAATCTAGTATATGGCTGGACCGTTTATGAAATTTTTCATAGTGGTCAAGTGGTTTTAATTTGAAAATCATCTGACACATGTAAGTTGCCTAACGTTAGTCTAGTTAGCCAAGTTCATAAGTCGTGTGATGCTTTACTGTGTTTTGAAATAAATTAACGTATTCAGTCTCCTCGCTGGTTGTTGTGACACATTCAAGCAGCTCACTCGGTGCGTGCGCTTGTAAAATTTATATTTTAAAGGCTCATTATTACAGTTTTGTATTTCTCTGTAATGTAGCACAATATTAACAATGTCACTTATAATATTCTTTCCCAGCCCTGGAAATCAAACCATTTTCTGATGCCCCAAAAATATATATTTAAATAATTAAACTAATATCATAAATGTGCGACGACTAGTCAACTAAAGCCTTGAAGCCAGCTCCTGAATATAAAGAGCTGTAAATACGGAAATCACAGTTTCACTGTCAGTCAGACTTGCTTTCCCTCAAAGACTGTCTCTGCCACCAATGCAACATGGCCAAACATCCTGCACTGAATGATACCTAGATGTTGGGGTGGTGTCAGGACCTCTTAAGCTACATGGCTACACAAATCTTGTAAACCCGTGTGTCCCATCCTACCTTAACAAAGACTAGATTTCCTCTTTTTTATATCAGAAACAAAAAATGATATTAACAATGTAAGAGAAGAAGCAGTGGCTTAAAAATTATGTGCAAAATACAAACTTGTTTCTGACCATCAGAGAATATTTGACCTCTTAATTTGGTGCAGTGAAGGGAAGCACCGCTTATTTGTTTTCAATAAAGACTACTGCTTTCTTTGAAGTACCATAGTGTAATAAATAGAGCTCATGAGGAGAGTCTTAAGGCTTGTTAAACAAGAAAAAGAAATAAGATAATGAAATATTTTAGATATATTTTAGTATCATTGCTTCAACTAGATCCCGAGAGAAGAGACTTCTTAAGAATTACAGTTTTCTGTTACACTCAAACATTTGTCCAATGTATTTTTCTCTTTTATAAAACCAAAGCAGTACCATACATTATTAATTATTACTGTATCCTATTAGTGGTAGGATAAGCTTCAGAAAATCCTAAATCTTCTCCTCGTGTTTCTGATATACCATACCAGGTGTAGCCTGTTCAACATTCGGACTATTGTCTGATCGCATCGTTCTTTTGGTGCAGTATCCTTGACGATGTCCCACTACCACAACAGCGGGGGACGTAAGTGGCCAAAGAGAGCTTTCTATTTTCATAGGGGAGACTGATGTTTATGAGGCAGGGGACTAGAGCCGGACCAGGGGACGTCTCTATCTGGGACAGGACATCCATTTAATACAGCAAATACTTCTACCATAATGAATCTGTGGGGAGGAAATCAACTTAATGAGGTAACACGCACGTGACTGCTGATGAGAGAAAGTAAGGAGAAAGGTGTTGGGCGGTGGGGGGGGTAGAATGAAAAGAATGATGGGGAAAGTTGGGCTGCTCGTTAATAAGCCCACCGTAACAAATAAAGGGCTGTCAGGGGAGGCCTGGAGGGTGGTAGGTGTGTGTTTGTGTGTGTGTGGACGTGCACACCTGGTAGCCCAGCCCAGCTCTGGTCCTTATTAACCTGACAGAGAGCTGGATGCCAAACTTTTGATCTAATGTTACGTTGTGACCTGGACAACTTTACACCCCTGCTAAAACAGTTTAGTTAAATTGGGAGCATTTATAAAATGTGTCATTGTGATGTAGTGCAGAATGATGTGGTTTAATAGGTTGCAGCAGAATGAATGAGAGATTTTACATGAATTGGGGAGCCTGCACAACTCAAAAAGGTCAAGCTCTAATCAGGCTGGTCATTTTACATAAAGATATAAAATTGAACAAGAAGCACCCTAAAGAGTTCATCTTTCTGTGAATGGACCACTGACTTACTGCTGGTGACCTGACAGGTAATATATTAGGCCTCATTCATTGGAATGAAACCAGTCTGCTTTCGCAGACACTGGCACAGCATGGGTACCAATGCATGGGGCTCTGGCAAAAAAGCTGAACCAGGTTCAACTTTTGTTGCAGCGCAACATGACATCATTAGGCAAGGAGCTGTGATGGCCAATAAAATAAGAACAAGTGCACATTCAAGGAAGAACACAGTAATTTTACTGTTGACAACGTGATCATCATGAGATACAAAAAAAGATAAATAAGCGGCTACTGCTATAACTTTTAAAAATCCTCTCTCTGAATATCACAAACACTGTGCACTTTGGAGTGTGATAAGCCTCACACTTCAGGGATCTGAGTTTCATGTCTCACCAGTATCTGAAGTAACTCACCCTACCAACGCAGTCCCCTGCTTCATAAATCCCTTTGGGATTAATAAAGTACTCTCTCTCTCCTCTCTCTCTCTCTCTCTCTCTCTCTTTTGTTTCTATTATTTAATTCTACAGAGTCTTCTTTTATATACTTTTATACTTTCTAGAAAACTGGTTTTCAGGTTAAAAATAATTGCATTGTTGATTTACCAACATTTTATTTAGACAAATACAGACTATAACACAATTACAACACACTATTGTGTAGTGTGTGAAATGTGTCTATTTTATAGCAGCTCTCGTATCACAAGGAATACGTCAGTTTTGAGGGAATAACACCTCACAACCAATGTTTGGTGTGTCTATGAAAGTACAAAAAATATTTTAGTCAATTAAATCTTATGAAGTATTGGAACTGAAGACAGTGTGAATCAAAAAAAGAGATCATGAACATTCTGTAAGCGCCCACATATGGCACATTTGCCACCTTAAAAATAATCTTGCTGTGACCCTATTCAGCCTCTGTGTGTACAACTAAAGCTGCGGGGCTGGAGCTCAGGCAAAAGTTGATCCTCCTTATGAGAGCTGTGTGTTTGTGTGACCAAGTTAATGGCCTCAGTCACTGGAGGGGGCAAGGGGTTAGCGAGCAATAAGATGGACAGCGGAGGCAGAGCGCTGCCACGGGCTGCAGAGAGGGCACAGAGAGAAAGACGAGGGGGCCAGCTTTGATGGCTAATGCAATAACCATAGCTGCCACTGACCAAGGCGGGATGATAAAGAGTAATCAGAAAGGCTGAAGCGGCTCATAAAGTGATAGACACGGCAAACATGGATAGATGATGGATGGCTATAAGGGAGGGATACAAGGAGGAAAAGAGGATAGAATTCATGATCTTAAGAACACTATACTTGTAATGTTCCCTGAAATTCAGGCAAATTTTTGGGATCCCACAATGACCAATGACTGCCAAGAGGTCAATCAATCACAATCCTTTTAAAGGCTGCTTTATTAACAATTTGCTGGCTGGTGTAATTGCAGTGATTTCCAACCTCTGGGTCTTGACTCCCCTCAAGAGGTTGCCAGATAATCTAAGATGATTAGTAGAGTAGATAGTATATTTGTGCAAAAACCTGCAGATCTATGTAACCTGTGACAAGGGGTATCAGGGAATCCCTGCATTAATGGATGGATCAGTGCACTGTACAGTTCACCGTGACCCTGGGGAAATTCACGACCAATTTCTGTCTGGTGGCTGCCAACACATGACCCTCATGATCTGGGAGTCAACAGCATCATGATCAAGTTTCATCAGAATGACACTCGCCCCTAATGAAGTGGTCATTGCAGGATATATTTGAGATCCCCCCGCTGAGTGCCTTACACAGCCCGATGGAAACAGATGTCTCTTTGGTCTGCTTTCACTGGGAGCTTCCTACTCATCAGGAAGATGAAAGTGATTAATCAACTGCGTTAGTTCTTTTTCAAATGGTTTCAGAGGGATGGAGTTGTAATCAAAGCCAGGGTCAGAAATGGGTTGACTCACAGCCCAGTGCTCAGCACAAGAGAAAAGGAAAAAAAATGTGCATATAATGCTAATTTCACAACTTATCAGAATGATCAGTTGTGGACTTAAATAACTTTCCATAACAAAATCAGTGCAACAGTGTGTGCATGTTTGTGCTTGCATTTTAGATGCATTTTATTCTCCTCAGTTTCAGTGTTTCAAGCATATGGATTTAAAATCAGCTAAATTCCTAATGATAATAAACTGTAAACAGAAGCTATTCATTTGGTGGGATATGGGAGTAAGAAAACATCTGTCTTGAATATATTTTGTTTTAACCATCACGCATGCATTTCGATCTTACAATGTTACAATTTAATTTAGCAGACGCTTTTAAGCAACATACACATGAGAGTTAATACAACACAAGAAAGAAGTCAGGAGAGAACAACACATGTAAGTTCAGTCAGTACAGTCCCACCACCAGGGAAACTACAGAAGAGAAGAGTCTACTTAGCGACATGCGACATCTGACACCTTGATGAAGATATGGTCAACTTTACTCAACTGAAACTACTTAAGGTCTTGTTTAAAAGATGGTTCAATATTGATGGTTGGTAAGAGATGGGACTCAAACTCCAGATTTCTTCAAGGAAAACCCATTTTATGAATTTTGGCAATTACAATCTAAATGGGTCTTTTTTATTGACAATGTGCCCCTTCTGAAGCCATTTGGGGTCAAATAACTTTTAACTTTGAAGCTGTTTATCAATTTGCCATTCTTGAGAAGATGTGGTGCCTTTCACTTGTGTTAGACATTTGTCGTTTCTGTGCAAATTCTTTAGCAGAGTCTTTGTAAAGTGGATAGCTAGCTCAGAGTAATCTTAAAAGTGCCTGCAGTGAAAACAGGATTTAACTTATTGAAAAAGGTGCAATAATGAAAACCCCTTAATCCTGTTCTGATTCCTTACACTATTCTGTCCTTTTAACAATTGTATAATAGTTATGTATTTACTTGTGAATATGGCATTTTTAAGCTTTTCGTCTTCTTCTTCTGCCATTCTAATGTTATTCTACTATCGTATGTGCTCTCTCGACTGTTAAGTTGATATGGATAAAAGAATCAGCTAAACTGACTGAGCGTAAATACTAAGAAGCTAGTGACAGGGCAAAACAAAGCACCCCACATCCAGAGGTTTACAGCCTTCCTTGCACTCTATATGCAATCACCTCTCCTGCCTGTCAGGCTACAAATCCAATCCCAAACACTTTTGAGTACACCAGTTCTATCAGGTCAGAGTGAGGCTATAGCCTCCTTAAAGCTGCATCAAAGAGAATATCTGGGTACCCATAGTCAGTAAATCTCTTTGCCTCTGCTACCATGTTTGCCGCAACGGACCTACATTAAGTTTGAACCATTAAACTTTCTCCCTTGTTTTTCCCCACTGCCTGAAGAAAAAATAAAATAAAACCTTAATTAAAAACATAAAACTACAGGAGAGATGTTCTCTCTCCTTAAAAAAAAAAAGTCAACTTTTTCTATAAAACTAAAAAAAACAACAACTGATGTTGCTCTGTACAGTATAAAAAATTACAGCAAAATAATAACAAAATGAGAGAAAACTCTGGGGAATAGTTCAAATGCAGCCCTGTTGCTACACATGAAAGTTGATATTAGATGATTCTGCAAAACCCCAGATTACATTGGGTGATAATGGCTTTTTATGTCCTATGCCAACATTTTTATGCTTTCTACAAAATCAGCACTTGGCAAATACAGTATGGTTAAGGTCAAGGGAAGATCATGTTTATGGCAAATAAACTATGGTTAAGGTACAGTTACGATTAATGAACTAAAACACTTAAGGTTAGAGAAGGAGCATAGTTACTGGTAATAAAAATGAAAAACTACATGCCCATCCACCATCTCAAGTGTGCAGAGGTTGGGGTGGTATTAGACATAAATCATGAGTATGTAATTATCCAATAAAGATGTAACTCCTGGGATACTGGGCTGTTCAAATGATGATGTAACTACTACTTGGAAGGCCTACCATACCTATTGTGCAACTAATGAAACTACACATCATAGATTTAAAATGAAACCTGGTGCAAAATCTCACATTACTGTTCTCTATTTAATAAACTACTGACTGTCTCTTATAGGGAGTAGTGAATGAGTGACCAAGTGATTTCTGACATATACACTGTCACATTTGAGCTTAAGGATAAAGCTGGTGATACTCTGTATATTTGTTAATGTCAACAAATCACAAGAAAAGACCAAAGTCTTGCTTGTGTAGCCAAAGCCTGATATAGCTTATTACTCTGTGCCATGAATTTTGTCCAAAAACTATTAAAACACATCGGTGAGCCTCACTGTTGGTGTTTATTTTGAGTCAATCCTACATAGACTGTCCTGCTGCCATAAATACTCACTAGAGTTAAATCCTGCCTGAAAATCCCCAATAAATACAGTTTTTTTTGTTTGTTGTTTTACTCTTTTTTGCTAAAAGCTAAGCTACAGCTCTATAGCTGCCCAACTATTTAAGGAAATTACTTAACATAAAAAAGAAACGCTATTTGTGACCTATTTTAAAAGTTTTCTGTTTTTTGTAAGAACCAATGGGCTTGGGGCTGAGGCTGGAGAAGTCAGACAGTAAGTGGACTGCATTTATATAGTGCCTTTCTAGTCTTATCGACCAGTCAAAGCGCTTTACAATACATGCCAACATTCACCCATTCACACACACATTCATACACTGATGGCACAGGCTGCCATGCAAGGAGCCAACCTGCTAATCAGGAGTGATACAGCACCCCACAATGTTTCTATGCTCAGCCACTCACAAACACTCACACACCAACAGTGCAGTCATCAGGATTCAGTATTTTGCCCAAGGACACTTTGACATACAGACTGGAGGAGCTGAGGATCGAACCACCGACCTTTTGATTAGTGGACGACCCGCTCCTGAGTTGGCTCCTGAACTCCTGAGTCACAGCCGCCCCAGAGAGTCTCAGCATAGAGTTGCAAAGTGGGAGAGGTCACTGGTTCTGGAAGTGGTTTTGCTGATTCTGTATTCCCATTTCAAATATTTCTTTAAATGATTTCCTTAATATTACTAAACAAAGAAAGTAAAGACTCTATAGGATTATATTATGACCACCAGTTTCAATTATTTCAACTTGGTTTCTGAGAAATAACATTTTGTCTGGGATTTTGGCATGGCGGATGCCTAAGAATACTACAATACCCATGTGCCTCAGCTGTCGTTGCTATGGAGCAATGGCCATGGGTGCGAATCAGAACTTAATGAATTCAAAACGCTTTGTAGCTGAAGCTAGCTATAGTTGCTTAATTCACTCGAAAGTGACCAAGCAATTTAAAGTTAACTGGTTGACTCTGTAGATTGTAAAATCAGTTTACTCACATGACACACATGACTGAATTTTTAAGTTTGGTGATTGGCTGTTACTTGCTGAAATGCACCTTGGGAGTCGTCCTGGGAGTCCACCTTCCACTTTTTATTAAAGAACCAGATATTTTCTAAAGCATCTTTTACATCTTTAGTACTTATGATTTAACCAGGAGAGTTTCATATTGATCCAAGCTGTAGAAGTGCTCAAACTGTGAGTCACATAACATTGTCTATGGAAAAAATGAATGGGATTTTTACTTCCAGAACCAGATGCGCCCGAAAAAGCTCCCCCCACTTCACAACTCTATTAACAGACAGACTAAAAGCAATGTTGGTTTTGGTCTTTTCATGGGATTTTTTGACGATAAGGAAAATATAGAGGAGATGACAAATTCAGGTATGTGGTGACCCATTCGAAGTATGAGCCAGTGAAGTGGGATGAGGACATGACATATGTAGTTCCTCTTTCTTTTGCCTGAGTGGCGAGTTTTGAACTGGCTGTGAACAGTGAATCACAATAATCTAGATATGATGAGATGAAAGCATGCAAAAGTGTTTGCCAGATTCGAGACTGTGACTTTGGCCATACCCCTGAGCTAAAGTAAATTGGCTTTCACAGCAGAGCTTTTAGGTTTATCAAATTTGAAAGCTAAATTACCAAAAAAAGCCTAAAAGATTTTTGCCACATGGCTTAATACATAACTGTGGGGCCTAAGATATCAATTTTTATATGCATGGATCTTGTTCTCTGAGCCTAAGATTTTTTTTTTGTCGCCATCTAGCATTTAATAAGCTCTAGGCTCTTAAAAATGGATCCCAAAATATATAATCAAAGAACAAAAAAAGAAAGAAACTGAAAGAAAATAAATCAATGCGTTCAAAAGGAAGGAGAAAATGCAGTTTCATCTACTCTTTATTCAGTAAGTGAACACACAGCACACAGCAATGGAACACCAATGATAAAAATAAAGTGAGAAATAACAGTTTGTCTATACAGTATTGTTGTGTTATGCCCGTGCAATTATTGTAGCAGATAGATGGATTTTAGTGTTTTTATGGTGACCTATTTAATGACTATTTATTGGCACCTGAATATTGAAATACTGACACTTAAATAGGCTTCAAACCAGGATGTTTTGTTATTTCCGAGAGTTTCAGCCATATCAGCAGGGATGCTCCCTTTGCTATTTATACTAAAAAACAAAAAAATGTGAATAATGGCTCTAGCACAGCACGTTAAGTCATTCCTTCAAATTATGTCTTTGTGTGTCAGGTGCAATAACTACTTCCCATCTACATAGAGATGCACACACACACACACACACACACACACACACACACATACACGATTCCTGTGACATTTGACTGACTTTCAACATTTTTCCATGTACTGCTGGTTTGCATTCAGACATCTCGTGTTTAGGCCTAATGTTCCGACTGAACATCCTTAATGTGGATGAGCTATACAAGGTGGTGTCTGCCAGGAATTCTTTCCTCCACAATGTGACATGAATAAAAGTGCTGTCATGTTTGTGTGTGTGTATGTATGTGTGTGTGTGTGTTTTAGTGCTGTGTTGAATGGAAATCATGCACTCAAAATAACAAGAGCCTTACTTTCTATTTTAATATCCACACCCTGAGGAATTATAAAAGACGTTTAATACTAGTCTGACCTGGAAAACAACATTTAAGGATGAGGAGATGCCAACAGGTGTGCTGTGCATACGCATGCATTATTTGCATACACTGGCAGGATTTGAAAGTGACTGTCAACCAATCCTGGTATATTTAAAATAATGTTGTTTGTGTGTGTCTGTAAATACTTAAAATGTGCAGAAGCCTTACCTAGTCCTGTTACCTTTAAATTGAAGTCATGATGAAGCTGGATAATAATGCTGACTGTTCATGCTGAGAGTGCACTTTTGCTAATGAGTGATCAAATCAAGGACTGAAGACTTAAATGATTTACTATAGAGGACTGGTGATCCACAGTAACCTGTTAGTGGTGAACTGTGAGTGTCAGAATATTAATGTAGGTAGTAGAGGGGAGGACTGTCTCAGAGGTTAGACTGTATTTGTGGACATACACTATGAATTTATATGTACAACTTTTAGCATGAGCACCAACTCAAAATCTGGTTTATAACAGCAGACATTTAGATTATTGGAAAAAAAACCCTGTTAATTATATCTTTACAGTGTTCTAACATAGTTTACCTTTTGAATCAAAACTAATCATTAAAATTCTAAGACTGATCATTAAATCAACTTTTAGGGTGCCACTATACATGATTTAGATGCCAGTGTTTGTGATTAGGACCAAGTGCCAAGTAAGTGTGCTGACTTAAATTGAAAGGAGCACAATTACAGCAGCAGACCACACAGAGGGGATGAATACAGCGCCTGATAAAAATGCTGACTGTCTTCAGTGCCAATGTCAGTGCTTAGCTATTGCTAGACGACAAACTTGACCCTGAGCCACAGCCTTCAGTGCTGAGCTACAAATGATTTCATTCTTTCATCTCGACTGAATAGGTGTTTGACAGAAACAGCAAGATTTCATCAGTGATTGATGCTTGTGACTGGAGTTTGACAGATGGCAACGTGCTACAAAACCATTGCTTTGTTTGTCTGTACAACTCTGTTTCTGTTTAAATGTGTCAACATCATGCTGAAGTCAAAGCCTCACTGCAGCCTTCAAGTATGCTTCACAGGTATCAGAACAACATTTTGGGGCAATCTTCTCTCAAAAAGCATCAAAATTGTTAACCTGTATCATACTCTGTGAAGCTGTCAGACATCAAAGACAAACAATCGCTGTGCAGCATCACTGTGTTCTTATTGTGGTACAGCAGCAGTTGCACTGAAAAAATAAGTGAAAATCTTAAATTGAAAACCTATGTGATGTTTACTAACTCTTAATGTCTGTTTTTGTTCTTAAGGCAAGTTAAAGAAGAAAACTAGAGTGGTGTTAATTGCGCTTGATATCAGTCCATCTCAATTTCTGTAATTTTCTTGAATCACATTATTTTTTTCATGAAACAGCTGGAGTTGTTCAAATTAAAGATACTGGTACATGCATCAAATAAATGTGGAAATATGAAATTCAATTTATTAAAACTTTAATTTCTAATAGACTTTAATTTCTAATACACAATTAAAGGGGCTGCATGCAACCTTTTAACATCAATAAATCACCAACACATTTTGAGCAAACAGTATAACTACTGTAAACAAACACGACCAAGGCAATGTAGCCTTTAGCAAGAAATTTGCTGGCAAAAAGCAGAAAGAGGCCATTGTTCCTCAAATACAACCAGAGCGCAAAGCTTTTAGAGTTTTAAAGCAATGTGAAAGACAGATTGAAAGAAAAACTACTTTCTTAATTTCGACAACCACTTGTACTCATCACATCATAGGTTTGACAGACAGACTTCCTCTGTTTCATTTTAAAATCATAATCGTAACGAGATATCCCTCTCTAAACATGCTGCTGGTGTAAGGTTCAAATAAGTTGTTTAACTAAATGTTTTCTACAGCGTGTAACATCCCTCTGGAGTGTCAATGTTTCAGTGAAACAGTCGAGCAGTACCTTTAAAGAAGCAGTCCTTGCTGTGCACCACGTAGATCCGTCTCCTCTGCAGGCAGGCGGTGCGGTAAACCTCGCAGTGGTTCTCGTAGAACCTGCCATCTGAGCCACACACTGGCACAAAGGAGGGCCGGCATTTTTCCTGGCAAACACACTCAGCCCGGCCGGTTTCTGCCATTAACACACACTGTCGGCCCCGTCCGCAGTAGGTCCTCCGACAGGGGCCTCCATCTGGGTCGGAAAGGGCTGCAAGGTCAAGACAAGAGAGAAAAAAAGACTTTGTGAAACAGTCACAAAGACAGGTATAAGATAGAGATCAACTAATGTTCCACAATGCAAAACTAAAATACACCTGTCTAGTCAGCAGAGATCACAATTTTGGGCTTAGAAAGACAATAGCATTATATCCTGGCTGATTCATACCAAGCAGCCTATTTGACAATTAAATAATGGTGTCTAGCACTGCACAGTTAGTTGCAAGAAATCTTCTTTGTGCACAGGAAGCATCATACCAAAACTGAAACAACATAAACTGTCCCCTAAACAGCAACCAATGAACCATTCATTCATTGGCTGACCTCCATGTAGGTCCATGAATCTGTGACTATTTGTCACCAGTGGCTGTTCAGTGCGACTAAACATTGTTTGATGTCCAGCGTAGGGGTTCAATAACAATAGCATTATTCAATTACATTACAATAGTATAATTTATGATGAAGGACTCAGACTGTCCTTCAGACTATCACGGGCCTCACCCACTTTCCTGTCAGTGATAACCGCTGGTCAACCAAAGACCTTATCTGCAACAGCAATATGCAAACTTAATATACACCCCTAATAGAAAGGTTAGATACTGAATAGCAATGTTATACTGGTATATCACATCACATCTAGGGAAATTCTGAATGTCTTGTTCAAATGGTGCTATGTCATCATTTAAAAAAACAAAGAACAAAACTGTGGACCAGTGAGGAGTAGGATTTAATTCTATGAAAGCACTTACAACTGTATATTTGACAGTAAATCCACTGTATAAGTACAAAAATCTTATTTTATTTATTTTCTGAAATACAGTATCCTCTGCTTTACTGAAAATCAAGGCTTAAAGTCATCCTGATTTAATAAATACTGCATTAAATGTGACTGTAGTAAGACAAAGGAATCAACACAGTAGCAAGACAAATGATACAATACAAATTATATGCACCAGAAACACCTCCAGTCCCGATCACAGGTACAAGACTGTGCTAACAAGGAGAAAGTTTAAAAAAAACAAACAAAAAAAAAAAACTCCCTACAAATCAAACAGCCAGGTGTCCTTATTAACACCTCTCAGCTCTCATTCACACATACATGTGTACATCCGTATACAAACACAGATATGCATACCTGTGTGTATAAATGCCCTAGAAAATAAAGATAGAGATCACACCTTATACTGTACCTACTCTAACCCTCATCAACACACACATTCACACAGTTCACCGCCATCACAACAACCACTGCTTGTTCCTGCACCTGCTCTACACACACATGCATGCACAAATGCACACGCCAGCATCCCCATCATCGCCACTCCCTGCCTAGGACACCTTGCTTCTTCCACCTGATTTAATCTATTTTGCACTTAAAACAAGTCAAAAAGCTGCTGATCCTGCCAGACATTACACCTTGGATTGATCTTTCCTAACTCCATGAGCTTGACCTGGACCCCCCTCTCTTGTTTTGATCTGAGGGTTGGAGTCCATGGAGTCCATGTGCCTTGGGGTTATTGTAATGAAGACTACATGCTAAAAAAAGGTACAAACAGGGCATTTGGTGCATCAAATTCCAATAATAATAAATTGGCAAATGCCAATAGTAAAAAATTACACATAAAAATTTAATTGAAAACCTTCCCAGAGTTTACACACTACAACATGAAGAACTCCCACGCAGGCATCCACATTGTGTTTGAATTAATTGGCAGAGGTGAAAGTCCAGTTCAGCCTTTCAAAAAAAAAAAAGATTAAAGACAGCTGTGTATTTTTTGTGCTCATAAATTTTATATGACAGTGTTGTTCTACACGTGGCTGTAGGGAGACAAGTAAATTCACCCATTAGAGTTCTCCTTCACCCCTGAGCTCCCAGTCAAACTCTCAGTGCTGTTACAGAATATACAAATGTCAAAAGCTGTTACAATACTTTGAAAACTCGAGTTATTACAGGCCTGTAACACGGTGTTCATCCTTTGAAATTTAAGATTAAATAAAAACTTGGAGTTTCGGTGTAAAAGCAAAGCTTTGCCCTTAACTGACCCAGTTGAGTTTTAGCACTTTTTCTTTTAAAGTTTCAAGTATTCTCTTGTTTGTTTTTTTTATCTTTAATGTTAACAAGCTCTATTATTTGCCATGGAAACCAGGGCAAACCTTAAAAGGAGGTGAAGGCTGTCTGCAGCACTGTCAGAAACAAACTGCACCACATGAATGTCAAGGTGGAGAGCAACACTATTAAACAGTGAAAATGAAAGCATAACTCTGACAGCAAAAAAAGCAAACAAGCAAAAGAAAATCTGAAGTTGTTGCTTGTAACATTACATTTCATTTATTGGACATAGTGAAGATATCACCATTCCAAGGAAATGAATATGCAGCCTTGTGTTGATGTTGTTTTGAGGTTGAGCTGAGATGCTGAGAAGGGGTCAGTTTTATTATCTCTCTGTGGAATAAGACTAAAACCATACTGGCTTAACTTAAAAGACCCTAGTCTAAGCTTTTATAATCAAACTGTTGAAAACAGAAATTGAATCTGCCTGGAGTATAATCATATCTCAACTCTCAGCATATTCAATAATGGAGGTAATGTGCTGTTGTCGGAGGACAAAAGTCCCTTAATAACATAAAGGCAATTCCAGGGCTGATGCACAGAGGCACACAAGCACACACACATACACACTAAACACACATTAATACACTAGCACCCTCCTACTCAGTTTGAGATGTCAGTGTGCAGTCAAGCCTACACTCTCGCACTCAGTCACTGTCCAATGCACATCATCTGTGCTTGTCAACAAAGATTGCTCATTCTTCATAAATATTTTCAAATACAAACACACACAGAAACTGCTGACATTTCATTTATCAAGCAAAAAGTATCTGCTTTTCTTACACTTGCTTCTCATATAATTGTAAATTGAACATATTTAATATTTAAAATAATCAATAGCTGCAACCCCCACACTCAGAGAAGAAACGCACAGCCCACAGGCATGTTCAGTCTGACTTGACTTGGTAGCGTTGAGTACGCCTTTATCATAATTAAATGTTAGGAATCTGCTAGAGGAAGCTGAGTGGTTGGGGGTGTACCAGGTAACTGCCCCGAGGGGAGCATGGGGGGAGTGGTGGGGAGGGGCATGAGGAGGAGATTAAGACAGACTCAATTCCTTTTTATCCAGTTTACTAATTGTTCCGCGTGTCTCGGCAAAGCATCTGTGGGAAATGCAAAATAGCCTGGCTCCCCTGCGACCTTGCTGTTCATGTCAAGGTCGGGGACGATTACAAGATCGTTTGTATTCTCCAAGCGTGGGAGATTAAACGCTTTGCAACAACCGTCCAGCGGCAGTTACCCACCAGTGGCTGTTCTTCCTTCTTCTTCTTCTTCTTCTTCTTCTTCTTCCTCATGTTTTCTCCCTCCCTGCCTGTCCTTTCACTCCTTCAGTCCCCTCATCCTTTCCCATTTTGTTCAGAGAAAAGAGTACATGAACAACAGAAACAATAGTGCATAAAAGTTACATTTACAATAAACAAGCTGTCTGACATTTAGCTAAGTCCTTGTGCTCATGCTCATCCCCGCTGTAAGTCCTTTGTCTCGCACTCTTTTGGACCATGTTGGCTGCAATTGTGGCTTGTTTAAGAGGCTAAAAGTGTCGTTTGATAATCCTCTCTGTCTAAGCTGCCGGCACAGTGTTTATAAATGGCTCTTACAAGTTCCGGTGCTCTGCGGTGCCAAGACAATGCCAGGCTGACCATTCGGTGTCAAGCCTTGCCTCCTGTCACTCGTATTCATTCTTCTTTGGGTCTTCTGTCTTTTTTCTCTTTATTTTGTTATGCATGTGTATACTCTCTCTCTCTGTGTCTCTTTCCTCCATCTCTTTGTCAATACCCGTTTCATGCTGAGCTCTGTTGGGCTTTAGGGAAATTGAGACCAGGCATTGTCCACTATAATCAGAGATTTCCAGGACATGTTTTGCAAGGAACTCTGTCGATAATTACTTGGGAACATGAGGGATTTGTGCAAAGTATTAAGACCATTTTGCCTTATCTTTCTGACATTTTTCGACAGACAAAGATAAGTTTCCCCCTTTCATTTCCTTTTATGTAAGTCTAAGTGGATGAGAGCATAACTGGAGGCACAGCACGGCTCTCTGCCTGACTGACTGCCTTTTCATTTGTTGGGAGAAGCTACAATCTTGTCAGTCTCAGCCCTCGCTGTGTCATTGTGATGAAGCCGTTGGTAATTTGAATCCAGAGCGAGGCATACAATCTGAATGCACGCAGTCACATATGCACTGTACAGCACGTTTGCATAACAAACTCAGCACACACACAGCCAGAGATAAAGAGAGTCAGAACATGTCTCTTCACTCTATTTAGCAACTAAAATATGTCTCAATATATTTATACCTGAGACTAGACTCTCAAGCTCTTTGAATCCCTTTAACATTTAAAGTAAGTCACAACAAACTTTATTTTGTATTTAATCCAGCTCCACAGAGGGAGAGGTTGTTGTTTTTGATATATTCTCCTCAGAGAGATAGAGGGACACTGCTGAGCTTCTCACTAATCAGACTGGAAGAACATTTGCCCTGCTGATGTGGGACTTGCTGCTTGCAGCACTACCATGTTATAAACTGCCCTTATCCATGGAAACACAGAAGCTGCAGTCACAAACCCTTCAGGATATCAGTATGTGACATTTACAGAAACAGAAAGTGAACATTTTTTGCCAGCAGACAGCTTTCATTAGATGTGGTTCAGCCCCAAAAGTGTCCTTGTGTTGTCTTATCATTGCACTTCTGTAGCATGCACGCACATGTGTATGAAGAACTTGTGTTTATTTTTATTTTGTATGTAGAAAAGTGCTGTCACCTCTGCTGATCCTACAGATCATTCTATTTGCTCTGAAGCAGCTGTAGATAATTAAATTCAGAGATGCGCCGTCAAACACTGTCTCCCCTGTGCCACGCAGTCGGACAAAGCGCTTCTGACATGCACGCTGAGCTGGAATATCAATGGACAACAGCAGCCCTTGGTGCTAGGTGAGATATGCTGTGGCATACACACAGATAAGAAAAGACTGTCTATTTTGCTGCATTGTACCAAAAAAGCTACAATGCAGAGTATGGAACCTGGAATACAAATAACTGGAGATGGAATGAACTACAATCTTTATAGTGATCCTTGACATAATGTTTTTGCTCATATTTTATATTAAGAATTTACTTTTTTTTTAAAAAAATGTCTTTCCAACTCTTTCAAGAGCATCCTTTAGTTGAAATCACAGATGTTTGATTTAATATCTAATATATTCTAATTATTAGAATTGGACAATTCCTTCAGCCTAACATTAAGGATATGTTCACTACTATGATCTGAAACACACCATCAACAATGACAGTGATATTCACCTATCAAAATAAACGAGACCTACTGCACAATTCATTGACTTTAATGTCCAGATAGCAAACCTGCCAGCACTCTCGATTTTTACGAGAGTCTCCCTATTTTAAACCTTTCTCCCGCTGTGCTCCTGATTGGTAATTACTCCCGTTAATCTCCTGATTTCGTAGGTCTTCCTTTTCATTATTACAACCTGTTTCTGGTACTGTACAGTGTGTAAGCACAGCTGCTGTTTGCACAGGAAATCTTTCCTGTCCTCTGTCCTCCTCTCTTTGCTGCTGACATGATTCACTGCCTGTAAGTACTGCAGGCAGAGAGGAGGAGGTACTGGTTTGTCTCAGCCAGTAACTAAGTTACAAGAATTTGCCAAATGTTGAGAAATGTGACAAACTCAGATAAACAGTTAGGCTACTTACAGACAGCTTTCGTTGTGATGTGCTGTGGTTATGTAAAACATACCGGTGGTGGATGGGACACTGCAGGCAAAGTAGTTGAAAATATTACCTTTCTACATGTTTATGCTTGTTGAACAAGTGGTTTGATGAAGTACTTATTGGCTTTCTACTTGCAAAGGTTTTGTTGCTCTTACAGTTACAAAAAACTCCCTATTTTTGAAACCTAAATATTGGCAGGTGTGGGATAGCTTGTTTGAAGTTATTTATTTGTAAAATCGAACCCCTGTGCCATTCATAGTTAGCATTTTTTCTGCAATAGCCATTCACTGTATTTACATTCTGTTATCATCTCTCTGTATCCTAGTTTTCATAGTTGTGTAGTCTGCCATTCCTTTACTGCATTCAAATTACCTTCTCATGCACTGGGGAGTCACAGGGAACAATGCAGCATGTAATTCAGCATTGCTGGCATTGATAGCAGTCTGTTCCTGACTGTTTCCACACGCCTATAGCCATATCACAACAGTGTTAAGCTACTGCTGATGCAAAATGAACATTTCCTTCTGCTGCAGCTTCACATTAAAAACATTAACCCTGTAGATTTTATTGTGATGCAGCCACAGGAAACACATTTTTAAAGATTTGTCACCTAAGTGAGCCCTAACCACGATTGTTAATCAAAACAAGCGATTTTCTGCATTTTTTTTGTAAGCACATCATTTTCAGTTTTTGCAAAGGAATAATAGAACAAGCAGACCTAGTGAAGAGTTACAGGCAACCAGCTGCACACCTCCAACTACTCAGCAAGGTAACCATCTCCTCACTGTGCTTGCCTGTTGTGTGGGAAACTACTTGCACTGTGTGCAGCATATGAGATAATGGTTGTTCCAAATGAAATTATTGCGATTATTATTGACAGGCTTCTTTATTAAATCATGTGTTTGTGTGTCTTCACTGTAAACAGATTTCTGACAAACTAGCACAGCACTAGCAGACTTTTTGTTAAGATGGCACTTCCTCAGCATACACAAGTTGTCCTGCTGATGATTTGGGTGTTTCTGTTTTGCCAAATTCAGCACATAGCAATTTATAGTAGAGCTGAACACAAGTAGTAGTAGTAGTAGGGGTTAAATATTTAAGTTTCTAAGCTGTCAGATAATGAAGGAACATGGCAACAATTTTCTTAGACAACAAGAATTAAATGTTAATTAAATTAGTTGTAAATTAAAAACCAACATATAACAATTAATAACAGCCAAACAACAAAGACAGAAGGTGAACCTGACTTTGAAACATCATGTCTCTTCCTGATTCACTCTGGACACTAGAGACAACTACAGCAATACTACTTCATGAAGTAACTTAAGAAGATAATTACATTCAATATTAACTTCCTACCAAAGCCATTTTTCTCCATTAAGTGCTTCAAATTACCTATTACCTCCATGACCTCTTTCTTAATGGCAGGTTAGCCAGTACCTTGGTGTTCACTACACGTGATTGAGTGGATGGACACTAAAGCCATTTCAATCAGCCAACTAATAGAACAGTTTTACCGATATGTGAATTCAGAGAATGAACTGTTAATGACTGGCATCTGGGCTTGGACCCAACTTAAGGCCCCACTTATGAAAGACAAACACACACACACACACACACACACACACACACACACACAACTACCAACCGATGGAGGCTGACATGTGCCAGTAAAATAATATCCTGTCACTGCTCTTTCACCACTGAAAACTATTCAGTGTTTACCAAAGACAAAAATCTATGAAGTTAGACATAAAAAGTTGTTAAAGAGACTATACACAAATTCAAATATATGCACATATGAACTTGCTTCAAACTATGGTGACATTTGGGGTTTTACTGACAACTACAAATGTTACTTCTTATAAACTAGTACCAGAAAACAATCAATATCTCCCTTTATACTCATTTACACACAGTAAAAGATGAACCCAAGTAATAAAGTTATAAAAACTGAACCCTGACTATTTTGAAACTTTGATGACATCATGACCAAAACTCGAGCAGTGGAGAAGCTTTCACTGATTTCTGAAGAGGCATGGCTGATGGTAAGACCAAAGAAAGTAGTCATAGCTGATTAAGTGTACTTGTCAAGTCCCTTATTAACACATGCTGACTCTGTTTTCCTCCTGTCTCGATGTTTCTCTTGCTCTCCCCCCTCCCTTCCAGATTATTGATTGTGAGGGATGCAGATGGAAGTAATCAAGTGAAACGCCGAGCTGGTCGCTGCTGCTGTTGCTGTTTATGAGGAGAGTAAAATGTCATGAAGTCGAGGATGTTTACGAGAATGAGAGAAAACAGAAAAATGATAAACTGAGTCTAATGAGGGACAAAAATTAAATGGGAATTAATTTTAAGTGATAAGGGAAAGGAAAAACCCAAAGACAATAAGCAGAGATGGACAAAATCAGTAAAACTGAGGACTGAGACAAAGGTAAAGGATTGAGAGAGATAAGATAGCAAAATAAAATACAAAACACACAAATTAGGGACCAGCAACACCCATTGACACTAAATATGACAATTCATATAAAAGTAATTTAGTGAAACAGATTACTGTCAGACAGTAATGGAGCTGCAGAGAGAAAGGCCAACTTGGCCTATACAGAATGAGAGTATTCGGCCTCTGCCTCAGACAAAATGTCACTGGGCTCATCTGGCCGGTTCAGCAGATAGGCCTGTATTGATGTTCTGATCCCTGCGTATCTGCAGTTGCTCCATTGAGAGGCTCAGTTCTCTTTAAAGAGTGACCTGGGAGAGCCCAGCTGCTGTGACTGCTGCTGCTACCTGGGGCTCCCCACGCAATCCTCTACACAGCAGATAGTTGGCAATTTCTTTAGGGGTTTGTGGGTAATTTTTTGTTTATGATTGGCGATAGACTAGGTCACAGACCAGGGCAGGCCCAGGTGATAAAGCACGATAATTCACAGCACTTATATTATGTACTTTTTTTCATCCTACTGACACATTTTCCCTTGTTTTAAATGAAAACACATAATTTGATTCAGAACTTAATTAAATTACAGGTTAAGTTGTATGCAATGATGTTTTTGCATCCATATTCATAGATTCAAACATTCATACGGTAAGTAATCCACACTGAATACAAACTAACCTGAGTGCCATGCTTTGTTCATGAAAACAAATGGCAATTTTACGTGCTAGCTGCACACCATCTGCTCCAACTCCAGAGGGATCTAAGTTCTAGAGTATGCTTTGCTGTATCTTACCTGACTTTGTTTGTGGTGTATGCATGTGTGTGCAAGTGTTTACATGTCTGCAAGTGCCTGTAATAGAAAAGTACACTTAGTAAGCCCACGTAGCTGCTTATGATTGAAGACTCAAGAGAAGCTGGTTCACAGTCTGCCATATTATTTATTGCAATTTTACCGCCAACTGCACGTAAAACTAAGGCTAGAGCAATATAAGGCTTGAGCATCAGTCCTCTTCAGCTGCCACACTCATATTTTCACATTAATGCCAGCATAGCCAGGGATGAAATAAGCTCTCAAATGTATTTTTCTGCATTAGGTTTGAGCGAGCATGTCAGTGTGGGGAATATAATGTCTCCTGGAAAAAAAAAAAAATCCCTTCATATCTCAGGAGTCTGTGTTGTACAAATGGAACGTGTTTGAAAAGAAGAAACGTCCCTCCTGTGTCCTATACACAAGTCTTTGGAGCCATATGATCTCAATCTTCAAGACCTAAATTAAATTTCCATGTCTGTGTTTGTGTGTCTGTAAACATGCGATGAGGAAAATGGGTGCTGAATTCTGCAGTGTGTTCCAGTGTGTGTAAATCTTTTCTTGTTAAAAAAAAAATACAGTTTTTCAAAGCTGCGAAACCTTCCCATGTTATTCCCCCACTACGCTCCACCCCTGTTTATTATCAACAACATCTTAATCCTTTGGATCCATATTCAGCCTCATCTTTCTCTCACCCCTTGCTATTTATCTCTCTATTTATACATCTTTCTACAGTATATACTGTATTTCTGCTGACGCCACACTTGCACCTCCCTCCCTCCAGGGTTCTGGGAGAACAGAGACTAAGCGCCCCCGATGGCCTTGCTCCCACAGCCAAGATGACTAATAGCCCCCATAGGGTAAGAGGCCACAGAGGTGAGGCACAAAGGTGAGAGAGAGAAGATCAAGAGGCTATGTCGTCTCACACGGCTTGTAAAAGCTTCCACGGTTGGGTGGGCTTTGCCTGCTTATGTGCTATTCACACAGAGATAGTGTTTTGAATTAAATCCTTTGTGTCCGTTTAGAAGGCCAGAATATTACTCCCACAACAGGATTCTTATCTAAGAGCACAGAGTCATCAGATAGAGGGAAATGATTCTCTTAACAGTGTTGAAGAGGACTGCAGAATAGTTCCATACATGATTCTGTTGTGTATTAGAGATGTACTGATTGGGCTTATTATTTAACACTTCAAATTTTGTATTTTATCCTAGCCTCCTATTTAAAATGGCACACATAAAATTGCACTGTAATGCAGCATGTTGTTTGCTTGGTGTTAGTCTGAGGAAGATATTTAAAAAGAAAGAAAAAAAAAAGGTCATGAACATGTCTTCTGAAGCATTTTTAATCTAACTATTCTTACAATATCAGCACATCTTAGTCCTGTGTGAATAGAGCTTTTTACCTCAACTGATCTCGAGCTTTGCAACTATGCAGACTGTTGATGGAGTGGCAGATGTACACTAATCATGCTGAATTACTGAAAATTGTGTGCAGATATAGATGCAATACATCCCCTATTGATTTTTTTATGTTTGCATAAATATGAAGATGAGTATGTCTCAGATGACAACTGCCTTCTGTTTTCTTATATATTTATTCACATTTTTTATTTATTTTTGATCAAATAGATATAGAAAAAAAGAATCAAGTCGTTGGTCTTTTTCTCATTGTGGTTAGAGACAAAGTTGTATATTGCACTACATAAAGGTTATAATACAGTGAAGGAATTTCAGTTTATAGCACCATTGACTGTGCAATGCTCACACTTGAACACCTTGTCTGGACATTAAAGAGAGGCGATAAAATAAACACAGCTACAGGGAATGAGCAGCTGAGAAACCAGGCTGGCATTTATACACAATTACTGAAGCAGCATTATTCTGATGGTAATGGTATTGGACTGTAGTCACAATATACATGACAGTATATAAAACAAGTGAGACTTGCTTGTTTGCACTTGCCTTGCTAGTGTATTGTTACAAAATGTCTTTACTGAGTTGTGACACAGACCATTCAACTGCCTGCAGCGTTACACTCTTAAGGACTCAAGGACTCTTAAGCACTAAAAAGCTTGTGTGGTCTTATACTGTATAAATCTCTATCAGCTGCAAAGTTTGTTCGGTCCTTTGATTTCCCAATCATGTCATGCTGAAACACACACTCACAAGAGTGTGGGAGGATGTGTAGTGCATACATTAATATGGTAGATTAATTTAAAGTATTTTGTTCCATATCTGTCTACTCCTTATGTCTATTTTAATAGCAAATGTAGAAGAAAGAGACTTACATGAATGATGGGTCAGACCTAACACCACAAGGAGAGTTAATCAGACTGATCCAATTACACACAGATTAATTTGGCTCTTTAAAACAGAGGTGGGGATGTTGCGAAGTGATAAAGTAATAAGTGAAAACATGACTAATTTTATGGAAAGAAAGGAAAAGAAACTTTCCATTGTCTTTACATGGAGCCAACGATATAAAATATAATGCTAGAATTTTATTAAATCCAGTTGGATTATAAAATATTTCCTATTGAGTGCTTCCTCAGAAATAAATAAAACCACTGACATGTGCTTTTGTCATCCTGATAACACTGGACATGGTGCACAGACTAAGAAGAATAAGAGGTAAATGGCATCACAGAGAGATGGATGAAAAGAAACAGAAAGAGAAAGATGATAAAGACAAACCCCGGGATGAAACAGAGAAAGAGGGTTCAACTTGGAAATTAAAGCACTTCAGAAAACTAGGTGGAATCTGAAGGGCTGCATCGGCCTTTAGAGTCTCTGTGAATCATACAGTGAAGTAAAAAAAAAAGACAGTGACCCAGAGTGCTAAAAGCTAAAAGCTGGACTAAAATCTGCCACAGAGCTCTCAGTTTTAAAAGCAGGGCTCCCCAAGCCTTTCAACACTGACAGCTGGGAGCTGTCCCTAACCCAATTGAACACCTATGGGAGATGTGTTAGACAGCAGTCTCTCCACCACCGTCATCAAAACACCAAATGAAGGAATATCTTTGGGAAGACTGGTGTTTATCCCTCCAGCTGAGTCCCACAGACACACTATGGCAGTGGCAAAAATTGCAACGAAGCAGTGGTGTAGGTGTAGTGATACTGGCATATGTATCTCGGCACTAACAACAAACAAACAACAGTTTTCCCAGTTTTCTTAATGACTGATTGATCATTATTTCTGGTAAACATTTTTAATACTAGTCATAGTCAAAGTCACTCACAAATCTTCTGCTTCCATACAGAATTCAAGTTTCAGTACATCAAATTTAACCTGAAAAGTTTGTAATTTTCCCAAAGAGCAGAGTTTCTAAGATAATAAACTTTTCACTGCACCATCACTGCTATGACCATGATATTAAATTCACACCTGGTGCTTTCAAAGTGAACTGTCATATTTATGACCAGCAATAACCCGAGCACACACCTGATAGAGACAATGCTGAACCAGACAGGTAAAGATGGAGCCACAAACGGAGCAGCCCAGAATTAGAAGTACTAAATAAAACATTAACATTTTTCCCTCTTATACAACTGACAAGTCTAATGTTTAAATGATGATTTGCCTCAAGGTACCCAAGAGGCATCATGGAGAAAAATTGTCAGATATATGTTTTTTCTTTTTGGATTAAAATTGGCAGGAGGAGAAAAAAACCCCAAAAAGAACAAGAAGGAGTCAGGCATGCACACATGAATAAACACACGCACACAAACACATCAGACACAACCACAACAAAAGAAGGAAGGTAATGAATAAATAAAACAGAAGAACCACCATCTAAAATAGCTCTGACCGAGCTCTGCCCAGAGAGGCGTTCAGTGAGCGATCTCATCAGTGCTGCTGTCGTGTCTGCTCGGTGGTCAGGGGAGCTGGTGTGGTGTTGACAGCTGGCTGTCATTACTCCAGAAGTGAGAGGAGACAGCAGGACAGGAGGAGGAAGGAGACAGCAAACAAAGGAAGGGACCAGTGAAGTGGTAGGAGAGGGACTAGAGGAGAGGCTTGAGGAAGAGGAGGTGAATTAAAAGCAGGACAGAGAGGTGGAGAGGGAGGACAAGAGACAAGTAACGTGACCCGACCTGACCTTGATGGATCTGGGCTGGTTAGACTAACTCCCCAGTGCTTGAATTGGGCTGGGTTCATATTGTCAGTTCAACTTTTTATTTCTCCCTAAATCAAAGTACTTGACATATGCCTAGTTTATTACTGTTTCTTATTACTTGGTCCAATTGTGATTTGCCTGGGTATCTCAAGAGTTTAGCAGATTTTAATGAAACTGAGTTTTCAATGCATATCTAAATTTAAAAAAAAAGTTTTCCTTACGATTACAGGAATGAAAAGAATCTGGTAGCCCATGATTATCTTTGACAACTATATGTGTGTTGATGAGGATCTTGATCAAGAAGCAGAATAAAACATTTTACATAATTTTAATGAAAAACGTAGAGGATTATGCAGCCCCAGTAGAAGTGTAAGCTAAATACTTTCTAGTTAGCTAGCACCTTTCATATACACCTTAAACTGCTTTACATTTTATTGTTTAAATGTTACATTTTACACTGTAACTGTAAATCTTCACACCTTTTCTGCACCTGTTTCTCATTTGTATGCAAATTAATTTTGATGACATCATATAGATTAAGTACATTTGGCCCCTCATCTAGAAGTTTACTGGAATTGCAGTAAACATTTTAGCATTTTATAAAGCATTTTGATGCATAAACCAGTAGTCCAAAGACAACAACGCCATGTTGGATTTCCCATTTTACAAAAAGAGAAGGAGAAAATAACATGAAGGAGAATGAGGGGGACACAGAGATGAGAGAGAGCTGGGGTGTATGAAGAGTGACACAGGTGGGAGGTGGGTAATGGGTGGATGAAAATCAGAGGCAGAAGGGAGGACAACATGATTTACAAAGTAGTGAGAAGGGTAAGAGACAAGGAGTTGAGGACAGAAAGAGAGAGATGAGAGTGTGACAGACAGGAAGAGGGGTGGTGTGAGAGATGGAAGGAACAGCGAGGGGGATAAAAAGAGAAAAGGATGGAGAGAGCAGGGGAAATCAGATGGGGGGGGGGGTGGAATGGGGGAGGGGTGACTGGAGGGCAGCTGGTAAACGAATGGATGCCAAGCATCTGAGGGACAACCACTGAGCGGTCAGTGTGTGTGTTTGGGTGTGTTTGTGTGTGTGGGCGTTTCCACCACACTTGCAAGCATGAGACATAATGATGTAGCGACAGAAAGAGATGGTGAATGAGGACAAGAGCGCTTGTGAGCAAGAGAAGATAAGAAAAAAAAAATTGCAAAAAAAGGGAGAGGTGAACAGAGACAGAGAGAGCGAGGTGGCCCAATGTGTTGAGGATTAGGGATTTAGGGCTTATTGGAACAGCCACTGTGTTTACATGTGGCCAGAAATATGCCTCTTGCCTGGAGATGTGGGTATTCTGTGCATCCAAGTTGGATTTAGATTAAGCAGTTAAATCTGAAGGAGGGAATACAGTTAACACAAGCTGCAAACTCTATATGACTTGTTGTTGGTGGAAATGCCGAGGGCATTGTTTGTGCTGAAACTCTGGATAGAAGTGAACAACTAAGCTCACACATTCTGCAACATAAAATAAAGGATACAACATTTTTTTTTTTTGCCAAACACACACAGACAGACATTCTCTACATTCACCAATGGCGAAAATGTTTCAAACACAACACAGGATGAACACAGTCTAAGATGTTTGAAAGAAAGAACAAAACACTGTGGATTTTACTTGTGCTTCAATTTGCTTCAGAGACCAAAATTAGGCTGAATTTGGCTTCTTCAGACCTGGTGCTTGTGTGGCAAGTTCACAGAGGGGGCAAGATGGGAACACTCAGCTTCAATCAGATCACAATCCATAATAGATGTCCATGTAAATATCTTATGAAGGAGAGCCATGGAGAAAATGACTCCGTACTCAGGAACACACACACATACACATGGAGACACACATGCACACACATGTACACACAAAGGACCACAAGAGCAGACTGCAGAACCACATAGAGGAGACATCCCTCACTGTCATGCATGAAAAAAAGTGTAATAGAGTGTATTTATCTAATATTCATGCGCTATCTTAATGGAGCTTTTGTGTGAATGCTCTCTTGTTTTTGCAGTTGTCTGTGTGCATGCTCAACAAAAACAGAACTGCTTGAAAAAGACCTGAGTTCACATCTAAATGTGGTTTTCTCGGTAAAATGAAAAATACATCAATAACAAATGTTCGTGGGATCTTACTTTATCAGTGTTGGTATTAAAAAGTAAATATTGTTGGCAATAAAACAATAAAAATTCTGTGTGTGAACTCAGAAAAACTGTGTAACACAAAAGGAAGAACGCACAAATGTACGCCTACATAAATGATCTGCCTGCATCCTTGCAAAGTTTATTTCCATTTTTAAGGTCACAGCAATCTACAGATCACTGCTAACTATTAAGAAAATAGTCATTTAAAACTTGAAGGAAAAGAATCTGGCAGTGATTTCCACACTAGAAAATATTAATATAAAAGCCTTTAAACCCTGCAGATATTTTTGAATTGATGTTAATATAACACCCTGCGCTAACAATGGAAGCAATATAATGTCTTTCTGACACATGCTCATCTGCTTCAGTGTGAATTTTGACTGATATCACAGTCAAAATGTTATTCCAATTTAGGTTGATGCTAAAACTGCATGTCCTGTACATAGACTGGATATTATGTCAGACTACATATTAAGACTAAACATAAAGTGAAAATGCCACAATGTCTGTCAGGATTTTGCTTTTTCAATAAAAACTGTGAAGGTATTAATTCAGATCAGTTTAGTTTATAATGAATTTGTCCCGGAGGGCAAATGATCTGCAGCAGATAAACACAAATTTTAACATAAACAAAAAGTGAAAAAGAAAGGAGAAAATGGTACAAGTTAAAGTGCAACCATACAAACTTCACAGTCACACAACCCAACAATAAGTCTTGTTTAGAATTTGATGGCTGATAAACACTTATTTATCCTATTTTATCTCATTTTTGACAGACAGTAGCAAGGTAGGATTTCCATTGTATGGTCACACTCAGGACAGTTCAACCATTTGGCAGAGCTCTGACAGACAGTGGCTACATCTACAGGCACACTAATAATTTGATTGTGATGAGATTAAGGCAATAATGCGAGTAAGACAGAACCCATGTAAACACCATACTATGATTATGTTTGTGCGATTATGCTCATGGTCAAAGTAAGCATAATCGCAGTAAGATATGTGGATTACTCCAATCTTACTCGCTCTAAACATTTGATACCTGTGGCCAGCAAAGAACACTCAAACACTTTCTAACCCACTTTATTTTTAACACACTTTTGAGATATTGTGTAGGTTATCTGTAAAAAGCAACTGCTTTGTATTTTAACAAAAAAAGCTATCGTGGAGAGTGCGGACACCTGAGATAGCATCTGCTCAACTGACGGAGGAACCTGGAAGCTCAAACAGCAGAATTACACCCTACTACAGGATCCACATAGCCAGAATCAGCAGAATCTGGTACTGTAGGTCAAAAGATCTGTAATATTGCTAGCAATTGCTTTTCCTTGATCATGGGGGACCATATAACACATGCTGTAGGGTCTTGACTACTTAAATAACTTATATTCTCAGATTGCAAATACACAGTACACTAGTATGTAGACTTGTAAATTATAAAGGTTACAAGTCTCTATTTTTATATTATTTACAAGTTCAGCTGCTCAAGCTCCTACTTAACAAGCATTGATTAAAAAGTATTAAGGAAGAAATCCTGCTCATCCATTCAGCACAGTGTGGTCAGTGTTTACCCTATAATTGTACAGGCTTTTTTTTGGCCCAGCAGGGTTTCTTGTTGGCTTGGCGGCCCACTAGCCTAAAAAATATTTTTTTAAATGCCAAAAATAACACCAAATATCCATTCATTTGAGAATCAATAGCGTTTGGGAGCCTCTGTGCAGCGCTGGTCTGAAACATGAGTCAACCTCTGTGTTGTTGCCTGGGAAACTCTTGGTATCGTAGCTTCTGTCAGGAATAGGGCAGTGTGTAATGTGTGTGCATAGCAAGTGTGTGGTTGACTGAGCGGAGAGAGTGAGTGGCAGAAAAGTGACAGTGAAAGCGAGCTGAGCAGAGGAAAAGGTTAGCAGTAAGTTGTCAATCTGGCAGTAAATGCACAGTATGAGTTACAATGTGTCAGTTAATAAAAGCTGCAGCCTCTCTAGACAAAGAAAAGTCTTGTCTGTTGTTTCCCCAACTGCTGGGAAAGTAAAGGGGGTTAGCCCCGAGGTTAGTGACAATGGGTTAGCCTAACCTGACCTTAAGGACTGACATTTAAGGTGGACCAGCAACTCTCATTTTAGTGTCCATCTAAATGAGGTATCTACATGAAAGGTACAGCCGCTGCCATCACCACCCAAAAGCAGTCAACCTATGGGAAACACTGGTGGTGGAAACAAAATCTGAAGTTTGGAACCAAATCCAATGGATGGAGGCCCAGCTGATTCAGAGTCATAACAGACAGAAGATGATAAACGGCATCTGGGAAAATCAAGGTCGTACTACTGAGCGTGTGGTGTCGGTTCTGGTGGAAGGTCCCCGAGCTCTTCAGCCCCAGTTTCCTCCACATCCCTAACCTCATCCTCCTCCCTACGCTGCACCCTGCTACCCCACACAATCCCAGCCCAACTAACCCTGAACCTGAGGAGGAATACAGATACCAACAACTGTAGTGCAGATTATTTATGTACAGCTAATTGAGTTAAATGAAGCACACTTCAGTGTAAAAAAGTTCTATGTTAAGTTTATTTGAAGTGAAACTTCAAATTTAAGTTACTTTACCAGACTTACATCATGTTTACTAAACATGTTTGACTAATGAAAAAAAAATTGTAGACTAATTATACATTATTGCAAAGAACATTTCTTTTTTTACTTGAAACAGGTCTATAAACAGATACACTTGAAATACTTCAAAATGTGCACTAAATGCTTTGTGCATTTAGCAAAGTAAACTACTTTTTATTTAAAAAAAAAAAGCTATGTGTTTTTAAAAAAGAATTTTGATATTTTTAGGGAAATAAAATAAGATTACCTCAACCTAAACATTCTTATTTTTTGAAATGAAATAGATTTTACAGATGTTTACAGTTTACACACGTTGACACAGCAGGAAATTTCTGGCCATGTATTCAGTCAGCGCTCGTCAAACGGCTCTTGCTTCTTGGCCAGCCATGTGTTGAGCTTGTACAATAGGCTGAGGCAGAGCTCTCTCTCTCGAGGCCAAACATTTCTGCGTTCCACACTGGACGTGCGCTCCTCCCTCTTACACTCACAAAAGTTATGAAGTGAACAATATGCAACCACCATCAGGGGAGTGAAATGGAAGTAACTCCTCTACAAGAGGACCCTCCACATTGATTTCAATCTTCCAAACACCATTTCCACCACTGTCCGTGCTGCACTTAAGTAGATATTAAAGGACTCTTGTTCTGGGGTTAATACTGGGAACTGCAGGAATAAGTAAACTGGTGTCTCCTGAACAATCACTCTAAATATTGAATGACAATAATACTCGGTTTAAAAATACAATAAATAGTAGGGACAGTGGTACCAGATGAGCTCAGAGAATGCTAACAAGCAACCGATGGCTTATACAGTTCCCTCAGATTTTCCAAGTGCCCCCCCAGAAGGTTACAGTGGGCTGGGCCTCTTGTTTCCATATGGATTAAGTCTAGTCCTAGCCATTTGTTTTTCATATTTTTTCCCCCAATGGAGTTCTTAACTGAAAAAAAAAAAATCTTAGTCTTAATTCTAGGCTTAATTTATGTCCCAGCAACAGGCCCAATATATATTATGTGATGGACAGCAATAGCTATAATGTTTGTGGAAGCCTGTTGTGCAGTGGCTAGAAGAAAAATTGAAGGTGAAATGAAGATCTACAAATGACTTCATCACTTTCGTAACATGAATTTTGTAATTATGGACCCATTTCACATTAAATGAAATTAACAGAAAACACATTTATAATTGAAAATTAACAGTAACCAACTTTAAACAGGTCTGACTCTCTCTGTACATTTGTGTCACGCACACTGCCTGGTACTTTAGAGTTCACGCTCCAAAAGCTTAGAAAGAGACATTAGTATTAGTATTAATAATACATAGTCATATAATCAGTCCCATCTATGTTTTAGAACAAGTAATCACAACAAACTGTAGTTGCCTGGTTCAATAAATGTTTAGACAACATAGCAGACATGATAAAGAGGTAACTACCAATATTTGTCATCCACAATTGCCTGTAGGATATTGAAAGGCCACCCCTTTCTATTAACAAAATCCCTATAACCGCCCAACGGTGCCCGTAACAGGCATGTGCGTTCCATCGATGCAGCCTATGATTTGAGGGATGTTGTGTGCGTTTTCGAATCGTTGTGCATCAGAGCGCACCTCATCCAATGCGGGTACCTGTATTAAATCATGTGCCGTAATAACATAACAACAGGAAGCAAACAAAGTTACTCAATGTCATAACTCTCTCTAGATTGAACGAACTATATGACATATGTGAACGTGATTATTAAAGGGAGTTGTCACCTTTGCAATCAGGTAACATCATAATCGCACTAATGTCGTATTTGCAGTATTGGCCATAATCTCACTACTGTACACATGTATTATTATTTATGTATTTATTGGGATCATGTACAGTGTTAAACATAAATGTTACCATTTGATGTACTGTACCAGAGTTAACTTATAGCTAATTTTCATCTGCAGTCCCTTCGGTAGGTCACAATTAAAACATATAACGGCACAATAACAAACAGTATAAAGAAAAAAACACACAGGACACACAAAATACAAAGCTGCACACAATAGCACATCACATACACCCACAATGTCAACTAGAAATTAATAATGTAAGCTTTTCACATTAGCCATTGTGACCAACACGCCCCTGTGTTTTTACTCTCAGAATCACTAATACACTTCAGGATATCCCTGAGTTTGATATTGAGGTTATAAATGTAGCAGACTCTTTCATAAAATACTTAGTTTTGTCAACATTAAGGAACTTTAGCATGCACTTGAACACAAGGAACAAATCCAGCTTGATATCCAACAGAATTAGTGCATACAGAAAGTCCCTTTGCAAATTAACATTGGGTGTAACTGAAAATCTAGGTTAATCTCAAAGCTACTTTTGATATAGCAAATTGCTTCAAAACATCTTTTTTGCCAATTAGAGAAAGCTGTCTAAAATCTACTAATTTCCTCTAAAGAGTAAAATATGCAATTTCATTAGTAGTTGTGTGCATTTGGGGAGGTTGCAGAATAGGGTGGCAATTTGTATTAGCTTTGGGCAGTTTTGAAAGGTTAGAAATCAGCTGACTGAAATCGACTTCATGCTTGTATATTTGCTACCATTTGTGTTGCAATATGTATATTTTATATATTTTTTCTCTCGCTGTGTCTTTCCTGTCTTTACATCCCTGTCTGTCTTTATGCATATTTTTAAAACACTGGAGCTAAGGATGGAACATAACTGACACACACTCTCACTAACAAATATGGAAAATGGCGGTGACAAAAAAAGTAGATTAAAATGTCAACCATATATGCAAAATTCAAAAACAGAGACACATGCGCACCCCCACACACACTGTCCGTCTATTCACTCACAAGCCCATTACTTAGTAACATGAAAGTTTGCCTGCTTTTGAGAGTCTGTTATGTGCCGTCTGGGTGGTGATGATATTATGAGTGCAGATGCAGCGCTAAGCCCAGCAATGTCCCACAGGGGAGCACTAAAAGCAAACCCTGACCCTGTTGATAATCAATAATTCAGCAGAAATCAGGGTTAGAATAAGTGCAGCACTGAACGACACATCATTTATACAGCGTGCAGAAGAGACAACGTCTCTGCCATCATAAAGTTTGCATAAGGTCCAAGCCACCACGTCAGTTGTCCACAAGGCTGAACATTAGCTCCATTACGCTGAAAAAAGGAAGGATGACAGAAGAGAAAGAAAGGAGAAAGTGGTGGTGAGTCATCAACCATTCTGAGTCTCTACTGAGATCTGGCATGGAGAAAATGCTGGATGCTGCCATGGTCAGTACAGGAGGCCACTGGTGGATGGAGGCCTAGCTGGCTAACTGGCCTGCTGGACCGCTGGGAACATAGTCAGCCATGTCTGTATTGAGGCCAAACTTCAGACTCAGAAAGAGAAGGAGGGTGTTGGGATAAAAAAGGGAAAGAGAGTGATAAAAAGAGAAGAGTGCAAATACAAAGAGATACAAAAAGAAAGGGTAATTTTGTATGTCCTTATTATCTAGCTATTGCACTTGCAATTGTCTTACACTCTCACCAGTGGTAGGGGAAATTAAACTGATAGTGTTTGTAGGGGATACAGTAGTTTTTTGGAGGATTATTCCATTGGTCGACTTAGTAATCAAATGGTGACTTCATGGAACAAAATCATCCAGTAAGAGGAGATCATCTGCACTGGTGCTCTCCAATTATATTTCAGTACACACTGTAACAAGCAGCAAGCACCAGAGCTGAGAGTCTAAGAGCAGCCTAATTCAAAACCATGTTGTGGAGGTGATGTTGTTCAGTTTGTTCTTGGTGCCTCACTTGAGTGACAAGCAAACAGGTGCATTTTTCAAAGTCAGCAAACAGCCTTTCTCCTACTACGGTATTGAAACGCTGCCATGTTACTTCTCAGATGATTTGGTGTAATGATTATCTGTTTAGCACAGCTTCCTCCATTTTGCATTACCAAGGAGAAAAACAATCACCAAATTTATGGATAGAGCAACAGGGGATGTAACAGATCAGAATGACTGCATTTTACAAATGCTGCCCCACTGGTATACAAGGAACAGTCTGTTGTTCTCATACACTAAGAAATGGCAGCATGGCAGTTTGTTTTTCACCATGAGATGTTGTGAAAGTTTCAAAAAGCCAGTAAATAAACCTTTGAGTTGAGATTATTTTTTCAAGTATACTGTGACTGATCATTACAGATTAAATATTTGATTTATTTCACACTTTTGAGCTACAATTCCAAATTAGATCAATCACATACAGTATCAAGTAGGATTACCTAACCATGTAGCCGTAGCTCTCCTCCAGGTTTTGTCAGAATGTTAGCATTTAAGCATTGGAGCAAATAATCAATCAACAACAGAGCCAAGAAAGATATTCAAACATATCTAGCAATCAATATCATAGCAAAAATTGTCTCAATACCTCTTATGTCACATTTACTAAAAAATAGACTTCATACATGTTAGTGGTGTAACAGAATGTAGTTGATCCATGATCCGCACTGATCACCCCTCATGGTTTGGCATGTGGATTAACTGCAACATTTAATGTCTCATTGGATACAAAGTAAACAAACTGTGGCTACAAGTCATGGACAGACAGTGTGTTGCTAACAGGGATTCTGACGACCAACGACCAAACCAACGGGTCCAAAGTGACATTTGCTGGTATGTTTACATGCTATTTAATGAGCTGCAGTTAAGCAGCTAATTAGCTATCTTGCCTGCTAACTGATGTTAGCGGTGCACTTTTCCTTAGTGAATGTTTGTTTTGTGGCTCATTCAACAAGCTAAGCTGCAGGACATGTGTTCATGTAAGTAATTTATTAAGTTTTGATGATGTGGACACAGGCTACTGTTTCATTCACTACCATGTTTAAAGGAAGAAGGTATCATACCTCATATTGCACTTTAATTTAACAATTGAGTATTGAATATTTTATATATTTTAAGATTTCATTTAAACATTGGACATCTTGAATGAATGTTGTTTTCATTTAAGACTATCGGTAAAAGTTCCTTTCTTTAAGTGTTTTACAGAATAAATGGAAAACAAAGTTATATTTGTCTCCTTTTTCTTTTTTCTTTTTTTTTTTTTGCAGTCCATGACTCAAAACTGTGATATGATCCCAAGAGTGAGTTTTGTGATCTGTTACACCCTTAATTCATGTATACACCATACCAATAAAACACTTTCAGCCTTTAGACCATCTGGGTTTGTCTAGTGTGTAAAACTGAAGCTCTTTTTCTCTTAACAAAGCACAATATATGCAAGTAAAATAAAAAATGCAGATTTCGTACAAGGAAGTTTAAATCAAACCAGATTTAAGTTCACCTCTGTGGTGATTTGCATTACACAGGTGACTGAGATTTGCATTTTTATGGAGTTCCCGTGGCCTTCTTTTGCCCTGAACTCTCTTTGAACAGGCGAGGCAGGAGATAGGGATGTTAATTAAGGGCTACGAGAACCACAATGGGAATGATCATCAATGGCTTTATTGTGTTATCCCAGATAGGTTTTAATTGAATTATGGACATGATGGTGGGAACCACTGTGGAGGGGAATGCTGAACACAGTTCCTTTTTAAACAATCAAATTAGCCCAATTAATTATACTTACAAAGTCATGTTTCTTTTCAGAACAATGCAATCATTTCTGATTTGACATACAGTATCAACCAGTTTGTGTGGCGAGACAGATACAGTAACAACATCAGGTCACTGTTCAAGGTCATAGGTGTTTCTTAGTATTATAATGCAAAGACCAGTGCTATATAAATGGAAACTTCCTCAAATAAAGTAAATGCTTTAAAGAATACCAATTTTACAGCATAAAAAGGTTCATATTTATGGGTCAGCACACAAAGTGGATAAAGCAGAAGATTTCAGAGACCACCCATTGGGTCTCATACTAAAGTCCCTTTTCCTTTGGACTACAGAGAAGCGCAATCTCATTATTTCTCAAAAAGGCCTACAGTATGAATTAATATTATATTTTGGATTATGAAATAGACCGAATACAGCCCAATTTTGCATGCAAAGAATCTTTTACGTGTTTAAAACAATTTCTGGCCATTGACAACTGCGTGCTTTGAAAAGTAATTAATCAAAAAATCTGTATAAATATAAACTTCAATCATTCAGAAAAGTTCATTGTAGTTTAAAGCCACCTGAAGTGTTTGGTCATATAATTCGCTGACAAATTTGTTCTGAAAACTGTTATTAATATTCATTAGTGCAACTTTGTAGATAGCAAGGCTTCAAAACTGACAGCAACTACTAGATCCACTTCAATGCTTCAATTCCCCTCAGTGCTTTCATCAAATATTCCCTGTCAATTTTATTGTACTTTTTTTGTTTTTTGCTATTTAGGGGGTGAAAAGGCCCTCAAAGGAAATACGTGATAACAATGCAAGGCACAGAAGGAAAGCATTTCATTTCTAGATGATTATTATTTCTATATTCTCCGGCAAATCAAATACAGAAGACGAAAAAAGGGGAAAGAAAGGAAATCATTTCCAATCACAGTGGCTATACTGTATGTACAGCACACAGGGCCTTGGGACACACCATCATACATGTTTGTATATAAACACACATAAATACTTAAACAACACAAAACAGACATAAATAAAAACAATAACACATTAAGACCTCAAAACAGTGCAGAACGTAAATGCAGTCACACACACACAGGCACTCAAACATATAGTTAATGCAGAAACACACACAAAGATTTTCATTTCTCTCCACCACAGAGTCCCTGGGCCCCTGTCAGAGAGAGAGACAGGGGTCCCAGAGGACAACGGTAGAAGGAATGAAAGAAGATTAAAGCAGTAAACAACACAATCACATGACACTTTTAATAATGTGCCTTTTTTCTCCTTCCTCTTCCTTGGTGTCTACATTCTCTTTCTCAATTCACATGTCCCTCTGCCTGTTGTTTTTGTACCTTTTCTCTCCACTAGTCACTGCTATCCCCATACACTTTCTGTTTTACTCTCTTTTAATTGGCCTAACAAAAAAGCACCATTGTTGCAACTAAGAGAAATACAGTAGAATACATTGATATATACTCATGCAAGCATAAAGACGTTAATGTTTTCTCTCTTTGTTGTCAGTTGAGAAGGAGATCGCTCACAGAGCTGAGAAATTACTCAGTACTTAAAATGAAACCAAAAGTGACACGATACTCAATTAGCATCATTGCACTTGGGTCCAATTAAACAACCTTACACTATGCTGTCACACATTCCAGGTAGAGGTACTAAATAAAAGATACGGCAAAAACAAGCAATCCCCTCCTATGCACCCAAGATGAAGTGACACATTGTTAAAGAAAGTCTTGCATTCTTGCCCTATTCAAACCACACAATATTCAAAGTGAAATATTCTCATGAAGCTCTCTCCTCACGGAGTGGAATACCATGCTTCAGCATCACAATAGCTGCAGCCTGGGCCCCCGAAGTAACCGATATACATGTGTCTGCTATTTAAGAGGAGAATGTATGTATATACTTGTACTTGTGTAGGCACGCAGATGGAATAAGTAGCAAGCCAAAGGAGGAGGACAAACAGGGAAGAAAAACAACATATTATTATTATTCACTGCTACTGCCAGTTTTCTTTTATTATTCTTTTATTCTTTAACAGTTGAAAGTGGAAAAATGAATATAGAGAGGGCTATAAAATGCAACAAAGGTCCATGTGGTCCAAATACTTTTTTGCACCTGTCGCTATTTGAGAAGGGATATAGGTGAGCAACATCCTCAAAATTACTTTGAAAGTCATCCTACTTGAGCTGCTCATTGTGTACAGATACAATCAACCAGTGTCAACCACTTTGCTTTGATTGGTACACCCCATGGCAGAGCTAAATCAATATTGAGATTGATATTTTAAGGATTATCCGGAGCAGCAGAGGAGGTAAGTTCAATTGCTTCAGGAACACTTCAACAGAACTGAAGGCTGCTTACGGCGACACTTCAGCTGTTGCAGGGATTAAACATGTAAGTTATATGAGGGTTTCTCTAGCCTGATAAGCAAAGTGATTTGCCATTTTGTTTCACTTCACTATTCAGTCTGAGATCATGTTTGCAGATTTCTGTTCCGGAGAAGGATTTGCTTTGCCTGCTAACCAATTAGTAGCAAGTGACATACCTGGCCTGCCAATATCTTTTTCCACTGACCTGCAAGTTGAGGTAGCTGTTGCTAAGAGCAGTTACATAATGTTTTTCACAAGGATAAAAGAAACTGTAATTTCTAAGGATAGCTGGATGTGTGTACTAAGTTTCATGTCAATCTGATATACAGTATAGCATAGTGGCTCTTAAGCCTACTGGCGAGCCCACCCTGGAGAGACGGCACATAATAAAGGGAAATTTGCCCTTATGCAGGATTCTGATCTGCAAGTTTTTTTGTTTTTTTTTTCTGATAACAAAATGACATGTCCAGTACAAGATTACTGTTCAGTTTGTCACACACACACAGATCAGATCATGGTCACTTTTGGGGACATTACACAGAGTTACATTCATTTCCTGGAGACTTGCCCTAAACCTAACTCTAACCACTGACCCAAAAATCAGCTTTTTCCCATTTGGGGACACGGCTTTTGTTGCAAATTGGACAAGCCATCTGTTTACGTCAGTGCCGTCTTGTCATTGTCTTGTCTTGGTCATAGAAAAAAAAGGTCATTGACGAACATATTTTGTCATGACACGCAACACTATACAAAATGGACAGAATTTTCACAAGGAAGAAAATAAAAATAGGTGATGGTCACTGAGCAAACACGTTTGTCAAATCTGAAACATGACAAAGCCAATCTTTCCTCCAGATTTACTGTCGACATAGCAGGAGAGACTAAACACTTAACTTTTCATTTGCACAACAGTTACTCATGCAAAACACATGAAAAGAAATATGCAAGTATTATTCATTATAAAATTCAATGAAATTCCAACTTGGCTTGAGGGGGGCATGAATTTTTCTTTGGCTACAAAGAGGAGCATGACGCATGGTGTAGCAGTTAGAATGATTGAATGTTAGAGGTATTGACCTGATGACCTAACATCTCTATGGTGCCAAAATGCATCACTTTAAGTTTTAACAAAAGCTAAGTGGTGGCATAGCACTTAAGGCCATTCAAATGTTAAAATTTCCGCAGGAACACTCTGTGAAATGTATTGATAATATCACACATCAAACCCTCCATTTAAAATGTAAGGCCAGTCTCCATTTATTTTCACCAGTGGGTCTGATAATGGAGATTTTCTCAACTTTAAACATTCTGACTAAGAGAGTGGAGCGGTGCTTAGAATACCCTTGAATCACTTCTGATTCCTCCCACAGGTGGTTTATTAAGAAAAAAAAAAAAATCCATCAAAAAGACACATATAAAGACGTCATGCTCTGTAAAACTAAACTATTTACAATTTAGGGATTAAGTGATGTTCTTATTCAAAATGATTTACAATGAGTGAGTGTTGCTCAAGGACACATAGCTATTGATAGCTGCTTTTTGGCTATGGCAGGGATGAAACCTGTAACCTTTCAGTTAAGGGACACTTTCTGCACTAGGCCACCCTGTCACCTTATTAATCAAAAGGGCACATAGAGGGGGAACCTGCCCCAGAAACCACAGGTTCAAACTTAATTTGAATGATCAATGTGAGCAGCACACTTTAAAGGCAATTCACATATTCACAGACCCACAACCAAATCCATAGTGCATCTGCTTGCTCTCTCAAACTGTTTCAGTCTATGCAGCAAAATTACACACAAATATATGTGTGAATATATGATCTGAATACAGAACACATTTAAAACTCTGCTCATTAATTCACAGACACTATACACTCAACATGCATAGTTACAACTTTCTTCTCTATCTTACATTACATAAAGCTGGCCCACATACATATGTACACTCAAAATTTCATTACCTAATTGCATCAAGACACCCACATTAAATCTCACTCTTCAGCTTCATATTAACCTGAAAATCCACACGCCTGCAGGAACATAACATAAGTGGAATGTTCAATTAGAGAATATACAGTATACGCACACACACACTCTGTGTTCATAACTTCTCCCTCTCCAACAGTATCATTTCTTTTGCTGGACTTGTATTTTGTGATACAATAGCCAAGACATCCACAGAGAATTATTAAGTGACTCCCAGCACTTTTTCTCCTTATAATGGCTAATCTATAGATCATTAGTAACAGTATACGCTTGACTTGTGTTATTTATTATGCTGTTCTGTTTCCTATTAAAAATTCTGGCTGGATGGTGATTGATGCCGAGGTGCCTCCATGCATGCATGTGTCCACGCAGGCTTGCTGTTAACAGACGGCATGTGTGATTTCCACCAGTCAAGGTCTCACTCGCGGATGAAATTGCTTTCATGTTGTGGTTAGCTATCATCATTGCCACATTATGAAACCTCAAGGCTGAGTTTCAGCTGCAGGAAAGAAAGAAACGTTTCTTCACACAGGGGGGCATGTTTATCTAAAGTGCTGGTATAAATGCGCCCTATTTTGTTGCTACATTTATGCCCTTTCAGTAACTGTCAGATATATGATCCCTATGCTAGCTCTTTTCCTCCAGTGCTGATTCTGATAGTTTACTTTTTCAAAGGATATTTCCACATGATCACTTAACTAAAATACAGCTCCTCTTAAATGTTCCTTCTCCTTTGATGACACCTTAAAAACACATCTGGATTGTTATGAGATTCAGCTGCTTATGAAGGCATATGAGCACCTGTTGTAAAAAAATATGATGAGGGACAGGCCTGTCTGCATGTACAAGCACATTCCGAGTACTTTATGAAAAATGTAAGGTGAATGAGATCATTAGGACTTATGATACAGATTGTACCTTTTGTGACACCTAATAATGTTTCACTGAAGCAATGGGAGTACTAGACCTACCGAAGACTTTTGAGCATTTAAGTAAAACAGTGGTACACACAATTGGACTCTGTAAAAAGACCAGGATGGCCTTCAACAAGTGTCATACTATGTTTTATCCCACAACACTAGCCATGTGACAAAGAGGTTTTATCATTACCTTTAATGTGGCATCATTTTCAGTGGAAATTATGTGGAGTTGTCAGATGCTGATCCAAAATTTGACTGTTCTGTCACATAGCTGATACATATTTGCAGACAACTGACAACAGTGAGTGTAAGATCCATTCTAGTGTAAAAGAGGTAGATAAAATAATATAAAACTAAAGATTATTTTTCTGTTGTAAAAATTAAATTCCATACTGCCAATTTACCTTTGAAAACATCACTTTAAAAATGTGGTATTGATTTTAAACAGTGTGTGCCTCCAGGGAGGTATAGATTTTCATGTTGTCTTATGTGTGTGTGTGTGTATCCTTGTAACACATATTGGATTAATTTTACAATTATTGGACACATGGAAGGACAACAACGGTCCAGATTCTTTAATCAGTATTTTTTTTAATTTTGGTTGTTACAAGGCTAACCTTATTAAACACTGCATTCATACCATCGGTATATTTCCTCATAGTTTGTCAACAATGCCAACAAGAAGCTATCTTTGATGGAAAATTATGGAGACCACACAAACTTCCAACCACTGTGCAATTACATACATAGAAAGGTAGAAATGTATACAACCCAGAGTGATATCTGTCAGATTTGATCTGTTTTCCCCCACATGCGAGCACATATGTGACTCCTCATCTATGACTGTACCACCTGAATTTAAGAAAACAGATGTGTATACATCTTAGATATGCAACAATATGGAATTTCAGGGTTGATATGGATAACCGATGATTTTAGTAATCCGGTTGTTGTGGCAGATACCGAAGATACCATCAGTTTCCTTCACAGAAATGATGTGAGGGGAACAATCTTACAAACACAAAAATGTGAAGAGGACTATTGAGGCTATATTTTTAGACTGAAAAGTATACTTTTCTAATATAACACCAATGTTTAGAGAGCCTTCACAATACTTGAAATAAAGAATACATTTAATTATGTAATTAATTACATTATTCGATATGTAGACTAATTAACACCAGATCTTATGTCCTTATTGACAAGCATGTACAGTATAATCTACAAAAACCATTACAATAATTTTACATACTCTTGGACCAATAAATGGTCACCTAAAGCCCTTGGATTTCACTGTTTAGAAAGGGTGCCAGTCTTTTTCAATAAACCGGCTAACAGCCCTGTAGCTTCCTTCATCCTCTCCTCTTGTCATCCTCCCTCTGCTGCTGATGTGCAGAGACTCACTGCAGGCAGGTTGGTCTAAAAGTCTAGAAGAATTGAACAAATTTTACAGGTACATAGCTTATTTGGTTTAACCATTACATTTAGCCAGTGTCCGAAATTAACACCCGCCGAGCGTCAAATGCAGGTAGATTTTCCGTTTGACGAGTAAATCTCAGACGGCTATTCGCCACACTTCAGGTAAATGTTTTGATCAAAATAGTCATGTAATAAAATATCTGGCATGATGGCTCAGAGGAAATTACTCATGTTTGTCCCTATACAGTGTAGACACTTATTCGCTAAAGTTGAGCGATGCTCTGTGTTTAGATATTCCGTGCTGGTCTGTGTCACATGCACACACCCTGTAACACACCATTGAAGTCCACAAACAAGATAGAGAATGAATGGAAAGTTAGCTCTTTCTCTCTAAACCCAAATGACAGAAATCTGTTGCAGCGACGGAGAACTTTAATCCCTGCAGATGTTCGTTTTTTGTTGGCGAATTTCCCTGATATACAAAACTGTTTTGCATATTGAGTTTTTTGTAACTATACAGAATGGCAAAATGAAAGTCTGGATCAGCAGAAGCAGCTCATTTTGGCATTATGTGATCTTTTTCAATACTCAAAACAAAATCTCTTTGTACAACATTGTGTACCACATTGATAAATATAAAACACTGGACTGTATTAACATGCTTTGATAATGCATGTTTATTGGGTTATTTTATAGAAATGTTGCTCTGGCCTCTTCTTTAAGTTTTTATTCAACATAATACCATATTATCACAATGAAATGTACTGAAGTGAATGTATATATGACAGAAAAAGGCAATTTATTATTTTGGCCAGTAAAAAATATGCTTGGCCGATTGATTTTTTCATCTACCAGTCCCAACAATTTGCTGTTAGCATAATGAGTGCCATACGGCTATAAAACACTCTCATTGTGGATAAAGATGGGATCAGCAGTTGACGTGGGGGGAGAGGTAGAAGACCTCGCATTTCTGCAAGTTTATGCTCTGCTTGTTCAACAGGTATTTGATAAATTGCTTGTACTGTCTCCCTTACTGGGGGATTTTGTTGTATTTATGGATAACGAGCATTGTCACTGTCGACTGGAGTAAAATATAACCTGAAGTCTGTTTCACTCTCTGCCATTGCTTCTGCTCTGAAGTAAAACTGCTGCCTGCTGTTTGTGTGTGTGTGTGTGTGTGGAGGACAGCCCCACCCTTGTGCTAACAGGCACTGATTCAGAGAGCAATTATTTAGTTATTATTTATTGGACAATAATGTATTGTGCATCCCTAATACGTGTATATTTTAGAGTGCAGGAGGCCACAATACTCACGCAGAATTCCATGAATTAATCAGCAGAGTGAGGGGGCTTGGGAAAACTAGTTCAACCAAGGATAATCCACCTAATAAATGTCCATTTTGCCTTGTCACTGATGAATACAATAGTGGCTGAACTTAGCTAGTCCATTAAAGCTGTTTTTTTTTCTCTAAATACTTGGTGAAGAATAGATTTCCTTGGAAAATATCTCGAGTGAACAGGTAATCATATATTTCTTTGGAATAAACAGATGCACTAGTGAGCTACCATGGATAGTGATGGCTACCATTACTGAAAAACATTACATTGCAAAAAATCAAACTCAATAGGAAATCTAAGTACAAAGACATCACATCATTAGATTGCTGGGGTGTTTTAGTGAAGCACTCCCAAGAAATTGCTTGAGAATCGATTTTACAAAGACCACCATATCACCAAAAAGAAAGAAAAAAAACTTAAGTAGACCAGACTAACCAGAGGGTACTACTCCAAAAGAAACTAATGCAAATTATCGTTTCAACACAGCTCTTCATTGACAAGATTTTCCGCCGAAAACCACCGTTTTCATCTCTGTATAAAAAACCACCTCACTTGTGGTATTTTAACAATTTCATTGCAGAGAATGAGGACAGCAAGAGAGAAACTACTATAACAGCAGCAATTCTCAAAAAGGTAAATGGCCAACCAAATCACCCTGACATTTCAAGCTGATACTCCTTCTCTGATCCATGTGGCCGCCTACAGTATGAAAGCCAGTGGAGATGGATGGGTCTGCCTGTCCCTGAACAATATAGGATGCAGTCAACCATACAACTAGTGATAAAAGCCGATGTTATGACCCTCTAGACTTTTCCCTTGGGTGAAGCTTCACAGGGCTGCCTTCTTTTTCGCATCCAAGACCACCCCAATCTGATTTTTATATACCCTAAAAACCCACATTCTTCCCTGCAACTTTGTCTTGAGTGATGATGATGTGGGCAAAATGCCAAAGGATAGAGACTGTTTGTCACTTTCAAAATGCCACAGTATTCCCTTTACCAACCCAGGAAAAAATTGCACGATACTCACCATTTCACTCAAAGCACTATTTTATCTTTTCTTGAAAATGTTGAATTTTATTCTCAATACACAGCTCAAAGCCATTATTACTGTGAATGCAGTCAAAAACTATTTTCAATAGCTGTTTAGCAAGCAGTTTTAGTTTTGAAAATCTAAACTTTCCTGTGTCATATGGAAAAAAAATGGCAATGGACTGAGATCATTTCTCATGTTTCTATTGGGAGTTATTTATCTTCTTTTCCTTATGTAAGTTCACTGTCATTTTTGTTAAGAAAATTCTCATTGGAAACAGAATGTCATCCCATTGTTTTATTTAAAGAAAACAAGCACTTAATACTATGTGCAGAACTACATGTATGGTAGATTTTTCTCTGTGTCATCGTCCTCAGCCAGACCCATACCCACTGTCATTCCCAGATCAGGGTAACAACCACTGCTTTTACTATTGCATTAGCAGCAGCGTACCTGGTTACTTTCTACATCACCAGGTATCTTGAACTTCGTGTCATTTTGAAAGAATAAAAAACACAAACATTGTCCCAAAAAGTCTTTGAAATATGCTGGTCTGGAGTATTTAAACTGTGACTGTAAACAAACTTAGTGTGAGATGTAGCATCAGGCGTAGCATCAGGCTAGCTAATGAGCAAGTTAGCTAACTGAACTGAAATGCAGGTAGTGTATTTAGGCAAATGTTTGTATTAATGTTTGGAACATATGAATAGACAGTGTAAAAGTATATTTGCTGCAGGAGTGGTTCTAGGTTTGAGTCTATGTGGACATTTTGGAAGTTTCTTTTTCCACTGTGAAACTGGGTTGCCTTGGTAATCTATTGTAAATGACTTGAATACAAGCAAGAGAGCAAGCTACAAACCTTTTAGAGCAACCTTTTCACGTCATTTCAAGTATTCTATAATCAAAAGATTCAATTTGGGTGGAGTATCACTTTAATTGGAATGGCTGAAGTAGGTATTACATTGAATCCTCCCAGCTGATGATCAGATGGTATGGTTAAAGCTTTGGTAACAATTAAACTAAAAGTTAAACTAAGTTGTGCAGACAGGCATGTCAAGAGGACAACACATAGAGTACATGGCATACACTCTGTTACATTCAGGTTATATTCAACCATCTTTCAGCAAACTTCAATCTTTGGACAACTTTTAATTATTGGCAATTACATACAAAATCTTCTCCATCTGGATCCCCCCATGCTAAGCCTTATGGCCGATAGTGTTTACCAGTCTCCAATGTTTGTCATGCTGTAAGCTGTTGGTATACTTGGTAGTTTGTTTTCTTGCCCACAAGCTGTCAGTTGAGGTCAGCACACATGGCATGCGCCCTTTGGTGGGCCAAGTTTAAAAAGTTGCAGCCCATCCAACATCATACCAATTAACTCCTTTCATGTGCTGAAGTAAGTTTCTTCTCCCTTTTTAGGGAAGGGTTCCCAGGTATGGAAGGGGAAAAAGTGTCTGTTGGTTTTAATCTCAGGTCTTTCACGTAGCTTTGGGTACCATTTCAATACTCCATTACCATCAGAGCTAATGTTTGAAATACTGTAGCTCAGCAAATGTCATCTGGAATGCTGTGAAATAACTACAGTTTTTGGTCTGAACACAATCTTGTACTTTTCAACACGCAGAATCGCATGAAGTTGTGCATTGTTTGAATTCAAAGACAGTTTGTAAACAAAACATATAAATCTGCAAATAAGCATGAGACATTTTGGTGCCGCAAGTGAGATAAACCCTGTAGATGCTATGACTTGATCAAAATACAGATTAAATCACTGGAGTATCTTTATTGCACATAAATTGCCATATTACACCATGTAATGATCTTTTCAGAGGGATGTGTGATTTCCATTCCTTTGTGAAGGTTACATTCACATATGTTATCAGAGGTATAAAAGTACTGAGGTCAACCAGGAGCAGAAAGCCTGAGGCATGTAGGACCCTGATGTGATGCTCAAGGACACTTCTGTAAGTGATGAAAACTTCTGGATAGTCATGTTTACATTCTGCCTTTATTCTCATATGACAAAAAGATGCAAGTGAATGAAAAACAAAACAAAACAAAAACAGCATCACCAATGTAAGAAACAGGGTGTAACATCTTTCATAGTTTCTATTTGTGACATCTAGCACATTATTTACTCTGTATGCAGCCTTGATCCCACAGGAAATTTGTATTTATATGTATGAAAATAAATGCTGTGTTCTGATGTTATGACCAAAACAGAACAGGAAACCTGTGATATCAGAGGAAACTGTAGAGAAAACAACCCTTCTTTGGACCAGAATGATGGTCAGTTAGAAAGATATTTGGAGGAGTTATAGTGATATTTTTTGAAACGGTTTAAAGAAAAGGTCTAGCTATGACAAAGGCAAGAACAGCAGGAAAAAACAATATTGCCTTCTATGGTAATACAACACACCTGTCTGAATGCTTGGAGCATTGTCCTTAGCAAGAACAGAATAATGAACACACAGATGTGTACACAGTGTACAAGCAATGCAAATATCTATTCAATGACATGCTGACACATATTTGCATGTAACTGAAACTGCACGTCTTGGCTGAAAAAGAATATAAATCTACACAGAAAATGTGTGCATTAATATACAGTGTTATTAGACGGAAAGACTTTCAACTTGTTTTGCAGTCATCCTATAGAGGGCTGTAGAGGTAAAGTCTCTTGTGTACTGACTTTGAAAGCTAACCCCTTGAGTGAAAACACTTCTTTCCATATCTACTGATGTAGCCAATTAAAACGCCCAGCACAGTAGGGGGTGTATGTTTGCTACATCGACTGTCTGGGCCCTGCAGCTGTAAACCTCACACTTCTTACTAATAGTTCATTTTATTATGGGTCATATAACACTGAAGCTTGTTTTTACAATTGCAGTAATTTCTCTGGATATGTGTGTGTCTTAGGTACAGGATAACTACTGCTTGAAATATGAAAGGTCATCCAACTGAGCATTAGGTATCAGGCTGCTGAATAACATGAAAGCACTGAAAAATGTGGAAGTGAAGGCTTTTATTGTATTTCCCTTTTCATATGATATTATTTCTTTCTCATCTCTTTTCTTTTCCCTGCCATCCAATCCCATTAAAACAAACAGATATAAAGAAAAAAATACATAATACATATTTTCTAATGTATCTTTCTTCTCACGCAGCTAATACATAAATGGGGAATGATGATCTGTTTAATAAGAGTATTGATACTCAGTGAGGCTGGGCATACTTAGGAGAAAAAAAATGAAGTGTTTCAAGTGTTCATTTCAAGTGTTTGTTTAAGCCCAGCCTTCTCTTGTCATTCCCCGCCATGGCTAGCTGCACACCTGATAATGAAACCCAGCAATAAGTAATGCTGTGTAAGCAGATAGAGAAGAGCTGAAAATACAAATATGATCAGCAGTGAAATTGATTATACATGGAAACTGGCCCAGTCTCAGGCATCAGTGAAGCCAAACATCGCCAACATTATTAAACTAAATTATTGACAGAATTAGAGACTGGGACTGTGTAAAAAAATCTCAGTAGTGTAGGACACTGGAAAATACTTTCCATGTAGGCAAAAGCAAACATTTTAACACTGAACTACTACAGTACTACTTGAGAGCTTGAAATGTTAAATATTCATCAGTATTTTAAAAGACAAATTCTATCTTCATAAATGTTAGAAGCTGAAGGCAACTTTAATAGTTTATCAGTAAAAAAAAAAAAAAAAAAAAACCAGTACCAGTCAAAAGTTTGGACACACTTTATCATTCAAGTGAATGGGAAGGTGTGTCCAAACTTCTGACTGGTACTGACTGCTTCTGACTGTTTTTTTTGGGTTTTTTTTTAATAAACAGGACAGATTTAAAATATGTCAGCCAGCAGCACACGTGGCAACAGATCTTTCATTCTTGAATCAAATGATTCATTTTTCACCTGAGAGCATCTCTAATAAATCACAGTGAGTTTGCACAAATTTCTATCAATTTTTCTTTTGACCCTACAACTTCTCAACATACAGTTCTTTTTCAAAAACCCTTCATTTTCTCTGGCTTCCAGTTCAGTTGGCTCCATTGAAACAAGTAAAACATTTACAACGGTCTGATGCCTTGATGTATTTCAGGTGATCAAAGGTGAGCCAACGGTGCTGCAGCACAACAGGAAGCCCAGCCATTATCATTATTAGACCCTCTGTCATCACGATTTGACCATCATCACAGACGATCCATCATCTTCAATCAAGTCTCATGATTGCTGCTGATTAGAGATGAAGCCAGCCAATCAGTTGCTCTCAGAAATCAAGGTAGCCAAGGTAGCTTTTGCCTCCCTTGACCTTAAAAATATTCACCCTCTTAACTCCCAGAGAAAATACCACACCGGCAGTGAAAACACTTTGCTCCAGTTTTTTTTTCCACAGACAGGATGTTTCAAAGAAAAGTGATAACAGCAGTCAGCCACATATTTGTCCTTCAAGCCAGAACTGAGAAGAGTTTGTATAAGAGAGAGACACTGGTAGAGAGAGTGAAAGAGAGACTGGAAAAAAAAAATGAGAGAGGGACAGAGACGACGAAAGCAATTAATGAAAACAAAGCCCCAATTCCCTAATGTCTTTGAATCGTCCACTCTCCTGATATGTCCCAGCTGCTATCATGGCTATAAATATCACTTATCACACTAACTGACTTCTCTCTTGAGAGGGAGGGAGAGAGGGAGAGAGAGAGAGAATGAGGGGGGCCAAAAATACTGGCACAGGTATGATTGCATGCCAAGACAAATGGCATCCATCAACTTTAGCTGAGCTCCATATTCATCTGCGATTGGAATCCAGCCATGCATATAGTGAGGGAGGGTGGGGAGATGATAACTGGTCTGGTTTGGTCATGTGTGCTCTGCAGTCCTCCAACCGCCACCTCTGATTCTCTATAACAGCTTATTTTCCGGTATTATTAAGTGTTGATTTTAATGTCACAATAATAACTTCTAGTTAACCAGGGGAAAAGTTATCTGCTCACTCATGAAGCCCGTATGGCTCTAAGGCAGATTCTTTTCAACTTTAAAACTTCAAAAAACATTTAAATAGCTCTGACAGATGTGGAATTATATAAACACTGGCAGTGTGTTGATTTTAACACTCTCTAAAGTTAAATTAACATTGATGATTTTGCTGTGCAGTAGAGCGCTTGCTGTGCTGATCAATGCAAACGGTGTGAGAGCCAGAGGCATGATGTGTGTGTGTGTGTGTGTGTGCGTGTGCAGGCATATAATGCGTTAATGTGTGTGGGTGAAGTTTTGCCCTTCAACATACACACACACACCGAGGCAGCATGCGTGTGCTTGCACAAACATCAGACGAGGTTGTGCATCTTTTTCTGTGCTGCGCCTCACTCCATTAACTGTAGCTATAGAGCACTGCCTGGTCTCTGGCTCGTCTCCCAGTGTGAACAAAGTCTATCTGCAAAGACACCCACCCTGGCCGACCAGCATGGCTCAGCATGGCACAGCAGGCCCTGGCAACGCTGCTGAGCCCTAAAGGTAAGCATGCCTCTGCACAAGTCCGGCGATAAAAACAGCTGTAAATCTGGCTTCAGCCTCTGCATCGCAGGTGGGCAACAGTGGGGGATTGTGCTCCATCCGCAGTCCTGCCTCCTCCCCTCTGTAGCTTTCCATCTCACGTTTGTACTTCCAAAATATTCAAACTGCTGTTCTGTGTTCCTCTGCAGCTTCACTGCACCCCGCTCTGCTTGTATATTTCTGAGCCAAAATCAATCTCTGCTCATATTAGCTCTCCTCATGACATAAATTAGTCGAAAGCAAGCAGCAAAGAGAAGAAGAAAGTAACATAACCCCTGCTGTGCGCTCAACTAATGTTGTGCCTTACTCTCATCAAAATTAGAAGAAACAGGGAGTGACAAGACTGGCTTTTTTTCATTCACAGCTGGGGTCACATGAATGCTACAAACGAATGAGAGGAAAATCTACGGTAACAGATTGAGAGGCTATCACAGATATAATCTCACAAGTTGACTGCATACGGTATGTCAGGATTACACACAAAAACACAAACTTTAGAGCTCAACCCATAGAGGATTTTTGAGACCCATGCCAACAGTTAATTTGATATCTCAGCCTATAAACATATTTTACTGGACCACGTAAGCAATTTTGAATTTGGTTATTGAACAGTTGTGACAAAGATATGTATGAACAATAAACCTAATAGATTATCGAGCATGCATTACCATTAAATATAGAGTAAAGTAAAACCTTGGTCAGTAAAACTCACTGGAAATTAAACAAGTATAAACAGAAACTATATAATTTCCTGAATATGTGTGATTTGCCCTTGTAAATGCCTCATGGAAGCCCTGCGCAATAACAAGAGAGTGCTGCAGAGGGCAACTCATAAAGATGCAGTGCCAAATCAAACCATAACCAATAGTCAGAATCTATAAAGGTTTCTGTGATGTAATTCTTTTCTTATGGCTTTGTTTTGATTGCCGTTTCTCAAACCAAACACTGAACATCACATTTACCCCAAGATCTCTGTTTTTATGGGTTTTACTAGCTCTCAACTCACCACAGAAGAAGTCTCAAGAGGAGGAATGAAAAAAATAGGAGTCAGTAGTTTGGAAGTGCTGTGCTGTGATTTAGCTGGGCTGAAGTTACCTTTGGGCACTGAATGAGCCATACCTCATTCATTCTCCTTGCCTGGCAGAGCCACTATAAACTTCAGAGAGTCTTTAAGGTGCCTTTGGGGGTTAACCTCCGAGTTAGGTGAGAGTATGTTGTGGACCAAATCCAATAGAGATCAATACAGCTTGGCGATAGAGTAGATTTGAGAGCTGAAGCAAGCAGAGAGCTGCTCTTTTTTCTCATCTTCGGCTAGGTCACCGCAATCATCAATAAACTAATGAAGTGTTTTTCAAGTGCTATCACGTAAGTAAGGAATTATCATGATTTTTTTCTTTAACTTTAAAAAAAAAATCAGCAGCACTTTTCTTTTCCAGTGCTTGCCAAATGCTACTGGAGAAGTGTTACCACATACTTTTGTGTACTTTTGGTCTGGGTCTGTTTTTTTTTTTAATGGTCTTTATGCTAAACATACAGTGATATTTAAGACAACTGTATGCTTCCACCTCTGTGGCAACTAGAGCTTTCGATCGACACAATTAGTCGATCGAAAGAAAAATAAATGGCAATAATTTGAACAATCGACTAATAGTGTCAGTGGTTTTTCAAGCAAAAAGCACCAAAAATACTCTGGTTCCAGCTTTTCAAATGTGAGGGTTTCTGCTTTTCTCTGCTTTATATCATTAAACAGAATATTTTTGGGTTTTGGACTGTTTGTTGGACATAACAATTTGAAGATGTTATTCTGGGGTGTGATTAATCAAAAGATTAACCAGTAGATTAATCAATAATGAAGATAATTGCAGCCCTAGTGGCAACAGTTTGGGGAAGGCCCTTCCTGTTAACATAACAGTGCTGCCCTTGATAAAGCCAACTCCCTACAGAATGGTTCAATTTGTTGTGGAGGAACTTAACTGGCCTGACAGAAATCCCTGACCTCAACCTCATCCAACACCTTTGGGATGAATTGAAACACAGAGAGTAAGCCAGGCCATCGCCCGACATCACTGCTCGACCATACTAATGCTCTTGTGGCTTTATTGAAGGGGAATCCTGCAACCAGTTTCCAAAATTATGTAGAAAGTATTCCCATAAGAGTGAAGACTGTTATAGCAGCATTAAAATGCCCACGGTTTTGTAATAAAATGTGCAAAGAGATGTGTAAAGTTCAGCTGTCTCCATACTTTTGGTCATGTGAGGTATAATGTAAGCTCCTTGGTTGGTTAAAGTGGAAATATCTATTAAAGGTTCAGATGTGCATACACTAACGAAAGTGCACACAGAGCAGAAAATAAACATCAAAGTGGATGTATCAAAACATGCATACATGCATGGCAGGAAAGCGACGTATTCCAGGTTCAACATTCTTCTGTCATTGATCCTCAGGCAGCAACAAAAAGCTTCTGCAAAATAATTTCATTTTTGCAAGGAGCTTCCAATTTTTTTTGTTTTTTTTGTCATTGTTGTTCCTCCTGAACCTATTTGAAAGCTGTTTTCCCCCAATCTATTTGATGTGGATACCACAGACCATGAAACATGTTGGCATACAGAGTTTATGCTTCACTGAATAAAACAGCCGTTTTTCTAGTGAGTGCTACGCTGCATTACGTCTGTCAAATATGACAGTAAGAAAATAGCTATGCTGTTTAACTTCATATAAGTGCGGGGTTTCTTATTGTTTAACCTCAAGATATCGCTTAAGAATGTCCAATCTTAAAAATGTGTTAGTATACAAACAGAAAACAGATATATTTTTTATAAGGCGCTTCTTCATTGGTATTCCATAGAAAAATAATGAAGAGCCACAACAGAGACAGCAGACATGTTTTAGACTGACTCTATTCCATACCAACGATCACAGGTTACTGCTTGCATAGTGATGATATAGTAAAAACTGATACTGGCCAAAAAGCCTTATGAATACTAAGCTTGAATTTAGCATAGATTTAAATGCAGACATATCCCATAATCCTTGATAAGAACAGCTTTGCAAGAATAAAACAAGGTTTTCTTTTTCTTAAATGCAAATAATAGAAGATGACGAATGTTATTCCATTATCTTCCACAGCTTAGTACACCACTATCTTCCTCCTCTAGGCAAATATTTAAAGTATTTATAACTTTATTGAAAGATTATGTGTGTAAGTCATGTGCAATCTATCAGCGAAACACGCAGTGGGGCACAAGTCCATAATTCTCTCTTCCCATCTAAATAACACTGAGATATGCTATTAATGATACATGAATGTAATTACATTTCTCAGAGCATTTTGCCTAATATGCCAAATGAATGGGAAAAGAGAATGATGAGAACACAGCAGGCGTTAATTAGCCTCATCCATGAGCAAAAGAGCTCCTATTTTGTAGAGAGGCGATGTTATTGCTTCAAGTTGATGCGAGTTCAGACTGGTCCAAATAAATTACTTCAAATGTATTTTGGCTCTCTTGTTTAATAGAGGTCATTTAATGTGTCTTCTCAATGCAGGAAAGAAGGGAGAATCATTAAGTCATTTTACTGTCTGTCACATTCTGTCCAAGAGCAGAGTAGTCTGCAGAAACTGGTGTTTCTTTTGAACTGGAGGGATTTTATGAGTCTGTGATGACCGCATGGGATGATCATTGAATATCAAAAACCTGCAATGTAGACGACTGTTGCAGGAGAGACCGCTGGAACAAAGGATGGACAATAACCAAGAAGTCACATGCTGCACTGACAGCAGGGTGTGACATGACTGCCAAAGTGTCCTGAAGCAACGTACTGAAGCTCAGACTGCTGATGGGATTGCTTAACTGCTCTGATGAAACACACATCTGCATGAGGCGATGGTTATCTATGCAGAACAACACTTTTAAACTTGATATTAAAGTAATCTTCCTCTTTCCTCTGTAACGAAGAATTAAATGACAATGGTGGAACCTCATTATCTGAATTTCAAATATCCTAATTGAATGGGTATAATGAATCAAATAGGCTTATATCATGTGATAGCACCAAAGAACTGTAAGATTAACTGAGTGCTATAATATTAATTGTCATCAGTTTCTTGTTCCTGCACCTCAAAGCCTCTGCAATAAGGTTGGGTGCTGAACTTGGTACTTTTAAGGGTACCAACGGAATTACGTCAGTACTACCGAGTACTGTTTCATGTTTCAATCGGTGCCAAATCTAATTACCTTGCGGAACGAAGAGTGAGTGCTGCCCTGAGCGCAGCAGCCCCAAGCATAGCTCACTATCAGCAGGATTGAGAGTGAGCGCAGCCCCGACATAAGTTTTTAAAACATACATTTACCAACCGAAACATCTCACATGGAGGACACGGACACTGACAGGAGCACTGACCCACGGATATAAAGAGATACAACGCATCCATTTTACCAGCCTACACAGCAGCTAGCAGAGTTAGCATGGCTAGCATTGTTATCATAGCCGTGCTGTGCTGTGTGTAGCACATAGACTGTATGAAAATAAGGTGTAACTGGTGCTACAGTGTCTTTTGTTTAACAGCACCATGCTGCAGGTGTGTTTACCGAGTTTGCATGCTCTGAAAGATGTCAAAGCATGGATATAAAGTCATACAGCTGACGGACTGACTTTAGCCTAGCATGCCAATTCTCCTCTGTAATAAAAAAGTACTTTGTTAGTACAGAGAGTAAAGTGCCGAAAAAAGGTACCGTTGGGTAGTGGTACTGAATTCCAGGTACCAATACCAGTATCGGTTCAAATGTGAACGGTACCCAACGCTACTCTGCACCATTTGAAAATAATCCAGTTGACAATGCAGGTTCACACTAACGGCAGGTCCAACAGTGCAACACATAGTGCTCATAAATTTGATATGTTCTTCCAAAAAATACTTTATCAATTATTTGAACAACAAAAAATTGTGCATTGATGCATTGTACAGTAGTAGGCTGCTCATCTGCTAATGTTGGAGTTTGGTGCTCCACTTTGCTTACATTAGTTTCCAGGTGATTTGCATGAACAACAGAAAAAGGCTTCAGAGGCCATTGTGGATATTTGTACCATCCTTTCTCAACCTTTAACTTTGATGTTTTCAGTGGATCTGAAGAAAATTACATAGTTATAAAGACTGATTCTTTAGCTCAACCCACTTAGGTCAATTCAAATATGACAATCGTTTTTGGCTCCAGAAATGATCTGCCTGCCTCCAAGAAAATACAATAAGGCGACAGAATCTTCCGTATAAGTCTGTGTTTAGCGCTTGTCAACAGCAGCAGGGCAGAGAAAGAGATTGTATTTCCCATTCATTTCTACCATTTGTTATGAACAAATCAAACGGTTAATGCACATTAAAGTCAAAAGAGAAAAAAGCAAGTGTGAAATTATAAAAAATATAGCAGTTTTGGTCACAGTTTTTTCCCCTAATCTTTCATTCATCAGTATTCTGTGGACATAATTCTTGATACAGCTTGGCATATCTCAAGGGAGGATTTAAGAGAGATGCATATATTTTTCATCAGTTCAACCGCCTGTCTCCATATATGTGCTCTCACACACATACAAACATACACACAGACACAAGATAGCGATATTTCTATGCATAAATAATTATACCTTCCACAAAGATAGAGATTAGAAGCCTGCGACTCTAAACCTATTCAGACAGGAGTATAAATATTTAATATTTCCCTAAAATCTCTTTATTGGTATGAGACTAAACAATGCACCTGTATACAGATTACCCTCTCTCACCAAGCACAGAATACAGACAGAAATAGAGACTAAGGAGGTCAAAACGAAAAAGAAAAGAGAAAAACAGAAAGACAAAATGTAACATGAAGTTATCATGGGTCTTGAGTCCAATATGTCTAAACTGACTTGGATCATTTGATGTGCCTTATGATGATTTTGTGTTTGTTTGCCTGTCTGTGTTCTTAAAAACCTTCATGCTCCTGCATCATTCTCACTGGTAGGATGGAAAATCTGAAGTCTTTCTGCCGTGGCACTGATTTTAAATAGTGTGCACTTTAAATTCAGATTTAATTCAGAATCGATTCTTAATGGTGATCTCTAAAATTGAAAGAAAAAGCCTGAATAAGAAGTGTAGAAAGACTTAACCTAAGTAAACACCAATGGGAGGTTTTAGACCAGAACTTTGGACATCACTCTCCACCACCATCATCAAAACATCAAATGAGGGAATATGTTTAGGAAGAATGGTGATCCATCCCTCCAATAAAGTACAGAGAGTTGAAAAATCTGCCAAGGCACACGAGACCATGGTAGCCCAACATACTAACGTTATGTATTTTTTTCATTTAATATGTCACCCATCTACATACAGATATTGCACTGATTTCTGTTGAACTGAGCAAAACTCTGCACTGTGGGTCAGATATATTTCACAACTTAAGCAGCCAGTTTGACTGGTGAAGGGACTGTAAATAAGGGGGGAAAGGCTACACATTACCATGAATCAGCTGTGTGACCTGACCCTGCAACCCATTCTCTAACAAACATCACATTATTATCTGTGCATAAATGCTGAGTGCTCTGGGAATGCGTTAAACTCAGCACATTTAAAAGATTTATTGGCAGCCTCCATGCAGCCTTTTTTCAGCATCCCTTTTAAAAAGGGGCCATATTATACCCCTTTTCCACAAGTTAACACAGTTCCCTGGGGTGTTAATAAAGTGTATCTGACATGCTTTGGTCAAAATACCACAAGGATCAAGCACCACAGCAACCTTCTCTTCCTGTCTCATCCTGTATAACTGTTGAGCGTGAGCCACGGAGAAATAGTGCCGTCGGAGAAAACATAGCGGTGCCCATTAGCGGCGCAGCAAACACACCAGGCGGCTCACATTACTCGCGTAAGTTTGACTGCAGGATTATTTGTGTTTATTCTCCCCAAACAACCAGCAAGCGACAGCTAGTCCCCAACCAGCATGATGATGTTACTGAAGCTCAGCCTGAATGAACCCAAAATAAACTTAGATTTTGCTGTGATTTAATTGCAATAAACGGATCAAATGGATGCTGAAATAACTACATCATGATGCCGATTTGTAAAAAGTCTGAATTCATGCTTTGTCAGGTCTGTCCGCAAGATGATGCTTGTCTTCTGAATGGAGTTCAGATCGATCAGGGCTGTTAACATTACAGTTGCTTCACCCACACTCAAAATAACGTCATCTAAAAGCATAAATACGGCAGTGACGTTATTGATTATACACATAGATATCTACATACTATGTAACTTTAAAATCATATAATCTCATCTGCATTTAAGATGTTTATTATTGATGACAGCAGCTGAGGTGGTGTGGGAATCCGGTGTTAACTTAGCTCCGGCTAGGTTGAGAAGCAAGTTTGAAGACAAATCCATTTTCCCAAAAGTTTAAAAAATAAACTCCTCCTGCTGGTAAACTGCTCCGGATCAGAGCAGATGAAACAGCAGCAGCGGCAGCAATGCAAGACTCTCCTGCTCTGCTCCCCGGCTCTTTCCTCCAGAGTTGGCCAGCTCTCAGCAGCTGTCTGTCAGCAATCAGCAGCTCTGTCCCGCGTCCAGCAAATGGGTCAGAGGGATGAGGTGAAAGCACAAGAAGACTTTGTAATATATGAATACATTCCAAGTATTTCAAAAGGAATTTAGTGGACGGAAATCATCATAGTGTTGATTTTAATTCTTTTATTTGTATATTATCTGTAAAGTCAGTTTTAATAACAGGTCACTGTTTTTTGCTTAAGGTTTTTGTTATTTAACAATTAAAATCTGAATGAAATAAAATAAATATCAATGTTCTTGCATGTGCTATAAGGATAAACGGTACAAAAGGACTAAGTTATATCCTTCATAAAAGATTTTCATGAACTCAAACACTGTTTTAACACAAACATCATTTTTCATTGTTTGTGGCAGTCTGTCATTCTTGTGATGGACTGAAATTGGCTACCTGTGCACCAGGAATTCAGAGGAAACGAGTCATGCATTTAATCCAGTGTTAATGTTTTTAACGTTATGTCAACCTTACTGTTTTATGTTCATTCTCCTAACACCGAATCAGAGATTTATTGCTAAACTGAATATCTCCTACTGCTTCACAATAACAGCATTCAACTGGGTGTAGTTTATTCTGAAGCAGTCACAGGAAACACAATGTATTTGTCACCATCAGGTTACCGCAATCGATTTTGATTCATTAAGATTTTGTCTACATAACAAGACAACGGTCGGATAATTGAGCGGATCATTTTTCATTTTTTTCTAAAAGGAGTAATGGAACAAGAAGGAGCAGCCACAGTGAGCTGTTAGACGAAGAACTGAACACCTCCAACTGTCACATCCTACCAGGACTTTTTCTGTTTTTTGGACTCTTTGTGTTTTTGTTCTTTTGACTTCCTTGGATTTTGTTATCCTTCTGATGCCCTCAGACTTTTTCTGTTTTTAGTTGGACTTTTTGAGGGGCTCTTTCATTTGTGTTGCTTTTGTTTCCTGGTTTTGGTTTTCCTCCTTGTGTCTGGTCACTTTACTTCCTGTGTTTGATTATTTCATGTGTCTCACCTGTGTCTCGTTTCCCTCACCTGTGTTTCATTTGCAATCACTCTCTGTGTATTTATAGTCCAGTTTTCAGTTCGGTCTTTGTCGAGTTGTCTGCTCTGTTCTGCTTTTGTTTGATGTTCCTGTGTCGCCTGCATTTTGGTTCGTTCCCATGACTTTTTGCTTTTTCATTAATAAATACCTGCATCAGATTGTCCCTGCCTACCGTCTCTCCATTTGGGTCCACCTGCTCCACTCACCCACCCTGACACCAACTCCTCGGCAACGTGAGTAACCAACTCATGTTACGGATACTGAGCTCTGCTGTACCCGCGCTACAAATTTGAGTTTGTTTGATTATGCTGTTCACTGATAGACCAGTTGCTCCTCTACTTCTCAGGGAGAGTTTGCTCTAATATTAAACCACACTTATTGTTACCACCAGTAACCACAGGTATTGCCAAATCAACCAGGACTGAAATCTTACGGATTACAGCTTTAAATCAGATTCAGAAATTACATACACACTCTATTATGAAGCTAGGCACACCTTGATTTGATAATTGTTCAAGAGTTTACCATGCAGAGGATGTATAAAGCTTCAGTACTGGACAGTTGAGTTTGAGGCGCTCAGTCTGACTCTGTATCTAAGACAAAAAAAATAACACCTTTACTTGTATCCTCTGGGTTAAAGTATGTATAACAGAATGACAAATGCCGAATAAAAACTGCAGGTTAATAAAACAGGAGAGGTACAGACAGATCAAAAAATGTAGCAGGAAGCAGAATAACAGAGGCAGAGCAGAAGAGTGGATGAGACCAAGAGTGAGAGCCACAGAAAACAAAGCAAGAGGTGGACTGTCTACAGATGCTGCTGCTACTATGAATGCATATGCTATCATCAAAGCCATCTGAAAATGATGGTAAACTGTGATTAAGGTCAGGGCTCTGGAACACCTACTCTGAATAATAAAGGCCTGTTTAATAAGGTTCCTTACTGTACTGAGACGTGCGTTGTCTTGTGCGAGTGCAAACCCTTAGTAGATGACTTTCATTCCTACAGCTGGTCATTATGCTATCCATTTATAATAGATGCAAATTAGACTGTCTGCCTGTACCCAAGTACTGTTTGTCATCAAATTACTGAGGTAACATACATGAGATGGATTGTAAAATGACCAAGGAAGAAAATTAACAAAGTACTTTTTTGCTAAAGTACATGATTTAGAAATGTGTATTTAATATCAAAGTGCTAAAATACGCTCCAAGGATGAGGTGGGAGGAGGAGAGAATTCAGGCCAACATTAATAATTAGGAAGCCATAAATACCGATACTTACAGTATGTGAAAGTAAATTCAGTGTAGTTCAGTCAGCCAATTTAAATGGAATTAAATATAATGTGAATGTAGAATATGTACAGCCTTGATATTTGGCAATGATAATAACATCTCCCCTGAGGGAACATAGACTCAGAGCCTGCAGGAGGTGGAGCTTATAAAACTCCGTATAAACAGCAGCAGTAGAAGCGAGTGACAGCAGGTGAGCGGTGAGGCAGCAGGCATAGAAGCAAATGACTGAGCAGAGCACTGACAGCCTCAGCACACTGCCATAATGAAAAAGTTGCGCTGGATATATGTTGTGGTGAGAAGAGTGTGTGAGATGTGATGTGGATTGGAGTTGACTGCCTGAACAAGCTTGTAGCTTTCATTTTATATTCAGGTGATCTGAATGACCCAATATTTTCCTGGTACTAGTACAGGCAGGTAAGATGTGTTTGTTATAGTAGGAATACAAACACAGTGGTTGGTCAGGAGCAAAAAAAAGTGAAATGCTAAGTCTGGTCTAAGCAGAACTGTAGAGCTGAAAGTTGGACCTCAGTCAGACGAGTCAGAAAACTGATGACTTGACTGTTGTGACTCTCATTTAAGACAAGACTCCCCAAAGATTTTACTTTACACTTGAAAATAAAGCCATTTTGGTCAAGTTTTGACCTGGTAAGACTCTAGATTAATACAATCAAAAGCAAGGCCTTGCATAGCTTGAATATTTAATATTTAATCCTGCATTAAAATGTATTGAAATGACTTGGTCCAAGCTATGTAAAAAAAAAACAACACTATTAGCCCAGTACTGAAAGAATAATGTTGTATGTCATTTAATGTTCAGCCTTACAACTTAGAACTGGTTGACAATTTTCTTATGGAGACTTGATTTGGACTTACCCCAAAAGATCTAACAACAGTTCTGTCCAAGTAAGTCTCAGTAGCTTCAGGAAGGAAATTACAACCTCAACACGATAAAGAGTTTATGGTGCAGCTTTAATATACAGGATTTCCGGAAGACTCTTTGAAGCTGTTCTGCCATTAAAAACTTATTTTAATGTGATTCTTCGCCAAACCTACAGCGGAATTTTTATGGAGATACCACTGCTTTCAGGCGCAACAAAACATGCAAAAAGCTGGTATGCAGGTGTGAGTCTGATGTTCATTTTTCTTTCATTAGTGCAAACCGAAAGCAGGATTTTGTTAATTACGCTGATCCCTGCCCTCTTTCAACCACCTGAGAAATTTGTTATCATCGCCTTCCCCTCACAATGACAGCTGAATTATCACTTATGTCACTGAGAGACAGCTCATTCCGACACGTCAAAATAACCATGCTAGCCACAGCAGGCTCCATCTGATTTCACACTATACTTGCTGCCCCTGCTTAGTATGGCAAGTAGCAATTTCATTACAAATCTCTGTCTCCCTCTCTCTCTATCTCTCTCTTTCTTCTCACTGACGTCCTTAACCAATGACACCCTAATTCATTCACTGCCCTATTTCCGTGAGCCCGGGGTTTTGTTGCCGATGCATTTAAGGTGAAGAGCCTCTCCTCCAGGGCCTGGCCGTCGCTCACACACCTGGGAGTCTGTCCCACTATTACGCATGCTATTTGCACAAATTGCTCCATTTATGTTTGAATATGAAATGCATTTCCCAAATATGACTGTAGACTGTATTTGTCCCCTAAAAGAGCAACTGAGATGTGAGGGATATCTTATTCCTGTGAGATTGCCTCCTCATTTTCTCTTTGTCATTAGCTGTAAGAGAAGTTTGAGTAATTTTACATGTGAAATTGGATGGAAAACCAAAATCCAATTGCTGGTGCTAGATTGTTATTGTTCAATGGATTTCAAATGGTCCTGTGTAAGTGGGAAAAGAAAAATCCCTAAATACCATGAAAGAGCGCACAGAGCACTCAAGCTAATGATATGACTGGAATAATACAAGTACTACATTTCTTTTCAATATGATACATTTGTCAACTAAGAGTAGTAAATCAGTGGCCTTTACAATTTCTAACAGAAATTGCGCAACTTTTTTAGTCAATTTTTTGACTAAAAATTAAATATTGTGGTGATAAGATCTCATTATGCTATCATTTTACAAAACGTGGCTGTCCAACAGGGAGATTCCAAGCAAGTTGTAATTAAAAAGTAAACTAATCAGTTATTGAAGCTTTTGTTTTTGTTACATGTTGTGTACAGTTTTGTCAGATGTAATACATAACAGAGGAATGCAGCTCATTGCATTGAACATCAATGATTATTTCATGTGTGACTTTGTATATATTTACTACATAATGATATAGATCAATATCAGAAAGCTAGCCTTATTGTTATTATTATTATTATTATTATTATTATTATTATTATTATTATTATTATTATTATTATATTTCACTCAACCATATCACAGGACCCTACTAAAATCTCTGATAGATGTCTATAATATAGATGATATGGTATTGTACAGCAGACTTCACTTGTTTATGTTGTGTTAAATATACAGCATAAATCTGTTTTGTTCTAAACTGCTAAAGAGATACCAAAGCCACACAGACTAAAGACATAGCGCTAAAGACAAACATACTCACAGATATAGGTTGAATTGAGGTAAAGAGGCCATTGATAATGAAATGGCCAATAACCACAGACAGCTAGATCCAGGCAAAAATCTTAATTTGCCTTGTCTTTGGCAGCACAGACATCTACTCTGGAATATTCCAGCCTTTGCTCTCTACATTTACTTTAGTGCCATGAGCACACACTCAGGCGCTAAGCGTTGTTGATTTGGATGTTAGGACACAGCCTTTCACCAGCAGACATCTTTCATAACCACTTTTTGAACACAGTGATTAAGAGGAGGAAAGGAAGTCAGCACAAATATATGGAAGCAGGAGAGCACATATTTCAAGTAGCAGTAAATTTATAATTGTGTATAAGTGCCAACATGAACAACCTGTAGGTAGATGTACGTTGATATATACTGTACATGCATACTGTCATTTCTGAGGCACAGCCACAAGCAAGGAGGGTTAAACAACCTCGAAAAACCTTCTACAAGTGCAAACAACCCTTAAAACAAACAGTGCATTGTTACATAAAATGAAAAAAAAATGTACAAAGAACAATAATCCCTCTGGTGTGGTGTGCATTACACCCAATTACTGTCACAACTAAGCTAAAATATCTCACACAAACCCCACAATGGACACACAACACAAGCGGTCTGATCTGAGTTCCTGTAAAAAGACCATTCAGGACTGTGAATCATGTACCCCACATTCGGGTTCGTTGGCCACAAACACAGTAAAACATTCAGGCAAGGATGATAACAGCAGCAGCTACTTTAATACTATGACAAAATGTGAGTACATTGTTCTCCACAGATTTGAAATATACTCTACTATTATTAGTTGATTTATTATTTCAGTTCATATTTAACAGGATTTTATCTTGTTGCTTCATCATGAATTAAACTGTATTACTTTGAAAAATTTAAAAACTGTGAAAACGTAATAGTCCACTAAAGATAAATCTGAATTTGGGCAAGAAAAAGTAAAGCCCAGCCTGACTTGAAGCCCCAAAACTTTCCTATCAATCTTCCTACCAACATCATAGCTTTGTAAGAGCCCAAAACCTGAGCTAGGAGACAGTTCATCATCAGCTTAATAATGTAATTGACCATAACACAACTAATCAGAAAACAGCGGAACTTACGGGAGACCTGCGACCTCTCCAACACGGACAGGTGGGAGTTTTAATTATGAGGGAAAAGTTGAGAATAAAAGGTGACATAACCATCTCACATCAAATAAGCCTGGTGATGCTGACAATATACCATAAATGACCCATGACCTTTCACCCGTGTTCCATTACATCAGAACCTATGACCTTATCGCATTACATGTTTCTTGTCACCTTTTTGGACCCTGGTACAAGCCCAGGCTCACTATGGGGGGGAAAAAAAGAACTGATAAAAGCCCATGCTTTGTTATATTTGCTATTACTGCAGCTGCTGTACTGCTCTCTCCCCTGGTAGCTGGCTGCCCAAGCCATTTTACATTTAAATCTGTTGAATAATAAATTATTCAGTGATTTAATTCCAAAGAAAGTGGCAAATATTTCTGAGAACAAGCAACCCACCTGCCTAGCCACGGGTACCATTCCCTCAAAGACTTGTTTTTAAATTACATCCACGATAGCATTCTCATTAATCTTCATGCATTTCAAAAGGCTTCAGGGATCATAACAAATTTTTAAAAATAGATTCCTGTATATATGCTATGACAATGATCAGACAATCCTGCAAGTCTATGAGGTTATTTCTGGAGACACTTCTCCGTGGGATACGGGTATACAGTAGTTTGTTGAGATCACAATGTCTGTCACAGCAGCTGCGGTGCTTTTATGTGCCGTCTTGTCGCTGACAAAAAAGGAGTGGATGTGGACAAAGAGCTTCAGAGAAATCTCAAATTGCATATTGAATTCTAAAAGCACCCCCTCAAAGGCAGAATGCTGGCAGAGCCCACTCGCTCAGGCTGCCAAAACCTAGACAATGGTAATTGCTTGTCATATTTAGGAAAATTATGTAGGAAATACAAATGCCATATTAAAACCTTTTTTAAATTGTATTCAAAGCCCATTTGATTCATTTTCATCTCACTCTATCCTGGCAAAGTGCACTGGTATGATCGCCATCTCAGTCCCTTACTGACTCACTGCATTAAATGTTGTCTCATTTATCTCATCTGAGCCCAACGCTTTCCACCCTACGCCTAAGTATCTCAAATTCAATTTCTTCGAAACTGACAAATTATCCTTTTCAAAACAATGATGCCTACTCTTACAAACTGTTGAAAATCAAAACAAAATGAAAATACAACTCCCTGACACACTTTAGCTTGCAGGGCACTATGATACCCCAAAAGGTCTTCTGGGAGATCTGCTATACTTGTTGCAAAGTCAGCTTTCTCTGCTGTATGTTGCCTTTTTGTCTTGTTCTTGCACTCTCTCTGTACAATGTGTGCTGATTCTTAGATGTAATCACAGTCTTGCATAGATAAATATTGGCTTTCAGTGACACTCTATCCATAATCTGCAGGCTTGAAAGACAGAAGGCCATAGTTGGCAGTTCACAGTGAAACAAGTATCAAAGCGTGTACAGAAACTGAGCTCGATTCTTGACCTGAGATAGTGTAGTTTGACAAAAAAATCTCATCAATAGGTCCACTTACTCTGTAATTATCAAGCTTTCAGTTACATCTCATGGCCCTCTGCTGCAGCTGGAGTTGTGTCATTCAACACCTTAAGATCTCTGCTAGTACGCCCTAAAAAAGCTAACTGTGTGAGCATCCCACAAAAGACGATGGAGGCAGACAAGTGAATTATGCTGCAAGACATCATTTGAGAAAATCTTTTAATATTTTGATACTCTTTAGACCATGAAAACACCTTACCATACGAGTGCATTGACATGAAATCAAGCTGATCAAGCCAGTTATTAACTTAAAATGAAGAATCTACAAGAATCTAAAGTTGTAGCAGTCAACTTTCAGTCAAAATTGAGTTTTTGATACTAAAAAAGTATAAAATGCATGGGTCGCATCCAGACTGGAGAAAATCACTGCACTTTGGTCACAATAACAGTGAGTTTGCAGTTAGTCCAGATGGTCAAAGAGAGCAAAGCCACAGAGAGAGGCTGCAGAGATGACATCTCAACAGATAGAGGCTGCAGGTGTGGACAAGACTGCAGACGGGGGCAGAACCAGGAGCACAGGAACAAGCTGGAGGGAGGCTACACACAGAGACAGAAGCACATGGGACTGAGTGCAGTGACCCTGTTTAAAAGGTCTGCAAACAAATGTGACTTATGTGAGGCTTTGCATGCTGAAATCACTCACCTGATGAGAGAGACCAGGGCACTACAGATAAAAGCTGAGGCTAGAGAGTGAGTTGAATGTAATTTCTGTGATTTTGGCTTTAATGTTGAATATCTCAAGTACAAGCAAAGACAAGGATGCATAAGGATAATGATGACTCATTTTTAGAAAATGTGTTTCTCATATACAGTACAATTACAACATCAGGTAACTGCAGGAAGTGGACTATAACTTGATTACTAAAGAGCATATGAACGCACTGAGTAGTGAACAATTTGTTTATTTGTAGTCACTGTTGTCCTCCCCCTTAGCAATAAGCATCCTGGTTGTACAATCAATCTTTCATTTAGTTTCCGCCTGCTAGCAACTGTCTCCTCAGATGACCTGTTGCCTGTGAACTTTACAGTCCACTACATGGTTGCTGTAATGACTCTGGATTCTTCTTCTCATTTACGGTTCAGGTTCAAATTCACTGTTGTGACAATATAGTAATAAAGCTGAGGGATTTACACAAATCATGTGTTGGAAACAAACGACTTCACTAAACAGCTTCTTTATCACTAAAGGCAAGTGCAAATGGGGTACTTCAGCTTTAAGATCAGGGTGAGCACCTTTCTATCTCTTATAATTGATAGCTGTCTCTGATCCAATTTGAGTTTCTAGGACAGAGAGCCATCTCTACTGCTTGCCTAAGTTGATGGCAATAATGCCCCAGTCTTGCAGAATGATAGCAGTCACTCTGAAATGTTAACTACTTGCTTTAAGTCTATATACCACCATTAAAAGGATTTTAATCATTACTTGCCTTACCAAAACATCAGTCTGCAGCAACCATGGAATTCAACATCAGGTATATTGGACAAATTTACAGCATCTCTCACAAACTTAAGTGTATATCTATATATAACTATACGTACATATTTATAAGTATAAACTTAAGTGATATTGATGACATCTGAGGTGTATCAGGGCTCAACATTAACTTTTTGAGGCACTTGTCCGGATAAAAAAAGTCACTTGTCCAGGTAAAAACGACAGCACAGAAGCTAAAGAGGCTCTAACTTCTGTTTCACTGGGACTTTAATGCTGTTGTTCATCATCTGTGATGTCAAAACATCAGATTTCCACACAGAGAAATAAAAAGAGTGTGTCCTGGTATTAATTCAGTTATAGAACCTAAGTGCACCACGCAGTGTTTCTCTTGCCCAGCTGCTGACAGCACTGTGAGCTGAAGAGTCAAGCACACTGGGCAGTAGAGGACGTTGTACCAGCGTCTGGTTCAAAAGTAGTTTAGCCGACTTTGCTATTTCATTATTATATTATATTATTGTTAGTCATTCCCATTGATCAAGGTAAATGAAATTGATGAAATTTAAATATGTTAATATTATAGTGAGGTTTCTTATGCTCTAGGTCTGAAAAAATGTAATTTTTATTTATTGGTCAAAGCAAATTCTGTAAAATGTGCATCAACAGAACTTATTGACTGTCAGGTTTTGAAAGGTAATGGGCTGTCTGGTTGCACCGACGGGTTCTATTGATAAACGTCTGCTAGACTCACTTACAGTTACAATGACTGGGGGGATAAATACAGCGTAGGGGTGCTGAGCAAAACTCTGGAGAGACTCAGCAGCCAGACATTTCTCCGTTCTCCGTTTAGAAGCAGCTGAGATTGTCACTAAAATGAGAATAGCTGGTCCACCTTAAAGGTCGGTCAACCTTAAGTGAGCCTGGTCAGGTTAGACTAACCCACTGTCACTAACTAACTTCGGGTCTGACCCCCTTCACTTCAATTTCAGCGAGTAGCAAGCAAGACACAGGAACTTGGCTTGGGTCTTAAGGAGTTGTAGCATTTATTCACTGACGATAGCCTAAACCGTGCACACACTGCACTGCTATGTTCACAGCTATACTTCTAACTTCTACTCTCTGATCCAGTCGCCAGCCTCACCATCACACACCTGCTCTTTCTCTCTCGACCGCACACTCACTATGTATACAACTCACACACTGAACTATCCCATTCTGAGTTGTACAAAATGCATTTGTTTCAAATCCGTATTCTGAATGTATTCATTTAATTAAATAGCCAAGTAATGAGTAGCACATAATGTGAAGACACATGGTATTTTTTTGTTTATGATTTTTTGAATTTGTCCAGTGGTGCAAGTAAATTTCTCTTCCACTTGCCCTACAAAAAAATCCACTTGTCCCAGACAAGCCGACAAGCCTTAATGTTGGGTATATGAATGTATTTAAGAGTCAATGCGTTTACTCAGTCATAGAAATGTGACCTGACAGCAGCTTATTAATATTTCCTCATCCTGGGGGTATGCAAATACAACATGTCCTCTGCACAGTGTTACTGAAGACCTTGCTGGTTGAGATCCAAATCACAATAACTTATCCTGAAACTCCAGCTGGCATATATGTATGTGTGTGTGTGTGTTTGCATATGTGTGTGTGTTGGAGACAGGGAAGAGGGCAGGAGCAGAGAGACGAAGCGACTGGAGAAGAAGGAGCTGAGCACAGAGGCATATAATCTAAATTCAAAAGCAATCATTTTTGTTCTCAGCTCATAAAGCCGTCTGCTGTTGATGGGTAAGGCAGTAAAAATCAGGAGGCTGAAGGTAAAGAATGAATCTTAAAGGGTTTGCAGGGATGTTTTCTCTCACACAGCAGCAGCTGGAGACCTCCAGTAAGGGATACATAAAGCATAAACAGGATTAAAGATAATTACAGTAATTAGAATACACAAAATGGCAAATACAGTAATTTGGCTATTGCCTGTTAAGGAAACTGTCTTAATAATCAGACAAGAAACAATTTATTTGACAGAGATTTTGGAAGTAAATATAATTTGTAGTACTCAAACAATCAGTACCCCACATTGAGCTCTGGCAAAGTAAAAACAGCAATTATTCAATTTTCTGACATTTAAGAGATTAAAGGACTAAACAAATAAATTCAATACTTATTAATTGTTAACGAAAATAAGTTAGTTATATCACCTTTCTTTATCAGGACAATTTACGAAGGCTGTAAACATAGCACCACAGGCTAAAGACAGAAGAGTTAAGTGTAAAAAGTGGGTCAGAATTTGTGTTTAAAAATCAACCTGTGGAATATATGCCATCTTTTTTGATCTCTCTCTCTCTCTCTCTTTAGAGGTATGCAAATATCTGTCACATTAGCTGTGTTTTCCTGAGCAACACTGGAAAGCATTATGATGCAGTGATATATCTCAAGTTCATTAAAGATCAAAGGAAGCTGTGAGGGTGCTCTTACCCCTCTAAACAAATGTCTAAATTTGCCTGTTGATTCTCCCAGTGTGTCTTTCTCCATATAACCTTTGCCTGTTTTTAGTCTCAGAATCTGCACTTTAGCATTAGTGTGTGTGTGTGTGTGTGTGTCCAAGTAGGCCCACTGGTGCAGCTTGCCCCAGTCAGAATAAAGTGTTTTTCAGAGTGCCACTGTCTGTCCCTGTTAGTCCCTGGAGAGGTTGTGTGCCCTCCTTAAGCCCTTCAGCGGTATCTGCAGGCACGCTCAACACGGGAGCTTACACTGCCACTACAAACCCCCTTTGTCTTTGACTTTCAGACTTTTTGGCAAAAAATATTCCTATGTGAAACTTCTGCCTCTGAATTAGATCAGAAGACAAAAAAAATGAGCCATAATTCGTGGCATGATCAAATTTAGGTTCATGATGATCATGTGAAAATTGCAAGATTTATGGTGCAAATCATAGGTTTACTTGAGATATTCTGATTTTGCAGCCATGTCTATAAAGGTGGGGTTGATTTTAGTAAAGCCTGTTTCATTTTACTATTTTGATTAAGTCCTCAATGACTCAATGAACTTTTCGCTTGGTAATCTTTATTGCTCTACAGCTTAATGAAATCACATTTCACAGAGATTTATGATGTGACTGAGATAGTGGCTTACAACTTTCAGCTGTGAAAAATTATTCTTATTGCACATCCTAATTATGCAGGATGCCTCTGGGAGAGAATCTACATATTACAGTATCTCACATATGAGAGCTCCCCAAACTGGTTGTGATTTGGGACTTTGTGTGTATGAAGTGTGAATATACAGTAGAAAATATGCATATAGTACACTAAGCACAAAGCCCTTTGATATACAGCATTCTCAAACCGATTAAGACTCTAAGTGAGCGAGAGAAAAACATGTGTAAATGCAGAGATTAGAGTTAACATTTAGACCTACAGTACAGTATAATATATCGCATTATATTCCAGCATTGTTCTTTTTAATTTACACAATTTTTATAAGTGAGAGATCCATGACCAAGAAAATGTAAATGTGGGTGGGTTTTGTTTCTCGCCTTGTGATTTAATGATTTCCCTTTCACCCTTGAATACAGTTAGAGGTGATAACATTCTCCCCCTCCACTTCTCCTGTGCGTTACACAGTATCATCCCTTAAACGCTATCACTTCCCCAACCATACATCTGCTCTGTAATCTTGTTTCCTCATCGCCTCACCCCCTACACTTTCTAGAAACCTGCAAACCTTGTAGAAATGATCAAGTACCACCTTGACAATGTAGTGTACAACTTTTTCAGCTCATTTATACAGCAGGTTTGGGTACGAGCAACAGACAAATTGATTACTGATCAGAACTATACCTGATCAATCTTTTTTTCCTTTAGTATCTATGGATTTTGAGCACACGTACATGTATGCATACAGAAAAAATGTGGTGCTGCATGGCCAAGACAGCACACTAACCATATTGGCTCAAATATAAGGCGATATTTCCATGGGAATAATGTTTGAAAATGCACTGGTTGCATTATATTTGAGTACTAGACGTTATACTCACGATATAAGATATTCTTTTTGAATGGAAAGACTGTCCCCTAAGGAGAGCGTCGCATTATGGCTCGTTTGCAGCCTTATTGTTACTGGGCTCGCTAGTTTCTTTATGTGCTTTTATGTTGTGTCTTTTAAAGTTATTCAACCCTGAAAAGTGTTCAGGAAGCCCAGCTGAACCTATGGGAGTTGGCTTGTGTAACGTGTTTTACTGCCACAGGGGAAATGAATTGTTGATGAGTGAAAAACGAGTTGAAAACATCCCCCTGACATCAACTGAAGAAACACACCGGGGACTGAATCACATGTCAAGCAACCAAGAATTGCTGGTGTCAGATGATGAGGAGATGAAAAAGCCTGTCTGAAAAATTCTACATGTCAAAGAACATAATTTTGATAAAGGGGACTGACAAAAGAGTGTGAGTATGTGAGTTGCTTGATATTTGTAAATATTAACATTTACACTACAGAAAAGGTTTAATGAATTCCTTCAAACTTCCAAAATGTAAAGTGGCAGACTAGCAGCCATGAAACCAAAGTAGCATATATCTTCTTGAGTTATCCTTAGTTTATAATACCACTCTCCTAGACCATCTGGATAGTGGCCAATAATAATATATAATAATTTCCAACTTGGCAAGAATCTACCATCAAATTTTCTGAAAAGCAACTACCAATCCTATTTATCTTTTTATAAAGTATCACCTTCTTTTATATCTCATCTTAATGGTGTTTATGTCTTATGTAAAGTACTTTGCCTTGTTGTTGAAAGATACTATACAAACTCGCCTTGTCTACATAACAGCCTTTCATATTTTGTTCTCACATTAGAGATGATGCTGATACATGTAACTTCTATCAGTTCCATTAAACACTACTTAATATACCCCAATCACATTAACACCAACAGCTGTCATACAACAGTTACCTGCAATACACCGTAGAAGACTATTGTATTAGTAATTGGCCTGCATCCATCAAAGGCCCTCGCAAAAGCATTCATCAACATCACTACAGTAGCTGTCTTCATTACATGAGTGAGAATTTCCCTCACTACTTACTTGAAAAGCCGCAATTAATTACTTATTGCAAATGTTGATGTTCACTTCACAGCAAAGTCACAAATTTGTCTTTCCATATATCCGTGTTTACCTGAGATATGGCAGGTAAACATCTGCAGCGTAGTAGCAGGGGAAACTTAGCACTAAGGGGGGAAAAAAACAGACAACAAGCCTTTTTGGCACCTCATAACTGCTTTCTTTTTCCAGGTTTTAATCCTGCCTTTCATAGCTGCACCATTTTCTTGGCTGAGTGCTGTTAGTCAATCTGCCCACATGGTTAAAGCAACTCTTTGGTCAAGGACGATATGGATACTGTGTTTCAGATGAAAAAGACAACTTTGGCAGTCCTGTGAATCTCAAATGCCAAATATTAACACTGACACATGGGGCTGAAACAAGGTTACTTCCATTTCTCGCCCATGTTTTCCATTCTATCCTGTTTTTTTCTTTTGCGTGTCTTTTATGATCTGGTCCTTTTTTCCCTCTCAGCCACTTCTTTTATTATTCTGTTAAGTCTCTACCTTCTGCTTTCCCTTCTCCATGTCTTTATAAAGCTAATTTTCTGCTCCTCTCTCTCAATTTAACCCTCTGACACAAACACACTTGCCATCTTTTGATTTCAGTTAGCATTACAAAGCCACAAATATGCTAATATTGTTTTCTATTTACAGTGAAACATACAAATTGTGTCAATATGACAACAGGTTAAAATGTTGAATAACAGACAATATAAACATCTCATTTGATTGAGTAATTAAGCCTTGAACATATCTTCCTGTCATCTCCCTTATCCCTCCTTCTCTGAGATTCTCCCACTCTTCCCTATTTTACTTTTTCCCCTCCCAGCTTCCTCCCTAGTCATTTGCTGCTTATTAGATAGTCTCTCTGTCAACCTTGTCCCATCTAATTCTCACTCAATTACAATCTAAATGAACCACAGAACTGCATAACTTGCTTTGCCTCTTCCCATTGTTTAATATGTGACGGTAACAAACCCTGATTAGGCCTCCGCAAAGGTTCATAAATTAAGCACTCAAAGCCGAATTAATCACCATTCCCTGCAAAGATAAATGTGCAATATTCAGTTTTTCCATATGGATCCCACTGAAAAACAATAACATAATGTGAAAAGGAGAGCACTCAATGGCATGCATATTTTCCTGACTGTGACATTTGGACCAGGGATGGCTGTGCATCACCAGCCAGTAAAATGTCATTTACTGAGAATTTCTGTCTGAGCTAGCTTAAATCCCTCATATGCAATGTTTGCACTAAAGCAATTTTCACCAGTAGCATCTGCGTTCCAGAGGTAAAACTGGGCCAATTTGATTAATGTCATCGCCTCAATGTGAAGAGTGTAGACGCTACAATAAAAAGTAGAAAAAAAACTGGAGGGAGAGTGACTTGAGCTAGAGAACAAGTTAAAGACATAATATAAGAAGAAAGGTGGCAACCTGAAAGAATGACAAACAGAAAGTGGGAGAAGCAACCAGCCAGTGGAAGTGGAAGAAGACAACCCCAAAGCGCTACACTTATCATCATCCAAGGGAAAGGAGTGCAAAACAAGAAAATGAAATGCAGTTGCTTGATTTTGAAAGTGGATCTAGTTTAGCATACAAACAGGCAGCAGATAATTAGTCTCAAGAGGGAAATAAGCACACGCTAAATGGGGAAAAAAAGCTCACAATATTAAAGCGGCTGTCCTCAAATGGTAAATGATAGATGGACTGTACTTGTACAGTGCCTTTCTAGTCTTCCAACCACTCAAAGCGCTTTTTTTAACACTAAAAGTCACATTCACCCATTCACCCATGCTGAATGGGTACAGAGGCTACCATGCAAGGTCCCAACCTGCCCATCAGAGAGAATCTAATCATTCACACACTGATGGTACAGCCAAGGATGGTATCTTGCCCAAGGACACTTTGACATGCAGACTGGCGGAGCCGGGAATCGAACCACCTATCTTCTGATTAGTGGACGACCCGCGCTACCGCACTCACAGACATATTACGGGCCAAACTGTTGGCTGGTAAAGTTGAACAACCTCCTCTCACTTTAACACCACATCACAGACAGACAGTATACTTTACAGCCATACATTTTCATAGATGATTTAACGGTAAGAGGAGATTGCATTTTTACTAATAATTAGGGCTGTGGTCTCCAGGTCGATTAGTTGATCAATATGCTCTCATCTGACCAAATTCTCATTGGCTGAATACTATTGGTAGCGTAGCTCCGTTAAGGAATACAGCATTGCGTAGTATGTTTGCGTAGCGAATGTGAATGCGTGAGCGGCAGGAAAGTGGCGGTGGATGCGAGTGGAGCAGAGGAAAAGGTTAGCAGTAAGCTGTCAGTCTGGCAGTAAATGTACAGCCCTACTCTTTGCTGGCTACAGCTCGGCGTTTAATACCTTTGTATCAAACAAGATGGTCCTGTCCACATCAACACAGAGGCTGTGGAGAGAGTCCCCAGCTTCAGGTTCCTGGGAGTCACCATCACAGAGGGCCTCTCCTGGGCTGAAAACACCTCAGCAGTGGTGGGTAAGGCACACAATACCTTTATTTTCTGAGGAGGCTAAGGAGAGCCAAACTTCCCCAAAAGCTGCTTGTCAACTTTTACAGATGCACCACAGAGAGCATACTTGCAAACTGCATGACAGCCTGGTACAGCAGCTGCACCAAAGCTGACAAAAAAAGCCCCTCCAGCGTGTTGTGAAAACAGCACAGGACTTATTTGGCATTGAGCTACCATCACTAGAACATCTTCACAGCACTTGCTGTGTGAGGAGGACTAAAAACATCAAGACATTACACACCCCGGACACCATCTGTTTAAGCTCCTCCCATCAGGCAGGCACTACAGATGCACAAATAGACTGAAAAACAGCTGTTTCCCAAAAGCTGTGGCACTCCTGAACTCAGACATCTCAGTCCGACAAGACTGATATCCTACCATCATTGGAGCATGTGCAATATCTACTTACATGTCACTTCGAGCCACTGATGATGTGCAGTATTCACACATCATTCAACACCCCAATACACCATCACTCCACATCTGTCCACCGCACCTTTACTGCACTTTTACTGCTGATGCTTTCGCACCCCCCCGTTTTTGTATTTTTGTTGTATTTTATTGTTAATTGTATTTATACTTCAAACTGCTTATATTTTGTACTTATATTTCTTAGATTCTGTACTTTTTATTGCTGATATTTTATATTTCTTATCACATTACTGCCTTATTTATTCTTTGTAAATATGTGTGAAGTCTTAAATACTAATGCACCATTTGAGGTTGATGCAACTGCAATGTCATTGTGCCTATGGCAAAAAAAACAGTGGATGCTGTTACATGCTGACACCTCCAACACAATTACTGTACACGTCATTAACATAGTCGAACATACTGCTGATGTGAGGAAGTGATGTCAGCCACCATCATGCCCTGTTATCACCTTGTTCATTGTAATGACTCACTCTGAGAACTGATTCACATCAGTGAGCAGGGAGTGATCCAGTGAAGATAAATGATGGCAACTGTGTTCTTACAGAGAGAAAAGCGGCCTGGGAAGTTGCTGGTTTGAATTCCCAGTGTGGCATTTGGAAGAATCTAAGTGGTGACATAAAATGTGACTCCACCCTCTTATTGACCGCAATCAAGGCACTAAAGGCACCCAAGCTCTGATTACTGTTGTTCAATGTTCATCAGTACATGAATGGTTGTGCAAGGCAGTTCGACACATGGATAAACACATTCACAGCACATGGAGGAAACACAGACACACAGGGAGAACTTAAACCAGGCATTGCTAGTGTGTACAAAAAAATACATTGTTCAGTTGGACTTTAAGTGCTGGAGACAAATATTAAAATTACATGACCCCAGTATATGTAAATCCAAATCCATGACCTTCAATCCATTGTTTTCTTCTTCTGGTGTTCCCATCAATTTCCTATACCTGCATACTGAATAAGTTTTCTGCCAACGTGTGTTTCCATGCTTCCATACTACAGAAGTGGCTGCACATTCACAAAGCCACTACAAAGTGCTTACAGCTTAAAAAATAAATGTGTTAATTTTTTTGCACCGTGCTCGTGGTGCACAGCCACCTTTCTGTTTGGTTTTGTCAGCCTACCCCATCTATGCTGGTATCCTTTTTTTTTTTTTTTTCTCCACATACTGTATGTTAGCATTGAAATCTGTGAGGAGAGGTTTAATGAAAATGCCTGTCACAGGAACACCTCATAGTGTGTTTCCTATCAGGATGTGTGTAACTGCAGCAGAATTGAAAGAAGGCGACACACACAGCCAGAAAAGCAATTGTCACTTAGAAAGCTACTTCTCTCCACATAAAAATGCAATATAAAAAAGAAATCAACTAACAAACATCCAGAGGTAAAAAGAAGAAGAGGAAAAAGCACTAGATGCTGAATAAGAAACATGAATAAAAAAGAGATCCTCTGGGTCACATTTAGGTCGAATAGAAGCAGGCACAAAAAACTCAAAGCAAGCAGAGAATCAGCGCTTTACTCTGGAGATGAAAACAATACGTTATAATGGGCCTAATGCTTTCAGAGGAAGTCACCTGTCAAAGAGGAAATAGTCAGCCTTGGAAATTATTGCTGTTACAGTAACTTTCACACAAACTGCTCAATTTTACTGTCATGCACTACTTTGCAGTAAAAATAAACATCAGGGAAAGAACAACATACAATATGTGAATGTTTAGGCCACACAGAGTCAAAAATGCTGATCTCAAGTCTGGTGCGGTGGCAGTTCAGCTACACAACTAACACCTTTCACAGCAATCAGCCAGCCACTCAAATATACATCACAGAACTGAATTACTAGATGGATAAGCCAAGTGCTACTGGCACTTGAATCAAGATATGAAAAAAAGAAGCTGTGGACTGCAACAGAGAAAAATACTTATCACTACATGTATGTGTGTAGATATCCACTATCTGATGAAAATTACAAAACGCGGAGGGTTGGTCACGGAGAACATCCCTGAGCAAACACTGATTGATGGGTTATCTCGGTTGATGTCGGCAGAGGAGTAGTATCAATATTTTAGATTTAATCACCTTAATATTGGTACTGGTATCATAATTATGGTTGTGGCAGCTGTAGCTCAGATGGTGGATAGAGCAGACTAGCCATTAATTGTAGGGTTAGTGGTTCAATGCTTGACTTCTCCCCCCTACTAAATTCTCAACAGACTTAGGAGATTTAGAGTCAAGAATATGAATGCTTTTTATAAGGCACTAACTGTCTGAGCAATCACTGCAGCGTAAAACGGCCTACAAGACCAAAGCCAAACATTACTTACTCATACTTACTCATTTCTGACAGGGGATTGAAGATGGATGACAGCTAAATAATTATCCACCTGACAAATATATTTTTCAATTTATAGACGGGTTGTCACTTGGAATGAGTGATTTCAGGTGCTTCTGCTTTTTGTCAGTTGAGTTGGGAAAAGATGGCGGGACATAGCGGAGCTGGAGTTTCACTGTGCTAATGAAGAATCCTCCTTTTTTTTAACTACACTACTATTTTCTCTCAGATGGTAACAAATGCAGCTGAACAGACAAAATGGATTGGAGAGCCAATGCCTTCCTGTGCCACAACTCAAATCTTGGCACCCACTGACAAATGAAATGCCTTCTAAATTTAAATCTGAAATGTTTTCAAACACTTCCTTTAGAGGACAGTAGAGCAATATTTGTAATGCACTAACAAGTGGGATTTTTCAGATTATTATATCATCATTAGGGTTTTCTCAGGAATAGGTTGCATGGTCCTTTTTATGGGAGTAATTTAGATTCAAATTACTTCCCAGAAGCATTTCCCAGCAATCAGAAAACCAAAGTGTATGCCAGAATAACAGTAGAAGAAAAAAAAAAAAAGATTTGTCATAGAGCACAACATGGCATATTTTGAAAAATGCTGTTTGGTTTGAACACAGTAAGTGTACTCACATTGATCGATGTTCCCGTCTGCTTTCCCCTTATCCTGCAAACAGAGAGCACACACAAAAATGGTCATTACAGGCTCGGAGGAGTGAGACAAAAACAGCCCTTTCTGCAGCTTTTCGCAGACCATTCGTTACTAGGACTTTTCCTCTTTTCTGAGTTCAGAGAAAGACGACAGAAAACAAAGGTGGACAGACAAAATTAGAATAAAAAGGAAAGAGAGGCAGAGACGAGAGAGAATATATGGTGGATGACAAGAGTGAAACAAGAGGACCTTTTATAAAAAAGGCATATCCCAGAGTCAATTCAGTATCCTTCATTGGAAATACACTTTCCAACAGGCTGCAAGACAGGTGTCACCATATTGAACTGGACTGTTTGTTTGGATGTCTTACAGTTGATACCACAAATATAAACACTAATTTATTTGTACATATTAACTGTGAGTATGATATTGACATGCAGTTCAAATTTACCAAAAATAAATGTCAGTTTCAGTCATGGTTATCCAAATATTAAAAATTTAACAAATGCTTGGATGATCGAATGGAGGACCAACTGCCACATAAAATCAGTTATGGACAGTATAGAGAATTACTTTCAGGGTGGTTTCATTTTTTACAATAACTCATCAAGTCCATTTGAAGTTCTGCAGCAACATTTTACCATATATAGATTGATGTGTCTGCATTTCAAAGGAAGAACAGGAAAAGCTTAAATAACTGCTTTGGGTTTAATATGATCACTGATATAATATGTATAAATGAAACCCCAAGTGAGAGACTTCAGACATCAAGAGCTCTCAGCTAACTGAAGAAGCTAAATGAAAAAAACACAGCCAATACTGCCTAAATTATAGCTAAAACAGTGAATTGATTCATCAGTTAGCTGACTGACAGAAAATTTAATCTCCAACAATTTTGATAATTAAGAAATTGAAGAATTTTCATGCAAAAATGCCACAAATTTGTTGGTTACAGCTACTAAAATGTGAATACTTGTTGCATTTGTTTGTCTTAAATGATACTAAACTGAATATCTGTGTGTTTTGGATTGTTCATCCAACAATACTTCCATCCCACAAGTAATTGTCAGGCTCAAGGAACATGCAACTTTTTTGTTTACTGTTTAAAAGACATTTAACAGACTAATCATTCAAATGAAATGAAATTCACAGCAACTCAATAGACATTAAGTTTTATTTTTGTTGTTACTTTCAGGTATCTTTACCTTTAGTAGGAATCCAGCTGACCTGCATGTGTATGTATGTATGTGTTTCTTTGTGTGAATGTGTTAAGTGTGCATTGTGTGCTTGTTATCTACTGATCACCTGCTTGTAACAACACCAGCAATGTTGCTGCATTGCATGAATGTATTTGAACTTCAGAGGCAATTTCATGTACGTCGGCAAAACAAAGGATCGACATACCATTTAAAAATAGAACAGAAGCAGGTCCTCTAATGCAACACCGCTTCTAAAGAAGCCAATATGTGGCAGCACTTGAAGTGTTGTGACATTTTGCATTCTTGGTCCCTCAGTGTGGATGTCACCGATAATGAGGCTCAGTCATAAAACATATTTGTGTCTGCAAGGCCGTCTTAGCTTCCCAAGAGACTCACAAGAAACACAGCAGTTTTAGTGCTTCCTGTCATTGCCTCCTTTTTTTTGTCTCTACATCTCTATCCCTCTCTCTTTCTGCCATCTGTCCATCTTAATTGCAGACATGCTTCCTCATGATGGCAGGATAAAATTGAGTGTGCTCATCAGCACCGCCTTCCATCATCTCGAGTGCCGCTGTTTGATCAATTGATTAGAGAATCAAACCAAGCATAGAGGTGAAAGAAAGGCTATGCGCCTCCTTCTAAAAATACTGTCCGCTCTTCACAATGACCCTCCAGGGTTTTCTTTGTCACTTTCTTTGATACATTTAGCTATAGGAGATTTTTATGGCATAAAATAATAGTTTAGTAACAACTGAAGGCACTTACTGCAATGCCACTTCATAAGGCAAAGTAGACACTAATGTTCCCACACAGATGATTACGAGGCACTTTGCATTTTGCTCCAAAGTGTTGCTTTGTCACTTTCAGTGGGTGGAGAAATGTAAATAAGTAGCACCAGATTTAATTTGAGCAAATAGGACATACCCGCTGGGATTCAATTAAGAGGGATCTGATGCTTTTCTCCACCATATTTATACAGTGATCGAGGCTGATTAGACGGGTGTATTTTTACAAACAAATCTTGCCCATACAGTGCACTTAGTATTATGAGATGAGATTATGGGAACAGTAGAGAGATGCTGAGAGATATGCACAATAATGGAGACAGGAGATTCAATACCTTTTAACCTCTTAAGCCTGAGGCTGTTACCACAGATCAAACACATTAATACAAGGTACGGTTATGTGCTAAAATCCTGATCAATTTTATCCATGTTTGTTTGTAGTTTGTTCAACGCATAATCAAGCAGTAGTACTGTTGCTATAGTTACCTGCAGTTATCGAATATCATGCCTTATAATTTGGAGCTGTAGTCAAATGAAATGCCGTTAGACAATTTTTAATGGATACATGACAGCCAATCAGAAACTAATATTTTCTGTGGCCATCGAATAACATGGCAATAATTGATAACCCTAGATTTGTGCCTCTTCTATGGCTTCACAGCACAAAGAAGCAGTCATGGTACTGCAAATTGTATCAAAATAAAAACAACCTCAAAACATCATGATATTGTGATGTTATTGACGCCTCAGTCTATTACAAGCCTGCTCACATCTTTGTGGTTTGTGGTAGCGACAGAGTTTAAGTATACCAACTCAATAAGATGGTTACAGCCTCTCAAAAAACTAGTATAAATAAATCTCTGAGTGCTACATGCCTCCATCTTGGATGCCATTTAAAAACACCCACACAAAACAAGAAACTGACATTGTTGCCACAGAGACTGACATTTCGTAGGAATGCAATTTGAACAGCAGGGCAATTTGAGCCAAGCTGTGTCTGTTACAAAGTCTGTTTGAGTATGCCTTTTCCTCACTCTCTTATATGGGTTGCTATGCAGGCACTCTTCATTCGAGGACCCATATGTTTGTATATGCCCACTTACTCTCTCTCCATCCCTCTTTGGCTTTTAAATCCAGTCAACAACAAAACTCTCAACTAGAATTAGCCGTCTGTATGCCAACTCAGTGTTGCAGCTTCATTATATTTGTTAAGAAGCCACCGGTATAGTCTGATATGAGGAGCATATTGATACTTTGACCTTTTGAAAATACTGCCTGATTAATACGAAGAGGCAGACGATACGGGAAGGGAAAGAAAGCTGAATCCATTATGGTATGTGTTTTCACAAGAGTTCATCTATCTAAATTCAATAGCTATTCCCCGATGTCTGTTGCTTAGAGAGAGGGACCTGTCTTATCTAACAGTAATCCATCAGCTCACAAACAAGCTACTTAATGAGCTAAATGAAAAGGAGCCAAAAGAAAAAAAAAACACTGGCAATGTATGTAAGTGGTAACACCTTCACAGGAATAACTTTGATAAATCCAAAAATAGAACTAAAGGCGAACAAATTCAAGCTTTTTTTTTTTTACCATGAATCATTAGCTGGAGATGTTTCATGTTTCCAGTGATACTCTCATGTACAATCTGTACGCTAAACATTTTTACTTAATTAAATTTGTCTCTAGCTTCTAGAGATTCATACATAAACAACAGCTTCACTAAGTTTTACTTTTTCTATATGCTACCAGGTGCAGCAGATATGTAAATGTGACTGTATTAGTTTATAAGAGTGGACACATTAAAATTATACTAAAACTAATCTACATACAACTAATATACATACAGTACATGACCAGTAACCACTTCTTATAACCATGGTACACTATATTATACATGTGCTTTAATAGAGTACATAGTGGACAGTTAGGAAGGACATTAAGTGAAATATGTTATAAAACCTGATGCTATATTCTTTACATGTTTAAAAGGTTTATCCATTAGGATGCCAAACTTTAAATAAAATAAAACATTTAATCAAAACAAAAAAATTCTCAGTTTAGAAATTTGTGGGCACATTAGTTTTGTAAACTGTGCCCTTGAATTACAGACTACGTTATTGTTTAAAATTATAAAAACTTTGAAACAATAACGATGATTAAATGCAAATTTAATTAAATAAGTCAATACTATAATATAAAATATGAGCATTTATGAAAATGTCATATATGTTATTTATGTACATAGCTGGAATCACATATATGACATACATTGGCATGCCACATATGTCCATATTCAAAATTGAAACAATTTCATATATGGACGTATATGGTTAATGTATCAGATGTATTAAAAGAGTATAAAGTCATATGTGTATTTTTTAATATTTGGCATATATTTTAACCAAATATGCGTTCATATTTGTATTTTATAATTATGCAACATACATTTGTTGCACATATATGTGAAATAGATGTTGCTCTTATATGTCGCACATATGCCAAGGTCATATATGGAACCATTCAAAAATGGACTTAATTTGTGGTCATGCATTCGTAATTGGAGGGCATGGATTATGAATCGGCTCCATTTTCAGAGATCTATTCATTACATTGTTAATAAAGTTAGGCTATGTTGAAAGATCCAAAAAGGCAGATTGGAGCTGCGAGGGAACAGTGCAGAGCACAGATGGTGTACAGCACACACTAGAGTTATCTTATAGTTCATCTTCAAAGAACTCAAGTGTTTAGGGTGCATTTTGGATGTAGTGGTTTCATAGTGCAGTTTAGTGGACTAAAGACACAAGTGAATGGTTTGGCACACAGTGCACTAGAGTAAGAGACTGAAACTATAGTTCCCACCTTTTCTATTTTTAATTACTCTTTTCCTGTGCCTTACATTTTCTGTATTTAATGATTAAAATAATTTTGATTCTGCCTAAATTATTGGACAAATTAAAGAATGTCAGCTTCTTGTGAACCTTAGTAGAAGACAAGATTGGACTTGAACAAGAAGAACTGCTTTTCGAGATCTTCAAATAGAGAAGAAAAATACTGACCTTCAAGAGCAAATAATAATCTTAACGTCTAGACTTGGATGCAATGAGCTCAGGACTCAATCTTCTTTTATTCATCAGACCTGCTCTTTTCATATCAAGTCCAGACAATGTCGGTGTCACAGTAGAGACATCTGGGGGTTTTTGTGTTGATGTCATGTTATGACATATCATGTTAATTCATCTCTGTTACCATCATCTGTACCTTTCTCTCATGGTCCAATCAACAACTCTCTTTTCTCTCCTTCTTTACTTTGGAAAGAAAAAAACTCAGCGATACTTGGAAATCTAACATCCAGGATTCAGAGAAAAATTACTTTATTCAGATAATTTTCTAACTCTTCATTTTTACTGACATTTTATTTTTGTTATGTATTTTTATATAGTAATTCTGTTAGCTTCACTACATTGAAACAACATATTTTAGTGATTCCTTTATGGCAGGGTTTTCCATACACACATTCATTCATGTGTGGTGACCCACCACAGTATCAATGTTGCCGCCACATATTGATTTTCTATTTTTGGAGCTTCCACACCCACGCATGCACACGTAAGTTTGGAAACACTTTCTCATTCAAGGAAATGGGAAAGTGTGTCCAAAATTTTGACAGGTGCTGTATTTGTGAACATCTTCCCCACACCCTACTACTACCAAGCTTTTGTATGTCAATTAACAATACAACATTTTTTTTTTTTTTCAAATCTGGATTTTGTGCTCAAGATCACAAAAAAAGCATTTCACAATGTAGAGCTTCAACAATACAAATAGCCCCTTTAGTAACATTTGGTGTTCACCTTTGTTACAGGCTAACTGGCACACTTTTGGCCCCTGTGACTCAATGTACGATCCACATCCATATAGGACTGTCCTGAATACCTTTTTTAGGGCTTCAAAGCTTCGGCAGCAATTATTCGGGGGGGTAGATGAGGGTTTTGGGGAACCTGCTCATGTGGGTTACAACTCTAGATAGCAGCAGCAACACATTGGCGACAACAGGAAAACAGACACACGGCATGGGGACCCACCAGGAGAAGCAGCAGCTTCAGTGCGAGATGGACGCAAACCGTCAAAACAATGGCAGCACAAGCGACACCGAGGTGGCCAGCAGGGCGGAGAGGAGGAGGAGGAGGCACCTGCACTGTGACTCATTCTCCCCCTGCTGCCTCCATCGACTCTCCCTCTCTCTTCGCGCGCAAGGTTTCACAGGTAGATAAGACGAGAGGAGAGGTTAAAAATAAAAAAATAAAAAAATCGAACACTGATTCAAATACCGTGGCATCAAACAAAGCTTCAAATCCTTCAGGTCAGCCCTACATCCATATTACAGTGTTTTCTATGAAATAGAAATGAATCCCATTACAGAAGCTACACACACAAAATGACTGTTTTTCCTTACTGTGATTATCAAATAGGTGCTCCGTAGCTCAGTAAAAGAAAGCAGGTTCAAAAACATAGCAGATGGTTGTGCTTAGCACAGAAAGTATCACCTCCTACCATTATAATTATAGTAGAGAAGAGTATTGTGGCTTCATATAATGATAATTGCAACATTACATGCTTTTCGTCTGCCTGAAAGGTTTTCTTCAGCTTTGAGTACAAATGATCAAGAGACTGAAAAATTCTGAGCTGTGTTGCACTCCGGTGCCCATAAACAGCTTTATGAGCACAAGTCATAAGCAAAATGTAAACAGGGGTGATAGTCCCAATACTAAAAATTAATACAGAAGAAAAGACTGCATTTAACAACTCTGCTCTTATCCCTCTTGATGTTTGTGTCAAATAAACAGTATATAAAACTCTATATGCTCATCATTGCTGTTTTTCAGTATGCTGTGACACTTTTCACCACTGACATAAGCCTGTCTCAGCATCAGCCACAGTACATCATCTCATCTACATCATCTGACTTGCATCATCACTTGTGTTTATGCCTACATGCATATGGTATAAAATGGCACACTTTACATACAACTGTATGTATGGAAGGATGGGTTTTTTTGTACTGTTTAGAGCAAAATAGTTCTACTAAACCCCAGCAAAACTAGGCTATACCTTTTGTTAAAGAAATTGGATTATTGGGTTTACTTTTATTATCTTGCCCTTTACCTATTGTTATATTATTGCTCAACATTCAGGTCTTGTGCAGACAGGATTTGTGCAGTCTGATCTAAGTTTCTTGTCAATATCCTCTCTATCTGCACCAGGTAATATACAGTGATTGTGCCAAAGGTGCCACCACCCCTGTCTGGATTTGTCAGTATCCAAGTCGGCTGCCACAAAGTTGATAAGAAGTCAAAATCAAAAGCCTTTCATCTGAATTTTTTTTTTCCCCTCACTCTTCTTTTTTCAGTCTGTTACACCCCTAAGAGACTGTATTGTTTTTCTGTTTACATGTTTTGTGTTGTTTTGGGGGATTTTAGTCAAAGAATAAAAAAAAAAGAAAGAAAATCTGGCACTATACACATTCCCAAAGGCTTTCAGAATGCATCCTGCATAATCATGCGAATTCACGGATTCACTTGATTCACCCAAGGGTCGACTTTAAACTCTGGCGCCAATTGACAGCTTTTTAAGTTCCAGTACTGGCCAGACAGACGAAGGAGGGAATGCCTGGGAATTAGGTTTTTTTTGCGAAAAGATTTCAGGGGGACAGACCCACGAGGGCAAAATGACATTCCACAGCCAACTGCAAACTTGGCAAAGCCCAAAGTGAGTCAGACTTAGAACACACCAGGGGGTGTACATGCTTCATTTCACAAAGAATTAGGACGACCGCAGGGCTGTGCGTATGTCTTTTTGACAACCTGTTAGGGCTTTATGTTTCTGTTATGCAGAGAACATTTGTTAAAGGGTTCATTCTTGCTGGCAAAAAACAGTTTGCTTGCAGGGTTTTTCTTTTTTTCCTCTCTTTAACCCGTAAATCTCTCTTGTGCCATTCTGATAGATGTCACCAGGCAAGCTCATTCAGGAATTTGCCCATGAGTATTTAAGCAATTATCTAAAAACTATTGGGTGTACAATGAACGTACAAACAAAAGCTGGGCTTAAAAATGAAGCACAGACATAAAATATATATATATATATATTAAAAAAGTAGGCATATGTTAAGCTACTTCTTGTTGTTGGATGTAACCATAAACAAAATGTATAATAAAGAACAAAATGAAACAGAGCATAGTTAGGTGTAGAGTGTTATATGCACGGAGTACACCTCCTTGTGCGCATCTAACCACCCCTGAACCAACAATCAACAACAACAACAACACACACCAACAGCTGAGCACATAATGTGCTGGTGGGCTTTATCACTTTTTTCAATCTGGCTGTGTTCGCCACCTATTAAATGAAATGAGCAGAGGGAGTTATTTCTGAGAGTTTGGGGTGCAAGAAAGGCTGCAATAAGACATGTCACCAGGGAAAAAAACAAAGTAACATGTTCAATATAAACAGAGACTGATGCAGATATGGTCAGTGACTTTGCAACATCACGACCCGCTCTCATTTTTAAATTTTGCACTCAGCAGGGTCAGATATTGAGCAGGTGCAGATCTGTGAGTTATAGCCTACAGCATAATAACTGGTGTTTGCCATTCATTATTTATCAGTTTTGAGTGGCTGTTGTACTGTTACCTTGCCAGAACTGCAGCTCTGAATCATAGTTGGATCAGATTTCGCCTGGCTTGTAACAGTAAAGTGGCATGTAATTGTAGTCTGGCTGTTAATGTAAACAAGCTTTGCTGATGGAGAGGCAGTAACATTAAAGGTATACTATGCAGGATTTTCCTGAAAAACAACGTAAAGACTCATACAAAAGTAATCCCTCTCAATCATCACTTATGACCCACTAGAAGTGTGTGACAGTGTATTTAGCTGCAGAAACCCTTCCCTTACTTTCTTATTATTTTGCTGTGTTCGGGTCGCTTCTGGACGTCAACCTTTGGGCGGTGAGGGTGTAGCCCCCAGCCAGTAACTTAAACTCAAGCACTCTAAACAGCATGGCTACCTCTGTAGACAGGGAGAGCAGAAGAGACGCTAGCCCAGCTAATGTTACAACGCAGTTACCCACACGCGAAACTCTTTCAAAGGTCAAAGCAATAGTGGTCTCCCTGCCTTTCCAGGTTAAAGCTCACCAGCAGCTGCTCCTTTCTTCTTAGCTCTTCTTATTACCAGCACTCATAGATGTATTATAAGAGCTGGATACTGGAGTAAAAACAGTGCTTATTCAGTCCTATAAGAATGGCTCGGCTGGTGCATATGTGAAAAAAAGTTTCTAGCTTCCAGGTTTGTTTCTGCGTTTCCCGCTGGCCCCGCCCACAGGTTCCCACTCAGCCCATAGACTTTACATTGACCTTGTTTGCAGTTCCAGGTGTCCTGTCAACAGTTTTACAGACATCTCTTTTACAATGGTGGTCTATGGGGAAAATGCTTTTAGGGCCGCAGGGGGATTTTTCGCTGCAATACCGCAAGTGGCCACTGGGAAAAATTGGCTTCAAGGCTGAGCAGTGGAGCCCTATCCAGCTCTTATTATACATCCATGCCAGCACTGAAGTCATGCTTCCACATCACTATGCATGCTAGTTACATAAAGTGGTTACTATCAGTCTCCCATGTCACCACACTCCCCGTATCCATGTCACCCGTAAGACCACTCCTCACACAGACATTTGCCCCCCGCCTAACTCCGACTGCTCTATTGCATTTTAAATATGGTGACAGCAAGGATTCTAGCAGAAATTGACAGTGTACTTAGTCTTTCAAGTCCAATAAAGGGGAGCATCTATATTTGATTTGTTTGAGATCTCTTTGCTGAGGATTCAATGAAAGATATTCAAGCTTTACAAAATACAGTATTGCCCTACCGAGATATTCAATTTTTACATTCATAACATGGTTCAGTGGCCTTGACCAATAGTTTAAAAAGCTGGATCACAGACAAAAAATCTAGAAAGCATAAATTGAATAAGACAAGCTTCAATAAGCCTTTTTCATTTTGGTTATATGTGCATGACTAAAACGAGAACAAACCAACTAGTACGTGCAAACTTTGTCACTTTATAAACTTGTATTCCCATGGGTATGAGCTACAAACACACTGTCAATAGCAGTCCGCTGTAATCATATCCCGTGTGAAAACAGATTCTGTAAAAACAGATTCTGTCTTTCAGCTAGCATGACCAATCTTTGTTAACCTCTTGTCCTCACTGTCTCCCAATTTCTCTTCCTGTCAACTTCCTCCTCTCTTCAGAAGTGAGAAGAGTAGTTACAGAAAAATAGAAAAGATTTCTGCATCACACTGCAGGGTAACTAGGTAACCCTGTACCTAGGGATGAAACGGTTACTGGTTTCATGGTAAAATTCCAGATGATTAGTATTAGTTTTAAATTTTAATCATCATTAAAACCCTGTTTGATTACCACGCTTTGAAGAAGACACACGTGGTTCCATTCATACTTTTTTCGGAGGTCCACAGACACAGACATGTTCCACATGTGCCTGTTAATAAACAGGACTGCAGTGTGATAACTTCCCAGAGTTGAAAAATCCACTCTGTGAGAATTACAAACCACTGTGCAGTGTTTTTCTGCTCAGCCTTTAAATACAATAATCTGTTACTCCAACTGGACTTGCTGGATTGTATTTCATTGTTTCACTGGCACAACACACCAAAACCAACACAGTCTCTTGTATTGTTTTACACAGGGCTGTTTTTAATCTGAATGCAGCTGAGTAGTTCCTGTGTGTCGCTGAACAACAAGAAAAAGTCAAAAAAAAAAAAAAAAGCAACAGCTTGAGAACAGGAATACAGTACATACAAGTGCAAAGCGCAATTACCTCTCATGGCCATATGGTACCATATTTAATGTTAATGCACATTTGATATGGTTTTCCTATGTTTACATAGGTGTTGGCTATGTTTTTTTTTAATGTTTATGCAAACAAAAAGTGCATAGTGCTGCTAATTATATTTGTAGTTTTTGAATAGAAAAAAATAATACAGATTTTTGTTTGTTTTCCGTTTTAAACAATATTGAGCGATTCACTTCAACTAATCCATGTACATATCCTCTAGCAGTTAAATGAGACTAAGTTATCATATTTAATGATTTAGCCTTTTAAGTTATCTAGTTAGCTAACCTAGTTGTTGGCAACCAGAAAACTAAGCTGGTTAGCTAACTTAACCTAACGCTGAATAGTTCAACATGTCACATACTTTCAAGCTGACAGTAGTCATGAATATATACATAGTTGGACATATATACATTTGACATGTCAACAGTTTTGAAAAATGTAACACTATCTACTGTTGAATCTATGACGTTGAAAATTTAGCAGTAAAAAATTAGCATCTTACCCATTGTTTTGCTGTAGTTAGAAGGTCGACAAACACGCACTTTACTGATAAAATACAACTCATATATGTCTAAATCATCATAACGATGTCTGGCGTAAAGTTGGAAAAATGTAGTTAATGTTTTTTTTGTACAATTCTGTTTTATTGTTAGTATCATTGACCTAGGTACATGCCCACTGGTAAAGTCAACCAATCCGAATCTTTTCACAGCCTAATACAAGAGATGTACTGGCTTTACAATTCAATCAGCCAATCAGAGCAACACATTTCTACCTGAGACCTACATGTATTTTATTGACAGCTAGAGTTAACCATTAGCAAGCCTGCAGCATCAAAACACTCAGGATTGTAGCCAAAAGCAGATTCCCCCAGTCTAAAGAGATATTCAGTAAAGCTAAATACTTTAAAATCTGCGAATTTTAAGAGTTGTAAACAGTTGTAAACAAGAGTTGTAAACAAACCATTTGACCAATGGCGGTTAGTGTCACTGACCTAAGTACATGCTCACTGGTAAAGTCAACCAATCCAAATCTTTTTACGGCCTAATTCAACAGACGTACCGACTTTACAATTTAATCAGCCAATCGGAACAATGCATGTCTACCTGAGACCCAGGTGTAAATTATTGACAGCTAGAGTTAACCATTAGCAAGCCTGCAGCATCAAAACACTCAGGATTGTAGCCAAAAGCGGATTCCCTCAGTCTAAAGAGATATTCAGTAAAGCTAAATACTTTAAAATCTTGCAAATTTTAAGAGTTGTAAACATTTTAAAAAGTCATTTGCAGGGTGACAAAAGTGGTGATTTATCATTTTTAGTGTGATTTTGTGCCATCTTTTGGACATCTTTGGTACAGCATTCACTTAAAGCAGGAGAGCCACTTCTGGCTTGCAACCCCAAATTTACTTCAGTCGTCATAGATGTACTACGGGAAAGGTCCTGTGAATTTCAGCCTAATTTTTCATGTTATGACTAATGTGCAGTATTTGAAAATTGAAGTGAAACGGGTAAAGAAAAGAATGTGTCTATTTTTTGTATTTAAATCCAGACATAACATTTATGGAATTATAAACAAATTAATATTAATGTATAAATAGGCCTAATGTATGTTGAAATAGACAAGCTAACTTCTCCCATGCCACAGGTCATAGCATAGCAGATATCAAGACAAAAGAGCACACTATTACACAGAAGTTAAAACTGTGCTAAATTTGACAACAAATGTGTTTTAGTGTTTTTATAAACTCAGTTTTTCTTTGTAATCCCTCATTTGATGCATGGTTGATGTTATTGATTCAACCACTATACCTAAGTGTTTTCTCTAGCTTAATAGAGAGTGAAGGTGATTGCCTCAGTGGGAAGCATCACAGTAAGTGTGCATGTATGTATGTGTGTATGTGTGTGTGCATGTGTGTGTGGGAGTTTGGCAGGATATTTACCATGGAGTGTGGTTCTTGGGAGGAGGTCTGTGACATGCTGGCTGCATCCCCGTTGCCTCGCCTGCTGCTTTTGTGTCCTTCAGCCAGCCAGCACCCTGAGATTCCCAACAGAGCGGCCACAGCCACAGCCCAAACACCCAGGCTGCCCATGAGTGTCTACCTGAGTGGAAAAGTAAAAACACAATGCACACAATGTGTTTAGGTTCATTCTGTTGAAACCGCTGCAGTTTTCAAAAACAGAACATATAACTCAGCTCTATAATCCTCTTCATTTTTGTCTGTGTTAAAGGGGAATGGATCAATAATATTATGTTACAGGTTGGCTCCGTCTTGCAATAAAAGAGGAAACTCAAACAAATAGCACATTGAAGGGCAGAGCATGTAAATCAGTACTGTCAGCAGTGCCAGGAGTGTATGGATGAGCACAAACCAAAACAGGAGGTAACCTCAGGGTCTTCACAATTAATCAAATCATGTCAAAGTTGTGTTGTTGTGCATTATTATATAACTTTAACTAAAATCTTCACACCTCAGTTGTGATTTTATTCTCACATAATCCTATTTGTATGCAAATGCCTTTGATGACTTGTCTGTGATTTAATTGTGGATCAAACACTTCAGTTATTTCGAAGCAAGCTAAATGGCAAAACATTATATTCTCCAAAGATGTTATAAAGACAGATGAGCTGTTCAAATGAGCTCATTATTTGTTTAGGAGTATATGACTGAAGAGTACAGACTTTGTTGCGAAAAGGTCTGCAGGATAAGTGAGATAGAGGAGAGCAAATTTTCCCAGAGTAGAGTCCACAGACAGCTTTATTTCAGTCGCTATTTCCAGGTGTGACATGATAAGAGATGGTGTCTCGGCCTGAAGAAGCAAATATATACAGGCTGAAATATGATATGAATACCTCTGCTAATAGGATCTATAACTGATACTTAGAAAATGATTAAACAAATCATGTTTTGTCCATAAATATCTGTGTTTTAAGAGTGCATGCAGAAGCAAATACCTGAAATTATGTTCATATTCGCAGAGAGACACACACAATGGAACAAATATTATACGCTCACATATGCTCATTATGCTCAAACACATGCAGCATAATACAACTATGTAAACATCAAAGCCCACACTGATGGGGATATTATCTGTATTACAAAGGACACAGAAAATCTTTTGATGTCAACAAAGAGACAACCCTCTGTATTCGCAAATGGTGGAGAGTGGCATGGGAGCTTAAAATATAAACTCAGAAGATCAATTTCACTGTTGTGACATACACACACTCACACATACACGCACACACAAACCTTCAGGAAAAAATATCTACAAAGCATCACGACTGTACTGTTGTTTGTGATGCTGGAGAGTAAAAAGCACCTGAAGTAGCTGCACCTAAACATTTTTTTTTAAAATAATGACTCGTTCCTTCAGTAAATTATATATAAAACTGGCAACTTGGCGAGCAGGCATTTAATAATTGAAAAGATAAAATGTGTTTTAGATGGTACTGCTTTGGAGGACCTAAACTCAAGAGTGAATGAACCAGAGAGCAATTCATTTCAACTGAAATAAGATAATCATGTACAATATTACCAGCTTTACAAAAATAAAATTTATTGCAGGGTTATTATACTGGGTTTCTGTTATTATGTCCACCTCCATAGTGTCTAATGCCCTCCAGAAAAACTTGGCATTTTATTTATTGTATTTATTATACATTTATTGGACTCTATCAAAGCATTGGCTTCTTGTGTGGTCTTATCAGCTGATGTGGGTCTTTATGGTTGTACTGTGTGGCACGGCAGTTTGTTATTGTACTTTCAGGTAATGTGTTTATGCTTTTTACTGTGGTCTTAGACTTTAGTATGTGACTTTATTGTGTGTTTTGCTGCAGAACCGGTCTGGAAACAAATTTACCTTAGGGGGCCATGAGGTTTGGTATTGAATTGAAACAAGGGCACAAAAACATGTGATGCAAACAGTGCTGGTGTTTATGGTGTCAAATGTCTACAGCAGTTCGCTAGAATATTAAATATTACAAGAGTGCCACAATTCACCTTGACCTGTTATGCCCTGGTCCTGCTCGCTGAAATTCTAATCTCTGCTTTACATATCTATTTTTGCAATAAATAAATATATCTTTTGTAACATTTTATCAAAATGATAGTGCTGCATTTGTTTTTCATCCTGCTGTAAGGTAATAGTCAATTGGAAAATCATCTTGCTTTTGCTTTAAGCTGTTCACTGATCTTTTCATTTTTCAATATATTTCAATTAATTACTTTCCACTGCAAGACTTTAAGTATTTGAAAGTATCAAATGTAACAGTGCATATAGGAAGAACTGCCTCTGTCAGCATTGGAGTATGATTCTATATTTTATTTCCACATTTTTATATCCATTTACTCTGAGATTTCATCTACATCTCACTGTCTTTTTGTCAGATCATGAGATGTGGCTGAAACCTCCACAAAAAAAAAAAAGAAGTAATTTGACCTTCGAGTTGAGATTATTTCGTCACACATACTGTTTCCACGGCCAAGAGGGAACTTCCATTCCTAACGCTCATTATAGGTTTTTAAAATCTTTATTGGCAAAGTAACAACTAATTAGAGGTGTCAAATAAATGTAATGGAGTTAAAAGTACATTATTTGCCTCTGACATGTCGTGGGGTACAAATATAGAGCAGCATAACATTGAAATACTCAACATACTCCAGAAATACATTAGTTGAGTACTTGGTCCTATACTGCTAACAACACACAAAGTGCAAAATCACAGAAGTCCTGTCAGTGTAAGCATCATTCAACAAGGAACCACCAACCAACACCATTCAGTTATCCTAGCCTGGAGCTAATAGGCCCCCATAGATGAGAGCTCACCCTTGTGAAATTAAACACCAAATGAGATCTGCCAGTCACTGTCTTAATGTGCTGCCTGGCCCCCTGCACCCTGGCCCACACAGAGCTACACACATTCATACATGAGTACTCATGAACACACACACACACACACACAAACGGCATCCTGGTAGTGTGGGATGAATGGTCCATTTTGAAATTCATCAGGAGGGAGAAAGTCTATGAGGAAGCCATTATTTGACCAGCATATTAAAAAGCTTAAAGACACAGACTCTTTTAAAACCAGTGAACCCTTTGGAAGGTTTGCTCAGATCAGACTTGTTCAGTGTAGGACTTGCATTATAAACAGACTTAATGTCCTGAAAGTTAAATACCATCTACTCATGTCTCAGCTACCTTCTCTCCCTATCTCTCATTTTTCTGTTTTTCTTGTTTTTAATTTTCTTTATTTGGAATCACATAATATTAAAACAGCAGTTTACACAATGTTTTTTCTTTAGAACTTTCAATTTTGTGGAAACAAAAGTATTATGAGTGACCCGAAGCTTCCTGTAGCTGCCTGCAGCTAGCCAGTCTCCTTTTTCATTTGCTTACTTTCTGGAGGGAAATTTCATACTCTTCTTCTTCCTACACATTTCAGAGAAATTGGTTTGAAGGCATTTTAATTTATGAACTGAGCCAGGTTTAGTTTAATCATGAGCTTGCAATAATAGATTTATGGAGAACGGTGAAAAATAAGGTAAAAAGACAAGAATACACAGTAAATGGAAATGAACTACACATCCTATACGGCGCTGCAAGTCATGTTACAGAGTCTGTTTTGATCACCTGAGAGCTGACAGTAAGCAAACTGTAAAAGCATAGGTTCACATGTTTTAAGTCTGTCTTAAAGAGGACATATCATGAACATTTCCAGGTCTATATTTACATTCTGGGGCTATACTGGGATATCTTTGCATGATCTACAGTTCAACAATCTATTTATTTAACTTATACTGGCCCTTTATGCAGTCCCTCAGTTCAGCCTCTGTCTGAAACCCCCTCCTGATGAGCTCACTCTGTTCTGATTGGTTAGTGTCCAGAAGCTGCCCCGCAGTAGAGGGGCTCGGGAGGCTACATGAACAAACATGAGTAGTGGGATTTCACTTCTTCTTTTACTCATTCTTTACTTGAAATGGGAACTTTTCCATACATCTGTACATGTACAAGCCCAAATCTGATCGGAAATATAAGAGTGGACAATGCGAACAATCCATGAAACAACGTTAGCAACATCTTTTGCAACAAAGGCAATGGAACGGATCTGATGTCATCACAAAGAGGAAATAGAGGTAACTTTGTAAACAAAGCATTTGTTTTTTTTTTGTTTGTTTGTTTTTTACATACGTTCACCTCAAGTTTTGGACCTTTAACCATGCTTAACATAGACATCTGACATCATAACAGTATAAAATAACAGAAAATCATGATATGTCCCCTTTAAAGCAATACTCAAATGACGATTTAGAGAGGCATTGGTCACTGGACTCACTCCTGCTGTCCATATATTGGCTGTGAAGAAATCTCTTCCTCCTGCAACTCCAATGAAAGAGATGGGAGACAAAATTCCCAGCCTGTGTCCTGTGCAAAAATGCTTACCAGTTTAGCTGAAGTTAATATGAGAGTTCAGCAGTGTGATTTAGCCAAATCAAGACAATATCTTTCAAAGTTACTGTGTTTTTAATGCATTTCTCTCTTTGTATTCTCCACTGTAGTTCAACAAGAAAAAACTGAGAGGAAATTTTGTGCTAAAAAGACAGTGTTTTTGAAAGATACCAACTTAATTTGTGTAATTCAGTCTACTGAAACTTCATTAGCTTTATCTGAATTTCAGAATGCATTTTTGCATAGAGCGAGGGCTGTGGATTTAGTCTTCCATGTCTTGCATTGGAGACGGGTTTGGAAATTGATTGTGTCCAATATGGACTTGAAGAATTATTACAGCCATCAATAACTCTTTCAGTGTACATACGGGCATGTGTATATTGAATTAAGATAGACTTGGAGAAATATGGACCTATACTTTAAACTGTTACTGCTATTTATCAGGTGTCCTATAGGAAAAAATAAATGAAAAACTATTGAACCAGATTGTTGAGGTCCATTGGGTGTTTGTGACGCTAACGGTCCAGAAGCTGAAGCCTTCATTCTATTACTGCTAACACTAACTGAAACAGTCAGCTGAATGCCCATAGTGTGCAGTGCTCAGGTACAGTAAACAGCCATCTGCTAGCCACCATATTTTGAAATAAGGCATTTGGAAGAAGGCGACATCTCGTATGACTTTAAGACACATCGGCTTCATTCAGCTGTGAGCTGCTTTTTTCTAGGTCAAGGTAAAATATTCATTTTCACCACTACTGCTTAATTTTGAATGACTGCAAGGATTTCTTAATGAATGCATGGATGGACACATGGAAAACACACACAAACATATAAAAAAGCTAATTTTTCACTTAAAGGAGAAAAATTTGGTCTTATGAAGCCAATATGAAAATGATGAAAACATACAGCAGTCACATGTCCAAGAGCTACATGGGAACATCTGAGTCTAAAATATCGTGTAATACAATTTGTGACTTTTTGAATCTTGTTGTAAGTGGCTAAACACAGTTTTTCACCATCAAGGCTCATTCAGTTGGCTTCTCATGGTATTTCAATATACAACAATATACATCAAGAAAAACTAAATGTTTCCTCCTGATATTCTTTCAGAAGATTTAATTTCTAACCAAACTCATACTCAACTCATACCAATCTCCTGGACAGCTTCACTCTGCCTCCCTTTATCAGAGTTACATGACCCACAGAGCTTCTGTAAGCAGCAGTTTTCTCAATCTTAAAAATGCCTCAAAATTGCTTTCAGCTAGATTGAGAGATTACTCCTAATTAATTTGAGTATTAACACATGATTTGGTGAACTTGGATCTGCAGTAACTTTCAAGAAAATTTAATTACACACATACAAAACAGACATCAAGAAAACAATTTGGACTAAATTAGAACTTTTTACCGTGAGCCAGGGGTAATTTCATTTTGTACAGAAATGAAAATAAACATTACATGATTATGTGATTATTTCTTCCAAATATCCAACACAAAACACCTTTTCCCTCTGTGTGAGAAACTACAAAAACATCTGGCTCTGCTCAGAAGGGAACACACACAAACTGACAGTCCGCAGCTAATGGTGATATGTGTCTGCAATATCATGTATGGATCCAGAACCTAATGTTCTACAGCAGTGATGTTGACTAATGTTTCTTGTTTCTTTTGTGGTAAACATTTTCTCATTTACAATTCTCACAGTTTTTTGTACATCATTTATTGATTAAACTGTTCATAATCTATGGCTAGCTATTACAAGAATGTAGGTGGTCATTAGCTTTAGATGTTATTTACAGTGTCCAAAATCCACACTTTAATTTTCCACTAATCTTCACAGTATGCTGTTTCGGTTGCTTGTCTACAAGTAACTGATGTACGTTTACACTTTGTACTAACAGGAAATGATACAGGACGTGTACGGAATGACATCAATCAAACGCAAATCATCATCTTTGAGTATACATAATTGCAGCTGAGACCGCTGATATATGGGTACAGACCCTTTTTGTGTCCTTCACTTTGGCCAGTGATGTTTCTGTCACATACTGTAGAAAATCTGCATCACAGACAACTGCAACAACTTCATTTAGCCCGTTGGTTGACAACATTGAACCTAACATGAATCCATACAACCCAGCTAAAATCTGACTATATTAGCCTGGTTCAAATGGACTGAAATATTTGTCAAGAGACCAAGACTACAACCAAATTTAAAACTGGCATGTGAAGTGACACTGTATGTAACCCTTCATCCTCTTTGTCTTTCTCTGTAATGGCACCAGGGGAGGCCTCTAGTTGAGTTCTGAGACAAATTCAGGTGATCAGGCTGAGCTCTCCTTCCTGCTCTCTGTCCCAGCTCTGCGCTCCAGGTAGGTTTGCTGTCAACAGTTACAAATGACACATACAGTTTCAGTACGACAATCAGTCCCCACTCAGCATGCTTCCTCCCTGCAAGTTGCTGAGTATTTAAAAAGATAACAAAGGAGGGCAGGAGGGACAGGAAAAATAACATCTGTGGGACGCAGAACGCCACATGCTGAAACTGTAAGGTTGGTAGTTCACTGCCCTGAGGTAAAAATTTTTGCAAATGAAGTACCGTATTGGGTTACTTTTGCTACAATTCTGCTTACATATTTAATTTTTAAATGACTGTATTTATACATTTTAGAAAATATTCCTCAATTCATATGTTTTTACAAATCATGTATTCTGACAGCTTTATCTACCTGTCACCTGTAGAAGGTAAAACATTTCTGACGTCAATCATCATGTAAAAGTAGGTGCCACTTTTCCCATATGGTGCATGCCCCATTTTGGAAGAAACCCCTTTACATGCTGGTACTCTGAGTGCTGCCTCAGACTCTCTTCAGTAAAATCTGTACTATCATCCTGCGTCTGCTGGCCTATCTGCTTACACTCAGGTTTCAAACAGCCCCTTTCTCAGACAGATGTCATGAAATCAAGCAACCAAGGGGATCGCCTCTGCCTGAAATATTTTTACAACACTCAGATGTGGCAGTGACTCATACGTCTATATTTCATTCCTGATCCTGTGTGGTTGGAGAAGATATTGAAGCCACCACGGGTGTCAATCTGTCTGTCAGCCATGCCTCAAGATCACACGTTTTAACCCTAGTTATCTTCCAGACACTCCAGGTGAAAAGGATATGCATCCTTTCAGGTTTTTTCCCCCCTTTTATTTATTTTTTTTTATTACAAGAAATGTGATAAATCTCAGGTTGCTCTGGAGAGGTGTTTCCCAAGGAGGATTTATACAGCACAGTAGCCCAGAAAGATAAGGTTATGAACTGTGATTCACTGAAATGTAAAAGGGTCATAAGCACTGCCCTTTGGAAAGGAGATGGGATGACAGCACACCAACCCTTATCAGCCCAGGATCCAGACAGCTCACAGTTAAAAAGATTTTACTCCGATAGCCAAGTTGGAACTAATTAAGAGTGAAGAGATCTAATTAATGATGAGTGTTGTTGGAACAAGAAAGCACATATCCAGACATTTTTAGGCTTTATCAGTCTGTTAAGGTTTAATTCATTTCAGCAGTATTCCTAAATCTTCCCGACAAGTTCAAACCAGCAGCTCTGTCACAAGCTCACTTTGCTGACCTTACAGCTACCTCCAACCACAAAGGAAACAACTATCAAAAGAGACATACCTTTTATTTATCTTATTTGAAGTTTTTTTGGTTTTCATGAACCTATTTCACGTTCCTTTTTCCAGCACCAGAGGATTATGGAGCATTTAGCAGCTATAGACTTATATTAGTAAGGTAACCAAAAACACAACTCAAAATGAATACTAATGTTGCAGGATGTGTAAACAGGCAAATGTTTCCTAACGTATTCACCATAACAGTTTAATAAGGTGATAATATGCCAGATGTTATGCCACATTCGGTGGTAGCAGGGCTATATATATGTGGGATTGACTCAAAATAATAATACAGTGGTGATTGTAATAAAGGAACATATCACCAAGTGCAACTAATTGATGAGTTTTTGATAAAATTAGTTCAACAATGGAGGTGTAAAGCACAGAGGAATAAGCTGAATACTATATACCAGGCTTTGGATACACAGACAATACTTGTTTGTACTGTAGGACTGATTAATTGTTTTGGTAATTTGATGGGATTTGTTAACATTAAGGAAAATATAGGATATCACCAGAGATCCTTAGCTTCAAGAGTCTGCTAATTGCTTTTTGTACCGTACAGGAATGACTGGAAACCGATGGCTGCATGGAATGGCAGTAAAAACACATCTAAACCATGGTACCATGGCACCATGGTTTGCAAAATGGTTAGCTGTGATGTAAAGTATATTTCATTTCTAGTAATTGGGCTAAAAGATGCAAAACACTGGTGCAGGCCTTTAATTTGAACAGATACTGAATGTCAGCTTCAAGAGCAGAAATCTGCTTGATGAGAAATATGGAGGAAAGGGGGAAAAAATCACAACAACGGAGAAAAGGAGAGAAAATTGTAACAATTTGTAGAAGACAAAAAACAAACAAACAACAACAAAAAAAAAGCACAACAAAACTCTAACACCAGGCATAAGCCAGACGGACACACATACAGAATCAGAAACAGCAAACTGCGGTACAAATAATGTGAGCAACACTGAGGACGCTATTGGAGCAATTAAAACATGTGACAAAAAACATATGGCAGCAGTGATAGAAAAGTTAATGTATTCATTTTGTGGAGAACAATTGCACATGTGCCTTTTCAGATTGTGCTACAGTGTTCCCTTAGAGGGAGAAGGAATGCATCAGCCTCCCAGAAAAGGCACAGAGACCTTAGAAAGAACACAATGCAGGTTGCGGTGCCTTAGCAAAACCAGATATCCTCATCAGCTTGACTTCTTCAGCATTACCTCGGAATTAATTATTGTCTGACACTCTCTCTTTGCCACTTTCTGTCTCCATAGAAGAGACAAAGCTTCAGGCTGTTGGGTAGTAATAAGACCCCAGCTCGAGACTGGAGAGAGAAAGAGAAAGAATAAGAGGCTCCTTCTTACTGTCCCATTCTCTCTCTCTCCCTCTTTACCTTTCTTACTCAACACTGATATTGACTTTTGGCTTTTTCTCTGACAGGTTTCCGTGACCAGATCAGCAGCCCTTGGGTGTTAAAGCCCACATCTTGCTTGTCAGAGTGTGGCTGAAAGACACACAAACAGCGAGTGACTTTTTAAATCCAGAAATCCCCTGCAGGCTGTATGACATGGCTCTAAGAGCAAAAAGGATATCAGGAGGATCTGCAGTGCCATGACAAGGTGGTCTGTCTGGCTAACATGTCTGTGTTTGCTAATTATAGCACAGCGGCAAAGTGATAGCGAACAACATGAAAGAGTTCTGCATTGGCAACAAAGAGAAAAACACCCTTTAAAACATAAATGGCTCTTAAGAGGCTCTATGTGGAGAAAAATGTGGTTTATATATATATATATATATATATAGAGTCATTACTGACTGAAGAACCACTTGAACCCGTAAATAGTCATGTGTTGTTGTTTTAAGCCTTGTTCATGGCTGTGGCAGCTGGGAATCAATCCATGTAAAGAGGCAAAGGATTCCTCTCTAATGCCACGTTCTGAAATATCAATATGCCTCAATACACCATTGTCAAATTCACTGTTTCCTTGGTGTAATTACCATAAATAAATTAGATCCTGATGGAGGCAGGACTGTCTGAATGCTGGTGGCATTCTTGGTGCTGGCAAATGATTTTCTTGCTTCTAATAATAGCAAAGATGTTTGCAAGGGGTATACCCAAATCAGTCAACCAAAATTAGTAAACCCAAAGGGAATTTTTAAAGCTTGCTTACAGCTTTTACTTGTGACATCTTTGGTCAAACTCAGTTTGCTCTGAAAGAACAGGGGCACCTTTTTGTTTTGTGCCATAAGGTTCCCACCAAATCCAACACTGAGGAATAGACTGTAAATGTAGTGTAGAGACAGTGCGTGGTTTCCTTTTTTCTTTCTTATTTCTTTCTTTCTTTCTTTCTTTTTTTTTTAACAGTGATTACTTATTTTACATTATTTTAAAAAATGACTGGTATTGGTTGCTTATGTTTCCTGAGCATCTGATCATTTTGGTCAGATTAAACAAGTGTCAAATAAGGCCAAACAGTCATGTGATCATAACCAGATTTTTTATGGCATATTGTGGCATTGGTTAGAGTTGTGTAGACATTAATTAGACATTGCTTTAAACATTAAACATCAAATTAGCACAGATGTTCATTCTTGACCTTGGGAGCAGTATGTGTGGGGTCCACTTGCATTGTTCGAGCTCTCAACCACTTTTTACGATCTACATCACCATTATTAAATCAGACCATCTTCATCAAAACAAAAAGAGTATTTTATTAGAATGTCTTTCATTCCTGTAGATTCACTGCTTCTTATTATCTTCATTATAAAGGAAACTGATTACTTACGATTGATACTTAACCTTACTTACATTCTCCACCTGACATGTTTAAACTTTTCAGCTAACAGGAGTAATGTGACAATAGGTTACCCACTAAAATGACTGAAGTAGCATTTCAAGACAATTTTGAATCACAGCACCTTTCCAAGTGAGAAAACAACTACAGTATATGCATATTGACAGTTTTAAGCAGTGGAGTGAGGAATGACTGCATAAAAGGGATGGACAGATGGCTGACTAAACTCGTTGCAGAAAACAGATATTCGAGATGACCTTTCCGTAACCCTTCTACTCATTTCTCCCTCTCTGCTGACTCTTTCGTCAGTTTCCTCCATTCAGGCAGAGGAGGCAGCAAGCACTATTTGCTCAGAGCTGCGCTGCCGATGCTCTGAGCTTAGCTGCTGTGTTCATATGGGATGCAGCAGTAAAGGTCATTTCTAGAAGTTCAACATTAGTGATCAGAATTTCAAGTGAACCGTGTTGCCCACATTTTGTGGCCCTGCAGTCTTCGGGGAGTACAGGGGACTTATCAGGTGATCCAACGCACACAGTAATGTGTCTCTGAAATAAAAAGATATAGAATCTAATGGTGCATGTTACTGTTCCTCTTCAGATTCAGTGCCATTCATATTAAGTGCTTCCCATTGTCATAGGCCTCATGTTAATCAGAGTGATATTTCTCTGGGTATGAGTGTATGTCCCCCTGTTAAACCCATGAGAAAGAGTTTCATCAGTTCAATTTAAAACTAATCTTATCAGCCTCATCAGAATGTGAGTGTATGGCGAAGGAGCCATACGACTGTGACTCACCATCTGTAATGCATTTTTACCTTTGTTTTGGAGCATTGCTCATTATATTTCTTTGGAAAATTTGCAAAGCCAAACAAATCAAAGTCACTAGGCATGAAAAAGAAGGGAAGGAAGTGGGTTTGGTTTACCCGAGGGGATAGCTTTGTTGTTTGGAAATAAATCCTGCTCCAGATTAGACAAGCTCTGCATGGGGTTCGGGCAATGTGATGCCAAGCATTTAAACCGTTCACAAGTGAGGCATTATAATTGATATGAAAAAAAAAGTAATTTATTCTAATTAAGTGTTACATGGAATTGTCATCCAGGGCTATGTGTTGAATGTTTAGAGCCTTGAATTTATTAAAAGGGACTGGGTCATGTCTACTCTGTATATACATATATATTTATATATGTGTGTGTATCTATATCTATCTATCTATCTATCTATATATATACATATATATTTATATATGTGTGTGTATCTATATCTATCTATATATATATATATATACCATTTTTGCACACACCTTTGACTATTTGAATTTGTGTACTCAAGTTGAAACTGCAAATATCTCTCACAGTAACAACAATTTGTGTGTTTTGGATATTTTAAATTTGGTTTCTTGTAAAAACAAGGTCTAAACCTAGTTTTATCCATTCTTGTATTTCACATTTTCAGTAACAATGGCTGGCCTGTGTGTGTAAAACACAAGGAGATTCACTTAAACTGTCACAAGAAACTGGGTTCCCATCAACTACTTAAGCTGATCTGCTTGTACAGGAACAGTAGCCGCATTAAAATACTACTCTGTCCTGCAGCCCATTTCCCTTCTAATAGACCTAAATCAACAAACTGTGAAACACAAATTCTCAATCCTTCAATCCCTTACCTGCTGGAGCTTTAAAACATCTTTGAAAGCACAATAATTTGCTTTAAAAATAAAGTCATTTTTATTTGGACCAGCGCAGCAAGAAAACCTAGTATGTGGGAAATCTCTGAGAGCTACAAGTAGGTGTATTACTTTCTCTTGTTTCATAATAACAAAGGAAAGTAGGCAGTGAATCTTTTTCACATATATCTCCAGCTCTCAGGCTTTCCTATTTTTCAGTATTTAGGATTTTTAAGCGGCACAGGAGTCAAGTGGGTAGCGAGACTATGCTTTTAACAAAAAGATCAGCCTGTGTTCAGCCTCACCTAATAGCAAACATTCACTTGGCTGAAATGTCCTGGAGCAAGACACTGAACTCCAAGCTGCTGTTCACTTGGCTGAGTCTGATCCCTGACCTTCCAAGACTGGGGCGAAAAGAATTTCTCTACCAGGATTAATAAAATATCACATTCATCATATTATTAAATTGATTTAAGGTCACTGCATACATTATTTTCAGCACTCTGCGTTCTGTTACTGAATGTGCAAACTGTGTCTGTCAATGATCAAGCATCAACACCGCAAGCAACTCTAAAAAAACCTACTAAATCCAATTATCAGTCGTACAATTAACAACCACAAAACAAAAGCGTTATTGATAGCTAATATTTTGGTGGTGTCACTCAAAAAGTCAATTACATGCTCATGTTGGTATATTTAAATGTAGCCTAGAGACATGGTTAAATAGAGACCCGTACAAACATGCACACTCTGCCTTAGCCTGGTCACACAACAGCAGATTAAACCTTTGCTGCCATCCTTGAAACTTTTTGCTTTATCCACCTAACATGCATGACATACTGCGCAAATGCGTTTATGCACATACGCTTCTTCAAAAGCTAGTTCTTGCTTTTGCAGGATTTAAGCGCTTAGCGGGAAGAGAGTACTCAAGAAGCCTAATTCAACTCTAATGAATTGAATGTTACAGTGAAGATTGTATGTGTGCAAGTGAGCGTGTGTATGTGTGAGTGTGTGCATACACCAATGTAGCAATGTGCTAGTGTTTCTTAAGTGTCAATCTGTAAGTGTGTGAGTCATCCCACTATTAGGCTGTCTCTGAAGCACAACAACCAGCCATAATCTGCTGGACACCGCGCTGTAATGGCTCTCCGTGAGACAGCTAATAAGTTAAACACCAGATTGCAAACTGCAATAAGCCCGACTGAGTCACTATTCTGGGCTACATCATTATTTCTCAACCCGTTCACTGTGACCCCAGGGTGGGCTGCAAGAACTGCACCGACAGGGTTTAGGACATGATGTGGTTCCCACAAACCCTGCAGAACTCAATTAGAAAAGCCTGAAAACTGACTTTATGTCTGCATGAACCTTGTGTTTATATAAATATATTTTTGATATCGTGCTAATGTAATGATTTTATAATTTGTTTAACCTTATTTTAATTAGTCAGATGAACTCAGAGGTGGTGAAGTGGCTTCATTCTTGTTGGTATTATTTTCTTTCACAGCGTTACTGACTATATGAAAAACACAACAAACTTTTTTTCCAGCCAGAAATCATGTCACATTTTGTGTCTAGTGCTTGTTATTTATCTTCCCCTGCAAGGAATGACTAGACTAATGTGTAAAGTCTGTATGTTACTGTAAATCACGAGTTCAGACTGGAGCCCCTCAGTGCAAACAGATCCAGCTGAGAAACGCTGCCATTAATATTATCATTCCGGGGAGAGAGGGCAAGATATTGATCCGGGTCTCTGCATGTGCTTGCATGTGCACCTGCTGTATATGTGTGCTTGATTGTGTGTGACACTACGTGCCTGAGTTGAGAGTTGGAGGGGCTGCTGGCCCGCATAAAGCTGAAAGGCTAGGATTTACAAGCAGTTTTTCACAGATAGCACAGTGCCATAATGGCCATAATTCTGTTGCTGGATCTCGGTTCCGTATCTGGTTCCAGGTACAGTGGAAATCCAACAAACCCAGAAAGAGGCAGGAGCGCGAGGGAGGTGGGAGGGGAAGGAGCAGAGTAAGGGAGCAAGAGGCTGGAGCCTTTTCAGCACCATGGAGAGCTCCGGCACATTATACGCTATATCACGGCAGTGCGCGCGCCGACCAATCCTCATTTCCCACTTCGCTGGCCGTCACGGAGGCTTTGCTGCCGCTGTGCCAGCTCTCTGGTGACACTGATAGGATTTCCCATGAGAGAGCGCTGAAGCAGCTCATTTAACACAATCAGACAAGAAAATCTCATCTTGTTTAGAAATGTCTCGCCCCTCATTCTTGAGACTTGTTTTTTTTTTTGCATTCTGGTAAGAAGATGAGATGTATATGTGCTTTATAAAACACTGATTGCTAATAGATGAAGTCCTCCCAGCGTCCTGCCAGCGGAATTGGCTGACTGAAGGAGGACCGGGTGAGGAGGGGTGGGAGGTAGCGGGTTGTTGGGACCGGGAATCCATGCCAGGGAGCCCAGCGAGGGATGTGCGTGTCTCACTATGTTATCATTTCAGTCCCTCTGCTGCTTGAGCAAACCTGGCGCATCCGGGCAGAGGAGTCCTACTGGAGCCATTTATCAAACACTGCCCTGTTGTTTTCAAGCAGGTACTGTAGAGCCGCTGCACGGTTATGTGAGGTAACCAAAGCTGGCATCTGGTCATATTGAATGATTAATCACACCCCGTGTTGCGCCAGACAATAGGCGACATACCAGGCAGTGTAGTTTAACACTGTCACAGATTGTCATCGACATCGCCCTGCGCTATAAGGCTGCACCTTACAAATATCTTTGTGGCTGTAAATTCTGGAGCTCTCTGTATTATTGATGCACCTCTCCTCAGCTACTCACAAACTAATTCAAAATTAACACACGCCACTGCCATCCTCTTGTATAGTTTCCATCCACTCACACTCCTTATGCAAATAGTGACACATAGATAAAGCAGCGTCATGCACCCAAAACAACCAAACTTGTAAAAACAACAAATACGCCTGTAAGCAACCTCGGAGCCCTTATCCCGCATTAGTAAATACAGCTTCCACCTTACCTGTGGTATTCCGAGGCAAGAGGAAAGAAAGAAAGGAAATTCGAGCAAATATGCCACAGATTTTCCTCGCACCGACGCGTCCAAACTGCGCTCTTTAGTTCCACTCCTCTCCTCCCGCTCGGCAGGGTTTATTGGCTGGTGTATCAGTAGCAGCTGTGTTAGTAGCGACGGGTAGCGCTTCCCAACTCTCAGCAGCGGCTTGCCATCCTCCGACTCCTCCGGCTGGTTTCCTCTCAGCGCTCCGCTCCTGCTCTGCCCTATTTCAACTCCTCTCACTCCGCTCTCCTCCTGACGTCAGCCGCTGCACGCCAAATGCGGTGAGGCTGCATCTGCAGATTCATCGCACTGGAAAGCGACACCTGTGTGTGCATGCGTGCATGTGTTTGTGTGTGTTTAGACATCAGTGGGGGACACAGGGACAAAGAAAAGAGGAAAATATTTTCTTTTTGCAGATCTTTGACTTTACTTATTACTTAAAGTCTGGGTTGGTAACCTATTTGAGTTTAAGGTTAGTCTAAAATTTATATAAGGAAATAGATTTAGATCTAGGATGAAGTTATGCATGACATTGAGACAGTTTAGAGAATTAACGTTGTCTGTTGGCACAGTACAATACTATGCAAATACTTTTGATTTTCAATGCACACCAGTTTGTTACAAGAATTCAATCAACCGGTTTTTCATTCATAGAGCGGTGAGCTGCTGAATTAGATACTGACACTCTGAATTTACTGTAAAAAAATGTGGCCATAACTCAGCAGTTGAAAATATATTTTGATTTAACTGAAAACTGCATTATATGATTTACAATTAGCCTATATTACGTTCACATTTTACAGTGTGTTGTGTATTCAAATAAAGCCAAGATAAAGTTGAAGGTCGAGGAAAGAATCAAAGAGGACATGATGACAGATAATATGGATGTTGCTGTTTTCTGAGTTCATCCAGCGAGAACGTCAAACAATCACATGTTGTCAAAAGTATCATATACATATTTCATTTTGTTTTTCTCGGATTGTTTCCCACTCAGACCCTGCTTTATGCAGTGACTGTCGGCTTCATGACAAACTGAGACTAATGAGCAAGGCAGTAATGACGCTCACAGAGGCATAAGATATGCAGGGGACAGGTATGTCGGAATCACTTTCACAGATGAGCAAGTGTGCAGCGGATTACCTGCTTATATTAAGGTGTTGTTCAAATATTTACAGTACAGTATAATAAAAACATTAAAGAAACATTTGAAGAGCACTACAGTACATCCCAGTAACTCCAACTCATAACCCTTATCCAGAAATGGACGTCAAACACTTCCTCTCTCTATCTATCTATCTTTCTCTTCACCCCTTTGTATTAAAGTGAGAGAAAGGATAACTGTGCATAGCACAATTACATACTGTATCCTAAAAACACACGAGAATTGTGGCGCCCCCATCAAAATTGCATATGGCACTAAAACATTTATGCTCAATGTAACATTTATCAAGACAATGGAAAAAAAAGACGGTTGGAAAAATAAGAGGCAAAGAAAAAGATACTAAGAGGGGAGGAGAAGGAAGGGGAAGAAGAGAAAAGTAAAGAAAGGAACTTTAGTCATGAAGCTGCAATACTTGATTCTTAATGCTGTAGGCTTCATGGCAGAGAAAAAAGGCATAAACCAGGAGAACATGCAATAGATTTCAGTGTGTCAGATAATGTGTGTAGCAGAATAACCTGCAATATCAGGTGGTGTCTGAAATGAAAAATTGACCTGTAGCAAGATGCAGCACAATTTGTAGCTACATACTACATACAATACTGTTTAAAAAAAAAAAAAAAAAACATTGTTAATGATGCCTACATTAATGTGATTTCTTTTTTTTCTTCTACTTTTGATAAACAAAATATTAATAATAATAATAATAATTAAATTTGATCCTAACTTACCTTATTGCACCTTGTACAACTGTGTGGCAGCATCAACAAACAAAAGGATTCCAGCTTCTTTTAAAGGGTATTTTAAAATGTACTTAAGGGACTTCATCGTAATTAGACAAATTACAAAGATTGGCAGGGAGGACAACAGAGGAAAGTCAATTAAACGGGTTGGGAGGAGGGGGGAGTGGGGGGGTTGAAGTGTGCCAAGCAGCAGAGGATGTAGCTGTTTGAAGTGAGCTGCAGCATCTGCCATGTGCGTCCAAAGACAGACCAGTCAACAGTACAATTTTTAAATGCAAAACATAAGCATTTTTAACAAAATATTTTAGGGTGAATAATATCATTTCTCTTGTTTAATTTTAGCTACTAAAGCTACCCTACTAGGTTGTTGTGAAAGGGGGATGGCTTTAGGAGATGGTGCTAAGGCGTTGCTAGGTGGTTGCTATGTGGTTGCTAAGGTGTTGTTATATAATTTTTCAGTGATTTGATTTGTTGCTTTGATGTCACTTGGTTGTTGTTAAGTGGTTGCTGTGATGCCTGATTGCAAGTTCAGTTTGGTTTCAAGGGCATCTTTCAGTATGTTGTATTTTTTCTGCGAGAGGCTCCTTTATTTCCACTTATAGTGGAATAACATAGTGAGGTCCATTAACAGCACACTCAAAAGTCAAGCAAAATGAGTGTTCAATGTCAAATCGCTGAGTGAACTGACTACACATGCAAAACCCTGTTAGAATTAACATATATGGAGAACAGAGCATTGATTTGAATTCTTCAGCACCACAGTCAGACAGCGAGAGAGAGAGAGAGAGACACTGAGTTTCACTATTTCCTCTGATTTTTTTGTCTATATCTGAACCACCATGTGATCAAATGTAGCATTAATAAGCAGTGAAAAAAATAAATATTTTATCTTGATATTGCTCTGTTATTTCTTTTCTTCTTAATGAATACATTTTTTTAAATTTTATTCTAAACATATAAAATATATTATTTAAATATAAGTGAAGTTGAATTAAATTCTATTCTTAACATGACAAAGTTTCAGGGCTTCAGAAAGGAGCGGGTCTGAACATGATTCCTTCTAACCCTAAAATTTGGAGCCATGGCTCAATCTGTAATGGCTGGTCATATTTGTAAAAATAGGGCTCAAAACTTCACATCAACAAACTGTAGCTGTTAAAGGCTACAGTTTGTATGGAAACGTTTTCAAAATTTCATCATATTCTGATAATGTTTTGTGTGGTTCCTTGTTGTGAAAACGCACAAATCCTCCATCATATCCGACAAAAGTTGATGATCCTGTTTTTCAAAAATACAGATTTGTTTGTCGACAAAAGTATACATTTTGTTGTGCTATACATATATATAATTGTTACTTACCTACTCTGAACTTAATCAAAAATGTTTGGTAATGTTTAACATCATGCAAAAAATAAAATGAGCCCCTGTACTATTTTTCCTACAAATTTCAAATAAGAACAGGATCCTTCTTTGAAACACCACATTTGTATTACCTCTTAGGACATGTCCACAATCTTTTTCAGCAATTGTTCTGATAAAAACAAAACAAAACACAAAACACATTGTTTTCCACCCCAGATGCTTTAAGAACAGTTACGGCCATTTGTCAACCCCTGACTGTCTGAGCACCAGCGTCTTTCTGTTAGCACTCAGCCTTTTTTGTGCAGCCTCCTCTGAGGACGTTAACTTATAATCCTCTCAACTTTTCAGAGTTTTTATTGTTTGCAACGGCCGAAACAGAAACAGCAGACACAAGAAAAACACAAACATTTCCTACTGTAGGGGAATATGTTGGGTGGGTGCTGAATCTTCTCGATAAAATGTCTTTTTTTTCCCCATATTTCCCTGTGGTGCCATAGTTCTGGTACAAAATCACTTAGCTATTATTAGCACATTTTACCCATTTCCAGGAAGTGCACCAACACTGGAAAGAAAAAGCTCCTGACTCTACTCTAAACATCACAGTATAGTGGATACATCATATAGCTGTTTATCTTATAAACTCTCTGAAGTTTGCTTGCATGATTAACACACACACTTTCTTTTTTATGCCATTGAACCACCTTACAATACACTTATTTTACACATTCTTACACTTTGACACACTTTTGTCATAAGAACATCTTCTGTACACCTTTTTACATTTTCACAAGGACAAACTGAGAGCTCATATACATAACCATGCATTCCTTAACCTGTCTCTGGGCCATTGCAGTGGAAATGTTCAGATCCATATTATTGACAAATGCATATCAGATCTATTCATAAAACCAACAGCTCTCTGGGCAATGCAGAGACGATCTCAGAGTGCTGTAGGCGTACCTTGAGTGGCAAATCAATCACACCTAAATGGTGCAAATAGGAATCGACCCTCGAGGGGCTCATATAGACGACAACGCGTGCATGGCATTGCAAGGGGAACATCATGTACATTTCACCCAAAGCTACACCCATGGCTGGACAAACTCAGTTTCGGATAAAGCGTGTAGGGATCGAGCAGCTCCAGCAGTCATCATCATCTCTACCATCATTTGCTCAGGAGTGTTTGCAATAGCAGTCATACGTCAGAAACATAATATCTTCTCCCCTCAACCTTAAACGCACTCAGGCATGTGTCAGCACTAAAAGGTCTCTCTCACGTAGCTGCTGCCTCAGAGACAGAGACACCAGGAGATAGAGCCATAACTCTTCTTTATGTCCTCTTCTTCCAGCTCACCACCACAACTATTGATGTGATTCACACACATACACGTCTACATCAGTTACAGTAGAAAGGACTCTCATGCTACACCCACCACACTTTTTGAAGATGGATAAATTTGTTTGTGTTTGTTGTTTATAAAATGTATGCAAATGTGATTTTAAATGTCATTACAGTATGGTTAAAGTTAGGGAAATTGTGTTTATGGTCAATAAATTATGCTTACCATATGGCTAGGGTTTAGAGGCAACTAAAACACTTGCTTAAGATTATGTAAAGATCATGGTTATGGGTAATAAAACAGTTGATTTCAGGATATGAATGCCAGTCTCTCACATAAGTGTGATGCAATGTACACGCCCATCCACCACCCCAACATTCATACTTTCCACCCTGCTACATAAAGGGCAAACTACTTCCTGTATTGGCACTTGATGTAAAAACACCTACCAAGAGGTTACAACTGTTTCTGTACAATTTTACAAAACAAAAAACAGGATAACGTGATATATTTTCTTTTAAATTCAGAGGTTATAAATGTGTGAAAATAAGTTTTGATATGACTTTTTCAACTATCAACAAACACACATATGTACATGTTTACAGCACCACATAGATCTGGAAAAATGCCCCCAAAATGTATGACATAATAAAAGTTAACAAAAAATATGTACATTGGACAATAACATTGAAAAGATCCTAAAAACTCATCTGCTCTGACTCTACTTTCCCTGTCTCAGACTTTATCTCTTAGTACTTGCTCTAAAGCACACACTGTACACAAAAAAGCATAATATGAACCTGATTTATTATTATCAACAGCCTGTCATATATAGTAATGCAACTAAAACTGCACACATTCAACAGGACAGCATGCTGGGGAAAATGGTTTGAACCTGGGAACGTGTGTAGCTGCCAGATGAAAGCAGGCAGCTGCAGTATGAGCACACACTCATACACACCCATCCCTCCATTATCTGTTCTCTGCTTTTCTTTTCTTTGCAAACTTTGAGAACAAGATCTAGCTGCATTATGGTGGCACTAGCTAATTTTTGCAAGTTAATGCCCACAATGAAGAGCAACTCAAAATGGCAGGCAGAGCAGAGTTACATAATTGTAGGGATTCAGACATGCACCAATCTTCTCTGCAGTAAAATTTTTGCCGCTTCAAGTCCAGTCAAGGCCTGAATCTCATTGGATGCTCGTTGTGGAGGTCAGTGTATTTGGGGTCAAAGTTCAATTTAGTTGAACATTTGCTTCACAACCTGGTGAAAAGTCAGTGTAGTGTGTGCTACATGGCTGGAGAAGCTGAGATTTTTCAAAATTAAAACTTAAAAAATTAATTTACAAGAACTGACTGACCACTACAACTATTGATCCAATTCACATGCACGTATAAATAACAGTTACTTCATCCTGTACTCTACTGAATAGAGCTGTCAGAGAAACCTGTACTGTATCAGCTGTGGTACTGTTGTTCAATGAAATGACCTGCCACTGGGGACACAGAGGCAGTGCAGACAAAGTGTTGCGCTAGCTTCTCTTTGTAGCCTCGAGCCATGAGGCTTCTTATGGACAAACCAGAGCTTTTGAGTTGTTAGGCAGCCTCTCTCTCTCTCTTTCTCACTCTCCCTCTCTCCCTTGTAATCCACACACACGGGTACACATACACACACAGAAAAATGCATGCGTGCGCCCACATATGCTGAAACACACTTAGGCACCTGCACAGAACTACATTTCTCACTCTTGGTTGGACGCCCGTGCCGCAACACACCACCCCCCCCACACACACACACACACCCACCTTGTATAATGGTCTTTGTTTCCTCCTCCTGCCCAAGTCCAATTTGATGGCAGTGCGGCCGCCAGGTTCCCCAGATGACCATTGAGATAGAGCTAACAGATGAAAGCAGCAGTAAGACGCTGGCGGTAATGGTGCTACAGCTCCAGCTTACAGCCCATATTTCTCCCTGATGGCTCCATGACCCTGCCTCCTTCTGACACCTGCAGGAGTGAGCTGCTTGGAGGAGTTGTTAGTATTAGAGAGGCAGGGGCATGTATAGAGAAACAGGAGCTTGTATGCACACATGCTTACAAAGACACATATGAGTTTATCAGTTGTACTTTAAAAGCTCTTAACTAACTGCGTTCATTTCTTAGCCGTACCTCAGCGATGGTTGATGCACTTTCGTTTCATGCTGTTTCAGATTTTCATTATGTGAAGCAACAAAGCAAAAAGTTAATTATGCTAAAGCCAGACTACAATGAGTGCAAATGACTGGCCAGAACCAATCACACTGATGAAAAAAAAATGTTGGTCTTTCTGGTAGAAAAGGGGACAGACTTACGTACTTTTTATTTTTGCAGAAGGGATTATAGCCTACAATTCTTTTGGACGGGCAGGGAAGGGTCTGCAGTTGGTCAGTAACCTTTTCGCATCCCAGATTTATATATAATTTTACTTTGTGAAATTTGGTAAAACTTTACTTTAAATGGTTTATAACACACACACATTCTAATGTAGTTGTTGGCATATACAAACATTTATTAATGTATTTGTCAACCACTGAAATTCCTCCTGTGGGCTGTGGAGGCTGCTGTACAAACAGATGATGAATGACAATATAGTAAAATACAGTTGTAATAATATAAAATATGTCTACATAGAAGAAATTGTAATTTGTTGAAAAATACTGTACAGTAATAAACCCTTTAAAATGGCCTTATATCGTCTTATAACCACATTATAGTGTGTTATAAACCATTAATTACATTGTATACTGCTTATAAATGCTGAACAAGGGGACTTTGAAGTGAAATGTTACCTGAAATGTATAAGTAAAAAAACAAAGAAATCAGATAGATACATCTAAAGAAAAGTGCATTTGGTCATAAGTAGAGGACAACAACTCTGTCTCTGTATCAGCGCTTAATTTTTAAATTTTAAGACCAATACGTGTCAGTTTTGAGAAACAGAATAGTTGTGGATCTTTAGCAGCTCACACCTTCATTTTCTTCTTCATCATAATAGAAAGCAGAACTAAGTTCTAGTAAAGTTATATATATCATATAAAATTAGTTTATGTATGATATAATAATGATAATAATCAGTGAAGTTCAATTAAACATACTGACTGTGGCAATTTACAGTTTTGAACATTAATGTGCTCAGCTCATTCATGCAGCATGTGTTTGTCATTACATGGATGATCTGAACACAAGCACACTTTATCCTCTGTTCTTAATCAAAGACATTTAGAGCTGAGTTCACTACATAAAGGACACCACACAGCTATCTCTCTCTCTTCTGCTTGTTGCTGAGCAGTGGACTTTAAACATCTATTGAAGGTGATTAACGTGTTTGGCACAGCTGCCTAGAGAAAATTGTCCCCTCTGAGTCTCCAACACACGTTGCTATATGACTCATCCGTCAAATACAGAATCTGTAGTCATAAATAGCAGGCTCCAAAACAATGTCAGCTAATTCATACTTGTTTTGGGGTGACAAAAATTGCAAGGCTTCAGCTGCTCAGCAGCCACAGAGGAGGCTTCTGTGCCTATTTTGCATGTATTATTTTACATGTACTATAACCCATAAATTTGCAATTTTTAATTTCCACTTCTAATGTGAAAGGTTTTGCTCCATTAACATATTATAGTTTAGACAAGAGTACTGTTGCCAATTTGCATGCTGTCCTCAGTGACAGCTGAGTGAAATGTCCATGCAATGCAGGAATAAACAATTTAAGGGAGGTGCTGTCCTACTTCAGATTCTTGATTAGATAGAAGTACACCATCTTAAACTCCTTATACACTTTTAGTTATTAACAAAGCAACAAATTATACCAACTTCAGGAGGTAGGAGGGTACCTAACATGCTTCAGGTACTGATTTTAGCTCTAGACTAAACAAGTAATGTGAGCTTGCATACAGTATGTATCCCAAACACTTTTATGGATCACTGAGACAGCTTTGCGGCTTGTGCATTACACATCAAATCTCAAACGTAGTCCTTATCTATGATAACTCATCTTATGATCTCTATACATCATCATGTGTCACTTTTGTTTCCAAGTTTTTGTCTCTCCTACTTACTATTTCTGTATAATCTGTCATCCAGTTTGCAAATTGCCACCTCAGCCCTCTTCCTGAGCTGTTAGACAGAACATAAATATGTATATTTGCATTATAGCGGGAGTCAAACATTCCTGTAGATAAAAATCAAATTTAATTTTCAATCACATCACTCAAGACACATTTGAGACATACTGCAATGTTTGGTGTGAACTACAATCTATCACATGGATAGTCAGTCTCAATATATCTGAATACAACACTCAGTAAAGTTTGCAGAAGAGGGTGTTGGTTTTACATGAGAAGGTTATGAATAGTTATGTGTATGTGTGTTTTTGAACAAATAGATATAAAAACCCCTCTAAAAGCTTTTTCAAGTATGGAATATTTGATTTGTTTTGGTAAGGTCAGGGAGAGGGCATTATGTGTGCATATTAGAGTATTTTAATGACACTCAATGTTTTCACAGGAGCACAGTTCTTACATAATGTAAGATATGGATATGGAGAATATGGATTCATACTTCTTCTACTGGGGATATGTGTGTGTGTGTGTGTGTGTGTGTGTGTGTGTGTGTGTGTGTGTGTGTGTGTGTGTGTGTGTGTGTGTATAACCAATTTTCAACAGAATTAAAATACATTTTTCATGTAGAAAACAAGAAAACAAGAGAGAGTAGTTCCATCTTACAAAACAATGTTAGCAAACTGAGTATCGGGAGTTCAGTCCATCTTTCATCATACAACTGACGCACTCTTACCATCACGTTCCACACATATTATCCTGTTTGGGCTTTTCTGGTGTGTACATCCCCCATTAACCCAGAAAGGCTGTAAATACTCATTTGTAATCTTCCTTACTTTTTTTTTTTTTTTACAGTTTGCTCTCTATAAACCCAGCAAACACAAATATGTGAAACAGGCTCACTTTATAAGATCTTGTTTAAAATTTCAAACTCGGTGCAAATTTATATATGTTTACCCATGAATTGCCATAAGAAAAAGATAAATATGCTCATTTTTATCAGCTGTCCCTCTACAGGTTGATGTTAAGAGTAAAACATAATCCAGGGGGGCATCATGGTGGCATAGAGATCTAATGCATGTACCACGTAACCATAACGACCCCACTTTGAATCTGTATTGTCATTGTCATTCTCTTCTCCAGCTCCCCACTTTTCCTGTCTGCCTCTTAACTGTATATTATTAATTAAAGGCAAAAATTCCCAAAAAGAAATTCTAGAAAAAAAAGGATAGACAAAGGGCAGATAAACAGCATTAAGCAAATACAACAGAATTACAGCAAAAGCAACCATAAAAGATATGATAAGATGAGATAAGATAAGATAAGATAAGATAGGATAAGCTTTATTGTCCCTGAAGAGAAATTTGTACCATGAGATGCATGCATGCAGAGCTGCTTATGTCAGTCATGAATAAAAAACTAAATAAGGACCAGCAGACAAAACATCTAGTGCAAAAGAACAGATGATACAAAGATAACAATCTAAAAGATGTGCTAAATAAATAAATAAAATACACAAATGTACACAAAGATATCAAAATATATAAAGCACATAGAGCAGACACATAAAATCATACTGTAACTTTAACAACTGAAAAAATATTACAAGGACAACAAGATGCTTGTGTACAGACAGATACAAAAGGCACATACACATGTAAAATAAAAAAAATAAAAAAAACATTAAGGCATTAAACACAGTTCATTGTTGTGACTGAGTGATTGAATAAGTAGATATATCAGCCAGCTCTGTGTGTTGAATACATTGGCAGTAATTTAAACTGCATTTATTTCCCAGTCAGGCCAATATTTATATGTTATCTACTGTCTCATCACAAAAACCCGTACTACTCATTATGCAGTTAAAAATGAATCATTCCTTGTTATTTCTCTTTGTAACAGAAATGAATTGCACCACACTTTGCTTTTTCATCTCACTGACAGCTTTGTTTCTAAAATCAGTTGCCTTAATTGGTTTTATGCTTCTTCATTGTTACATGAATCAAACAGGAGTTATTCTATTTTCATTACATTCTTTGCTATTTTTGAATTGACTGCTGGAATATTATTACAGGAACAGAACCTTTGACTCGTTACACCATTTTTCAGTGGGAAAAGTAGAGATATTGCTGTAAGAAATCACCACCAACACTGAAGAATGCAATGGATTTCTCAGTAAAATATATTTTCAGAAAAGCACGACAGTTCTCGTGGGCAGCTGCCGTAATAGGGTCACTATTAAGATTATGAGTCCCAGTGGCATCTGACTGCGTTCCTGTCATTTAGCAGCGTAATTCCCCCGACAGGGACGATCTGCCGGAGGGGATTTGGCAATGAAAAAAAGTTAGATCATAATCCCAGACAGTGAAGGCAGAGCATGGCAGGGGATGCAAACAGAAATAATAGCCGTACAGAGCAGAGGGTGATGGTGAGGAAGCACAAGGGAAATCAATACACATGTCTGTGGGTGCGTGTAAAAACACAAGTTTATGTTTTGTTTTAAGCTTTTTGGAAGCTAAAAATATTTTTAAACTACGATTAACATGTGAAAATAGTGTTTCATATGTGATATATCCACATGATGTACATGTTTTTCAGATATTTCATGTGAAATAATATCTAGGGAAAAATGTGAAAAAGCATTTCACATGAACAGGAAGCTCATAGTGTTCAGAAAAAAAGACATTTGAACATCTACAATTCCCTTACAACTGGACAAACTCCATCTGTTGATGAAGATCATGTGAAATGATTGAAAGCACCACAACAGCTACTAAACTGTTTTCTCAACTGCTGTTTCCAAAGTCAAAGAAGAACTTTAAAATTCATTTCACATGTAATGCATATACACATATTCATGTGATTTTAGGACATTTTACATCTCAACTATATTATTTAACATCTCAAATATCTTTTATATCTAATTATTTGTTCAGGTGTAATCCAAGACTATTTGTTGTCGTAGCAACTGTTTAAATGTAACTGTAAATGTGAGATTTGGTGCATTGTAAACGTGTGGAAGAATGTATGTTACCTCTGTAACTATTTCAATCCTGTATTGCAGTGGTTCTCAACCCCAAAAAACACCCAAAACAATTTGACAGAAACAGAAATTGCATTTGGCTTATTGTAGGGAAAACCTACATTGCTTTATTGTAATACAACTGCAAAAAACAGCATATTTATGCACAATCAACATGAACATGATGTAATCTTTATATTCCCTCATTTTGCTTTCTGTCTTGGTTTTCTTCTTCTTTGGACCAGACTTTTGACCGGTGTCTGAAACAGACGGCAGTTTGTTTAGTTTTAGCCATTTCACCAATATTTCTTCTTCTTTGTTTTCGTGTGTTTGTTTGTTTGTAGCTACATTACAAGTGCTGTACACTGAACCTTGCAAGTCAACAAGTTTTCCACAATGAGGCTTCGTACTAAAATATGACCAATTATACTTATCAAACAGAGGGAATTAGAAACAAAGGCCTGCCTCTAATACAAGCCTGCTTCAAATAAAGGCACGTTACCTTCCGCAGATGAGGTAAATAAAGACCCCGGTCACTGTCTGAGGAAATATGGTATGTCTGTAAAGGAGTGAAATGGCTGTCATAGAACTTTTTTACGATATATATTTTATTATTTCATGGCCCCCTTGCAATTACCCAATGGACCACTAGGGGTCTGCGAACCCCCGGTTAAGAAACAATGCTGTATTGTATTGTTGGATTCAAATAAAACATTTAAAATGTGTGCGCACACTCCATAATATACAGTTCTTTCAAGTGTGAGGAGTGCCCCAGTTTTAACTTCTGTGTTTGTATTGTTTCATACAGTCACTGAACACCAGATACGGCCATTTTTGTCAAATGAAGCAACTTGAAAAGTAAACTTGCATCATCACGCTTCCAAGCTGGAGCAACAGATTAAAAGCTGACTGTCCCTGGTGGCCTCGTAGGCTGTGAGTCAGTGACTTCTTAGGGTTAGGGTTAGATCAAGATCAATCTTAATGAGCTCTGACCGTAACAGAGAACACACCGCTGACTTGTTCAAAATATTCACAACGTCTGATTTTTCTGTGTAACTGACTGTGAGCTGTGATCTCTTAATTATTTCGCTTATCAAATCTGCTTCATTCATAATGGCAGCATGTAATGAAGGGGAGGAGAGAGGCCATGGGAGGGTTTTTAAGCCTCGAGACAACTAATTTGTGGATTGCACTGAGGGTTGTGCCTTTCAAAATTAAGGAGTCAGTGGGGAAAATAAAATTGATATAATGATCAATGCAGAGTTATGAAATAGTAAATGAATAATCCCTGCCACAGGCGAAAACAAACAGAATAAAGAATACACAGCAACAAGGATTAAAATTAAGAAATGCCAAGAGTCGCCAGGGCCCAGTAGGCTCATAAGGGTTCACACAGATAAATACAGTAGATTCCAGCCCATGCAAAGCCTTGAAAGAAATCAATAGAATCCTAAAATCAATTCTCAAAATGACAGGAAACCAGTTTTGCATGCTTCGAAGTAGTTCTGCTGCCTCTTCTTGATTTAACTCCAATGGTTAGGGAGCTGTTTGAATGATAAGGAAAGATACCAAAAGCTGATCCTCCATTTTTAAAATAATGATATTTAATATGATGTTAATCTAATACCTTATTCACTGTACTGCGGATCAGGGATCAGGGTGAGCTCAAAGCCAGAACATGCTTGCCACCATCAGGCTCAAAGCCAGGTGCTCCCGCTGCAGCACATGCACGCACCAACACTGGAAGTAAGGCTTTTGGGAAATGAAAGGATCGGGACCAAATGACAGTTATATCTGGACCGGGAAAAAAATTTAACTGTAACCTGACCCGGACCACTACGACACCAAACATGCCTGTTTTGAACAAAACTATCCCAAAAACGTTAAGAACCATAGAATTGGACCAGTTGAAGTCGTGATATCAAGACTCCAGTGCTCCAGTGCAAGACTCCAATTGTAAAATCAAACATTTTCAACAATTAATGCAGTGAAGAACACACTAATGAGCACTAACACCAGTGTCTCCGCTCAAGTTTAAGTACTTTGTTACACAACGAAGGTGTCATGTCTCCCATTAATACAGAAATATTGTTTGTGTACAGAGTTCTGGAGTTTTGTACTGAAATATCATCATGTAATGCACCCTTACTGGGCCCTTGATGCAGTGGAAATTTATTAAGTGGACCTCTTGTATGATGATGTTGCAAATATTAACACAATTAAAACCTTTAACTTTCCCTTTCAAGGTTATATATAAAGGTTGAACTGCTACTCGATGGCAGACTGTAGCAACAACTGTGTGACGTGTGAAACAAAAATACAAATTACTGTGAGAACTGGGTCCCACTGTAATAGTAGTTTTAATAAATTCAGCTTTTGGAAGAACTCTGCATAGTAAGTCTGAAGAGTTGGAGAGGAATGCATCTTGCAACAGAAATAAACACTCTAACTGTCTTCCATACACACAAAGACAGTGAATAATGATAAAAATGATGATATATTCCACAAATCATCTGTATAATATCAACAATCCCTCACAAAAGCAGCCCAAAAATATTTTTTAACATACAGTAGCCAGTTTTTGCTCATTGTTATTGAGTTCTGCTCACTCTTATTGAGCTTTAACCCCTCTAGTTTATATCATTTTAAGTAGATACTGATGCTGAAAATTTACGATAAGTGCAACTAGTATAGTAAGTGAAAATGCAAATATTTCCATACTCACAAGAAGCCTGATGATATTTAAGGACAATTTATGACACAAAAAAGATGGGTTGGTGTTAGGAACAGAACTAGAAGTGGGATTTATGTGTAATGTGTGAAAAATAGTGGCCAACTTTTTTTTTTAACCATGGAAACAGACAATCAAGACTAGTACTTTTTGAAAGATGTTTTGTTCTTTCACTCCTACACACATTGAGACTTTGTGTTTTTTGCTCTCTAATATCACTCCCCTCTTCTACTTTTTTATATATTTTCTTCAGTCACAATGTTGTACAGTGCTATTTAAGGGTATAGAATCTTGTTTTTTTTCCCCTCAGATTGTAGAGAGACTCAAACAATTTAACCGAGAGGAGCGAGGGATCAGGAGCAGTGGCAGGGAGGGATTATAAACGACTGGTGGCCCTGCCAAAGCCCGGAGCCCGATCAATACTGTAGATGTGAATCTTAGTCATTATGGTTGACTGAGAGCCAGCTTGGCACAGAGGAATTGAGTTCAGCAATGATCCTCATTAGTTGTTGTCACTCCCTCACTGTAATTAATATGCTAAAATGATAAGCAACTGTTCCGCTTTCACTTGTCATTTCAATATCATTTGCAAGATCCAATCGAAAAGGCTAAAATTACAATAGATTCCTTCACTGTGGTGCCTAAACACCTCTGTAATGCATTAGTGGTATATTTTAGTAAAGGTCCCATGAAATGGATCTGACATTGGTTTCAGTCTCTTAATTACACCCACGTTTCCCTCACTTACATCTTTTCCTTGCATCTTAGTCCCTCCCACCGAGGATGCATGGAGAGACGCAAGGAAACCATGTGAGGAGACAGGAATCGAAGAAATATGTTTCTAGAGAAATGAGACGTCCTTTCCTCTGAAGCGTCATGTGAAGCGACGTCCGCTTCTGATGACGGCGGCAGCTGATCACAGCTGGATCAGCTGTCATTTGGCTTTAACAGATGTAGAGACTTCTGATGGAGTTTGTGTCTGCACACATGTGCACTATGCTAATACTAATGAAGGTCCACAATTATCACTGCCAGTGCAGCTGTTTTCTCTCTGCAGCCTGTTCACTGTTAGACAAACACCTGCACATGAATAAAAACCTGTATTCTGTATTTATACTGTGTACTGTGTCCTGCTCAGAGGCACATGAACCATTTCTACTGGCAGAATGTGTTTATATTATTATTAATTATTTGCATTTGTATTTATACTTGTATTTATACACTATGTTTAAGTGAAAATTGAAATGATGTAACTCATATCAAACCCAACTCTCAGGAATTTTCAGCCTCACATGTGACTGAATGGAAATCACGTAAATGTGTTTGTGTTTCTTGCTGACAGACAGACTCTCCATGACTTTAATTTTTATCCATAATAAAAGTTAATTGGGGAAATAACAGATCATGAAAAGAAAAATCTTTTTAATAAATGTAGAGCATTTTTTTATGGTTCTTTTGTTGATCAGACCGACAATTAACAGATGTTTAACTAGATTGTGAATCAGAAAACATAAAATCTCTTATCTGTCTTCACTCTGGTATGAAACTGCAGTGATGTTGTGATGTATCAGATCAGTCTGATCAGCTGCAGCGTCCAATCAATAAATGATGTCCAAAAAGGGGGCGTGTCAGCCAGTGAAAGACTTCCCTGAAGGCTGCTCTTGTGTATCCTTCCTCGCTCCTCAGAGCAGAACTAAGAGCTTTAAGATGGCCTTCAAAATGGCGGACCAGAACAACTTCTGGTTCAAGCAGGATTGAGGAGTGAGAAAAGACTTGAGATGTACCCAGGGATTTAGGTTTTGAAAGTTAAATTTAGAGTTCAAAAAGTGTAAAGCTGACACAATAATAGATTCATATAGCTTGAAGTCTCTTGCTTAAAATTGCAACCCGCAGTACAGTGAACAAACAGTTATCATCTACTCTTATAAGTTAAAAAGGAACGGCCGCACCTACCCGTGTTTTTTACACGCTCAACAGCTGACATTCATAGGATTAAAGTCCAATTCCCAAATTACTGACATCAAATTGAAACTAAGGGTAAATTTGAGTTATCTACTGAGCTAACTAGCCAGGAGGTGAGATAGTGAGCAAAATAGCTAGCAAACAGGCTTGCAAGCTGAGAAACTAGCTAGTGGTTTTGAGCTGCTGAATGTGACTACCTTTCTTATCTATAGTTCAGGGGCTGTCCTCCCAAGAAAAACAACACAATAGGTTGTAAATGCCAGTGGTCCCAGTGGCTGTAGGAATTTTGACTGGAGCAAAGGAGGAAATCAGATGGTGTCAATATATAGCGAAAAAGTCCACATTAGGATGAGGCTGGAGTGGATGGATGGTTCAACTAAACATCAGGTTTTGCCACAGGAGACCACTGTTCGTTTCCTGTTTCCACCCACAAATCAAGAATGTTTTCTAAAAACCATGATGACAATCGTCCTCTAACCTTAACCACAAAGTTATTATTGTAACCATGATGACGAAGATCTCCTGACCTTCATGACTTCATGTTTTCCTACCCTTAAACAAAATGCTTATCTTAACCTAAACCATGATCTTTTCCTAAACCTTAACCAAGTGTGTTTTGTGCTGAAACTTACTCAGACTGCCAGACGTTGTCACATCATAAAACATCATTATTTTTTAACAGTGATTTGGAACAGTTTTGGAAGGCACAGACAAATGATGTCATTACAGATGATAGAGGCGCCAGATCAGAAAATGCTCTTATGAGTCATTCTGGAGTGCATCTAAAAACAACCTTATTAATTTGGAGGACTTGTTGGTAGTTCAGATAATAGCTCTGCTGATAAAACGCAGGGCAGAGCTCTGTCACAGTCAACAAAAGTCTTTTGTTGAGACATTGGAGGTTGTGCCCTTTGGAAATTTTAAAGTGAATGATATCAAACTGCCTCTATGAACCTCTACGAATGGAAGCTCTTAACCATCATTTACCTCAACCATCACTCACACCTAGGAAGGGCATGTTTGTCCACCAAGGTGTCTGGACAGATGTTTGCGGCTTTGGTAGTGGTGACAACTGCTGACAATGTTGCTGAAGAAAAATCCACAGCTGTGGACCACGGCGGTACTGTTAGGGATAGTGTGCTTATGCACATTGGTTCCTGTATAACTGCACAGCCATACAGGTGACCTTAAGTCTCAGTTGGAGATGAAGTGAGGGACTGTACTAGAAATTAAAAGCACTCACAAATGTTGGTTGGGTTTGCATCACCATCCCTGTTTTGAGTTGTTGTATGTAAATGCCATAACCTATCTACATAACTTAGGGAAAATATTGAATATCATAGATGAAATATGCAAATGTGCAACAACATACTGAGGCTGAACACATCTTGTAATGCTTGCGGTTTTGTGATGTGTGTAAGTACTTTTTCCATCATGATATTCTGAATAATGAATAATCTCTTTATGCATTCATGCTGTTTGTGATTAGAGCAGGAAGAAGCATATAAACAACTCATTTTGAATATCACCTTAACCGATATGAGCTTTTATCTGGAATATTTTGTGCAGGTAAACAAGTACGATGTCATCATCTCTGTCAGTTTTTCAGATTTTGGTTTCACCACATTGTCTGTTCTCTGTCGCTATTTCAGGAACAAAGGCAGACCTCCGTGAAAGGTGTAGAAGAGGGAGTGACATAGAAAGAAAAAGTGAGAGAGACAGAGTATGTGCATATGTACACCACGCCTTTAAGTCCCTGCTCGCACTTGTACTTGTTTGTGTTTCTCTTCTCGTCTTGAATTTTTTAACAAGGTTATGTGTTAGCAGAGATAGCAGCTCTGCTATCCTTGTACGCACGAATCTCGAAACGGCCTCCAGCACTTTCACTCGTCACATTTGGGTATAATGTCACGATGTCTGTCCCATCTCATCTGTCATGTTTGCTGCTTGCTGTTATACATTCTTGGCAACCACCGAAGAAGCACCAGACACCCTGAAACTGTTTATGATCATTTCACTCTGACTTCTGATAAGCAATAATTTCAGGATGCGCTTTATGTGAAACATTTTTAAGAATCTTTTCCGAGGATTGATGACCAGTTAAAGAGAGCCTCCCATTAACTTTATGTTGACACGTTCAGTCCCTGCAGCAATCAGTAAATCTAACCTTACATATCCATCAGCATCCGGGCATCCTGTCAAAAGTGACCTTGAGCTTCTGAATCTGTTAAAAACAGAGGAATTCCTGCAAATGCAAAAAAGAACCACACCATCTTTTGAAAAATCCATTTCATAGTCATCTCAGCCGAAAAATCCCTCTTTAATCGCCTTTTCCTCCACTTCATTTACGTCCCTCCCTTCATTAATGAAGCACATTTAATAGGTTAATTTAATAAAGGATCAGCACTTTCACTCATATTGAAATGGTCAGTCTATTACAAGGAAGGAGCAGGTGTGCACTCAGTGTATTATCCACTGTGCTGTAAAATAAGGATTCCATCAAATAGCAGTGATTGGTTGTCCTCTGAAAATGACCCTTCCTCCCTCCATGGGTGGGTGGCCAGATTCCTGTCACTCATATACACAAATGCATCCCCTGTATATTGCTACCAGATGCTTTGATTCCATGATTACATGATAATGTGATATATGTACAAAGGAACCAACCCTGTTTCCTAGAAATTACATATGCACTGTATACTACTAAATATTTTTCCTAATTCGCTCTCTGTATTATGTTCATATGCAACGTTTTTTTGAATGAAAGAGGCAATATATATGCTTACAGAAGTCGTGGGTGGTGGATTTGACTGACGTTTGCATCTTGAATCCCATGTGTGGTTAGGTTTAGGCAACAAAAACACAGATTGTAGTTTCAGTGAGATATTAATAAACACGTTGTGTCTCATGCTTAAAGTCTCTGAAAGCTATATTCTGTATTAAACAAACACATAATCTTTCCCTAACCTTAACCAAGTGCTGCCAGTGGCTAAACATAACCATAAAAAAGTTTGAAATGCTGTGGATGTTGTACTGCAAAAATACACTAAGTATCAAATTAATTAATTAAAATCATTTTCTCATTATGTTGACAGAAAAAAAAATATTTCAAGTGGCATCATATCTCCTACAAAACCATATGCTGTTGGAGTAAACATAATTTTAGGAGGCACTGTTTAAAGGAACATACACAGATTTCAGACACACTTCATACTGTAGGCTCAACTGTATGGATCCCCTGATCATACTTCTAAAAAAAAAAAAGTAAACTTATTGGTATTATAATATTCTTAATGTCACTTTAATGTAAAACAAAACAACAACAAAAAAAACAAACAAACAGAAGTTAAATTGTGGTTCACTTTCTCTTCCTGGAAGACCTTTTTTGGTTCTCTTTGGTTTTAATTGTTCTCCCTCCCCTTCAAAAATTGGCATCTGACATCAGTGAGTCTTACTGCAAGCATGCATGCCCATATCGCGACACCCCCATTCCCCCATACACACTGTCCCTCCAAGCCAAGCAGTAACAGACTGCAGTAGTCACAGCGGAGAGACAGATGAGAAGCCATCCATTGCGTTGTGTCTTCCTCCATCATTGAAAGTGTACATTCCCATCACGAGGTGGGGGGTGGACAAGTTGCAGGGCTGCAGCTTTATAACACACACACACACACACACACACACACACACACATACACATACACAGACACAGTGTCAGCAGTGCCTGCATTTCAGCTACATGTCTCACTTCTGTATCTGGGGAGTAAAGACGAGCAGAGGGCAACAGAGGTGAGGCAGCTCTTTAAATCTAACACAGGTTATTTGGGCTTTATTGGAGATTGGATAAAGTCCTTTGTGAGAGGTTTTTCCACCACCAGTCCTGCCCGTAGCTCAGTGTAGTGTTATAGGTTTATACCATGTGCTGCAGAATGCTGTGCAGTGTATCGTATAAAAAGGTACAGGCTTGAGATTGCGGCAAAATGCAGGAGCTGTGGTGGAAAAAATGTTCTTTTGTAACTAGGACTGAAATTCTGGCACATTTTGTGGAGGCAGTGGTAAAAATATGTTATTACTCTCACATTGTCCTGAAAGAGACAAGGAAGGAAAATGTGAGGGAACATTTCTTTTAAAAAATGCGTACTTGAAACCACATTTCCTACAAAGTACATTATACGATGAGGGAAATAGAATGACACATAGATTGCACTTTTTTCCCCAAAATGTAGCCAAAAACTAAGGAAGTGCCAACTTTACCTCACAAGGCGCCTTTGGGAGAGATCACACAGAATATTTATATTGTTCATGTCTGCAAAACAACAACTGTTGGCTACAATTGTTAAATTATTAAAAAGATAACTTTTCATTTTTTAACCAAACCTCAACCTCAATTTCCAAAGCACTGTGTGATTACAACATTAATCATTTTATGCCCTTTGGTTATGGAACAACTTAACAAGCTGAGAACATTGATTATATATATTATCACTTTATAAAGTTGTTATAGCATGTATTTTTAGCAAACAATTGCCTATTAACACTTCCTGCAGACACAGAGAAACTTTATCTTTAACTTTGAGTCGTGTTTCTGTTTACTTGACAAATATAGGTCCAACATTTACTCTTCTTTTAGCTCTCTCAGTTGGTCTTCTCCAGCTGAGGGAAATATCTGGTCTTTAGTTGGTAGATTTTTGATTTTATTAAAAAGCTTTATTTATTAACTCTGGTCTGTCTGCCATTTGGCGCTTGGCAGGAAGTTTACGGTGGGTTCATCAGAGCTTATTTGCTGAGAATAAACCATACAGTTGAGTGCTGTAAAACCAAAAGATTAGCTGAAAGACATCAAAAAGCTCTGCAGAGCTGAGGGGAACTGCAGTCTGGTAAAAATGATCTCATTATGTGAATGACCTTTAACATTATACAGTACAGTCAATTTAACACCAGCTAATATGAAAAGATATTAGTATGACAAAACAATCCCAACTTAAGGTACACTTACTGGCTTTTTCTGTATCACATGGTCTTTATCAGTGTTTTGCTCAGCTGTCATGGAGATGAAGAGCTCAGTAGCTGTAATGTTGTAATCCATGAAGACTGTGATACAGTTGAAACCTTATTTGAAAAAATGATCAGTGGATCTTGAGTTGTGATTGTTTTATCAAACTACAATTTCTAAAGTCAAGAATGTAATTGGAATTGCATAAGAAATATTGCTTGAGAAGTTTTGATTAGTCACCAATGCAGAATAGCTGCTTTGAGTTTACAAATATTTGGAGGTGCTGCTAAATAATCAAAACGTGTATGGCTGTTTTTCATCATAGAAACTATGGATTAACTTCAGTAAATTGAAGTTAATCAACCCTCTGAAGTTAATCTATAAAATAACATTCACAATTCTTTTCCTGGAGAGCGGAAAATTGATCTAACTTCTATTTAGATACAATATATGATGAAAGACAAAAAAACAACAAACAACAACAACAACAAATTATACCATTCATACCAATCTCTCTTTAAGCCAGTCATGAATCATGATTGCTTTATGTAAAATTATATGACAGCAATCAATGTCACTTTGCTGATGGATAACCTGAGTGAAAGAGGAAACTCTCATCTCCAGAAGGCAATAACATTAAAACTAAAGTCGTTAAGTTGTGATAAATGACAAGACAGTGAAACGCTCAGGAAGGCGTTCACGTGCCAGCTCTCCTGCCTCTCACACAGATTCCCCCCAGTAGTTGGGTTTATTTGCAGAGTAAAGCAGCCAGCTGGCTTCCTCGATACGGCTCTAAATCTGTGTCAGCTGCAGAGCAGACATAAATCTCTGTGGCCACTCTTTGAGGTAATAGGACCCATAGACAAGTCCAACAGGTGAAGCATTACTAGTGAGAGACTGATTCACAGGGAGTTGTTTTTTAGCTGGCAGTAAACATTGACTCACAGGGGATGAGGGAAGAGAAGATAACAACAACACCGTTCATGACCTCAGGTAGGGAAAAAGAAGAAACGTGGGGTGGGAGGGGAGACAAAGTGTGAGAGGTAGAAATTAAAAAAAAGCAAGAGAAAAAGGGTAGCAAAGCAGAAAAGGTGTAAAAGAGACAGGATGCATTTCATTAAGTTAACGTAAAAAGAGAAAATAGAGGACTGAATGACATATTTATGTATAAATAATACATAAACACAAAAAAAACATTTATTTCCCCACGCATACTGTAAACTGGTATGTATTAAAAAAAGATGTGCTGTTACACCTGATGCATACTTTAGAGTAGCATACACACAATTGTCTAGACTATAGAGTGATCTGATAGTGCTTTGAGAAGATGGAAAAATACAGAGAGCGACTGAATCTAATAATGAAACATTGTCTGTTTAGATTGTAATCCGTGTGACAATGCGATCTGTAAAATGTCAATCAAAGAAACATTTGTAAACTTTATTTTGATTAATTATGTTAATGTGATCAAATTTTTAATTCATCATCCTTTATTGTGAAGCATGACATAAAGTCTATTTCAATATGATGCAAAGGTTTGTATGTAATGATAGAAGCTCTCAGACAAAACATAATCAGTGAACTGCTTTACTTCTTACGTCTAAAGAGTGGTGCTGTGGGCAGAAGTATTGATATGCAAACAGGTCAAATGCATGTCTATGTCCATTTATGGCTAACTGGCTCATTCACATGCAGTCTCACCATGATTGAGATTCATAAAACAGAATCTCTATGAACCGTTTTATAACTCTGATGAAAATAATGTGCATACAATTGAAATTGTAAAGAGGAAGTCCAATTTTCTTTACTGATCAATGCTTTATTTCTCTACATGCAGTGTGATTGCAAGTTAATGTGCTTTCAATGTGCAAAATAAAATTAATAAAAAAAATACTGTATTCTGAAGGAAAATGAGCCTATTTTAGCCCAACTAAGCATCACAACTCAAAAAGAATAAATATAAATTTATTCTTATTTTTACACTTCTCAAAAGCTGGTCTAACTGAACAATATAATAGTTCATTTATTGAGATGTTATTTTAGTTTAAAATAAAGATTATATCAAATATCTGGTCCACTTCCTGTTTAAATGCACCAGTAACCATGGCTGCAAAATCAGTACAAGAAGAACTGTGAGCTGTATAATGAAATTCATAGGATTTTAATGTACAGTACCTGTGAAAATGTTTAAGAAGGTTCTTTTAAGTTTCAGAAAATGTGAGCAGAGCTGCAACTAATCCCATGTACAAACTGAGCTAATCATGGCTAATTTCTACCTCAGATACATACAGACATAATAAAAGGAATAACTTCCTGGTGTGGGTAAGTAGGAAACAATAGCAGAACTATACATCTTAACACTTTCAGAAACTTTCCCCTGAAAATGAGATCATCACACACTTGTTGAGCCTGGAGATTTGCCCACATGTTCCTGGTGCAAATGAAATTTCTTTTATGGTCACTTTTAAATTAAAGTCAGTGTCAAAAAGTGAGAAAGGGAGAGCAAATAGAGATAAAACAAATGACATTATTTTGAAGTATAACTGTACGTACAAAGAAGATAAAGAAAACTGAGGTGCTTTATAGCTTTTCTGTCAGATATGATCCAATAAAAGGAAATAGAGATATAATGTATAAAAAGGACAGATATGACTTCCAGACTGGTTCACTGAAACTATGACACTTTACAGCTCACATTTAAATGTACCTCTAGTGTGCTCACTGAAATCTAATTTCTCATTCCCTCAATCGTCATGCACATTACCTCCTCATAATATTTACATCCTTTAAAATTGACAGTAAACATCTCGTCTCGCTTGTTCCCCATCTGGCAGCACCCTGCTAATCCAAGCTGCTTGCTGCCCGTTTGAGGTGTGAGATCCCTGTTGGATCCACAAAGAAAATCTCATGTTTACGTTAGTCCTATATGTTGATTGGACACACAGTTCTTTATTCTTTGTTGTTTGATTGGCCAAATGTGTCCCTGACCATCTCCAGAGATTGTTTGGATGATTGGATCTTTACTGTGTCCTGGGTGCATTTACACTTTGATTTTATGCATTTTTCCACTTTGTGATGACAGTCTATCATCTATGTTAATACAAATTACACAGAAAAGTGTGACACCCTTCTTGTTCAGTTTTGATTAACACATAGCTGTTTTTTTCAAGTGTGGGGCAGGTCTCCCCAGGGAGGTGTTAAGGCATTGTAGGCAGGGCTAGAAAATAAGTGGAGAGCAGATGACAAGTTGAATGAATCTATGTATTTTATCTATGTAAAACAACAAACAAGAATGCTTTCAACCCAGCAAGGCTATCGATATTCAAGATAACAAGATTTATTCAGAAAACAACAAACAACATTAAAAGTTCAAGATGGAAAATATTTGACAGGGAAAAAAAGGAAAAATTGGTGATTCTCATCCACCAGACACATCAGTCAAAACCAAAATCAATATAGTTGATTGATAGTTAATATAGAGAGAATTGTGTATTTTATGTCTTTTCATAAAAGTTATGTTTATTGATAATGTAATTGCAAAAATATACTGCATCAATCAACTTGGCTCGTTACTAATTTACCAAATTTTATTCATAGTTTATAACAAGACTAAGGGTCTTCAGCCATGTTAGAGGCTTTGTGAGGCTGTACTTTTGCATAATTGTGCTTTGAGCTAAATGCTAACATGCAAGAGCAAAAGATATGAAACTAACTAACTAGCTAACTAACTATCATGCTCACAATGACAATAATAACATACTGATGTTTGGTTTACCATATTAACCACCTACATTTAGCATGTTAGCAGCATTTGCTAATTACCACATGACACAAATACAGATGAGGCCGATGATACTGACATCAGTTCTGAAGGTATTTGGCCATAAATCAAAGTATTGGACAAGTTGAAACTTTGGCCAGATGGTGGCGCTAGACAAAAAGTCAATCATTAGGATATCTAATAACAATGACCAAAGTTCATTGCAATCCATTCAGATTTTTAGGATATTTGTCTTGATTAAATGGTGAACAGACTGACCAATTGACCAATATTGACATCTATAGAGAGCTTAAAGGGAGTGGGGGGTCAGAGAAAGGAGAGCATGATATAAACAAAGTTTTAGATCCACTAACTGAGCATAAAATGGTTTACAGAATGGATATAGATGCAGTTTAAGGGAAGAGATTTAGTTTGTCTGTGGCCTGAGATTCTATTCCTGTATATAGAAAAACTTTATTCAGCTTTCAGAGAAACTTTAGCCTTTAGTGTAAGTCTCAATCTACAATTAGCAGGCAGTAAATGAAAACCACGAGCTCTTTTAAGGCTACAGACATGTGAGGTAAATTCAGATGAAAGTGACAATCCTTTACTGATGTATTGAAGAAGACATGTAACCAAAAGGAAAGAGTAATTGAGGAGGGATTGCTACAAAGAGGACTGTACTGTGGGAGAATAAGGGAAGTAACTGAGTGTATATGCAGACACTGAAAAAAAACGGAGCTGAGTTCAGGTAAAATGTAATTTACGTAGAAAGTAATTTTAACATTGCGATGAGTGATTTTCCAACAGCCAAACATATTACCACAGATGACTTCCTTCAACCACGAAATGATGGAATTATGGCCCGAGATGGCCACTGCTTGGCTCCGAAATCACCCTGCTCTCCGGCTCTCCATGCAGCAGGGCATTGCTGATGCTGGAAACTGTTTGTGGGAGTCACTGTAGCATGGGATGACCTTGGGATGGGAGGTATCGCATCATTTCCTCTACACCAATGAGATGAGATGGGGCCCGACTAAGCTCAGCTGGTGTCCTTAAGCACTCCCCCCTCTACCACGAGAAACTCCCCCGACAACTGGATATCTGCTGCTCCAAAGTGACCCTTACCTCACGTTTGGCAGCACGATATTGTTGTGGTCTCCAACACAAGCAATAGGTTATTTCAGGCTCCAGCTGCTACCATTACCTAAAAACTCCCTCACCTGAATATTTAGATTGCTAGTTTGAGTACTTCCTGCTTTAACTTCCTGCTGAAAGGTCACAGGGGTCAAGCCCATGTTAGTTCTTGAGCTTTAGCTACTGTAGTACCATTAACAAAAGCTCCCTCTGTTGGTGTCTTGTGGTAAAAGCTGTGTCTAAATTTTTCGCTATGTGTTCCAGATGTAGTTTCCTAAATGTGGCCCTTGATGCTGTCTTTGAAGATTAAAGATTAGGTTAAAATGAAGTAATACAAGTAATCACAGAGCAAACAGATTAATGCAAGTACGCATCACTATATGCATCATAATAGACATGTAAGGAAAATAAAAACAGATATATGTAAAGAGGTTTTACATGATACAGTCCTCTTGCATCACATTAACATGACAGCATGCGCTGCAAATGTAAAAATGAAGTGACGACCCAAGTGCAGTGAGAGGCATGAGACTGAAGCAGCGTTATAGTGTTTATTATCTTTGCAAAACAAAAGAAACACTACAGCCAACAAGGCTATCTAACTAGTTTCACTTAGCGACCGTCAATCTACGGTCCTGAAAACAACAAATAGAACTAAGATAAGTCGTCTTGGGAATAAGCACATGTGAAAGGCAAACTCAAGACTCAGCAACCAGGAAACACTAAAAGGGGCTACTTTTTATTTTTGTGTGCACTTTTTGTTTTAGCTTAGCTAAGTAACAAATAGGTTTCTAAGTTGTATCCTTCCGTAACCATGAGGTTTAGAGGAGTTTTAATTTTTCTGGTGGTTGAATTACTTTTTTTCTGAGCATCATGTTGCCAGTGCACAACAACTCCACGGCCCCATTGTTATTGTTTACAGCTGGGATCAGCTGATGGCGCTCTGACCTGCCATTATGGCCAACCAAGCTCATTAAACCCCCAAGGACCTAAGGAGAAAGTTTCGGGGACCACAGGGTAAGGGAAGGAGGTCAAGACAGCGGAAGGCAGAGGCACGGAGGGAGAGAAGTAGATATAAACCATATCTCCTCTCTCTCATCATGGGCAATGTGAGATTGCTAGCAAATAAGATGGATGAGCTTAAGACGCTAGTCAGGAGTCAGAGGGAGTTTTTTTCTCAACCCCAGCATTGTATAGCCTATATACAGATATTCAATAGGTCATCTTAGCTGCAATCCATAATAGCAGGTAGCAGTTGCCATCACAACTGAAACTGAAAGTATCTAGCACTTGTTAAAAGTGTGTAGCACCCATTGCTGAAACATGGATAGAAAGAGAAAACCTGTGGCCAGTGGTGCAGAGAAGGTGCACCAAAAAAAGAAAAAGGCTTTGCTGGCTGACGCCGCAAAGTGTGCTAAGATAACAGATTCATTTAAGTAGCCTGCAGGTGATGATGAAGACAGTGGTGAAAAGGCAGAAACATTAAAGAAGAGTGAGCAGGGAACAGGTGCTTTGTCATGCTTACATGCTATGTGTGGTGAACTAGCTAAATGAACTAACTAAAGAACAAAATGTTTCTCTTAATCCTGGGGTTTGGTTTCAATGCTAGAATCCTGCAGCAGGTTTGACCATTTCCAAAGTTTAACCAATCAGACTGAGTGCTCAAACGTTTAGAGAAGTTTACGCTAGATTTCTCTAAAGTGTTTAAAAAAATGTTTATCAAATTCGACTGTAAATGGGTAAAACAAATATGTAAATTTGAATTTTCTTTTAGACTACTCACCAGTTCTTCTTTGCATTATAGCTTATCAGGCATATAATATTTGATAGCCAGCCCAACAATAAAAATGATTTGTTAAATATTTTACAAACAAACAGGTGAACATGGCTCAGAACAAGAAAGGGAAAGGATGAAGGAGGAGGGAGCAGGAACCAGCACAGATCCAATTAGAGGTGCATGCACTTATTGTGTGACTGTGAAGTAAATTAGAGCACAATACATTATTCATATGATCAGACTGGACTACTTCATTCAAGTTATTCATTGTTGCATTGAAAGATTAATGGCAAGTATGTTGCATAATACACCACATATGTATTCGCCTATGTCAAGGTTGGACTATTCATCATGGATTTAATCAATACAACAATATTTGATGCTCAAGTCAGACATTTCAAGTGATGTGTGCTTTATGCATTTTTACCAAACAGATGAACATGAGTCAGAGTAAAAGTATTTGAAGCATATCTATGTTCTGTGCTCTTATGTGGTCTTATTAGCCTAACACAAATAATAAAAAGGAACAGATTGTTTTTTTGTTTTTTTTAAATTAATGATTCGTTGCTCGACAAACATGTTGTGTCAGCTTGAGCTAAGTTTATCAAATTGGGGCTGCTTGACAGCAAATTCAACCACATCACCATGACAACAACCCTGCCCAACTTTACCTAGTATGTGAGCTGTCCAACCAGAGAGGAGAGAAACCTGGACTTGCTGTATGCTAACGTTAAGGGATGCATACTGCCCCCCCCCCCCCCCCCCCCCCCCCCCCCAGGTAGGTCAGACCACAACCTTGTAAACCTCAACCCCTGCTACATGCCAGCCTGCGACCACAAGGACATTGAGGAGATGGTCAGAGGAGGCCCATGAGACACTTCATGGTTGTTTACATATGCCCACCTAGTCAATCAATGTTTTTTGACTTCTCCAGTGCTTTCAACACCATCCAGCCAGCTCTACTGGGTGAAAAGCTGACAGCGATGTGGGTGCATGCCCCCCACATGTCCTGGATTGTCAACTACCTGACTGGCAGACCACAGTATATGCGCTTGCAACACTGTGTATTGGACAGAGTGGTTGGCAACACTGAGGCCCTGCAGGTGACTGTCCTTTCTCTTCACCCTCTACACCATGGACTTCAACTACCACACATAGTCCTATCATCTTCAGAGGTTCTCTAATGACACTGTAAGGGTGAGGAGGCTGAGTACAGGGCTGTGGTAGGAAACTTTGTCACATGGCGTGAGCAGAACCATCTGCAGCTCAATGTGGCAAAGACAAAGGAGCTGGTTGTAGATCTGAGGAGGGCCAATGCACTGGTGACCCCTGTTTCCATCCAGTGGGTCGGTGTGGACATTGTGGAGGACTGCAAGTACCTGAGAGTGTACACTGACAATAAACCAGACAGGGCTAAGAACACTGAACCCCTCTACAGGAAGGGCCAGGGCCATTTCTACTTTCTGAGGAGGCTGAGGTCCTTCAACAACTGCCAGACAATGCTGAGGATCTTTTATGAGTCTGTGGTGGCTAGTGCTCTCCTGTTTGCTGTTGTGTGCTGGGGCAGCAGGTTGAAGGTAGCAGACACTAGCAGACTCAACAAACTGATCCGCAAGGCCAGTGATGTTGGAGTGGAGCTGGACACTGGTGTCACAGAGGAGGACGCTGTCCAAGTTATATGTCATCTTCGACCATTGATTGAATGGACTGTTCTGTGTCTGGTCTGTTTGCCAGTAGACTACAAGCAAAGCCCATCATTTCCCTTCTGTAATAAATTGCAATGCACTTATCATCTTGTATTTCTTTTGTTTCCATGTCAGCCAACTTCAGATGGAAAACATGATAAGCATTATAATTAAAAACATTTATATAGAATATAGGCCTATAACAAGAGAGAAACATTAATGTAAAGGATTACACCATATAAACTGGGTTCCCATAAATGCCTACATTCACATTAACAGGCCTGGAGGGGACCATACAGTATATGCACCTGTGTCTTGGAATGTGTGTTAAGAGATATACACACATTGCAGCTACATTCACTTTAAGAAGGTATTATGTGCCAGTGTGTGCATTTGCATATGGAGAAATCCTGTGCACAAAAGACGGTGCAAGGCAGATTGATGGTGTGAAGCCTTCTGGCAGCACAAAATTTGTTTGAATCTTCATGTGTTGTTTTCTTCAATTACAGTCCCAGGGATGAGATAAGATTAAACAACTCACTGACTGACTTTTCTAATGCAGAACTTTGAACAAAACAGCTATACTTGTAGATCCTGTAAAAAAGGATCAATATCTGAATCTGAGGAAGAATCACTTTATTCACAGAGTGCAGGAAAGTAGGATTGATTTGTCTTCATAACATCAGCACAGGAACACTTGCGAGTGAGATAAATACGTACCAGGTATAAGGTCACATGCTCATATTGAGTGCAAGGTTATATCATATATAGGCAATCAACATGAACAGGTTAGATTCAATATGTCTATGTGCATTCAAGCAGCATGGCAGCGTATTATATGACTGCACTAGTAGAGAAAGGTCAGAAAGTGCATTGGCCTTAATAACAACACTGAGTTAACATGAAACTACAAGCACCAAACAACACTGTTACAGTTACTGTTACTTAAAAGTGTCAAGATGTATGAAGCCTGAGGTCACACAGCCTCACACAGACGTTGAGAGTCTTACTCTTCCCTGCAGCGAGCTTTCTTATTACGCCAGTCTGGTCTCAGGGCCACTTAGCTCTAATTACTGCACCCTAATGGCAGGGCCAATCACTAGCAGGTTAATTGTTTGATCTCTGCCATATGTACAGCCTGCCATCATGTTAATCCACCTCTCCACACATACATGAGCCCACCACGCAGCCTCCCACATGGCCCAGCTGCTCCTGTCAGAGGAGCAGTCTGTGTTGGTACAGAGCAGTGAAGTGTGTCAAGGTGAGTTTAGATAGGACAGATCTAGCCTAAGTAGCAAAAATATCAAATAAAAAAATAAGAAAGAAATAAACAACATTTTCTTTATAATGAATAAGTGGGAGCTACAACTCTTCACTTCCTAAGTTGTGTGGGAAATTGTGGCAGGTGGCCAATTATCACTATCAGCTATCATTTCAACTAAAACTATCAACAGGCTTTGGAGAATCAAAAAATTTGACCAAATTTGAAAAAAGAAAATAATCTGCAGTTTTTAGGCTGTTCTGGTGTAGCTGTGATGGAAGGAATCTCTAGTTTATTGGCTGTGGACATGGACATGTTTGATCGATCAAAGAAAGACACTGAAAAAACAATAAAGCAGTCTAACCCTAAAAAAATGAGTACATTATGTTAGTGCAACATCTTTTACCATGTTTTCACTAAAACATGCACTAACTGATTTTTTGGCCACTTGTACCGTATATAACTTTATTTAATCAGGAATGGATTTCGCTAAGATTGGAGTTTCCTGGCCAAGAAAACAGCACCACATAGAACAAAAAACATAAAACAAGGGGGCACTGGAATCAAGTGGTAAACACAAACCTGGTCCAATATCCACTCTGCTTTTAGCACTATTTTGATTTCCACTAACTCCTGAGGGAAATATCTAGCTATCTAGCTGCTAAATTGCTCCACATTGTTCACCTGCTAGTTAATAACTTTGTCTGCCATTTGGTGCTGGGCAGGTAGTGTTCAGAGCTTTTTCATTAAAACAGATGGAAAAGACACTGATGGGAGTGATAATAGTGAACCAGAAAGTTGCATGCTCTAAAACCAAATTAAAGAGCTAAAATATGCTGAAACCATAGGCTGTTTATAATGACCATAACAAGATGTGATGCCACCTATTGGTTTACATTGGAGCTGGTTTGAAACCCAGATTTTCTGATTATAGTCGCCACCATCTTTTCCGTTCGGAGTCCGGACTTTCCAAGTAAGGAGTGCGGGGTTATTGCCTTTCACGCGCTGGAACCACACCCTTCTACCTCAGACTGAGGCAAATGCTAGCTTACTGGGAACACCGAGTGGTGCACACTTGGGTTAATGTTAGCTTTTTTAGCTAAACTGTGCTAACAGAGCAGGTATCATAATCAATTAATGCTAACCTTACTGAAATATTGCAAATATTGCAGGGAGAGCAGTTACTATAAGTCCTCAAATCTTATTAATGGAGCAGTAATTTCAAAAATGACTACCAGCACTCTTAGAAGGCCTGAATTTAGCGATTGAGGCCACAATGTCTTATTGAAAAAAATTATTGACATTGTATCTCTAGAGTGAAATTGATGCCAGCATCAAGTGACCGTCGGTGGCATTGCACTTTAAGGTCCTTCTGCGTTGGCTTCAGCCTCAAGCCATGGTAGTTGCCGCTTGGCTGAAATTCTCTGTAGAGCTAAGAGGAGCCGCTGAGTTGGGTAATAATTCTGTGGATTTCTCATTTCAGCCATAATTAATATAAAAATATAGATTATTGCAGCTGAAGAACTGTCACTACATGTTGATTGAAGCTTGTGAGGATTTTGCTCTGTTCCAAGCGGAGAAAATGCAAAGAGATTGTGTCCTTGTATCCCAAGATTGTGTAGCTGTTTAGAAGGGTCATTCATATCATTTGAAAAATAGATCACATACTCAACCCCCCCACCCCCCCACACACATATAGCCCACACATAGTATTCCAAATAGCCTTGCCTTGATGGAAAACAGCACATCAGGGGGGAAAGGACAGATATTACACGGATCATTAGCCGCAAATATAAAAAGGGAGCATCACAGCAGCCTAATGACGCTTTGATAAGCTCTGTTCTGGAAGTAAACATAATCTGTTGACTTTCAATTCTTTTGTCACACCACCAATGATAGTTGAGGCAGAATGAAGCATTCTGTTGTAAATGGGCTTCTGTCGTGCGGAGAGAGGCAATGTGGGACACTCTTGAAGAAAATAGGAGCTGGTGGGGAGTAGAAGTTCAACATGTAAATACCTTTTTCCTATGTAACATATTCCATGATAACCTTGGCCAAGTGTCTACAGCTGCTTCTCATCTGGGTTGACATAAATGCCTGCTGTCTGCCAGCCTTTCCATTACCGGTGATCACTGAGTCACTGTGACTCATAAAGCCTTCTGTCAGGACACACAGTATTTACCAGTCAGAATTCACGGACACCTGCAAATTAATGCTGCATTACAGAGATGCCGACAGTAATTCCTTCCTTCCTACAAGGAGGGAAAAAAACAACAGAAAGGCCCATTAAGTCTGAAGATGTAAAGTCCACCTTTCCTGAGCACCAATGTGCAGTTATCTGATGTCATGGCAGCAAAACACTCAAGCAGTATTGTGTTAACTTGGTTATTGCCAGTAAAATCTCCTCCTGCTGCAGCTTTACATGTCCATAAATCTATCACACCTGTGTGTGTTTAAAAGTACTATAAGTGCAGCACTTTTGTTATGTGGCTGGAGGTCAGAAGCACACACAGGGTGAGCATGGAAACTAGGTGGAATTAGGAAGTATCTATTATCATACATTATCAGTGGGTGTGTTAGTGGTTGGTAACAATCATGGCCAGTCACATTAATTTCATGGCATACTGACAGTTTAGTAATGGAGTGGAAGGTCCAGAGGAGCTCTTTTTCCGAGAGCAGAACGACTATTCTGGGATGGGAGATGGTAAATATACAGTTCATCAGCACAAAATATGCTAAATTGGAATGAATTTGTGTTTGTTTTGAAGCTCATCTTGATTTTTTTTCATTTTACTTAAAGCTATTGTGTATTCGTTTTTTTGTGGAGAGGTACTGTCAAAGACTTCTGTGACCCAGTCTCATTGAGCAGCCTGGCAGTGTTGATGAGATATTCCCTTCTCAAGTTTTTAAATGAGCCTCGCACTTAACCAATCAGATGAGGCCAAAGTCAGGAGAGGGAGCTAGCATCAGGCAAACAAGATCCTGATACTTGCAAAGGAGAGGGGGGGCCTCCAGTCCCTGGGGAGAAATCAATACATTAGGTGCAGATGATCACAAGGATGCAGGTGACAGGCGGGTCGCAACACAGTGGAGAAGGGAGAGGGAGGGAAGGGAGGAGCGGACTGGTTTGCTTTTGAGTCTTATGCTAACATTAGCTTGATTTCCAGAACTTGTGTATTGTACCTTCAAATAAATGTTAGGATGTCTAAACTTATGACGGTTCTGGTGGCCAAAATGTAGACCCAGAAACAGCAGCTATGGAAACCCCCTCCCCTCACATCTTTTTGATGTCGGAACTGTAACTTTCCCAAAGCCGACAATCCAACAGTCACACCTACTTCATGCAGCAATTCGCCAGGTGTCTGGAGGTGAGAAAGAAAGCAGGGTTGGATGTTTTCTCTCAAGGCCCTTTTTTCCTACAACTATGTGTGTAAAATCAAGTACAACACTATGAATGCCTTCAAGGAGAGGCTGTCTGAAAATATGTGCTGTTCACGTCTCCTCTCTCTATCTGGCCAGCTTTTTTCATCCTGCCTTTTAAGTGAGGTTGTTAGGAGAGCCATAAACACTTTTGCCTTCTGATATGTTCAACAACCCGTCATATGCACTGTTTCTTTTTATGTCAGGATTAAAACGGATTACAACACACAGGATTAAAAAAAGGTTTTGTCAACAAGTAGCCAATAAGTGTGCTGGTGGAAAGGCAAATAAGTAAAAATGGCAAAGGCAGGCAGGCAAACAGGAATGCCATGAGAGTCAACATTTGATCTGGCAAATAGCTAAAACTGCTGAGCACGTATATATACCCTTGGACTAATGAGGTAAGCAGCAGGTGTGCAGGCAGGTGGAGAGTCAGGTGACTGGTAAAGAGCGGGAACACACTGAGGACAACTGATGGGTAGAAGAGGAATGACAGGTGACAGGAGAGGTAAAAAATAAACAGGCAGGCATGGAAATTAAACAGATGATTGAGATAATGAAGCAGTTGGGTATGAAATAATAGTATGTTCACACCTTTAGACTGTTGCATAAACTGACAATTCACAAATACAATATTTGGGGATCATAACTTAGAAAGTGCTGCTAGAAACTGATAAAGGCTTCTGGTTTTGCAACATCTAAAGCATTTATCTGACAAAAAGGTCTGGTGCACATATGCAGTTGATACTCAGTAACCAGCAGTAAAACAGCCATAGTCTCGCTCCCTGGTGCATTTGCACATAACTGAAGGAATGACAGGCACAGTATTGCATGGAAGGGCTTGATGCTGATTAGTCAATCTACCCTGAATAAATAAATGGAGATGTGTTATTGGGAAATGACTGGTTTGGTCACAGGGAATTGAGGTCATAAAGCACCGACCACATTATGCGTAGACCAGATAGTTGTCATCATTTATTCCTCCCCGCTATCAGTATATGAGTAATAAAATTGAAACTTTTGGAGGGGGCTTTCCAGACGTTAATTGTTGTGCCTCTCGATCATGTCATATATATAACTGGCTCCCTCCTCACCTCATTACTTAAAATGCAAATCATCCTCAGAATAATTTAAATACATCAGGAAAACTGTCTTGTTGTGAGGAGAGGGTCAACTAAGGCGTCTCTGGTTCCTCTATATTCATTTCCTTTATAATCGCTCAAATCCTCAACAGCATTTAGAAAGCAATCCTCGCCCAGAGCAGTGTTTACTTTGCACACAATCTGGAAAGTCTGGTGAGCACAGAGGAGGTGTAAGAATACTGACGGTTTTGCTTCATATTCACTTCTCTCCTCTGCCTTTGGAGAAGCTTTATGAATCCTAATATAGCAGTAAAAGGTCCATGCACATTCAAAATTATTATTCTGTGGGAGTGCGGTCGGTGATGTATGTGTTGATTCATGCAACTGCTAATAACATGTAAATGGTTTTAATAGCTTTTTGAAACCATTTGTTGGGGTTTTATACTACTAAAGTTCATTTAAGTCGATTACTGCTGCAATTATGCACAAGAATGTGTTAGCTGGTGAGCCATGATCAACATATTTATGATTCATTAATTTAGCAGTACTAAGATACAACAGAAATTCATGGTCATGCTTAATACTTTGCTTACTCTTTTTTTCAGAAACGGAAGTAACAGCAGGTAGGTTTTGTCTTTACTGCCTCATTTGTTTTGATGAGACTAACATTTGGTTTCCATAATTACATCATGGGATAAAAAAAGAAATCAAATAAATGATTTTTGTGTGCATATGCATGCACAGCTTTTCACATCAGAGTAACTCATGGCCTTTATGTATAGAGTTATTGAAAAGGGTGCCATGGTGTGATAATGGTCAATCTAATTTAGCTCAGTTTGAATTCAATCCAAAACCACAGAAATACATCACCTCAATTTATTTGTTTATTCATTTAGATGTACCAAAAGCACAGCAACATAAACTGGGCACAAGTTAAAGTTTAATAGACCTCACTGTGAGCTTGTTCACATTGTCATTGTGAGCAAGCTGAGTACAGCCTCATAGAGCCACTAGCTGTAGACTTCATCTTGTTAAAAGATAAGTTCACAATTTTTCAAGTCTGTCTTAAAACAACAGTCTAGCGCCCATATAAACAATGAAGCGGGTTTTTCTCTATTTGAGTCTTAATGGACAGTGTTTCCCTGTTTAGCTGCAGTGGAAGGATAGTAACAAAAAGAGGGAATTTTGCACTAAAAAGACAGTAACTTTAAAGACATTGACTTGATCTGACTAATTTGATCGGCTCATATCAGCTTCAAACAAGTGTTTAAATATGCTTTTGCATGGTTTTTGTCCCCATCACTTACATTAAAAGTGCATTAGGAAGGAATTTCCTGATGGACAGTATGAACAGAACAAATAATTAAAGGAAGAAAAACATGTTTCATTGTTCATTTGGGCACCTGACTATTGTTATAGGACAGAGCATATTCTTCATTTTTCAGCACTACATCCACCTCCATTATAGTGGGGTTGGAGGCAGAAATCTTAGAGACAGATATCTTAAAACCTGAGGAAATTAAACACATTAAACTCTCTGAACAGAAGCCACCAAACCAAAGTGAGAAAATGTGTTTTTAACATATTAATTGATGCTTTAAAACATGATCGACAATAACAGATAATTTAATATGTGAATCATTAGTGCAAGTTGTCTTGTAAAGTAGGACACATTTCATTCGCTGTATTTCTGTCCAAAGTCAAAGCTGCAGCACTGCATCGCCTCACTGCTCAGTGTACGCTTCAGTTAACCTGGACTGTGTTGTACACGCCCTGAGGCATGCTGTCAAAAAACCTTGCCTGATGACAACCTGACAACTCCATCCATCTTATTTACCCGCTGGACAGTGCAGATCTGCCGTGGCAATCAATAACGCTCACAATTAGTTTCCCTCCTGGGGGTGGAGGCAGAGGGGGGGTCCACAAGGGTGGTGGGTACAGGGTTGGCTGGCGGTCTCCGACACAGCTGGACAGAGTGTTCGTGTGGCCCGGGTCCATGCCAGCCACATGTCCTGACATTAGCAAATGTCTCTTGGGAAGCGCTGACATTTCCATATGTCCACTAGAAAAGAAGGAGAGCTGTGTGTGACACAGTTCGTCTGTGAGTGTGGATGTCTATGTGCATTTCTGTGAGTGTGTGTTCTCTCCGTTACGTGTGAGCACTCATGTGCATTATTTTGCTTTTCACCTTGGCTTGGTGACCTGGAAAATCTCCTCCAAAGGGCAGTGAGATGCTGAGGAGGACTCTCCGGAGGAAGCTGATGGATCTATATCAAGCCGTAAAAATAGATAACTGTCATTCGTCATCGGGGTGTCTAGAAGTTAACCCTGACCAACAGGGCTTAGCCACCCAGAGCAGCCACGGAGCATACAAGTCCCAGCATGCTTCTGTGTCATTTGGATGCCCTTAGCAACCTGGCATGACTGCAGACAGGTGATTGATACCTGGTTTCCTCATTGCGATTATCTTTTTATGTGATAAAAAAAGATTGGATCAGAGACAATATAGGGAGGAAAAAAATCAAATTAGAAAGACATGCCTTGAAATAATCTGATTTATTATTCTGAGCAGGAGATGTATGTTCAATATGACCTGTCGTTCATAAATGGCTCAGATGTAATGATTTAAAGCCTTTTTTTGTCCTTTTTTTGTCCTTTGGCCAATGACATTTGAGCACTGTTACAAAGAAAAAACAATTTAAAAATTATTTTAAAAAATTGAAAGTTTTTAGAAAGAAGTCTGAAACAATGGTGACTCTGTTCAGAATCCTGAGCACTGGTGACATTTACCAAGCTTTTTTCATAGGTTTATTTAATTATTTTTTATCCAATGTTGTCATATGAGATGTGAAAGCTCTTGTTGAAGAACATGATTTATTGTCTTTTTTGACTTAAAAGTGTTCGGGTAAATCATTAATTTGTTTCTTAGAAATTACAGTTAAGTGCATTCCTTTAAGAACACTGGTTTTCCTTTTGAATAAAGGTGAAACCTTGGATGATACACTGTTGAAGGTCGACAAATGAGTTTCCTTTAACTGGTAATCAGAAAATCTTGGATATCTTCCTTTTTCTGTTGTCTCTCGGCTCTGTTTCCAGTAGCACACATTTGGCTCAGTTACCGATCATAATGTCTTCACTGCAAACCAATTACCTTTCTTCAACCTCTTCCAGTGAGTGCTCACACTTCTAAACTCATCCAAATGCTTATCTGGCAGAAGTACTTACGCTACATCAAAAAAGCCACATTCCCTCTTTTATGTTTTTAGAAATTATTAATGTTGCTAAACCCTTTTAAAATCCTAAGAGAATGGCAAATACATATTCGATTTCCCTAGAGGGCAGCGAAGAAAGTCTGCACAAGCAAGTTGTTCTGCAGGAATACTGCACCATGGTGAAAAATCTATTAACTCAGCATTAGGGAAACGCTAAACAAATAAGAGATGTACCCTCCTTTAATAAATGAGGCTTCAGCAGTGAGAAACCTGAGGAAAACAGTTTCTTAAGGCAGAGGCACTACTTCAGGCAGGAGTAAGAATGTGCTGTTTTGTAGTATTTAAGTAAGAAGTCTAATTTATCCATGTTCACTATGAAATAACGTATCTTAATTGTTATTAAAAAGAATGCATTTTCATTTCAGTGCCCAAGAGAACACTAAAAATCTGCTGAAAAAATTTGAATAATCCATGAAAATAGCTGGTGGATATAACCTAAAAACTGAAGCTGTGTCAGTTTCACTGTACAACTTGTATATCTCATCAACCTGGATGTCCTTGAAGGTTAAAGACAAGGGTCTCAGTAGCCTGTGGCGCCATTAAATCACTGTGTGTCAGCGTTAAACTTTGATCATGACAAATAATGGTGTTTTCATGTGAGCCCACGCATTGGACATCAATAAAGCCTAATGGCGTGTCAGCCCTATTAATGGATTACTGCACAGAGCTCATAAAAACACAATATCCCATCAAGTCTAAAGGCCCTAATGATCCCACAGTGTCTAGTAAAGTCACTGTAGGTCCCATCTCCTGATGGATATAAGCTCTTAGTCCATTTTATCTTTCTGCTGTTTAAGAGAACGGAGAACGTAAAGGGAGGAAGAGTCAGTATGATTACCTGCTGCGGTATGCAAGAAAGGAGACTCCCAGTGTCGTCCAGTGTAGTAAAAATCGTACAGAATATTAAACTGATGGTAAGGGTAAAGAAACAAGATGCTTTATGTGGTATTTAGGAAAAATGTTTTGAAAGCCACATGTGTAGAATTTTTATGTAGTTATAGCATCTTATAAAGTTACTTAGTTAATCTAAGTCTTATTAAATATTCTAATAACACAGTTTTCAGTTTTTGTGTGAATACAATTTGAATTTCATTCTATGGTTTTGTTTTTTTCAGTCTGTTCATCCTCAGGGCAAATATGTGCATTTGATGTACCAGTGGGCGACACTAAAGTCAGAAATGATCAAATAATTCTAGAGTAACCTTAAAGAAAAACTACAGTTTATTACAACAGGGGTTTTACTTTCTCAGCTCTGATCGTCTGATTCATTTTTTTAGCTAAGCTCCTAACAAGTATACTGGTGAGTACAATGTTGTCATAATGGTGGTCAGAGGAATGAAAATAAAATGTAAGTTGCGACAGTTTTCCTTGCCAGACAAGTGCTCTTCTGTGAAATTATAACACACTTTTTTAAAGGGGACATATTATGCTCATTTCCAGCTCTATATTTTTATTTTGGGACTCCACTAGAGTAGCTTTGCATGATTCACAATTCAAAAAACTCCTTATTTATGTTATACTGGCCCTTTATGCAGCCCCTCAGTTCAGCCTCTATCTCAAACAGGCAGTTAGCTCCTGTGTTTTAAGGCCCCCCTTCTCGATCAGCCCACTCTGTTCTGATTGGCCAGCTTTCAGGAAGCTGGGTATGCGACAGGAAAACGTTAATAACTGTGGTCCTGCTAGTTGTTTCAGGGGGAATAACAGAAAAGCAGATCACCTTCATGAGTTTTACAGTGATTTGTTTTTTTCTTTTGAAATGCGCACTGTGCTAACTCTGTTTTACTGTTTTATGTTGTGTTGAATTGCACTTTACTTTGAGGAGTTTCTGTGTCCTTATCAACATGTGAGTCCAAAGGTGCGCAGCAGTCACAGCAGCTCCTCCAGTGATGGAATAGTGTATTATTCTTTAGTGCGCAGGGGGATCGCACATTGACAGTGATTCTTTTTTAATGTGCTTTGGGGGCTTTACAAAGTAATTTACAGATGTAATGAGTTAGAATAGTAACATAATTTTATGTTTCATATCTAAACATCATAATAAATCTATAGCAGTTTGAGGCCCCTATTAGTTGGGGGCCTACCTTGCCTAATGGTAAAGTCCAGCCCTGTTCCAGGGGACTTCCGTTTTGCAGTGTCTGGCAGGTAAAAACCTCCTCAGGCCAACAATGGAGTTAGCAGTGACAAAATTTAGAAAAAAAGAAAGAAAATATTATAAACATGGTGCCAGCATTCAAATATATGTGTGTCTACATGAGTTTGTGTATAAGTGTACAAATGCCTGCAAAAAGTGTAGCATCATTGAAAATGATGCAGCTATGCAGATATGTATGCAAATGTGTGTGGGCATTTTTTCTTGACACCAGCATGAATAGACTGTTTAAACCCTCTTAGCATTGCACACTGTGGAGTGTGATACTCTCAGAAGTCTGATCTGAAATTAGTTTCCTTATTAATTGCATGGAGATGTCTGTATTTTGGGAAAACTCTGTTTACACTCAGTTTATATATCTGTGTGTGTGGTTTTTTTTTTTAATTTTTACTTTTGGAAAGCAGCACTCTCTGGCTACACTGGAATTTCTTTTTTGAGACTTAATCTCAGGCTTCACACCCTCAGATATTTTTGTCACCTTTTAGAGTAAGTATGAAATATCACTGAAATATCACTGTCTGATCCTCATTATCTTTGGACAATTGGAGCCAAGAAAACTGATGATGATCATTCAAAGATCTGTTCTAGCTGTGATAAATGTGCACTTTGCTGCATTACAGACTATAGCTCATTGAATTATGTCATCTCTTACAGTAACAGGGAAGAAATGTAGTGTTTTCCCTTAATATTTCTTGTTTCATATTCACATATTTAAACTTTAAAAAACCCAAAACAGATTAGACATGATTTTGCCATACTTTGAAATTCTATATTTAATTTGACTTTTGATTCAATCCCAGTTATATAGGAGTGCATAGAAACCATGTTACAAACATCTTAAAAGGAAATGTCACCACTTTTAACTAATGTCACACACACACTGACACAGATGGATAAGTAGCTGCCGTATATGACTACACTTGAATTTCCACTCTACACAGGTAGTAAATGGCAGGCAAAGACATTCATATCAGTATTAATACCCTTAAAATAGAAGCCATGCTCTGCGTGAGCTTTGTGTGGCCGATGGTTGGTCAGTGGTCAGCTGGGGAAACTAAAACAGCACTACTCAATGCTCAGCAGGGTTCAGCATCAGCACACTAAATGCAAGCTTGTGTGTCGGCCAAAAAGCTTTTTCTTCCCAGTCCCTGGCTCCGCTGCTGTCATCGCCATGTCTCGTATGCTTCTCTGCTCAGGTGCAGTACACTCCAGGAGGATAACACACTGGACACCACTCAGCTTATCGTCCAGCAGGATATGTAAAGGAAAAGGAAACACCAGCCCAGCCGTACAATCCCAGACTTCTAGGAATAAACAAAATGTCGATATCATTGTCTGTCCACTTAGAAATAGTACAACCTTTATACATTTGCTATTGTCCACACAAACAAATGAAAATATCTCATTTTCTCTATGTTCGGTAAATGCTAGAGCATGACTTATTCAGTTCAAAGTGATTCATTGTCTGCATAACTCCAAAGAGCAGCAGAACTTATTTTTTGGTTGCCCTGAAGATACTCTGCTGCTACCTGTCAGTGTAAATGGCCACGGCTGATAGACTTGAAGAATTGAGAATTTGCTTGTCTGTCGGCTTTCAAACAGCGGCTAGACGAAATGAACTCCTCACTACACCTGGATAAAATTCATAATGATTTGACTGGCTCTGGTGAAAAGTTCAACAAGACTTAAGGACCTTTTCAAAGTGGTCTGAATAAAGACATGGACTCTAAACCCAAATAAACGCTGTAGAAGAACATTGACTTTCCTGCATTTTACTTTTTTCTTTAAGGACTGTGAATATCATAGGTAAATATGTTAAAAACTTGACTGCTGTCTGTTTTTTTCTCTCACTTGTTTGTTTGTCATTTTTCTGTCCCTGTCATGGATTATGTTGGATGAGGCCAGGGTGGGAAGCTCTTCTCTCTGCCCACCTGTGTCAATGTACCTTTGGTGTAATTGGCATGCACAGCTTCACATACCACAGGTCAAATCCTTTTATCACTCCCTATGATTACAACCTTATCTGAATATTATTAATTTATCCAGAGACACCTTGCTGACTCTCCTCCTTCCCTTCCCTCAGGTCTCGCTGTTACTGTTGCTTCTATTATCCTGTTGTTGCGCCTCAGGTAAATTTCCCAACCTGGGACTTCATCTGATGCTGGTGAATGTTAGCCTAAATGACAATTAGCATTGTCCTGTTGGTGTCTATGTTGTCTTCCTACACGGGGCCTCTAGCCGACAGTGGTAAACATGTGTTATGATAACTTCCCTTGTGATTGTTTCTCAGGGAGCTGCAGAGGAGGCCGTTTCATTCAGCCACCAGCGTCAGCTAATTATTTCTGGCCCCCTGTTGTTCAACACGTTCAGTCTCTCCCCGGCTCCCCCCCCCGCTGCGCAGTTCTTCGAGTCTTCCCCGACTTTATCTCATTAGAGATGGCGGTTACGCTCCCCGTCTTGTGTATCTCTTCAACTCTCTCTCTTTCTTCCAGTCTTTCTTTATCTCTCTCTCTGTTTGTTTCTTTCTTGGCTTTCTTAGGGTGTTTTCACACATATAGTTCGTTTTCTCTGGTCCGAATCAGTTGATGAGTTGGTGAACTTGATACGTTCTCCCCTTGATTCAGTTTCTTTTCATGCTGAGAAAAATCCAAGTGAGCCAAAATGCAGCACTACAAACCAGATGAGAATGTTCACTTCAATTATCGTTCAGATGTGTCTGGGGTGGGAGCATGAACTTAAACACAGGAAGAAGATCCTGAAGGAAGTCTACTGGCCAAATACAACATACTATGTTGCACTAGTCCAGGTTTGACCTTGATTCATTCTGTGGCTAGTTGGTAGCAACTGTTAAATTCACTCACCCACATCCCACTGTGCAAAGCAAACCTGGCTACGGGAGCTGTTTAGCTCAAACTTGCAGAGTACGCCTAATAGTTGGGTCGGATCAAGGTTAGATCACATTCCCACCACAAGTGAACCTCTCCAGAGTTTGTCTGAGACCGGGCCGAGACCACTTCCTCTAAAGGGTCTAGGGCGATTACTGTGTTCACACCTGCCCAAATGAATATCAGCAAGTCGGAAAATGAACCAGAGTTTGATTTAACCAGACTTAAAAGTGCAGGTGTGAAAACACCCTTAGAGTGCCTCTCCAAACACTCTGTTAAACACAAATTCCACTCCAGGCAGAACAAACCCAAAATTCAATCAGAGATGTATGCACAAAGCCTAACTAATGCCTGCACAGCCACACACTCACACGTTTATAAAACCCATGCAGGTAAACACACATCAGTAGGCCCTCATTAACACACATACAAATGCACACACACGCGCGCAGAAGTTGGTATGCAGCACGAGTGACTCTTGTTGTATTTCACAGACAAATTCCCCACTGTGGGTTTATTAAAGACACATCATGTTTACAGTGTTATTTTTGCTAAATAAACCAGTGATACGTTATGTTTGAACATAAATAATAGCCTCCTCTGAATGCTAATTAAAAAAAGCTCATTTACATTTTTGTTGCTAAGCTGAAAAGCTGCTAATCATTTCCCTTCTCAAACCTCATTATTTAAAAATAATATCTTTAATTTATTAATGAAGATAGAAAATAGCCAAGCAATGTGTGCGACATATTCTTAGCATTGTTGGTGATGTAATCACTGTTTGTAATACAGAAAGGGATGCATAATAATTACTCTGTTTATTAATGCAATGCTGCCTGTGGCTGAATGCCTGGAGCCATTGTGTGTTTCGCTACGGGCTTCATCCATTTTTATTACACTTAAACTGAAAGTCTGCAGACCACGAATCAGCTCAATACTTAAAGGAGTAGTTCACCATTTTTGGAGACATGATGTTTAGCTTTCTTTCCAAGAGTGAGATGAGAAGATCACTTTAGCTTAGCATAAAGACTGGAAGCAGGTACAAAACACCAAGCCTGGCACCATCCAAAGTGAAAAATATGCTTACCAAAACCACTCAAGCTCACTAATGAACATGCATCTCATTTATTTAAGCTGTAGCTAAAAACTGTCATTTCATGGTGAGTTAAGTGGTGGAACATCTTGACAAACAACAGCTGGGCAAAATGACTGTGCGCATCATCCTGAAGTTTTGTCATCACAGTGAAGCTTCCAGATTTGGTACCATAGTGCTCGTACAGAATCAAATCTTGGGTTCATCAACTATATCTGGCAACTGAAGTGCCACACAGAAGTACTTGCCAGATAGAAAACTGTGTAAAACAACAAGATCAGTTTTTTAAGCAAGTGCCCGAAAACGAGATATATTTCGGTTCAAATGTATATATGTTTATATACTGACGTTATTATATAGCGACAGAGTCCATGTCAGTGGGAGGTTGGGGTGGATAAATAGGTAAACAAAAAATTGGACTTAAACACGGGAATTGCTGTTATGTCACATCAGAAAATGTGTGTAGGTAGGTGTATTTTATTTAGTCCAAGCTCGATCTTCTCACTCACTATTAGACAAAAAGCAAATACACATAATTCTGAAAATGTTCCCATATAGACTGATATCTGAAATGGGACTTTTTAATTTGAATTTTCCATAATACATAGCAAAGAGAGCTGCAGCATTGAGTCTACACTACAAAAAGTCAGTGGCATGGTTTGAAAGACAGACGACTTACTCAAAGCAACAGCAGCTCCCGTAGGACGGATCAGCTGCAGCCACTGAGTCTTTGAACTGAGTCAGACAGACTAGTTGTAAGACTTCCTGCAGGCCTGTCCATGGAGAGGTTTCAGGGAACATGAAAGATTTTTTTTCCTCACCCATGTTGAAACTTAAGGGACAGTAAAAAGAACAATAGATGTATTTTGAGGCATTAAATGATTTGTTTGTATGTGTGTTGTCTTTCTGTAGCTGGAACAAACAAAAGATAACCAAAGAGAAATCTCTAGTTTAATGTAGCTCCTGCTCCTGCTGCTGTAAGACCAACTTCCTCGGCGCTGAAATCAGAAAACAGAAAACATTCACAAAGCGGAGTGAGAAAATACTTTCATTTTCCATTAAATGTAGTTAATTCTCAAAACAAATTATGTCATTAAAATGTAAATATGATATTTTAAGTCTTTTCAGAATGTATATCAAGACTCCAGATTGAATGATTTTAATGCAGTCCACAACCAAAGACGAAGCTTCTGATGCAAAGGCTACATGTCAGTCTCTGTCTGTTTCCAAGGTGATGGTAAATGTGAGGAAGGAATGAGAGATGATAATAAGAAGCAAAATGTCAGCTGTCAGCTGCCGTGTTAACCACAACTGTTTGTATTGCATATGGGAGACTCACTTTCCACATTCACTGTGACATATAGATACAATCATTATAATGGATGTAATAAATCCTTAACATTTGCATGGAATAGGGTGGCTGTGTCATAAACATCCACGTTAGCTTGGAAACCTGATTTCTTGATTATACTTGACCCTCTATAATGATACCATTACTTTCTCCACAAATTTACATGCAGGAATCAATTAATTTGATGCTGCTTTTCTAGCTTTCGTGCACAGACAGTTTCAACAGCTGCAAGTAACTGACAGACTAACAGGAATAATTTATCACAGAGATGATGTAACATTTCATCTTAACACATTTATTCCCAAATGTCCTTTAAGCCATTTGCCAAACACTTTTTAAGACAAAGCCAAAATCTTTCATGACACCAAGCCACTGGGGTAATTAAAGTGTTGCGTAACCTTAAAAGTGAAACCATGACATCATTTATTCTACTACTGGCAGCATCACTGGAGCAACTTTAAACTGAAATGAAAGTAAAAGCACAGATTTTTAAAAATTGTTATTGTTATTTTGTTTGAATTAAGTGTATATTTTTTATATATATACCACAAAACCTCAGTGATCAGAGCTTCAGTCTATAGGAGTACATTCACATGTATTCTCACAGATGCACTTTTAAAGTCAAAAGAACTCATAGTAAATTAATTGGAGTAAACTTTATTGCTAATAAATCAAAATCTTATATGAAAGAAGGAACACTATCAAGGAATAATGCACCTTATGTATCTGTGTACCTTAAAAAAAACTTAAACACATTGTTGGATTTAGCTTTGTTTGCATGTTGGAAAGCTATTTTAGTAAACTAACCTATGGCAACTCAGATTATTATTATCATTATTAATTTATATATTCATTTGTAATATAAAATAATGTTTCTTAGCTCCGGGGAGAAATTCACAAGTAGTTAAACACATTATCTCTTCAAAAAGTTATTATTATTATTTTTTTTTTTAGTTATTAGTCATTTTTTCAAACTTACTCCCATTTCTCCCTTAAACGGCCACACTTGGTTATTTTAAGACCTGAGTATGGATGTTAAGAAAACTAGACCTGAAGCTCGAGCAAAAAGTTGCTGCATAGCCGGCTCAATGCATCACAGAAAGCAACTTTTCTTCTAAATAACAGCCCTGCAGATACTGGAGGGTCCATTGATATTCCAGGCAATCAGATTTTTTCTCAAAAGAATTACTGAACCAAAGAAATTTTGGAAACCTTTAGGGGTATTACTGTCTTTTTTTTGTTTGTTTGTTTTGGTTGATGTGTATTGTACAAGTACTTTGAATAACTACTAGTTAATAATAGCCTAGTACCTCGACTATTTGGGTTACATAACTACAATAAATGAAGTCACTGTTGTCCTTACTTGAGCATAAATCTGTCCATTATTCTCACTACTAACAGTGTCTGTATCAGGGTTTTGATAACATCAAGTGCAGCAGAGTTCCTCATGGCACTCAAAGGCCACCTGGGAGATGTAGTCCCTTCAGCATGTCCCGGTTCTGCCCTGAGGTCTCCTCCCGGTCCGTCACACTAGAGTAGCTTGAGTGAGTTGCACTCACCCGAACTGACTCCGCTCAATGCAGAGTACCAGCCACCCCGTAGAGAAACCTCATCCCAGCCACTTTTATTCCCAAAGTCATTCTTTCAGTCATTACCAGGAACTTGTGACCATACAGGTGATGAGGAGAGAGCAAGGGCAGGACTATGATTGACCTGCTCTCTATGAGCTCTGTGTGTATGTGTGTGTGTGTGTGTGTCCTCATGAAGGTGAAGCTGCAGGCAGCATTTGGGCTGATTAGCTGTGCTCCTGTTCAAAGAGATTGCTTCAGGTATACACCACCTGTAATTCACGGACACACTCCGTCCTTCCTTCCTTCCTTCCCTCCCTCCCTCCACATTATGAGAGCCATAGGGGTCTTTGCCATAATTCATGTGAATAAATGGGATGTTTAAAGGGGGTGATATTTGATTTAGTGATGGAGGTTTCTGCAGCACAGATAACACCATCTGCAGGCATTCTCTCACTCTCATCATTCATCATTACATGGCTTTTTATGACAGAACATATTCCAGGGGACAAAACAAGATGTGCATTTAGAGATTAGGGCAGAGTGTTTGCTGTTATCTTGAAGAAAAAAAAGAAGAGATTGTGATATCCATCTGAAGGAAATTAAACGCCTGCATTTGATAAATTCTTTTATAGCCATCCTACCTTCCAACAGCAGACAGACTGTATTATATGATGAACATAAAAAGATTTTTTTTTTAACACAGAGAAGAAAGGATTACAAAATATATATGAAGTCCCTCCTTAAAGTGCCTGTGAATAACAGACAGGCCGGCTTTAGTGTTTTTGTGGCTGTAACTTCATTTACAGGATCAGTTCTTCATTTGTTTTATTTTACTGAAGATGATCTATATATCAGCTAAAAAGTACTTAATGTAAAAGCTCCATTTACACTTGTCATTTCAAATGCCTCATATACAGATAAAATCCAGATGTGAGTTTTGTTTACACTTAGCCACATGCTGCATATGCGTCGCCAGCCATCTTGGTTTTAGTGACAGGCTACATATGAATCAGGGTCAGTCCTCACTTGAAGCTGTTTTGTAATGGATAAAAAATGACAAAGGAATAACTTGTAGAGTTAAGCAGTTTAGTTACAACAATACAGGAATGTTGTCACTTAGCATCTAACTAGCCTACCTGTGGTTTAGTCAATGGATTGACCCATCCGACCACCCCAACCTCCTCTTTCTTTGGACTTTGTGGCTCTTTTTTATAAAAACATCACACTATTTACACCTTTGCTCCCAACCAAGTGGCAACTACAATGGCTTGAGTCTGAAGCCATTGCAGAAGTACCTTAAAATACAATGCCACTAACAGCCACTAGATCCTGGCTCCAAAACATCCCATCGCTCCAACTGACTCCCATTCAAAAAGAGTCAACTTCAACGAGTCATTATGTTCTGAATTGCTAAATTCAGGATCACAGTCTGCTTTTTTGGCCAAGTAGGTTTACGCATGGCTCTCAAAATAGATACATAAATATAGAAATGACAAATGGAAAACAACATACAATGTCTACATACAGGTGAAACCTTTTCTGTAAACTGTAAACAGGATACAAGTGTTGCAAAGGTCTGAAAAGTGCAAGGAATGCTGTGATAAATATTGAATGGATAAAAAAACTAAGTTACTCTATATACATACAGTAGGAGTTTATGCACAGTTTATATAGCCTGGTCAAATATACAATAGTGAATGATATGGGCCCGTGTACCCTCAAGCCAAAGCTGTGTTCAACTTGTTTGATAACAGGATAAACAAATATACAACACGTGATTTTGTTTTTCCCTTCTTCTAGAGAATTAAAAAACAAATATTCACATGCTTTTCCCTTTTTCATCTTTAAATTGGCAATTGGAATAGAAATGGAACCAAAACAAGAAAACACACTCTTATCTATATTACCTGTCCCTACTGCATCTGAGATAGATAGATAGATAGATAGATAGATAGATAGATAGATAGATAGATAGACGATTGATCTCAGTCGGGGGTGCAGGGTGCTGACTACTAACCCCCCCCCCCAAAAAAGAAAAGTCTTTAGTTTATTAAATACCTGCAGCAATCACCTCGCAGCAGAAACTGTGTGTCTGGAGATTTAAATAATCAATGAACTTACGCTGCTTTGCTTCGTGCGTAAATGCGCACAGCATGTCTCTCTCCCATTTATGGTTTCTGCTGCGGGGGGATCGCTGCAGGCATTTAATAAACTCAAGCAGATATCTTTCAACGTTAGTCTTTTTTATAGTGCCAAATTTGTTGTGATCCTTCCACTGCAGCTCAACAGGGAAACACTGTTAATTAACATGAATTAACATAAGAGCCTGACCGGTCCTGTAGGCATGTCTGGAGATTTAAATAATCAATGAAGTTACACTGCTTCCCTCCTTTTTGTTTTCCTGTTGAGTTGCAGCGGAAGCATCATTACAAAAAGATGGAATTTGAAAGGACTGTAAAGTTGAAAGATATCTGTTTAAGTTTATTAAACATCTGCAGTGATATCAACCCCACAGCAGAAACTATAAGTGCATAAACCCATTAAGAGACATGCTGTGCGCATTTACGCACAAGGCACAGCAGCGTAACTTCATTGATTATTTAAATCTCCAGACACGCCATTTCTGCTGTGGGATTACTGCAGGTATGTAATAAAGAACATTTTTGGGGATATCTATCCATCTATCCATCTATCTATCTATCTATCTATCTATCTATCATGGATACAGTAAGGGCAAATAGATAGATAGATATAACAATAAAAGCTAAAAACAAGTTGTTTACTGGTTTTGGTTTAATTTCTATTCCAACTGCCAATTTGAAGATGAACACGGAAAAAGCACGTGAATTTCTAAAAGATTTTTAAAAGTCACAAGAAAAACAAAATAATGCATTGAATATTATCAAACAAGTTGAACACAGCTTTGGACAGAGGGCACACATGATATTGCACATTTTGTATTTTAAACTTAAATAAATATATATAATTTGTAGGTACAGTGGGTATCACAGTGTTAAAGGGTTATTGCACAGTGGCTGAGTTCAGAAGAATTCAGGCCCTTTAAATAGTGTGCTGGTGGTCATTTGCGAAATGATTGCTCCATTATTAACATGATTTAAAGACTTACAGTAGCTTTGATGTCTGCCGTGTAGGCGTTGATTGACAGCTGTGATTGACAGTTGGCTCCCCTGCTGCTCTCCACAGCTCCAGGACTCACACTGAGTCAGACTATTGTCGCAGTATTTCAGTCAGTTTACTGTTACTTGATCATGATACCTGCCCTTGGTTTCAGCTCTCTGATTTTCCAGTTTAGCCAACTATATCACTAACTGCTTTACTACTGGAACAATAAACACTTTTTAAAATACATTTTAATCATATTGTAGACCACAATAATAATAACAGTTGCAGTGGGAGTCAGACTACCCAGTGTCACTCACAGATAGTCTTAATTTGGATTTGGGAGGTTTGTGAATTAGGTAGGGTAACTAACTTGTTCCATAATAACAGAATTGTTCACAAATGATACATCATGAGTAAAAAAAACACACTCACATTATGACTGATTGCTGTTGTGATATTCATTTCAAAAATCACATATGCTGATAAGTAGGCCTCTTTATAGCTTATAAATGCTTCTAATTGACTTTCAACCTGGTATGACTCAACTTTTTAAGTGTTTGTAGTTGTGATAAAGTTACTTCAGTCATTTCTTTTTCACGTGATGTTTACAGTATGTAATCTTCTCCCTATACATAACGTATGTTTATAAATGCAAGTGCAGTAGATAAGAAAATGCATTTTGAAGACTAAGTAACAGAGAGCTTCCATAAGTCTTTCCTGACATCTCGGGAGAAAGCAACTATGCTGCCTTAAGTGCACAGTGAATCATAGGTCGAGGTGGCATGCATCCTGCCTTTGTACCGTCCTCATAGCAGTTGGTGCAAATAGATGAAAACAGCTCATCGCATGCACACACACACAAAGACACTCAGACATCCTGTTACATTTGGCAAGCTCACACGGTCAAAATACTGCCTTATGGTATGAATGCTGCACAGGATGTTTACCCACCGCCAGACATTTAACCATCATTACACACAGTATTGATGTTAAAATTGTATCTTCTCAGTCAATTGAATTTCTGCACTGGGGAGAGAGATGATGGTGGATGCTGAAGTCTTTTCTCCATCTATAATATCCAGCTCAGGGCTTTTGCTACCACTAAGGACATTGAGGTCTTGTAGTATGTTTTCAGGGGATTTGAGGATTTAAAGAATGTCTTACTCTGATTCCAGTATTTTTTCATCAGATCTTTTTTTATTAAAAACAACATTTAAAACTTCATTTTGGAAAATACAAGTACAAAAAAATTTCCCAATGATTCCTATGGATGTTCTCTGGAAACATCTATGTGATACAGTATGTTACTAATTACAGGCAAAATAGAGACAAAGTTCTGAGACAGTTATTTTAGTTACTTCTGTTGAGTTTAAAAGCAGTTGTTGATTTTCAGAGAAATTTACCAAAATTGACACTTTTAAATGAAACAAATAGTTAACTATGAAAATTAAACTAATTTAAACATTTTAGACACAGGGGCTGTTTGGGGGACGTATGGCCTCAGTATCTTTAAAATTCTGATTACAGCCCTGGTCCAGCCTCTACAGATTGCTGCGGCCGGTCATGGATGGGAAAGTTGAACGGTGGTCCGACTGTGATTTGACAACAAAATATGCTTTTGAAGAAAAATAGTGTCAAATTCTCTCAGTGACCCAAAGTCAGAATTTTGCTCTTTATCACAAGAAATGTATTCAGGGTGGCGACATGGCCATGCTTTTTCTGAAAAAAAACATTCAACAACAAGGTGATAAGGGATCTGGGTAAACTAATCTGTATTGCTGCCTAATCTGTCATTGCAGTCCATCAGGAATGCCTTACATGCTTAACTGCTGTTAAAAACAGCTCTATACTAAATAACAAATACTATACTGTACTTTTACTTTTTGGACAGATTTTGTTGATTGACAGGGCATTTTTCATATATCAATGGATAACTGCCAAGTTTATGCAGGCTTGTTGAGCAGTGCAGCTATGGTGTAGTTTAAATGGAAACATCATAAGTTTTTATGTTAGCAACAAACCCAAAAGGTGAAGACAATCATGCAGAGAAAAGAAGCAGAGATACAAATTACTCCGCTGGCAGTAGCCTCAATAGAATAGAAAGCAAGACATTCAGCTCTTGATTCTTCCCTATAGATCTCTCTGTGTATGTGTGTCAAAGTCTTGCTTTTACCGTGCTTTTGCTATTTATCTATGTATCGTGTAATCAAGTTCCCAAGCTCTTGTTGAACATCAGTCCGCAAAAAACAGCAAATCACGATGCCAATCAGAAATAAATGAGGCACTTCAAGGAAAGGTAGGTACCGATATTTCACAGAGTAACAAAATAAACCCTGGAACCACTGAGCTTTACAGATTGTTGATATAACATTGAACCACAGAGTGAAATTTTCCCTTACAAGCCCATACTTGTGTTTTAGAAACTCTGCCCTGAAGTACCAGAATCTCAAAGTGTAGCAGTGGTACATAATGCATGGAAGTGCAGACACGACACATGCATTAATGTCCTTGGATGGAAGAAAGTAAAATCATATAGGAGAATATGCTGACAGTATAGAGTGAGACAGACAAAGTGTCAGCATGTGAGGAAGTGCCTCACATACAGTAAGTACATTATAGTCTGAGATGACATGCATCTCCAACTTCCTTCCATCAGAGTGTTTGCTGCTAAGAGACTGAGATACTGTAGCCTGAAACACTCACAAACACACGAGCAGAACTGCACGCAAAAGCAAAAAAACACAATAACAGATACAGACTGGATAAAACAAGTCTCACACATGGAAGCACAGTAGGACACAATCACAAGTGCACACATGCACACAAAGACAGTCAGAGATAGTTTTGATCAGACTACACACACACACATACACACACATACACACACTCTCTCTGAGCGCTAACTGACTCAGACAGTCTGTGTAACAGCCTGCCTGCTCCCAGCCAGAGCTCATCTCGCCTGAGCTGCTCGCTCACCTCTAAATGAGGGCTGTCAAGCGGAGCCATAGTGACGCCTGCCACCTCTAATTGGCAGTGCATTAACAATCAAATCAGGCTAATTAGCCTGAGCATGGCGACGAGGAATAATATTCTCACTGTGTGATTGTGGCACATGGCTACTCTGTTGCCGCCGTTCCATTTGCATATTATAATTTCCCAGGAACAATAGAAGCAAATTAGAAGACCAGAAGAGTAAGAGAAGAAGAGATCTGACAGAGAGAGTATGACAGGAAGTGGAAGAAAGCAAGCTCAGCTGAGACTGACTCTTACAACTAAGGCTGGAAGTTGTTTTCAAATTACACAATTCTGCAATTTAGAACAGAAATAGTTTTTTTTTTATGAAAACAGCACATATATATTCCATATTCAGTATATTCCACTTACTTTCTGACCTGCAATCTAACTAACATTTAAATGACACCTTGTTGGGACAGAAGCTATATATGCATTATAGTTTTGAGCAGCAAAAGCAGTTTATAACTATTCCCATGACTTTATCCAAGAACTGTTTGTGTGACTGCAGAGTTTGTCACATGAGGGTTATTACGATGGATTGACAATATTACATCATATTCATTAAATTTGGGTTAATTACCTTGAACGTCTGACTTTGGCTAACATGACATCCATATTTGTTTTCCTCATATTTTGCTTTTTAGGCCTATAATAATACTTGTATATTATTATAGGACTTTTTAACAGAAGAAATTTAGGAGGAAAAGTACAGATGTTACTAATAACATTAATGACAGCTCTATTCTTGAGTGGGTCAGCATGCACTATAATAGGACCCTGAAACTGAAGCATGAAGCATTAGTTTTTTATTATTTACACATGCTATTCATACTGTAATAGGTCAAAAAGCACAAAATTTGACATGTTGGAGTTTTCAGAAAAACTAATTACAGCTTGAATGTTGACTGGATAATATTTACAAGTTGAAAGCTGATGATAATGCTAACTATGCAGCAGGTTGATTATGGGCAGAGCTATGCTGTAAATTAATAAGTCGCCAAACTCAACATACCAATAAGACTGATAACATCTAAGTGCATCTGATTTATATCAGTGAGGGTAGACTGAGCATTAGAAACACCTCTTTATAATGCAATACAATTGAATAGCCTCCAAAATGACCATAAAGTTGAATCAACTCCTCTCTAAAACAGTACCTGTACCAGCTTGACCTGAACATCATCTTAATATTTACAGAGATGCTCAATTTTTGTGGGTTCCCAGGTTTAAGTTGCCATCAAAGTGCTATATTCTAAGTATGTCCTGATAAACAACTAATTCAGAATTTAAGCTCAGTTTAGAAGTCATAACTACAGAACTACCAAATAAATACACACATGCCCACACAAAGAGACCTGCTACAGAGCTAATGCTAACACAAGAGTTGTACAAAATGAAAAAGTTTCTCAAGTTGACAAAATTTGCAAATTAGAACAACAACAGCTGCTGTGATTATATAAAAGCATGTGTCACTTCTCATTATTTTCATGACAAATGATACATGGGTCATGATATAAAGAGATTGAGGTCTCTTTTCCCTCAGTTCGGTATTAATTCCACCCACATCCAGAACATCAGGCAGTTTGGAGTGCCTTGCATAACCTATTCTAAATCACTTGAAAGACACATTGATTGGCCACACTAGATAAAAAGTCCATCCTTAAACAGGCTCAGGGGAGCCGTGGCATTGGGTTTGGAAAGACGTAGCAGCCCGGAGACGGTCAAGAAGAGAGCAGAATGAGTAATGAAGAGAAAAAAGACATTAGAAGGAAAAACAGGATATACTACAGTCTGTGTATTTGATATTTAAATGTGTGACCTCTTGTGACGGCCATGGTAGTGTGTGTGAGTGCATGAGTGCATAATGTGGATGCATTAAGTGTGGCAAAGATCCACACAAGAATTTTAAATCCAAGCTTGTATAAATGTGTGTTTTTATGCATGTGTGTATGTGGGCTCTTGTTTCTTCTATATTTATGAGGACCAATTAGATGTTGAGACCAGAGAGGACATTTGGATTTGTTAAATGAAACATGCAGAAAATAGCAAACTGTGAAAATCCAAATCATTTAAACATTTTAGACACTGTTGGGGAGACTTATGACCTCGGTATTTCTAAAATTCTGACTGCGGCCATGGTCTAGCCTCAACTGATTGCTGTGACTGGTCATGGACATGAAAAAATAAGTGTCCAACTTTGCATTGACAACAAAATATGCTCAGTGAACCAAAGTGAGAATTTTCACTCCTTGTTACAGTGCATTGTATTAACTGTCATTTTATTTGAGTGTCTGAATTTATACTGTAAACAATGGATCAAAAAAAGTAGCATCCATGGCATGTACACTACCTTCTGCTAACAACCTCACAATGCATAAAGACACATTATTAATTATTGCTGTGTGATACTACACTTGTGTGATGATGTAAAATGATGATAACTCAATAGTGTCTAAAATCTTGATTACTGCTCACAACAGAGTGAACTATTTAGTTTCTGTTATATGAATGGGTGAACAAGGGAGTCAGTCTTTGTTTGTTTCACAGCTGTTTCAGGACTTCAGGGTCAGTTCACTATAATTCCAAAAAGAGAGTAGACAGAAAGTTTGGGGTTTAAAAGGTTACTGTCTCCACCCCCAATACAATGGATGTGAATAGAATTTCAGTTGTGGCACTCAAGGTTTAAAAATCAAATTTACAATATTCAACAATAATGTCTCTTGTGTTGTCAAGTGTCCCTGCAACTCTGGATAATCCACACAATGTGAACAGTTATCAATGGGGACTTTATTTTTCGGTACAATGTAGTTCCAATGAAAACTGTTGAGAGTGAGTTAAGCAGGTAACTTGGGCAAAGTTTTGAGAGATAAGAGTTTTTAAAAGAAATTTTATTTGGGTGAACTGACCATTTAAGACTTGGCTTTAGGATTAAAGGAATAGTTAAAAGAATAGTTGTTTTTGAGAGTAAGATGACCAAATTTATACCACTGTCATAAGCCATAGCCAGCAGTAAGTTAGCTTAGTTTTGCATAGAAAGCAAATAAGTGTATTTCCCAAAATATTAAACTATTTCCTTAAGGTTTGGATTAATTTTACCCTGTGTCAGCACATATTAGTTTTACTAGGTGATTCATATACATACACACACACACACACACACTCCATGCATGCACACAAGTACGCACACACACACAACCTCACTGTGGCATCCACAATGAGACAGATAGATGGACATATTCAATAAGCACGCACACGATACACTCCAACATAAACACATGCTCACACAAAAACTCATCCACATTTGCTAATGTACAATACTGCACACACACACACACACACATACACACATGCGTGCACACACATACACAAACACATTAGTTATACCAACCGTCTCACAGTGCCCAAGATGGATGTGATGTTTGCACTTGTGGTTGATGTTATGCGGGACATTTTCTTCCCTCCATTTTATTCGTGTTTGGCCTGTAAACTGTGAGAGGCTGTGCTTTCAAATGAGTAATTAGAGAGCTGTAATGCAGTGCTTTGTTTTATTTGTTTTTCCCTAAAGAGTCTAATAAAGAACAGAGGAAGAAATGGAGAGAGGGTGATAAAGGAGAGGGAGGGTGCTGGCATGCAGGATATATAGATAAATAGATAGATAGATAGATAGATAGATAGATAGATAGATAGATAGATAGATAGATCATCTAAGACCGTTGCTGCACTTAAGCAGTCTAGCCATGTCACTGTAAACAATTGTGTTTTACTCAACAAAGCATTGCTTACTTTTTTTTACTGTTTCTTTCGGGTTCTCTAAATATTCTCCGCCTGCAGTGACAGATTAGATTTCCTGTAATATCTTGGAGGAAAAATGCATGTGCACATCTACTGTACCATCGACTACCGATGCATTGTCAAATAGCTTCGCATTTCAGTCTAGTCAACAATAGAAAGAAGAAATTACTCCAAAACAAAGACTCAGAAAAACTGCCCTGATACACCATTCAAGTCATTATGGCTGACTTGTAGCACACAGCAAACACATCTAGCAGATACGGAACAGCTTTAGCATTCCTTTGAAGTTGTGTTTCTGTTAATTTGACAAGTTTAAGTTCAACACTCACTCTCATTTTTATCTCTAGCTTGGTTTTGCAGTCTTTAGCTGTGAGATTCTCTAGTTTCTTCACCAGTAACTCATTTACTTTGTGCACACCGGGTCATGACACAGTCAAAAAGGTGGTGTGACATGAGACAGATTAAAGCAGTTAAAATCAATATTTTTATATTATCAATGGATCATATGACATGTAGCCTATGTGAAAAGAAACCCACAGAGAATGATAACCCAACTCTGCAGTCGCCCTTAACTCTACAGAGCCTCATAGCATCTTTCAACTCATTGTTTTGGTTTTCTGACCCACAACTTTACTGTCCACACTCCTATGAGTGTTGTTTTCAGCCACAGCAGGCAGCTGCTTTTAATGAAAAAGCTCTAAGAGCCCACTGTATGCTACCTGCCTGGCGTCAAACAGCAGATAGACAAAGTTAGCAACAAGCAAGTGAATGTAGTGGAGCATTTAGCAGCTAAAGAGCCAGATATTTCCCTAAGGTTTTGGTGGAGACCAAAAACAGAGCTAGAGAGATCCAGACACATACCATATAATCACAAAGTGTGCAGTTCGGTTCAGGCTGGGGACCTTTGTTGCATGTCATCCCCTTCTATCTCTCTGTCCCTGCATTTCCTGTCTGTATCTCAACTATCACTAAATGTCAAAAAATAATCTCGAGGGTGCCTTCTAATCACTAATCTTAAATTTACATCATCATGTACTGCTGTAAGAAATATAAATCTCTTACAAGACAGATTATTATAATCATTCATGCTGTTGCTGAACTTAATTTAACTGATGTCAAAAAGTGACAAGTCTTTCTACTGAGGCAACTTCAACTTGACAAGCTTGATTTACATCACACACACACACACACACACACACACTACTGTCTGTAGTCTCAGTGTTGAGAGTGAAGCCATTCAAAGACCTCCATCTATATCTCTTCCCACTCATCTCATATAGACTATTCAGAGTTGACAAAGCTGTGCGTAAGTGAATAGACTATCATTTGGCTGACTGTCAGCATAAGCTGAACTTCACTGAACACACTGTTCTTCAAACCAAGACCTCCCTGCTACAGCTGAAAGCACAAGATCATAATTGTTTGTGTCATATTATGAAATCAGTGTGCCATTCTCTGGACTGACAGCATGAATTAAGTTGTCAAGACAGTTTCATGACTGTCCAATCAGTGCCGTCATGGCTGCTATGAAATCCATTACACTATAGACTGAATCCATTTTTATGTGATAATATAGATATGAAAGAAAATTGAATTGCATTTGTAGAAGAAAGAATGAGGCAGCAATTTCACAGATAAATAAGTGTCTCTCTACAGATGAGTCAACTCACATTATGTGTTAGCACTGTGTATGAAGTAGCTGTAAACATAAAAAGCGTTCTGACAATTCATACAGTATAACCACATTTTCTTAAAGTATCTTTGAAATAAAAGTATATACAGTTTAAACCTGACATCTGTCTTTTCAGCTTCAAATTACACATGCATTTATATTTCAAACGTGTCATTTTCAGTTTGAAAAAAACAAAAACATAACATCAGTTACCAAAATTGTACAAGTCACAAAAGAATATGGGATGACAAATATGATTTATACATAATTTTGTCAACAGTGAATTTAAGGAACAAAAGTAGTCATATACTTTGTCTTTCAATTTAAAAAGATGGCAAACTATCACTCATTTGTACTGTTTTGTTTTGGTTACCAATTAATGTGACAAATCTCACTACCTACACACAGTATCATAAACACACACCTCACCCTTTTTGATTTGCCCACACTTTACTCTGACACACAAATTGACAAATGTGTTTACCATCATTACCATAGCTTGCTTGTGCCTCGGTATCTTTGTCGTGACAATTAACAACATGAGAGCAATCACAGCTCTCTGCCTCAGCCAGCGCAGCTGTGAGCGGAAAGAACACTGAACACAATTAACAACACCTAAATCCAATTAGCAGACAATGAAAGGTAACACAACCTGATGGTGCAAGTTAACCACAGAGGAGCTAACCGCTGATTGCATGTTGGAAGAGAAAAGAGAAGCGGGATGGGACAACGAGGTAAATACTGGTGAGGGAGGGATGAGGAAGCAGGGAGGCAGAGGTTGTTGCAGGGATGGTGATGGTATTTTCAACATTTTATGAAGAAATACATAAAAATACAGTTCTTATCAGCCTCAACCAAAAGGTGAGCCTGCAGCAAAGAAGATTATTGTGTCCTTGAGTTTCGCCCTAATTGCTCAAATAAAATTCTGGTGTTGGCAGCAATTATTGGTGTGAAATCCTCTGCACACACAGGGTGGGATGAATTGAAATTCGTGTGTCACTTTTAAGTTGGAAGAATGAATTCCCAGCTGGTGGTTCATAATAAGAACCTACACCCCAACAACTAAAGCTATGTCGATTATATTTGGCTGCTTTGAGTGAAACTTAATGTTTCATTTCATTTTCACCTTCAACACTTCTTCCATCATCATATTAAATGGAAGAGGAGTGTACTTCTTACTGACACCACATCACACAGTTCCACAATATTAAAGTCAAACAGACTGTAAATCTCATTGGCATTTGGGGCCACCAATGTGCAAACATATAGGCCTGATCCTGTGGTGATCTCAAAGTCAGAATTGTGATTTGATTTACATGTATGCAATTGCTATGTGATTTAGGTGAGACTAAAGACAAAGTCTATTTTATGATATGATTTAAGGGCTACACTGTTTAGTAAAATGTCCTTAATTTCTGATGAGATTTTCTCAGGATTATAAGAAACTTGAAGAAACTTTTCTGTGGCTAATTTTATTTGTACAGCATGGTACAGAAGACAATTCTTTGTTTGCAATGTAAGAAGTTTTGGTTTTGTCTATGTTTGACAAATGTTTTATCACTGCAATTATATTTTGGTGTCTTATGAGTCCACATGGATTTGTTCAAAACCTTCAAACTGGATACTGGTATTTATCATCGAGACAGATGTTAATTTATAAATTGGGAAAGTTTATAATTTAAATCAAATGCTCTGCTCTTGTTAAAGGGGACATATTCACATTTCCAGGTCTATATTTTTATTCTGGTGCTTTACTGGAATATCTTCAGGTTAAAAAACCTCTTATTCATCTTATTCATCCATAACCAAGGTTATGGAACAGATGGCCATTTATGGGCATGAACAATGAGCTGATGTCAGCCTGTCAGCAAGGTAGAAAAAAAATGTCGCAAACGAAGCGTTCAGAGCAGGTTGAAGCCTTTTGACTTGCAGGGAGAATTTGTACATACGTTCACCTCCAGTTTTTGGAACTTGGACCATAGATATCCGACATCATAACAGTATATAAATAACAGAAAACCAGAAAAAGCATAATATGTCCCCTTTGAACCTAATTTTTGTAATATACAGGAGCACTGTAATCAGCATTTCTTTCCCTGTGGACTGGAAATAATTCGTTATTTCATGTCATTGTTATAGGTGTGCAAGACACAAAACAGCATGTTAGAAAGACATAACAAGCCGACTTGTAACCAGCTGTGGCCCCATCGATGTTGGAGCTCTAAACATTCAGATGAGACCAAAAGAAGCAGAAAGATAAGACTACAACCAACACCAGACACCCATACAGATATCAGACGAGTGGGTGTGGAGATGAAGCAGCTTGATTTCTATCTTGCAGATTTCTGTGTGATACAACCTCAGCTAAGGTGTTTTGGTAGCTAGATGGTGCTGTGGTTGGTCGTATGACAATGTGGATACTGAGACAAGGTAGAGGGACAGGGAGAAGATGGGAGGGAGGTATGGTGACAAAGATCAGAAAAGAGGAGGGAGCGGAGGAGAGGTGCAGAGTGGGATAATGAAGGACTAGGAGGAATAGGAAGTGATTTAGGAGGAAGCAAAAGAGAACCGAAAAAAAGAGGGAGATGGAGCAGAAAATACAAGACGATAAGGGCAGAGTGGAAAGGTGGACAGGTAATTAGCTAGGAAGAGCAAAATTCAGTCATTCAATGGAAGAGGAGGAGACGGGTAAAAGGGGTTGTAAGGGGTTTGAGCTAATGAGCTGCAGTCTACAGGGCAGTTCTTTTATAATCACCATCTAGTGGAGAGAGGTGGTTCTTTTGAATAGTTAAACTGTATTACTTCAAAGGTTTATTTTGGAAATTCAGTAAAAAATCTCCATATTTTGTGTTTGAAAAGTACTAAATATTGCCAAGAGGTACAGCCTTCTGAGCAAGAGCTCTCCCTGATGGTACTCTACTGCATTACTGTACATTCAGATCCAGATTGTTTGTAATTAGACTAATTTTACAACAAACAGATTGACCCAAATGCCCACTTTATTTTATTCTATGCTATAGTCATTGTTTTTCCCCAAAGTAGAGGAAAACAAAGGAAAATACATATGAATCATCACAAAAAGTAAATAGAGTTATCTAGAAACATGGAGAAGCATGCCACTTGGAAGGACAGAGGGAAACATAACAGTCTGTGCTCTGTTTTGGATTCCTCCGACTCCTGAGAAAAAATATCTGGTCTTTTAGCTGCTAAATGATCCACTATGTTCACCGTAGGTAGTGTTCTGTGGGTTCATCAGAAAACAGCTGCGTGCTGCTGATGGAAATAAGGTTGATGAAAGTAGTGAGACTGAACCAAACAGTGAATCAGCTTTAAAGCTAAAAGAGGTTGAAAAGTACATAAAGCTGCTGAGCTGAGTCATATTTTTCTTTAGATTTTCACTACAAACAACCCTTTTCACATCACATGTAGTCAATGTTTATATAAAAAAAATACAAGTGCCCAAATCCAAAGAGTGCAGGTCTTAATTTTGGCTAGGGATAAGGTCTCATACAAAGTAGAATACCTGATCATTTAAAAGTGCTAAACCAGCGACTGACTTGAGACCTTTTTGATTTGGTGATAGCTCAGCCCACATTCAATGTGCTTTTGTAAAGCAAAGACAGTTAATTGTTCACAAACACACCACACACACTGTTGGGTCTTAACAAAGATGAGTTGTTAATTGCATACCAGAAAAACTCCATCGATACGATATTGCAAATTGTGGTGCAGAGCCCGACTTTTCGGCCTTTCTGCAATGCTACCAACCATGGAGATAATGTCATAAACAGCAGGAATCCTCTCAGAGGGGGGCGTTCACTTCCCTGGAGCCTGTGTATTCATGATGGTCGAATAGCTCCAAAAGCACATGTGAGAGCTCTCAAACACACAGATAAAACTGCACTTCAGTATGAAACAACAATCATATACCCTTAATTAATCCCCAATTTACCCCTTAAAACACTCCAATTACCTAAAGCAAGGTGTTTAGTATAGTAGTCAGAGATCCCTTTGGTCATTAATGTGAAAATGCAAACAACTAAACCTTATTAACATATTCAAGAGATTTTAAGGGGTACCCAAGTATCCCTTTAATTGGAAACATTTCACAAATCCATTAATTATCAATTTAAGGTGTTTTTAAGATTGGTATTTTGGTTTACGTTGGGGGTCTGAAATATTTTCAGGTGAAAATCAATAATACTACTATTATTTAGGTATTTAGATTTACCCCCAGATTTGGGCGAAATGATCAAATATCTTAATTTTTCAGTTAAGGTGCAAATTCATTGGTTAGTCCCAAGATTTTTGGGTTAATTAATGGATAAATTAATGGATGATAATAATATGTGTTATGGTTTTTTTAGTCTTCACAGTTCAAGGGGTAAAGGGGTAAAAAAAAGTTATCATATAGTATGAAAGCCATAAGGTCCTTAAAATAAGGGATTGCTTTCATGTTAACTGATTTGTAAGGTTTTTTTAACCTCCTAAAAAGCCATCAAACTGCAAAGAAAATCCATTAAAAATACTTTAATGAAACAATCCTTTAATTATAGTTATCCCCTGAAAATCCCGTTATAAATATCTTGAGTATATGATTATTGATGAGTGGATTCATGGACTTTTAATAACTTTAATAACTACAAACAGCAGTTTACTGTCACACACAATACGTTTTATACCACTGAGGGGTTAAACAACAGCTTGTGTCTTATACTAACACCCCCCCCCCCCCCAAAAAAAAAACAACCCACACAAGCAGACACATCAAATCATCTTACCCAACACGCAATGCCATGCAGGTTCTTCATCTTTCTATGCCCTAACAGAATTGTTATGGTTCCTGCTGTGCATACACAGAAAGCCTAATCTTATCCCCTTTACAGATTGGACATAGTATATCTAGTGTGGTGTATCTGTATAGAAATGCACGCTGTGGCCACCGTAACATCAACATGTAAACAGACCTGTTTCTCCATCGTCAGCCCTGGGCTCTGCTCTCTAATCACATTTTCAGAGAAAAAAGCAGAACGGGAGGAGCATTTACAGTATCTGCAGCAAGTGTCTGATTAATGTTCCAGTCTGTTTCCTTGTTGTTTTGAAGGGTGTTTTTGTGCAATGTAACACATGTGAAGCATGCACAACATGCCGGACTGGGGAGAAGACAGGATCAGAATTGGTTTTCTACGGTTACGTGTGAAATGAATCAAGCTATGAAGTGTTGTCCCTTATTGAGGCGACAGGCCGCTCCAGGCAACTTCACACATCGCCGGGCCCAAATAAAAGTGCAGGTTAATTGTTTCAAATATAGACTTTTTTCACAGAGTTGTTAACATGTCAGAGCAGGAAAAGCACAGGAGCAATTAATAACATTAATGATGGCTGAATCCAATTTTGTTTTTTACAAATTCAAGACCTTGGTGCCATTGTTAATGTTATTAGTTCCACCTGTGCTTTTCCTGCAATGACAAGTCAAATGTCAGCAGTGAATACGCAGACTTCAAACCCAGAAATAATGTGACATCAGTAAACTGTAGACAGCAAGCTCACTGTCAACAGTGAATTCAGCTGTTCTCTGGCTGGAGAGACATAAGTTTGCATTTCACTAGTTGGTTCCAGAAGTAAGAATCCCATTCATTTTTCCTATTGACAATGTTACATGACTCACAGTCTGAGCACTTTTGCAAACTTCAATGGGCATGAAACTCTTAAATCATCAGAACTACAGATGAACAAATGTTAGAAAATATGAGATTGAAGTTGAAGGTAAAAGACTGGGCTGCACAATATGAGGAAAATCTGCAGTGTGCAATAACATTGTTCAATATTATGATGATGATATGACTTGTGATGAATATTAGCTATACTAGCTAACATAGACCCCAAACACTGAATAACCTGTGCCCACTGAATAAAGAAATGAAATAAATTATTTTCAACATGCTTTTATTGAACAAATTGTTCATGAATACCCATGAATACCCAGAACATTTAAATAAATGTAAAATGTAAATACATTACAACTATATGAAATAAAGTTAAATTTCCTCTGCTCCCTTTAAAATAATTTCTTCTAAACTCAACAAAAAACATCTCTTACCGTGCAGTGTTGAAATAAAAAATATCTGTGAGAAAACAACTTAAATAGATAAATAAATATAAATTAAACATGGCGATTTAAGATAACTGTAATGTCTCCCATTACAATCATCATGGCCCTCAACTCTACCCAACAAGGTGCAGAGATCTGTAGTATGAGAGGGAAATCTGAAAATGAGATCAAATCAGGAGAAAATACTTAAACCTTAGTTTCGTTTCACAAATGTCAAATTTTTCTAAATTTTTCTAAATGTCAGTTAATAACGTGATATTGAGGGAACAAAAAAGGCAAAACTCAACTGTGATGGCAGTGCAGCACTTGGACAGTCTACAGCGTGCACACGCTAGAGTTCATCTTCAAAAAAAGGCAGTGGTTGTAAGCATGTTTCATGTTTAATAACTAAATAATTGCCTTTGCAAGACGAATGTGAAGTATATTGTAACTACATTCTGCACCGTCTATGAAATAATTAAAACTGATAAAACCTATGGGATTATTACTGTTATTATCCGGTAGAGTCTCGTGTTTCTATGTTAAGTAAGACTGAGTATATCACAAGAATAAATTCCCACCTCGCAATTCTATCGCACAAATTTGAAGCCAATTTCTAGCCAAATAAAATGTGAATCATTGTGTGTTACCATCAACTATATTTTTGCAATATGTAAGAAGATGTGACAAGATTAATCTGGCACCAGTAACTGATACATTGTGACATTTCATTGCTGCTTCCAACTTAAATTGGTCTTTGTTTAGTGATTTCTGATCCCTTGTCCTGTTTTTATCCTCTGCTGTGGATAGAGTGGATAGACAGAGATGGGGGGCCTCCATCTATACTCAAACTTGGGATGTTGAAGTTACATACATCTCATACTCTTTATTTTTTGGATGTTCTAGGGGATGACCTATGTTTATGCTTACCTGACAAGGACCTCTTGTGGCTGTGTTGGGAGCAAAGGTGGAGGTAGTGTGATTTTTTTTATTTTTTTTTAATAGCGCTGTAAAATGTTGTAAGAGGAGTGCTGGGTGGATGAGCTCAGCAAAGTGTTTGACTTTGACACAGGAGACATCCCATCTCCTTCTAACTGTCAGCATTAATTTCTCTTAACCATGACCATGATCGATCCATAACCTTAAATAAATACTTAAAAAGAAAAAAACTGTGCCAGCAAGCTGATGAGATGACAAGCTGCAACACTGGGACTGTATTATAATATTATTGGGGGATGACCGTGTGGGAGGAAACGAGAAAAGAGAAGGACTGGAAGAAAGGATTGATGAGCTGAAGTGTGAGAGGAGTAAAATTGGAGACGGAAAACACTATTAGAGAATAAGGGTAATACTAAAAACACATAAAGAGACAGAGTATGTGGGGGGAGGTTCTTGTCAAAAGAGTGTAGCAGCGGGTGTCTAATGGCACTGCATGTCTGTTATGTGATATAATGGCCAGCTATAGAGACAGTGGGAGAGAGAGGGAGGAGAGTCAGCTAGCAGATGTTAGCTAAATCTAGCCCAGATGGGACCCAACACTTCACTTCCTCAGCAAAGCCCAGCATGAGGCCTGATGGTTGAGATATCGAGGTAGAAAGAGGCAGATAACCGGAGAATTAAGAAAAGAATATGAGGGGGAAAAAACAAGCAAGAGAAAAAGAGGCAGGATGTAGTGAGAGAAATAGAGGAAAAAAAGACAGCTAAGTGGAATAAGGCGAGAATGAGAGGAAAGTGAGTCAAATGCTGCATGTCACTCTTCCTCCATAATGCCAGACACACTGCTCACCAGTCGCTCTTCAATCTGTTTTGCAGAACTGGGATCGATTCAGTTTACATTCATTCAATAGAGCATCCCTGCAACAGGAATTTGAATTGTCTTCTGTAAACAGACATTATTTATTTTGTTTGAGAGGTCAAATTTATACATGTCATTTGTAATTCAAGTGTTTTCAGACTAAACAAACATCACATTTGAGGCGGCGTTTACTAAATTAACCCGAACCCCCCTCACTCAATTCATATTGACTGGTTTTCAGAAACGAGTTTTCTTTTCTTTTTTTTTCATTAAAAAATAAATGTTATTATCAGTATAATCTCAAAAGCTGGTTGTGTTATTTGGTTTTCTGCCACCAGCAGTTGGTTACAGTTGGGTTTTCTGTTGCCTGTGACTAAACAAATATTGACATCTTTTATCTACTCTCTAAGTGCCCTTTGTGGTGCATTGTATGTAGGTACTCTTCTACCAAATCAACAATCACAAAACTGCTGTAAGAAGAATTTATTTTCTATGATCAGCTCACTGACAATCACACTAGCCACTAGCACTAGCTGCTAGCCATGGTTTGCTAATGCAACCAACACAAAAATGAAATACTTGCCTGCGAATATTTCACATCAAAACTACTAATACGGGCAGCGATATGAATTTGTGACAAACAAATTTGTGAAAGAATTTGCAGCAGCTCATTCTTCAGAAAAAATGATGGATTCAACATCATCCAGTGATGATGATCTCCGACCTGCGTTCAGCGTCTCTGTCCACAGAAGCAGCCGTCTGTCAGCTGTAGCTCCTGATGAGCTGAGTGGACAGCGGCCGGACAAACTGCCTTCACCAGGCTGACTGACAGCAGAAATTTACATCAGCTCCACAGGAAGAAATCGACAGCGTTTCTATTTATTGATTCGTTGATTTTATTTCCCCACCCACCGTAATGAGTGAGGGGAATCTGCCTGGAATGAAACAGACAAGCTCACAGACAGACTGGGAGCCTTGATCAATCAGTGTAGATACGGTTAATAAGTTCAAAACACATATACAGCACATTCACACACATACACACATTTGTGTGATTTAAACAGCTGTGCAGATTACGCTTCACTAAATACGACAGAAATAGACTCGGCGCGTAAAAAACACAGAGGGTCTCCATGTCGTTTGAAATACAATACAGGGTGATGAGAAACACAAACAATCAACAGAGTTGTGACCTGATGTCTGTTTTGCACAATTTGATTGGTTGATGCCTTTATTTGCGGTGCGAAAGCCAAGAAAAAAATTACATAGTTTTTTCACGGAGTAATATTCGCAGTCTGTGTGAAAGTACTCCTGACAAAATGATTACAAATTAATCTCACAAAAAAAACACCCCTGCTGTGTAAAGGCCTTAAGAATGTGAATTTAAAAGGCGGCACTATTGCACATAAATTTAATGGATAGATGCTTGAAGACACAAATTTACCCGAGATGGCAATAATTCATGTGAAGATGCATTATTGTGAGTTATAAATGTGCACTTATTGAAGAACTTTATGAGTCTGGAGTCTCTGGTGAATTCGCTTTGCTTTCTGTCTGAACACACCTTAAAAATTAACTGTTAAGTATTTTTACTCTTTTTACTTTTACTCATGTTACAGTTCTGTACTTCCTGCAGGGACTTTATGTTGATTTTTACTGATGATGCTTTTGCTTCTTCCTGGCATGAACAATGTAACTAAGCTGACAGTTAATTTAGTCTATACTTTTGTGTTGTACTTTTTTTTAGTTAATTAATTAATTTTATATTAACTTTGGTCTGACTGTTTATGGTATCTTTTTCTGATTTGTAATCACCATCATTGAATTTATTGGCCAGAACCGTTTTCACAGTTTGACCACTGCTTCCAGTAAAAACTTCAAAGGTAATCCGCTGTCTTCAAGCTTCACCTGAAGTGTTATTAGCTTGCTGCATCGCTGTGCATCTACACACATAATGTGGAGATCATAGTGCCAAAGATAAAATGTCTAATTGAAAGACCTAAAGTGATACACAGTAATATTTTTTTTTAAATGTATTTTTGTAGTAATATTTATTGTACTAATGAGTTCAGACAACTTTCAACTGATCTCCAGACCTGCTTCACTGAGAGAAAGACAAATTCAAGCTCAGAACACTGTGGCGCTTAATTAGTCACTGACACACTAACCTTGTTAATCCAGGGCAAAATGGTTAAAACTGTTAAATGTGTGTGAATTTTTATTTCAGTATTCAAATGTTACAAGCCCACACAAGATTGCTGTTGAACAAAAATGTAGTAATTATGTAGAAATTATTTATGATTATTATTTATTATGCATGGTGTATAAGACAAATCCAAAGTAAAGAATAAGGCATGATTTATTTATGCCTACTGTGCATGTGTCTTTGAGGGACACAATGAAACAATGAAACTTTCAGTACTCACTGATTTCTATAACAGATTTTAAAGGCCAATTTCTAAATCTAAATGGAAGTAAGACCCTCCACAGTAAATCAAATAGAGATATTAATAACATACTTTTAAGTGTACGTGATAAATAATTTGTAATATCAATAAATGTATCACTGTTGTTATTCAGTTAATAACAGCAAAATATAAATGTGCATTTCTAGTTGTAATCACTGGATTGAAATCTAACCTGTTTACCTTCTGCCAGCACATCTGCCCACAATCTATAATTTATAGAGCAGACAAGAGTCTGTGATGCTGTTTTCTCTTGTTCCTTCTGATTCCCACATGCATTGTCTTTCATTTCCTTTTCTTATAAGACAAAACAAAAATGTTTACTCTCAGAAATCTGTCTGCTATTCTCCTACAGTAGGAAGCAAAAAAAAGAAGATGAAGGGAACATTTTGTCTCTCTTTCTTGGTGGAAAAGCTGCATGGCAAGCATGCAGTGGAGCACTTGTCAGGGACTGCTGTTTGGCCTGTAATATCTCTGATTAGAAGTCTTTCTGGCCCTGTTCAGGCAAACTGAAGGGGGAAAAGCAGGCAGGCAGACAGACAGGCAGGGCCTCAAAGCGCATACTGTATCAGTCTTTTGTCACAAAATTGGACTGTGCTGTTCATGAGATACAGTACATTCAGTGACCGCTTCATTCAGTATGTCCTTGCTAAAGTACAAAACACTTTGCTTTCAGAAAATGAATCAAAAGATAGCATTGCACAGTCTGTACAATCATGCTGCAAACATATTGCTGCTTAATGTACATAATTTGGTAAAAACTGGGAAATCTGATAAGACGTCAATCAAGCCCAAATGACTGTGGTAGAGTTCTTCAGTGGCCACTGCACTGATAAGATTGATCTATACTTCCATTTTTAGTTCCTAATATGTTTTCCTGTGAATTGTGGGATAGTTACATCCAGAGGTCAGTAATCAAAATTATAATGTGCATCACCTATTTGATCCCAGCAAACTTTGTTTAGTGCAAGCCTGCAACACAGATGGAAGTTTTCACTCTCTACCTGTGAAGAAACAGATTCTGCTTCCCTATGAGCTCAGGACCTGAGCTGTTCCCTCTTCATACCATTTCATGGTCAATGGCTAACCCTCACAAACAGCCCCCTATACCTTCTTAATATTTAATATTTTCAATTTTTCATTTGTACCTTGAACTTTTTATGTGAAGCTTTAGCCAGCAGTAAGATGACTATTAATTGTCTACACTGCAATTTCTAATAACTTTAGACATTTTAATCTAATGTGTACCAGCCTAACATGAGTAGAGGGGGTCAAAGGAGTTAAATATTAAAGTCAACTACAATGCTTTTGAAGCATATATGAAGCATAATGGGAAACATGTCTCCTGCAATATTAAAATGTCCCAGCTGAAAAATGAATCATGCAATTGTGCCTCTGACAAAAACTGATTTATTTAGTTTTGGGATATTTGTGAAAAAAAGAATCTGCTCGACTCTTGTGCAATAGGATAAATTAATTATTTCAGATAAAAGTTTTCCCTTAGTGAAGGGTGTCCCTCTCAGCCCTGCTGGGGTTGGTGAGACTTTTAAGTTTCATGGAAAGAAAATGTGTGGATTTTTTTTTTTTGCAGAGGACGGAACAGTGAACAGACTCTGCAGAAAACTGGGTCACACCTTAATCTTAGTCCAAGTGGAATAAAACACTTCATGAATCATGTAGATACTGTGGAGTCAGGCCCTACAGTACATACATTGTGTGACAGACAGTAATTGTTTGTGTGTGCATGTATGTCTGGAGGGAGTCTCTTTTGTACCTTGACCCATGTCTGTGTGTATTTGTGCATTCATGTGCGGCCAACATTTTCACACAGAGGCACTGTTCATTTATTCCTGAAAACTGATTTTTCTGCAGCGTTACTGCCAAAACCTGAGAAATATAAATGATTATGATGATTATGATAGGCTTTTTAATTAGACATTTTATCTTTAGCACCTCTAAATGAGTTAATGACCTATTCAATCTGCATCATAATCTCCACATTACATTCATGACACAATTTTATCCTTGCAGTTCTTTTTGTTGTTCGGTGGTGAATGTAAGTTAATGCTAGAAACATTTATACTGAACTAATTTGCAAAACCCTTGAGGAAGGCTTTACAATGATGCTTTGATATGAATTTCAAATCGCAATCGGGAGCTGTGAGTTAGATATCAAAACACTGTCAGACATGACTGCCGCTGCAACACTAAATATAACACCAGTTTTGAATGCCATGATTATATTTGATTATTACTGAGTAATGTCAAGTATACCACTAATGAAATATTTTAATAATCTTGAGCTGTCAGCTTCGTGAGGTTGCCATCCAGCAGACATTTTTGGAAGTCACTGTGCTTGGCCAAGAAATAGTTCAACCTATAACCCCATGTATAACACAACTTTTCAATTTAATTTTACACTTTGTTTTCTGAGCAAATTGAACAAACAAGATTAAATGTGTTGAATGGTGAGCTTTAGACGTCCTGGTTGGGGAATTTTTATACCTTTGGACAGAGCATGATAAGGACTGCTGGGAATAATTGTTGCCAAAAAGCTGAAATATTACTTTAGTTATGCTTTAGTTTGTAAGCATAGTTAATCTAATATTAACCAACTAAAAATGAAGGCAGTTTGGTGTAATATAATAATCATAATCATAATCATAATCATAATCATAATAATGGTCCGTGTATGAGGTATTCATTTACAGTTGTTCACATTGTATAATGAAAAATCCCATTTTTCGGGGTATTTCCAGATTTCATTGTCTTAAGAAGTATAATACAATTCAGCGCACTAAAGTGTCCGCTTGTTCCATTATCCAACTTGTGCAAAGAAAACTGAAACAGGAAGTCGAGAGCCGGAAACAGAGACAGCTCACCTTCAAAGTAAAAGTTGTGCGTTTTGAAGCGTGTTGCTCTTCTTAAGACAATGAAATCTGGAAATACCCCGAAAAATTGGGTTTTTCATTATACAACGTGAAAAACTGCAAATGAATTATACTTCATGCACAGACCAATAATGATAATAATATAAGTTTATTTAGTATAGCACCTTTCACAGAAATAAAATTCACTGTAATCTGTGCAGTTTGATATTTTACGCTAATGGAATTTTTAAAAGGTTTGTCCAAAATTTTGGTCTTTGAGGAAAACCATGAAGAAGAATAAATACTGCTGAAAGTTCTGACATAGTTAGTTAGTGGACCTTGAATAGAGATTTTTGGTTAAACTCTTTGCTTCTCACATTGTCTGACACAAAGAGAGAGAGAGAGAGAGAGAGAGAGAGAGAGAGAGACTGTATTAGAAATTCAGGTCTGACTATTCTGGCAGGTTTAATTCAGGCCAACATACTGTTTGATATCATGAGCACATGGTGATGAAACCCTCAGGAGTGACCCACCCATATGTCTCACTGAAAAGCATTTGTCCTAGTTCACTATCCAGTCAAACTCCTGACACAGGGCTGATGCACATTAATGCAAACATGAATTCCTGGACTGCATCTGTAGAGGTTAAACCCGCTTTGTCTGTTCTTCCTCTTATCTATCATATGATCCCTGGGGCCGGACTGAGCTGGATGGAGCGGGGCATGAACAGGAGTCTGTGGCGGTGTGACATATCAGAGAGATTAAGATTACAATCTCACTTCATCCCCCTGAGTTAGAGAGGGGCAAGAGAATTCACAGACTGGTTGCTCTCTTTTTTGTGAGAGTAGGCTACACATGAAGACAGAAAAACAAAATAAAAAATAAATGTAAGAATTTGATGGTGGAAACTGGAAATACAGATCAGAAATTATGAGAATATGCATCCCATTTGTTTCACTTAATCCCAGAGACAACTGAATAATGTGCAAAGGATGACTGTAAGCATATAGACAGTGATGCATAAAGTATGCACTTACTGTAATGCCCACCTTGTGAAGAAAAAAATTAGCCAAAGCAAAGTAGCAATGAGAAATGATTCACAGTCATTTCAACACATCAGCACATTCATTTGCATAATAAGGGAAATAGTCTTTCTTTGAAAAGAATCAACAACAAAAAAATGCACCTAGCGTTTGATACTTAAATAAATGCTACTCATTTAATCTAATCATGTTACTCTAACAAAAGCTTCTAGCAATGTTAAAAGTAGAGTCTCTCTGTACATCCATGCTGTGACTGTCAGATTGTTAACTGCTTAACAGCGCAGAGTTACAGGAAATGAGGCAAAATAGCATGAGGCAGAGTTATTGATAACAGTAATTATCTGAGACCAGTGCAAGCTGTTCGTTGTAAATTGAGTAATTTGGAGAAGATCTTGGCAACCATTTATGGCAACTCATTTAGTCAGCACTTGTTAAAGTTGACAATGTTTAAGTAAGAGGTAACACAGTTTGATGTCACAGGTGTGATTCCCACGCTGATCACTTGAGACGGACCTTTTTTCTTTGTTGGTTTATTTGCAGCCTTGACAGAATGTTATAGATATAAATTTCAGAAATCCAGAACATGAACAGTGAATGCAAGGTTTTGCTGTCAGTCCCAAATAATTTTGAATAGTGCTGGTGATTAAAAATCAAAACAACAACAAACAAATCTTTTTGAGTACATACTGGATCTTCCCTGGTGTCTACTGTTTCCAGGAAAGAGCCACATCCTCGCACTCCGAGTGCGACAATCACCAAGAGTGTTTTCAAACCTACAGTTTGTTTGCTCTGGTCTGAATTGGTGGATAAATTGGTACATTTGGTGCATTTTCCCCTTGGTTTGGTTCCTTTTCACACCAATAAAAATCCAAGCAAACAAAAATGGATCAGCACAAGCCATGTGAGAGCGTTTACTCTGCTCATTGGTCAGGTGTGTCTGGGGTGGGAGCAAGAACATAAACACAGGAAGAAGGTCCTGAAGAATATCCTATCTGCCAAATATCAAAACTGCAATGTTCTTTGTTGCATTAGTCCAGGTCAGACATTGATTCACTCTCTGGCTAGCTGCTAGTTGATTTTGCTAATTTGCATCCCAGTATGCCTTGCAGTTGGGTCTGATCAAGATCAAGTTCTCACCACAAAAAAAAATGCTCCAGAGTTTGTTTGTGGTGGAAACTTGTGTTCAAACAAATTGCACTGAGGAGAACGAGCCAGAGTCTGATTGAACCAGACTAAACAGCACCGGTTTAAAAACGCCCTAAAACCCTCACCCTCTTGTGTTTTTTAACTGCCAGCAATCAAGGCAGAAGCATCACAACCTGAAAAAGTGGTAAAAGCTCTGTAAAAAGTTTAGCTTACTTTCAGCTGTGCAGATGGGATCTATCCTCTTGATGTAACTGTAGACACCCTGATTTTCTTGCTTTTTGCTTCAACTCTGCTGCTGGTGATACCAGCTCCGGTACCTACTTGCTGCTGTCAACACTTCCTGTCTGTATTGCTACCCATATGCTGAAGAACAACGAAGATACCTCTTGGGGGCTTGTTAGATTTGTTCTTGTACCAGAGTCAGTACTTTGTTTATCACAAAGAATTGATTGCGGCTGCTGATGGTACCATGTATTGCATCATTTGTAACTGCTATCTGCCCCATCTCAAGGTCCAATTCACAAAAAATTATTATCTATTGTGCTACTGATATGACAGCACAAACACGCCCATAAAGTTTTGCAGCTGAGTGCAATTTGCCCTTGTTTTGCGTCTCATTGAGTGAACAGAGCTGTTTCCAGTGTTTCAGGCTTTTCTTCACATTTCAGCACACAGATTGGTCCATAATGAAAACTGCAGAGAGCACAAAAGCCTCAAATTGCATTCTGCTAATTAAATTCATTAATTAGCAGAGATGTGCACACACAGAGCTCTCTACAATCACAAACCAACTTTCATGTACTTTGGTTCTTTTAGTTCTCTAGAATTTCACATCTATTGTACATAATCTACTGAAATGTCAAAATACAGCTATTAATGTGATTCAGGCAGGTCTGAAATATTTTAGATTAATGTCTGAATCTTTCATTAATGTTGTTCAGGTGTCACTGAATGTATCCAGGATTTCCCAGAAACTTCAGCACTGATGTTCTGTTAGTTGCCCAAAGCTGGCTGTGTGTCACAGCTGGCTGCAGCATCACACAGCAGCTGAAACGATAAGTAAGTCTTCAAACTGAGAAAGAGGCTGTGCACTTTTATGCAGACGGCAGAGCAGCACTAACTTCATTAACACTGGATTGGTCAGGATCTGACGCTAATTAATGTTCTGTGTTCTGCTACACATCTATACAGGTCAGCTGTTACACACAGATTCTAGGTTTATATGGTGGAATTGTTTATAATAAAGCCATCCTTATGGATGAATCCTGAGCTCCATCAGCGCTGTCAGGACATTTTTATTTTTAAGTAGCTGAAAGTCTGAGATAAGCCTGACACCCCATATCCACTTGATCCCACCCCCCAATGTCTGACTGAAGATTTCGCCCTTGATATCATTCAATATCAGTTCAATATCATTCAATGCCTCACAAGCTTGAAGATTTGAAGAGAGAGAGAGAAAGAGAGTCTTTGTGAATTGGACTGTTTTTGCAATGAGGCTCATTTGCATGGAAAGGGGCTGATTTTGCACCAAATGTATATGTATTACCTAATTTACATATGTGCAAATAGCAAAGGAGTGAATTACAGTGTTTCTTTTTGTCTCATTTGCGCAGGTTTAGCAGCCACAAAAACCACGCAATCCTATTGTGAATTTGCCCCTCAGTGCTTGTTAGCCTGAGTGCAGAGTTTGGTGAGACTCACTATTTATTGTTAAACAACATACAAGCATAAGACTTCCTGGAACTACTTTAAATTCAAATAGACCTTTTTCGCAAAGACATTTTAACATGACACATGAGGAAAAGCACAGGTGTATTAATTGAGATGAATGATGGCTGAATTCCTCTTTGCTGCTTTGGTTTCCTGGTACTGTGCACACTGTCACATTGTTATGGCTAAGGACACTTGAATTAAACAGAAACAGTGTTGATGGTATTAATAACACCTACAGTCATGCCTGAATCCAATGCAGTTATGAGACATGTAGCCACTTAACAGTCTATAACTGTACTTCTTCTTTAGTGTAAGGCAGTTTTGTTGTACCTATGGCTTTGTCTTGACTGAGTCACTGATGTCATTAACACAATAGAGTTCACGTTCATGGCCATTTTCTGGGCACAATGGAAATGTAGTAAATGAGTGACTGTAGTAGAAGTAAAGACAAATGGTGGGAAAGTGGTTATTAGGTTGCATCACTTCATCACAAAATAACTTAAACATATTCCGTGTGTTTGATTTTGTTATTCTAAAAATAGGAGGATGTAAAGGAAGTAACATGAAGACCTGCCTTTGAAAAAAAGATAGCTACAGATGGTCCATTAAGCAAGACATTTATCATGAAGTCGAGGTTTCCTTTAATAGTGACTGAAAGGTCTTGAGGACGGCGTGTTTTCCTGAGTCTGCACTTCAGACCACTACTGTATGACCTCTATCTCAGTCAGACAGTATAACAGGGCTCCTCCTCATTCATAATGCATATAAGAACGCAGCGTTACTCCAGCTCTGTGAAGACACATGAGCTGACTAATAAAAACTGATATTTAAAAATGAAAGTTCATTTCTGCTTTGAGGCTTAATGGCAATCCCAGTGGTGGTCACTTAAGAGTACATGATAACTCAACAATGAATTCACAAAAGTATCTTGCAGCAGTTCTTGTGTTCAGTCATCTGCTCTCTTTCTTCTTCTTTTTTTGAAACTTTTCTTTGAAATGTTTTTTTCTTGACCATTATCTGACTTGAAATTTGATTAATTTTTCCTGTAATGAGACATAAAGATGTGAGGACGTGTTTGCTTTCAGTCCACAACCTCTGATAACACAGTATGCTTTCAGCTAGGAAATACAATCTGCAGACTTCAGGAAGAGATGAATTACCTGTGGAAGTCTGTATGCCTCACCTGGTTTCATCTACACACATCCAGTTAATTCTACAGAAAGTCAGCTTGGCTGAAGCCCAGATCATTATCTAACTATCCATTCAGCTGTGTCACAGTCTTATTTAAACAAATGGCCCTTACTGAACCTTTGGCTTTGCTCCAGTTCACTTGTCAGGAGTCAAACTCTGAAGAGAAAGCAGTTCAGCAGCTGCGTTTATTGGCGCAGTTGTAAATCTGTTCTGCAAATCTGCTTTCAAAACTTCAGGGCCTCCTTGAAAACCTCCAACAAGAGGATCAACAGAGCAGAAAATGGAGTGTTTATATTCAGAAATAAGATATGAAATATTTGAAAAATGACTCCTAATGTGATATATTTATTGCTTATGTTGTGAAGTCATTATTTGTGTTTGTGAGAATGAATGATAGGATTTTGCTATTTATGTTATAATTTAAAAAATGAAAACCAGTTTGACTCAAAATTTTACTTGGCAAAAGATAAGTTTTATTATTTATCACTGTGCCACTTCACACAGTCACAGCTTCTCGATTATAAAAAGAGAAACAGATAAATGTAAATAGAGATTTGAAAATTTTGCAACAGACTCAATTAACATCAGAATCCAGCTTGACTGAGTGTCACCTTGTTCCTGTTATGTAGAAGTAAAAAGTCAAAGACAGCTGGACTTTGTATTTTTTATTTTTCAAAATGTTTTGCCACTCATTCAAGAGGATTCTTCAGTTCTTGTGACTGGAGAAGGGTCCGGGTAGTTTAAACCTCTTTGTGGTTGTTTCCACGTTAAGTAATTTTGTGTTTTCAAGCTTGTTTTAACTTGATGAAACTCACCTGTTCATGAGTAGGTACACGTTCATGAGATTTTATCATTAGCATAACTGACGCTCTAAAACTGGTATATAAGGCTATTTGTTATACTTTATTGTGGGCAAGTTTCATTCACAAAATGTCACCCAGGGGTCAAAAGAAGAACTTTGCAACGCAGAACTTCAAGTCCTGCTGACATCGGACATCAGCAGATAGAAATGTAATAGCGTCACTAGTGGTATTCAGGGACCCAACTGTTAATATCGTATCATTACAGAGCCATATTGTCACAGAAATAAATAAATAATAGTTTGATATAAACTTAGAAGCCAAAAAATGTAATCCTAAAGCAAAGTAGTAACAGAATATGTTGCATTACAGGGTGTTATAACGATGGATTAAGACCGTGGGGCAGCTGCCAGAGTTTCCAATATCTTTTTGTAACTTCTGAACTTTGTCATGCCAAAAGTTTTTTTTTTATTAAATGTTCTTGCAACTAAACAAATTGTTATTCACTTAACACTTAAGACACAGAATGTACATTTTTTGGGGGGGGGGTTTGTTTGTTTTAATTGATTCCAGCAACATATTTGAACTTAAATTAATGCAGATTAAGACACCAAATTCTTAAATCAAACTGTTTCTAATATCTGTACATGACTACTACAACAGCTCTGGACCATTGCAAAATTTTGTCCCTGCCAATTAAGAAGGAAACTGTTCATATGAGTGTTTTTTGCATAAGATAGTGTGTGGTGTGTAGTTTGAATGCAGTGTTTTTAAAAATGAAGACCCAGAAGTTAAATCAATGAGTTAAATCAATAACATCGAAATAATCCTATCTTGAGCCATCCTATCGGATCATAAAATGCACAACTGTACACTGTGTTGTTAGAGCTGCCTGAACATTCACCACACATGCACACCAAATCCTCGTTCACCTCCAAAGTGACTCATTAACTTAGTATTGATTGAGCCCTGCTGGGACGACTGTGGGCCATGTTTGGCTGTCAGAAATCAGCAAGATAAGAGAGAGATAGGGAGAGAGAGAGAGAGAGAGAGAGAGAGAGAGAGAGAGTGAGGAGGTTGTTGGGGGGAGAAGAAGAAACACATAGAGAGAGAAAGAGGAAATGAAAGTGATACAGCAAATGAGACAGAATGAAGGAGGAAAAGACAAAGATTGCAAGAGAGAAAGGGATCTCATATGCATACATATGCAAGCTGACAGCAGTGTGTGTGTGTGTGTGTATATGTGTGTGTGGACACTTACCGTATATGTTGGCTAATAAGATAATTACAGTAAAAAAGATAATTACAGTTTAGCGCTTCAGTTGCTGGAGGAGTGCCATCTCAGTGAATGTGTACGTGTTGGTGTGAATGTACATGTGTGCAGACATGTTTGTGTAAAGGCCTAATTTCAGTGTTTAATGTGTAATTGTCAGATTCCAAATGAGCGCTAGTATTGCTTTTATTTGTTTTCTTATATTAATATTTTTATGGTTTGCTGTGATTATTTTATATTGCATGATTTCATATATTGTGTCTTTAATTGCTTTTATTGTTGTGCTTGGTTCTATTTACATGCACATGTTTGAAATCTGCTGTTGCTTAATGTTTTAATACATGTTTAACTTCCTGCTGCTGCATGTGATTACCACTACATACCTGCACCTGGTTGTGCTCTTATGTTTGATAGACGTTGTTATAAACCAATCGGACATGAGGGTGCAGCCGGAGAAACCAATGTTGCACCTAGGAGGACAGACCAGACACCTGTACACGGAAAGAAAGGCTGAGGCAAGTAACACAGCAGGGAAGGAAATTGTGTGAAAAGGAAGCAGAAGAGAGAGCGTGCGTCAGGAGGAGGAACAGCAGAGATGGGGAGCAGCTTCTAGCCCTGCCTGTGGTAAGTGGTGGTGGTAAGAACCAGGTGTGGGAAACTTTGTCATGGACGGCTTGAGTATCTCTCTCTCCCTCAGTGCACCTAATGGCATGCTGTGGCAGAATTACAGGGGAAGAGGGAGAGAGAGAGAGAAGGCCCATGAGGTGCCCCACCATGGAGACCAGGAACCGCAGGCGGTGTGACGCTCCCCAGTCTCCCTAAAGCGCTGTCCCCCCCCCCAGGCAGCCGGAGGGCGTGCAGGGGAATTCTGACGGAGAGGAGAAACAACTGGAGAAGACACGGGGACCATAGGCTCACCAGCACGATAGAAGAAACCACCCAGAGTACTAAAGCGCAACACAGATGGCGGGCAGAGTGAGAGCTCTGCCCAATTGTGTGAGTAAAAAGAAAAGTACTTTTGGGCACAAGCGGGCGAACTAACGGTGTTGGGACTAGTTACTGCCAATTGTCTCTTGTCAGCAGTGAGCAGCGGAGGTCGGCAGCCCACTAGAGGACAGCGGCTCCAGGGAGGACAAACCAGCAGGTGACCGACAAACAAGCCCCACTTACGGATAAGGCCAGCATCACCTACAGTCATTGTTAAGTAGGCCAAGGTCCAAAACCCCTTCTGGTCTCTTCAAAGACGTGTAAAGACTCTTCTCCTCTCCCCAAAAGAAAACACACCTTTAAGCTGTTGGTTTACAGGACACTATAGATGTTGAACATTTTATAGTTTCAGTATTATTAATTTCAACATCTTATAGTTTTGGTGTTGTACTTTTATTTCAACATTTTATAGTTTTAGTAGTATATTTTTATTTTTAACATTTATAGTTTAAGAGTTTTCAACAGATTGTATTTATTGCTTTTTCTAATAAATTATTGTTGACTTACCATTTGGTGTCAGCTCCTTGGTTGCCTCAGGGTCACTCTCTATCCAATTTCAAAAAGAATCCTTTAAGTCCTACCTTTTCCTTTTACACTAGAACCCTGTTCTTGTAATTAAAGCGTCAGTAGGAATGGCGAGGTTGGTTGGTCCACCATTTTGGTCCAGAGTGAAATATCTCAACAACTATTAGATAGATTACAGTGAAACTCCTGGACCCCAGAGAATGAAGCCTAATGAATCTTCCTCTGGCACCACAATGAGGTTGACAGGTTTGTTTTTTTAGTGAAATAGCAATTGGGTAGATTGCCATGAAAATTGGACATTCATGTTCCCCTCAGGATGAATTAATAATTCAAGCCTCTGCTGTGCTTTGTGTCTAGTGCTAATTACCAAATGTTAGCATGCTAACACGCTAAACTAAGATGGCAAACATGATTAACATTACAGCAGCTAAACAGTGTATTAGCATTGTCATTGTGAGCATGTTGGCGTGCTGATATTAGACTTAAGCTCAAAGCACTGCTATGCCAAAGTACAACCTATGGATGAATTATAACTGGATACCAGACCACAAAAAAAAGTTTTCTAGCTTGTGTTTGTCCCGCTTAGCTCATAGACTTTACATTGGGATGATGACACAAACACAAAATGCTTTTCTTGTCACTGTGAAAGTTTTAGAAATACAAAAACTTTAATGACAAAAAAATCACTTCAGAGAGCAATCAATTTTTGCAATTGTATCGTTGAAATTTCCCTGGATGTTGGATTACATATTGTGCCTTTCATTCAAGCTTCCTGTTAGCATCTGTAGCAGCTTGTAAGTAGAGCTTTAAGTTTGTTTGTGTTTAACAAATGCAAACAGGAGGCTGCTGTCAGGCAGAGGTGGAAATGGGATCACTTTGCTGATTTGACTTGGTTCAGTTCAGTTTAAATATTCGTGGTCACTGATTATTTGTTCATTTATTTCCCTAAGCTAGGTGGTCGCATCACCTTTCAAATGCACTTCAGTATGTACGTCAGTAAGTGAATGCATTACTGTTCAAATGAGGTGAGCACATGACCATTCATATGGCCTGATGTCCAGTGCAGATTCTGACTGTCTTCAGTTCAGTAGTATGTTCAGTCTGTTGCTATTTCAAGCTGTCACATCCAGTTTAGCGCAAAACTAGCCTATATGAGCACTACACAGAAGTTTAATAGCTCCACATCCTTTTATTTGACAGAGTTATCAGATTATGGTTGTTTCTGTAGCTTTTGCTTTTGTTTTGATATGTTTTCACATACTGTGAATCCCATGAGGGGAGAGTGAGGGGAGCTCCACTGCTAAAAGCTACTGATTCTGTCAGTGCAAATGGTGATTCAGCATAGTCAGTTCACTCTGGAGATTCATTGATAAAGATTTGTACGTACATGTACTAAACATCTCTACTGCCAGGTTCACATGCCCTTGAAGAGACCAAAATTAGAAAAAGTTGTAGCATGGTCAGGTTTTCAGCAGCTCAGGATGTTAATGCCCATCTTTATGCTCCTTGACTCTTTAACACACACAATATTTGATGATTCCACTGCACAGTCCAGTGCCAATGCTGGAAATAGTTTGTCCTTTATATAGTGAGGCAACAAATAATATGTGCTTTTCTCTATTTCTTGAGACATGTCAGCATAAACCTTTTAATGCTGCATGAGGAAGAGCGCCCAGCTTGGAACACATTGCAATCCAGAGTAGCTGCTGATCCAAGCATTTTCTGTGTTCTTCGTGCCATTTAGTACCTGTATTCATGCTTGTATTGAGCATATTAAAGTCTCTCATTTTTTTGCATTTCATGGCTCCCTTCCTTTTTTCTCAGCTGCCTAAACTAAACCATAATTTTGAGATGAACAGAAATGATAAAGAATTGAAAAAGCAAAATTGTGTGATATCAATGTTTTTGTGTGGCAAAAGGGTTGCACACAACCACACACAAGGCATTTAGATTAACATAAACCCCAATCATCTGTTTCTCACTCAAGAATCCCCACGTACACACACACATCTACAAAACATGTAATGCCATTTCCTGATCCTCCATTGTTTCTCTTACTTTCACGCACAAATACACACAGGCACTTGTTCTCACCCTGCATCACGCGTTGCCCATAATAGGAAGGACAAATTTGTCTGTTTGTTTGCTCCTCAGCGCTCTTCATTATTGCAGCCTTTTGCTCGAGTGGCTGTGCAGACACTCTGGATTGGCTCCAGCCTTAAACCTCACTGGCCCAATCTCCCCTGCATGATTGAATAGGCTAAGCCTTATCTCCCCCCGGTCAATATCATATACCTGCCGGTGCTAAGCGAATGTCTTTCTCCCCATGTAGATGCTTGTCAAATTGAACGAGGGCCTGGGTTTATTGATTGGGTGATAACACAGGTGGCAATTGAGGGATTGGATGAATTCAGGTCGGTCTGGGTGATCCTGGGGGGGTTGACTGGATCCTTGAGCAGCTTAGTGTATGTGCCTGTCAATGTGTCTGTCTATCATCAAGTGTTTGTGTGTCTCTGTGTGAATGCAAGGACAAATACTCATACTGTAAGTCTATGGATACAGTACATGGCATGTGCATTTGTTCTCGGGTCTATTTTTTCCCCCCATTATTGTAGCACATTCAGTGGCTGCAGCCTCTAATATGTGTGATCATATTGTGTCTGTATTATCTCATTCCCTCAGTAGCTGTTCATGTTGTAGTCCTCCTATCATCTCTGCCTGACAGAGGTGCCTGCTGAGATGCCAGACAGTAATCATAGAGTGTTTTTGTTTTGAATATCACCACATATCTAATGTGTCTCTAATCTTCACAGCCTTTTCCCAAAGACTTCTGGGAAGAGAAATACCAGTGAGTTCCACTTTTGTTCGTGAGTTTCTTTTCAGCATGGATTGGCCTGAAGTCATTTTTGAAGCAGCATGGCTGGAGTTTGAGGCCCAGCAGTCACACAAAGATCTTTGGAGCAAGAGTTCATAAGAGGAAACAGGTGCACTTCTTTCACGCTGAAACTCAGTCAGGTGCTCTGCCTTTAAAAAAAAAAATAGCTGTCTATATTCTCTTGAACAAAGTCAGGATGGAATAAATAAAAAGGCAGCACTCCATAGTTGAAAAAACAGAAAAAAGAATCACCTCATGTATTGGTCTTTTAGATGAATTTATTCACAATCAATAAGCTGACAAAGCTGCTGACATGTTTCAGCACAAAGCCTTCCCCAAAGCATGTGTGACAGCAGTGAGCTGCTCTTCATAAAGGACACCAATCATCATCACCAATCAACAGAAAACAGTCACACCTGAACACACATGAAAGGTGTTTTGTCTCACAAGACAGTGAGATGTGTTTAGTAGGTGACAGTTTTGAAAGTTCAATACTTTTGAGAATAATCTTCTGCAATCTATTGAGCAAGATTTGCAGTTTTGGGGATCATTTTTATTCATTATGATAACATTGTACTCACCAAAGTAATCACTGAAATTGAGGAATGTGGGGACATTAAAGGGCGATTAAACAAACAGACAGGCTATAAACAAGCCAACAGTTAAGCCAGATTATCCAAATCACTTTATTTAGAGGTAAAGTGAGGGCACCTTAGTTGTCTATAATAAACCCTCACTGTACTAGGTGTGTGCGCACAAGTACAGTAAGTGCAGTAGCTAAAAGTATAAGACGTTTGTCTGTAAACTGTGATGGGTGTTTACAACAGTAATACTTTGTGGGTTTGTTTAAAACTGTCTGATCGTCTGACTGGTCTTGTTTTCTGCTCCATCTGACTTCTTTTCAGCCATGTAGCTGTTTTCCCAGATCTCAGCAGTTAAGGTGGTGGGTATAATGTTTTCTGTACTCATAGGAAGGATAGCAAAACTACAAAAGTAACTAAATTTCTTGTTATTTTTATACTGTTCTGTTGACAGATGTCTATGTTAAACATGGTTGAAGTTCCAAAACATGAGACGAATGCATGTAAAAATGCGGCTTGCAAGTCAAAAGCCAGGGTTTCAATGCAATGCAATGTTACCTTTACTTCCTGTATGTGCTGACGTGTTTGTGCATGCCCACAAACGACCATCTATTCCGTAGCCTTTATCTCTAAGGTTCTTGCTAAGGTTGTTCCTTTGATTTGGGCCTGAACATGTATGGATGTATTCAAGATGTTTTCCAATTGTGACATCAGTTTGAGAGGCAGTTGAAAATGGCATGTTCAAATGATAAAATGTCATCACATTAAAAAGTTGGTGGAGCAGTGAGAGCGTCAACTTCATGCTTCCACCGAACCACTGTACTCCAAACTGCGACATGTCAGATGAGACAATGCTTATATTCCATAATGCCCGCTCTTTAACCACTAACTGTTCCTTCGGTGCCTTGTTAGCTGGCTGACCTGACACCCCAACCACAGAGCAAGAGATTTTTCATCCATAGTAGAATATCAAAGGCAAACCCTAAGAATTAGAGCACAAATGTTTGATCTTTGTTTGTCTGCACTATATCAGCTAAATGTGAGCTCCTGAGGGGATTTATTCTATATGTGAGTCTTGTGTTGTGTTAATGCAAGAACTTGCAGTTTACAGCGATAAAAAGCAGAGAAGATTATGGTATATTACTGTAACCACATGAAACAAATAAGGAGACAGGATGGAATGATTACTCTTTTCTATTAACAGACTAGAAGTACGGATGCGGAGGTGAAAGTGTGCCAGCTAGTTTGATGATTTTCCAAAATGAGTGACCAGTTTCATTAAAATTCTCTGCCATCCATCCATTATGTTCCAAAAGCAATCTATCAGATTGAAAAAGCAATTAACACAAAATAATTAACTTGGTGTCAGAAATTTCATGGAATGAGCAATGCTTTTGAATGCTGCATTTCAGTGTATCCTTTGGTTTATATATGGGACATGATTAAACATACGGTAATTGCAGGTTTCTGGGGGCTAAAAACTTGATTACCAGTGCTTCCTTGGGTTATCTGAAAGGTGCTACAATGGGTAACAACCAGTTGCTGTCTGCTGTTGCTCTCTTCCACTCGCTGAGGATCCGGCATCCTCGGCTAACATGATTGTCTTTCAGAGGCTGTAGCAGGCTCAGTTTTAAAGTTACAGTGAAGATACTAGTATCATATGAAATTAGACAACCTAAGGCATCCATTGGTACCAACCATGTCATGCTAGCATGAAGGCTGCTAAATAACACTCCAAAGTTAGACTAAATTTTGGTGAGGGAAAAACTGGCATGGCCATTTTCAAAGGGGTTCCTTGACCTCTCACCTCAAGATATCTAAATGAAAATGTGTTCTATAGGTACTCACGAGTCTCCCCTTTACAGACATGCCCACTTTATGTTAATCCCATGCAGTTTTTGGCAAAAACCATGCAGTGTTTTGCATGCAGTATAAATATGTTATTTTTGCCTATTCTAAATATGGTGTATTTGAATATTTCTGCATACTCGGATCCCTAAACAGTCTTGGAATTGCATGAATTGGGTATGACTGGAAAGCTGACACTCTTGTGGATTCAATGAGGTCCCCATCATAGCCATCTCATTGTAGTGAGACCATTTTTTGAAACTTGACCTCACTCTATAAAATTGACCTATTGTGACCTCTAGGATAATCTGAAACTTAACAACCACAAACTAGAGACCTAAGGGATTCAGAGGATCTATGGCCTTCATAGGTATATTGACAATAAGGTGGTTTCTAAGTAATTTCTAGAACAGAAGTGCTCGCCATGCAATTGCTGAAAAATGCAATTTTTACAGAAATCTTCAAATGTCAAAAGTTTTTGATATCAAATCACAGCATTAACTTTTCTATGTGTTCCTCAAGGTCTTGGTGTCTTAATGTGGTGTTCTGGAGAGAATGGTCAAAAATGGTTAAAATATTGCACCAAATCTGTGTAACAAATGATATCAACCCAAAAATTGCTGCAACGCCTGATGAGACATGATTGCGCACAGGAATGGCCATCATATACTTCCATCATAAAGTTCTATCATACAGTGCTGGGCTGCATCTCAAATTAATCTTCAGGTTCCCAGCTTTCAGATGATGCATACTATTTCTGTGTGGCATATATTGTTGACCTGCTATCTCCCCCTAAAGATCCCCTGTCTCCCCCAAAAATTGGTCTATGGTAGTGGGCTGGGAGTGGAAGAGGTTAATGAGTCAGTGCATGTGCACAGCAGGTATTGTGAATGCATGATAAATCAGGTCAATACTGTACATATGATAATTGCTCCATCCTATTTACCTGAAAGGTATACAGGGCATATGGAACATTAGTAATGCTACAAGTACAGGCACTTATAATGATTAACTGCTATTATTAGTTAGCAGTTACAGAAAGCCAACGCGTGCTCAGGGTGCAAATTAAATTGAAGCTGTATGAAGTGCAGAAAACAGCAACAAGCAACATGGACATGATCACTGCTAATTATGGTCATTGGAATGCACAACCAGGCCGGAGCAACAAGCTACTGGGAACTGATCTTAGAATTGATTAATCTTGATGTATTAATCATTCTACCTACAAAATGTGGAAATAATGTGCCACATGTGACATTTCTGTACATGTGACATTGCTGGAGATGATTGGGGGTCAATGAACAAAACTGTTCTGACTACATTATGTCCATCACAGCCCAGTGCAGGCAAACCCGCAATACTGCCATTGCCATTCATACACTGTACTGACACTTTAATTCAGCAGCAAACATGAGAGTGCAAGCAGTGCTTTTAGACAAGTATTGTATGGAAGTTTGTGTTCAGTTATCACCAGGTATATGCACATTTTACATAAGGCATTGAGCTAAAGCTAGTTTGAAGTCTGATATCCATCAAATGGCGGTCAAATTTTAATATCAATAGCCCCAGCTGATAGCATCAGGAACCATCAGGAACCTATTTTAAATAGGAGCACAGCTCTGCTTCTGTGTCTGCTCCTCCGAAACATCCTGTGATTGGAATCCCCAAACAGATCACAGAGCTAAAATATAACAGCATGCTATAAAACAGAACAAGGCCACCAAAAAATAGATTTTGATGTTTTTATTTGATCCAAACATGCTGTAGACGGGGCAAGAAGCAGGCAGAGAATAAACTGTAAATTAAAGAACATCTGAGAGTACATCTTTTTAGTATTTTCCCTCCACTGATAAACCCCAATACCATCTTTTCATTTGGTGATGCAGGGACACAGCATGTCACGTTTTTTACACTTACTATTGTTGAGAAATTCTGAGCATTGGTCAACATCTCAGGTAGAAGAAAATGTCGAGGAGTCTTATGCTGAGAATATTTACTGAAACACCTGGCCAAGCAGAGAACAGAAACAGTAAACATCAAGGTGTTCTGCACAAGATGTGGTCACTTCCCGTTCTGCCTTCTGATGGTTTGACCTTTAATCTTTAACCCCAACGGATCATCCCACAGTATAAAAATTAGTCTCATTGAGTCATTTAGTTTCTAAACAAGGAACTGCACTTTACCCGCGTTAGTTCAGGTCACGTTGCATGGTACTTTCAGGTCACCGTCGGCACAGTCTGGTTATGCCAATGTAAATCTGCACAATCACCTATCCATGGTGTCTAGGGAGTCTTGGGCCATCTTCCTGACCTTGGTTACCGGGACAACACCAGTTCGCTCTTTATCAGAGTGGCTCCAGTTTTCCCAAACATCACAGACAGTTACTCTGAGTCTCAAGGACATGAGAAAATGTCTCCTTCTGCTTAAGAATATTAGTGTGATCTCAAGGCTTGACCCAGTATAACCCCTAAAGATGGAAAATTCCATAATACTCACTATCTCTACTAAACACATTTTCAGGGGGAAACCCTTAATGATAAATCAGCACCAAATAACCATCAGGACATTAGTCTTCCATGTTACTCCGATTAGGTCTTAATTGGAGAAAAGGCACCATGGAAAGTCATTAAATAAAAGCAACAAGTCCTCAAAATGAAACAACCAAATGTGTCGTTTGACCATGTGCACTTCAGACTGACACATAGGTGTATTTCCTAATCTGGTGTCCCTAATCAGCAGGACAACATAATTTGTCTATGCTTTCTAAAACCGTTACAAATCACTGTTAAAATGTAATGATGTTTTATGATGTGACAGCACTATGGTTGAGGTCTGGTTAGGTTTAGGCACAAACACCTCTTGATTACGTTTAGAGAAAGATCATGGTTTAGGAAACAAACAGCAGTCTCCTATGGCAGAGTCCACTGATGGGTTATACTATATCACCCCACCATCACCTATACCTTCTTGTAGGTCTCTCACCAACCCTTACCTGCCACTACCCTTTAGCAAGGCACTTTAGGCTAAATAAGTCTGGTACAGCTGCTCTGTTGCCAACGCTATTGGAATGAATTTAAAGCAGGACAAAGCTGGAGAAAAGATGCATGATCAACAAATCTTCCTCCAGGTAAATTAAGGTTAAAGAAATAGTGCAGAGGGCAGCCAAACACCTGAACTGGTCTAGTGCCCAACATCCTCAAAATCCAATCCTGTTCCCTGTAGGAAGCGAAAAACCGAAGTGATTCAGGCTTCGATTGGAAAGTAGCGTCTTAAGCCTAAACATATGGATTATTTGGCATTGACACAGTCAAGTACTGGGACTGTGATCTAACCGAGTGTTTTTGCTATTGATTAGTTCACATGAAAGGATGAAGGATGGGAACAGATTGCGTAGTTATAATTACTTGTCTTTTATTTCCCCTTTGTGAAAACATGTCAAAATGATAAGAGCAAAAGAGACAATTTAGTTCACCGTTCTGCTACTTATATCCATTACTGTAAGTCTCAGCGGACTCTGATAGACAGTATCTTTTCATGGAGATTTCAAACAGTCTAATAATGTCCCTGCCATTACTGAGTCAAAATATTGGAGAACATTAACAGCCTGTCAGGACACTACGATTGCAGCAGTCCAGGATCTGTGCGTATATATGTGCACATTCTACTTTTATCACTATTCTAAAGGAGGAAACCAATAATGCTCTTCCTCTGCTGGCTCTAATATTCCTTGTTGCAAGTCAATTTCACTCTAAATCTAAACATTTTGTCTGCAGAGATACAGGCAGATATTAAAATGTTTATATCGGGGAGGGGAGACAATTTTGATTTTCTTGTCAGTGATGACCGCAAATATCTTGTTTTCATTTAGTACTCCATCTTAAAAGGTAAAATTGATTGATTTTCTGTCCTGTTTGCCATTCTCTCCCCACACTCTTTACATAACACTTGAAGCATTGAAACAATAACCCAGAGTCATCCAGAATCTTCTCCTTTTTTTCCTCTGCCCTTCTTCCTTTTGTTCTACCTTAATTTCTGTGCCTCATAAAGCTCTTGCCCTAAAGGCTTCTCCTCTTGTTTTACCACTAGTCTATTACCTGCTTTCAGACTGCTCAAATATTACCAGAGAGTGCAAAAGATGGAAGGAAAGAATGAAACAGAGAAAGAAATGTGGTGAAGATGGCATTATCAAGAGAGGAAGAGAGAGCAAGAAAGACATAGCATTAGAATATTATATAGAGGTAAAAAGAAAGAAAGATAGAGAGAGGGATGGCATGACAGAGGGCACCTGAGAGAGGAGAGACTCTCTCTAGGGTTAATGGAAAGGTTCCTTTGTAAATGAGAGCACAAAGCCGGGGCAGCTACCTGAAAACGAGAAGAACAGGAAAAGAAAAGGAGAAGGGAGGTGAATCAATGTAACAAACAGGGTGAAGGAAGGAGCAATGAACTATTAATGAGAACCCATTTTACCTGATGGGGTGAAAGACAGGATAGAAAGGTTAGTGAATTGCCAGGTGAGGTGAGGTTTGATGCAGAAACACACCAGAACATTGATGAGCGTTGCATGAGAGGGAACATTGACCAGACTAGCCTGCGGGCACATCCAAGCTAGCACTGTGAAGAAATTATGGCTTAGAGTGGAGACAGAGACAGGTGGGGAGGGACGGAAGTGAGCAAGGACGTATGGGTCAATGCAGCAGCAGACAGCAGACGCTTCGTGCTGTAGTCGGCCCTTTATTCAGTACAGCGATTGTCAGGTGGAGGTGCAGGGGCTCTGAAAAGTGCTGAGAGGGGAGTATTCTCTGTCCTAAAGGTCCTATGTTTAGCATTTGAAGCAAATGAATCATTACCACATTGTAATTACTTTAAACAAACAAGGCCCTTCCTGAGTAGATTCCCAAAGGAATACCCCACTGAAAATCTAATACGCTCTGCATGTAGGCTTGAAAGGTGGCTCTGAATAACACTTCACTTGAAGTCTCCCTATTTAGCGTTTTTAAGCAGTATACAAATATTTAATGAGCAGTTTATAACACACTATAATGTAGTTTTAAGCAGCTATAAGGACATTTTATGTGTTAATTAATGTACAGTACTTGTCAAGAATTATAACTTCTTGTATGAAGACATATTTTATACTGTAATGACTTTACTGTGACTTTATTAAGAGCGAACAACGCTTTTCGCCTGTAGCTTCTTCAGGTTCGCTTAGTACAACTGCTGAGTACTCACAGGTGTGATAAATACATTTGAGTCACATGACTCATATCTCAGACGAAAACTCAGTTTTAATATTAACTGTGTTAATATTAACTTGTATTTCTCTCCACAGGCTATTTGGACTCTTAGGGAGAGATGAGCCACTAGGTCCCCTGGCACTCACTCTTCCCATTTAGTGATGTAGAGAGACACCGGTAGGACCTGTAGTCCATTCTGCTTAGGGAATTTTACCCATCCTATTCAGTCAGTTGTTTACGGGATGTAATGAAGTTTAATTATATAAAATTGTGTAATTCTTGTCACTTTCTGCAACAGTAATTACGTCATGTTTTTTGTAATATGTATATTCATCAATCATTTTCGTGCCCTTTGTAAAATGTTCACTTTGAGAAAATGAAGACTGTGATAATTAGTCATGTGACTCAGATGTATTTATCACACCTGTGAGTACTCAGCAGTTGTACTGAGCAAACCTGAAGAAGCTACAGGCGAAACATGTTGTTCGCTCTTAATAAAGTCACAGTAAAGTCATTACAGCGTGCGGTGGTTAATGTTGATTTTCACCTTATATGTTCCTGCGACCAACCAGCACCTGTCTGAAAATACTGGCTGTGCATGGGGAGTTCTGTCCTTTTACATATTTTATACTATTGGAGCAGCAAAGAGATAGTGTGTGCAAATCCTGTTTTTTCCTATATTTCATATTATTACAACTGTGTTTTACTGTTTTATAATAGGTTTATACATCAGCATCAAGGTATGGGAGCCCTCAGGAGGAGTTATAGTTGCTGACAAATACGTCCACTTCTCTGCTGTTGATCCATATGTTTAGTTTGTTCCAAGAAATGCTCACATCTCCAATAAATAGCAAGATGTGTTACTTTTGAAGGTGCTTTCAGAGTTATGAGGTAACACCTAAATACACTACAAGAAGAAACATTTCCTTGCCATTGTGTAAGGAAATACAAATCACAATGAAGTCACTATCTTTCAGAAGAGGACATATTTGTGGAAACAGCATCTAAACCTCATGCACTTGGGCATTTTTGCACTGTATTGGTTGAGTGACAAAAGAGCTGATGTTGCTAGGAGACATGCTGTGCACTACAGTACTAACTGGAAGCTATTATTCAGTTTTTTCTACAATTTCACATTGTGTTAGCTGTCATTAGCAATGTAAGCTACCTCTATCTTTACAATATTCAACAGGAACCCATTGTGCTGTTGTTCCAGAGACACCTTTCAAACCTACAGACAGTGACTATTTGATAGTCAAGGATTTTAGGGGGCTATTCCTTTATTGTCAGTGTTCTTAGGGATGGCCTTTTTTGTTTAAAGTAATTATATGTGCCAAACTGACGCCCCAAGAAACAGCACCGTTTCAGCAAATGCCCGAAAACTGCATATATTGCAGTTAAGTGACAAAGCTATGAACGGTGTTCATCGGGAGCAAAGGAGGAAATAGTGTGATGTTGTTGTAGAGCCACAAGGTCTGAGGAGGTTGGTGTGAATGGGTAAACAACCTCTGAAATATTTGACACAGGAGAACGCTATTTGCTTGCTGTTTCAGTCAATGTTCTTATAAATATCACCACGATTGTTCCTTAACATAGAAAATGTCTGTGAAGATTCCCAGACATCCAGGTCATGGTAGATCCAAAAGAGTCATTGAGTCTGAAGAACTGGAATGAGGAAGCGTTTTGGATGAGAGGCAAAAATGTCTTCAAGAATCTACAAGTTCAGTTGCTCTTGTGCTTTTGAATATACTATAATAACCAACTAGTTATTTTAAACTCAAGTCATTTTTGTGCCTTAACCTAACCAAATATTAATCATTTTATTTTTGTGGCTGATTTGTGTTGTGTTTATGTGTTGACAATCTCTGTATTAAATAACAGGCCACCCACATTTTTTGGCGGAGTGTTCCTTTAACCTTTGCAAACCATGAGCTGCATTTCAATTGCCAGTTGTTGGATGAAATCTGTTGATCAGCTTCATGAATAAAACTAGGAAAACAACACTTTCTACAGAAGCAACAGCAGATGGTCAGGGTAAAAGACCAAACACTTTTATGTGTAAAAGTAAAGAAAATGAAACAGTACAGTGAAAAAGAAAAAAAATCATTCGACGAAAAGGGTTTATAGGAAAAGTGGTCTTTACTACAACTCACCATATGACTACATCAAGTTGTCACGACTAATTTGACAATAATAAACATACAACAAACAAAGTAGCATCTTTAATTGGTTCAGAATCCAAAATGAATCTGCAAAAATTCTTTCATGTAAAAACAGAGAGCTCCCGTCTCTGAAGAGGATTTATCAAATTTAACCAGTCATCATTCATCTTTAGGTGCACTTTGAAGGATTCTTCTCAATGTCACCCTTGAAAGAAACTTGCAATTTAAAAATGCGATGTGATTAAAATCTGAGATGAAGAAACTTTAAGGGTTTCAACCAGGTCTTTCCCACCTGAAAGTGCAGAATCTCTTGGGTTTTAAGGTGGTTCATATCCTCTGGCTATGTTTCTTTATTCATTCCCAGCCAGATAGAAATCTTGTCAATTAGACATTTTTTTGTGACAGCATAAAAGGTTTCAGCTGTGCCCCTTGCTCTGGTTCTTATGTTCAGAGGAGACAGTAGTTTAAAAGGCAGCAAATACCCCTGGTGTAAAGGCTCACATTTGAATAGATCCTCAAGATAAGATCAGGGAAGGATTGAAAGGATTATACGTCGTTATCCAACCCTGTTTTTATTGATGGAGCGAGAAAAGTGGCTAAAAGAGGACACTCGTTCTCTGTCAGCGGAGGGGAGAAATGAGTGGCAGAATGCTGCCGCAGGTCTTTCTGAAAAATGAAATAATGTGATTGTCTGTTGGCGGGGAGTTAAAGGACTTGTGCTGAATGGGGAATCCTGTTGTCGGGCCAAGTGAAAAGGAAAGCTTTTAAAAACATATTATCCCTAACAATGGATCCACCCAGGGCGATGTGTGATACATGAGGAGGATAGCACAGACTTGAAAGATATCACAGCTCCTCTCTGTGCGGGTGAAATGTAAAGGAACCACATTGCAATTCTCTCCTCCCAGTCCTCTCATATTCAATAAGTCCACTTCTGGCGAATGAGATGTGAAATTGCCTGCTATCAATGTAAGGCCCCTTGGTAAAAGGCATTTTCGGATCTCTCTGAATTGGATTGTTCCACCATTCATTTTTGGTGCCTGAGTTAATGACCATTATGAATGCAAACCGAGCCAGGCAGTGACCATGACTCCAGAAGTGTTTAATAGGCCTGCAGGGAGAGCCAGGTAAGTAATCCAGAGCTAGCCATGTGAAAGAAAGGACATCGTTTGATAATTTAGAAGGAGTTTTACAGAGAGGGAGGAGCGGAGCGAGCAGGGGAGTAGTGAGGGAAAGATGGAGCGAGGAACAGGAGAAGTCATTGTTTTCAACTTTGCCAGGAGCACAGGAATGGAAAGAAACTTTTTTGTTTGTTTTATTGGATGACTTTTTCATGCAAATAAGGTTTTTTCATCTGTAAGTAAGTTTTTTATCTTAAATGGATAGATTCTGGGCATGAAGAACAATGGTGTTTTCATGTTTGTTATGCTGGTGGTTTATGTTTCATCTTTCGGGTTAGGTACGATGTGTGCTTCTGGTTTTATGTTGTGTTTCCTTATTGCCTGCATTGTTACTCTGTGCTATTTATTTGTTAATTTACTGTGGGACTGCTGTGCGGAGTCAAAAACTAATTTCCCCATGGGGACAAATAAAGTATATCTCAATCTTAATTTGTGGATTTTTTGAACAGAGAAAACATCAGTGATTGGGCAGGAGGTTGAGGTTTTTGTTAAATGTAACATTTCCTGTATTGTGCTTCAACTTACTGAGATTTTCTCTGTATTAAATAAGAACACAATCTTTCCATAATGTTAAGCAATGGCTATGAATTCTTAAACAGAACCATAAAAAAAATGTTATCAGTATTTAGTTGTTAAGTTTTGAACTGCAAGCGGTGGGATTGCAGGGAAAACAAATAAAACACTTTTGCAGATAAATTCAGCAGCAACATTTTGTGACGTGCCAGATGCTTTCAATAAAAATGTTTCCTCATTAATAGAAAACATAAACCAGGCAGCATGATGTGTCTTCCAAAACATTCTTGTTGTTTCAAATGATTTGCATATTAGTATAATTTCTAGGAGACAAGGTCTGAATGTACAAATACAAGTCCAACGCTACACTTCAGTGATTCAAAATCACTGAAATCCACTGGTGTGTTTTCTCCAAGAAAAGCCAGTTAATTCCAATACCTCAATTCAACAGGTAAACTAACAATAATTGTTAATGTGAAATCAAAAAAACTGTAGCAGGCAGTCTTGTCTGAGTTAAGGTTTCAAGTTTCCCAAGTTTCTCTACATGAGGGTAAAACTAAATAAGAAAAAAATCAGCGTCAGCTATTTGCCTAAAATGTAAAAAAAGAACTTATAAGATGGAATAATCCAATTCCTTGCCTGCATCATGTTTTCTCACCTTCTTCCTTTCTTGAAAGCATCATCCTCCTGCTGCCTGCTGATATAGCATTGCACACTTAAAGAAAAGATCACAGTCCTTACCCATTTAAAACATTCAAACTTCCGTCCTATAAAGAAAATGTGATCATGATTGTAGTCATGTATTCGTGCAAAAAACCTGCAATCAGCAGCCTCAGTGAGAAGAGCACGGAGGAATAATGAATAAATTAAACTCAGGCGGCTAACAAATGAACAACTGCAGAAAAAAAAAACATCAGGCACTAAGATAAGAGAGAGTGCATTTATAAGATGAAATTAATGAAATGTTTATGTGTTGTGGGCTTAATATGGACAGAGAGGGATAATAAATCATCCTATCGCCTTGGGCTCGCCTCTGCATAAACAAGACAATAAAAAAGGAGGATATGAAAATGAAATTAGCCTCTTTCTTTGTTGACCATGAGCTTGAGATGAAAGCAGACGGTTACCCCTGCTCACAAATGCTTAAGAAATAAACACTTGCACAAGCACAACTTCCTTATTTAATTAAAGTGATGGCGAAGAGGCATTATTATATGGAGAAGAAATGAATAGTTCTCACATGGCTCTCTAGCACCTCCTCTCTGTCTGCCGCACATTTAATTTTCACAAACCAATAATATACTGTATACTCTCTTTTGCAACTTGGTTAAATCCCAATTATGCTGTCAGATGCTCATTATGTGTGGTGATACCAGAGAGTTTTTCTGTGCATCCATGTGTCGTTAAAGATGGAGCTGCAGTGGCACATGGGACAGTTGTCGAGGAGACTTATTAGATTTTGAGTGAGTGAAATTCCTGCTGGAGGTGGTGGCATTTATCTGTCAGCGTGACCACACAGCTTGCTCTGGTATTCCACGCAGCTCGGCAGATTGATTCGCCTCAGTCCTGCGCTGCTTTGGCAGATTCTCAAACTGCATTGATTGGGACAAACAAATCCATTTTTATGCATTACTCAAAAGTTGATTCAGGTGCATCATTTAAATTCAACAGAGGGAGAATGCCATCTGGTCATATCTACCAAGATATATAATCATTTTTTCTAAGTTCTTAAGTGTTCAATCACTTTTTGTGCCATATTGCCACTGACATTTAGAAATGAGGAGGATGGTATCGCAGCTTGTTTGCTCCTGTTAGTGCTATATGGTGAATGGCTTTTATGACCTTGGTAAGGACAGCATGCTTGACACTAATGATACTTATGCAACCTGCTGTTATTAATGTGCTTTTTGAGATGCTGCCATTAAGTAACATTATGAAATCAAGTTACAGTAAAGGGGAAGAGGAGAGTTTTACCAGACACAGATTTTCTCTCCAAAATGACGGACTGTCATGTGCGAGGTGTAGCTCTCAGGTAAGTCCACAGTATTCAGAAGCAGACAGGATAATATTGGTATCAAACTGTTTTTTTATACTAACAATCTACTGTAGAATTTACATTTTGCCCTAGCAAAGTGTCCCTGAGAAAGAGTTCATGTCAACATCCAAGTAATCATTGAGACTGGATTTTTTTTTTCTGAAAAGGCAAACAAATATGCCTTACATCGGCCTTCAAGATAAATAAAGATTTATGGATGTAGTTAGAGCTGCAACTAAAGATTATTTTCATTATTGTTTAATCTGCCGACCATTTCCACGATTAATCATTTGGTCTACAACAAATTAGAAAATGTCAGAAATATCAGAAAACAGTGAAAAATGTCGACCACAATCTCCTGAAGCTCTTATCACATTGCATGTTTTGTCCATCCATCAGTCCAAAACACCAAGATATTCAGTTTATTATCACAGAGGACAAAGAAAGCAGCAAATCTTCAAAACTGAAAAGATGTTACAAGTAATAAAAAAAATTGGGATGAAAAATTACTTAAAACGATTAATTGATTATGAAAATACTTTCTGATTAATTTATGCTATTCGACTAATGCTCAGCATTTTTTTACCTTCACATGACCAACAACTGTCTTGAGTTGTCCAATGAAGACTTGCAAGTCATAAACATGGGAATCTTTCACATCTCTAAGACTACAGGAAGCAGGGAAGACAACCTGATAGCCAATCAGCTGATGTAAACTACTGCAATGCCTTACAAAAAAAAACAACTTTCACTCAGATAGAATGAACTGAATTTTGACTATTTTTTTGACAGTTAACAGCTAAGAGTTAAGAGCGAGGAACAACACAAGAAAGTGTCAAGGGAAAACCGGTTGAAAGGAACACAGATGGACAAGAAGAAAAGACAAAACAGAGCAAGGTTACAAAGGAGAGGAGACACACAATGATCAAGGAAGTGAAGAGCCAAGAGAAGAAGTAGTGTGATGGAGGTGAAGGGGAGAGCAGACGAGAGAGAGAGAGAGAGATAAAATACGCGAGAGGAGATACCAAGAGAGGAATGAGAGCAGTGAAGACAGGCACTGTGAAGACAGAAAGAAAGGAAGAGTGTGAAAGTCTGGCAGAGAGTAAAATGAGAGCAGAGAGAGAGAGAGAGAGAGAGAGTGGTACTGGGGTCACAGTCCCTCCCAGTTTGAGAGAACCATTAGTGGTGTCTGCCTCAGAATACTGCCCATTCCTATTACCATCACAGCTGGATGCATCCAAGTGTGAGACCTTGCTCTCTCTGAGCAGTCATTCTTTCTCTCATTCCTCTCATACTGTACTTGCACACACACACACTCACACATTCAGGGAATATGTACATATGCAGACAAACACATGCGTACAGAGTATAGAAAACATTCTGTACGTGCTTTTGCATGCACTTTATTTTGGACGTATGTTTCACACATAAGACACATTCTCTCCAGCTTGCCCAGCAACCCAGCCGGGTTCAAACCCAGGTTAGCTGCTGACTCCAGCGCTGTTCACCAGATCCTGCTCTGTCAAGCACAATGTCTTATTAAGTGACAAGACAGAAAAACAAAAACATGAAAAAATAGAGGGCAGCAGCAGAGTATACCCACAAAGCAGTGCTCTGCGACTGATGGTGTGTTTTGCGTAAGCAACCGCCTTATGAATGATTTGTGAGTGCTCAATTATTGACGAGGCTTCAGAGATCTGATGAGGTGCTCGGAGCCACTCAGTCGGACGGTCGGCTGGGGGGGTTGAATGGTTTCCAGCTAGCAGACGGTTACTTTTGCATGTGTGAGTCCAGTAAACGCACAAATGTTCCCCCTTGGCGTGGCTGATGCATGATGAGATCACAGCTTGTAATAGGATGTGATGAAAGTGTGTGTGTGTGTGCGTGTGTGTGTGTAAACCAACCACTCCAGGGTCTAGAATATAAGGCGAATGGATTGTATCACTCTACTAAACGTGATTAATTAAAGAAATTCCTTGCATATGATTAGCATCAAGATGTGTGTATTTGCATGGAGATCATTATAACCATGCTGCGCCTCAACTGTTCTACATAAAGTTGTCTAATTGGTTTACATCATTACCTGATGGTTTAAACTCTGTGCCCCATATATCTGTTAAGTGTGAATTTTATTCATAAATAAAATAAGGTGTCTCTGTTCAATACCTTGGGGGGCTTTTATTATATTTGTGGACTTTGATGTTTTCACCACCATTCTGAAGGGTCTTTATTAGATCAACAGCTGTAACAAGAGCTGTGGCAGATTCCCCTCAGCTGTTTAAAGAGATTTGAATGCTGGGGTGAAACAAGGCAGGGCAGAGAAACAGAGAGAGAGAGAGAGAGAGGGGAAGATGAAAAGGAAGATGAAAAAAGAAAAGTGAAAGCAGCGGGAAGAGATGCCTTTCAGTTGCCAAATGCCACACAACAAAAGAGAATGGAGGAAAGATGTGGCACAAGTGGAATGACAGGAAGAGAGGAGTGAAAGTAGCAGGGTGCTAGAAAGACATAAGAGAGACGGAGGAATGTTGAAAGAGGCAGGGGCAGAGGGAGGAGGAAAGCAACAAACACTGCGTCCCACTTCTTCCCTTCACCCTTGACCTCGACCTCCACCCTTTTACTCTTGACTGCATGTGCACCAAGGTGATGTCCCAGTTTAAAAATTCCCTGTGTGAAGTGACCTTTAGACATGGCATTGAGGGCTTTCAAGACTGTTTGCAGATGCTGTAGCTAAGTAAAAAAAAATGAGTAAGTAACAGAAAAAGGCAGTAATGCAACATTAAACTAGATGTAATCATAAATTAAACAACACAAGCAGAATGTGTCCGAATTCCAGGCTAATTCTAAGCAGGTTTTGAGTATGCAGTGTCTCCACACTGTACAAGTGATGAAATTAAGCATAACAGTCTTCAATTACAGGTTTAAACATATGCAAAAAGCAAAAAAGGTGTTATTTTGTTTGAGTAGATCAACAGCAGTTCAATTTTCCCAGATGTCTGCTACATCCAACCCAGTCTCACATCAAAAAGTGTAATACTGTAATTTACAAAATTATTTAACACAGTGATGGGATTCATAGTTCCCCCAAAGTTTATCAAACTTTCATCAGCAAACTCGGAGATACATTATAAGGATGGATGAATGAAGCTCTGGAAGCTGATCTGTTCTTCTCTCCCCTCTGACTTGATGATACGCTGAAGTTAGACAAACAGAGACCAAGACACTGTCAGAGAGAGAGGAAGATCAAGACAGAATACATGAAGAGAGAGAAATGAAAACAATAGCGAGAAACTTTTCAATAAGATAAAGGAGGCTGCAGAGACACAGAGAAGCTTTGAGAGACAGAGAAACAAAACAACAAGAAAGCAACACAAAGCAAGAGAGTTGTTTCAGTTTTCTCAATGAGGACCCAGTCAGGGCAGAGCTGCTTTGCTAGATTAGCCCGTCGCTGGAGTTTTCATGCCAGCAGGCCTGGAGAGAACCAAGTAAAAGTCGTCCCGGCACCTGGCGTCCTGCCCCCAACAAATAAACTTCATAATGGAACTCTATCGGGTTCCAAGTGGGAACATTCATTTTCATTACCGCAGGTTTATCTGTCTCCACATGCTCTAACGCCGCAGTGCAGAGGTGTGCTCAGGTAGCAGATCAGAGGAAGGGGGGGGCAAAGAAAAAGGATAAAAATAAGAGTGAGAGAGGAGGTGGACAAGTGAGAGGACAGGCGAGGGGTGCCGGCTCAAGCATTTCTCTGTTTTTCCTCTGTTAAAGCTGTTTTCTACAACACATGTGATATTCATCTTAATCACAGCACGGGAAAGCATAATTCAATTTTTTGGGTCAGGCAGATGGTACCTTTGTTGAGGAGATTAATTACCATGCTGTGCAACATTAATAAAAGCAAATATTTGAAGGGGAAATGCAATTTGCCCCTAGTGCAAGGCTAGTGTAAATAGGTGAGTCAGGGCCGGAGAAGGCAGATAGCCCGTGGGTGGATCATAATTTATTCTCTCTGTAGCGCCTGTTGAGCCTGAAGCTGGCAGAGCAGAGCAGACAGGCAGACTAATGGGCATTCAAGCACCTGGCAGCAAAGTGGGTATCGTAGTACACACCAGGCCAAGACAGGTCGCGGAGTGTTGGGCTGTTTTTCCTTTTTTTTCAGTCTTTTTGAGGTATATTTTAATTTATTTATTTGTGTTTTTTTGCCTTGAAAGATACTTTATTGAAGTTTTCAGGACATGTCTTTTAAACCAATTTCTTTGGATTAAAATATTGTGTGTGTCTATGTGTGTATGTTGTGAGACTGAGGTGTGTAAAGCCAGCAGTTTTCTGTGCAAGAAGATTTTTAAAAAGTCTGCACATCAAAAAAGACAAAAACCTTTAAAGTGCTATTTTTACTTTTAATGCTCAGGGGATACATACTGTGAGCATAAAATTAAAAATAGCAAAAGCAGTTTGAAGCGTTTTATCTTTTTTGGTACGCAGATCTTTTTAAGTCACATCGTAAACACATTGTTTTATTTTGCAGCGGATGGGAGATCAATCGCATAGCTTTTTATCAAGCCAAGAATTACAAATGAATAGCATGATGTTCCATCAAAAACTCATCCTCACCGCTGTCCTCGATACACAGATTTCAATCTAAAACACAGAGACGCCATCAGGAAGCAGAGCGGGAGTGCTCGTCGTGGAGTCATGCCAGACAAATTGCCGTCAGGAGGATGGGTGGTAATTTTCCTGAAATCCAGAACGTATCAGGGAAATGAAAGAAGAAGAGCAGCACCTGAGCAGCACCCTGGAGACACAGATGGACTATCACTTCAAAGATGAGAGCTTTTAGGAAGATTTCCCATTCCCATCAGACCATATGAATATAGACGGAAAACAGGGCAAAACAATCTACACCTTTATTACCGGGTGGTTACACAAAAGGGATATAGAGGACAAAAAGTGAACAAAAAATGGAATCAGAAAAGCTTTCATTGCAGCGATATAACAGCACATTATCAGTGTGTGGCTGTGCTTACACATGCTTAATGCCAAAAATCATCTGACGTCTAGATATTGAGGGGTTGCGTACATTTTGCCGCGTGCCAGATGTTTTATGTTGCACACTCTAAGTTGCTGTAAAGACACATTAACAACAAAAACGGCAAGGTAAGAAATACAATAGCAAAGTAAAAAGTGAACTGGTGAACCACACACATTGAAAAACCCTGAGAACTGTGAGCTGCAATAATTGTCTGCTTCTGCAGCACGTAGGCCGGCTTTACAGTCGCTGTTTACCTCATTTCAAGGCTGGTAGCTCATCAAGATGAGTCACAAGATGCACTGCCTACCTCGAGACAAAAAGAACACAGTGGCTTTTATTTTAAACATCTGAAGCTGAGATCAAAGACTGCAAAACAGTGTCTTTTTTTATTAAATTTCTGACATATCGGAAATTTCATCTTCCAGGGTAGTGTTGATTTTGTCAGCTATTTTTTTAAATTAGTCTTAGTCTTAGTCTTGTGTCAAATGTCCTTATTCATTTTTATCATATTTAGTCAACCTCATCCTGTTTTTTTAAGTAAAATTTTAGTTCAATAAAAGTTTGGGCATCGTAGTCTTATCTTTGTAAAGAACTGTAACTATTTTAGTATAGTTTTAGTCAATGAAATGTGTGTGTGACATTTTAGCCTTTTTTAGCCATCAGATTATAGTGAACATTTCAGTCAATCTAGTCGAGCCAAACCCAATATTTTTTTGTCATTTTAGTCAAACTTATCTCACATAAGATTTTCTCTCATCATTATCTGATGAAAAACAGAGATTGAATGATTTAGAATGCAGCTTTGCAGAAACTGCATATTTATTTTGAACCAACATGATTCAACAGCTGGAGGCTAATACTCACTTGAAAACTATTATAAAACAATGAGAGCTGAACAGACAATGAAACGTTTGAAAAGCTTTTGGTTACCAAAGTACATGACAAACTTACTTTTCTGTTCTGAACAATGGAAATGAAAGTAGTTAACCTAATAAAAGTGAAAAGGATGCTGCACACACAACTACTGTAATGTACTTGCATTAAAAGAAAAACAAAAAAACAGGTCTGAAGTCAGTGTTAACAAGAGAAGAAAAAAAAATGTTCCCCATGGACTTAATAATGACATAAGGTTAACAAAATTTCTGTATAGCAAACTAGTTCACATGGCATCAGTATTAAAGGTTAAACAAGGAAATGTTTGCTAGAATAACACCAACCATGATAAGGAAAGGTAATGTTATACATCGCTATTTTAATCAATACAGCTGTCTACATGGGTTGTGTAATGGCTCGCATTTCACTCACACTATACACACATAAACGTGACTTGGAGTCTATTTCCCTCTGTGTAACTACAGTCATTGTGTATTGGAAATAAAGAGAGATTCTGGTAAGTTTTTATTGTTTACGCTACGTTTTAGTCTCGTCTCCTTTCCTCAACAATATTGCATGTTGATATAGTCACAGTTTGCGTTTAATGATGTTGGTGTCGTCTCGTCATCGTCTCATCTCTCTCAAACATCATCATCGTTTTCATTAAAGAAAAATTAACATTATTTCAGGGATGATGTGTGATTTAAAACACACATTCCTTTGCATAGTTACATTTTACAGTTGAGGTTTCTACTATAATTTATGTGTATTGGCACAAACGTCTCCTGTAGGCTGCTGATGACTAATGAGCAGCTTCAAAAGAGCAGTTTGGTCCCTTGCACAAAGGCACTTTTTTAGTTGTTCATGATCAAGGAGTCTGGCCTCTTTTACTCAGCCAGCCCTAAAACAAACAAACAAACAAGAAAAGCTATCACTAACCTACTCAATGATGTTACAGCCCAGGTTCATGGCATGAGAGATTTTATCACAATGATTGAAAAGTCCTGTGTGTCTCGCCCAGTGAGGAGAGGCTGCTTGTGATTGAGATTTGTGTGACAAAGCAGCATGCAAAGACACTTCTAATTATCTCCCTAATAGGAGTATTAATTACCAATTAGCATTAGGGATTCACATCAAAACCTGAACAGATGCTGAAACTGATGACAAAAGGGTCATTAGACACAGTATTTTATGACATAAGTGGATACTCTCTAACAGCATCCACCAAAGTTTCCTGGTCTGAATTGTTCACCATAATGACTGATGTTTGCAGTTGTTGCAGGGAGTGGAAGATGAAAGGACAATGTGATCAAATGAGTTTCTCTATGAGTTCACCTGTTGAATTTGTCTGGGTTTGACATTGATTGCTTCAAAGAATACAGCCCAGATTGAAACTGTGGTTCAATTTGAGTTGATTGGTTGCTTATTTGGAGGGTGCATTTCCACTGGAAGACCTTTCCCTGTTGCTGCCGTGGTCATCAGAAGAAGGAGATTGCAACTGCACTGTGGAAACTCAAGACAAATCAGCTAGAAGATCCAATCAAATTAGTGTCTATGAATAGACACACCTCAGTAATATTTCAGCGATTGGACTGCATTATTTACCACAGTGTTTTTCAAGCATGAGTCCTCATTAATGTAAGAGAAATTGTTAAAGTTTTTATCAACGTTTTGTTACTTAATGTATTTTTCTTTTGTTTAATTTGAAGGTTATATTTAAAGTCTGGGGTGTAGGAGGTAATTACCTTAACTTTTGTTAGATTTTCTGTAACAATAGCTCTGAAATGTCTTGTAGTTGATGTTATGTAGCTATCATTAGGTATGTTCCTCTTATGACGTAGTGGACAGAGTAACGATATATGACTGTACACCAGGAAGAAATGTCCAGATCTGATGTGCTGTTGCTGACTCAAAATACTTTGTGGCCTGCAAACAGTATTTCAGTGCATTGACACAGGATGTATTGTACAGTTTATTAAAATATTTAAAGGTACCCTGCTACGTCTTTGACCAATGGTGGTCAACATTCCAATTATGTTTTATTTGTATCTTGTGGTCTACCAGCACGCACATATATACACACAAGCATGCAAGTGAAGTATTCTGCATTCCTGTCAACTGCAAAGGGCGGCAATATGAATGTGCAATTCACACACAAAGAAAAGGAAGACAGGGTGGTGGTGTCAGCTAGTAATGACATGCCCTAAAACAGTATTATAACAGGTTGGCACAATCTAAATACACCCTACACCCTACACCCCCTATCAAAATAGCTTACTCACCTTCAGAACATCTACACATGGAGATAAGAAATGTAATAGTGTAATAGGCTTATTCAAAAGTGTACACTGCTTAGTCTACCAACTTCTTAAGCATACTGTCTGCATAATTTTTGAAAGAAAGAAAGAGACCCGCAGTACCATGAAGGCCCACAAATGGCCCTGTCAGACCCACGATTAGGCTGCAGTTGCACTGCCAATATTTTCACCACTGTGTCCAAGTGAAACATCTCAAAACAGGTGGATGAATGGCTGAAATTATCTGAAATGTATCTATCAAATGAAACAGGAACTATAAGATGTCCCTCTGTTTCTCTTTATGCCACTGATTGAGTGTTGTTGGTGGTAAAGCATCAAGAAATATAGCAATACACCAGCAAAAGGCAGGAAGAAGAGGACTGCTAGCTAAAAGTAAATGTAAGGCCTTCAGCCCTGAAACTCAGTTTCCCAGAAGTCCCTCAGGTTTTCACACCTGAGTCTTATCTCCACCCATGGATCAGATGTCCAGCTAACATTGGTCAGTGTGACCTGTGGCATATGACATCACCGTACCTGCGAGGCTGATTGAGATACCTTTCTGATCAGAGCAAATAACAACTACAGCATCGGCTGTAGTATAGAATACACATGATGCATTTTGATGACAAACACTGAATGCAAGCATAACTTTATTTGTGTAGATGAATAGAAGGGAGCTATAAGCCGATATAGTCACTACATAGAAACATGTTGCCACTAATTAAACTACATCTGGGGTAATTGTCTGTAACATTTCAATATCAGCATGTTATTAGTCTGATGACATTCAATAAGAAAGGCAGAGAAAGGAGACTTTAAAGTAGATTTTTTTGTGCTGAACAAAATAGTTTTTTTTTTCTTCAATTCTTATTTTCAGGTGATTATACACTAATTAAAACATACTTATGAATATTATATTCCATTTCTGCCGAGTCTATTCCACTAGATGCCACTAAATTCTACACACTGCACCTTTAACAGTTTAATTTGACACACTTGAGCCTGGAGTGTGTGTTTTGGTGTCTTCCCCTCACGTCTTTCAACAGACAGCATCCTCTCATCCTCATTGATTACCTCGTCAGACTGGCCAGCTGTGTTTTGCCAGAGATAATGTTTTAATTAACGGACTTCAATATCTAATTAAGATTAGATGTAGATGCTTTATAGAGGTCATTTAAATGAAGGCAGACAGGCCGGCAAGGGAAGGTCTGGGCTGTTGATGGGATCAATATACTGCCGTTGGGAAGTACCTGCCAGTGGTTCTGAGGTGCTTTGAAGGGAACAGTTCACTGTCATGTTTTAGCAAGGCCTCTAAGTCAGGGTGAGTGAACACAAGAGGCGCTTCTTTTAAGATAACTTTAAAGGCATTTCTGTTCTGTTTGGTGGATATAAAAACTGACCTGAATTCCTGATGGTGCACAAATCATTATAAGGTCACATGATCATATTGCAAGGATATTACTACTTTATTTTTATTGGAATATACATCTTAGTACAGTGGTTGAGTGGATAACATTGTTGTGAATGCTCCTACTTCTTTGTTTAATTGTATTTTTAGCAATTTGAATCCCTATTTTCTTTCTGTGGAAATGTCAAGTTCTCCTTGTGGTCTTTATCACAGCTATAAGATGATTTTGCTGTTACTAGAGCTTTACAGATAATGGTACTAAAACCATTTGATCCGAGGGTGGCACCATGCAGATTTCAAAATCTAGAGGGGTTTTATCCCCTTTGGAGGATATATCTCAGTAAATTACATAGCAATTTGTTCATTTGATTTGGAAATACTTTGGTAAACAGCTTGAACTTTGGCTTTACAGTGTTGCTGGAAAGGCTTAAAATGGAGAGACTTTATCCTCTGGGGAGCGTGAATGTTTGCAGAATATTTCATTAAAAATCTACCCATTAAGGATGTGAAGAGATGAGATTTGGAGCACATGGTTATAGTGAGAGCTTTTAATAAAGTGCAGCCAAAGGATCAAAAAATCCTGCACACTGTCAATCACTTGTACTCATGTTATAACAATGTTTTGGTTGTCAGACCTTCATGGAAATGTCCATTTTTTCGAACATTTCTTAATTACTATATGCTATTATAATATAATGTACTCCAGATCTCATCTCTCCAGATCCTGCCTCAGCTGTCCTGTCTGTTGAGGCTCCTATTCGAGCTTAAAGTTGTCTGATGCACAGAGACTCTTTCACTTCCACTCATTACATTTTGGTCATTTTTGTGGATGACTGAAAAGTTTGGCCTGATAATGGCGCTAGTGTCCATCCTCTGGGGACAATGACTGTTCACAGCAAGAGTCACATTAACATGTGTCATGGTTTTAAGATATATTGCTGACCAGACATATGCAGAACACAATTGCGGAAAATGTATGAATGTGCTACTAATGTCCAAATCCATAGATATGTACTAAAGATGTATATTCAGTACATCTCAACTGAGGTGGTAGCTATAACATCTAGCATTATTCCCCAAGTGCTCAGTCACACATTGTACATCTTGAAGGACAACAAGATCTTTAATCAGACTGTACATATCGCTGTACAAGCAGCATTTCTAGGACAGTACTGATTATATTATGGCAGCAAGTTAAATAGAGCAAGACCAAGTAAGATAAATGGGGATCATCATAAACGGTGTTCATAATATTTCATTACCTGAACCTTTTTTCGCCTTTCACCACAGCAGTTTTGATCAATAGAGAGCAGTATCTCCAGTGTTCATTATTTAATTCATGTATCTCCAAGCCTTCTCATGATATACCGGACCGAAACACAATTGTTCACTTGTAACTGCAACTACATCATTACTGGTATTCTATCACATTAAACAAACATAGTAGTTGTTCAGCATGAAATGAATACATATAAAAAGTGATATGGTGAATTACACCTAAAAGCGCCATTCCTACTAAAATATGGTAAAATAAATAACTAAATTTGAAAATATTCTCTAAATAAAATAAACTTATGGAACAGATGTCAATATGTTTAGTGCCCTCATCTGTTGTCATTTTGAGGTCTGTGAATATTTATTGGCTCTTGTGCTTTACAAGAATCATTGTTTGTCAATACTTTCAGAAAAAAAACTCATCTGACTATTACAAAGACTCTTCATATGAGTGTATTCCATAAACTGTATATAACAATGGACATAATGAGGTGTTATGTCACTTTTCTGGAGCCAGGACCTTCCAAATATGGAGTACGGGATGTTGCCTTTCATGTTCTGGAAATTTGACCCGCTACCTTGGACCGAACGAATGCTAGCTTACTGGGAACACCAAGCGATGCACACTTGGGCTAACGTTAGCTACTTCAGTTAAATTGTGCTGAGACGGCAGGTATTGTAATCGAGTAGCATTAAACTTACTGAAATATTGTGACAATAGTCCAACTCAGTGCAAACTTTTAATCGCAGCTGTCAATCAGCACCCACATGGCAGACAAAGCTACTGTAAATCTTCAAATCTCATTAACAGAGAAATAATTTCCCAAATGACCACCAACACACTTATTAGAAGGCCCAAATTTTGTGATTGACACCATAATGACTCATTGAAAAAAAAAAATGAATGGTTTTGTATTTCTAGAGAGAAGTTTACATTTTTCGAATGGGTCAGTTGGGGCCAGGGATCGTTTGGAGCCAGCATCTAGCAGCTGTCTGAGTAAGTGCTGCTTGGTGTATTCTGATCTGCCACTTCTATGGTTAAGTCATGATTAAAAGATACTAACTAAATTAGCTGAATGTGGTAAGAAGCCAGATGCAAACGGAGATCTCTGGTGTCAAGATCACAGAGACTTTGTAGACCAAAAACATCACGCTACATCCACCTTCATTTTTCACACAACCACAAGAGGTCACTTGTCAGGAAAACACAACATAGGTCATTGGAATTATTTTCACAAAAATCATATATTGTCATTTTTTACGTGAGGACAGTCTAGTTTTATAATTGTACATGTTTTTACCCTTCACACAATTGCAGCTGAGAGCAAAGTTTCAACAGAACCCAAAAGATGGCTTTGAACGACCTGGTTCATTAATTTCTGGGGCAACAGGACAAATGTATCTTGGAGATGAGAGGTCAAAGGCCAGCATGTTCCATTCTTTCAGCCTAATGAGTGGTCAGACCTCCACAAGGTGACTTTGATTCATCACCACAGGACTTCTTTTTTTCCTCTTTTCCCTTCACTTTGCTTTCTCTGCCTTCATGCCCTCCATCACTCCTCTGGACCGGCCAGCTGCAGTCATACCCCTACACTCCAAGCTTTAAAGGCACAGCTCTAATTAAAGCCAATGTTTAAATACCTTCACTAATCCATAGACCATTGTAGTGTATTAAGACTCCCATCATTGATTACACAGGCTGATTCAAAGAGCCAGGAAAGGAAAACTCATTAGAGGAGATTTGAAAGATGCCCTCTGTTGATGGAGAGAGAGAGGAACTTTACCCTGTTTGTTTACTTGACTGGAAATATAGTTTTCTTAGTGGCTGTTGAATAAAGGTAACTTTACAGAGGGCAGATCACTAGACAAATGGGCATGCAGTGCAGTCAGTGTACGGTCAGATTAAACACCTGCTCCGAAAAATAGCTGTAATACACACAACATTATATTTACAATACATTACATAATTGACTCATTCTTTCAAGGATGGTAAGAGAAGTCAGTTATATGTGTTATGGACGTAGTTATTGCAGAACTTCACAGGTAAAAGAGAACAGTGGATGCTTCCAGTTAATGGAGACGATGTTGTTTAGTCTTATTATGCTTCTTGTCCAGCAGTAATTTAAAAAATGCAATTAATCACTTGGTTGTACATCACACCACGCTTAAATGTGGAGGTCTTCAAAAAGCCTACCGTGCATAATTAAATAAATACATTTTCAAAATAAGTAATTCAATCTGAAAGGGACCTGGTCTGAATATTCCTGAGGGTAATTAGACCTCATCTAATGAACCAGACGTGACTCAGACTGACCCAAACAGAGAGACAAAACCAACAAAAACAGCAGCAATACAAGTGCTTCTTTTCTCCTTAGATGATTTTGATGCACCATATATATGCTACATAGCTTATATCCATCCATTTATCCATTTTCTGCTACATGTTTGGTTCTGGGTTTTGCATGGTGGAAGCAGTCTAAGCAAGACTTCCTTCTCCATTACCACGTCCTCCAGTTCTTCCTTTGGAATCCTGAAGCGTTCCCTGGCCAGATTGGATATGTAATGCCTCCAGCATGTTCTGGGTCTGTCCAATGGTGTCCTCCAAGGAGGGTGTGCCTGGAAGACATCCACAGGAAGGCATCCAGGAGGCATCCGAATCAGATGCCGAAACCACCTCAAGTGATTCCTTTCAATGTGAAGGAGCAATGGTTCTACTCCAAGCTCCTTCCAGATGTCTGCGCTCCTCATCCATCTCTAACAATAAACTGATCTGATTCTTTACCCCAAAGCTCATGACCACCGGTGAGAGCTGGAACATAGATCAAGCAGCTCACTCTTCTCCAAGACAGCATCAATTTGCGTGTTGATCTCACGCCCCATTTTACCTTCACTCATGAACAAGACCTGAGAAACTTGGAATTTCTCCACTTGGGACAGTGATTAACTCCTAACCTGAAGGGAGCCATCCACCATTTTCTGATGGGCGCTTTGCTAAATGGGCGGCGGGCAACCTCGAGCTACAAAAACTGGTTCTCAGGACTCTGTGCTCTAAGAGCTGATAGCAAATCCGCTCAGATCCACGCATGTATGAGACATATTGACAAACGGACCTGCAGACCCATAGATCTGTAGCAATACAACAGGACCTTACCTGATCCGACAGACTGAATAAACAGTCATTTGTACTGCAGCCAGACTCTATTCAAGGGTCCCTAACACTAACCGAGCAGTCTCAAAAAACAGAAAAACAACAACAACAACAAAAACATTTTCTTGCTAACACTTACTGGTTAAACATGACCTTAAGTCTTTTCATGTCCAAAAAACCCCTGTAACCCTGAGATACACATTGATTACCAGATCCTTGAACTCCATAACTACATTCAGGGCTTTTTCCAATTGAGTTAAGTGTAATATTTCAGGGGACCTTTCATGAGCCCTTGAAATGGATCAATGAAGCAGTTGATACTTTCACACTCAAAAGGAAACACAGACCAGTCAACAAATACATTCAAGGTTGTTTTATATGTGTTTAGTATTTTTCCACATCAAAACTGAAGGGACTCTATTATTATGTGTCAAGAGATAGAAATAGTTCCCAAAACATGATTTATTCCCTTCTCAGGAGCGGATTTTATTTAGCCAGATGCTGAGGACTTCTCACAGGACCCACTGTGGTTCTGGTACATCCATCAGAGACCTTCTTGGATGCGGTCTTGGAAAAATAAAAAGAGAGAAACTATTGCGTCATGCAGAGAAAGAGAAGAAAAAATATCCCAGTCTCCTATTCCCCTGTGTGGTCATTGATCTGCCGGCTCTGATTCAAGCTCTGTGTTAAATCACCCCTGGGTCCAGAGCTAACCTGTTCTCCCTACCCCTTTGTTCAGACCGCGCGAAAGATAATAGAAAGCGTTTTGTGCCGGGAGTGCCATGGGGGCCCCAATCTCGCCTCTAGCTTTTCTAAAATCCCTTCTTTCCTCTAACTTTTTCTGCACCCCTTTCTTCATCTCTGACTGTTTCTCTTTGGCTGTTTTTCTTCTTTTTCCCCTTAAATCTCCGTTTTCGTCCTATACCACATTGTAAAGGGGTCTTTTGTACAACCCTGATAGAAAGACCACTTTCAAACAAAGACAGCTCACATTGTGGACCAGGGACAACAAATAGGATCTTTTGTGGGCAGGCTGAAGGTGCTCTTTCATCACCAACAGACAGAGAGGGAGAAGAGAAAGGAAAGAGGGAGCGAGAGACAAGAAGGAAAGTGAGTCCGATATATCCGTCGCAGAGCTAAAGCCTAGCGCTTTCAAAAGAAAGTTGGGTGTGTGTTTTTCAGAGCATGTGCAGTTTAACATTGATATTCATATGAGGCGAGTTTAATCAGAATCAGTAATCAGACTTAAATGCCATTTTGTTTCACTTCATCCATTCAGCCTGACATTGTGTTCATGACAGCAGATTTCTTGTAGGGATGGTGTTATTTTGTTTCGTTTTGCCGTAACCAATCAGTAGAGAGTGACTTACTATCTGTCCCACCAACATCATTTTCAGTTGAGATGGAAGCTACTGTATCGATGAGCAGTTAACTTCACATTGATCAAAGAACTATGTTGATTTATTATTTCTATAAGAGAGCTTAAAATAAACAGCTGTGACGATCTCATCCACGCTCCTCACCATTTTTCTCTGTATTTTTCATGAATCCAGCTGGCTAGCTCGCTATTTATGTAGAAAGATACCGTCCCCATTCTTAATCTTCTTACTATGCTGTCATAGTCATGGTCAGTTGTTTCTCTAACTTGGGAAACAGCTGTCAACACCAGACTTATTTGGATGGTTGAACAAATCTGATCCAAAGTAATGTAATGGAAAATGGGGAAATGAAGTCCTGAGAAAGAAAAAACGGGAAAAAGAAATCCAACAAAATCAGTAATAATCCCTATAACCTTGCTTTCCTGCCTCTTATGTATCATCGGTGGATATACAAGGACTGAACTGATAATGGGTTGTGCATCTGTGCTATGTATTCATCACATTGTTCAGACAAAATTCTGTCCACACAGTCACATTGTGGGGACCCACATCACGTTATCATTTCTTACAACCTGAGCATTAATTTTAGGGTTACGACTTGGTTTAAAGGTTGTCAAAAGGTTAGAAGATTTGGGGTGCAAAACAGATGTATCATGCAACAAAACCCATTTTTATGTAAAAACCTATTTGATTAACGTGACAAAATATGCCGCTGTCCTCTTTTCCATCATCAATGCTGGTCAACTTTCTACAAAAGCAGTATTTTTTTCTTTCCCTTCCTTGGCTCATCCTGGCTACTATTCCTTGACTTCTTCTCTTAGGTGAAAGCATGTTTTCTCCTGTGGCCTTGTAGCTGTCACAATGGTTGAGGAGTAACCCATTGCTAAGGTCCAAAAATATCTGGTCATCTGGTCTACAAGCTTGTTTCCAGGTGAACTGGTGACATTGGCTCTTTAGGTGAGGAATCAAGTGAAATGTCACAAAAAGGTTCCTGAATCTTGAATGTGTGCATGTAGGTATAGTGTAGCTGTACTGTACAGTATGTGGGTGTTTAAAGTGCAATCAAGTTTTCATCTAAAAGTTTAAATCTTGACTCCCAACAACTAGCAGTGTGCCATAAATCTTGTTGACAGGTTTGTTTTTGATAATTGCAGCTTTTCTCCACCAGGCCTTCTGGTGTGTGAACCTACAACCAACCAGCAGCTCCCAGCTTGTCCAGGTCCTGTTCCACATGGGAAATTTCACCTGAAAATTTCCACAAAAGTTCAGTGGTATGATTGACTGCAGGAATAGCACCTTCATACTTCTTTGAACATACTTGAGCAAGAGAACATGGTAATAAATGCTTGAGAGTGTTTTCTTTGATGCATTTGGTAAATCCCAAAGTTCCCAAGATCATGTAAAACAAGATTGTCGTCTACTTTTGCCAGCACTTGATGTTTATAATTAAAGGCCTTAAATTGCACTGCAGTCCCAGATGTCTTTCAGTGATTAAATAGTGTGACAGTTTATTCTAGACACCCTGCTGTTGTGTATATAATAAACAGAAGGAAATATAACACATATCGCTCCCTGTGCAGTCGAACATTCCTGGAAAGGAGACGCTCAGTATCAGTTGAGGTCAAATCAGCTCTACAGTCAGTGCTTAAATTTTAAATGAGGAGGTCCTGGGACACAGAGAGGTTGCTGTTCCAGCGGGTCAGGGAGATCAGAAAAGTGACAGAATGCATCAAAAAATCCACAGTGTCTGGATCACATTGGACGGTGCCAAGGTGCTAACTGTTAAAACGAAACAAAACTATCATCACAAACAAAGCAATGTGTAACGCAGCTAGCCTATATTATCAGAATAATTGCATCTGATGCGACAATCGAGCCCAGAGTAGGCTACACATGCACATATCATGTCCATAATGATGGGAGTTAGAAATTTTCATTACGCATAAGTTACTCATTTCACCATTTCACAACACAAACTCCCACTTGCTTAGCTGTGGGGCTTACAGTAATAATATGGCAAAATATTTAGACACAAAAAAGCATTTAACCGCTTGCCAGCATACAATGCATCTACCGGTATATGTGGGGCTTGCATTTCCCCATTCATTGGCTGCCTGATGTATTAATCATCATCATCATCATCAGACTCATCATTCATTACCCTCTTTATCAATCATCAACACTACACAACAGAGAACAGTAATAAAAAAAGCATACTTACCTTTCTGTTTTTGTGCAAAACAGCCCACAAAACATCCATAGAGCCCTCAGCCTCCTTTTCCCTGTTTCCTAAATTACTTTACTCCTAGTGGATGCCACTGTGCTAGCATCACTATCATATCCTAATCCAAATCACAGTAACATTAGCTCACGTGATGTGCACAAAACTCACACACTTCAGGCATCACTGCATGACCTGAGTCATGACGTCTCTGCAAAAAAAATGCATCCAAAATAGGCAAACAAGCGATTTATGAGTGCATAAATCTGCACTGGGATATAAAAGAATGACAGAACAGATAACATTAAATATTACACAAAATTTATTTACAGATTTTGATAGTGACAAATGAGGTGCCAGATCCAATCAAATAGGTGCCAGTCCCAATTGGCCCCAATCTAGCTTGGAGGTCCTGGATCCTGTTCCAGCAGGATCCAGCACAAATAAAGCCCTGTCTACTGTTCTGTATATCATTATCTACTGGTGACAGAAAAACCAGAGAAAAGTACCAATTAGAGACTAAAGCATTTAACTACTTTGTAACAAGACCACATCCCTTAAAATGGAACATAAAGTAAAGGCAAGGCAAGTTTATTTATATAGCACATTTCAGCAATGAGGTAATTCAAGGTGCTTTACATAAAACATTAAAAGCAGTGCAAAAGAAACACACCATAAAAGGACATTTAAACATAATTAAAACAGTCATTAAAGTGCTATGAGAATAAAAAATAAAAAAATAAGTTAAAATAGAATAAGGAAGGTATGAAATACAAGAATAAAAGTTACAGTGCAGTGTAAGAAATGAATAATTATTTAATTTAACTTGATTTAAAAGAAATGACAGTTGCAGTTTTCTGGGAGTTTGTTTCAGATATGTGGAGCATAAAAACTGAACGCTGCTTCTCCAGGTTTAGTTTTTACTCTGGAGACAGAAAGCAGACCTGTCCCAGACGACCTGAGAAGTCTGAGATGGTGCATTATGTAGCAGCAGATCATAAGTATATTTTGGCCCTAAACCATTCTGTGTTTTAGAAACTATCAGCAGTATTTTAAAATCAATTCTTTGACAGACAGGAAGTCGGTGTAAAGATCTGAGAACTGGGGTGTTATGATGCACTTTCTGGGTCTTAGTGAGGACTTGAGCAGCGGCGTTCTGAATCAGCAGCAGCTGTCTGATTGATTTTTTAGGGAGACCTGTGAAGACACCGTCAAGTCTATTGAAGATAAATGCATGGACAAGTTTTTCCAAATCCTGCTGAGACATAAGTCCTTTAATCCTTGATATATTCTCAAGATGATATAAGGCTGACTTTAATGTCTTAATGTGGCTGTTGAAATTCAGGTCTGAGTCCATGACTACACCAAGATATCTGACTTGATTTGTGGTTTTTAACATCACCAGTTGAAGCTGTGCGCTGACTTTTAATCGTTCTTCCTTGGCTCCAAAAACAATTACTTCAGTTTTGTCTTTGTGTAACTGATGAAAATTCTGGCACATCCAATCATTGATTTGTTCAATGCACTTACTCAGTGCTTGTATTGGACCATAGTCCCCTGATTATATAGTTATATAAATGTATGTGTTGTCTGCATAATTATGGTAACATATTTTGTTGTTTTCCATAATAAAAGTAAAATCCCAGCTCCCACAAATATTTCTAAACTGTGTTTAAATTGCTTGCTGCAGCACTATCAGCCAGCTAACCAGATTACACTCATATAATTTTGGTTCATTTTCTGTTAAGAGTTGTATCTCTGATAAGCTAGACAATTCATTGTAATGTTGCTTTTCTGCATTTATTTGATTGTTGACTCTTTTTTGGGAGGGTGGGGGTTCCTTCCTGTTATGCGATATTTTATCAGTATTTAATATGATCATATAATTAAAAAACTCAAAACCTAAATCTGTCTACTGTTGGTTTACATTTCACACCAATGAATCCCCTTAATTTAGCTAATGTCATGATTACGTTAAGTTAAATATCGCACAAGATTCTTGTCTAATTGGAAATAGAAAGCTTCACATAGCATTTTTTTTCAGTGTTTTGGATGCTTATATGATGGAGTTTTTCTGCCTTCCCACTCTCTGTTTGATATGAAACGGACAATACTTTTTTAAATCAATAGTTTTTTTTTTTCTAAAACCACAGAAACCGCGGGAGCTGCTGATAGCTGATAGCGCCATATCACCAAAACGGGCAAGGAGTAAGCCAGTAAAGATGTGTGTTTCTGTGTGCCTGTGTCTATAAAAGATCTGTGTCTGTGTCTGTGCGTGTGAGACCAATAGAGCTTTGTGTTGACAATCCATGAGCTGAAGATGGTGAAGGTCACAGAGTGCTGTGACCTGTAGAAACACGATCTTGGTGACAGCAGTCGTAAATTTCCCTCCATCACAGGGAGGCTGGAGCAGCTCGTTGCCTTGTGCTGTTGCTCTTTTGGAGGCTGGGGGCTCACGTCACCGCGGGGCACAGATAAGAACATGGTTATTATCTACCTTCACCCTGTACACAAACCATTTTCAGTGCTCCACTCTTTTCTCTTTATCCCTCTTTCTGTGTGTCTCTCAATCTGTCTTTGTGTCTGTCACGCTGCTGCACTTTCACGCAAGCATGCACAAACACACAAACAATGCTCAAGGATAATGTCCAGCTGCAACATGCGCAGGAACAGTATGATCAAACAACTGTATTAGTTCTCTGTCTTACACACACTTTATGGCATTATGAGCAGATGCTGTAATCCTGCCTGGATGCACCTGTATTTGATCATGCATGGCTACTGTAATGTATGTATGTCTTAATATGCAAATACTGTAAGAGGGTATATGCATGGACAAGAACATGTGTGTGTGCATGTAAACAATACTGAGTGACAGCTTCTCTTTCAGATCGACTGACAGATCCAGACGACTCAATTAGCAATGCATGGATTTACTGTTTGACCCAGTGATTGATGGTTTATGTTTACTGTTGTAATTTTCACTTTTTAGGGGACAACTGAGCAGATGAATATGTTGAAGTGACTGTTTTGGAAATGCTTTTCCTACAGTGGAATATTAACAGCTAGTAATATACTGTAGGGACACTGGGAAAAAAAACAGTTTAGATGTTTGGGATATGAATATACAGGATACAACCACCAAGAACATAAGATGCTATTCTGTCAAAAGTTATGTTTTTTATCAAGCCAGAAAAAGTCAAATCACTGCTGCATTTCCTTATAGTTAATTAAGGTATGACACAAAAAAACAAAAAGTTCATAACATTAGTTACATGGACTAAAAAGTAACTTGTGTTTGTTTGATAATATGTCAGCTTGTACCATTTTCAAACTCTGAAGGATGTCAAAACTGACCCAGATTTGAGTCATAGAAAATTTGACACTGAAATAGTTTTAAATAAACAATTCCAGTTGTATTAAGAGGTATGGCATTTAAGTTTAAGGTGTCTTCAGACAGAAAGGGTAGCACATTTTTTCATTGTGTTACTTGTGCATGTACAGTAACTGGATTGTTTATTCGCCCAAAACCAAACGGTAACTACCATGGAACCATATGAGCCAATATCTGTATCCACAGCAGCTGTGTGCTAAAATGTAGTTGCTAACAGTTAGCATTATACTGAATGACTTATGTTACAATCCACATCATCTTCTCACACCGCAGTGGCTGCTAGTATGTACCTCAGTACTGTAAATAACAATATAGTTACATATTGGCAAGTCAGCTGTCACTTATTAGCTGAAGACCCAGCCACATGTACTCATAGAAATATTTTCATCAGCAGTAACAACATGGCTCCAACACGGCTGAAAGCGATCAGGAAACAGTAAAATAATGCTGATATCTGAAAGTACAAACAGGAAAATACAAACATCTATCGGCGTCCTGTAAGTACCACTTGTGTCAGCAGAGGCTGCTGTTGCTGCTGCTCAGCAGATGTGAAATGGTCTTGCTTTAAAGACCACCAACAGCCGCCAGATGCTGGCTGCAAAAAAATCACTGGCTCCAAATGACTCCTGTTCAAAGCACATCAACTTCTCTCTAGAAATACTAAGTCAATTTTATTCAGCTATGGTCTTAACGCTAAAATTGGGCCCTGTAATAAGTAATTGGAATAAGTAATTGGAATTTCCAATAATTAGGTAATTATGCTCTTTTAGTAGGCTAGCTAAAGTAGCTAACATTAGCCCCAAATGTGCACCACTCAGTGTTCCCAGTAATATAGCATTTGTTTTGGTCCGAGGTAGTGGGTCGTTTCCAGAGCGTGAAAGGCAACACCTGCACTCCTTATTTGGAAGGTCCCGGCTGAAAATGCAGAGGATGGCACGGACCATAAGCTGCAACTCTGGGCTTCAAACTGGTGTCAATGCAAACCAATGGGTGACATCACACCTTGCTACATCATACCTAGCTAGCAATGTAAGCACAGACCATGTGTGTGGGAGTGCACCTGAGTGTGAGTTTGTGTTATAGCTCAGCCCAGTTCTTTCTGTTATTTTCCTCCAGCCCCTGTATGAATTCTCCACATCTCTGTACGATTATGATGAAGATTCATAAAGCAAGACATTTCCACTCAAGTTGCAACGAGGCCAGATGCATTGCCCTGGGTGAATTGTATAATCGCACTCACTCTCTGTCACAGTATTTGCCTTGACTTTGTATTCAATTGCACTGCAGTCTTCAGTCTGTTGTTAGTTTGCAGTAACATTCAGTTCAGTACAAATAGGGGCCTTAGCATTGAATCTGTGGCTTTCAGGGTCTTTCAGCAAGCTTTAACCAGTAAGCAACATTGCTAAAACTAATTATTTGGTCAGTGACTCAATGAAACTCAGGACTGTGAAAGCAGCGGACACTCTTAGGCTCCAGCATCAGTAAGGTCTGTAACAGCAGGTAAAATATGTGGTTGGCTCTGGTTTTGCAGCTTGGGTGATAATGATCATCCCACACCAACCTGTCTCCAGCTGCCTGCCACTCAGTTGTGGTGAGTCTAGTGGTGAGGAGCTAAATTGGCCCCATAGAGAGAGAGACACACATACAGAGAGATTAGATGGACAGCTCCAGCCCTTTACTCTTCAGAGGTCACAGAGACAAAAAGTTGTTAAGATGACCACCGTAGTTTAGTGTCAGTCACATTGGCCCTGCACTGAGTATTGGGGCAAAAGTAAGAGACAGAAATGGGGAAAAACAGAGAGAGAAGTGAAAAAATGGCAGGAGAGAAGTTGGGGTATGAGAGAGGATAGAGAGAGTAGAATGAATGTGTGTTTGAGCAAAGACGTGGAGATGAGTACAAGAGACAGAGAAAGCGAGGGAACGAAAAAGAGACAAGTCTGACTGTGTGTGGGAGAGAGAAAATGAGAGACTGAGACAGCGTGATAAAACTGGGGAATTAATGAGCAAGCCAGGCAGAGAGAGTGTGTGAGAGGAAGAAATAGAGGGAGAGAGAGGTGGGAATGAGGGAAAGGAAAAGGTCAGTGTGTGGATTGTGTCCTCTGAAGAATTTATGAGCAGTTAAGTCTCATCTGCGGCATCATACAGCTTCCGATGGCTGTGTCGGTTGAAGGAGTGCTGCGTCTGAACCAGGCAGAGTTTACAATAACTGTTGTATTTCTTCTTCGGTTGTATCGCTCTGCTCATGCTTTATGCATCTTATCTGCTCCATTTTAATGTTTTCCCAATACAACATGTGCTTTAATCTAATGAGACATCTGTCAGTGTGACACTTGTTCAGTGAGCCTGGGTAACACTGAAAAACAATCCAACCAGATTTTTGAAAACCTCCAGAAAATGTGAGTCAGACAAATTCTAAAAAAAAAAAAAACACTGACAAAATAACCACAACTATACATAAATACACTGTTCTATAAATGTTACTGCTTTGCAATAAATGTGTTGGATCATTCAGGAACTATAAAAACAAGATTAAGTGTCTACAGCCATGCTAGTTGTGCCTCAGTTGGCTAATTACCACTATAGCCAAAGTACAGCTGAGCCTAATTATTAGTTTTGTAAATATTTGGTCATAGACCAAAGAATTGGACCTGATGATGGTGCTAGATGAAAAAATGGAGGTTTACCAAAGTTATTACAATTTTTCCAGAGAGAAACATGAATATCTGTATCAAACGTCATAACAATCAGTCCAATCAGTCTGCACATTTCACACAAAACCACAAATGTGAACCTCATGGTGGCACAGAGGAAAAGTCAAGTCCTCAATAAAACTCATCAGGATACATCTGGGAACCATAAATGTCAGTAGAAAGTTTTGTGCCAATCCATAAAGTAGATGTTAAAATATTTCACTGGAAGAGTGAAAAAAACCTGACCTGCTGGTGGTGCTAGAGGAAAAGTTTAAGGACCACCAAAGTCATTGGGATTCATCCTCTGAGCAGCATGGATATCTGTACCAAATCACAATCCATCCAATACTTGTTGAGACATGTCGCTGACAACCAAAAATATCAAACTCAGTGTGGTGCTAGATGTAAAGTCAGGGGATCACAAAAGTCGGTAGGATTTATTCTCTGGGAACAATATGTGTCTGTACAACATTTCATGAAAATACATCCAGTAGTTGTTTGAGATATTTCAGCCTGGACCGAAAACCTGACACTGCCATACAATGACAATGTTGCGAAGTAGCCTATCTAACCTGCTGGTTGAACTTGAGTCAGTTGGGTGTGTCTAATAAAACTAATTGTGAGAAATGTGGAAGAAAAAAAAATCTGCAGCTGGTCCAAGGCTCCAAATACAACACTGTTATTATCAAAGGGCGAACAGAGAAAGCAGTGTGCTGAAATGCTTTCATCCTTCTGTATTTTCATGACTTACCTCATCCACAGTCTCACAGCTCATTAGGTGATTCAGTAAAACCTGCTTCAACATCAGACAAAACATTATTCATGTAGAAAAAGAGATAATCTGCTTGTTTGTCCAAGTTGGAAGTTGAAAATTAACCATTAAATTGCATGTAAATTATACTGCAGACAAATATATGATACCATATAAACTCAAATGCACATTTGGCTATACTGTAACATATTGCTATTCTGTTGTTGAACAAGACAAGATGTCTTATATTGAAAAAAACTCAACATATGGAAGGAAATCCCCATAGCAGGTGAAAGCTATTAAATCCTCCCATGTGTAAAGAACCATGTGTAAAAGTTAAAAGAAAGCAGTTTGATGTAAAATTGTTAACTAAAAGCTTGTTGCACTAAACCAAAAGGAACATCAAGGCTGCTGGAGTCTCCCAAAGCAATTAACACTTTGCTGCCATTACTGGAGCTGCGTCTGTCTCTGGCTTTGCTCCAGACAGAAGGACCAACAACATATCCACAACTGAAACCATTTACAGGGTAACAGGTTTAAAGGAACTGACTTCAACAGACAATACAAATGACAGTGTTTTATTTTTCTTAAAAACAAAATTATCATCAATTTAATAGCTGCTGTTAATCATACATAAAAAGGAAAAGTACACACCCAATTTAGCATTCAATTTTATAACAAAAGTTAAATTAGAAAGTTAAAAATAGAAATGTGTAGTTTTCACCTGCTTTACACTTGTTCAGGACTAAATTCTGTTCAGACACAGAAGAAACTGAAGATAGTAAAATCTGATGAATACTCTAATGTAAGTAAATGTTCCTTCTGTAACATGATACACAAACCCTGCTCGCTCTCATGAAACAGATGTCAAAGCTACCAGAAAAGTGTCAGCAGTAAATTCTCAAACTGATGAGACAAATTTGAAATTGTGTTGCTGTATTGTTGTGGATTGTACCTTTAGGTCTGTAGATTAGGTGATATTTCATCCTCAGTGGAACACAATCCCTACTTAAACACAGTGGTCGTGTATTACTTTAAGCAAACAAGGTTAATCTCTCTTGGGACCTTGACATTCTCTAAATGGCAGGATGGATTGATTGTGCTTTTGTTGATATTTTGGAGTGTTTTTCCATTTTTATTGGCATGGTGGAACTCACTTTTAACTCCCCAGAAATGTGTTCGATTTGTTTATTGATTCAGCAGGACTGCCAATAACTTTGGGCAAGTTTTTAAAGGTTTAAAGAGAGATGAGGATGGATGTAAAAGAGCTTCTTTCACACTGAAAAACTCACTTTGTTTTGAACCAACACATACTGACATAAATTTGTTTACGGCAAATTATGTAATTTACGTCAAACTCAAGTTTTTACTGTCAGTGTTAGCTGGCAAATAGATTTAGGACTTTCAAGATGTATTTAAGGCTTTATAGATTTATTTAAGACTGAATTTCAGCTAAATGTTAAACTTAACCCTTGTAAATATGACAATTTCCTGGAGTGAGAAGTCTAATCTGGCAAAAGTGAAGCAGAATACTTAGTGTAAAGGATGACAAGCATATGCATACAACATAAATCAATGTATTACTTTTGTCTAAACACTCTGAAGACACATCATAGCCACTGGAGATGAGTGGTTTGGTATTTGTCTGAGACAGATAAAGCAGAATAAAGACAAATTTTCTCACCTCAAAGGAAAATTCTGTGTTTTGGGGGTTTTTTTACTCACCAAGGTAATTGCTGAGCTCTTACAAGCAGATGTCACTGAATAAAAGTCTAAAAGCCTCACAAAAACCTGACAGCTGGACTGTATGTGCAGTCTATATTTTTGCGCCCAAACAACCAACATCCTTGCCTGATGTCGGACAGAATTGTCAACTCGACTTGGTGGAGTAGATGGATTGAAGGTCTGGACCCAGGCAACCAATGCATGTTAGACATTAGCTGTAAGCAAGCTAGCAACATACAATGTGTGTCTGCTCTTCTTTCCGTTATTTCCTTTCCGTCTCTCTTGTTTGTTCATCTCATGTCTGTATGATGTAACACTAGAATGATAAAACCATGTGATAATTTAAAAAAGATTTTCAACTCAAGCTGGTATCACTGAAGTCGCACTGCCTCATATCTATTCATGCCCCGTTGCCCTCTTTTCTTTCACTTTATATGCAATCATATCTAAAATTCCCTTCCCATTCTGTTTGAATGCACCCCAACGTGGAGGGAACATCGGTCAGTTTTGGTAAACATATTCAAAAAAAGGTGAATATTAACATGAACACTGCATTTGGCTGACTGTCTTTAACTGTTTAACCTGCCATATGTAATGCAGGTGTGCGCACAGGGTTTCTGTGCAATGAGGGAATATTACTGAAATTTTGGGTGCACTCATCTTCTCCAAATAGAATGATTTTTGACTGTCTGATCATTCCTGTTTATTGCCCTGTTGTTGCAGCCACATCCCCAGCAATTACCTTTAAAAATGGAAAATAGCATCACAACCAACAGAAATAAAGGCTAAAACTAGGAGACCCAGGTTTTAAAAAGACAGGATTAACCTTTAACCAGAAAGAGGCAAATGGTTATAAAATGGCTCACTAAACACAGAGGACATCCATCAAAGAAGATAACTGAATATAATTTTATTTTATTAATTCTAACCCAACAGTGTATTAAAAATATATACCCAGTGTTCACAGCAATTTACTGCACAGATTATGAAGCTTCTATTTTATTCATAAAACCGTGAAACATCTACTGGCTTGAAAACTGTCATGAAATAGAAACAGAGAGGTGAGATGTCACCATTTTTCTGACAGCAGCTATCTTATTTTGGAGATGAGAATGCACTTCTCCTGGCATGTCGTGGTTCAAAACTTCACTCTGGTTTCTGAAGGCAAAGAAAACAGTTTAGATGTGAAGTTTCACCTGCTGCCAGAGGGGACAGATTTACGGTAAAAAAAAAGAAAAATCTGGCTAGTTTGATTTGTCCATACAGGAAATATAGATTTTCTTTCACACTCCTCAAGTTGGATATATTGGTTTCTTCTCTCCACTCAACCTTGGAACTATCTCTTCTTCTGCTCATGGAAAAAGCCCACCAATACATGTTTCCATGTGCTACATCCTTGTTTTTATTTGGCAATAAAAAAACATGTGTTGAGTGTCTCCATCTCTCTCCATATCACTTCTTTTCACACACACACAGATGCACATAAATGCACATAAAGACTGAAATACACACAACTCAGATATGATAAGTAAAGGCTGCATCTTATTATTTTCTCTGACACACATTTTATATATAGATTCTTTCTCTCACACAGACATACAAGTTCACACAAACGAAAAAATTCAGCAGCAAACAGAAGGAAAGACACATTTCTCACTTCCTCTCCCACAGATACATGTTTTGTCTCATCTATATATATATTCTACATTCAGCCTATTTCTTTTTTACAGACAGTAGCACACAAATACACACGGAGCCAGAAATACACAGGCAAAGAAGACATTAGAGGAACTAGAAAGAAGGTGCATACAGTAAATCCACCACAGCTACACAAATGTCTAAATGTGTTAGTTTAATAATAAGAAATGTTTATAAAATCGTAAACTGCCTTTGGATTCTGACCGTACATCAAAATGTGCATAGTTACAAACAATCATGCTCGGTTTTCGAGGAGATGTAAATCCTGTATGTTAATATTAGACTTTTGTGGAAGGAGATATGAGAAGATATGCAAAATTGACTCAAGTGAGTCAGACTCACAAACACTGGGTTGGGCCATTTTAATTCATCATGTTGCTGTAGCGCAACTATTATAGTCCAAATAGTGAAATTTTGCAGGAAAGCTTGGTGTGGATATGTACATCTGTCACCTGAAGTTGCAACTGCACAATGCATTCAAGCATTATGATAGTTTACATTATGTAAAATAGGCCATGTGTACAAGAATTTGGAAACTATTTAAATTGAAAACTGTTTCGGGTTTATCCAAATATTTTATGTATCAATTTTGATGAAGAATTTATTTACAAAGATTGGAGTGTTTAAAAAAACCCCACTTGCAATACTTAAAAATGACTCCATTTGGCCATACCAATATGCCTCACCCAAAAGTAATTTAAAATGAGTGCAGGAGGCATATGAGGTGGCAGGTATGGTGTTGAATCTGTCGAAGCTGTTAATAAAACAGCAGGTAGTGTAAATGCTGTAGTAATTCTTTTTTTAGGATGTATTGGACAATATTTGAACTAAAAACAGATGAATCCTGTAGAAGGAAAGACAAAATTATGAACATGTATTGTAACTACATACACTCTGTGTAATGAAATCTATGCAACTATCATTGTGGTTAAACATTAATTTCATCTACTGAAAACTTGAAAGTGTTGGGAAATAATGGCACCATACCTTTTTAACTTGATTTAGCCATGACAACCTTTTAAATAAATGTGTTTATTAGTCCGTATGGTTTACCCACTTGTTGGTACCTGGACCATTTTTTGTATTTGCCATTGATTGATTGATTGAGGTTGATTCAGGTCGGCATAATTTGTGTGTTGATGTGGAAACCACATCCACCTGGCTGCGCAGGTCAGGTTTTGGAGTGCAACCAACAGAACAGCAAGCAATCTTTTTTGGCAGAAATGGGTTTGGCCTAGAACAACTCTGCTTGAACCGAGGAATTTAGGAAAAAAGGAGTTTAGCTACTACGTTTCACGGTTCAGGAGTAATGAGCAAAATATAACTGGTTTTATAAATGGCCCCTTGTTGGTGCTGTCCATTGTTATTTGGCACACAATGAGTTATGTAGTTTCTGACATATAGTATTCAACATACAGAACTGAAAACAAAAAATCTCTCTGGCAAAATCTCTCTGGCAAACAATAGTTGTGTTCTTTATTTTTCACATGATGCACACAGGTATATACACACACAGGGTTGCGCTTGCACACACACACACACACACACACACACACACACACATACAGCCATATCAATCAAGCTATTCCAGGAAGCCAGAGAAGAGAAAGGCGATAGGCAGTCCTTCTCTCTGATGCAGGTCTGCCAGAGAAAAGCTGCTGGCTGCTGCCAAGGTTGACCGAGCATATTGCCTTGTAATGGAAAAAGAATGGAGAAGCAGACACTGCACATTGTCTGAAACTCTATCAAATGATTCCTCTGTCTCTTCCTGCACAGCAACTGTGACACAGTGTCTGATAATGGTGGGCTTGTGTGTCTGTGTGTACACCTGTGTGTAAGACAGAGAGTTGTGTTTGTCATTGAGTGTGTGACAGCATTGATGTATTCAGTCATTTGGCATGCCTGCCTGTGTGTTTTTGTGTTAGCATGTGTTTGTGTGTGTGTGCTTGCGTGTGTGTCTGCGGATTGACACCAACTAGTTGTCAGAGCAGCTGTTGATCACTTATAAAGAAACGTTTCATTTTGCCAAACACAAACACAGAATAAGAACACTGACAACGCATGTATAGCATCAATCTTCCCACAGCTGCACTCACAACTTCTCCTAAAGACAAACATAAGCATTCATCTGTCAGAGAGGGTGAAATGGACCATATATTGCAACATTTCACACAAAATTACTTTCTCATCATCACAAATAATCTGTCTGAATGGATTTATGTCCAAATATCCATTTCAATAACATTTTGTGGATGAAAAAGGAAAACAGAGTTGTGGATGTCATGAGTGGAAGAACCCACCGCACAGCACGAGGAGCATCTTAAGTGGGGTTTTATTAGTTTATTTATTAGTTTGTCTACCATGGAAAGGTTTGATGAAAATTCAGTATTTTTTAGCAGTGCCCTGGTGGAGACCTTCACATCAAATGGCTGCCAAGCACAATTACAGATTTATACTGACTACTCCTCGGGAACAGTTTAGGGTTAAGCATTTCCCCAAGGGCAGTCAGGCTGGTTGGCATAGAAGACCCAGGGCACTGATTCCTCAAATTCAGATTTTCTCACCCAGACATTTGATTTCAAATATGCATACAAGGAATATAGGTGCGTCAACAGAAATGGACAGACAGTATTAATCTTCTATTGTGTGTGTATTGGTGTATTGTCAAAAACTGGACTGCAAACCAATTTCATTTTGCATTTAAAAGTAAGATATTTGCAAGTATTTAAGACAGAGAAGAGACCAAACGCCAGAGCAATGATAGCATATTACAGCAGCATTGGCAAAAAGCTACTTTTGCAGATATGTTGCCATATGTTTTGTTTTGTATTATAGCAATGTGTTATTTCAGAAACCAGCACAAGGAGAGTCTACATTACATGAAAATAGTGTGTCTGCACCTCCCCATCCCCATCTTAAAATAAATATTTGTTGCATGTTAATACAGTTAAAAAAAAGTATGATGATAATTTCTAGGGGAATGGAGGGTCGGGTAACCCAGCAGGCACTGGGTGAGGTACACTCTTGACAGGTCACAGTCAATTAACCATTATATCAAATAATAAATTAACATTATGTCTGTTTCATTCTTGGCTTTCCTACAAGTAGTCAGTGTCCACATCTTTAGCATGCTTTACTTCACAAAACCCATTTCCCTTCAAATTGTGTCTTTCAGGTCTCATCTCATATTTTCATTCTGGATCCACATTATTTCTGAGAGTCTTGCACAATTTTAATCATTCTTCAAGGTTTGTTTGTGTCACATATCAATCTGTATCTAGCACAGTTTGTCTTGGGTCACCCTATCAGGATGACTTAAGGTCAGGGTAGCTTGTACTGAATGAAAGTCTTATATACAGATCAAAAAGCAGAGAGAAGAAAAAAGAGAGATGTAGAAGAACTCATGCGTCATCCCTTGTATATCTTTACAATTTTTATTTTACATACATTTTATTTTATGTATGTTTTAGTTTTAACACTGTTATTCTTCATTTAATTGTTCAAAATATGTATAGGCTATAGACTATAAATAAATATTTTCATTATTATATGATTTTATAATTGATTTTAATAATTTCTTATATGAGAGGCAGTTTCATTTTAATTTGCTCTGGGGTGTGGATTTATCTGTATTTTTTCTTGTTTCATTATTTTCAAATTATTTTCTTGTATGTAAAAGGCTTTGAAGCTGTCTCGGTGTGTGAATGGTGCGTAATGTTTTCCCTGTGTGTGTGTGTGTGTATGTGTGTGATTCCACGTTTGTTTTTAGTATCATCTCCTTTGAAACTGCAGTCCTTGTCCTTTTACCTTAATCTGGAACCTAAGTTGTAAAAGTCAGAAATATACAGAGAAGAGACAGACTGAGATGGCAAAGTTTCTGCAGTATGTTTCACTGTGTGTCAATCATTTGAACCAGGCTTATAAAATCATATTAAGTAAACACACAACACAGATTCTGCTTATGTTCTTTTCAGTTCTATACACCATCTAACTGCTGGCTTACCTTTTGTCACTGACATCTGGTAACCTGTCGAGCACTTTTATCAGCTGCTGACAGGAGCTATACGAGTAGTTTCCTCTTTTTTCAGTCTCATTCACACTCTCGTCACTGTGCCTCTGTTTGTGTGTGTGTGTGAGTGTTAAGAGTGTGTGTGAATATTGGTGTCGGTGTCAAAAAAACGTTGAGAGGTGGGTGTCATTCTCACAGTATTGGTGTGAGTGTGTGTATGTGTGTGTTTCAGACAGAAACAGAGACGGAAAACACACATTAAAGGGAAACTTCGGTATTTTTCAACCCTATTTTCCCATCTTTTCAATTTTTGAAATTGGTCCAATACTGAGCGAGAGCGCTGCAGTCGGCTGCCGCTTCACAGGCTGCAATGTAATCCAACGGGGCAATAGCACCCCGTCAAGGTACGTCCACCAAAAATGCTTGTTTTTGCCACTGACAGGTTCAGATTGTTATTATAAGTGTCTGACAACATTATGGAAAGTACCATACAGAGAAATAAAATGTTTTTCTTTACCGTTCGCTTGATCCAATCTGTTTGTTATTGTGTCTAACCAAGTCTTGCTCAAGGAGAAGTCTGAAATCTCACAAGCTAAATATTCAGCCATGACTTCGAAAATCTTTTAGATAAAACTAAGCTACGCTTTCTGTACTCCAACACAACAAACTCCTCCCAGCACTCCTCTCTCCAACTCTGTCACGTCTGAATATTTAGCTGATTTCAACAACAACTCAACTCTCGCGATATTTCAGAACAAGACTTCTCCTCGAGCTCGTCACAGCCCAGTGCTCATGGGACCGCATGCGGAGCAGAAATACTCCCTCATGAGGATGGTTTTCTGCTTGCAGATATTGCTTTTTGCACTCATATCACGTGCACACACCTGGTTTTTATGTGCACGGGTTTTTACACACTTCATCTCAGTACAGAGAGAGACACAGGAAGAGGAGAACAATAAGAGAGCTCTCTGTGCCCTGTAACATATACAGATAGAGGGTGCAAACATGCCTTGGCATTTAATTAGGGAAGATTTTCAACACAATTTCCAGTTCTCAAATGTCAACGCTTTTGCACCTGTCTGCATCTGTTAGGTTTTGTCCTACATTTAGTGCATCAATCCTCTATAGTGTAACTGTCTCATAATGTATCAGCACCAATTAACCAGGACAATTTCCTTGTTCCTCCCGTTGCACCATAAAAGTAGAAAAGAGTAGTTTTGATGCTTATTCCTCATTCATTCTGTTGAAAAAAACATCTTGAATGATTCCCAAAAAGCAGCCTTTTCCCTCAGACATTTACCAAGTGGTGCAAAGAAGTGCCATAGCCAGAGCCTCGGTGTCCTTGACAACAGATTGATCATGTAACAGAAATGACAAGAAAATAAGACCTAAATTATTATGCACATTACTGAAATCTATGTCATAAACTTAAATTGCTCTACCTTGCTCCAGGAAAACAAAACTAAGTCTACAGCCACGCTAGCAGCTCTGTGAGGTGCTTTATGCTAAATGCTAATGTCAACCTGCCAACATGCTGGCAGTGACATCTGTAAGACGCTGATAATTAGGAATAATGTTTAACATCTCAGTTTAGTGTGTTAGCATGCTGACATTTGGTAATTAGCACTAAACACAAAAAACACAGCAGTGACTGATGGGAATGCCATTAGTTTTGCAAAGTAATAGACAAATTAAGACTGACCATGTGATGGTGCAAGATGAAAAGGCACAGGATCACCAAAGTTATTGCAATTTATCCTGAGAGGAACATGCTTTTCAACATCAAATATCATGGCAATCCTTTGTTGAGATATTTCACTCAAAATCACAAATGTCAACCTTGTGGTGGTACTAGAGAAAAGGTCAGGGGATCATTAAAGTCATTAGGATTCATAATCTGGGAATCATGAACGTCTGTGCAAACTTTCAGGGCAAAGTTTTGTGAAAATCCACCAAGTAGGTATTGAAATAGTTCACTGAATGAGTAAAAGGTTTTATCAGCTGGTGGCACTAGAGCAAAAATCTGGAGATCACCAGGTCCTTAAGATTCATCCTCTGGGCACAATGAATGTCTGTACAATTTTTCATTGCTTCTACCTATAAGGTATAGGCACTTCTACCTATACTCTAAAGGGTAGTTTCAAGTTCTTGTAATGAAAGTTTGATTTGGTGGACAGATTTTTGAACGTGACTGAAGGAGTGTGCACAAGGTTTAATTAAATAATGATGAGAATGTAATCATCATACCGTATATCTCCTCTCAGTCTCCGCCGAGAATAAAATTATGAGCCGTCATGTTGAACACGGGTGAAATTAGGCCAAAAATAAATACGCAGAATTAAATTAAGTGTGCAGTTACCCAAATAATTATATCACATGTTTCTCCTAGATTAAAATATATCACACTTTAGAGAAACCTTTTTTGTGCACAATGGCATAAATAAATAAACTGCTTGCTTATTACAGTACTTGTGTTGTTTATCCTTCATGGTTTATTTGACTAATCCACAACAAGCCTGACAGATATTCTGTTCCTGTAGACTTCTTTAAAATTTTATATTTCTACTGCATGCTATGAAATAATTCTCAGGATTATTACTGCATTTATGTTCTATATTCGTCATGGCCTTTTTACTTGCCTTTTTTAAAAACTGAGGAGGGCACTGCAGTCTTAATTTGATTTTGGACTGTATTCTTATACTCAACACAATAAAAAGTGTTGCTTATTAGTTGTTTTAGCTCTTGTTTATGGCTGTTTGGATTCATCTTTTTCAAGGACACAATGCAACTTGAATCTTCCAGACTTTCACCTCTGTGATTCATGCTTACAGTCCAGTTGGTTGCAGGTCCGTTCTCGATGAAAAGCATAGGTTGTGCCAGCCTCTTCCCCCAGGGGCGGGACTGAATGGAGAATTGAATGGTGGTGCAGGTGAGAGACTGAGAGGAGAAGAAAGGTTAATTGGTTTTGTTGACCATCTGTCTACGAAGGAGGAGGTGGGATAGAGACAGCACACCTCAGGTTTAATAGTAGGAAACCAGGATTTCCAGGCACTGATTGTCAGTGACCAGCGTGGTCACCTGTCCTATTAATAGAGCAAGTTCATCTCTGAGTATAATTCATTTCTCCTTTTTATTGCCTCCGCACTTTCTTTGCCTTTCTGATTTGTTGTTTGTTTTTTGTGCTTGCTGTTGTTTTCAACCATCTATGTCTTTGGCTGTCTGTGAACCTCACACGGTTTGACTGTCTGACAAAATATCTTTTTGTCTTCCTCTTTTTCCATCTCTATCTGTGCCCTACGCTGTAGACATCCAGCTGAGAGAAAAGGAGAAGTAGCTGAGCGATGCATTCAGCCAGTCTAAAGGCATAGCTGGGTTGATTCCCCCAGGCGCAGCTGTACCTCCGAAACCTGGGGATCTCTCTGTCTGCACTGCTGAGTCGAAAGTGGGTATTTCTATCAAATAAAAGTGCCCACTCACAAAGACAGAGAGAGAGAGTGAAATGCAGAGAGAAAAATAGAGACAGCCATCACCTACTGTAAAGCGCCCATGACTCTTTTATGTGCAAGCTGGGACATGAACAAGTCACTTCAATTTGATAAACTCGGGTTATTTCAGTTAAGCAAGTTGATATAACATACCTTGAGGGCAGCAGACTCAACGTCATAAATAGAATGTGAATTACAGAGCACAGAGCCGCAGCTTTTAACTGCTGAATTATGGTTGGGTATGAAAACCTATTTGTTGCAATCCTGATAAAACTGGATTGCCTGGCTGCGTAAAGATGGACACAGTGACCTTGATGGTTTAAGGTTGTAAAGGTAACGTCTGTTGTGCACCAGAGAGTGCGGAGCAGGTGTGTGAAAAATAAGACAAAGCAAGTCTAGTTCAGACAGACAGCAGATAGAACCCGCGGGGCACATTGTCAAAAAAATGAAACCTTTAACCCTGGACTTATCTGGTCCTTTTAATGCGGTTCCCTTCCCCTGTAAAGTCAACATGATGCAGGGCAATATTTTCAGGGTGTTGAGCCATGCCCTCTGTCCTAAAACAACACAGACTGGTTAGTTATGAATCTACACTTTTATCACGTATACACACCTACTGCCCACTGGACCACAACGTCATTTTATATTAATAAATGAATATAATGATAGTTTCAAAATCTCTTATGTATCCTGGCAGCTCGGCAGCATCAACACTGACTTTGCAAACTGAGACAGTCAGTTCAACTAATTTATTTCTATGATGATAAACAGACCAGTGCTCCTAGGAAATAAATTCACACTGGACAATTTTGTACTGCACAGTTTATATCCAGTGCCAATGTTTGGTGCCAACTCAGGAAGTGGGGTGCCCTGTATATAGCGAGGCAGAAAGTCAGGGTGGTAGATGGATCTGCAGCGCATCAGACGTTTGTGAGACTGGAGTTCACGCCCTGTCACAGACCTGATGTTGCATCCAATTAACTTATGTCAAAGAATTAGCCATTTATAACAAACAGTCTCAGTTAGATTTGGCGGAAAAGGCTCTGCTCTTGGATGCAGCTCTCAAAGACTCTGAGCAGCAAAGATGCTGAGAGAACTAATCCCCCCCTAATAAACATGCATGAACATAAATCTTAAATAATGAAATGAAATACCACATAAAGAGGCAGGAGGTTGGGGTGGTGGAGGGTGCTGTGGTAGCAAATGGCTTAAGCATAGTTGGCAGATTAAACAATTATAGTGTCAGGTTATAATGTCTGCACTCGGATGTTACTGGCCACACAGCTGTGAATGAGCCAATGGTTGTGAAGCATACTGAAAACAGCTGAATCATCATCATCCAATAACCCTAGCCATACCTTAAGCATAGTTTATTTATCTTAACCACTTTCTTTCTCTAAATTTAATCATACTGTAGCTGTCATGCACAGATATTGTAGAAAGTGAAAATTTAAAAAAAACAAAACATTGCCATTAAACAATTTCCAGGTTTTTCAGAATCACACAATATCTACGTTCTCGTCCGGTATATCATTCAATTACTGTAAGCAAACATCTCACCTTCGATCTGTTTGCAATTAAATCTACCTAGTCCACTTGTTTCCTCTTACTGAATGTGAATATAATTCTGTGCTGGTGGAAAAAGAGATTGATGAACCAAGTGAGAAAATGTCTGCGGTAGCACTTTCCTGCTACTGTTGTTCCAGACTTCTAATGCCCTGAACAATAAAAAGGAAAACTCTTCTTCATGGGCGCCCAGACAGTTTATAAAACACTTTAGAAATATGTCTCATCACCAGGAACCAAAGCTGCTAAATTATCACCTACAGGCTTCATTTCATGCTTTTGTATTTCAGCAAGCAGGTGTCACTCTTTATGACGAGACTGCACAGCTGCCAGTATTAAGGTGCTTTATCTACAACTCTCCTACATGTAGTATATTAACATTTATCCAGCTGTTTAATTATCCTAAAAACAAACAGCTGAAAATTCCCAATTCATGCAGCATTTTAGCAGCTTTCTTGTTGTTTTGGTTTTCTGTGCCGCAACTTATATAAAAGATAAAGTGTCTGCACTATAATTTGTCCCTTTTAGAAGGAATTCCATTATTTCTTTGAGCCTGTATCCTCCTGCTGCAGAAACCCTCTAATCAGCCGAAAGGTCAAATATAATTTACTGTGCATTTCTACGTGGTCGATGTTAAATGATTATCCTGCTGGTAAGAGTCTGTGATTACAAAATATTTGCCAAATTTCCCTGTATTTGTCACTCTTGCCATTTCCATCACAATACAGTCTAATAAATTTAAAAAAAAAGAGATCTTGAATAGGCGTAAAAATAGATTTTTTACTCATCTTGCCAACTCCAGCAGATTATTATAATTTTGGAGACTACGTTACTGTGTTGAAAGAAACCCTGTTATCAGGTATTTTGTTCAGGAGGAGTCAATAAATGCTCTTGGATAAACAGTTTATATGTGTTGTTTATTGATAATACTAATCAATAATGCATCACACATCTCAGACACTCCAAAAAAACACCACAGGAAGGATTCTGCAGAAACTGTCAAGGATGACATAAACTTTTAATATCTCTCTGTTCTGTCAAAACTGCACAGCTTCATTTTCTGCAAATATCTGGCCCTTTACTGCCCCTTGCCAGATTGGGGATACATTTAGCAAGTTTTTTTTTATCATAATTAACACTCTTTGTATGCACGTTTGTTACTTTTGTTCCTTTTTAAATCTGTAAAAACCTCAGGAGTGTTAATTTGCCTCTGAGCATGGTCTCCATTCTGGTTTGAGGACTTGAAATATTTAGAATATTAACAAGCATAAAATGAGGGATAACCTCCATATCACTGCTCAACAAAGCTTTTTCTGTGGCCTATTCGCTAATGAAAATCTTCTGACATTTAAACATACACTATTGTCTGTGCATAACTGTGGTAAATATACATATAATCAAAATGCACTGAGGAATAATCTTACCCAGTATCACATCTGCCAGTTTAAGTAGGTCAGTGAGTTAATTAGACAAATGAGATCTAAGTCAAGATAAATACTATGGCTAAATGTATATTATCATATCTGCAGTATTTTTAGTCTTAAAGCTTACAAAGAATCCTACTAAAAATGCAGTTCATTGCCATTTTCCTACAATTATCACTTATTATCACAGAAGTCACACGTTTTATGGAGTAAACTGGGCTTAGCTGAGCAAAATATACTTTTCATGTAAATCTTCAAGTGATATCAAGGATGTTGTTAAGGGCAAACAGTGATATATGAATACTCTCTACCAGGACATTGCGTACAGAATATGCACTCAGGTTTAAAAGAGGTATTAATGAAATTACAAAAGGAAGCAGTAAGGCATTTATTATCACAGCTGGCATAAACTGTAGCTATGAAGAACTCAACTAATGTTGCTGCGGCTGTCAAGCTTTCCATTCTATCACAGCATGTATGCAGTTCACACTGATAACGATGATGTATGCAGCTCACTCGTTATTCATAGTAATTTTTGAAAAATTGGGTCTTTGATTTAGTCAGAAAAAGACAAAAACAGCTTCTCATTCCTCACTGATGACTTTTCCAGCTGAAATAGCAACTGTTACCGGCAAATATTATCAGCTGTATATGTATCTAGCTAGTTTATCAATGTTAGGTTGATTCTTTGAGTAATCTGTAATATCAACTCTGTGAATTATGATGTTGAAAACTCCATCTCAAGCTGACTTTTTAATGTCTCCAGCTGCATTCATGTGATGTTGATGAACTTCCTCAAATACAATACAAAGCAGGAAGAGCTGCTAACATTACCCTAAACTCAGGGACAGGCATGCTAATGTTAGCAGCGTTAGAGCAGGCAAACACGCTGTTAAATCTGTTATTTACACTTTAACTCTTGTATTTTTTGAAAGGCAAAAAAAAGAAAAATACTCCACTTAGGCAGAAGTCCAGAGCTCGACAGACTTGCCGTGCCTAGTCATGAATGCTGAGCAATTATAGGACAACCACTGTTTGATGGAGGGGTTTTGGAAACTGTTAATTGACTTCACTGAGTCTGATTTGTACAATACTGTGTAGTGAACTTTGATAAAGTTCAAAATGCCAGTGATTTGTCATCATTTTTCAGCCATTTTCTCAGATGAGATGACAGAGTCTATACATGATAAATCCAATTTACTGTGGACACTGGGTCAAGTATGAATCAAATTACCATTCCTCATATTTATTTTGACAAACACACTGACAAATGCTGCTTCCAATCTCAGGTCAGGATAAGTGAAGATCAAGCTTGGATCATTTTTTGCTGGTGTATGGCGCTGAATCGTGGGCAGAATTTGCAGAAAATGTTATGTAGGACAATACACTGAAATGGAAACTGTCACTACCTTCAATCCTGAAGTAAAAACTGATTTTTTTTATCTCACTGTATGACATAAATTAATTTACAATTAAGGAATATCTCACAGAAACGGCTGTAAAATAAATCACTAGGCATTTGCACTGTAAGGGGAACATTCAGCTCAGAACTTAACTTAACACACTTAACTTCATAGGCTCAGGGAAAGCTCAACAGTCTGCTATTGATTGTCAGCAACAGCAAATATGTAGACCTGCTGCATCCCCTGACCTTTCAATTTATAACCCCAACCATGAACTTATAATAGTCTGAATCATTTGTTGCCCACCGTGAACATTTTGAAACCATCATGAGTATCATGAAATTATACAGCAGAGACAGAGTGGACATGGTTGCTATGTTATTTTTAATCCTGCTTATCTTGAGATCACAAATTAATCTTTCTGGAAATATTGCATTTTTTTTCCCCTGCTGATTACAATTTAATTATCTCATAATGATACGATAACAAAAAGGCATTCAAGATCCCAACTTAATTAAATTATAGCATGACTAAATTAAAAACAATGATGAGACATGAACACTCTGTGACTTATGTCAGTCTACATATTGTTACACAATCTCTATTGAAGGCAACAGCACCTACGGCAAAAGACATCAACTCAACAAAACCGTTAATTTCTTATCTGTTTTTAGATAACTGGAGTAAAAGAAACACAAGCATCCTGATAAAGGGCTTGATATTGAAGTGTGACAATATTCAAGAGTTCACCAAATCAAACTCATTTATCAAAACTAATCACAATCTCAAGGCAAAGATCTCAAGAAACTTGAGACACAAAGAAAAAACTCCATCAAGGCGGCACAATTTTCTAAAATTATCATCACTAAGTTTATGAAACAAAAACAAATCTCTTATCATTAATTAATGAACCTTTGTCAAGGTCTAACTTTTCATCAGATTCATTGAACAAGTTTTTGAAACATCTTGATAATAAAAACAGACCAAAACATAAACTCCTTGGCAAATGTACTGTAGAATTACAGAACATAAATGTTGTATTGTGACATATATTGTCATGATGAGAGAATATAGTTTGGTATCTTGATGTAATATAAGTTTAGTCATAGTTTTGATAATAGTGGGAAGATGAGGGCAGTAAAAACTTTCAATCACAGCCCCTCTTGTCCTGTATATTCAAGTTGGACCTCTAATTGCAATCAATGTACCTCATTAGGAATGCAATCAAGTAATGAAATTAAAAATAATAAAAAATGAAAAACTTTCCTCCCAGAGAAGACAAATGAAGACGAGAAAAAAAAACACAGGCAGAAGTGGCTTGAGTGATATCAATCTCTGGCATCTCTTACTTTAAAACGACTTAAGTTAGTTTATTTAAACCAAAAAACATGAGACAAATACAAAGAAATAAAGACATAAAAAACAGGTCTTGTCAACCTGGTTTAACTCTCAGAATCTCTCAGCTGGGAGGTTTCACATTCTGGTTTCATTTTATGGATAAAATGGATGGATGACAAAGTTTTGAATTGTTCCAACATCCAAAAACAACAAATCAAACAATTCACCCTTTTCTGGTAGTTTCAGTGAGACGCAACTCAGCAGTGGATCTCCTGGTGTCAGGTGTGTCTAATTAAGAGTCAGACCAGTTCCTCTCATGTGTGATATTAGATCTGACCCTCCAATCTTTTCCTATACACACTCCAATCTGCCAAGTCTCCTAGAAATTGTTTTTATATACACACCTAATTTTGCAAAAGCAAATTTGTTTTAAAAGAAACACAACCACCAGAATAAAATGTTAAATAAATATAAGGAGGAAATGTTTTCAATGAATGTCTTCAAGTCTCAATGTTCATACAGGATATATCTGCAAATTGTTCAGTAACAAAGTATTTCATTTATTTTCCTGTTAGTGTTTGTATGTTTAGGCATTCACAGCATTCGGTTAGAGAGGCAAGTCAAAACTGACTCAAGGCACAAGACAGGACATGTTTACTTTAAATGGGCCGTATCATGCACATTTCCAGGTCTATATTTATATTCTGGGGCTCTACTGGAATATCTCTGCATGATTTGCAGCTCAAACTCCGTATTTAAATTAGTAGTAGGATTTCACTTTTTTTTCTTGTCCTTTACGAAAAACGGAAACTTCTCAAGTACATCCGTGCATGTTCGAGCCCGAATCTGATCCGAAACATGTGAGTGGACAACACGAATAACCCATGGAACAACCTTAGCAACAAATGCTAGGCTACACAACGGATGGCCATTTGTGGGCATGCACAGACAGCTGATCTCTCAAACAATCTGATGTCATCACAAGGAGGAAGTAGAGGTAACATTGCAAACGATGCATTCATAGCAGGCCGAAGCCCTGGCTTTTGACTTTCAGGCAGCATTTTAAATATGTTCAACTCAAGTATTGGAACTTTGGCCATGTTTAAACAAAGACATCCAACATCATAACAGTATAAAAATACCAAAAAGCTTGATATGTCCCCTTTAACATTTAACCAAAACCACAATCTTTCCTTTACTTAGCCAAAGTGTTTTTGTTGCCTAAACTCACACACACACACACACACATCTCCGGTGTCAAAGTTGTGTGTTTTGTAGGCCCACTATGCATCCTGACTACCTCCCACCAAGTAGCGTGGGGTAAAAAGGTACCACTTCCTATACTATTTATAAAAAAGTGTTGCCACTGAATATAATCCAGGTTGTAATTAAGTTTAATTCAAAACATATTTAGAAAAATGTATTTGTATTATCTAAATGTAATTTCTAGGGGACAGGCTTGCCCTAATCAGATTTCAGGATAAAATAAAACCTAGACTGTCGTTCAATAAGTCAGATATTGTTTCTCAGCTATATTTGATAGTAGTCGGCTTTGGAAGTTAAAGAAACTATTCATGCAAATTTCCAATGTAATTTCTTTGACATAATTCTATTAAAAGAGATATGGAGGAGAATAATTTGGCATTAACGGACAGGAAAGCTGTCAAACTTAAAACACTTGCACCCCCACCCACACAGACACATATTTTATCTCATGACCACTGGCAAGAAATATCCTCTTACTGTATATCTGACTATTTTTGCAATCAGATGAAAAGGAACTCTTGGCAGTACCGATGATTAAATTTTAATAATCCCAACTAAATAGCAGATAGAGTAGCAAGCATTTGATTTAAATGCCACATCCAACACTGGCCAGTGACTCTGGGGATTTAAACACTCCTTATCAAATATAAATAATAGTACGCTGTCATTAAGCCACATGTGTGATTTAGATGGATTTGTATTAAACAGTAGCTTAATGAAGTGTCTTTTTCTATTCACCGAAGGTTCAGCAATAAAATAAAATGAAGATCCATTTCTTTTCGTTTATTACGATAAATTATTCATTCAATTTCTCCCCGTGTCTTCTTCAAGGATCAAATGAGCTTTCAGTGGATCATTAAGACAATGAGAGGTCTATGTAGAGTCTGGGTCAGGTTCACCGCAGGGAAAAACCAGAGTGAGGAGTGTTTATAGTGTTTTTCATCAGGATTGTTGTTGACTTGTTTGTGTTGGGCTTTCCAGTGATGACTCATTAGTGCCGCTGCAGCTGTCAATAACTCTGTTGAACAATTTCTGTCCAACTGTCAACACAACCGTCTGTTTTCTTATTTCTGTCATCATATGTGTTTTTGTTTATCTCTGTGGGTTTTGGCATTACGTATATCCTTTTTTTATGATCAACAAATTTTATTTTGAAAGTACAGACATTCCCATGCAAAAATAATTAAATAAATAAATGAATAAAAATGAATAACAGCAGACTGAGAGAAAAAAGAAAACAAGCAAACCAAACAAAATATTTCTTGGAGAAATTATGAAATGACATTCAAAGGCAGATGTTTACCAACATTATACCTTCTGGCAATTAGATCAACGCCTACCAAATTACACACTGTATGAGTGTTTAAAAGACAACTATGATCTCTGTCTTTTCTATGGATAAATATTGGTTAAATGTTGGCAACCAAAACAATTAGATTAAGGCTTGGAAAATCCCCTGAAATGTGTTTATTTACTTTTCATTAAAACCAAAAGAAGTAATTTATATTAAAAACATGAATCATACCCGAATCTGTACAGTCAAGTAAATTGAGTCATTTTTGCATTATGGATAATGTAGGTACCAGGTTTTGACAAGTAAGAGGAATGCATGGAATAAAAAAGATGATATCTCTGGTTCTGCTGCATCAATTTCAATCCTTTTTTTCATATAGGAGTGCAAAGTTAAATCAATGTAAGTAAGTTAAGTAAGCCCTTAACTCCTCCAGCCATTATTGTCTGTTTAAACTACTCACCAGCCAGTTATTGAAGTTACATGGTTCTTCCCTGAGACATTTGTAGTGGTATATATAGGTCAGTTTAAATGTTTAGACAAACGATTCAAGCTGCATTCAGACCAAATCCAGCAATGTGTCCTTCCATTCATTTGAATATGGGCAGTGTGTTTAAGCTGCAGGAGCGTGGATTGCATAGGGCTAAGCGAAAAAATGCAGCAGCCATCCGCCAAAACATTGAACTGGAATTAACTTTTGCCAGAACGCAACCCGATGTCACGCTGCATCGGCCAATCACATACATGCAAGCGCAGATTCCTGGAGGATTACTTTGTAACATGGAAGCCGCATTCAGCTGTTTACCTTGCAATCATCGCAATGAAAGATAAAACAATCGCCACCAGTTGTAAAATCTTGTCTGTAAGTGTTACAAACTGCTGCACGGTGTTTTGGCTTCTGATAAATCCTTAAATGCATTAATCTGTAAGTCTGACTTGACTTCCTGGATTGTATTTCAGTGTCTCACCGGTACCTCAAAACAACAAAACCCCACCACTGAAGCCCCATGCGCAATAGTGCCGGACTGCCGGATTTGGTCTGAATGTGGCCTAAGGCAGTAATTTTCTGGTGAGGGCAGTCTTGTCATTAGTGCACATGCTCTAACTCTCCCCTGTAGAAACCAATGTACAAACTGCATGACCTCCCTCCCTCTGAAAACATGTCTAACTTCACAAGCACCATCTAACAAGAACCCAAAGTAATCTTCGACACATAAAAGGAAACATGAAACAGATCTATAACTCCATGAAGTGCTACGATGCGGGGGGCTCATTTCACAGGCGTGGATTAAGATTAATCCTTGACCAGAGCATTGCTTTAAACAGAGATCCCCATTGAAAGGAACTCTGCTTAATCCATATGTGGCATCATACTTACTTCACACTTACAAGGCTTTCAAATTTGTACAAATATTTTTCCACAGATTACTCTCCCTGTGTGGCAGGTCAGGTCTATGTTCGAGGACGGGTAGGCGAACACTAGACAGATCATTTTCTGGTCTGCTTGCTGCACAACAGGATTTATGCTGTGCAAGAGCACATCTTAGTACACCCACATGCAGTACACGCTCACACAGACACCACACACACACACACAGGGTCACATGAAAATTAAATCTCCTTGTGGTAATGTCTAATTTAATGCACAGACTAATAAAAAATGGCTAATTGTCAATCTTAAAGAGACATGAAGTTTGACATTAGCTGTGAGTTAGCATATATGAGTGTTTCCCTTCACAGAGTGCAGGCATAAAGTATAAAGAAGTTGTTGGAGCTGGAGTAGTTTGGAGGCCATGTGTCAATCCTTGAAAAAGACGTGCAAGAAGTGCATGAGGCAAGAAGAGTGGATTTTTCTTGTAGGGTTTGTACTGTCACACCATGTTTGTGTGTGAAGCAATCAATGAATAAGGTTTCTTTTGTTGATTTTTAGAGTTCTCTCTGGTTTTTCCATTTCAAATGTTGGGTAAAGAAGTAGTTTTGTAATACTGAGTGGACAATAACATCTGAAATTAAATTAAAATGAAAAAAAAATCTAAACTATCTGTTTTCTTTTAACAACTTGCTGTTTGCAACTCTTGTTTTTCATTGGTCCAATACAATCCTTCCTAAGTTCATATGCTGCTTTGCCTTCATGTTGACAAAAATATTTACCTATTTTTTTATAATCCTGTTTTAATAAGGTAATTTTTGGTTTTGATCATATTTGGGATATGATGTTCATATGGAACATGAGAAACCTGGTTATTCATATCCTTGTATACATGATCATAATATTATCCAAGTTTCTGATCATCTTGCATGCAGATGTGTTTGATTCCTCAATTTCTCAGCCTGCATATCAATGTTCCTCAAATCCAGACTAATGGATTATTCAAGTTTCTTCAATTCGGCATGTAAATGGAATCACTGACGTTAAAATCGTTTTCTGGCCAATAAAGCTGCATAAAAACCTTATGACAATCAACATAAACACAGTGAAGAATGCAGTCATATAGATCACAAAAGACCACACATTATCTACAGTGAATCTGTCTGTCTTAGCTCTTTACTGAAGGAGACCATTTTCCCAGTGGTGTGAAGCACTTCTTCACCATGTCAGGCTTTTCCTGGAGAAAATGAGCACTTTGCTCCTCAAGAGCACAGCGGTTAACTATATCTGTCAGAAACATAAGACTGAGGGGAAGTTGAGAGCTTGATGTCGGACTAACACGGAAGCAGTGAAACGTATTCCAGCTGATGAAAGGGAATGCTTTAATACCTGACGGTGCTAACTCTCTGTAATTGACCCCTTATGGCAGGCCTCGATAAGAGGATGATCTCCAGTGAATTGTAAGCGCTAACTTTTCTGGACTGATATGTAGAAAGGCAAAACTCAACTTGAGAGGGGATATTGAGCGTGTGTGAAAGGGAGAGTTTGAGAGCTTTCCTATATAAGAGTACAGCTACTGTATGTAACTCACATGTAAAAGCATGTCTGTACGTACTGAATGTATCTGTCTGTCCATTTACGTGTGTGTAAATTTGTGTGAAAAAATCAAAGTAAAAAATGTCTTTTTTACAAGTTTGTCAGTTCAATTGTCAAATATTTAAGGATTTATTTGAAAAATCATAAAATTCACTTGATGAACATGTACTGTACATGTGTGGTGCATTTGTGAGCCAGTGTGAAGCTTTAATATCTGTGTATCTATCTGTGTCACAAGAAAATCAAACCAAGAGGACAAACAACAAGAAAAAAAAAGATTATATGAATTTAAGACATTCTTTTCATGAAAAAGACTGTTGACAAGCAGTTTACTCTCAGGTCTTGGAGGTTCTTGAAGTGCTACTAAACCCGTGTTCACACAGACAACAGCGCTGAGTGAATAAAAAGCAGCCTCCTTATTCATTTCAATGAGACCCCTGTGTTGGCACAGCAGGGGTGGTGAGTCAGAATACCCAGTTTCACAATCACAGAGCAGCCTAAAGCAGCCTTTGCTAATCAACACAGAAAGTGGGATAAATCACACTACAGTATAACAATATGCAAAAACATATTCACAAAATTCACTGCTCTGTAGTCAAGTACTTAAAGGATAAAGCTGGAGATTTTCTATATTTTTGTTATTGTCAACAAATCTCATGTGCAGAGCCAAAACAACAACAAAGTGATCCTGCTCAGTGTAGTATTGTGTGTGTATTCAGAAACAGCTTCAAAGACTAATAATAGTGATCACATGACAATAAGCAAAATATAGAAAATCACCAGCCATATCCTTTCAGTGTTTCAAAGCAGCCATACTGCTCTAAACATGTAAGTACCATATTTGCTTCTGCTCATAGTCTTACTCTGAAAATGCCACCTGGTTCACAGTGTCCACTCGCATATTTTGGTTTGGATCTCAACTCAAACATTTATGGACATATTTGAGAAGTTTCCATTTTCAGGTTAGGAAATGAGAAGTGAAATCTGTCTTCTACTGTGTTTATGAATCCTCCAGAACCGCCAGAAGTCTGCCGAGGGGCAGGTTCAGGAAGCAGGCAGCTTCCAGAAGCTAACCAATCAGAATAGAGTGTGCTCATCGAGAGGGGGGCCTTAAAGAGACAGGAGCTAAAACAGAGGCTGAACTGAGGAACTGCATAAAAAGCCAGTATAAGTTAAATAAGGAGTTTTTGAACTGTAAATCATGCAAAGATATTCCAGTAGAACCACAGAATATGAATATAAACCTGGAAATGTGCATGAAATGTCCCCTTTAACACTATTCTTATTATACATGAAGATAATGTAGGTTAGATTACTTATATTGATTCAAATCCACACTGCGCCCTCAGCCTTTTCTCTCCAGATACTTAACATCTGATCTTGTAAGCCATCAGTTACTTCACACACACACACACACACACACACACACACACACATACACACAGTACATTACACATCTTGACAAACATGAGTGTATACAAAAGAAACCATAAAAAAAATGGTATCATATATATTTGTTTTTTTTTCCTGGCAAGCTTGTAGTCTCAAGATCCTAACTGACACTGATATTGAAATTGATATTCCCTTTAATAAAGGCCAGATAAGCTCTTACGGATTTATGGAACTGCAGATGCAAATGCCAACTCGATCTCTCCTTGTTACCACTCCACCTCAAGTTGAAAACAAGGTGAGAGATCTCTCAGTGGGTTATCAAAAGATGGCAAATAGGACAAAAATAGGACAGCTGTAAATTAGTCAACTCATTAAAGCAAGACAGAAAAAAAATTCTCATAATTTTGGCCTTGCCAAGCAACATGCTCGTTCTTAGCGAGGGTCTCTGTTGGTTTGTGATTGTCGGGGGAATTCTGCGTTGGTTATGTGCAATTACTTATTTGGCATTCAATAAGGCAGTGAAGCAATAAACTAGCTTTGTGTTAATCCAAGATTAATTCTCATGAATATTAGATCAAGAAGGGGGATTTCATACTGCAGGAGATGTAAAATACTCACTCGAGATTCATCCCCAAAGTATAAAACTGGAGGCTGGATCTGTGAAGCTAGATGCTCAGGATGCCATGATTACTGATATAGCTTTTTAATATTCCTTTAGTACACAAAAATATAAGATTGATCCTGACAGACTGTGAAAGACAAACTAATAGATTAAAAATCTGAAAGGGTGTTGTGGTTCAGATAGAAATGAGAGGAAGTAAAGGACAGGAAAGGAGACAAAGACATAAAGAGATAAAATGGACTGCAAAGTGTGCTCTCTTCAACACTGTTTGGTGATTTATCCTGTTCCCTCCACTCTCCCAACCAAACACATCACACTCACAGCCTCCTGCGCGAGATCATCATCACATAATTGGTTTTAAATCAAAAGGAAGAGCCTGCTGCCCAGCGGGGGCCGGGATCAATCATGGGAATCAATCACAAAACACTGAGATAATGCTTCCCAAATCACATTTCTGAGCCAAGAGGGGAGTCGACCCTTGTGAGCCCAGGACAGTGAAGGGTGTTTTCTCTGTCACACGCCTTAATTGGTTTACGTGTGATTTATTGAAATGGATATTTATTGCATTCCCAGTTGCACTACAAGTCTTTATGTATGCAAAAGGAAAGTGTGTTATAATACAAGAAACATTTCTGTACTATAAAACACTATGTCACCATATATGGGAGTGATGTTACAGGATGTAATAAAAAGAGAGAGTACAGAGTTCATGCATACACTGCCAGTGCTGCTAGTGTTGTTGTAGTAACATCGTCATCTACCATAAGAACATGCTATTGGTTTTTGTACCCAGTGAGGGTTTGGCCAAGGTCAACATAAACCTAACAAACCTAAATATACAAAAAAAAGGCACTATATGTTGTTTGGCACATGCAGAAAACCATTTAAAGGGCTGAAAAGCAATGCAATAACTGCATGCTGAAGAAGTAGAGTTTTTTACTGACAAAAACTGTTGAAAACTGAGAGGAAAGATAAATCCTGCAAAGTTAAACAAAAACTTATAAACCTATACTTATAAACAAATAAATCATCTTGGATTGTCTGAGATGAAAGTTTACAATCGTGAGAGAAACGCAGTACATCTTCTCTTATCTTTGGTTGTCAATCCAAAATGATCCTAGATCACAGGATGAGATACTTCCACTGACAGCTGACAGCCTACAGCAAAATTCTGACAGTGTCAGAAATTTAAAACCAAACTGTGACTGCTGCTACAACCCACATCTACCAACCAATCAATCAGAATACAATATGAAATGACGCAGAATACTCAGTGTACACCCAAGTGTTCAAGCTGTGGTCCACACTGTTACTAGCAAAGTTTTTTGTAATTAAGGTCTTGTCAATTAGATTCATGTAATGTCTGATAGCACATAGCAGTAATAATACAGGTTTCCAACTACAAACTGTTTGCAAGCATTACAAACCTTTCCCACATAGTTTATGATAAATTTTCCCCTGAACTTTTTCAATGATGAGGTATTCATGTTAACCTTTGAAAAGAGCACATCGCCTCAAGAAAATACCTGTGGAAAACAGCTGGTAAAGAACAAGAAACCTTCCACAATGGCCAGTTGTGACATGAGGTGACATTAATTTTGTCCTTTAAATGGGTCAAAAACCAACTTTAGGTCTTGGATCAACAAACCACACAGAAAAAAAAAGTCTCTGTGAAGCATCCAGGTGTATAATTTCATCTGTCCTTGTTCTGTCAGCGGTCCCAGCTGAGGGTGTTACTGGTCAGCATGTCCTGTCCTAATTACTCAGCTAGCAGGGAGGACCACAGGCCCAGATGCACTGGGACTCTCAGAGCACTGGAGAAAAGGTCCCAGGCCACTATTTGCAAAGAAACACCAGCATAGACACACTATACACACACATGCAAACACACAACAACACATGCAAAGGTGCGGACAAATCCAAGCCCACAAATAAACAGAGAAGTACATTTGAAGGTGCACAAATATGTATCTGAACATGTGCACACATGCCCATACACAGGACACAGACTCACACAGGCAGTCAGGCCCATATGTAGAGGGACTGTGTATCCTTCCAGGTCATTAGCCCCTGACTGTCAGGGCGAGCTGAGGAAGTGGAGGTGACATGTCGTCTCCGCTCTGCCAGATGTGCTGCTGACAATGCAGACACACAGAAACGCTTTTCAAACACAAAGTTTCTACCGAGGGCATCTCAGGTGCAGTGATGAAACCAACTCTTTCTATTAAGTATATTTAGACTAAGAGGTTCTACTGTTGTCGTTTTTAATAGAAGAGAGGTAACACTTAACGAAAGACAGTCATGAAAGGCTTTTTTGGTGAATGTAAAGATTAGTGCAGTGATCTTGAGTAAAAAAAAGTTCTCTTTATCCTTTCTGTTGAAAAGCCGGTAGAAAAGGTATTTGTCATTCCTTGTAAGCATTTGTTGCATTTTCATTAAAAGTACTTAAGATCAATGATGCATTAAATTCACTCATTTAGTTTGTATAGAGTTAATTTAGATCTATGTCACCGTTGTTTCCTCTCCATCTCCATTTTTTTTCCCACAGATCTCCGTACTTTGCAGAATCGTCAGTGTTAATTCAGATCTGAAAGAATAAAAGTCAACACCGTGCCAGTGTTTATGTACATTTACACCCTTCTAAGCTTTTCATAGTTTTCGACAGCTGAATCTCTGAGCCATTTCAGTTCCATGAGAGGACAAACAACACTCCAATCCACACTTGTCATCACAATTGTCTCTGAAAAATACTGTTAATGAAAAATCAACACCTACAATATAACACTGGATAATTTGTTTTGCTGGGTGGATGTGACCACATATTGAAAATCAGTCATGATGCTAAATTGTGGCTGTACGGACTCTAATAAGTCATTTACACGGCACAATTTTCAGGTCATTTTTTTCCACAGAGTAGATAAATAAATTCGCTACTGTCAACTAAGCCTCTTTTAAAAAAAGATCGATCAAAAAGCGACTAAGAAGGCTGACTAAATATTGATCATGAAACAGAATTTAATGTTTTAACTTACTTACAGGTTTGGTATTTTGAGTCAATTTCATCTGCAATGCTCATGCAACGCACTCACTACACGTTTGCACTGAAAGAGTGAACATTTAGTCACCAAAATGCAAATGTTCCAAATCATGCTTTCTACTGGGTTATGATCATGGTGACACATTTAGAGTTCACGGATGGCATGGACTGGTTAAAGAGGACATATTATGCACATTTGCAGGTCTATATTTATATTCTGGGGCTCTACTGGAATATCTTTGCATGATTTAGAGTTTAAAAAACTCCTTATGACTCATACTGATCCTTTATGCAGCCCCTCAGTTCAGCCTCTGTCTGAAACAGGCTGTTTTAGCATCCCAGTGAGCCCACTTTCATCAGCCAGCTTCTGGAAATTGAGTCTCGGGAGGCTACAACAAACCATGAAGCAAATTATATTAGTAGGATTTCTCTACTTTGTCTCATACTTTACTTGAAAAGTCAACTTCTCAAAAAACATCCATATGTTCAAGCTAAGTTAACGTCCAATTTCAAGTAAAGCTTCAAGAACAGTTAAACAAGAGCCACCAGCAGCTGACAGAATTTGAAGACATGGACACGCAAACAACCCCAAGCAGCTCTGGAACAGCAAGCCCAGCTAACCTCACAGCAGAGCGACCGGCGCTGGGGCCGTCAGTGGGTAATAATGATGCTGAAAATTCACCCTCTCCTTGTTGGAGAAGAGATGGAGCTTGTTAAAGCCTGTTTCACTTGAGCATCTTCAGAAGACTGTTAAAAAGGACAGCTATTCAAATCTGTAAAAGATGCTCCAGTTGGCACCGACTCTGCCTGTTGGATCTGCCACCTCTGAGAGAAGTTTTTCTGCAATGAGGAGAATTCAGAACTGGTTACAATCAGTGATGGGAGAAAAAGGTTTTCATCACTTGCAGTTCTTCACATTAAGGATGACATAACAGCAAAGCGATCACCTGAGAAGACAGTGGACATGGGAAGCAAAAATAGATGTTTACCTCTATACTAGGTGGGACACCTGTTATTTAATACTGTATATTTTACAAGCCTGCTGTGACAACAGGCAACACTGTTGCTGAGCAGTATCTAATTGTGTGCATGTGTGCGTGCTATAAGGTGGATATGAGTGAGTGTGATTATTTCATAGTTTTCAGTTTAACACAAATTAAGTTCATGTGTAAACTGTTTTAAAAGGGTACATGGAAAATTAAAGCCTAACACTATAATATAAACAAATTGATATTTCACTTAACAGACTTTAACTTTACGGTCACCAGTGCACATAAGCCTAAGTGTGATGTAGTACAAAATGGTCAGAAACTGATTTGATGCGCTGTGTTGATTGGCTTTATGGCAAGCTCAGCACTATTGTCCTCTGTTACTGTATGTATATGTGTAACACGCCTTTGTAACACGCTTCGTTGTGTCAAAATGCCAGCCCTGGTGGCACTCTGTTTTAAATCTGCTGTTGGTGACAGACAAGTTCTGTAATCAACAAATTCACAGTAAAGTTAATCAAACCTGCAGCACCAAACCGACGCTGCAGCACATTCAAAAAAAGACATGTACCCAAAAAAGTTGGCATGCTCCCAGTGCAGGACAGTGTAGGAAATGAGAGGAGGCTGCATGGGGAAAACAGAGCTACTGGTGGAGGAAATTTGGCAAAGTTGTACTCTGGGCTCCATGCTGCTGCCTCTGCTCTGGAGCGTAGTTGGCTGGTGTGAAAGGAAGGACAGCCAAATCCCCTAACCCAGAACAAATATGTCCAGCTAACTGCACTACGCTGCAAAAAGTGTTCATGTCAACAAGCAAATTCATCATGGCTTATAGCTAAAGGAAATGCAATAATGTGACTTTATGAATAGAAAACTTTAATTAAAGCCTCAGAATTTTAAACTAGGTGAAGTAAAGTGTCTTTTTTATATTGGTTGTCTTGTGATATGGTCTCAACTCATAGATGTTACAAAGTTTAGATCTGTGTTTCAAAAAATATGCTCTGCCTGCACAGATGGGACCCCTGACTGCTGAAACGAAGCTGCTTTCAAAATAATTTGAGCACCTCAAACCTTTGTATGTTTTGTTCTATTTTAAGAGGTTGTGTTTACAATGTGATTTCACCTCTTAAGGGGAGTTTTGAATCACTGTATGTGATACATTTTTTCTAGATATGCTCTGATTGAACTGAACAGATGGGACAGATCATTGGCAGAAAACAAGCTACTGTCAAATTTATGGATTGCCTCTAACCTTTTAGCACCTTTTAGTTTTGCACCATTTTTCACTCATCAGTACCTCTTAAGGGAAAACAACACATTTGTCATTTCATATGTGATAAGTTAATTTAAAATGAACAGATGCAAAAGCAGCTCCTGTTTCACTTACTTAAATTCCTCCTGTACTTTGACTCACATAGAGTTAGTTGTAGTTCTCTTTTCCAAAGTTTTACTCACAATTTCACCGCGTTGGCACAGCAATCAACAATCAGAAGGTTACATCAAGTCTAAAATTATAAAGTTTATTGCTTTGTAATTTTAGACACATTACATTACAGGTGTGAGTTTCACAGCCGTTGTCAAGTTCCATGTTTCCTGCTTAGTTGTGAACAATACCAACCGTGAAATATTATCGTAAGTGTGTTGATATTCTCGGTCCCGAGGCCACAATTAGAAAATTCCTGAAAAAAGGCGCAGTGGCAGAAGCATGAGATTGAGGGTGTAAAAGAGCAACACCTTCAAAGTTTGTGTTGTAACACACCCTGCATGCAAAAACAGAACTCACATTGAAACCATGCACACACATGCCAGACAGAAAGACAACAGGCTGTTTTCACATTAGTCACAAGCACATACAAAAACGGTCTGCAGAGACCCTCCTAAGGAACTGAGCAATAGACACACTCACATACACAAACAGGGAAATAGAAACACAGACTTTATCCCAAATACACCTCCCCTGTCTCACACACACCTGAGCAGTCGTACACAAACCGGTGAGGTGTGTGTCTTTCTCCCTGGCGTTTGTCAGGTCTAATTAAAGAGTGAGCTGCTCACCAGAGGGGTTGATGACACATCAGGGTGTTTAATTAATATTCGAAAGAAGCTACCCGCTGTGGCAGTGTTACGGGATGGGACAGGCTGCTAGAGAAACAGGAGAGGGAGCAAAAAAGAAGAGAGAAAGAGGGAAAGTAGAAAGAGTTATTTGAGGGCATTTGCCAAACAGAGTAAAGAAGCGACAGAGAGATTTGTGATGTGTTTGATCTAGAAAGACAAAAGTTATAAATTCCAACCTCCATGTTCTCCAGAAGTATAAACCAGCCTCGTCTTATGCAAAATACTATCCTCCTACATGTTATATCAGTGGTGTTTGGTAACCTTAGCTTGCTAGTTGGTCCAAAACATATGCACTTTGAAAATGTTAACAAATGTACAGATTAAGGTTAGGTGTTTACCGATTTACCAATTTTATCACTTTAAAGCTGCATCTTTGTCATGCAAAAACAATATCAGGCTCTTCAGCTGATAGATGTTCCACTTTCTTCACCAGCTAGTCTCCAACTTTTTGTTATTGGGTCAATGAGTGGTGAGACTAAACCAAAGCAAACAAAACAATGGGCCTCATGCAAGAACCACTCGTACAAACAGATTCGTTCTTAAGAGGCACGTACGAGTGATTTAAGAAAATTTGTGATATTTGTCAATTTTTTCGTACTTAGAATTTTCTCTTAGGTACGAATCGAATTTACGAGTGGTCCAGACGTATCAGTGCGTGCTCTTAACAGATGGTCTCTGCCTTTCTTCACAAAGGGAGAAACACGTTTGACTAAGAATTATAGGCTAATGTCTTAATCTGAATGAATCACGGAGCGTTTTGCTTTAGAAAGATGTTTTTTAGTATCTAACTTCATGTCGAAGCATTCCCTCTTCATTTCTGTCACAGTACAGCGCTGCTCTACGTCTAATATTTTCTTATTTTCTAATTGTTTCAGGTCCTCTACTACTGACACTTAATTATATTTTTGTCTGCTGATTTCTGAAAACAGGACTTGAAGCTCTGTGGTGTGAAATTCTTTTTTTTTACTCTTTAGCAAAGTTTTTGTGTGTGAAACTTGCCCACAAACAGAGCAGAATATGTAGCCTTAGATGAATATTTTAGGGGCATTGATTATGCTAATGATCAGTTCTAATAAACATGAACCTACTCATGAACAGGTGGCACTCATCAGGCTGAAACAAGTGATTTATGACAAGTCAGTCAAGAGAGTTTGTTGAATCCGACTTGGAACACTTGTATGAGTAATCCTTGCAGAAAAAAGTAAGAGTTTTAGGATAAAAATACAAAAATGTTCTTGCATGAGGCCTAATGTGTTAAAATGGGCTAAAAGCTGAGGTGAGGTAGAGGTGCAGGCAGGTGTTAATTATCTGAGGATTTGTTGCTACAAGTGACTCCTTTCACTTTAAAAGTAGTCATTTGATTCATTGTTAATATTCAAAATATTGATTATTGGAGCTTTAAGGTGTAATACTGAGCACTTGACATCAGATGCAACTTAGAGACCCCAAGAAACCTTATTAAATTTTCTACTAGTGGGAATTTCCAGCATCACTGAACACAGCACAACTTAAAGTGAGGAAAATGGAGAATGAGGATGTAGGAAGAGAGCGAAGGGAACGCTGACTGAAAGAAGAAAAAAAAAAAGGCAGCAGAGAGATTGAATTAAATGAGAGAACAAGGAGAGGAAAAGAGGAGGGATGAAACAAAAAGAAAAAAGAGAGAAAGTGTGTAAAATCACTCATGACCAGCAGTGCAGTAGAGAAAAAACTGTGTGGTGTGGCAAATGAATTGTTCTGCAGGAAGCATTTTCATTTGTGTGCACACACAGCACAAAGCTGCTGGAGGGGAGCAGCAGCTGCTTGCTGTGTTTCTGTGTGTGTATGTGTGTAGATATGCCGACATGGGTGTACTTGAGTGTGTGTGTGTGTGTGTGTGTGTGTGTGTGTGTGTGTGTGTGTGTGCTGGACTGCTGTGCTGCAGTTGCATAAAGCTTGGGATGAAGAGGTGACCTTACATTTTAAAGCCTCCAAATCTCTCTAATCACCAAGTACGAAACAATGGTCATTTATATATTGCTTTCTCAGAGAAGTAGTGTGAGCAGAAGTGGTATTTACTGAAGGCAGCATTTTTCTTTACACTCGGTCCTCTGCTTGGCACATCCTGTACTTTGACCTCTGTGGTCCTCTTGTGGTCTTGTAGTTGTCACAACAGATGAAGAGAAACTCACTGCTGAGGTATGAAGATATATAGACCTCTACAAGATACAGTGCCGGTTTTATGCTGGTGAGACTGACTCTTAAGTTTAGAAATGGAGTAAATTAGTGAAATAATATGAGGACTCCTGAATCAACAAGGGAAACACTGCAGATTCACTTTTATGCTTTATATTTTGCTTCATAATGTTCTGTGGACCTGTTGATTTGTGTTGTGGACTTTATTCTCACCACTCTTCAATGCTCATTAACACAAGAGTTAATTAACTTTTATAAAAAACAGCCAGGATAGTCTGATGGGAAGCAGAGAACACATGTTTACCACGGCAGCATTTTGTTTCTACTCAGCTTTGTCTCTGCCTGCCCTCAGGCCTGTTACTCTGATCAGACCAGAATCCAACACTGATGATTAAATGCTGAAAGAGTTTGCAAAAATCGTCCTCAATCCATTTTGATGTTTTATTGTTTGTGCCTGTCTGTGGCTGATATATAACGTGAACGGTTACAATTGTCTGTTGACCTTGTGCATTTAATCAACAAAGAAGTACTCTGAGTCCAAAATGTTTTCATTTATCTTCCTGTCTACACTGGAAAGTGGGGATTTGTTGAGTTGTGGTATCCGCCACTTGTAGTCGCCTTTGGACCACATTTTTAGCAAATAACGGACACGTTTAATAATGTAACGCACAGCATGAAGGACTGACAAACATCAGCTCTGTCAGACAAACCTTGACTTAATTAGATTTCTCCCACACAGCACGGGGATTAGCTGCTTATGTTACTGTTGGTGGTGGCTTGGTATTTGCATTTTATTAAGTGTATATAACAATATGATTTCATAAACATAAGTTGTCTGAGTGTCACCATTCAATGTGCTAACGCAATATTTCTTCATCCCAAACACAGAGTGCAAAGTGGAGACTCATTAAATTAGTTACACTATTACACACAGTCCAGATTTCCATGGCATGGACTTTTTATTGTGTTACAAGCTAATTATTCCAACATATATTATCAATAAAACATGTTATATTATGTCATTGTGTATAAAAGATGTTTTAATTTATGTTGATAAATCAGATAACAGATCAACAAAATAATAAAACCATCTGGTTCACTGCTCAGCCCTCTAACCTACATCATTGCTTTTTGTTAACAGCTGAGTGGGTGTTTCCATTTGAACAACCCAGGAAAAAAACACAGATGGAGTCGTCCTTTAAGTCCATCAGCCTGTATGCCTTAATGATCAATTATGATATTAGAGAGAGTGATTCCACCGATTCCTACATTACTAGCAAAAGGTATCAAAGCTAACAATAGCTAGTTGGCACATCTCAAGCTGCTATATAGTTCAAGCATAGATGGATCCTACTTGTCAAGTAGTGTCAAGCAATTCTTAAAGCACATCAATATAAAATGAAAATTAACAGTATATTTATACTTTGTTTGGCCACATACCTGATGTCTCCCTCAAAGTAACTCATCACGATGACCGACTCACACTGACTGTTGAGTGCCGAGTGAGTGGATTTGGCGTGCAAGCGTACTTTCACAATAGAAAGGCTTGGTGCCATGGATGTATTAAGAGAAATTGATAGAGCATTGGAGGCGAGGCTCCATTCATTCCTATGAAGTGGTATATGAGCTCAGTGCCCACACAATGCTCGCAGCTGTGGCAGGAAACCAGGAGGGAGGGCAGAGGCCATCGCCTGGGAGCACCAATCTCCTGACCTGATATTTTGATTCAATCAGTATATCTGTTCAGCAGGGAAAAAATTTTTTAAAAAAAACACCCTAGAAAAAGTGCATTTTCTCTCTAGGAAGCCAAGCCCCTTTTGAGGTCTATCAATGCACGTGCCTGGTGTCAGGCCATATAACCTCCTCAAATATGTGGATGTGTCTCCCCAACTTTGAGAAATATAGTATAGCAGGCTGTATGAACCCACCAGGACCATGATTTCTTACTTGTATTTACTGTAGCCAGTAATTAGAGACATTAAGAGATGAAATCCAGGAATGGAACAAGTGAAAAAAAAGGGCAGGCTGCATGTATATAGACATTGTATGTTGTTGTCCATTGTATTTTTCCCACTGACTTGTATGTATAAGCATAATAGTTATATGTTTGTTTGCTTATCTTTGTTCAACTTTGTTGTCTTTGTTTTGTTATATGTCTATGTATTCTCTTACTGTGTGCAAGTACATTGGGAGCCACTAGAAACCGGAGTCAAATGTACGTAAATATACTTATAATAGAGCTGATTCTGATTCTGAAAAAAAGCATTTCCACTTCCATTTTGCTGAATCAAAGCTTCATGGGATATTAGTGACAAAAAATAATGTTTAACTCTCTTCTAGGCCAACATCGTATACAATTAACGTTTGTTGTTTTTGTAGATGGAGGGCTTTTACGAAAGATTATCAGTGTTATTCTTGGTTATGGGTGCAAATAAAAACGACTTCCATCAAATTTATGGGGCTTATATTGTACATACAATACTCATACTACACACACTGCACATATAGACATAGACTGCACACTACACATACACACAGACGTTTCAAAGTTTCTCTTGCGACAACTGTCTTGCACACACACACACACACACACACACACACATTTGGCAGCTCTGCCAGGAGGCTTCGAGCCGCTCCATCCTCCTGTATAGCTTTATTTGTTTTGTCATGAAAGCAAATTTTTGAAAATTGACACTTGCCGTAACGAGCATCTGTTTTCGCCATCTGTGAGCTATGCAAATGAAGCCAATGAATATTCAGACAGGACTCAGTTTAGAGGCACAAGTCCTCAGGCTTGCTTACAGTTGGTGGAGAGAATCATGTGGACCGGCAGGACAGGGGGAAGAAAAGGAAGTAAATCTTCATACCCCGACTCTCTACCTCCCCATCCTTTCTTTTTCAGTTTAAGCGGGCATATGCTAAATGAAAGCTCTGCTAATTTGGAACAATTTATGAGCTGACAGACGTGTTTGCTTTAGTCATCCACTCCCAGGGACATCTGATATACCTGTCCTGCGTGCACAAAACTGTTTTCCTGTTTCCTCCCACTGTTGTCTCACACTCCTCTTTCTCTCCTCATCATCTCCTGTTTATCTCTTTACTCTCAAACTGGCTTCTCCTTGTCTTGTCTTTCCTCCTCTTTCCTTGACTTTCCACTTTCATTTTCTCTCAATTTCCTCCTGTCTCCACTGCTCTGATGTTTCACTTGTTTGTTTTTTTTTTTTTTGTCCATTCTCTGTTTCCACTGTTTTTCTCACCTCTCATTCTCTCTCTCCGTCTCTCTTCCTCTTACCCTCCCACTTCATTTCCATTTTTCCACCTCTCCTCCTCTCTTCACTTTCTCCCTACAGCGAGGGCATTCCATGAATAATTCAAAAGCGTTGCAGGATGATAATGGGAAATTAGAGGTGAGACTGTGCGTAGCGTGTGTGTGTATGTGCTTGTAAGATTAGTTGATTCATTCCAGCCAGGAGGCAACTGTAAGGGGCTCTTTATCCATATAAATTATGTCAATAAAGTGACACTTCTGTTTAAAGTTGCGATGTGAAGATGAGTGACAGCCGATTTAGTCGTCACAGGATGATGGAGTAATGATTAACATTCAGTTGTTATGACAACATTATCGCTGCCTGCCATTAGGGCCATCAATCAATGTTGGTTTTTGGGGAAGTTTTGCTGTTTTCTGGTGCCTGTAGGTGGAAGTTTCATCTGAGAGGCTACATTAAAGGGTTGCCATTTCACTTTATAGCACGGATTTAGGACAGCTAACTTAATAAATAAATATTAAGTTACAAATACAGTAAGAAATTGGGCTTTTTTCACATTGTCATTCTGTGCTTCCACCATTTTTCCCAAAAATTCTGGCCTGATTGCTACCTTTTATGATGTTAGACACTTTTCTGTTTAAAGGACCCTTCAATTCCAACAGATATTGATGTTTTGGGATGCTGTATTGATCAGATTACTTCACAAAGAACCAGAGAATGAAGATTTTAAACTCACTTAAACTCAAAAATTCCTAAACTCAAAATGTGTCTGTTGTGTAAATAAAAACCTTTCCACGTCTGTAGATAAGAAAAGTTTTTTGCAGTTTACACCAACCTTGACCTATGGCCAATGCAGAAGCTTCTTCTATTGTTTACCCCGCAGCATTTCATCTTTTAAAAAATCAATAGTGTAGGAACCTCACAGTAAAACTCTACAACTTCTAAGCCTTTGCTGCTTTATGAACATGTGAGTTTAGCACCCAGAGGTGACCCCACCTCTCAAAAACCGGTGCTGGACAGGAAGCTTAATCCAGCAAGGACCTGCTGTCGGTCCTGTACAACTGAAAGTTGTGTTTTCTGCTGTGAGAAGATATGTCCTCCACAGTTTACAGTAAACAGAGGCCTTTGGGAGTAAGCATACCACAAAAAATGCTTCATATAATTAAAAAGTGAAGCGAAAAATGGGGAGAAAACACAAACAGGCTGCAAATGTGGCAGAATCCCTTAATGTCATTATTAAACAGTTTTCAGAGTTTTTATTTTATTCAAAATACTTTTATAAAGCTGAAAACATACCTATAGGTAACTTTCTGTGATTTCTATATATATACACATCCTACCTTTGTCAACACCTGAATCTAAACACCTTTATTCACATGGCCAGAGACTTTGTCTTGATTTTCATTGTTTTGTTGTTTACTTGATACCCAGGGTATGCAGTGAATTGAAGCAGAGAGTGTGAAATATTTTGTTTAATTGTGCATGCAAGACCCATCACCCTGCAACCCTGTCCCAAAACTGACAAGAGGAATCTATTTCCGTTAGATTCTCAATTGAAGATAAGTCACTTTTAATGGCCGCTCTGAAGTGCTGCTGTTGAAATGTTTTGTTTAATTGTGCATACAGGGCCCATGCTACCCTGCTCCTGCATTATCCCTGTCCCCAGAGGTGACAGGAGAAAGTATCTCTATCTCTTTTTACTCTCTGAATGGAAGATAAGTTTCCTCCATTGGCTGCTTTTGAGTGCTGTGCTGTAGGCGAGCTCATTCACGCTCCTTCAGGGCTTCATTTAACTAACTTACAGTCTAAGCTGTGTAAATCCATCCAGCTGGAGGTGAACGGCAGCGCAGGCAGCTGTCAGCTGCAAACAGGCCTCCATCCTGCTGAATCCCAGGGCAGCAGCAGCGCTGACAGAGGGTGACTGTCACAGAGAAACTGACCAGGGGGCCATTGTGACACTGAAAAGCATCTTCTGTCCTCTCTCTTTGTGTGGCTAAAGGTGAGGTAATGTGGGAATGAAAAGTAAAAAGAGGAAGAGGAGAAGACATGTTTTCTGTCGAGTTGTTGGAAAAATATCCAAACACTGTTGAATTGGTTGATTCACACCGGGCTTAACATCTAATGATCTCATGACTACAAAAATAATCAGTGATTTTAATCTCAGAAATGACATTAGCCACCGGAAATGTAAAGTTTCATATTGGTATGAAACCAACTGTACAATATTGACTTAAGACCACTGTTAAAGTCTGACTGTATGTAACTTCAGCCAGTTTTAGATTCACGGTGAATCTGCTTTATGAAGCGCAAAAGTGCCACAGTACTTTATTAATAACATGAGATTCCAACATAATACCAATCATCTGCAAGATAAGATACACACCATGTACCTGTGATGTCCTTGTTGCACGTCCCGCCTCTCACACATTTTCCCTTGTCTGGTGTTATACTGTTAACAGTCTAATAAAGCAGGAATGCTATTAAAAACTTTTTTAACAGATAAGCCATACGCAGCACAAAAACACACATTAGCATTTACAAAAGACCTCCGATTCCACTGAGCTTGTCCTGTAGCAATGCCATCAGCGTACTGTCAAGGTGTTCAAATTTAACTGGAGCAGAAGTGAAAATCAATCTGTACTCATCAGTATACACCACTATATTTATATTGTATTTGATGTATGCTTAAATGCTATCAAAACAACATAGACTGACATTTCATATGCTATTTTTTTTTAATCTCCTATATGTGTAAAGCTTCTGATTAATTTAATTAGTCAATACACTAGAAACACAAGCAATTTTAAATGTTTTCTGTGGATTACTAATATTATACAGTCTATTATATTTATTATACAGTATTATATTATACAGTCAACAGTCATTGAGATGTTGACTGTTATGATTTCATTTATTTGGTGCTTGAATCAGATGCAATCACAACACTGTGGAGTGCAGTGGATGATTTCATACCCAAAAGCTAATAGCTGTGGATTTAGAGGTGTTACATACTCCTCAGCTCAAACACATTACTATGTGAAGTGGCACTTCACTGGAAATGGATCACAAATACTTCTGCGTACGTACACTATCAACACATAAGAGGATTTCGGACAAGTTGCTCGCATACATATATCATGTCTCACTTTCCTTCACCACATAATTTCTGTGTCATTAACACACTTTCAGCTTTCTTCCATTCTGATTCTGTTGCAAACCCCAGACACGTCAAACAAAGGCTGAATCCAAACGTCCACCTGCCAGATTTTCAGACTGAGCCCTGGCGGACTTTTGTCACACGTACTGTGACGTGTTCACTGTCATCAAGCCAAGTCTGCGAGGGAATAAAATGCACTAAAAGACATGACAGAAGAAGAAGTGTTTCCATGGATATTAACAGAAATTCCTGACCTTGTAACTCAATTCTTAATGGTTTTGATATTGACAATTTATGCATGAGCATTATCAAACCTCACTATAGCAATAAAAGTCAAAAAGTAAATATGGTACATATATACATCCAAGCAAACTCTGGTAAAGTCTGCACCCCAAGTGGACTTTCTGGAAGTCTGCTTGAGGCCCTTTGTGGACTTAAATAAATCAATTGTGGATTTGGACAGACTTCTGCACTCACATACTTCCTAGCAAACTTTCTGAGTCTGCAAGTGTGGTGAAGTCCTGACATTTAGATTCAGCCAAAGACTCAACAGCTGTCTCGGGATGATGACATCACACAGAAGCAGGTGAGATAGAGCCATCTGTCAGGACACAGGGCTCTGGCTTCTGGGTAGGAACACACGCACACACACACACACACACACACACACACACACACGCACACACACACACACTTGGCCCTCCGGTGATGGAAAGAGAGCATTACTTCCTACTGCACTGTCTCACAGCCAGGGCCTCATCCATTCTGGCATACAGACACATGCACACACATACACCTTTTCTCCGTGTTTCTCAATATTCTTCTCTCACATCCACTCTGTGTCCGCAGGAGGAGGGAGTTCCTAAGAAGCACACATAACAACCCCTGGATGAACCTCTCAGGCTTCCATATCTGCCCCCATAAAATTGTGGACAAAATTGACAGAGAGACGGGAGTCACCACAGGCCTGCTGGCTGCTCTCATAAAGGAACCTGGCAGTGCAACCTCATCACCACCAGAGTCACAAAGCTGGACACACAGGTATTATTTAAAGTCCCAGTGTTTATACCTGCAATACTGCGATGTTGCCTGCACTGCTGTCATAAACACAGGATGGTTTAACTTCATAGAAGATGCCAGAGGAACATCAGAAACAGATTAAAATTTACATTTCAGATTCAATCACTATACGACTCTCTAAAAGGTAAGAATAGCAAGAAAAGGTAAGAGATAAAATGTGTAGAAGTATCTCTAAGGAGCAAATAAATTAAACAACATAAGTAATCAAAATATTTTGTACTTGTCAAGATAATAACTTTATGGTTTGATTGCTTATTTTCCATTTTCCCTTATATTTTGTAGTTGGAGTGACCCAGTTTACCCCGCAATGATAAGAAAAACTTAATTTGATTTTATTTTATCAATCATCAATTAAAAAGAAGAGGAAAACTCTCCCATGTTGTTAGTTGTTTTTTATGCTGGTGCACAGATTTTTCTTTCTCACTTCTTTTCAGTAAGGAAAGACAGTCAGCTGCAGGTGTCCCATCCTTTATTAAATATCCTACTGAACTGTACAGGAAGACAAACGATAAAACGATGAAATGATGAGCTCTCAGTGTCACTCAGGCTGGCTGCATACATCAGAAGCTGACTTCTGTGAGAGAGGAGAGCAGAGGAGAGGGGGAAAAAATGAACACACACCAAGATAACATTCATTCCCTGGTACTACAATCATTGCAATTCAAATTTACAGTGATCCTCCCCTGTGTCGATCACCCCCCAGTGTTCATGTACCAAAGCTTTAAAAGTGCATCAACAGTGACCTCTGAGATCACAGTGGGGACGGGTGACAAGAACCACCAAATACTCAATTCAGTAATATTTTTCTCTCTTCTATAGTTAAATATAAAATCAGCACATGAGGATATTTCAGCACCAGAAAAAGGATGAATATTCATGCATCCTTGCATCTGTCAGAGCAGAGCTCATCAAAATGTGTCAGTAATTAATCTAATGAGCTAAAACATGATTTTGGTGGACAGTACATTAAGTCTTTCCTCATCTTTTTCAAGCAGTGGTGATGGGACTGGTTATTATTATTCAGAGGGATATTATTCATCATTTTAAATCTTTAAAGATTTTAGATGAATATAGATGAAGAGACCCCTGTGAAACTGGCTGCCAGTCCTAACAGGGATGAAATACACTGGAAAGAAAAGAAAAATAAATATTGACAACTAATATACTGGTACTTACTGCACTTTGAAGCAATTTAAAACATCAGCCAAAGGTGAACTGTTCTGTCTCAAAATAAAATTCACTTTATTAAGAATCCATTTGATGAATAATGTTGATCTTTTTTATGGTCTGGTATCTAATAATAAAGCAAAACAAACAAGAGGCATATTGAAATTCTATAGAATAATGTGGATATGAATCTTAATGACTCATCACTTGACAATATGGAGATTTTTGCAGCGCAGTGTTGCTTAAACAGGGGCAGACTGTATGTGTCATAGGTTTCACTTCATATTTTTAATGATGCAAACATCATTAGTACTTAGAGGCGTTTAAATAGAAAGCTTTGCCCCGGGCATCCAATGAAATTAGACAAATATCCGCAGTCAGTCCCTGAAGGTATTCTCTCTCTTGTTTAATAATTCTCTCTTTTTTCCCTTTTTGCTCCCCTTACTCCTTACTACTTCACGTAAAAAGATAACTTTGTCAATTCCTTGTCTTCTTCCTCTGTGCCATAGACCTTCATTGTTGCCCAAAAACTATTAAAAATAACAATAATGAGCCACATTGCTGCACTGGATGTTTCTTCATTATAATGAACCGAACTCTGTAGTTTATTTTGAGTCATATACACCATCCAGGTACTCTAAATACTGTACTACTACTAATAATACTATAAATACTATAATATATCAGCTCACTATGTGTATTAATCCACTGTGAAATATAGTCCACAGTGACTAGACTATTTATTCCAGTTTGAGTAATGTTTGCAAAACAAATACAGTTTTGTTTTGTTTTTTACGTGTTTACATCATCCATAGAAATGAAGGGAAAAGAACTGGAAAACACTGAAGAGATGCAATATTTTAACAGTGACTTAATAATGAAACACTGACCACAGTAACAGTATTGTCATATACTCATTTTCTCATTCTACTATCCAAATCCTGGCTGTCAAGGGTGCAGCTTCATCCTCATTCTCATCCTCACTATCCAAAGACTCAATTTCCGACAGATTTCCATCTGCCAGATGTTCCAGGGCCTCTATTGCTGTATACCCTGAATATGAAAAAGTTTTGGACAAATATTAACTTTTTATACTTTGCCAATACATTGTTTTTTTATGTCAAAACTTAAGTTTCATAATATAAATAGACTTGCTCAGATTACATCTGTGTCCACTATAATGGACAACAGGTTACATTTCCTCAGATCTGATGACCATTGTAATGGACAACAGACGCAATATAAATTAATGTTTAAAAAATATACATAATGCTGTTATAAAAGTTACTTATTTCAAAGGCTCTGACGTGCTGCTGCCATGCTTCACTTCAATGTGATGTAACTTTTTTAAATGTCAACCAGTTGGGCAACACTTGCATCTGATTGGTTATTTAGTAGACCCTAACTAACCAATCAGAAGACAGTTATGTAAATCATACATTAACATAGAAAAAAACACCAAACATGTGATGTCCATTGGAATGGACACCAGGTCTGAAGGGGCTAAGACATGTATTTATCATTTTACATTTCATTTAGCCTCAGTCAATGTGTTCACAGAAGACAAAGCATATTAGCATAGCAATGTGTTGGGTTTAAATTCTTCAGAGGGCCTTATTTCTTATGATCATTTTTCGTGGAGACTTTTTACTCATGTTAAACTGAGTCATTGTCATTTATTCAGATAATAATTAAAACAATCAAAACCCTGATGAAGGTTAGTATCCACTTATCTTGCTACCCACACACGGTGAATATAATTGGGAGCAGCATCAAGTGTATTGGCCTTGTGTGTGTGTGGTTGCTCAGTAATGGCTCCCACCTTGACAACAAAAGCTGTTCAGATTATTATAACAGACCCTGAAACTTCTTTCAAACTTACAATGTGACCGGAAAGCAAAAAAATCTCTTAAGTGCATCAAAATCACAATATAGTAAAATGATCTTCTATGTTGTAACAACTTTGATCAAACTATTCAGTGCTAATTCCGTGAATTCACATTTTAAGGCAAAAAGAAAGTCTATGTTTTAAAGTTAAAATAGCTTAAAATGTTTTACAGTGTTTAGTATCTCACTCCCTTCCCTCTCTTACCCTCCTCTCTCCTCCTCCTTCCTCTTTCCCTCCCTCCCTCTTATTTATATTTACTGTGGGACTCCAGCAGGTCCATTATTACATACAGGTCAAGGCACTATGCAGGGAAAGAGAGATTAACTCTGGGCAATTAGAGAAGTGAAATTCCCTTGCAATGTTTATTATCCTGCCCTCAGTCTTGTTCTGGGGCCCAGCAAGTGAAATATGGATGTGCATTCAATATTTAACATAGGAACATCAAAGTGGGCCATGGCTCCAGCACAGAGGAAATAGGAAGAAAAATGAGGCAACTCTGTCCAGTGGTACGAGCAGACATTACTCATGGGGGAGCCACAAATCTGTAATTTCCTTGACATTTGTTGTTACTGTCTCAGTTCTTCTTCGGGGAAGTTTAGCAAAAATCTGGGAATCATACATTTTTCCTCTGCTGTAGAAAACTTGGACATACTGTACCAACTGTGATGTCACCAGGTTTTTGAAGGGACATTTTACAATAATGATAATGTACAAAGAGACGTCTAACATACAAACTTAATATATATATATATACACATATACATATTGCAGCGTCCCTTTCTTGTAATATTTTCAGCAAGTCTCGAACAAAACCAAGGATTGTCCCTGTTTTCGACTCTGAATTTCTTAATAGGCGCATACTTCTCTGCAATGGAATTAAATGTTTTATAAAATAATATATGGTGGTGGAACAAGTTACCTAACTCTGTTCGATCTGTAGAGTCCCTCTCAATCTTTGAGAAAAAACTAAAGACGAATACCTCTGCACTAGATGGACTGGAGGTAGAGAGAGAAAAAGAAAAATAGAAAAAAAATAAATAAATTAAAAAAAACCTGCTTCTATGCAATCTATGCAGTCTATGCATTGCTTTGGTGCACTGCCTGTGGGCATCTACGTCCTATGGGACTCTATCTTAAGCTTTATGGCACTTACTCGTGTTGTTGTCTCCTGAATAGATCCCTGCTTGTGTTGTATCTGTTTCAGATGTACGTCGCTTTGGATAAAAGCATCTGCTAAATGAAAAATGTAAATGTAAATATAAGGTCAAGTGTGGATCAGGAATGGCCATGGTAAACCCAATATCACTACAGTACAAATCAAACAAAAAGGCTTGTTCAGAAAAGTGTTTAAAATTCTTTTTGACAGTGATACGTGGTTTGGATCTTTGTAATTTCATGTCACGGATGCATGCTGCTGGGCAGTGGTCACTGAAGTCGAGAGGAAAAACACCACTAGATTTATAATGTAGGGATCTATTGGTTAAAATAATATCTAGAAGTGTGGCCTTTCCTGCATTTTTTGGATCTGGCCGAGTAGGGGAAGAGATAAGCTGTGTGAGATTGAATTCATTGCAGAGATTTTTTAGATTATCAGAAGTGTTAGTTAAGCAATTAATATTCATATCACCCAGGATAAGAAGTTCTGAATTTTCATAGCTGGGTATCAAATCAAATAAAACAGAAATAAAGCACCCGCAGGTGCAGAGGGTGAATGATAAATCCCAATAAATAATACTTTTCCAGTATTATTTTTACCCAGACAAACATTTACAGCCAAGAGTTGATAACATTTCAGCTTAGATACAAAGGTAACGACAGAGACAGATAAACAACTTTTCACAAAAATGGCAACACCTCCTCCCTTAGTAGGCCCATCACAATGAAAAATACTATAGTTATCAGACAAATATCAGCATTTTTAACTTTGCTTGACAACCATCTTTCAGAGAACACAAAAATGTCAAGGCCAGTTTGTTGTGCCCAGACTTTAATATAGTCCATTTTGGATACAATACCATGCATGTTCATATGAACAATTCCCATGCTAATATCAGTGAGGTGGAGGCGAATACTTGTTTCCTCCACAGTCTTGAAATCGCCATCCGTGTTTTAAAGTTAGTTTGTAGTCAGTTTGACGCATAGTTAGCTCCATTTTACCAGTGAGAATTGACTGGTAATGTAGCAGAATTACTGTTGCTATGGTTACCTTTTGCACTGATTTCTTTATAAAGCTCTAATCAGAAATTTGCCATGTCCAGGGTATAAGCCCCAAATTATACCCTTGATTAAGACTTTTATTATGCATTGTGGGCTAATTTAAGTCCATATATAAATTTGGACAAAACCTGATAAGCTAAATCAGGTGTGTTCATCAGCTACTGATTGATTAAATGCACCAATCACATCTCCTGATTGAGACTACATCTACACTACACCGTATATTTTTGTCGTGTCTCCAGGTCATTTTCATAAAGACACCTACACACAAAAAATGGCTAAATCTCTTCTTCATTTGGTAAGGAGAGGGACAGACACAACCCGGCTGACGAAATCATTAATTTATGGTCATCAAAATTAACATAAATACAGGATAATTACGACAGCTGTGTGATCGGCTTAAGTATATTGACATTTGAAATGATCACAGAGAAAGTCAGAGATGACAGAAAGTTGCCTTCTTAATTTTACTGCCACACAGTTGACTGGGACAGTGCAGCTACAGAGAGACAGGAGGTTGGTCTGCTGAACGAGAGCCTGTTAAACCGCCATGCTGTTCCTTCCTGCTCTCACCTATGCTGTATTATAATACAGCTGAATTCACAATATAGTTGTTCTCATTTACATATTTTTTCTGTTTCCATCGTCAGACAAGGAACGAGTATGAACTGCTGATCAAATCTTGGGTCATTAATAGTATGTTAATTTATGTTAGTATGTTATTTTTTTTAATTGCGAAGTTGTGAGACAAAATCAACATAAATACAGGTTATATTTGGGTATACTGACATCTGAAATGAGTGATCACAGAGTGGGTTGGATGCCACAGAAAGGGGGTAGGGGTAAACGCTTCACTGGGATCATCAGGTGGGCACCCTTCTTCCTTGGTGTTTCATTGCTAGGCCCACGCAGCAACAGAACTTCAGGAGGATCAGTTGAGTTCAGGTTCTGTCAATGATCTTGTCCATTGGCTCTGTTATGCCTGTGAGACTGCCTTTGCATATTATTCTGCCTTCTCCTGCTACCGTATCTCTTTTACCACAAGTCCTCTCTTCTGGACAGGTGTTGCTCTGTGCCATGTGGGTTTACTTGTGCCTAGCCCAAAGCCACCTCCTCCATGCTGCACGTGGCCCACAATATCTCCATGCCTGAGAGCCGACTTGGCCTTCTGCATCGCCTCGGATGGGTTCCACTTTCTGCCTGCTGCCACTCTGGGAGCTGCCACACGTATTGTAGCGTTTTGAGTTTCTGTCAGCATCATGTCCAGCCTTACCTTGGAGCATTTGCATTCTTCATTAAAGCCAGTGATAAGCAGTTCCAGAGCCCCATTCCCATACAAGCCGATATTGCTGAGGCATCATGGGAGTCCGAGCCATTTCTTGATGTATGAACTGATTGTTCTCTCCAGCTTCTTGACTTTGGGAGCATTTCAAACTGCAGGCACCAAAGTTTCAGCTTCCCTGGAAGTAGGGTCTTGTCTGCGTTTGCAAGGCCTTTGATGGTTTCTTCATTCAGTTGTTTACTCTGGTCTGAGTCCTTAAAGTGTGCTTTGTACCACCGCCCTAAGCTCTTGACTGGCATCTCTGATACCGTTGGTATGGGTGTTCTGTCAATGTGGAATCTCCGGTCTTTGAGCTGTCCTTTGATAATGGAGATGGACCTGGACTTGCTGGGCTTAAACTTCATCTGTGCCCATGTTATGTTGGAATGAAGTTTCTCCAGGAGTCACTTTGCACATGCGATGGTTTTGGTCAGAGTGGTCATGTCATCCATATAGGTGTGAATGGGAGGGAGTTGTTGTTAAGACTACATGCGTTCTCCTCCTACCACCCATTTGGATCCTCTGATGAACAGTCACATGACCATGGTAAAGGCTAGTGGGGAGATAGGAAGAATGGCAGGATTCACTAGTGATGCTCGGTGGACTGTGGGTTGTGTCCTACAGCTGAGCTTCACTCCACTGACTTGACCCTTCTCTTAGGAGATACTGGTCAATGAGAGGTCCCAGTCTCACCTGTTTTAGGCATTTCATCCAGCCTCCATCCATTCTTAGGCCTTGGAGAGATGTCACCTTGGACCAGCCACAGCTACATGTTCAGAGGTCGTGTGCAGCAGCTGTTGTTTCTATGACAATTACATAATTTGTGTCTGTTACTGTTGTGTCACCGATGAGCCATCTTCTGCCCCCGCTCTCACTGGCTCAGGGGGTGTTTTCCTTTTTTTTGACATTCTGTAGCCGTTAAGGGGTGACTCCTATTCAGTAGCAGGTAGTGGAGCCTCTTGTCATGGGTAGCTAACCCATGACAGCTCCGCTGGGATCTTTCCCTCTTGTCCACTGTCTTTCCAAGCTGTCACATGATGTTTCCCTAGTTGTCAGCTGCACTTTCACAGCAGTCACTGGTTTTATCCAGCATATAAAGAATATATGATGAGAAATGTATAAACCAAAATGCTACAGTGATTCCCAAATGCAGAGGTGGCATTCAGATCCAGTTAAAACACAAAACAGTCACCACACAGGTACACAATACATCATTCCTTTTAAAAAGTGTTTTATTGTAAACATTGGTAGTGAGCAATGATCTCAAATATTCCTCTTTTCTTTGTTTTAAGGTATGGAGATATTAGGGACCTGACTGAGAAATTAACCTACAACATGTAATTCAAAATTGATTCATTTGGAAAAAGTACCTTTTTCAATTTAGGCCACAGGTAAAATTAACCCTGCAGGGTTAATTTTTTTTCTTTGATTCCCACCATAAATCTCTAAGTGTGTGTGTATGAAAATTATACGTTTTTTCAAATATTTCACATCTTGTCTTCCAGAAAGAATTTCCAACCCTTAATCTTAAATGAATCAACTACACATGATGTGTGTGCAGTCTTTTTCACAGGAGACACGTTGACATGCCATAGCATGAAAAGCACAAGTGGAACTAATAACATTAATGATGATTCACTTTCATTTAAGTGCATCAGTAAGTCGTGCCAGTGAACCAGAATGCCATTACTAACATCATTATCAGCACCTGTGTATGGCAAGTCATAATGTCCTCTGTTAGAAAAGGTCTATAAAGCAAATTAAGATGTATTTTCCCTGTAAAGCACTTTAAACTGTATTTGTATGAAAATGTGCTACACAAATAAACTTGGACTTAGTGTAACATTCATTTATTTAAAATCAGTGTATCACATGATGCACTTGGAAAAAACAACCAACACTGCTTTCTACCATATAACTGGTTGAACCTTGTGCAGTGATGTTGTGTGGGCTGTTTATGTAACATGATGTAATGTTTCAAGGCTTTTGCCAAATTATATGAATCCTACATAAAGCATTCAGAATTTCAGCATGCTACAGAGTTTTGTGGTATTATACTTAAGTGTGCCCAAGGCCCAACCTACCAAGAACCACTGTCATTATTTTTGTGTGTGTGTGACAGAGAGGGAGGTGGGGTGGCAGATTCAGCAAGCACAACCTGAAACCAATTTTCTTGATTACTTCTGTGTTGTTGCAGCTTTTCTGCTCTGGCCTGTTTACTCCATATGATGGGAGGCATTTTGAGTGTGTGAGTCCAAACAGCCTGCAGTCAACTGCAACAATCCAACGCAATGTAATGCTAGTGTGTAATGTGTGTAATGTCACTGTGCATCATTTGAATTTTGTGGTGATAATGATCGTTTCTGTTCAACAAATAACTAAAATGAAAGAGCTACTTACTGTACATTTGAAAACTGTGCAAACATGGCACTGACTCTGATAACAGCTCAAAACAGAGGCTATTAAATCCTCTGAAATGTTGTTTCATTGTTTGTTTCATGTTGTTTTTGGCCAGTTTTACATCTATAATGCCTTAATATTTATTTGCATCAAACAATATTATTTTGTTGTGTGCTAACTGCTAAATTTGAGACAACTAGCATGTCCCATGCACAGATACTAACACAATATGTACACTTATCTTTAATATACTGTTTTTGCAACCAATATACTTATCGTATTACTTAACAGGAAATTATTATTTTTTGATCACCTGGGAGCAGAAAAAAACTCAGCAATGAGCTGACAGATACACAAGTTTTTATGGCAAACAGATGCCTATTTACACATCCAGCAGACACATAGAAATATTAACATTTGTTTGTAGTCCTGTTTCTATCCAACTGACAAATGTATTCACTTTCCTCTTAGCTCTGGTTTGGTCTCCACTAACTCTGTACCTTTAGCTCAACTGTGTTCACCAGCTAGTTGCTAACTTTTGTCAGTTGGCCATTTTGTGTCGAACAGGAGTACAGTGGTCAACAGCAGCTGGAGATTCTGTTGATGAGAGAACTGAGGCTAAACCATACAGTAAAATGTGCTGCGATATCAAAACGGTGAGATAAAAGAGGCTTTGTAGAGAGGCAGAGTTGATATAATTCTCTATGGGTTTGTCACTAAGTACACTTAGTTGTTACCTTCCTCTCCATCTCACCTGCATGTGGGAATCAATGTTTCTGTTAGCTTTGTTTGGTTTTCTTTTTAGACCTGTTACCTCATTTCAAAAGAGTGCTTTGTTTTCTCTCTAAACAAGCAAGTCAATCAGATCCTCTGGGTTTCGTTTCAAACTAAACTCTTGCGTAAGTGCATACAAGCTTCAGCATACAAATCAAAAATTCCAAGTATACCTCCCCATCTGACCCTCGGTTCAGGACAGAGTTCAGCTACACACAGTTCGGAGTCTTTTCATATCCATTCTCCAGTCAGTCTTTCCATATCCAAACCACCATGTCAACTGTTAGCCAAGGAGTCCCAGATCAAATCAATCAAAATCATAGCCTGCCAGCCACCAAACATACATCTGCTCTGACTTTAAAAACATGTGCAGTGGTCAGTTGTCTCTATATCCTCAAGAAGGCTTTGTGGGATATGCCAAGCCCAGAAGCCACGGTAGATCTTTCCCAAAGCCTTCTCCATACCACAACCTTCATCCTGCTCCACCAATCCCATTCACCAGTCACTACATGCTTCATATTCAATAAACAATGCAATCTTATCCCAGTTGATGGTGTGGTTCTTGCTTGTGAACAGTTCTGTATCAATGCAGGTATAGTTGGTGAATCAGTTTCACATAGTAGTATCATTCAAATGATTCATGAATACATCATAACACTCTACAGAGAACTTGTGTAAAAAACCTAAAATGTATAAGATACATATTTGCATTCTAAAAATGGTCTTGTAGCTACATGATGACATTTTACAGTCATGTATCGCGCTCTGTTGTTGTCCATTTGTGTATAACGTTTTCCTTGCCTCCCTGTCAGTCTAATCCCTTTAGCTCTGTGAACTTCTTACCCACTGAAACAGATAATTTCCTACCCCCAACATGGAGGCAACATGCAGCGGCACACTATCTGCCCTCAGCCGTATAAGCAAACATAGTTGTCCATGGCAGGTACCCCACGCTGTTTGCCCCCAGGAGATGGAATTACACAGACAGCCATGGAGCGCCCCAAATGGGGGAAGAGGCGAGTTGTAATGCTGTTTACATCAACACCATGCTGCCACTGCCTCACACGCCAAAGATTAACTTAATCTTGTGTCACAACTGCAGTGGAAAAGTCGCTTCCTGAAAACTTATTCCGACAGGATTTTTTTTTTTTTTTTTTAAAAAGGGGTGAAAAAAGAAAAAATTGTCTGGGACTTTTTAAGTAGACTGTATCCAAGGTAAAGTGAATTTCCACCCAAAATAATAAAATAAAGAGAAGATAGGGATGCTCAGAGGATGCGGGGGTGGGAGGGGTCATGCTGGGTAAATCTGCATGGTGTCTCTTTGTGTGCACCTGTCTCTCTCTCTACATCTCTTTTGTTCAGCAAAGATACAGCCTCCTGTTTCCTGAATTTGCATTTAAATTCCTACATCCCAGAAGCCCACATCTGAGTCACTGGCCGTTGCCTCCTTGAGGGCACCATGCTTCCAGACAGAGAATAATCTAATCACTGCTGTGTAATCATACAGCATTTGTTCACTGTTCTGTCATCCTTGCTTGTACACAATAGTGCTCTTCCCTAAGTCTTCCTCTGTTTTTTTTTCCTCCCTACCTTTTTCTGCTTCCATGTTTTTTATGTTGAAATCCCCTCAGCTCCAAGACTCTTTTTCCTACATTTTCTTCCATTGTCAACTTTGCTTCTACCATTTGTTTCAGATTCCTTTCCTCTTAACTACCTCCATATATTTCCTCCTTTTCCTTCCTGGTTTTTCCACTCTCTTCTATTTTTTCTTTACTCTCACTCCACTTCCTTTTCAACAATCACCTCCTCCTCTACTTTTCTCATCTTCTCCATCATCAGTGATTTCACCTCCTTTAAGACCTCCTCTCCCTCTTTGCCACCACCTTGCTACACAGCTCTCCCACAGAAACTGATCAAAACACTTCTCTTGTATGTCCTCTCCCACCCATGATTTCTACTTGCCTTTTACCAAACTCCAGGACATCAAGAGGTAGCCATTTATCATGGCTGCAGAGCTAAACCACGTGGCCTGAAAGTATTGAGGTGGTCATAAATCTGAAACGCATGGGGGGCATGTTTCAGTCTATGCAGGAAAGGGTCAGGAAACATTCAGCACCATGTTCATCATGACAGGAATGCAGATGGCACAGAGAGGTTGGCTCAAATCCAGAGCTAATTAGTGGAATGCGATTTTTACCAAAGCATAAGCAGAAATCTTATCTTCATTTGCTGCTCAGCATTCATAGAAAACAGAGACAGTGTGTTGAAGAAATGCATTTTATTTGTATTAGTTGAACATCTTACACTTGCAAAAACTGCTTTTTAGCCACTTGGGGGTAACAGGTTCTGTAAACACAACACTGACATATTATCACCTTTCAAAGTTGATATGTCGAACCTGTTGCCTAGTTACACATACGGACAACATTAGCATTCATTTGGAGTCATGTTTGTGTCCACCTGATGTATGTTAGTCCAATATTCACTCTCCTTTCTGCTCTGTTTTTGGTCTCCACCAACTTTTGAGTGAAATATCTGGCTCTTTAGCTGCTAAATGCTCCACTTTGTTCTCAAGCTAACAGCTAACTTTGTCTGTCTGCCATTTGGTGCTGGTCAGGAAGCTTAAGGTTGGATTTTAGAGCAGCTACCTGCTGCGGCTGGAAACAAGGTTGATGAAAGTGGTGAGGATGAACCATAACAGTAAAGTTACGGGCTGGAAAACCAACACAATGAGCTGAAAGATGTTATAAAGCTCTAAAGAGCCAAGGATAACTGCACAGTCAGTTGTTAATTCTATCTGGATTAATCACCATGAGCGTCCCCTTTCACATACCTATAGTCATATAATCATTTATCATATAAAATTACAATTAGCATATTGATTATAGCTGCTATTACTACCATTTCATCGTCCAGCCTCTTTTATATATATTTGCTTTCACCCTGCATGTCACAACCACAACAAGCAACTACTGTATAATCAGAATGTTTTGCTCACAAGTTGTTTGCACAGGACCTGCAGGCTGCATCTCTTTAATAATACAAAATCACAAAACAGGGATGTAATGTGGGATAGAACCACTATAGCTTAGTTTTCATCAGGTATATTTTTCATAATTTAATTTGCCCAGACGCTCTTTCATTGATTATATAAAATGTAAATAATGCATATGGGAATATTCATAACTGGAATTCCAAAAAGCATGTCGTGATTGTGAGTGTGATTGTTGTGTGTGTTCATGGGTAGTTACGTACACATCCTGTAGTCAACTGTGTGGTATAAAGAAGAGAAAAGACAACTTTGAGCATCAGGGCAGTTTAGAGCTCATCATTCATCATGTGTCACAGACACCCATTTTGCCGATGTGTCCTTGAGTGTACCCTCTGATTCCCTGCTTGTTCCAGAGTTGCTGCTCTTTAGCTGGCTGTTTCATTCCTTCAGCAGAGGTCAGAGGTCACAGAGAGAGGTGAAGCTGTGAGCAGTGACTGCAGACTGAGAACACAATGTGAAAAGTGGAAAAAAAAGAGACTGTGGTGACTCTGAATGGTGCTTCAGTTTTCTCTTCTTCTGAAGCACATATTCATCTGCACACCACTTAAATGAATAGATCTGTTTGTCCTTCAGCCACGTGTCATGTGTGTTTACTGGTCATAACAGTATTAGCATTAAAACAGAACAATTGCTACTTCTTAATAGTTTCATGCTGACACTTTGTCACAAACATGCTTAAGTAATGCCTAACTCATGATGATTTAATGCATGAATTAACACAATTAAAAGGATGTATCATGAATTCCTGCCAGTATTAAGAAATGGTCAAGTCACCATGAGTTTATGTCAACACAATTGATCTTAAAGCAATGATTGTTGATGCACAGTTACACATAATTTAATTTATATGACACCAAATTAGTTGTAAACGCATCTAGGACATCTGCTCTCAACCAATTAAAGAAGTATTTGTACAAAAAATAAAAAATGCATAGATGTGTTGCACAGCAAAACTTTGAGAAGTATTTTAAGGGTTTTTGAAGTCAGATCCAGGTGGACCTTTACTAAACGTGGAAACGACGACACCCTGTGACATCTGCTCACAACAGCTTTTCAACCAAAATTGTACCAGATCTAATATTCATTAGTAGGAGAAATTGACACTTACACATGCATATCTGTTTTCCAAATATGTGCACACGTCCACTTTTTCATGTTTCATGATTTAAGTTTTATGTACATGTTGCGGTTTTTGCCACCAACAAGGACCACAACGTTACCATACAACTGATGTTTGTTGGGTTATACTGGCTGTATGTGTATGAATGTATAAGGAGTTGCAGAGGGTTTATATTAATGTTTGTGAAGATGACGTTTGCTTGTATAGCTGGGTCCATCACCATAGCAACATAATGTAACTGTCAGGACACTATAGAACACTCTGAACCTTGATAGCAGCCCTGTGGTTGGAAATTTCCTTCCCATATTAGCTCTCTGGCTACTGTGTGTCCTCTTCATTATGTGTCTCAGTTAACTACTTCATCCTGAGTACTTAAGCAGAAGTGAGAGCTCTCACATTACTCCAAGAACAGAAATGAGAGTCAGCAGCTGAATGCCAACCACTGGATTAAAAATGATAATCGCGTTAGAGCTGGGACCAGCATCTGAAGTGAGTGCCGATGATCGTGAAACCATGCGGTTAGTAAGGATACTGGTGCCATCTCTGTGTCTGTCTCAGTCACAGAAAACTAATAACACACACGTGTTCTCAAACAGTCGATGAAGTGCCAACAATTGGTCCTAATCAATTATAGGTGCCAAGACTTGTTCTGTGTGTTTGTGTTGTGTTTCTAGCTACACAGTATGTTTCTGTAATTGTGCTGTTTTTTTGTTTTTTCTCCCTCTTATGAACACCTGCACACATTGTGCATAATCATATTTGAAGGACCGTATGTGTTTGTGTGTGTGTGGGTCTTCCATTCCCACTAAGCCGTTTCACTATTAACAATTGGCTCCCTTCTCAGTAAGGCTACACCTGCCAGCTATTGTTGGTGTACTTGCTAGCCTTGGCTGTGCACACATTTTAGCAGTGAGGGGCCTTCAGATGATGAGTTTGCAGAGGAAACGAGCCAGTCAGCTGCCAGATACTGCTCAGTGTCATTCATTATTGGCAGCTTTAAATATGGAAGAAAGACAAAGCTTCCTTGATTGTTTGTGCTCAATGGGATTGCAGTTTGAGCACGTGTGACTGTAATTAACAAACAGGGCTTTTCTGAAGAGAAAACTTTTCAGAGAGGAAAGATTTTCTGCTATTTGCCTGTTGGTCAACATAATTGTATGCACATAAACCAATCCTATTGTTTACATCAAACTTTTCACAATAAAATCACCAATATCAGTTATGCTAGTAGTCTTTGTAAAGACGTAAAGAAATTATTGGGCAGATGAGAAATGGAGGGATCCCTCAAATCAAAATGAATCAGACACCAATGCAAAACAAAACACTGACACTCAACTGAAAACAAAGCTGTAAAATAAATAAATCATGTTCCATCTTCATCTCTCTCTTCCAAACGAGATATTCACTTTAGAGATGTCACCTACATATCTAAATTTAAAAAATTGTGTTTGTTTAAAGAAACCCATTGGATTTAGATTGGTTCAGTTCTTATCTTTCAGGAAGGTCATTCTGTGTGGAAAATCAGACAACAGGCTAGCAAAAAAGGTAAAACGTACATGTGAGGTTTCTCGTGTAATTGGTACAACAGAAAGGCTTGGCTAGCTGGATGCAGTCATGTCACAGCTGCCAAAGTCTCACGCTTTGACCATGAGACTCACGCACAGATCTCATACCTCACATGCCTTTTCTCACACTAACTTTTTGTCTTTGCTTCCTCCAATGTAAAATTTGTGATTTTTAAGCGAAGGTACAGCATTTTTTTTCCCCCAACTTCAGACAGCCTTGGGTGCAGAGTGTAACAAGGTTAAGGCAGCCCTTTTCATGGATTGTCTGTAAACGCACCAATCATGATCTGTTTGAACCAAAAGCGTTGGTGGCAGGTGGAGCTTATAATTTATTCAGATATTATTTCTATTTAGACTAAAGCAGGAAGTGTCAGTGAGGGAGCAACTTGGTGAAGAGCATAGATCTTTCTTATCCTATGTTTTAAAAAAAAAAAAAAAGTAATATCTGGAGTGTAGTGGGTCAATTTACCACAAATAATGCTCATCTTATTATAACAAAAATAAGTATTACTAAAATACTCCCCCCCGGAACAAATCTCACTCCAAGCTGGAGTCAAAACTTGGCAGCCCTGATTACAGATGTGATAATATAGGCTACTTAATGTCTTTCTAATAAATGCTTCAAAACTATTATAGTCTATTGTTTGATGTTGTTCGATTCCCCATGTAACATCCACATCTATAAGCCTAGGTTTTGTGACAGCAATAATATTGTAAGAGGTAAAATTACTGAACATGAGTGTTACTAACCTTATTACATGAATTAAGGTGATTTAGGCCTTTTAACAGACTTTTCAGTGTCCCACATTTCAGACAGAACAGTCCCACATTAGAAAATGCAGATTGTCTGAGACAACTTGGCACTAAGATTACTGATATGAGTTGATATGAGATTTATGAGTGCAATTTTTGCATTTTCTCTTTTGGTTTGATTAGCACACATCCTGGGGATTTCAGAGTGGTACTGGGTGTGGACTTAATGTATTGGCTTCATATTGCAATATATTCCAGAAGTCTGAAATGCAAAAAATGTACCACATTAGGCTAATTCACCCGATATCTGAGTGTCAGACAGTAAGCCAGAGAGAGGGAGAGCTGCTTAAATATCCTGGGAGCACACCTGTTCCTGCAGGGTGAACAAAGAGTCAGGTGAACCACACAGCAACACAAGATGACTCACCAAGGGTCATCAGGCAATAAAGAAAGAAAAAAAACAAACAAAGTATAAAACCTTCACCCTGCCCTCGGACTGCTACTCACCCCACCCATCCTCAGCAACCCCAGACTCTGAGAAGCACACAGAAGTTACTCAGCACAACAACCACAAAACTCACTTCCCACTTTCTCACCAGCAAATCCTCCTGGACAAAGTATGCATGTGCCACATCTCTTACTTTTTCAACCGACAAAACGTCATCCCACAAACCAGACAGATGAATCAGCCCTTTGACTCTTCAGCTAAACCTCCATTAAAACAGATGGAGGAAGATCAGGCAGTGAAAACATGTTCTGCAGGCACAACACCTCCACTGCAACCCCGAAACAGGTGGGTCTGGATCTCTGAGTGCACGTCACAGTGCAGGCTGAGAAAACACCTGGATCAGGCGGGTCCTGAGCAGACACATTAGAGTTCTGTACTTGTGTCATGGCGCAGGCTGGAAAAACCTCTGGATCACTCCGACCACTCTCATCCAGCTCCCCAGATGCTAGTGGTTTGGAAAGAATCACAGGAGACTGCGACCACGAGGTGGGCCATGGTCCAGCCTTGGACAGTTTCATCAAATGGGGTGATGACTCATACTTGCAACTCAATGTCTCTAAGACAAAAGAGATGCTTATCGACTTTCGCCAAAACTCTCCTGTTACAGCACTTACTTTGATCAATGACATAGCTGTGGAGACAGTAAGCCAATATAGGTACTTGGGCACCATCCTGGATGACAAAATGACTTTTGATGCCAACACTGACTCCATCTGCAGAAAAGCCAATCAGAGACTGTTTTGAGAACGTTTAGCGGTTTTAACATTGACAGATTGCTCCTGAAAGTGTTCTGTTCATCTTTTGAGTCAGTTTTGACTTTTGCAATGATTTGTTGGTTTGGCAACCTCAGCATGGATAACAAAAATAAGCTGGGAAAGATTTTTAAACTTTGCCAAAAGACCATTGGCACCAACTTGAATGATCTTGGTCATGTTTATCAATTTAGAGCCACTCAGAGGGCAAAGGCCGTCCTGTTGGACCCTCAACACCCTTTTCACGCAGAGTTTTGACTCCTGCCATCAGGGATGAGGTACACTTTCCCTTGGAGAGCCAAATCAAACAGATATTTGAGATAATTTGTTCCTTCCACTGTTGAGTTCTTAAACAAGCTGTAGGCTTAGTTGCTATTGCACATAAACTTTAACAAAGGACTGATGGACTCGTAATGCTTTTATAACTCATTGCAACTTTATTATGATGACATCTACAGTATGTCTATTATATACATTGATGTCTATATTTTTATGTGTATTGGTTGTGTTGACTACTGTATGAAAAACAAATTGCCCCTCAGGGACAATAAAAACTATCCAATCCAATCCCCAACAGGAACAATGCCCTGTAACATCTCACAATATAAAGGCATGGCACAGGAATTAAGCCCCGCTCCACACCCTTCATCAGTACAAGATCCCCTGTGTCCATAGTGGGTGAAAAAGGCAGCACAAACTCCACAATAAATGAGGGTTCAGCACCTGTGTCATTAATCGGTATACCCGCCTTCCTACCCGCGAAGGACACAAAAGCATCGGGGATGAACGGCTCAAAACCAGAACTAGTTTTGGGAATCAGACCAGAACTCAAATCCACACACAAGAGTCTCTGCTCCAAAACTGTAGAGATTAGCATAGCTGGATGACGGCAAACAACACAAAGGCAAATGATGAGGTGGCAATGGGAAATGACACTTACCTCTCAACTTCTACAGCAGACACTTGTCCTTCCAATGGCCCTCCCCATGTCAGTAATTACACACTCTGGCACCCTCAGGCTGCCCTGTAAATGTAGGCTTATGTGAGGAACCAGGCAAAAATTTTGCACCACCACAGGAGTTACCACAGTTATCATCCCCATTTTTCCAATCACCCCAGCAGCGCATCTCTGAAAAACTACCCTTATGCGTCAACACAAAGTCAGCCAACTCATCTGCTTTAAGCACGGTGGTTGGCTTCTGCTCATTTACAGAAGTGGCAATGCGTTGAAGGATAGCATTTTTAAACTGTTCCAACACAATCAGCTCACAAAGACTGTCAGAAGTATCAACTTTTGTAGCTGAGCACCAACGGTGAAAATGAGAATTCAAATCATGGACAAACTCCACATTTGTTTGTTTATCACCCTTTACCCAATTCCTGTATTTCTGATGATACACTTCAGGGACCAACTTGTATTTAATAACTTTTAATACAGCCAACTTCACCATAACATAATCCAAATCATATTCCGCACATAAAGCCGAATATGCCTCCTGAGCTCTCCCAGTGAGGATGCACTGAAGCATGAGTACTCTGTCCGAATCTGGCCAAATTTTTTGCATCTGCAACACATTCAAAAAGAGTGAACAAGGTGTCAGGGTCTCGTTCATTAAACTTCAGTACCAAACACAAATTAGCTCACATCATCAACACTACCTGGTGCAGAACCAACAGAAGCAGGATCCTCCGTACTAGACCTGAAGAAAGCTTGCCCTGTCTGATTAACTGTAACTTGGACTGCTCTAACTCTGATTTCATTTTCTCAGCGTTTTGCCAAATTTTCTCCAACTTAAGCTGCCTTTCCATCTCAAGTTGCCTCTTTCTCCATATTCACCTGCCACATTTTTTCCAATGCACTCTGCTTTTCCGGCTGAAACTGCTTCTCCTCCCTGTCCATTTGTACCAATAACTTCTCCTGTTCAAAAGGAAAACCAGCTGTAGGCACAACTGCCGACACAGACACTGGCATTGGCTTGTGCTGGCTCTGCCACGACGGGACACAACTCACTTTTATTTAACACACCTTCTTCAAGCAAAGACGACAAAACCTCATTTCTAGTCTCATCCTTACGTTTTTTTCTCTGCAACAATAATGCCATAATGGTCAGCTATTTGCACTAGGTGCTCCTTTTTAATGCCATTTACAAACACATTCACAAATTACCAATTCCTAATCCCCCTAACTGCCTAACCAAAGCTTAACTCACCCCTAGTCTTGATGTTGCTGTCAGCAGGTATTTACACACTGAAAACCAGCAGACTTGTATGACACTCCAACATCTCATCGGAACCAAATGCTTCCTGCAGAAAAACACATGGTGTATCTCCCAAAAACCAGAAAACCAGAGTTAAACCAAAGCAAAGACAAAGACCAAAACAGCCCTGGCCACAAAACACACAGCCCCAAAAGCCAGCATGCAGCTGGACCAAATCACCTAATCAGCTGTGCATATCACATAATGCGCCCAACTGCAACCTCAGGCACAAAACAAACTTTTTAACAAAACTAACCCTAATAGACAAGCCCCCATTTGTTATGACCCGACGCAAGTGGCCACAACAAAAGGGAGACATACCATATTAAAGAGTTCATAAAAAATATTTATCAAATCAAATTAACAAATTACCTAAATATTTACAATATGGGGTCTGGATGTCAATATAATCAGTAGTGTGGTGTGCATGAGTGGAAGAACTAAAGCAATATAACCCAATCAAAGGGTGTTTGTGGGGAAGAGGGAAGAGCTGAAGCAGCAGCCGAATGCTAGAGTGTAAGCCAGAGGGAGGGAGAGCTACACTACAGCCAGGCTTAAATAACCTGAGAACACACCGGGGCCTTCAGGTGTTCCAAGTTATCCTAACAATCCACCTGCAGGGTGAACAAAGAGTCAGGTGAACCACACAGCAACACAGGATGACTCAGCAGGGGTCATCACAAGACCATGGCGACTTTTGCACAGGGATTATTCTTGGCACTGATTATTTGGGTGTTGTTCACAACATGCCAAACAATTCCTCATGTGAAAGGTGAGCTGCCATTCTCTTACACCAGGGACGCACTGCTGTCCCTTCGTTTTACAGGAAATACTCCACCTGTGGATCTGCCCGAGGCTGTGAGAGTACAGCCGGTACAAAACAGACATCAAAGGAGGAGAGGCAGAAGAGGGGGGATAAGGCAGCATCTCTGACGAAAAGGCAACAGACCAGCACTGCCCTGTATGATACTATGCAATACGTGGTTGCTGAGAAGCAGATAGAGAAACTCCACACCAATGCCAGGGTATGTTTTGAGCACATTGAGGATATTCCAAACTCTCTGATCGAGGTGGAGGGTTTCTCTCTCATCCTGGCAGAAAGAACTGAAACATCAGGGAAGAGTTGAAGGGGGCATCTGTCTGTCAGTGACAGCTGGTGCAGTCTTTACACTGAGAGAGAGACTGTATCCAACACCAAGTTGAACTGCAGTGTCCGTCCCTGAGACCTTTTTATCTTCCAAAGGAGTTCAGGAGCATTATAATTTGAGTGGTGTATGTTCCTCCTAGTGGAAATACGACAAGAGCTGCAACTCCAATATAACATTTCAGTGTTTGAATAGTCTGCTTTAGCACTTTTTGTTTGTTTGTTTGTATTGTTCTAACCAAGCAGTTATCAAGGTTATATTTCAGTTCATGGGTGGTTTTCACTAAACTAAACTAACTAAACAATCTCTCTTTTTTGGTTGCAAAAGAAGTGATGTGTTTTACATTTTTGCTTGGTCAAAAGCTAGGGGTTTTTGCCCTGAGTTTAGTGTCCAAGGTAGAACTAGGATTCATAAACCTGCACCATGTATAATCTAAAAAGCTTTTGACTGAAACATCTATGTAAACAGCCTGAATAAGACATACTGCCATAAGTATTCTGGGTAAAATGTTCCTGACTTACTATTATATATGACATCATTGGATTAGTAAAATAATTAATACTGAAGAATCAGTGTGTAAGTAGCATGTCACTAAACTACTTTATAAACAGTTAGCCAGTTTAGTCCAGTTGTTAGACATCCATCCCTTTTTTGTTTACTTTTGTTTAATTATTTTGGTCAAACAATGCATTCACAAATGTTGAGATATAAATATTACTTTGTCTTCAAAGATGCAAAGAAAACAAACAGGAAATCACAGAAGAGGGGAGGGAGTATATGGAGTATTGAGGGGAAAGCCTTTATTAATTACATGGCAATTTGAAGGAGGACAGACTTGCTCCTTTCATCAACTTCTTTATTCAAACAGCATTATGTTGAATCAAAGCCCAACGTTTCAGTTTACACCTCCATCAAGGGGTCAAACAGGAATATTGAGTTGAAATCCACTTTTTATACATTTTCAAACATCACAAAAGGCATCCTATAGCATAATTACATCATTCAGTAATCAGACCATCATCTGTGTCACCATCTTGTTAAATAAAAACAAATAAATCCAGCCAAAAGACAAAAAAAAATCACATTCCAGAATAATTTAACAAAATATATCAAAGCTAGATAATAAGTTGAATTTGGCTTGTACAGAAACACTATGCCAGTGGAGGAGGAGGTGATTATGGAATATTGAGAAAAAGTCTATTAGTTAGATACACGGTGAAGAAACAGTACCTTAGCTTCACCTTTGTATACATTAATTCAGGGATCTGTCCTAATTGGGTATTTTGGACAACAGGTGTGAGATTATGAGTCTGTGAGGTTAAGCTAAGTTTGGACCCAAAAGCAGGATTCAGACACATGGCTTGCAACAGTTCAAATACAGTTTTATTGAGAAGTTGTTGAGATGGAGGTTTGGCGAGCTGAGCCAGAACAACGGTGGAGTGGGGGCAGACAGAGAGAGCTGAGCTGTCGGCTGGAAGACAGGCTGGCTACACGCTGGGCGAGGCAGGCAGACAAAGACCTCAGATAAGTAATGAACCTGAGGCACAGGAAAACATAGAGTCAAACAGAGTTCAGGCAAACAAGAGATATACTGACTAAGAACTTAAACTTGGCTATAACGTTAGTACTAGGTTGGCAGACTGGAGTGTAGAGCTGAGGTTTATATACTGTAGGAGCTTGATAAGCGGATGGGTCGCAGGTGTGCAGATTGATTGGCAGCAGGAGGGAAACAGAGCGCCACGCCCAGACAGACACACACATACAGAGAGAGAGAGAGAGAACAAACAGGGAACTAACAAGAAACACAGCAGAGGGGTAAACAGTAGAAACACTGTGAATAAAGGAGAAGCATAGCCAGACCATGACAGAGTCATTAGGAGATTCCTTCCCCAAGATTGCACACACCAAAAAATCAAACCTCCAAAAATCAGTAAATCATAAACTTCAGTTGACTCAAATGAAAAATATGCTATTCAAAAAATGTGTTCTATATTGAAAGAAATATAAATCAATGCCTTCATGTATCTATCTAGTTCTACTTCTGCACATCCTGACTTGCAGCTCTCTCTAGTAATATCAGTGCATTACTGAATTACTTAGCCTAAAGAACAATCAGATACTGCCTGACCCTGCATTTGGGTGCAGTGTAAATGTGAAGATGTGCAGAAATAAATAGCTGGCAAGTCTGAAATCTGATTCCCACAGATCACAGAGGAGGTCAATCAGTGTCTCCTGCTGTCTGAAGGACGGCAGATGCAGATCTGAGGTGGAGGATATATCTGACTGAAGGAACCACACAACCCATCCGCCCCCCCAGAGGGGGCTAGAATAACCTTTCTACAACACATAACACAGCAACTTCTAAATTTAAATAACAATTTATCAATTGTGCTTTATCAGTTGAGGAGGTTTTGAACAGATCTGATCAGTGTGATATAAAATTACAGGAAAATATCATCCTATTAAAATTATGCACAAACCTTTGTTGGTGCCAGGTGGAAATGACAATTAATTCATGTAAAAATCTGTTATCTTACATTATCAGTAAAATCTTGCTGTTCCCTTGGTATACTATGGCACAAACTGCCAAACAGGCACCAGTGAGAAAATAATTATCTTTGTAAAAGTTAAGTGGTATAGATGACCTCAAAGAAAACAAATTAACTAGCAATAAAACTCAACACAGAAAATTCCCTGAAACTTGTCCTGACCTTTGGGAAGCTGTTTTTTATTGCAACATCCCTTTTATCAACCCTCCTTGCAACCTGCTCCTCCTCATTCAGGAGAGGCAGGAATCAAGATACTCATTGATCTTCTGTTTGATTTTATCTGCTGCTGCTGCTGCTGCCGGGGTTTTGGGATTCTCACCGGTGAGCTGTTGATGTTGATAAACCCTCGTGTTTGTGGAAGTGCAATCTTCTTCAATAAAATAAACTGAAGAATTATATGTTCATTATCAATGCTATTATTATTGTTAAAATAAATAATATAAGTAAATAAATACAAATAAGAAAAACAGAACTTAACAAGTAGTCACACATAAGAAAGGTCACAAAACTTTACAAACTTTGCAAAGAAATGCAATCTTCTTCTGAGCCAAAGAAATATATTTTCATTATAGTATTAACTTTATCAGCTGTTTTTTTATTTAGTCTTGGTCCTGTGTCAAATGTCCCTGTTAGTTTAGTTTTTATCATATTTAGTACCTCATCCTGTTTTTGTTTTTTTTAAGTCAAGTTTTAGTTGACTAAAAGTCTGGGTATTGAAGTCTTATCTTAGTCAAAGAAACCCGTAACTATTTTAGTATAGTTTTAGTCAATGAAAACTGTTGATATTTTAGTCTTTTTTAGCCATCAGATTATATTGAACATTTCAGTCAATCTAGTCGAGCCAAAACCAATAATTTTATGTCATTTTAGTCAAACTTATTTCACATAAGATGTTATCATATGATTGTCTGATGAAAAATACAGGTTGAATGAAGAATGCAACTTTCTAGAAAGTGTCTGGTCTGGTGGTATCAATTTAAGGAATACATCCTTACAATGGAAATAAATGTAGTTAGCCTTGCATCACCAACACACACACACACATCAATGGTGTTTATTGTTGTTAAAATAAATAAATATAAATAAATACTTTGGGGAGGGGGTGGGGGGGGGTATTCTTTCCGAAATTGTTGTGTTACCATCAGGCTTGAGTTTGTCAAGTGCAATCAAACAAACCACAGGGAGACGGAGCACCATAATTCATATTATTATTTCGAGTAGTGATGTGTACCTTGTATTGCCTATAATGGTCTGATGGTGCCTATTGTAGTTGTGTTTCATCTTAAATTTAAATAATGCTTTCAGAAATCAAGATAGAGCAGGACTTAACCAAATGTTGACGGATGCAGGGAAGCAACTCAGGGAGATTATAGAGCAGAATTTTATCTCAATGGACTCTAAAAAGCTCAGGACTCTATGAGTATGAGTTGTAACCAATATGAACACAAATAGGAAGCACCTCATCACTAATGATGATCTGCAAAAAGCCAATGAACTGAATGATTTTTATCTTAGGTTTGAAACTCAGAAATTTTCTTTGGAATGTAATAATGTGCTGGAGACCATCTCAACTACTGATTTGAGCTTCAGGCTGGTGGGTGACCCACACAAGATTCAGTCCCTTTTTAGACATGTATGCAGAGAGAAATACACAGGCCCAGATGGCATCTCTGATCTTCTCTTCAAGACCTGTGCAGAAGATCTCACCCCAGCATGGTGTCTTGTTTTCCAGCAGTCTGTGGACTCTCACACTGTCTCTGCCATCCGGAAAAAATCCATTATTATTCCAATTCAAAAAAACCTTGTCCAATTGAAAATAATGATTATAGACCTGTGGCTCTGACTTCAATTGTGATGAAATGCCTTGAAAAATACATGGTGTCTGTACTCAAAGCAGAGTTCAATTCTGTACTAGATCCATTCCATTTTGCTTACAGGCAAGGGTGCCATTAATAGGATCACCCATTTGACTATTAAGCACTTGCAAGACCCCATGGCCTATACATACCCACTATTTGTTGATTTTAGCTCTGCTTTTAATATGCTTCAGCCCCATCTACTAATCCCGAAACTGAAACAGATGAGTGTCAATACTTTTATAATTAAGTGGTATTTTTCCTTTTTGACTAATCGAATCCAGCATGTCAGGGTCAACAATACCCTTTCTGAATCCAGATCAATCTGCACAGGTTCCCCACAAGGTCGTATCATCTCACCAGTTCTTTTGACATTATCCACAAATGAGTGTACAAGCAGCCACCCTAGGAACCACATCCTAAAATTTTCATATGACACTGCTATCTTCAGTCTTCTGCACAAAGACATAAGTCATTCAGAATATTTCACTGAAATAGAGAGTTTTGTGCGGTGGTGTGATGCCAACTATCTCATTTTAAATGTGAGAAAAACTGAGGAGATGGTACCGGACCCTTGGTCAGTTTGGGATTATAGTCCAGTGGTCATACATGATGAACCAATCAATCAGGTCTGCTCCTACAAGTACCTTGGCGTTCACTTGTACCTCCAGCTGGAAGGCCCATGTTGAAAGTTTGTGTTCTCATTTACAGCAGAGATTATACTTTTTATGCAGACTCGGGGTGTATGGGGTGGATCAGAGGATTATGTTTTTATTCTACAAGCTGTATTAGAGAGCATAGTCAGGCATGGGATGTCAGCGTTGTATGGCAATCTCTCTGTACAGTTAAAGTCTAAGCTTGCTCCTCTGGTACAGACTGCCATGAAGGTTATGGCGAGGAATGAACGCCAGTCCCTCCAGCCAATATATGAGCAGTCTGTTCTTAGGCAAGCACAGAGAATAGTGTCTGACCCATCTCATATTCTCCACCCTGAGTATGAGCTCTTACCCTCTGGCAGACGATATACCCCAATGTAAACTCAACCATTTTAAAAACTCATTTGTGCCTACCTCAATTAAAATTTTATATAATGTTGCTTGAGGCTGCAGAGTTGTGCAATAGCTTCATTGTTTGATGCGAGGAGTTGTGTAATAGATTCATAATATGATGCGAGTGATTGTGCAAATAGGCGGAGTTTGACATTTGCGCTGGTGGGGGGCAAACCTTTTTTAATTGACATCAGTACACAGTCCAGCTACTGTGTGGCATGTTACACATATACACACAGTAACAGAAGACAATAGTGTCGAAAAGCCAAACAATATAGCACATCAAATCAGTTTTTGATCACTTTGTACTACATCACACTTACGTGCACTGGCGACCATAAAGTTAAAGTCCGTCAAGTGAAATATCAGTTTGTTTATACCCTTTTAAAACATTTAGTGTACACATGAACTCATTTTGTGTCAAATTGAAAACTATGAAATATGCATACTCACTCATATCCAACTTATAGCATGCACACACACACAATTAGAAAATGCGCGGCAACAGTGCTGCCCGTTTTGAAAGTAGGCTTCTAAAATATACAGTATATATTAAATAACTAGTGTCCTACCTTGTATAGAAGTAAACACCTTTTTTTGCATCCCACGTATATGTCCACTATCCTCTCAGTCAGTAGCTTTGATGTCATGTCGTCCTCAATGTGAAGAACCAGAAGCGATGATAACCGTTTTCTCCCATCGTTGACTGTAGTCAGTTCCAAATTCTCCTCATTGCAGAAAAACTTCTCCAAGAGGCGGCAGAGAGTCAGTGCCAACTGGAGCATCTTTTACAGATTTGAATAGCTGTCCTTTTTAACAGTCTTTTGAAGATGCTCAAGCGAAATAGGTGCAATAGCAGAGGCTTTAACAAGCTCCATTTCCTTTCCAACAAGGAGAGGGTGAATTTTCAGCATCATCATTACCTACTGATGGCCCTGGCGCCGGTCGCTGTGCTGTGAGGTTAGCTGGACTTGCCGTGGTTGTTTGCATGCCTGTGTCTTCACATTCTGTCAGCTGCTGGTAGGCAAAGGCGGCTCTAGTTTAACTGTTGTTGAAGCTTTACTTGAAATTGGACCTTTTAGAAATTGCCAAATGTCCATAACTGCTCATTGTATAACAGAAAGATAGCTAGCTGAATCAATTAATGCACAAAAGAGAGGGAACATCTCATGTCACAATGTGCCATGTCACATGGCTGCTCAAAAATGAATTTATTAAAAAACCAAACAAAATCTGAGAGCTCAGATTTATCTCTTAGAGTCATTTTATTTTATTGCATAGATTGATGCAATAGATTCATGATATGATGCCAGAGGATGTGTAATATGTTGCTTGTTCTTATCACCGGTTGTGCAATATGTTTAGTTTGTGGTTGTGATGTGCTACAGTATGTGTTGCTTTGTTTATATGTTTGGTTTTTTATTTTTACTACTATGGAGGCAGCTATATGATAAGACAATGTGTCATGTGTCCAGTATTTGAGTCCAAGACAAATTTCCGTACAGGGACAATAAAGTATATTGTATTGAATCATATCGTTACAATGGTGGACAGAAGAAGGTGGGATGGAGAGCGCTGTGGATCGGAGATTGCTGGCTCAACAGCATCATGCAGAGGATGGCATGGGGTCTGCTCTAGAAGATCCCACATTTGTGGATGGCAGAAATCCTCATCATCATCATCATCATCATCAAGTGGAGGACAACATGGGGACGCTGGTGCAAGGTCCACTGGGTCCACTGGAGTGTCTTGAAAGGATCTCTCAGTTGTTTGACATGGCATGAAAAGATTCTCATTGATCTTGGCTGGGTTGAACAGGTATATGGAACGTCCCCAATTCTGTGAACATGTCAGCGCTTATCTACCCATCATCTGACATCTTCACAAAGGTATTCTTGGGAGCCTTGAAGAGCCAATCTGCCTTCATGGGCTTGCCTTTGAGTGTTATCATCATGAGTCCATACCCACCAGCAGGATTGATGCTGGCCAGACAGGTGTTGGTTTCACCTTTACCTCCACTAATGACCTCAAAACAGGGTGACTCATCTTCAGCAACCACCCTGATGGACAGGAAGTGATCCTGGAGCCCTGTTTGGTTGCAATTCCACATGTGGTCTGGGACATTTTCCAACCCCAGTGTCTCAATCAATCAATGCCCTTATATTTTTGAAACCACTTCTTCACAACAGTGAGGATGAACCCTGCTGCTCTTGCAGCTGAGCACGCCTCTGGTATGCGTATGCTCAAACCATTTATACCCAGCCTTTTTGGTAATTTCACTGAAGCTTTTTATTCCTTTTTTCTCAGCAAATTCGTAGACTGGTGTTCAAATGTCCTCTATCCTCAGGGGGAATCTGCGTTTTCCCAGGGTTGTAATCATCTCCCTCAGTTCTGCCTCATCCTCCATACAAATGAATGACTTTAATCCAACCATATGATGATAGTGACCATCACTTTTTGCCCTGTACTGAAGAGTGGATTCAGGAACGTTCCAGGCCCTGGCCAACAGCCACTTCCAAAGGACTCCACCATCCTCAACAATCTGTCTATACTCTTCTATGGCTCCCCTCATCCTGTTCTGCCCCCTCTGATTCAGTTTCCTTCCCTGATTTTTTGCCTGCCTCTCTTTCTGTGTCTCTCTCTGTGTTCTCTCCCTGTCTTACTTCTCTCCTTTGCCATTGTGATCTGAAATACATTCTTTTGAATTAATCAATAATAGGCATAGAATTAAGTGGAAGGATTTTATTAAATTGCTATGAATATTTATGTTTTTGAAATTCATTGGTACCTTCTAAACTAAAATATTTATCCCTAACATTATCGCTGACTTTAAAAAGGCAAAGGTACTCCCTTCACGCATGCATGCATTCATTTCATCCCAGTTAGATTACTGCAATGTACTCTTCTCATGCCTCACCCAACAAAACCTAAATTCTTCAACTTATTCAAAATGCAGCAGCCAGACTCATAAGGTTCTCACAGGAGGGAACACATCACACCGGTTTTAAAATGACTTCATTGGCTCCCAGTCCATTTTAGAGTGGATTTTAAAATTTTAATGATCACTTTTAAGGCTTGTAGGGAGTTAGCTCCAGAACATGTATTATTATTATTATTAATTATCATTATTATTATTATTATTATATGAGCATTTTCGCCCTGCCCCTTCAGAGAATTAAGAAGTAGATTTAGATCAAGGGACGTATCAGTGGCTTTGTAGGTTTCAAATCCAACTGTTTGGCAAACTATTCTACATGTGTTATGTAAATTTAAACACATTTTGCCTGATTTTCCAGGCCTCCATTTCCATTATGTACAAAATATGGCGACTTTGAGCTAAATACTAACATTGCAGCATGCTCACAATGATAATGCAATATGCTGATGTTTATCAGGTATGATGTTTACCATGTTCAATATCACATCTTAGTTTAGTGTGTGTGGGGGGGGGGGGGGCACACACACACACACACACACTGTTAATTGTACAATGTTAATTGTACTTTATTACTGTACTATATTAATGACACAAGAGAATGTCTAGAAATACAGTGAGTGAAAACACTGAGAAAACAAGCTTTTGTTTCAAAGCGTTAACACAATTTGACCAGAGAATCAACGAATTTCTTGAATTTGTTATTCGTGTTTTCATGTTTTCTGTGTATGTGTCATCCAGCTAAATTCAAAAAATACACCTCAAGTAAACATGCACACAGTGTGCATACCCACACGCACTCAACACACATGCAGACTTTTAACAAGCATCAGGCTGCTGTCATAACAGCAGTCAAGAACTGAATAATGGATGGGAACAAATAGAGACAATTACTTAACAGCTTGTCAATCCAATTAGCCTACTGTTTTAATGGCTTAATCACAGTCATCCTGTCCTCTCTCTCTCTCTCTCTTTTCTCTGTCTCATTTTAGCTGTTTCCCTCCCCTGCCTCTCCTCCCCTTTTTTCTATTTGCAGGAGATGACAAGAGTGAGAGAGAGGGAGGAAAAAATTGAGCAGTGCCCCAGAGGGGCTGTAAATGAAAGAGGAGGAAGGCAGAGAGAGGAAATGAAGAAGGATGGAAGGAAGAAGTAGAGAAGGTGAGGGACGGAGGGAGGGAGAGAAAGGAAGGAAGGAGGAAAGGAATAAGGGTGAGGAGGAGATGTGAAATTTCTAGGAAACAAAGTAGAGAAGAGGAAGAAAATGAGGAAGGAATGAAGACGAGAAGGGGATGGAGAGGGGTCTGATGTGCCAGATGGTTTGTTACACCATCTGAGAAGTCGTCCTTAGAAACTGTTTGGAAAAGGGCAGGCACTTTCAAAAATTACTCAGCAGGTGATTGGATGAATCATCTGTTTATCACTGTCTATCACAGGCTAACTTCAACCAATCAGATCAACCAACCATATGATGTACTAAGAGAGCCATGGATGTATTATAAGAGCTGGATACCAGACCGAAAATGGTGTCCATTCAATCCAATGAGAATCGCTCGACTGGCGCATATGCCAAAAAAGTTTCTAGCTCCCGGGTTTGGTTCTGCGTTATGCGGCCCACTGAATATGCACAGTAGTGTTTCTCCTGCTGGCCACACCCATGAGTTCCCACTCGGCCCATAGACTTTACATTGTTATGACATCACATATTTTTAAATAACTTTTCTCACCTCAAGGGAAGTTTTACAAATATAAAACCGCCATGGATCAAAAATTCATAATAGAAAGAGTCATAATTGACCTCATTTGCAGTTTGAGGTGTACGGTCAAGAGTTTTAGAGACGTTTCTTTTACAATGGTGATCTATGGGGAAAATGCTTTTTTGGCTGCAGGGGGATTTTTTGCTGCAATACCACAAGTGACCACTAGGAAAAAATGGCAGCAAGGCTGAACGGCGGCACCCAATCCAGCAATCCTTGCTGAAGTCAGTTGGTAGAAGAGAGAAAACATCTTTTCCAACAAGAAAAGCCTTCAGTGCCATTCTTTGCTCTTCTTTCAATGAGGAAATATTCTCCAGTTCTGATATATTTGATGCTATAGCAGCATCTATGCTAACCTCTTTAGGAGCTGCCATTGTTGTTTTGAACGAACAATTCACTTCTTGCTGTTGTCACACCTAAACCATGCCCATAGCTGCCAGTAGCTCCTCATAGGACACTAAGCGTATTGCTGCCATGGACTGTAAAAAATATAAATGTATTTATTGTCCCATCTGAGTAGCACATGCACGAGCGGGTCCACCATCTTGGACAGCTAGGTATGGCAACACCACTTGGACAAACTGCAGATACTCAGATTGGGCAGCGACAAAGCGCATAATTTGACTTGCCTGACGACAAAGATGCTCTATAACAAAAGATGACACATTACAAGCTACGCTAATGGTATGAAATGGTATACACTTCCTATTCCTGTGTGATTTTGTGATCACGCGAATCCAGTGGCCTCGCAAGGTAAGAAGGGGGGAGGAAAGGTGCTCTTTTAAGGAAAAGGATGGAAGGAAGGAAGATGGGATTGAAGGGAGGCAAGGGGAAGAATGATTGAGGATGGAGAAAAGAGAATGAAAGTAAAGGTACAGAAGGGTGTTTAAAGGAAGCATAATGAATAGGATGTGAGGGAAGACAGAAGATGGGAAAGCTGGAAGGAAGGAGAGACCAGTATGAAATGGAGGAAGAAGGTAAAACAGTAAGTTTCAGGGGTTAAGGGAGGAGATGAGGAAAGGTGGACTGGAATAAAAAGTGAAGACTGAAAACAGAGAAAAAAGATGGATGAGGAAAGACAGGAGCAAGAACAGGAGAAGAACCAAATAAGTAAGGCATTAGTAGAGGAATAGAAGGGAAGGAAGTAGAAACAAAGGAACAGGAGATACAAAAGAGGGAAAGGTGTGTGAGCAGTCAAGAAAGCAGACAGTGAGAGGAGGCCTGGAGGATGACTGTCAACACCAAGCTAGTCAGCTCTGCCTGGACGACCCACTGAAGGGACGAAGCTCCCTCTGATCTCCCTCTGTCTATTGTAAACACACACAGGAATACACACAGAGGGATCAAAGAAAACACCTGGAGACATTCAGATATGTCATGAACACATGTATACATATTATACGTACAGTGTGTGAATTATGCCATGGCTTTCAGGGGAGCTCAGTTTTGTGTGTGTGTGTGTGGGGGGGGAGAAACAGAGAAATTAATAATGGTAGTTCGAAGAAGTGGGAAGTAGTACGCAGACTGAATGGGACTAAGAAAGTTTGTTTCTTTCTGATCTGTGAGTTAAGTTTATTATATTGTGCCACCACGCTAAGATGGTGATGGCAAGAATAGTATGGATGCCAGTATCTTTATTAAAGTGAATTAGTGATGAATCACCCTCATGTATGAATCATACATCAATAATTGCCTAATTTTACTCATGATCCATGATGATGAAGAAATGTATGGCATAAATAGTATATTGTCAATATTTTAGAGACTCCCCAAAATTTCACAGATCATGTTTCCAGGGGAGCTCATGTCTTATTAAGAGGAGCCAAGCTCCCCCTGGCTCCCCTGTAGTTCGTACTCTGGGTACCTGTCAGGGTAAACAACATCTCTCTACAGGGCATTTGTCCCAGTTTGATGTGATTCTCGGTACATTTTGGTACCTAACAGCGATATTTCTAATGAAGTTTACCTGTCCTGGTTGACAATGAACATGAATATTTTATTTTGTCACCCGATAAAATATTCACCTTCACAGTCAGGTGACATTACAGCAACAAGATTACACTATTTCAAAGTTGTGGCATAGAAACCAACAGAAAATAACGTAGATTTCAGCTTTTAAATATTTCCTACTAGAAACTCTGTGAAAGCCTCACAGAGGACATTTAACACCCCCAAATTTTAGTTTTTTTGAAATATTTTATTGGTTATTTTTTTGTACTGTAGTTATTTGTGCAAGATTCACTTTTCATCTTCTGGCTGTGTGATGGCAATATTTTCCACAGTTTCTTCTGGGACCCCTTCTTGATTTTCTGATTACAAGCAGTTCTTTTTTTTTCCACCCACATCATTGTACGTGAGTGCAAAGGGTTTGGGCTGTGTTTGCTGCTAAAATCCCAGAAAACAGCCCAACAAAAGCTCCAGCACAATACATACTGTACCTATAATGCTATAATTGTTAAAGCTTTGAAGAATTGACAGCTGCAGTATGTTGCGCTTTTGATGATGTTAGATAACAAATATCAAAGGCGTGCGCTGTCTGCTGCTTGCAGATCAGAGTACACTGAGAAACACATGCAGAATGGTAAACAAAAAATGTTTTTATCATCTCCTATGGGATACTACAGTTCCTGTGTACTATTCGGTGCTTCAGTGCAGAGATCAGAACGAGCAATTTGGAAAATGAGCGGAATGCTTTGATGCATTCTGTAGTAGAGTTCACTACAACGCTGGTAAAACTTAAATTGAATATTTTACTATTAAAAAGTCCTCATAAAGCTTCATAGCAAGAAAAGCAATGTTTCACTGCCCTCTCTGGTGATGTCATGGTGTACTGACACACCCTGAGGTACACTTTTACATCACTGGAGGTCAGCAAAAACAGTTTCACTTTAAGTACAGTACTTGAGTAAATGTGCTTATTTCTCTCCACCATTGGACATAATTGGTTGTTTAATCTTTCTTTATTGCTTTATTCCACAAAGTAAACTACAGGTGAATGCTGGAGATGAAGGCAATACTTCGGTAGACATACACACTCTCTAATACCAACCTTGTCTCTGCGGGATTATGTTTATATGCTACTAAGAGTTGGCGATCACATTTTGAGTTAAATATAACTGCTGCCTGGCTTATGTTCTGTGCCAATGTTTTTTTAACTGAAGAAAATGTTACTTTTTTGTACCACATGCCTGTTGTTGGTAGATGGTTGGAGTGGATGGTGTACATACAATCAGTAGGACTTTGACGATGAGACCAGAGTCTTGCATGTGGTTCAGTTTGGGCAACAAAAGCACTTTGGTTAAGGTTAGGCAAACAACGTAGTTTGTTGAATGTTAATAGAGCAAAAACCCCCTTTCTCTGTGCTTCAAGATACTGTTAACCTTTTCACCAAAATTTTTTCTCTTTCTTTCCCTAACATCTTAACCAAGTGCTGTGAGTGAAATGGTAAATGGTAAATGGACTGTACTTGTATAGCGCCTTTCTAGTCTTCCGACCACTCAAAGCGCTTTTACACTACGAATCACATCAACCCATTCACGCACATTCATACGCTGAATGGTACAGGGGTTACCATGCAAGGTACCAACCTGCCCATCAGAGGAAATCTAATCATTCATACACATTCACACACTGATGGCACAGCCATCAGGAGCAATTCGGGGTTAAGTATCTTGCCCAAGGACACATCGACATGCGGACTGGAGGAGCCGGGAATTGGACCACCAATCTTCCGATTAGTGGACGACCCGCTCTACCTCCTGAGCCACAGCCGCCAAACCACAAGATTAATTATGCTTTAGCTGCCATAAGCAGATACTTTAACAAATACACCTGAAATACTTTACTTAAAGGGGACGTATCAAGCACATTTCCAGGTCTATTTTTATATTCTTGGGCTCTACTTGTATATCTTTGCATGTTTTACAGTTCATATTATCTTATACTAGTCCTTTATGCAGCCCCTCAGTTCAGCCTCTGTCTGAAACAGGCCGTTTTAGCTCCTGTTTCTTTAAGGCCCCACTCTCTTCTGATTGGTTAGGTTCCAGAAGCTGCGTCTAAGCCAACTTCTGGTGGTTCCAGGGGCTACGTAAACAAACAACAGTAGTAGGATTTCACCTCTTTTTCTCGTTCCTTATTCAAAATGGAAACTTCTCATCTGCAACTAAGGCTACAGAGTGGGCGGCCAATGGTGGGCTTGAAGAAACAATCTGATGTCATCATGAGGAGGAAGTAGAGGGAACTTTGTAAATGAATCATTCAGGAAGCAATTTTACATTTGTTCACCCCATGTTTAACAGTATCTGACATAACAGTATAAAAATAACAGAAAACCACAAAAACATATGTCGTCTTTAAAAATTTACACATACATTCAACATTTTTGCAATACATTCACTAAAAACATTTCCTCATTATATTGATAACAACACTGGTGTATAAAGTTTGTATATATTAATGTAATTTCTAAGAGACACAGTCAACACACATGCAGAGAGACACACATGTCCACAAGGATGCATTCATATCCTCTTCATGAACGCACACACACAGCTTACAGCCACATCTACAGCTGCTATCCCATGCTTCTCTCACCCAGCAGCCCCAGCAGGGTTTAACAACAACAGACTGGAACACGGAAACATGCAGGAGCCTGGTGTTTCAAATACCGCAGAGATCTCACACACAAAAAACACACTCATACACACACGCACACAAACACACACTCATACACACACACACAGACTCATACACACTCCATCTTCACATACTGTCTTTGCCTGCATTTTTTTTTCTCCAGCATCCTTGCAGACATTTCTCTCTCTCTCATTTTTCTCCATAGTTACATCTTCATACCTGCTTGACAGTCACTCCCAACCTCTCCTATCTCCTTTTTCTACTTGTATTCTGCTCCTCTCTGTCTCCTTCTAGTCTTTTTCTTCTTGGTTAAACTACCTCATCCACACCTTCCTTTACAATTCCCTTTGTTTTATCCCACATCTATGTTAGGGTGTATGAGGTGGCCTAGAAGACAGAAAGTCAAGTTGTTACCTAAAGGTTGCCAGTAGCAGTGGGCAATATTCAATAGCAAATAAAACATTCATAAAACATTTGTGTTACTTTTCAGAAATGCCTGATATTAATATTGGTACCAAATAATTATCAATACTGCATTAATATATCCATAGCTGCCACTTCCAAGTCCCAGAATCTGATCGGAAAACATGGGTGTAGAAATTGTAGCGTTTGTCCTTTACATTCCTGTAGGTCAATTTACCTCACAACCAGAAACAAGATGCAATTGAGCTGACTAATGTCCTACCATAATCACCATTAAATATAACCAGTTATCCTAATGAGGTCATTAATTCAGCTAAATAATGCATTAATTAGCCAGTATTCTATGGCAGTGTGTGTGTGTGTGTGTTCACATCGCACAGGTCCTGTTAATATGATCTTCATATATTAAAGCATCATGATAGTTTCAAAAAATTTGTTTTCATCTCATTTAAATGTGCAAATTAATGTCAGGAAGAGCTCAAAAGTGTGATAAGCTGAAGTCTGATATAGGTATGTTTTAGCAGGTGCTTTTATCATGTTACTGGCCTGACAACAGTGTGGTGACAGACTGAAGGATTTATTAAATCCTTCAGTCTGTCTCAAAAAAAGTACACAAGGTTTGAAAATATTCATTGAATGCACTAAAGTTTAACAAAGCTAACAAGTTTATTAAAGTGTGATGAACTGTACCTGGGACTTAAAATCATGAATTTGTAGCTAAATATGTGATAATTGAATGGATTGGATAGATCCCAGATAGCATACGGAAGTGGGCTACTTCAGGTTCTGCTGGCCGCCTTCTGGCCCAGACAAAATGGATGTGAGCCTGAAATGGCCCACATGTAAAATAGCAAACATGGTCCAAATATCCCAAATTAAATGAGGGCCTTTTTTGGTAAAGGTGCAGTGCTCTCTCTGGATGTGGGCCAGTTCCGGTTCATCTGGTTTGTTCTTGGTTGACATACGGCATTTCTACGGCTTGCTTGTGGCCCAGATCTGGAAAACAGGACTGGACACACCCAAGCTCCATTATTCCTCACGGTATGTGGGCTGGATGAAAGTGCCAAAAATGTTGGGTGTAGGCCGGATCTGGGCTGCAGCAATTTTGCTATCTGGGATGATTGTTCCTCCTAAAAATACAGCATCTCCAGTTGCTCTTAGTTAGACCCCCGTTGTTTCTTTCCTTAACTGTCTTTATTTCCTGGGTTGGGTATTTCAGCAGAATTGGATACAAAACAGACTGAGCCGGTAAACAGTTCGGTCCAGTTGTTGTTTTTTTGTGAAGTATAAGCAACAGGTGGATTTTTCTACATGTGAAATGGCAGTGATGTATATTTGGTACTTTTGTATATTTTACTGTTACAGCTGTTGCAGTGCACATGTACGACATAATGTTAAACATGTAACAACTTGTCAACATTGTTAACTTGTTTGGAGTTGTTGAATCAATTTGACGTGTGTGAGACATAAGCCGATGAATTGATTCTTGTGTCGGTGTTCAGCACAAACTTTTTGTTTGGTTTCTTGTTCGGTTAAATGTAATGAAGCTGCTCTGTTGTATTTTCAGTTCTGGTTGTTCCTCTGTTACCTTTACACTGTGTGCTATGTTTGTGATGCCATAGCAACCTATGGCATCACAGAAGCTTTGTTGTTTCCACAGTCCACCTGACTTCATTAACCTCTAATTGAAACATCCGCATCATCCTGACATCTGGACTCCTGTGAGAAAAGTCAGAATAAACTGCGTTGACCTTTGGTTATTATTGGATTTTTCCCCGTAACTTCAAATGCAGTGCATCATGCGTATATCTACATATACTGTATATATGGAAGAAACACTATTCTAATCCAAATGTCCTGTCCATTTTAAGTGTTAAGGAAGTATGACTAAACCTAAAACAGTAGTGGGTGTGAAAATTACGCATTATTGTGTATGGAGGGGGGGATTGCAAACTTTAAAAATCTGTGTCATGTATGTGTCATATGTGTATGCACTGCCAAACCCATGGGTGAAGTAGACAGTAGTAGAAAGTACACCAATGAACAAAATATCTGCATTTCATAACTCTAATTTTATAACCTCACAAAACTCAGACTTGCCATTCAATGAATTTAGTGTATTTTATATTTATCATGTCATTTTTTTTCTCAGCTGGAGTTGAACTGTGGCCTGTGTAAATGTTTTGTCTGTCTATGCAGCATCATTCCATAATCATGTCTTCTCTGTGCTTGGTGAGCTCAGATAAATCCCACTAATGAACTGCACCCACTGAGGTCACCTTCACATGTAGAATGCACCTGGAGGGCAGCTTGCCTTTATAGATCAGGCCCTAATTACAGGCACTATTGTGAGCGCAAATTAAATGAAAGCAGTAAATTTTCCCTGCACTTTAATGTATTCTGGCCCTTGATGCTTCACATTCACACAAACTACAACTCCAGTGTAGGTGGTGGTGAAGTTGCTCCTCATGAGATTATTTTAAAGTTTTCTTGAGTTAATTGGCTCATATAATAGTCTCTCATTAGCTTCCTTAGTCATTCAGGTCTCCTGCTTGTTCCTATTAACAAACAACTTTGGATTTTGTTTGAAACATTGTTTCTCTGCAGGCAGCTTTGATCAGCGCAAGGTTCAAAAAGTGAAAACAAATCCACCTGAGCCCTGCGAGTCACCCACTCTAAACAGAAAGATCAAAACAGCCTGACGGGAGAGACAAATATACAGGTTCACCACACATACACACACACACGAGGACAGTGTTTTTCACTGGCACTGTTACTGGAAAACTAATCTATGATTGAATTCATAACAGAACCCAGTCTGTAAATTAAATTACAAGTATTTGAAATTTGCAACCCCCCCCAAAAAGCCAATAATAAAAATAATGTTTGTTTTTTTACACTGTTTTTGTGAGGACACATTTAAGTCTAATGATAAAAATAATAACAATAACAATAATAATAATAATGATATGAAAAATATTATGAAAAGATGAACCCTTAACAGCCCAGGAAATAAGCTAGTGGTAGACTTTGATCTCAGATTTACAGATCTACTGTTTCTGAGGTCAAGAGTGAAAAAGATGCATCTCATCTGAATCACTAAAATTTAGTCAAATACACATATTTCAGTGAGGAGGGCGTTTGCTATTTGCTCATAACAGAGGAACGGTGAATTTTGCTATTTGGGATTGCACAGTGCTACAATCCATTGCTAATTCTTTATATGTTTTCCCTATATAACCACCAGCACCATGTTTCAACCACTGACGGAGGTAAAATTTGTATTTCCCTTTTGCATTTAAATTGTCCTAACGTTTACAAAAATAGCTGAGCCCCAGTCCCTGAGGCTGGAACACATGGCCGCTCTAATAAGCAATAACACATTAATGCCTCGATTTTAAGCCACTGTCTGAACGCATTTACAGGCTGCCATTTAGCTGGCTGCTTCTAATATACCTGTCCTTATGAAGCTAATGCCTGGCTCCATTCCTGCCTCTGACCTGCCTCAGGTGACTGCCTTCACACAGCTCTGAAAATGCCCACCCCCCCGCTCCCACTGTTTATTTTTCTTATTAGCATCTGTTGGTCGCCACTCAAAGGGAAGCTGGCGCCACACGTGATGCCACCAGAACAGCTGCCGTGTTAAAGTGGAAACTAGTAGTCAAACTCTCAGGGGGATTGGTGTGCCCTCTATCTGACACCAACGTCTCTGGAGTGGCTTTTTACGGGTCTCACAGCTGGCACTGTGATGGAGGTCATCTGAAGAACTGGGGTTCACTAATGGTTAAACACACAGAAATACAGAGATATCTCCAAAACATGCCATTTCATGAGGGCAGAGGGTGGATTTGCTTTTAGATTTATTCATTTAATAAAAGGCTGTCTTGTTTTTTTAACTTTGAGCTTGAAAACATGAAAAAAAAAACATTTTCATGCTTGCTAACTAGCCAATTCCTCACATTTTTTTTAAATGAACAAAAATACTGACTTCTTAAAGAAAAGTACAAACTCAGGGCCTTGTACCTCTCATGAGAGATCTGCAACATCAACACTGATCCACGCTCCTAACAGAAAACACAACTGCCTTTGTGTTTCGTTCTGGGTTAATGGATCAGACCAAAAGCAGTCCTGCATTAAAGAAAAGAAATTCAAGGGGCTGCATTGGTGTGAGTATGTTGCATCAGGTGCTTGTGAGACAATGAAATACAGTCCAGTAAGTCCAGTTGGAGTAAAAGATCTGAGAGTTTGAAGGCTTATTAGAGACCAAAACACTGCACAGCGGTTTATATTATTATGTGGAAGGATTTCACAACTCATGGTGGAAATTATTTTATCTTTCGTTGCCACTATCACAAGGTAAATAGTAGATAGTAGTAAATAGTAAATAGTAGTAAAGGTTTTGCCAGGCTCAACTTTTTTGACAGACTACGGACTACCATAAATATCGTTGATCTAACTATCCTCCTAGAGGTGGAAATAGATTAGTAGCCCAGCCATTACTGTTGAGAGCAGCTTTCTCTGGATGATTCACTTGTTTTCTGACATTCAGAAGACGGTTTTCTTGTACGTTTTTAGCAATGCAACAGTATCAATGCGAAACATTGGACTATAATGAGTTTTACAGTTCTTGCTTTCTACAATATTTGCACATGCTATGTGCAAATATTGTATGTATGGTTAAGATTAGTGCAAGATCTTGGTTTAAGCAATTTCTACACTTCCCAACCACTGTAAGTACAAAATAACTGACACTAATTTAATGTAACAAAACTTGTTACAAGCTGTTTTCTGCACCGAGAAGAAATATAAAATAAAAATTTTGTGTCATGGAGCTTTAGATGTGGTTTATTTCTTAATTTTGTTATTTTGGTTTGATAAGTGATTCACAAATAGTCAAGCTGATGCAGAGCTTAACATCATATTTACTGTATACAGAATTGTGAATAGTATCAGCTGATGCCAAACCACATGAAAATACACTTCATTTTTCTTTTTCATGTTTATCCTGTATTATCCTACATCATCCCATATTATTCAATGCCATCCTGCATCATTCTGCAGCAAATTCACCTCTCCTTAACTATCCTACTCCTCCACCTCATCAACAATAACATGTTATATCATTCCAGCTCTCCACGTGATAAACATCTTTCTCTTGGCTCATATTTTCCTCTTCTTCCTTTGAACCATCACTCACTTAGCAAATTAAGGCATCTGTAGCCCACACTAGAAGGGGGAAAAAAAGGCAAGAGAGAAGCTAAATATGCAGCTGGCACTTAAGTTGCTTCTTAATAGGACTGCAGAACAACCGTAAGGTCAACTGCACTCTGATCAGCCAGATCAGTGAGAGGGAATTGCAGAAAAAAAGCCTTGAGCGTCAGTTCGTCAGTGTCAGTGCTTCAAAATTTAATCTGGCATCTTTGAAACAGTGCCAGTCAAAATAAGAGTCCATTGCCTGGCTTCAGTGAAGGGATGATTATGTGTTGTGGCCAAGATTTCTATGTGTTTTTAATGATATCGTGAGTTTAAATCTGCACCTTTTTCCAAGAGGTTTATTTACTCTCCTTGTAAATGTGCTCATAGAGGATTTTTTGTTACATGTATTGGTATTGCTGCAGCTTTGGCTCTTATTATTTGCATTTACTGGTTGTAATATTAACCATCAAGAAATGATTCAATACATGTATACTTTTGCGCTAAATGGATGCTTTCATGTCCATCCTCAGCAGCAAACAACAGTATTATTTGTTTGTTGAAACAGCTTAAAATGATTCTTGCTTATGAACACTGGTTTCTTTTAAAAGTTAATTAGAGTTCTTCTTTACTTTAACAAAGTAGTAGTTGTTTGTGGAGGAAGCAACAATTTTTAATTAACTATTTTAAGGCTATCTGTGGTGCAATAAAGAATTCGTTAATATGACTCAAAATTAACAGTTTCCATACAAACAGCACTTTCAGTCTGATTGAGAGAGTGAATCGCTGAATAAATCGAAGAAACAAAAGAAACAAATCACTTGCATTGGTTCTAGGCGCCGCTACCAACCTGCAAAACAAAGTAAGTCCAACTTTGACCACTACTGAGCTCCTTTTTTCTTTTCCTATTGATTTATGCAGTTGTTTATAAGATTTATATTGTAGGTTGTTGACTGAGAGTCCCAATTTAGGGATAAATTAACTGTTTTCATGCAAACAGCACTTAAAATCTGATTTTAAGCATGCACACAAAGCAAAGTATTAGCAGGGACTTGTAGAGTCAGGATATGATTTGACAAATTAAATTTGTACACCCACACAGGTGCATTCACTTAATCTGCCTAATTACAGCTTTGCTCAGGCTGTGTTGAGTGGAGCCATGCTGAGAATTATGATATAAGTGTAAGTTGTTCCACCATAACAGAAATTAACAAAAACTGTTCACACAGTCCAGAGAAGAGGTCTAATGAGAAAAAAATGAAATGAAATGATTCTTAAGGAATTTACCATGTAAACTCACAAGTGTAGGAACACTGTGAGCCAGGCGCTTCTTCTCTGAGCTGTGGATGAAATGAGAAAGCTGGACAGAATAATAATAGTGATGTTAGAGCTGTGCTGCTCTCGGGGTCAGGGAGTAAGTAATTACATGGAGAGGGAATAATCTCATTATTAAAAAAATCATAGTCATTGCAAAACCTGAGTCAGGTCCTTTTAAAAAAAATAGATAATTACTTGTTAAATTCTGCAAAAGGTTATAAGGAGAAAAGATCAGAATGTGAGATTAGTGACAGTGATATAATGACAATAATAATTCAAAATTACAGCCTGGACCAGCTGTCTGAGACTGGTCACAGATTACGGAAACGTTAACTTCTTTCCAGAGGCAATTTATCTTACAGCACAAGTTAAAACACACTGTGATTAAGTCTGCAGTCACACATGCAATCAGTGCAATCGGGGACGGCGCTGAATGGCCTCAACTCAATTCTGATATACATTCTGATATGTGGTAATTAAGGACACAAAGATAGATAAGATGTTCAGAGCCGGACTAAATGTGCACAGCAGAAGTAACAGAAAAGAAGATTGTGCTCTGTTCAGTGTAGTGCCGTGTGTTGTGATCGCATGCATCTTTGCGTGCGTGTGTCTTTTATCAGCCGCAGCAGGTCAGACAGTGACTCCTCAGCTTTGATTCGCTGTGACCTCGAGTGTCCAGGTTTCCCTGAGAGAGACGCCGAATCCCTGCAGCACTGCCAAACCTCAGAGATGCTGCTCTGTAGCCAACACGCCACGCTGACCTCTCTGCAGTGTGTCATCCTGTGGATCCGCAAGGAATCAGAAAGATGATGAAAAAACAAAAACTAAGGAGCGTGGAGGAGCCTTCCTCCACAGTTCCAGTTTCCATTTATGAAATTTACTCTCAAAGGCCTTAATCAAATTTACAACGTCAAAGGACTTCACAATATTGAAACATTGGCTAATACCATGCCTGTACCGACTGTGTTAGTAATGGTTATTTCTACATATTGAGACCCTGTCTCCTACAAATTACATTTAACAGCAAATACATTTTGTTGCCAAGTTGCAAAATGTTGACCTTGAATGTATTATATTTCATTCATTTCTCCTTCAATATCTGCTCTTGCAAAACAAAATCCACTCATAGCAGCTAAATATTATTATTCATTCATTTTGGGCTTGCCCAAGTATGAACCAATTTTGGGCTCAGGTATTCTAAATATTCTCATACATGTGTTATAAACCTGGCTCAGGATTTGCAACAAATGAGAGAGTGCACACACTAATGAGAGGTAAAAAATATATTTATTGAACGAAGCATAATGAATTATGGGAATGTTACGCATCAGTGGTGTAAAGTGTGCATGGATGAGTGAAGTGTTGGTTGTAGAAGAAAAGGGAAATAACACTAAAGGCAAACTAATTTAAAGTGAAGGCCATGTGGAGGCCATCCTGGTTGCTAAGCAAAAAAAGGGAGAAACTCCTGGGGCAGCAGCCCTTTATATCCTTAGTCCACTCCCTCCTCAGGTGTCACCGATCAACTCTAACGGATCTCTTAACACTGGCATTCCTGGAAGACAGACAACAGGGTTGTAACTGGAGAGAACTAAGGAAAGCTGAATAAGAGAGAGAATAAGAGAGGGCCGTCACATGTGTAACAAGAAGCATAGAACTAGAACCAAGTTTGGCAGTTTTTGGCATGGCTCGTAGTGATTTAAATCTCTCTGGAGCCCAGGCTCATGCTGTTGCCTTCTCGTTACTTTCAGCAAGACGTCTCATTCTCTATTATTGGAAATCTCATTAGAATGATTGGAAAACCCGATGAAAAGCATTTGAATAATAATGCACTCACAGCACATTGTAACTTTGAGCTGAAGATTGTCTTGTCTTTGTGAACATATGTTCCCAATTTATGGTAGGCTATGGGAACTGATCGGGACAGAGACTATTAACTGTGTTCTATGTGTTTACCTTTATTACTATAGACTTTCACAGGAGAGTTTTTGCCATTTCAAAGTGCGCCATGTGCACAATGCTTCACCAGTATGTCTTCCTTGAGCATTTCAGTGGAACAGAGCCTTTGTTAATGTTATCAGTTCCACCTGTACTATTCCTGCTATAACAAGTCAAAATATCTGCTGTGAAAAAAGAAGAGAACAGAAGAGACAAAAGTGGAAATGGACTGAACAAAAAAAGGTGAATTCCACTCATATGAATGATGCAACAAGAGGGACAAGAAAGAGAGGGAGGTCGATGAATCACAGTCAGTACATGCTCACACAGATATGAGGAGAGGTCTAATCAGCCAAAATGATTGAAAACACATGTGTGGGTGCATCATTGGTGTATATGGAGCTTTGAATATCACACAAAGTGGGAAAGTGAAAGAGAAACTAACTCCTCTTCATCATTTCTCAGCGTTGCACACCTCTGAACAGTGCTGCAGACGTATGAGTTGAAATTGGACTCAAGAGTTTAGACATAAAAATTAGGACTTGAGTCTTGACGTGTTTGAGACTTGAAAGCAAAAACTTTAAAGCCCCACTTTTCTGCCAAAATAAATTTAAAAGACATGTCAGGCAAGCCTTACAGCTTGAATATTTAATCATTATTCCAATGCAATTAAAGGTTCTATATGTAAGAATCAGAACTTTCTTCTCATTAGTGCCCCCTATGGCTGTTAAGTGAGCTGCATCCTGTTGCTCACTCCCAGTCAGTCAGTCCGGTCATTTGTTGACGTTAGCAGGAGAGAGGCAAAATACTCAGGAGAGCGCAAAGGTGTCGCATCTGTTGGATTTTCGTGAAAACACCGATCCAAGTCCTTCACATGGAAATCAATCCACAGGCTGATATAAGCCATCGAGAAAGTCGGGGAAGGTCTTTTTTTAATTTATGTTACAACCCGTTTACTCATTAGCAATAAAAAACAATTAATACATGTAAATTGTTTCACAATTCTTACATATAGCATCTTTTAAAAGATTAGTGTTAGTTATGTAAAAACATTTTTAACACAGCTTGAGAGCTGACTTTAGACTTTATCTGTCAAATCTGATACTTGACTTCTCGAATCATTTGGAGGAGTTCAGCAATGTTTCTAACCCTCAGTGAAGCAAAGGCCAGAAATAAAAACAAAGTAGGAGACAGAGAACCTCATTACAGCACAGAGAACCAATTGGCCACACTATTGTTTTTCCGATAGAGTCGGCTAACCACTGCTTTGGGTGATTATAGATTTATCTATCTCTGCTTCCTCTTCGCTTCTTCACACATCACAGACTCTTGCTAAATGTTTCCCTTTGGGGATGAATCAAGGGAGCTTGATAAATTGTGCTCATGTACGGGTGGCTTTTAACTGATCTCTGTGAACATCAGGCCACTAAGAGTCACCGGACCATTTCCAAAGGTTTTCCCCCATTATGTTTGTGTCAATATTGTTGTTCATTATGTGTATGTTTGTTTTTTTATGTAAAGTCTTCTAAACTACACAGTAACACAGCAATTAAATATCTCTTTTTCATCTGAAACGTGGCAAAGACACATCTCAAACATAAAAGCTGCTGGCAAAAACATAAATAACGAATCAAGTTGCAATTACAAGGATAAAATTCAGAATATGAGAGTTTAAAGCTTCAGTAATCAATATCTTTATATTACCAATGGATCAAATGACTACGTGTAGTGTGAAAGGTGGTGCTCAAAGTGAAGAACCCACAGAGAATTATCACCCAACTCCTCCCTGCAGAGTTGAGTCTACAGAGCATTTTAGCATCTTTTAGCTCATTGTTTTGGTTTATAATGGACGTACCTTCGTAAGATGGTCAGAAATGTAACTCCAGATGAATAGTGTGTGTCTGCTAAATGTGTATATGAGCAATTGTTTGCTAATACCATACCACAACAACTTTCTAAGGTGATAATATCTTATTATTGGGTTTAAGGCTTATTCTTCTGCCCCCAAGTGGCCAAAAAAACAATTATGTAGCTTTAAAGAGCAGTTTTGTCTAATTGGAGTCCAGCAAGATTGTTAAATCTTAAAACATGTCCAAATGTTGAAATTAGATAATAAATCATTGTACTTAAGTTAGTTTTGTATAAAGGTTTTATTTCTATGAATTGCATTTTTTAGAAATCCAGACTGATAAGATGATGGTATCTGTGGAAAGAAGAAAAATAGAAAAAAAAGTAATTAAGAAAAAGAAAAGAGAGAAGAGAGAGCTTTAGTCCCGTTAAGAAGGAATCACGGTTCGCTGTTTAATATTTTAAAAGTACAATCATCTCTTATGTTACTATTTTGAAACCAAGGGTAATTAAGGGTAATAACTTTCACTTTAACTCTGAAGCTCTCATTTAGTAAAGGCAGCTTTCGAGTGTGTGTAATAATGAAAACCCCATTTTAGAAATCAACCTTCATTTTCTCTCTTTGCATTTTTGCTGCGGCAGAAAACTCGTCCATCCCTCCGCTCCTGCACTGCCGTCGTTTCCATTATGAAAATTACACCACCTCCTCCACCCCCACTTATCCCTGTCTCCCCCTCTTCTCTCCCCCGCTACTGGCTGCCACAACACCTCTCTCATAATTCCTCCTGCTATATGGCTGCCGTCAGGTGATGAAATGGTTTCCTTGACCAGAGCGGGGCCTGGCAGTTGTTTTAGTGTTTGGGTTTTAGCAGAGCGATAAACCATCGTTGGCTAACCCCAGCTGACAGAGAGCTATATCTAATAGGCCTGTCACTCTCATGCCAAATCGCTTGCTGCATTTCAATTAAGGGCTCTTCAGGAGTGAAAAAAGCAATATCAGACATGGAATGTGTGCAGGTTGGTATTAATGCACACAGACACACATAGAGACTTGATAATCCTGCTTGTAGAGGAGCGGTAATAAATGTGACGTAATAAAACAACTAACTTTGTGCTGTCGGTCTGCTTCCTTTTAAGCCAGGCAAGTGGTGGGGCGCTAGGGTTGGTTAGTTGGATCACTCGTCCAGTGTAAATTATACCTCACTAATTATTGGAGGGATTCATGTTCTCCAGATAATGTATCATAGTGAGTTTGGTGATCCCGCGGCTTGTCATTTAGTACCACCATGAGGTTGACTTTTTTGGTTGTGCAGACATTTATGTTACGTAGAGGATGAATCCTAATGACTTTTCATTTAGCTTCTCCATATCTTAATATCTATTCGATCCTGTAGCACAAAATTTGGTTCAGACAAAAAGCGTATTACAAAATCCATCATTACAAATCAACATTTTATCAAACCTCTATTTCTCGGACAGCAGCTAACAGCACTAATAACAATTACAAAAGACATAACTATAACACCTTCTGGACCCAAAAGAACTAAAGAAGAAAACTCCAAAATGACCAACACTGTACTTATTGTATTCTGCTGCTAAGGATCAAAAATAAACTTTGGACTTTTATTCATCTCAAAATTTGATGCTCTTTACAATGAGCAATGCAGCTTCACAGAGCCAATATTGTGACAGTTGAGCTCTAAGTGTTCTTCCATTTTTAAGGGTGAAAAATGTGTTTTTTCAAGCTTGCACAGTGAACATCAGTAGCTCTCTCTGTCTTTCCCCTCTCTCTGACTCTTTTCAATGTCTTCTCCCGCTCCAGAGCAGCTTTATCCTCTGTACCTTCTGTTCTATTGTGCAGCAACGATGCCCTCATCAAAGTGAAGCAAAAGGGCGAGGAGAGGGTTCAGCATGCAATACAAAGAATAGACACTTCCAACATTGCATGTGTGTGTGTGTGTGTGTGTGTGTGTGTGTGTGTGTGTGTGTGTGTGTATTTCAGTCTGAAATTCACCCAAATGCTTGATTGAGACTCCCTTTGTTTTTCTTCATGCAGTCAGCCTCATTTATAATTATAATAAGTTTTATGTGTACAGAACTGTTCACAATGAAGTTATGGAGTGCTTCACTTGGAACACAAACATCCAACACGATCAATAAAAACCAAAGCAAAAACAAATAGAAGCAATAAAAAACAAGAATGCAACAAAGCAGAAAATACAGGAAAAGAAACTATGTGTGATTTGCATCTTTGCTTTTGGTAATTATACTTGTCTTAAAATCAATGCGGCACGTTAGACATTAAAATACTTCATAGTAGCTAATAATATATGTGATAGACTGGATGAAAGGATTATGTGCAGTGTGTCAGTTTGAGAAATACATTTCTTGAGTTATGGGTGACATTTGTTGTTACTTATACAGTGACAAATTTAAAAGTGGGATTAATTGTTGATATGTCAGTAAGTCAGGTTGATGCACGGTTTTCATTTTTTAAATGTGCTTTAATTGTGCCTTTTTTTGTTTTTTGTTTATGTACTAATCATTTCCCCTGAAACTTACCTCCCTTTTCACATTTAGTGGAAGGTGTGATTAAACACCAAGTACAGGCTGAATGTCTGCAAACCTCACAGTGGAAATTTAACACCTGAGTGTCAAGGTGATCTTCCTTTTCAAAAACAATTAACTCTCTCTCACTCTCTCTAAAACCTGCAGTGAGTTTACAAAAGACACAAACCCAATCCAACAAGCATGGTCCAGGATTTCCAAAGTGCCACCATTGACTGCTGCACATCCTTTAAGGCAATGAAAGAGAATGAAAGGTCAGTCTTCGTGTCACTTTGAGCATTTAGGTCTTCATAGGTTGACTAAATTATGCAGAATTATACAGAGTGCTAAAGGAACATAACCCTGTCTACTGAGGCCTTTTTATTGAGGGTCTTACCTGGGTTATGGGTCAACTATCAGTATGTTTTGGGTTAAATGCACAATGTCACTGAGCAGGAAAAAGCAAGGAAAAAAAAAAAAATAAGACTAAAATTCTAAAGTCCTGCTAACTCTCAAAATAAAACTTTTAGAACCAAAAACATCCTGATAATTTTGTATCCAGCCAAACCAGTTGTGGAGCCAAAATGTTAAGTTTGTCCTGAGGTTGGTGCCAGAGGAAAGACATTTAAATAAAAAGCGTTCATCCGTATGGCAGAAGATTTGTGCTTAACAAACTTGTGCCCTTTGGGGTTTTCCTGTAAATATCCATCCTTTTTTTGGAATTTTCGCCTGTTTGGCATACCCAAATGGAAAATCTTATAACAGAAGAACTGTGAGTCCAAAATGCATGTATAAGGCTTCATTTGAAAGGTAACAGTTTTTGGAAATGTGCTTGTTTAGCATGTGGCTAAAACAAAACCAAAACTACATCAGTTCAAATGTGACTCAAAAAGTGTTTTTGGTGCTTGTTTATAATGAGTCATATTTGAATAACAATAACTAAGACATGCTTTACTCCAGAACTACCCAGACATATCACCACATACCTTCTACATCTTGTCAACCACACCTGTTTAATATACATTCCAGACCTTTAGACCTAACCTCATCGTCTAGGTAGTTTTTTTGCGGTGTCACTGGTGTCCCTGAACCTCTCCAAAACGTCACCAAGTGGCTAAATTGCGTAAGTTGCTTTTACTCATTACTGCGTGATGCTAAGTTGCTTACAGCTGGCTTAAGCACATCGCCAAAGACCCAGTGGATGTTAAGAGGTTACATTTAGTGTTTCTCACCAAAATTGTGATTATCCTTGTGACCTTACAAACTATGTTTCTATCTGTCAATAAGTAGAAAATAACGTGTGACCAGTGGCAGGAATGTGTACGGCCCGCGTGCTCCTGTGCACACATTAGTGTACTTGTGCATGTGAAAAAGATACAAACAAAACCGGGACTCTGCATAGAAGCAATGCTGCACAGCACCTCTAATGGTCAAAGACTCAACAGGGTGCCTGTAATACAGAACACCTACAGTTAGCAGTTATTTTAGCGTCAATAGGGGGCAAATCCTACTGTGTTTATGAAGTCATATCATCGACAGACCAGGCAGCATGAACATAAATATATTATGTAGCGATGAAGTCTGATGGCTTTCACATCGTCAATCACGCAAGTACAACCTGACAAACCTGATCACTATCAGTTGCAGAGTATGGAGAGCATCTGCAAATTCTGTAAATGCAGCATCTGTTAGTGTTTCAGCACACTCCACCACACAGATTGATGTAATATGTAAATTAACAGTCTGAAGTTCAGCTTTAAAGAATGCTGTCAACAACTTAACAATAAAGGCTTCAAAACAAACACGTTGCTACACTTACATTCAAACACCAAGGTTCCATAACATGTAGAGAAAAACAAACCTGAGCTGAATGATTAGTCTAAACCAAAAGGTCTTTGTCAGTCAGCCGCTCGAAGCTGATCCGAATTTTCAACATCACTGACATATCATTTATGAGATTGCATTGTTAAATATCTGCATTGATACATACACAGCACACTGTGGGTCTCAACATAATAATAACAGCAATTATACAAATAACTGAGTCAAAAAAAAATCATGACTAACCTGGTTCATGCTAATTAAAAATTTGCTGGACAGAGAAATTGGTGTAAATTACTGTGCAAAAGTCACACATAACTAACATTCTTCTTCTAATTATGTAAGAACAACATGTCAAATCTCCCGCAGAACAGTCCTAAAAAAAATTCATCACCCTCAGCAAGAACTCAGTTATTGCCTCCTCTCTCTCTGTCAGAAAACTGCGATCAGTGTTATAAAAGCCCCCAGGCAGAAATCTCTTATAGCCAGAGGATAGTAGGATGAGAATGTTTCCTCCAAAGCTGAGAAATACTGTGGTGAGCAAATCAAATACAGAGTGGCCAATTAATGCAAAGGAGACATACCTAAAAATACACACACATACACATAATTTACACCCACCAAACAGGCTGCTTATCAGAGTCTGGGAGAAGGAGATCAAAGTGGCAACAGGAAAGCGTGGCGAGAGAGGATATGAGATTGAGACAAGATGCGTGATGTGAAGGAGAGAGAGAGAAAGGAGGATCAAGAATGGAGGAGAGGCAAAAGAACGAGAGGAAGATTGATATAGAAAAGAGAGGGAGAGAAAGAGACACGGAGGCAAAATGAGACAGAAATGAAATGCTCAGATCCAAACTGTATGAAAGGAAGGCAGACACAGTCAGAGATTTAAAAGCGAGAGTTTTTGGATCTTGGTTTGATGGATAGAATAACTCCCTTGAGTGGAGAAAAGATTCAGATAAAAAAGACAAATGACAAGGGCTGATAAAATGTTCGGAGTGCAGAGGTAGGAAAATGGGGAAAAAAGCGGTGTGAGGTAGACTGTGACAAGAACTTTGAAGAGGACTTAAAACAGGCGGCATAATGAAGGATCTAACATGGAGAAAAAAAAATTGAACATCAACGCTTTTAACTGCAGGTTTGAGTTTATTGCTGGAAGGGACAGGTGCACTTCAAACGACTGTTTTGAAGATGGAGACATTTAAATTTCTTGTTCTTGCAACTCAGAACTGAGAACTTTTATTGTGTTGGCTCATCCAGCAAAGTTCAGCCTCTTTTGTGAAAGTCATGGCTAAATTCACCAACTAAGGGGCCCTGGGGCAAAATGAACTCCAGGCACCCATAGAGCTTACCCCCAATGTCTGTGGATTATGTACAGTATATATCCTTACAACTTCAAGTACCTATCAAGTACAGTGCGCACAACCGACTACACCTGATGGCCTTATTTCATTTTGGAAAAATAACCCCTTAAACAAACCTTGTGCATGGACCCCAGTTTTGCGTATCATTGTGTATCATTTCGTTTGTGGTAATTCCATTAACTACAATGCACTGTGAAAGCAACTCAAAAAGATTTTGACACTGGGCCCCTCTATAAGACAAGGCTTCAAGATGATGCACAACTGTAGACTGTATTTAAAGATGGACGTAGTGAGATGCGACATCACCCATTGGGTTTGCATTGGAGCCGGTTTTAAGATGTAGTTTATGGTCAGCGCCATTATGTCCGTTTGGAGCCAGGACCTTCCAGATAAGGAGTGCGGGGTCTTCCCTTTCATGCCCTGGAAACACTCCCCCACTACCTCAGACTGAAGCAAATGCTAGCTTACTGGAAACACAAAGCGGTGCACAGTTGGACTAACGTTAGCTACTTTAGCTAAATTGAGCTAACAGGACAGGTATCGCAATCAAGTAGAAAATTTACTAAAATATTGCAACAATAGTCCGACTCATTGCGAGTCCCAGAGCTGGAAAGAGCAGCAGGCGAGCAAACTGTCAATCACAGCTGTCAATCAACACCCACGCAGCAAACATCAAAGCCTACTACGAGTCTTCAAATCTTATTAACGGAGCAATAATTTCCAAAGTGACCACTGGCACATTTATTAGAGGACCAGGATTAAGCAGTTGAGACCATAATGACTCGTTGAAAACATCATTATATTTATTCCTCTTCTACTATAAAAATTCTTCCAACAATAACATCAGACACTGCAGTGACAGCCGCAATATCTTTTTAAGGATGTCAACTTGCTGAATTGCACTGTCCCACACCTGAGCTGTTACATTTTTCAGTTTTCATCTCCCTTCGAGTGTTTACACACACTATTTGGTGATCAGAGGGTTGATTTTGAGGTTCAAGGCTATACCGAAACCCTTTCTCGAGCAGGACTCGTCAGTATGAGCCCTTCCCTTGACCTCTCTCATTGAGGAGGTAGCTAATAGGCCAGACCACATGATCTGATCACTACAGCATGTGCTTTGATAAGCTCTGGCTTCAACCCAACTGTTTTATCTGTTATACCTCCTGGTCTCCTGCTGCTCAGTATATCGACGTCTCTGTGAAAAACGGATACCTGCTGGAATGGGGTTATAAAAAGCGGGCCAACCTAATCCAACCAATGCTGAAAATACAGAAATTATTACAGAGAGGCCAAAATAGTCAATATCCATCAGAATTGTCCTTGATGGATAGTTTCACACAAGCAATCCAATTGGTCAAAGATGAATTCCAGCTGTGCGAATTATTCCCATGAAGCTGCAGAAAGCTAGCTGTGCTTTAGGTGGCTTTGATTGTTTTCCCAGTTTTCTTTCCATGTCACCACAGGAAGAAGTAAATGGTCTGTCTTTTTCTTGCAATGACAAACTTTCAGATAGTAAACCTGCTGCTGTTTAAGCCTTTACTTTATAATTATGAGTTGTTTGGAGATGCCTATACTTGCCCGCATCTCGTACTGTAGCTACATGCAATACTGTCATAAGGAACACTCTCCAAACTCTCCAAGATATTTTTAGCTTTAATTAATTCAAGCAAAAGCTAGCACCCATTAATTTGAGATAATGTGCAACATAGAAAATTAAAATACCTCAACATGAAAAAAAAAACTATGATAATGATTTGCCACTTTCCTGTGATTTTCTTTAAATCACAAACAAAAAGAACTGTGATGTTTTCTTCTCCTCTTGGTTTATAATAGTCACCCACTTTGACACCTCTCATTAGTCATAATTTCTATCCTGTGAATAGTGTGTGTGTGGGCCTCATTTTGTGTATTTGTGTGTGTTCACTAATAAGGAGATGATAATGTGAGAAATCATTAATTAATCATTTTATTCTGTTGGTTGGAATAAATTAGAGAATCCTCCGAGTGTTTTAACAGATTATTTTAGAGAATTTCTGGTATTTTTCTTGTCAGTGTCAAATTGGATTTCTTTACAATATATAACACCCATTTTAAAAGCAACTTAATATCTGTAGATGATTAAAGAAATAATATTTACAATGATGACTGGTGCCTCTTTTGTGTGAAAATATTGTTATTTTGTTTGCAAATATCATAACAAATCAGGCTGATCAGGCTCTAAATTGAGTTTTACTCTTCATGAATCTCAACTGAAGGATATTGTTCTCTTGAGAAATGTCTTATGAAAGTTAGAAAACCCTTCTTTCAAAAGCCACTGGATAACAATTGTCACGATTTTCACCCTCCACTGATCAAAAGTAGTTGGGAGATTTTCTGGCTGGTAGATTTCATTTGCTCCTGTCTTTCAGATAGATTCGCCTGGCATAACTTTATACAAATATCCACAATGCCTGGTTATCTTATCTGCTGATGACATGCACCCAGCAGCCATCACATCCTGCTTCGGGCGTTCGGCAGATGCATTTATCCTGTGTTGTGTAACATGAATAAGCAGGTTTGATGGGACAAAGGGGTCAAACCTGTGACTTTTCATCACTGCATCAGTGATCACACAACCTGTAGAGTTTATCACCTCTTACACAAACAGAGATGCCATTTAAAAAAGGTTCACATGTGCTAAATGTGTGCTTACAACCAAATCCAAAATCAGTTTATATCATCATACCAAATTAAGCTCATCTTCTGATATATTCAGCTCTAAAACTATATTTTTTTTCATCTAATTTGTATTCTGCTCAGTTTTCATACAACTTGTCATATTGTTCAAAGAGCAGAAGAATCTTGTTTTTTAAAAAAATATTGAGAAATGAGGCTTTTTTTCTGCCTAATATGACTGCAAAATCATGCGCAGTAGGATTCAAATCATGAATATTTCTTGTTTCTTCGACAAACCTCTCGGTTGCTTTAGTCAGTTTTGAATAGTTTCATTTCAAAATAATATTATCCCCTCTTTGAACATTTTTGCTCTGACAAAATGACTGCAAGCTGGGAGATATAACTGTCTGTGGAATGTAATTTCACCTGAAACTGAGAGAGGTGAGAAAGGGAAACTTTGTGTGTGTGTGTGTGTGTGTCTGTAACTTGTTGGAATGAATACATTTATGTTGTGCTGCAGTTGAATGATTTAAGGGATTGGTTGGTTTCTGAGCAGGCGATATGTTTCAGTGCAGGTCTGTAGTACATTAAGGCTAATTCTGCTGCAGGAACAGACTGTGGCAGCCATTAATCAAAACTAGACAGTCAAAGATATGAATGTTCAACTTGGTGTGTATTTTTTTTTTTTCCACTCAGCCTCCATCTGTCCTGTCATTCTCTTCTGTTTACTACCTTCAAGAAAAAAAACAGACGTGCCGGTGTTGGCGAGAGAAATAGAGGATCAGTTTCTCTCCCTTTGCTGTTTCGGAGAGATTCTGGGTAGTCATGACACATGTGGTGTAGAAAACAAACTTGAAAACTTGAAATTCACCCACATTATGCTGATGTTATTTGTGTCACACTGAGAAGAAAAGCACAGAGAACCAATTGCAAGAAAAAAAAACTCATATAGCTGTTTTGGGGGTTTTTGCCCAGGAAACCTTTTGATGAGGAGTCAGTTACACACACTGATACATGCTTGCTGCCTTGTCTCTTACACAGTATGAGGTGCCACTCTGCCGTCATTCAATTTGTTAAAAGGACACAGCAGGAAATCTAACAACTGCAACACACGTTTGTCTAATCCAGTTATTTGTGTGTGTATACTGCCTCCTTGTGGCGAAATTACTTATTTCTCCTTTTAGCAGTCCTAGTACTGAAGTCTCTGTTTCTACGTCAGTTCATCTTGATTACATGACCGCATTAGATGGAAATGATGCTTCAGCCTGACACACTGCAGCAGTTGCTTTTAGTTTCATTTCATCATTTAGTATCAAATTAAAGATTATTAAAGATTAAAGATTATATATGCATCTAATGCATATATGGTATTTGCAAAAAAAGGACTTTCACTTTTTCTAAACGTAGATGTGTTCTAAAATCTAAACCCTTTCAACTGCTTTAAGCTCTATAGCTATAGAAGAGCTTTTAATCACAATTTCCGGCTCAGTCTGTGACTGTCATAATGAAAGGATACAACCTATGAGCATATTACGATCAAAAGGGATCAAAGTGAATGTTCAACAGTTAGTGAACTGAGCATTTACTGCATAAAGAGCTTCATCGCAGAAGGCTCTGTGATCAGATTATTCTTAATCTGACTCAAAAAAAAAAAAACTTGAGCTGTTCACACACAAGTGCATTAATCACAGAATTGACAGACACAGGAGCAACTCCTTACGCAATTTGTGCTTTATTGACAAAAAAACAGATTGTACAGTTTCTACTGTTGATTGCAAGAGCAGTGTTGATCCAGCACCTCTACACAGGACACCCCCTCCCATCATATTCTAGCTAGTATGACTGAACAGCGCAGTGCAAATCGCATTATTTATCTACCCACTGTGTATCTTGTAAATGGAAAAGACAGCTGAAGACAACTGGCAGAGGGCGAGAAGAGATTGAACAAAAATGTGAAATCATGTGGCAATAACGGCATTTCAATAAAAGGCATGAGACGGCAGCATTAACAAATAAACAACATGTGGCTGTGATGAACAGGAAAGAGCTGTGACTGACCAAAAAAAAAAAAAAAAAAATTGTGGTCCGTTTATTTTTCAGTAGTCATGTGAACATCAGGCCACAGAGCATGCAAAATGTCTGATGAAGACTTCAAGCCTCTGACAAGGCGGTAACCGAAAAATAAAGTTTTAGTGAGCATGAGGGAACACAGCCATTACATTTTGCCACAATGAAGATCATAAAATGGTTAATAGAGACTTCACCGAAGTCATAAAACAAAGAGGGCCAGCCCCAGGATTTCTGCATAGCAAAATCTGGGCATTAGAAAGAAGTAGACAAGGTATCGTATTAGTCAAGTTAAATATAAACTGATGAAACAAGGAAAAAGTCTGGCAATAAAAGCTTCTCCCATACATTATATTATTACATTCCAATTCAAACCTGAACAATATACAGCATCTGTCTTCGTTTAAATGGCTTAAGCACATGAGCAGACCCCTCACCTGAAGAGTATTCACCCTCCTTGACATGATGCTTCCAACATTTAATAGAGATTTTACATCCCTCAAATAATATAAAAACAAAATAAAAAAGGTTATTATGCATTTCTGTAAAAGTAACAGAAATGATAGGTGATAATGAACCAGTTGAAAAAAATGATGAATGAAACACTGAGGAATCTATCAACTTTATGTATTTAAATCAAATGTCATTATTTATAGTGTACAGTAATTTACTTACAGTTTTTTGAATGACTGCATATATATATATATATATATATGAATCATCTTCTCCAGATTGCTGCTTTGTTTGCATACTTGCACATTTACCACAAATGCTTTGAAAAGCAAATGCTTTGTGTGACAATTCGTATCTTGGCCAACTGCTGAGAGACAAATGTTACAATAACCTTGGGGTAAACAATGAACTGATATACTGTAATTAAGCATTATATTATAGACCTAAAAGTTACATTTACATGTAATTCTTCCTGCTCTTACAGTGAGTATTGAACATATTAAGACAGTATGTAAGAGGGAAAACATAAGCAGGCGTAGAAGGACCATAAGGCTGAAATACCCAAAAAACAGATAATACCTCTAATAAACCAAAATATTATTCCAAGAAGTTATTAATTTAGAAACAATATGACAAATAACATTAAAATTATATAACAAATAGGAATAACAGATATAAAATCTCTCTACGCGGAGACAAAGAGGTATTGAACAAACATAATTCTATCTCAAAGACAGAACACCCCCTGCTCTCCAATTGGCCTGTAAAGCAAGAGAAAGCGTCAATCAAGCTCCACGACAAAGCACAGCATCTCGACAATGCGACCGGCCAGGCAGGAAGGCCAACTGGCTCAGTCCGCGTCTGGACATATTGTTCTTCTGAACGTGGATTAAAAAATGTAATCTCTGGTCATCTTGAGGGACGGCATGGCCTCGTTGACGTTCTGGTCCAGGCGGTGATACTCCACGGTGTTGCGGGAACACAGGCTGTCCTTCCAGCGACGGCTCTGAGCCAGGAGGAAGATCTGAAAAGCAGGGAGAAAAAAAAAAAAAAAAATGAAGCGAATTGCAGATAGAAATCAAATTAATCTGATTGATGTACAAATGCTGATCAAGTAAAACGATTTCTTGGTTGACAGGCTAGCAGAAAAGATGAAAGACTACATAATTGGAATCTTCCCTTCAGCTGTAACATGAAAGTTATATCATAATATAGAATATTTAACTTTGTCAGATTTTACTACCGTCACCATTTTTCACAAAAGGAGAAAGAATTTGTCCCTCCAGACAAAAAAAAAAAAAAAAAGATTTGCATGCTGTTTTCTTCACCAGAATGCGGATCATATACTGATATGTTTTTATATTCTAAAATACACAAAGTGAATAGAGCACCAGGTGTGGAAGTGTTTGCATAAAAACATAAATGGCCAAAAAAAAAAAAAAAAAGAAGTGAAAAATGTCAAAATCAGCATCATCAACAGTCCAAAACAATTTAACTTTCAACAATAACAAAGAAAATCCTCAGAGATGAGAAGCTAGAACCACCAAATGTTCACAACTATCACAACTTACTGCTGAGTAAATATCAACCCAGTCAGACAGGATTTATGCTGCATCATCATCTCTGGCCCCGACATCCTGAGCAGTTGCTATGTCAACACTCACCTTCCTCTTGTTGTGATAGGTGATGTAGACGATGGCCACCAGGAAAGCCAGGATGACCAGATGAAAGAAGAAGTGGGAGTCCTCGTCCTCTGTGTTGTAGCTGTCGACCGCGTTCGAACGGATCCCGTCAATCATGTCTGGCTGCCGCTGCCTCACCTCGGGCTGGTCTTTCCTGTCGTTGCTGCGATCATATTCGTCACTGTCGTCAACATCTGTGTAGCCCTCGTCATCATCTGAGTATTCAAGGCCTTCCTCTTTGTCACCAGTCTGCAGCAGGTCTGCATCCATGTCCTGCGTGGACGGATTCTGTGCGTTGGAGGTTTCGGAGTCAGAACCAGGTGTTTCTGGCTCTGGCTCATCCGTTACAGGTTTGGTTAGTTCGGGGGTTTTGAGGGAGGTGGTGGGAGCTTCTGGAGTAGCTGGCGTGTTTTCAGAAGCAGCAGGTTCATCTGTTGTCCCAGCAATGTCTGGTTTTGGATTCACCTTGCTGACAGATTCCTCCTCCGTGTTATTCTCAGAGGTACCAATGATGGTGACTTGAGTTTTAGCCTGACTCCCTTCAGACGTTTTTGGTTGAATGGCTGTTGTGTGGTTGTCTTCACGAGTCGCTGCTTTTACAGTTGTGGAGTCACTGCCAGAGGGTGTTGTAGGATTCTTGGGACCTGGTGAAGTTGCTGGACTCTCTTCAAGTGCCAACACTGGCTTTGTCACATTTGGTGACAGGTTTGTCTCACCTGGCGACGACTGTGTGTCATTTGGCTTCAGCCTTGTCTCACCTGGCTGCGGACTTGTCTCACCTGGCTGCGGACTTGTCTCACCTGGCTGCGGACTTGTCTCACCTGGCTGCGGACCTGTCTCACCTCCATCCACGGTGGTCAAAGGAAGATTTTCAGACACGTTTGTCCCTTGACCCGCTGTCAGATAATAGGAAACAACATGAGACATCATATTAATGAGGGTTATTAATGAAAGGTTAATGACAAAACATTCCACACAACACTAGGACATATCAAGTTGAAATGTTTGCATAGTAAACAAATTAAGTATTTTCAATCAAGGAGAGGTACTTAACTAGCCACTGTCTGGGCCTGCCTGTTATTAACTGAGTATATATTCTATCTGAGCAAAAACATTGTTATGATTTCAAAAAGGGTTGCTAAAACCTGCACATTATAAGTTTATTCTTGCCCTGGTCAACCTGTACAACAAAAAATATATTTTATTTTATAAATACTTTTCTTAATAATTAGTCATGAAATCTTAATATTTAATACACACTTAAGCCCTTAAGTACTTTAAATTTTCAATTAATCTAAAGTGACATTCTGATAACTTGACATACTGATAACTTCATCACACTGAGTCAATTTAGGAAATTACTGAAAACTCATGTTCTTTCATTAACAGCTGAATGCACTTTGTACTCATTCTACAGATATTCATAATGTCATACAACCACACTGTGTGATCACACCAGCAGCTAGGACTGAGAAAATGAGCCCCATCCTCCTCCTCAGAGACTGAGGAGGAGGATGGGGCTCTGAAAATGCCCTTGAGCAAGGCAGTTAACCCTCCAGTTGTCACAGAGAAGCTGCCCGGGGGGACATTTGTACTGAACAGCAGCTTGTTTGTGTGTGATCGCCTTTCCCATGACCATTGCTGACAATGACAGATTCTCTTTTAAGATAACCTCCTTTAAGACACAATGTGTTACTGCATATTGTACTATGCTATTGTGCCTTTGTCACCCCGTTCATTTCTCTCAATTAGACTGACAGAGCTTGTAACAGAAAGTTTAAATATACATCAATGTCAACCAGGTTTTCCAGTTTTTTGAGACTGTTTAGGTTTATAAAGATTGCAGTACAATAGACGTAACACTTTCAGTTTCACAATATAACATTAAGTGCCTTAATTTTCAAGAATCCCTTTAGCTAAAACAGTTCCAGACTGAAGCATTATATGAGATTTTGCTCTGCCTTCCTGCATCAATGACACCATTTACCCAACAAGTGTCAACGATATTTCATCCCGTGGGACTAGAAGGCGTTGCTTGGGAAGGGACGGGAGGAGAACACTAGGGATTTGAAGCACGGAATAAGACGTCCCCAAGAGAAGAAAGGGACTATTCATACACATGGGTCACAGCCAGCATAAATAATCACTGAACAGGAGATCTTTGTGGCAGCGACGGGTATAAGCTTTGCAGCATGAAAACAGCATGTAAGCAATTCAGCCTTTAAGACTGAGCAGCTCGGTCACACACTGATATTTATAGAAAAGTATGTTTAGAAGAATTCCTAAAATCACACACCTCATCAACAAGTAACAGGACATCTTCTTTCACTCTTGCTAAAGATTCACTCTTGGGTCAGTTTTATTTAGATTCAACCCTGGTAATATTTAGTTTAGTCACTATTTTAATGCTGCTTAATTTAGGCAGGCTGAATAGTCCCGTCAACTAACTGGTTATGTTAAATAAATATCGAGCAGGATGGTGGCTGATCAAGTTAAGGTCATCCTCCCTCTGGGCAAACATGTTTTTGTTAACCTAACCTTAACCTGCTTTCTGGAAATAACACACACACACACAAACACACACAAGGATTAAACCAATAAGAACATCCACAGTACAAGAACAGCACATAAATGATGTCAAGATCTGATTTCATGAGCCAATACCAAACATCATGTAATTTTAAGCAGTTTGTGTAACTTTAAACGCTTCAAAAGAGCATAAAACGTTAAGTCAGTAAATGCTGCAATCAGATACTGATGTGATTCCAGACTAGGAGATATTGTAGGAAATAGCTCTATTAATAGACCGTGTTGAAAGGACATGTCTGCGTGTATATTTTGTTGTATCAGTGCATCTCTGTCACACAAATACATCTACAAATAATCCGTTTGAGTCAGTATAGTCACAGTGATGGCATGGCATAATTATAAAAAAGAAATAGGCCAGAGGTTTTGTTGTTTTTTTTCCCCACAGCGAAAACAATACTGCAACCTGACTGAGACCCAAAGATGCAGTAACACTACATACAATCTTGAACTATAGAGACTAGAGAACACAGGCCAAGAAATCAATATCACTGACCTTTTCACAACTGATTTAAACCAATAAACTACACTGCACATCCAAAGTCCATTTATGCAAGACAGAACCTGCCATTGAAAGCAATTTTACAGCCTTTACTGTGGTTCCAGCTCATTGGTGGTAAACTTCAAAAGGTTTTTTATTTAACGTTAATGAGCACTGGGGCTTGCAACTGGACTGACAGGGGGTTACTTAACAGCTCAGATATATGACAAGGACATCTGGACCATGTCACTCTATCTGACCGCCACAAATCACTGCTGCCCGGGGGGGGGGGGGCAGCACAAAGCAGACCATTTAATTACAAAGACATTTTAATGGTGTTTTTATGTAACAAACATTTAAGTTAACTGTTCAAACTAAGTATTATATCCAGTGACGAATGTTATAGGTTTAACTACGGTGGTTGTGAGACTGTCATGCTTGAGGTTTGACTAGATAAATGTGACTTCCTCTTTGATGGTTTCGAAATGCTTGTTGGTTACGACCCTAGTGTCTGCAGACTTTATGTTTACTTAAAGCCTAAAGCAAAAGTGAACAAGGTGTGAACACTACAAGAGAGCATTTGTTCACAGTGCACGACCACAAAAGGTGAAAGTAAATTGGAAAAACAGAAACTTTTTGTTTCTAAATTTCTCTGAGATCACACACTTTGAATCTTACAGTAATACAGTAGATCACACAATGCATAAATACATTGATCTGTATTTATGTCGTTGTGGTGTTAGATGGGTTTACAAGCATTAAATAGTAATTTTATCGACTGTAAATGATTTACATGTGAATGATTTTGGATTTCATATCCTCATTCTTTAAAAGGGATGGATTCACACTTCACAAGTCTGTCTTAAAACAACAGTCAGGTGCCAATATGAACAGTGAAAGAGGTTTTCCTTGCTGTAATCATTCCTCCTGTTCATACTGGCTATTAAGAGATCCCAACTGTGCTTTCAATGTAAGTGATGGTGGGCCAAAATCCACAGTGTGTCCACACAGTAATTTAGTGCAAAAATGCATTTAAAAGTTCATCTGAAGCTTATATGAGGCTTCAGCAGTCTGAGTTAGTGACATCAAGTGGATATCTGCCACATTTACAGTCTTTTTAGCATCAAATTCCCTCTTTATGTATCCCTGTTGAGCTGCGGGGGAAGTATAGTAGCAAAAAGAGGGACTTAAAAAGACTAACATTGAAAGACGTCTACTTGATTTGACTAATTTGGACGGCTGAAGCTTCATATAGACTTCGGATAAACCTTTAAAAGCATTTTAGCAAAGAAGGAGGACTGTGGACTTTGCCCCCAATCACTTACATTGTGAGTAGCCTACATTCTGAAGGAATCTTCTAATGACCGGTATGAATAGGAGGAATGATTATGGCAAGAAAAACCTGTTTCAACGTTCATTTGGGCACCTGACTATTGTTAAAAAAAACAATGAACCCGTCCTTAAAGACATTATCACGGGAAGTTAATGCAAGTTTCGTTTTAACACGAAAGAAAAATAACGTCTAACGCGTAGACGTCAGCGTTGTTATTGCAACTGACAGTCTCGTGACAGATACATGTCTAAACAACACGGAGCCGTCGTATTTTAAGCCTCACAAAACTCATCTATTGGGGAATTTACTTTACTGAACTATCCCAAACTCTTAAAAAATATTGTTTTATGACTCTCCCGGGACATACTGGCAGCCTGTCATCGTCCCTCTCAGACACCGCGGTAGCTGCTAGCATGACGTACTAGCCAGCTAGCTTGAGTAGCTACCTGACAGTGGCTAGCAAACTAGCAGTCCTGTTGGTAGGCTACAAACCGACAATCTTAGATATTTTATGAAAGTACGACATACCTCCCACAGTGGTATCATTAAATACCGGAGCTGACAGGCAGCCGCTGACCAGCAGCTGGAGGAAAATAACCAGAGAAAGAGCACAAATATTTCTCCAGCTTCGCCCCATCTTCCTGCACGTCGCCATGTTGATGCGTGAGTAAGTGAGGAGGTGTGGTTTAGCAGTGAGGGTGGGTGAGTGAGTGAGCAAGTGTGTGTGTGTGTGTGTGTGTGTGTGCGTGTGTCACAGTGAGTGAGTGTGTGTGTGAGGGTGTGTTTGTGTGTCAGAGTGAAAGAGTGAGTGAGTCACTTTCATGAAAACTGGATGCATGAGGACTGAGTCATTGCCACTAATTGGCAAATGGACCATAAAGCTGACCATAAATCATTGTTATTACACCAAATAAGGAAATATTTAATGTTTTATATGTTAGCCTATATAGCGCAGGATATGCATTAACAAATATATATCCTTTTGTTTGCCAAAAAGTAATTCACAGACAAAGAAATGTAGGTTAATCTGTTGTCCTAAATAGTGCCCTTACTTATGTTTTGTCGTCAAATAGACCCTTTTCACGGCATTTTCACATTTTGACTTGTCAAAGAAGGAAAAGCACCGGTGAAATTAATGACATTAACAATTGCTCCATGTCATTAATTGTCCAAGTAAGCCATGTTAGTGAATGAGCATGCACACTATCAGAGCCCTGGAACTGGCTCACCTAAATGTAATGCAGCCATCAATAATGTCAACACTTTCACCTGTGAAAAGGATCTATTAGACCCTAGAGAGACTTAGACTTCTTACGAACAAACTGGTACAAAACTCAAATAATAGAAATCTGAATTGACTTATGATGGGTACAGTTCTCACTCCAATGTCAGTTTAAAGGACTTTTCGATCACGGGTTTGGTTGAACTGTGATTTGGAACATAAGTAAAACAAGGAACTGTTCAAACTCAGTTATGGCCTCAGTCTTTCCCTCCTGATCCAGTCAATGAATTGTAGAATCGTTCAATCATTCACTATTCATACCTGCCAATTCCAAACATGCATAGTGAAACCAAATATCAGTGGGTTTTCTTGTGAATTTGTGGGAAATAGTGACACTATAGACCTCTTGAGATCCAGAGTTAGATCTGTCATTTAGTTATCACACCTACACAGATCATTCTCAAGGTTATATTTTCAAACACATTTAAAGATATATTTAAGTCTTTCTCAAATCCTCACACCTGGAGGGCTAAGTTTTAGTGTGAGTGACAAATACAAATGAATCAATAGCAAAAATAATTGTTACTTGCAGCGCTAGTGAAATATGTTCAGAAAATAGTCCCAGGGAAAATCAAAACCAAATAATCTAGTTACCATGTAATTCTCTTCTTAAAAAACACGTTTTAAATCTTCAGATGTCTCAAATCGTGTCAGTGTTTTCACAGATTTTTAAATAAACATGGGTTGAAGTTATCATCACAACATGCTGGTCATTATCTGACAAAAGACAGAACAACACAATCAGAAACTGGTTCAAGATGTTTTTTATTTAATTTAGGGAATGACAATACTGTCAAGAACACTAAGCATGTTTCCCATAACCAGTTGTGGAAGACTACCATTTCCTCTCCACTTATTATGTTCATTCTCCTTCAAAGAAGTACCATAAATCTTATCCAGAGAAGCTCAACTGTGTGCATGATAGGTCTCCATTTGTTTGCTCGACCAGAAAGAATTGACAGATCTTTGCCTTCGTAAGACTTCACAGATGGATTAAATTATGTAAGACTGTCAATAAAATAATATTCTTTTTGCTATATGTAACAAAAGACAGGATTCACACCAAATGCACAGACACAAAAGACAAGTGAGACGAAAACACAGAATGTACACATTGGGGTGTAGTGTCTCTGAGCTACTGACAGCTGCTTACATCAGGGACAACTTACCCTTCCCATAGTTTAATATATTGAGACAGACACTAGAGCTCTCCAGTGCAGAAGTGTAAGAATAAAACAGTTATTTCACCACTATACCTTCTGAGCAAGGAGTGCTTACTGGTGCTATGCAACAGCACCATCTAGTGGTGTAACTACTCAACTGTATTTTAACTGTATCAAGCCCTTTCTGCATTATGGGCTGATCTAGTTATGACTTCCCTTTTTCTGCATTTGTAAGCAGAGAGACACAAATTAAAGCATTGTGTTTGAATGGAGTGAGATGACAAAGAGTGAGGCCAACATGAATGTACTCAAGGCTACTTTTCCCTTGCAAGCTACACAATTCAAAATCAAACTTTTTGTTAAATGTAGTTTTGTTCTGAACTGGGCATTTTATTTTGAAAATATGTTGTTCCCTTAAAGTGGTCCTTTCAAAATCGTCGCAAGAACAATTTGACCTTTTTTTTGACCCTTTTTGCTTTCACCTCCAGCTGTAGCACATCTAGGGGGAAACGGGGGTGTGTGAGGGCTAGCTAATCAACAAAGGATTTGGACATTTTTTATTTGGTGGGGAATGCGTGTGTGCTGGGACGACTGGAAGGACGTCTGCCTCATCCTCCTACGCCTGGAACTCAAGGCCGAGACCAAGCTTGTGGCCGCCAGCGTTGATGTTCTTGCCATCAAGGAGAGCAGAGAGTGTCAGCTTGATGCCTGCAGGAAACAGACATCAGAATAAGTTGTGCACAGACAAGGAAATGTACTCTAAAGGAAAGATAAATCGCTACATCAAACTAACAAATTTAACTAAAATTATGTTTGCATTTGAAGATATAGCTGCATTCTTCGTTAAGTTTATATATTACACATTCTTTGCTATTTAATCCCCCCTTAATTGTGTAGTCTTTGAAAACATGGTCAGTTTTTGCTCATTTAAAGCGCTTAACACCTAATAGACTGCACTCACCTGGCTTCAGAGTCTGAGTGTATCCCAGGCCCACGAGGCTGGAGTTGTTCACCTTGGCCTGTGTGAGAACCACAGATGAAAATCATAAAGAGCACCATAAAAATTACTAATAAAATAAAATAATAATTCCTCATGCCATTGCTGGGCAATTTATCACCTCCACCAAGTAAGTGTGATTACCACCACTACAAGATTCACTTCAGAAAGGCATGTTGGCCATGTTTTTAATATGTTAATAATAGTTGTTAAATACGCATAATTACACTAACAAACAAACAACCATTCACACTAACTGACTAAGGGCTAATGTGACAGGACTGAATTAGCCAGGGCATTTCTGTGGCAGACAGACTCTTCTCTTTGGCCATTTTGGCTTGGATGAGGTTTCTCTCAGGCAATGTGAATTCATCACCTAAATGTGATGCATTCACATTGACTTGCATCTCTCCATCCAAGTTGGTCAGCTAGGCAGGACTCGGATTTGAATGGAGGAACATTATGACTAGTCAGGGTGCATTTTGGTGCATCTTGGACATCAAGAATGTTCCTGTAGAGCTAGAAAAGAAGAACTGGACAGCCAAAAAGGGAAGAGGGGGAAAAGGCCTGGCTTCAAGAGGCTGGTGTCAATGGTGTCTGCACTGCATGACACTTGAGTGAGCATGACTAACTTCTGTTTTCTGAGAGAAGTTTTAGTAGCTGAGCCTGCACTGTGAAGGTAAAAAGAGGATTTTCTAAAAGGGATCAATAAAGTAACATCTACTACCACTATTACTACTACTACTACTACTGCTGCTGCTGCTGCTGCTTCAGGTTACACAACACTCACAGAGAAGGATGCATCAGAATCAATCTGATACTTGGCAGCAATGCCAAAGCGGGTGTTGCTGTTTCCGGCAGTCCAGGCCAGGTTGACGGCTGTCTCCAACTGGTCATTCACCTTCTGGTAGATGGAGCCACCAAACTCAGTGCCATCATTTCTAAAGGGGAAAACAGAGTATGATATATTTAAATGTCAGCAATGCTACTGCTGCTTCCCTACAGGAGATATTTATCAAAGGGATAAATTATGTTTTTGTGTTTTGTAGACAAAGAATACTTTATTTAGTATCTTGCATGTCTGTTTAAGACCTTATCATATGAGTGCACTGTCACTGATGTAAAGCCTACATTGCAATTCATCTGACCTCACATAACCGCTTCAGCTGTAGACTGAAACAGACAGGCTTTACCAGGGGCACAGCAGGAAGACTAACACTGTGCACTGTCCCTCTCTCTCTCTATCACTCTCTCTCACTCTCTCTCTCTAGCATTATCTCACTGTGCTTTTCACTGAGGTCTTTTATGCCTGCCAAACACTCACTGTATCTCGCTTGCAATATAGTAAATCCCATCACCTGGGTGTAAAAATAACCGCCAGGCACCAGGATGCCTGGCAGAGAGCCAAACAGGCAACAGGTTAGTCAACCAGACAAGGACAAGAAAATGGCTTCCGTCTAGTCAAGATCAAGCGTCTCGACTCAGTTACAGCTAGAACTTTTAACCTGTGACTTATGTTCAAGTAGCACAGGACAGAAACACTAACCTAATATGAGAATATTATTACGAATTTAGGGTTAAATTGAAAAAATTGGATTCAGGATGTCTAGGTGCTTATTCAGCAACATTTAAACGCTGCTTGTTTACATCATGCACACCTCTACCATTTTACTCACATTTTTTTTTCCTCTTAGAAGCTTTACAATCAAGCATCGGGGTAGTGTATACTCATTACCCTTGCCACCTCAAATTTGAATTTGCATGAACTGTATAAAATCAACAGCACTGTGGTTAGGGTATTGCAAGATTGTTCATAATGTAACTGTAATACTATACAAAGATTAGGAGAAGTCATATTGATTCAAGGGTCAATTAGAGATGCATTGTGTGCAGGACAATGGAGGGATTCATGCTAGCATCCTACTCATGTCTGTCTGCTGCTTCATGAAGTCTTACACATTCGTATGGAGCTGGAACTCGTCAGTCTTGTATCCAACTGCGAAGTTGCTCTGGGTGATCCTGTTCCTGCCAGCCTCGAAGGTCATCTGGTAGCCGGCCAGCCAGCCCTCGTAGCCCACTACTCCTGCGCCGTGAATAGCTGTACCATTGATGTCATAGTGAACGTCACAGCCAAGGTTGATGTGGTCACATTTGTAGCCTGTCTTAATTTTGCCACTCTTTTTGCTGGCAGGATGGTGAGGAGAGAGGACAGGTTGTTAATGTCAGAAGCCACAGTTTCCCAGAGCTAGAAATATCACACTGCAGTGACTCTTTAATTTAAAAAAAAGATGTGCTGTTTATAACAATCCAGGGCTCCAGACTGCACTTAGTTACACTTCTAGCTATTTTTAGAGACAATGTGCTAAAAATATCTAATACTAGTTCTGTCTAAAATATGCACATTATTTATTTACCCACATTTAAGAGCATAGTTTCTTTATGAAGACTACTGGATGCACCACGACCAGCAGGCACTGTCACTGACACTGTTGCGGTGATGTTAATATGATAAGTCAGCTACCATAGCTAGCTAATATTAGCTGCTTAAAAGTTGTGCAACTATGGTAGCTCACTGGTGCATTGATTTAAACAGAGACAAACATGTTATTTTACTGAATATTACCGATATTGTTTCTGTGCACCCGTTTTACCTTGCAGCTATAGATTACTACATTTGCAACTGAGATGGAAGATTATTTTTTAACAAACTAGCTTCCATGTTTACTTGGTAAAATCTTTATCCCTTTATCCACTGTGCTAGCTAAATAGTGAACAGCATCTGTTTTTTCTACATCAGCCTCTGCCCATGTTTTTCCCTCATATGTAACCAGAGGACATGTACACATTCACACTAGCAGAGAGATCAGAATGACCAAAGACAGGTAAAATGAGGCTACTGGACAGTTTCCACCACAACCTGAAGTTCTATTTTGCAATCAGCTATTTGTACCTATTCACTGTAGCTCAAACAGCGTGATATGATTGATAAGAAATACTTGATATCTCATAGATTTTATCTCCATGTTCAGGGTTCTAATTCAGCTGTCCTTACCCAGTGTTTGGTGAGAAGGATGAATCAAACGTCAGCTTCAGCCCCTTAGTCAACTGTGGAGAAGGTAAGACAGTTAAAGCAAACAAAAATAACGTTTTGGTTTAATTAAACTGATCAACCTTAGCATTGCTGGTTCATTTGATAAAACTATAGTCTAATTTACAACATACTGTAAATGGCAGTACACTGACTAAGTGAGTGACTACAGAAAAAGGAATACATGTTATTGTTCAGAAACTTTTTGCCTGCGCTGTGATGTTGCTAAACAAAGGCAAAATCTTAAAGTTTAAAATTTAGCCTAAAAATTCTGTGCACCTCTCAGACTTTAATTGCAGACTCATTATAATTCACAAATTATTTAGCCAGCAGAAACCTAGGTCACATTTTTTAAATATAGATTGAATTATTTTTTTAAAAACACATTTTCATTGTCTTGGTCCCCACAGCCCATCACCGACCTGGTCCTCAAGGGTGATCTCAGTCCCAAGGGTGTTGTCGGTGTTCCACTTCTCTGTGAAGGTCAGTCCGTGCTCCACCCACTTATACTTGGTCTCCAGGGATCCAGCAACCTTGCTGGTCTCAGTGTTGGCAGATCCTGTGCTGGTGAACTCCTGGGGATAACACCATCAGTGTAGTTAGAGCAATAAAGACGGGTTAACTAGCCAGGTACATTATCATGTTAAAACCATCTTATTGTTAATTTCTTGCACCAGAATTGACAGTGATGTAGTTCTACAAACCTCCCACCAACATTATGCCTGCGTGCAACATCTACTATTATTTATAAATAAAATGAGGAGTTAAACACCAAGATCTAGTTAGGTCTTAGACCAAAGAATGATTGTCTGTCAACTGAATTTCTCAAGTCTGTTCAAAGGTTTTTTATCTTTTCACCTCAACCATTAAACAGAAACTTGATTCAAAATCATGAGAGTTTATTCACAAAGTCAGGACATTAATTCAACATTCAATTCAAATTGTTAAGTGTTGCCTTATAGCTTCAGTCCTTGGCTGCTTATTTTTACCTCCTTCAGTCCTGTTTGACATCAAGTTATTTCTCAGTATGCAAACAGAAAATGAGAAAATTTCCAATCCTGAAAAAAGTGGGACGGAAAATAGTATTTGATGTAACACACATGCCATTGGACATTAAATACTATCATTACCATAAAAGTAAATTAAGACATACATTGCATTTAATTGTTTACACACAGCATCTTCTCAAACTCTGCGGAGGTCAAAGTGTCTTGGCACCGTTAAGAAGATCAGATAACCAGCCACTTAATTATCAGCCAAGAGCTGACAAAGCTATGATAGGATGGCTGCAGTCTGGAGTGGCAGCTCTGGTAATCTGATAATGACTGACGACGACTTACCAGTCCATTCTCAGACTTTGTTTTCAAGTCCAGCTTGATGAGCCCGAAGCCTGAGAGAGACAATATTAAAGAACAAGATCAAAATTATGTCTGGATGGAAATACCACTATAACATCTGACAGTAACCACTCTGAAACATTTAATTATTAAAAGGTAAAACAGGTGTCTTAAAACTCTACGTTGTTCACAAGTGTTGGCTAATCCTCAAAATGAGACCTACTTCATTGCCAACAATATTAGTCCTAACCATGCAAAACTTTCTAGTAAATACACATTTAAGAGTCCCTTTAGAGATTTCAAAACACATAAAATCAAGTCATTGATTAGTGTCAGTGAAATACCCATTTATCATCCTCCAGAGTACATTTAAAGTTATTTATATGCTATTGACTGAACATGTGTATTGATTTGATGTAGATTCTGTGAGCATTAGTGCTGTCAGTTATGAATAACAACTAGAAGGTTGGTTAAATAGATTAAATAGAACCTGGGTCACCATTCCTGGTCCTACTCAGCATTACATCCATCCACTGATTCATCCAACCACACTTCACATGACCTTGAGATCTACATGTTCATGTACTTTCTGGCCTGGTACGGTTACTTGCTCTTCCCAGCTTCCCCTTCATTAAACCCTTTATATATCAAGTCCCCAGGAAGAGCACAAGGCTTTGAAGCCAATTTGACATAGTGGCCAAACTGTGGAATTACTGTGGAACTACCGGGTCCAACAGGGGCCTGAAAAAGCACTTTTCCCGCACACAATTATGGGAAAAGGAGCAGCTGGAAAATAATTTTTTTCTGAGCATCACAATCCTCATGAAATGACTTGTTTCACTATAAGAATTTGATCCATTCAGTCCAACAACATTTGAAAAGTCCGAAAGAACCGCGCAATTGAATTGTTTTATTCCAAATCAAGTTAGTCGCAGGGTTAAACCGGAAGTTAGCCGAGCACATTGGGTCCATTGAGCTTGCGCAGTATGTTTTCATCCGGGTAATTTCTTGGGTGGCTTTTTTGGTGTCATGCGCTCCTAAGCAATTTTCATAGGAAAATGGGGCCCCGCCTCTGATATTGTACCCAAAGCTGTTTATACCCTCCAAAATTGCCTTGTTTCTAATCTACATTATTTCATATACACTATACTTGCACTATTGGGAGGGATTTGATGACTGTAACACAGTCCAGCTAATATATATTATTTGAGGCAGTTTTGAAGCTTGACCCAAACATTTCTGTGAAGGTGACAAACTCCAAATGTCACTGCCAAAGTTGCAGTGATTCAGCCATGATGTACATATGAACTAGTCTGCTGCAACATCTGGGATTTCCCACATTACTGAGTGGACATCAGTTATTCTTGTAGCACAGTTGTGTGTATACACAAAACACACCCCAAGGACCTCCTCTCTAACTGCAGGAACTGTCCTCCCCAACATGTGTTCAGCCAGTGGTAAGCTATATATAGTTAAGTAACCGGTCTGAATAATTTCTTTGATTTGGCAGCACAGTGAACGTTGCGTTGCATGCTGGGGCTGGATTTTTCATTCCAGAGAGGAAGTGTCACATTGAATCTTGCAACAAACCTGCTTGATTACTTCACAGCACAATATGAGAAGAAGGTACTATTCTTCTAGTGTGTAGAGTGAAACCATTAAATATTTCTACCAATAGCAAAAGGTATTTTAAAGAATGGTATGAAGAATCATAAGTAAATAAAACTAAAAAATATTCTACCACAGCTACCCTCTTCAATGAAGCAACACAAAAACTTCAAAAGAAGAGGCTAAGATGATTGTTTTATTTCTTTAAAATGATTCTGATTAAGAGAAGCATTTGCACTAACAAGGTAATACTCCAGTCAGCTGGTAGAGATCCTGAAACGTTGCCACCCTGGTAAAATAAGATTTTACCAAGGTACTGCAATCTGACAATGACATATTGATGTTTAAAATGCTACACATGATAGCCTGCAAGTATCCCCTATTAAAAGGGTGCTCTCCATATATTTTAACCACTAATGTCAATTTGTCACAGGTAGCACAACACGGCCTGTGAGAACTGGAGGATATTTGTCAAGTCTGAGACAATTATTCAAGTGACATCACTTGAGTATCTCGACTTTGGCTAGGAGACTGCAAATGTTTAACAGAGAGTCTTTGTTACAAACTAGGGGCATTTGCAGGACATAAGCATTTAACAGGGAGTGGAGGCCTATTTAAAGACGCTAGCGACTTATGAAAAGTGTACAATCAACAGTTTTTGAACCATGTTAGGGAATAAAAGTGAGGATATCAAAAACTGTGCTGAATCAATTGTGATCTTTACTTTTTAATCTCTATCTCACTAGTCCCCCAACTTTATGGAAAATGCAATACCAAATCACTAGTACCCTTAATGGTGGGACAAATCATCAATACATACAACCGCCCTAGTGATATGTGATGGACAAATTGGTACCAAAGCATTTATAGTGATAATTCACTGAGTTAAACTTAATTAACAAAGATAGACAAGATTTGAATTACTATGAAGATGAGGTACATCCTTTCTTTACTGCAGATTTCAACTCTGGATGTGTTCTGCTTTCTGGTAGTTTAGCATTTTGCCCCTTTATTACTGTTTTACAACTGAACAACAGCACATGTACACACTACATTCTGCACTTTGTTATATATATTCTGCTCAGCTATCTCTTTAAGTCTGTGAAACTGAAAGTTTCATAATGCTAAGTGCATGATTGATTTCTGCTTTCTGAAAATATGTTTTTCCTATATCAGGTGTATGTTTAATTTCTCCAGTTTCACATGATATTGATAACTCCTTTGTTGCACATTATGGTTGTGTTTAATTGTGATTGTTGGTGAAACAAGTTAGCATGGTTGGTTGTTTGGTGCTTACCGTATCCCTTGGTAAAAACATCCCTGGCAGACTTTCCAAGGTCAACATAGGTGGGAGGTACAGCCATTATCTGCACAAAAAAAAAAAAAAAGGATGATGAATGTTGTGACTATGAATAAGGCAGAAAACAAAAAAACAATCTCCCTGCCTGTGGTCCTCCCTTTGTGTTACAGGTTTAGGAAGGAAACAAAAGAGGGAAAGACACAGTAAACCACACTGGAGTAGAGGAACAGACTGACTGATCATATGTGATGTGCTTGGGAAGAGAGCGGTGCTGCTGAAAGAGGAAGACGAGAGCAGCTGGATCAGAAAGGTACAAATCTGATGAAGTTATTGGCTTACATGAGCTACACACAGGAACACTGTGACTCACACACGCATTCCTTCAACCTTGCATTCCTGACAGCACAGAGGCCAAATTGTGTGCAGGTGACACACTGAGCATTAACTATTATAAGATGATAAAATGAAAAACTAAAAACCTTGTGCCTTTTCTGCTTAAACAGGTTTTAGATTATGTGCATTTACGAGACAAATTACATATGTATAACGGTTTTGTTTTGCTTGTATTTTGGACATGACACCTGAAAGTGTGCTCAGGCGAAATTACACAGGTCAGTGAATGCCACAGACTGGAGCACAAAGCAGACCCTGTACTAACCTCTGGATTGGCTGCTCTCATGCACATGTGCACCTTTTTGTCCTAACATTTTCCTGAACAGCCTCTTGTGCAAGACATTTCTATTTCAACATTAGAATAGATGTAGGTTCTATTTCAGACATTTTTCAATAGCACAACAGATATCAAGGTAAAACAGTCACACAGGCCTATTCATAACATACATGTGCATATTGATAGTAGATAGAACAGGAATTTCAACAGTTTGCCAGGTGAATAGCAACCTTAGGCTTTGCAATTTCTCAATTAACAATTCTTGAATCCCAAGAACTACGACTATTGATAAGTATTGCAATATCTGTTTTAGCATGATTTACTGTGGTTTATCGCCACACAGAACAATTAGGCAATACTTCCCAGAGATCCACTCTGTTAAAATGACATGACCTCTGTCTGTCTAACTAGGCTCGTTCACTTCATCACTAACATTAGAAAACATTTCCTTCAATGCATTCCCGGTTCAAAGTTCCAGACTAATTCTTTCCTTCAAGCCTGTTCAATCAAGTTTATGAGTAGCCTCACCCTTTACTAAACAACTCCACCCTTTTATTCCAATCATAGCGTGACTAACACATCAACTGCATAGCACCACCATACACTTTCATTACATTACATGTAGATGTAGCACCCGACCCACCACTTTCCATTCCAATTTTGGCTTCCTCAGCATCCATTCAATATCAGCTCTGACAGCTCCCTTAAGAGTTCAGTTCGGTCAGAAATTAAGTGGGTGACTATCATATATCTGCAGTGCCTGTTAACACACACACACACACACACACACACACACACACACACACACAAATAGCTAAGCCATTCATGCTATGCTAACACACGTACACAGCCAGCCCACTGCGTGTGAGTAGTTTTATGACTTTCACAGATGGCTACAAGCAGAAATGTCAGAGGCCCTTCAGAGGACGTGAGGCAAGGACATGACACCCTGCAAAGTCTTGTGACTGAAGTGTCCTGGGGTACAAGGACTTGAGGATGAGGAGGGCTACATCTTCATCTAATCACCACATTAGTTTACAAAACTAAAAAGGGCTGCTTTCCCATAGCCTTCTGGAAACCATTCATTAAATCTAAACTCAAGACATTAAGTTTGGGGTCTCTCTCTGCCCTTCAGCACCACCTTAGTGGTGGATTCAGGGAAGTCAGCTGTGACACATACAAACAGTTTATTTGAAAAGTCAAGTTTCCCCAAAGTATGAAGCACAGTGTCTACTTGATTCAGACAAAGAGGTTGTGTGAATGCAGTGAAGGCAGCATCACCCTGCTCTCGCAAGCTAACATAGCACTAGCCAGCTATCAAGGTGGACAGCGGGCAAGTGTCCCCACTGAGTAACTTATGGCAGGTTGACAGGCAATGAGGCCGTAATGAGTCAAGAGGGTAAAACTGTAAGCTAGATAAGCTCCTTTGTTTCTATCTAGATGGAGTATCTGCTGACCACGGCCCCCTGCAGTGCCAAATGACCGCACCGCAAGACGTTAGCTACTAAGCTAACAGCAAAAGCAGCAGGCCTGACTTAGCATCTCTGCTGCACTCCGCAAAAAAAACGATTGGATGAGATGATTAAAGTCTGCCGGCTAGCAGCTGTGACAGAGTTATACTGTAAAGAAACCGTCGGCTGTAAAGCAATTCAACATTAGATTCGTACCTCTATGTGTGGTTTCCAGTCCTGCCCGAGAAGGAGCTTGTCAACTGCACAAAGGGAGGAGAGAGAGGAGGGAGGTGGTGCAGCGTCACGTACAACCAGCAGCAGCCTCCTGTCATCGTCAAAGATACAACATTCAAACAGCAAGATGGTTCACCCCCTATTTCAGCTGTCCAGCCTGAGTGGCATCTGTGGGGTTAAAGAATAAAGATAGTTTGCCTTTTTCTTGTTAGCAGTACTTTAGTGATGTACTTTCCTCCTTTATTCCTCTGCTTCACTACATTTCAGAGGGGAGTATTATACTTTTTACTCAAATACATTTAAATGCAATCGAGCAAAAAGCCAAATGTAGTATTTTGAAGACATTTGGCATGTCACAAGTTATGATCAGTTGTGTGAAATATGTTAAGGATCTAAATGCCCAACATTAACCTGTAAAGAGAAGGTAACATCAGCTCCTGATCATCCAGCTGCAACATTAAAATGCTGCTCACACGTTAATATATCATAATAATAACTCAATAAAAGGTTATAACAGGAGCAACGGCTCATACTACACGAGTAGCCTAGTTTTATGTTTGATTACACAATGTTTAGGAGCTAATCTTTACTTTGGTCAAATTTTGAGCACAGGACATTTATTTGAACCATAGTATTTTTACATGGTGGTATCTGAGAAACTCCTCCACCACTGTGAAGCTTTAGGCTACCAATTGCATTAAATCTCACTTCAGCCCAAAAAGTAGCTCCGTAAAGAATAATGCTGTCAAAGGAGCTAAGGTCATGTTTTGCAACACTTAAAAGACAGTGGTCGGAATAGATGATTTAAGCTTGGATAAAAACACCAATTAGACCACTGCATTCTCATAAGACCATTGTTCATTCATTGTAAAAGACTTTTACACCTTACATCTTTTCAATTTAATTTAGCTAATTTAGTAGAGGCTTCAACGTTTATAGAAGTAGTTTAAAGGTCAGTAAAGCAAAAGCCTGCAGAAAAATACAAAACAGCAGACTACACATATCAAGTACAAATACAAAAGGCTTCTCAATTAAGAAATAATAATGGAAATAGACATTATCTTATTTTCCACCACTTCATCCAGTTATTAAACCCGAAAACGGAAATGGAAAACGGTAATTCTCTCGCTTTGCGGCGCCCTCTCTGGTATCGCCTGTGTATTACCTTCACGCAGGCGCAGTTCACTGAAGCAGGCACGCAACCCCCGCAGCATCACTGAAAAAAAAAGCGGCGTTAACAGCTGACTGGAGATCAGCTTTCTGCACCTTCACCGCAAATCTCATCCCATTATGCAGTGCATACAAACTGTCCCGGGACAGAGGACACATCTCAGCAGCTGTAACGTTACATCACATCTGTGCAGGAGGAGAGGAGGAGAGCTGTTAAGCGCTCCTAGAGCTCATGTTTGACCTCTGCTGTTATGTGATTAAACCTGTGACAACAAAGAGAGTTTGGCTGTGACAGATGTAGTTGAGCAGTGTGCACAAAAGCAGAAAGATAAATGCCAGTGCACAAACCATCTAATGGGATCTCTTTCCTCTTATTGATTATTATATTCATGTTTCTATAGTGTAACAAACTGTTGGCTGAAAGCACATTTACTCAGCTACTGTTCTTAAGTACAATTTTCACTACTTTTTCTGTATTTGAGTATTTAAATTTGTCTACTTCATATTTATATTTTACCACATTTTAGAGTCAAATATTTCTATTTTTTACTCAACCTTGTTTAGTTCATCATATCTCAATATATAATATATAATAAAAATGAGACAGGGCATTCTGCTGCACACTTAGTAATTTTGCATTTGAGACTTTTTGAATATTTTTGCTGTAATACTTTACTTTACTCAAGACTTTTACTTGAACCTGAGTATTTTTACATTATAGTGTTGCTACTTTTGCTTAAGTAAAAGATAAATAAATCTTCCACCACTGTCTGATTTATACTTATGTATCATATAGTATTAAAATTACAAGATAAATCTTTCTCCTTAACTATGCAGAAAATGCTAATACATATTACACTATATATATTACACACTTATGTTTTTTAATAATCTGAATCTTTGTCACTGAGCATTGTGGACACTGACTTGTTGAAAGACCCTTCAGTGAGTAATAATTATGAGGTGAACTTCATCAGAATGATATTCATATGGTTTTACTTTATTTAAGATAACCAGTTAAATTATGCCAGTCAGATTCTAAGACTGACATCGCAAAAATATCTGATTTTAAAGGGAGGTGAGTTGTTTTGTAACAAAAAAAAGCAACTTCTCGCCTCGCCCTTCTGGTTGTAGATGCAAAGCTGGGTGGTAAAATGTTTTGCAGTTTTGTTTAATTTTTTGTGCAGGATTTTGCAGAAACACAGCAGTGTGGTTGAGTTAAGGGCACATTGCCAAAACTCTAAAGGCACTTCCTTTGCAATAGGTAAAGCTCAGAGAGAGTCAGCTCACACTTTACCCACTTACACATAAATAATTTAATTTTCAATTGTTTTCTTTTCTCTTATTTTACACATGCTTACCTGTAGTTCTTTTTTTGTACACCAATGAACTATAGACTGTAGCATATTTAGTTTACCACAGCAGAGTGACTGAATTCTCCGACCACTGATAAACAAAAGTTCCCCCGCCTGATATAAGTGAGGTCAGTGAAATCCCCCGATATGAAAGCAAGTTAAGAACTTTCAGGAAATTAGAATCAGTCACCAACCAAACGCTAGGGTGTGTCTGTGGCTGGTTTATCTGTCTGTTCTGTCAAGAAAACAGCAATTTGACTGGGCTGATTATGAAAGAGGCTGTGATTGGTTTTGGCCAGTAGATGTCAGTGTTGGTAACAATCTGTAAATCTTTCATTTCAGTGTATTTCACACATGGATGCACTGTGGCTCAGCGGTAGACACTGTCTGTCTGTTTTAAAGTGTCAAATTTGAATTAAATCGGTTATCTATGAAACGTTTCAACAACATTTTAAATGTGATGCTCAAACATTTTAAATTGTTTTGTTGGTAAAGATTATTTTGCAAACTTTAATTTTTTAATGAGTTTATTATTTCATTGTTATTATTATACCCCAAACAGCATTTTGTCTCTGTGAAAACCATGTATCTCCAAAACAACAACTGTTCATGAGGAAAGAAAAACAGCCCAGTTTTCTCCTTTGTGACAATGCGTTTTCAGATAATCCAAAGGGTTTTTAAGTGTTGTATTTAATATGTATTTATGTATCTTAAGAGGTTAGACAACTTTCTCAAACATAATGACTCAATGTATCTGGAAAACCTGAAAATACCAAAATATGGTCATACATGTTTACTTAACAGTGACAAAACATGTTTCTGTATGTCTTTTAATTGTTTATTTTTATAAATTTATAGATTAATACAATAATCTGTTTCACATTTCATTCTATTAAAATAATTTGCTCTAGCTATACATAAACCTTGTTTTCTCTCTCATAAAATTGTCATAATTAACTGAAAAGTAACATTCTGTAATGTTTTTTCTCCCAAATGCATGAAACACACTGAATATGTTTGCAAAGTTCTTGCAAAGTATTGTATTTCATTAGTTTTTGCTTTACTCGAGTGTTTCCAATTTATCTAGTTAAGACTCAACTGCAAACAAAATATTCTGCTCAAAAACATTTCTCTAAGAGGCTGCATTAACTTGATTCTTTATGGAAAAGGATTAACATGCAAAACATTTAGTTTATAAGATTAACTTGGAGAGAAAAGTCGAAGCCAAACACATGTTATCACTTGCCTGGAGGACTTTATATTGAACGTGGTTTTTTTAATATATATGTTGAATATTAAATACCTCTTTGCTTAACTAAAGGATGAGTATATTTCTCCTCTCACTAAACTATTGACCTTTAGTAACTGAGCTGCAGCAGACAGACTCATCTGCTTTAAAAACTTCCGGAGTGTTGAAAATGCCATTTTCACTTTTCAGTTTTTCTTTTTGACACATTTTGATACAACGTCATTAGAGAATGTTTTGATGAGTTTGATGCTTTCAAGACACGCTTAAGTCAGCTATGATGGGAAGCAGTGATTAATAACATTAATTAAAGTCACAATCGCAAACAGCATGACTCATAAATAAAAGGAGATGTCTCATAACGGATTAGAAGAGACAGCTCATTCTTCACTCGTTCACCAACATCCACAGCTTGTTGCCATTAAACAAACATATTTAACTTATTTCCTGATGCGTATTTAGAAGTTTCCATCTCTGTTTTATGTTCTTGCATCACTGAAATCTCAAGTAACATTTAATCAACAACTAGTAACATGTTTGTCGCCTGTCGGTCGCCTTCAGAGGCAGCCGAAATTCATTTCTAGATTATCCTCAAGTCATATCTGGATGCTCTCCTTTCATCCCCCGAGCTTCAAAGCCAACGCTACGCTCACTTCAAACAGCCGTCACCGAGTGCCAATCAAATCCCGCTCCAGAAGACAACAAACACTACAGAAAATGTTAATCAATCCGGGCCAAGCATCACCAAAGTAAATAAAATAAATTGTAAACAGATGCTATGATTTGCAGCATATGGATAAATAAGGCAGTATGTCATCCTTATTTTTCTTTTTTTTTTAATTTAGTGGTTCACACTGGGTCCAAACCCCTCTCTTCCTCTTCCATCCATCCATCCATCCATCCATCCATCCCAAACCCATCTTACTGTATGAGTCAGTGACTTCACTGCATGCTGCTGCTTTTTCCAACCCAGAGTGGAAGTCTATAACCCAGCATCTGGTTAATACAGGGGTATAAATCTCTTTGCTCATGTTCCTGTGTTCAAATAGTCCGAGACCAGTAACCTTTTTACCTTCGTCTCCGCAGGATCAAATGCAACGTTCAGCACGCTTAAAAGGTCTTCGTAAAAGATTTAATAGTTCAAAGTTTCCACTCCCTCAAATTTGGAGGGACGTCTGCCATCAATTGGGATGGTGAAAGAGATGACATATCCAAATGATTAAATAAAATCACACACTCAGTCATTGGGCGTATTCCAAAAGTATCAAAAAGAAAACGAATGATGCAAAGCTATTTGTTTTTCACATCATGAACTGACATCTTTCATTGTGAGACACATGAAATATTTGTGTAGGTCAGGAGTCATACAATATTGCAACAAAATCTCCAACAGGACCATCATTGTATAAAACCACTGAAAGGAATAAAAGAAACGTCTATTGAACTTAAAAAGTATTTTAATTGTCTAAAATATAAACAAGCGTTCATTTAAGGATTAGATTTAGAATAACCCATCTGTGTTCTGTCTTCATGGTTAGCATGTTTGTTGGTATATTGTATTTTCATTTATTAAATTAATTCAATCAGACAGTCAGTGAGTGGAACGTAGCTGATAATGTGCTTATTCCACTTTGTTCAGTACAAATAACCAAACACAACTTGTCCAAGTCCAGTGATGTAATGTCTAGAAACAGAAACAATGTGAACGTGTTTCTCAAAACAATAAAGATCTGTTGGCTTTCAGTATTTCTTCCTCTTCACATTGTGAATGGTATCAGTGAAGCATTGTTCTCATGTGAAAATCACAAAATGAAAACAATGTGAAACTTCATCTCATGTGTTGAATTCCTCTGTAAACTCAGCAAAATTTAAAGTTTTCTCTAAATGCAATGAGGTCAGGTGTTTGCTCAATTACAAAAGCTTACATGAAACTGGAAACAAGTAGTTTTCCATTGTAAGTTCAATTACAGTGTGTTTTTGTTTTGATTAGCATCACTGTTTATAAGTGGTTGATATAGAAAAAGTGAGAGATACGACCTTCCTCTCTGAACTTTGGTAAATAGATTGAAGGCATGAGAAAATGTCAAGGCTCAACTGTGGTCAGAGCGTTGCTGTGGAGCAGTGAGTCATTCTCACTGTGTATATGTGTGTATGTAACATAGAGAGAGAGAAAGAGACAGAGAGAGGCAGTGTTAGTGTGTGGCGTGTTGTACGTAGCAGATGCAGTGATCTTTATCTCTCATTCATGGCGTCCAAGGAAATGTAGCGTAAGCTGGTTAACAGTCATTTTCTCAGTATCTGCCTGGCAGAGATGTGCTGATAATCACTGCCATGTCGCTCATGCAGCCACCTGCCGCCTTGTTCTGTGGAAACTGAGGTGATGCTGCAGCATTGCCCAATCGTGCTCGTGTTGCCCACATGCTACTGAGCTCATTGATTGCCTTTTAAATGTTACAGAGTTGCTCTGTGCAAGCAGTCTTACCCAATAGGGATGCAATGCAGAGCAAACCCAGTGCAACTGAATGGTTCAGTGAAATACACTTTATTCATTCATATACTGTATCAATTCATAGTTTGTACAAGCAATTACATTGTCAATTTGGGCATTTACAAAATACAACCTAACACTATTCTACAATAAAAACTTTACAAATGAGCTAAACTTTATATAAACGTTCTCTTTTACAAGTATTTACCAGAGTTTTTCATCTTCCTTATCCAAATGGCAATAAAATGACTCAAGAGTTTGTACTTTCCTGATCTGCTTAAATGTGACACTTTTGCTTTGCTGTTAGGCCTTTAAAGATGGCACCTTTAAGGCGAGCCTCCTGTGTAAATAATGACAGAGCTCCGCCAGTGAGAGGGGAAGCTATGCCACCACCCGTGGTTGTTTAAGGCACTTTGGATAAAAGCGTTCATCAACTGACATACAATACTCCAAAACAGTATAAGTAAAGCCTATATTTTTTGCCACATCGATCAGGAAAAGCTTATATTCTGATTCACATCTGCCGTTGATAATCACAATATGAAACCACAGGCTTGGCAGAGAGAGGGGAGCTGTGGCCCTGCCAGCACTTTTACCACAAACTATCAAACTGCCACGCTGAGCTTCCTGCTATACACTGCACCAATGTGTGTTCTGAATACAGGATCCTGTAATCAACAAATTCTCCATATTCTCCCCCTCAGGTGCCTCGCCAACATCAAAGGAGGCAAAGGATGGTGTGGTATCTCTGTGTGCCTGTGCCTTCTACTGTATAAAACAGCCCGGCTTTCAGCCCCAAGACACAGGCAGGGAGCAGCCGAGGAAATTTGATTTCATGACTACCACGTTGCTACCTGGCAGGTAGGGCTGTGGTTCATGTGTTTTGTAGGTTTTGCCTGCACCTGGTTAAGAGATGATCACACCTCTTTAAAGCGCAGGATCAGATATGAAAATCCCTTGGCTAAAGATCCAAGTTTTTATGATTCTGTACAGAGCAAAAAGTATCAGAATGTCACTTGGACTGTTACTTCAGTGGAAATTTAGGAAATTACATGTATAAAACCCTTCCTACATACTAGCAAGATTTACTGAATGACCTTTTAAAAAACACCAATTGAGTTTGATCTTTCTCATGAAATGAAGCATATACACACTGTACATCTACACATAGACTAATTCGAACAATATTAATTTGATTAACAAACTTTCAAAGTCAAGTGAATTATTTAAAGTCAGATTACTTTTCTCATCTCGTTATGGCTGACAGTTCACCGATAGCAACGCCACAACTGGAATATTTATGGTTTTCCAATGAAGTTCTTATGAAAAGGTGAATTCTGCTCTGCAGGCAAACTACTATGGTGACATTTTGTGAAAACGTGCACAAGAACAAGTGCACTAAGAGTTTCTTCTTGTGACTGATTATTACATTTTATTTCTGATGAAATAGGAATAGGATTATGATGTATTCATGTTATATTGTTTTCTCTAACTCTAGATACCAATTATGTATTCTTAAACTATTTTTAAATGGCTATTAGAATAACTTTTTGTCCACCCATACCAAAAAAAACCATAAGTGTCATAAATCATACAGCAGCTGAGGATAAGTAGACCAACATTTCAAGATAAAATACTTTAAAGGCACTCTACAAGTTTGATATCAAATAATATATCAAATATCAAATAATTCCATTAAAGTTTTCTGTTTGATTTGTATTGTTTCTCGACATTGTGGTGTTCTGAATGATCTTCGTTGCTCTTTGACACTTTGCTCAAACATTTTAAAGTTACTGGGGTTAATTAAGGCCCAGAGAGAGAGAGAGAGAGAGATGGAGAGAGAAGCTGTGCACAAAAACTAAAAATCCCTGGCACTGAACACCAAGCCCCAAGCCCCTTGGTGTGCTTTTGATCCTGACTTGAGCTTCACATCAGAAAAATCACCAAAACTGCCTTTTATCTTCTCAGGAGTACAGCCATTTCTCTTTCGGGCAGATAGGCTACTGAAAGGCAGAAATGCTTTTATCACCAGCAGTCTCGATGACTGTAATACTGTCTTTTCTAGAAAACCCTACACGAACAGCACAAGCAGAAGCAGATTTTTCAATGGTTACACATTAGTTCGAAATTTTAAGGTTCCGTATTTGGTTTTCAAATCACGTCTGAACACAACACAACTTAAATGAAAATCCCCCCTTGATCTATTCCACTGGATTTGTAATTTCAGCTTTATTAAGTTTGTTTAAGCAATCTAGTCTCTTTTATTAATTTTAGGTTATAGCAGTTTGTGTATAAGTATATTGAATTTCCAAGAGTGATATCATTCGATTTCAACCATTGCACCTTTTCCTCTTAGAGATAATTCGACACTTTTATCTGTAGTGATGTACAGTTCGTTACCAGATTTGGTAACGGAAATATCAGTAGGTAAATAGAAATATTTTTAATCCTTTTACTCCTGCTGTGCACAGGTTAAATTCTCACAAAAGTGTCAACACACTGCTAGAAAATGCTAACAAACAAATATCAAATGAAGGACAAAATATCTGATTCTAAGCTTTAGATTAGAGTCACTATGGAGCAGTTAAAGATTTTGTTGTTTCCATGACTACATAACAAATAAATTCAGTATTCCGCACTAAACTTAACAATTACATTGATCTCAATTCACTAATGTTACTGGTTTATAACAATGCTATAACGTCCTTATATGAATGATTTTCAACATTAGTTTTGTAAAATTTCAAACACAACATTAAATGTTGAAAATTCATCTTTAAACTTCAAATCAATTCCATTCACCCTTCACCAGTTACCTGAGAGGAAGTGACAGTGACAGTGACAGTTTGTGATATTGCAGTAGTAAAAAGACATTTTCCATAGGGGCCTCTGATCAGCATTGAGATCTTTCAGTGGTTGTGTAACTCTGTAGTGTATGTCCTTGAGAAACACGCTTCTCTGTCTCCACAAAGCATCTACTGTACATCTGAGGAGCTCTTTCAACTGAAGGAGATGTGAAGAAATCAGAAAAAAAAAAAACTGTTGTCTGGGCGCAAACATGCTGTTTGTTGAGATGCTGCCGGTTAAGTCTAAATGCCAGGCCCACCTCAAGCTAACGTACCAACAGCCACACTCACACACACACACACACACAGACACACAAAGATACACAAGAACAAGCCCCTCACATACACCAAAGCACATATGCATAGACATATACACATACACACACTTTACATCAACAGTTGTACACGCACACAAACAGACAGAGTACTGTCTCTCTGACTTTGTCAACCTTTCGAATACCAGAGAGTCCACAGCCCTCCCTCTATGTAAAAACGTATTTAAAAGTTTATTTGAATCTAATATGAGGCTTCAGCTGCCCACATGAGTCAAATCAAGTCGATATCTTTCTGTCTTTAGTGCCAAATTCCCTCTCTTTCTTACGATTCTTCTGCTGATGCTGAACAGGAAAACACTGTCTGTTGAGACACAAAGGCTGTAACTGTGGACAATAACTGTTGACATTTTTGCTCAAAACGAGGACATTGGGTTTTGTCCCTCATCACTTACATTGTAAGTGCATTTGGAGGGGATCTTCTAATGGTCAGTGCGAACAGGAGGAAAAAATGAAACCTTTTTCAGGGTTCATATGGACACCTGACCGTTGTTTAAAGTCAGACTTGAAAAATCTTGAACCCCTCCTTTAAAAAATACAGACATGAAATCTAAAATCATTCACATGTCAACAGTAGATCATTTTCTTTCCTTTTCATGAGATCACTTTATCAAACATTCTGTTGGTGGTTAACTGTCTAAAAAGTGACTTAACGGTAGAAGTAAACAGCGAGCAGAATTTGAGTATTCCTACTCTGCTGCCCTGAGGAGTTGATAAAATTATTATCTAATGCTCATAAACTCATCTAACAACACAACAACATAAATACAGATCAATGATGACACATGTGTCGTGTGATCCACTGTATTACTGTAAATGTGTGACCTCAGAGAAATGCAGCGACAACAAAAAGTTTCTCTTTTTCAATTTACTTTTACCTTTTGTGGTCATGCACCGAGAACAAATGCTCTCTTGCAGCATTCACACCTTGTTCACACTGACAGTTACGCACATTCATACCAGGAAGCCGCCCAGTACAACTGCAGTCTGGTCTGTCAGCCACTAAGCATTACTGTCACGCAGCACAAAACCAAATGTGTCTGAGCACTGAGCAAACATTCAGTACGTCACTGATCTGGAAAAGCTCAGTTTTCCTCGACCACAAGACGATCCACTTTGGAGATTGTTTTGGAAAGTTTTTGTGTGCAAAAATGTTGTCACTTCACTGGTTGACATAGGCCAAAACAAGAGAAAAAGATGTGTTTTCAGATTAAGTCAACTTGATATGGACATGATCTAAAGTAAGCAATCAATTAATCAATCTATCAAGCTTTTCATTCAGGTAAGCACAACTAATGGTGGTTTAAAAACCATTAGAGAGTGATGCATAGAAAAACAGAAATGCTAAACATACATTAAGAAATCCAATGTCCAAATAGATAAAAGAGTAAAAAGATAAAATAGATAGACACATTTAAATACAATAAGCAGCCATAAGGCATTTTTATCAAAAGCCTGAAGAGTTTCTGTGTAAAGATACGAACACACTTTGCCCCTCTCAGATCGTTGTGCAAGTTGTTCCAGTGGCTTGAAGCATAAAAACTAAAAGCTGCCTCACAAAATTTTATTTATTCCTTTATTTATTTTATTGGTTCATTTAACAGGGACAGTACACATTAATAAACACTACTATAAATGCGCTACAGTTAGCCAAGAGGCTATTTTTCATCTGTAACCCCTGGACAGATGTTACTTTTTCTAAAAAAAAAAGGGTATAACAATATTAAATTTAAAATTAAAGTTATTTATAACATTTATAAGCACACGAATACATAGAGAAGTGAGTATTAATATTAGTAAAAATATACAGTATATGTAAATATTTTTGTCTTGAACTCTGAAACAACTAAAAGACTTGTGGCAGAAGTTCGGGGGGGGGCGTCCTGGATCATACTGTACATGTCAAGCATGTCAGACAAATAGTTTAGTGCTGTGCAACCGACATGCAACAAATGTAAAGACTTTAAAATGAGTTTAATGTGCTCTCTCTCTCCCTCTGGTCAATTGTAATCAATTGTAAATAATATTGAAATTTTATAAGTAATGTAATACATATTGAACTGATTGTTTTGAACTGGCAACGAGAAGTTTCCAGTGTTTATACTTTGTTTTTCTTTTTTAAAAAAACAAATGACAGAAACGGGAAATACAGAGCCGATATTTTAACTTTTGAAACTGCTCGGCAAAAGAGGATTTCAGCTTTCTGAAAAAGCATAAATATGAGATTACATTATTCCACTCAAATTAGGGACTAGATAGATATCTCAAACTAAAATGTTATCTTCAAAGACTCATGGGAACTGAAGTAGAACTATATGCTCATATGCAATGTATAGACAATAATTTGTGCATTTTCCAACATGATTAAATTTTATTTTATATTCATAAAGTACTCATACTTTATAGCAAGTGTTGGAGCAAGCACTCTCTCTCTGTGACTTATGTGTCTATGTTCTTATCATTTAACAGGTAATTTGACCCGCAGACCAAATCTAAGCTAAATCGTTAAAGTCTGGAGTTTTGGGGCCTGTCTAAACTTTTCCATCTTATTTATCTTTACTCACAAACATCCTAACTGCATCCAGAAACAGTCCTCCTTAAGGCAAATTTTTATTTCAAAAAAAAGTTTCATTTATAAGGCATATTGTTCAAATAAGCTTTCTAAATGCTTCAAAAACTGCCAAACAAAAATAAAGCAAATTCAATAAATTGTAAAAAAAGAGCACATAAAATACAAAAAGAGTTATATAAGAGTATATTACTCCTTCTGATGTTTTCCCGGGGCAAAAACAAACCAGTTATTTATCTTTTTTTTTTAATCAAGCCAGTTTCATATATCATAGCAAAAGGTTACTTTAATTACATGTTATGACAGATGTAATTCATACAGTCAAAGTCACATCTCCATTCAGTCAGGCTTCGTTAGCTGTGATGTAGTACATTATTATCTTTCAGCTTAAAGACTAGCTCTGTTTTTCCTTGATCCCACTGACTTTATTTCAGTTCAGTCACTCTTTCCAGACAAATACGTTTTGTCAATCACGAAACAAGGCATCCACACACCAAACCCCAAATAAAGTTTTGATGCAAAAATGTTAAAAACCCTCAACAGCGATACATCACCACGACACTCAAATTAGTGCCATACCGACTCAAATCCCACCAGAAGTCATGCATCAGGAAATGTTTCCAATTGTTTTCTGTGTGTGTTTATAACAACGAGGAGACAGAGGCGATGTGGAGATATGTGTGGTGACACATTTGTCGCCATCGCAACAAGGGCCCTGTAATCTTCCCAATCAGGAAAACCAGAACAAATTAGCTTGTGCAGCGCTTCCAGTGTGCCATCACTATAAATTAGCATCATGACCCCGAACATGTACTCTACAACAACAGAGCCTGGGAGAATAATGTTTGTTCCCAAGATTGCTCCATAAGTATAGGATGATATACTGTGAGAAGAGGTCCATTCACATCCATTTCTCACACACTTATTGTATGGTGGAGTGAAAATATTTCCCCAACCATAGGTTATGGGATCTGCAGGGTTTGGGTTTGGTCCTGATCCTTTTTCATTACAGAGTTTGTTGGCTGTGAACAAACACTAGCAAATCATCGGAGTGATTGTTTAGCCTCCACTGTGAGAACATATGGCAAAAGCACCAAAACAACACACTGACAATGAAAGTCGTTAAAACAATAAAAACGTGTCTGAAGGACTAAATAAATGATACAGATCTGTTCTTGTTCACTCACTTTTGTTGCTATTAGAAACACTTGTTTTAAAGCTGACAATAAACAAATTTAGTGTATTAATATGCACCTCTGATACAAGGGGAGATTTAGGAGCCAAAATCTCCAGATCAGTGTCAGGTCTGTTTTCAATAATTGCAGTTAAGTAGGAAAGACGAAGAGCAACAAAAAGACAATTCAGTTTCATTCAACTCATGCTGTTTTCAGTCATCTGTTTCTTTGTTTCATTAATACAGAAGAGGATTAGGGCCACATGTGAAAACTTTGAGCTCTGAGTTTAAATTTTGGAATTCTGACTTTAAACTCAAAATTCCAAGATTAAAGTCCGAAATCTGGGAATAAAGTCAGAATTCAGACTTTAATCTTGGAACTAAAATAATTTTGTACATTATCATATGATTAGAGTTTTGAAAAGTAAAAATACATACTGTAACATCTTTAGTAGGTATGACAAAAGAAAAAGTAAGAGTGAGAAAGAAAGCAAGAAAGAAAGAAAGCACAAGATGAAAAGTGAAAGAGAAAATCAGACGGAAGTAGAGAGCGGCAAAAAAAGAAAAAAGTGGTGAGGAAGAGAGGAAAGAAAAATACTGAGAGCCAGAGAAGACCAGTTCAGCTCCAGTTGGATATCAAATCTGTGCTCTAAGTCTCTGAGTCAAGTAAAAAACCATCAAAGCCTGAGGTTTGGGGACTCAAAAGACGGTTCAATCTCCAGCCATTTCCCACAGCCTTTTAAGGGCTGCCAAACGTTTATTTGTTTTGGATTAATGTAATTAACCCCCCCTCTCCCGGTGTCGCACAGAAGAAGCGAGTCACAGTGAAAAGATTACAAGGCCCCTGCTTCTCATACATACAGCGCGACCAAACCATCACAGTGGCTCGGAGATTTCATATCAGTGGATTATATTTTGCTTTAGCTTGACATGTAAATCGCCCTCTGACAGTTCTCATAAGCACATCAGCAAACTCTTTGCAGTCCATGCAGTAAAAGGACAAATTGCAGCGTAGGGTTGAAGAGTACTTCTGCAAACTAGACAGTTATTTTGAATTTATAGACGTTTATTGGAGAATTGTTTGTCCTCTCTTACAGCTCAAATAGCAGCTGTTTAATAGTTTAAATTACAAGAAAACTTATTTTTTCTTCATCTGGTGCAAATAAAGGTTCAATGATAGAATAATAATAAAGTGCATGTACAAATGAAATTAATTTTGTTGTTGTTGACTCATCTTTAGAGCTATTTTCTCAGTAATATACAGCTTACTTTTATTTTATGTGGTGCCTCAAACTTATTATAATATGGAGACTGTTATTTGCTACCCAAATACAGAAAGCAAACAGACAGTATGATGTGTGGGCTCAACATAACTCTCTGAGGAATTCCTGAAGACAAAACCCCCTCAATAAATAAAAAGAGTTTCTTGTATGGCCTCATAAACCAGTTACAGTAATCATGCGGTGATGAGTCTTGTGAAAAAAATCTAAATCTTTAACTATTCAAAAACTAGGAAACCCCTGCTAACTTCTGTCACTGACCCTAAAGCAAATTCTAAAATCATGCAGTGTGTTTTAAGTGGCTTTTAAAGGTCGTTTACTTGGATCATAAAACTTACTCAGTCAATAACGGTCTGTATAAAATTTAATTTCAAGTAGAAACCAGGCTTTCGCAAACCAATTCGTCGGCCTCTCCGAAGCAGCCCAGAGTCATAACTCTTCTGGCGTCGATATTTTTTCATGTGACAGAAGTCACAGTAAAATGATGTGTGAGTGTGTAATACATTAGTGTTCCAGCCATAGTAAAATGTCCCATAAATCGTCAGGGTTTTCTGTTTCATACGCTACATCTCCCTTCGTGGATGAAATGGGGGGAAGAGAAAAAAAATCTGAAAAGTATTGTGAAGATTTTGTGATCAGACCCAGATGGGACCAAATCATTTTTCAAACTCTGCTAAAATGAATAATGCGCTTTCTGATTTTGCATAACTAAGAATAATGAGAGGTTTTTCTTAAGGCTGGGAGAACAAGGATACAAGTTATGGTTTGACCATTTTAACAACCATTTACAATGAGGGAACTCAGAAAGAACCATGTTATTTTTATTTTTAGAAATCATAATATATACACTCTTTGAATTAAAAAAATATATATATACAGTCTTAGTTGATGTGTCAACATCCAATGTCACTAGCTTGTCAGCATTTATAGTTTGGTGTTTTCTTCATCTGTTGAGTACATATGGTATTTCATTTGCAGTGAGGTGCACTTAAACAGTCAAAGAGCAACTTTCAGAAGGGAACAATGCCAGAGCCACTGCTGCCGTTCCTTCTCATTGACGCAAACTACACAAACCTCCTCTCCTGTCACTACTGTAATGATGTGGTGGGACTCACACCTTCTACTGAGGTCCCTTCATTCAGATTAATTCCCATTTTGTACCTCAAGAGGTCAGTCTAGCTCCCTGTGCCAGCAGCGGCTGACCACCTGAACTGATAGCCAACACTGAAACTTGATAGAAGAGGCTGTTTTCAGAAGAGGCAGAGCAGAAACCTGAAACTGTTCTTCTGTTACATTGATAGTCATCAAAATCACAGTGTCAAGGTGAGGAAACAGAAAGCTGTGAGTCTTCGGCAGTGCACATCATTCAAGTACTGTGCTCTTCTTCGCTAAATTAGTGGCTGTACAGTACAATATGATGATACTTATTGATCTCCATTCCCTTGATTGCAAAGTCAACTTCTAAACGGTAACAGTAGGAAATCTTTGTTTTGTTTAAGAACATTTCAGCAGGGAAGTTACTTTCCTAAGCTAAACCATTGTCCCTTGACAACCTGACACCCTGGCGCCTAAACTGTTTCTGAAATACACAAACCCTTGACTCCCAAAAGAATAAGGCTTAAAGAAAGAATTCTAAAACACTTTGATGCTGTTGAAGTACATATATGATGTATTTCATGGTTTTGTGTTGTTGTCTGATGTATTTTTGTATTCTTGTGTAATGGGCCAAGTGAAGAAACCAGCACATTTCCAGGGCAACTTTAACTGAGTTGATAGCAGAGCATTTTATAACAATCTTAATAATAGAAACAATAGTTTTGGAATCAACCCAGTATAATGAGAAATACAAGCTATTTTTCTTGTAATGTCCATCAAAAAAGAGCCAGAGATAAAAATGTTTCCACCCACAGCGTCTTTGCAAGACCCGGAAGCGATGCAGCCGAATGACATGTGAAAGTTTGGCATGAAAGCTGTTGTACCTGCTTGTTTTTGTCAAAAAATCTGCTCCTCTTTTGCTCTGATTTGCTTTATCTAAACATCTATGCAATTCTATGCATGTATGCAAAAGGCATGCTGGGAAATGTAGGAAATCCTTGGTGTAAAATGATCTGAGGGTGGAATTTTCCTGTAATTTAGTGACTTTGAGCATTTGTAACCCTCTGTCAGTGCTACCTTGCATCGCCACCCCCACTAAACCAGTATGTGGTTAAAATCTTAAGACAGAAATTAAATAATGAAACGCAATTCACTCTACCTGATGGTAATTCTTTGCATGTAAATTGTGACATTACTGCAGTCCTTACTTGTGGATTTGTCTCCTCCTTGAAAAGAACTTATTCTGTTGATGAGTAAAACCAACTCAATACATCTATTACACACACATAATGCTCTTAAAAAGTAATTTCTAAAATAAAAACCGACACTGCAAGCTTTCAGTGCTTTTCTGAAGGAAACCCATACAAGAAGTCCTCTCTTTGAGTTTTCCCTCCTGTTTCCATGGCTGCTGCCAGTTTGCCGAAGAAAAAAAAATGCCAGGATGTTTTCTTTGTCCTGCACGACACTGCCTACATTTGACCTTGGCTTCAGATGAGGCTGTTTGGACTCGCTGTGAAATTTAACAACATCACAGAGCCAGAGGATGAATTACTTTAGTATTCTCTGCCTGCTATGATTCTCAGTACTGTGATTCCTTTCTCATTTATTGTGTATACTGTACGTACAGGCCAGATCGTTCTAATATTCATCCCCTTTATGTCTATCTTTTAGATATTTGATTTTAGCAAGAGAAAAGCGAGAGCTGAGATCATCGCTCCTTCAAACTTCATCTGTTTCCTGCAAATCAAAAAATACTCAAAACTTTTATTTTCACTATAGAAGCAATCTGCAGAATTTTTTACTTTATCAGAAACCACACAGTGGATGATCCCAGAATACATGAGGAAAAAACATTGACAAAAACTGAGCACATAACATTTCCCAGAAGCCTTTCTGCAGCCAGAAAACTAACCTATATGAGGACCCCCTTGAAAATGAGATGGTGCATCTCAAGGGTTTTATCCTCTAATTAAATTTTGAAGTAAATATGGTCCTTACTTTTACCAGGATTACAGGATTTTGAAGACTCTTATGAACCAGATTAGAAACAGTAAAAACAGTGGCAGCTCCAGTTCCTGGCTCTGCTTAATGTAAGCATCATATTTTCCTTATTTCAGTCTTGGCTTTCCCCTGTTGCGTGTTACAATGTTACAGTTTCATTTAGCAGACACTTTTATCCAAAGCAACGTACACATGAGAGTTAATACAACACAAGCAAGGATCTAGTCAGGAGAGAACAACGCATGTAAGTGCCATAAAGCTAAGTTCAAGTCTAATAGGACATACAGTAGGTGTCAACAGGCAATGCAAAAAGGGCATAGAGACGGATAATATGTATATTTCACAAGAGTATGAGAATCACATCCTAATCAGCAGGATCAACTCCTTGATTGGTTTCTTTGTTCATATAAACACTCTGCAGACTGTTCATTCTCTGCTCAAAGCTCATACCCATATCATCACAGTCCTGCAGAATCCTTTGCATCTCCAAATGTCAGTTTTTCAGGATATGAGAGAAACAGGTTTATTTTTCCCTTTTGACACCCATAGATTTTGACATTTTGCAACGCTTCATCGCTAGAGTGACTCATGAAATATTTTTCTGCATATTGGAGACAGTGTGAAGTGTCAATCACCATAAGAAAAAATATGCATTTCTACAAGCCACTTGTCATATCTGTCCAATGCTGTTTTGAAAGTGACTGAAAACATCCTTTTTTAAACTTTGAATGAATGTATATAAGAGGGATGTTACCTATGATACATAATGCGGGTATGAACAGATAATGCACTCTGAAAAGATACCGAAAGCATCCGATTTTTTAATTATTCGCCTTGTCACCTGACTGACATGTTTTGCCACATTACACCCCTTTTTTCAGCCATATTCATCCTCAACATGGACAATAAACATCCATAAATCAGTTTCCTTTAGAGAGAAAGGCACTCCTTATAACTTTAGATCTTCTCTCATCAGATTTAGACTTTTCTTGAGTTTCAGTTTTCACCATTTTTGTGCAGCAGTGGACAACATCTGGACCTCCTCTCATCACGTAAAAACCTGCAATTTTTAAAACTTTGCAGAATGGCCAAATGATCTATTATGGTGTGTTTTTTTTAACTTAAACCCCACCACCTATGGGTGCACTCCTAGTATATACCACAACAGGTTGTATTACTGTAAATAAAAAGCATGAACTTCTGTATCTCCAAAATATCAGCTTTATGAAATAAGAAAAAATAATCTTATTTTAATCTTTATGAAAATGCATTTTGTAGATAATTCAAAGGGTTTTTAGATGTTTACCAAAGAAGCTAGAGAACTTTCTTAATCCATAAAAAAACGTCTACATACTCCTTAAGTGTATCTGAAAACTTACAAATCACCTAATATGGAAGTATGTGGTTTTGTGTGAGAATATAATAGTTTTTACCAGTGGTGTTTGGACTCTTTTTCCACTTTTTTTTACAGTAATTACTACTTTATACTTAAATGTTAGTTGTGTATGTGTGTGCACATGCACATATGTGTAGTACACACCCCAGTACATGTGTTTACTGCCTCATGCAGATGTTCGTCTGCACACATGTATGCACGTACTGTGGGACCAATCCTGAATCCTTGATCTCCAACTGCATGGACTGGCATGGAAACACTCACACTCACACACACACACACACACACACACACATACAGATAGGCTCACACACCCACTCCCCAAACCTAAACAATGATCCATCATATGAGTCCACATCCTCCTCTGGGCCACATCAGTCCCTTTGCTGCGGAAAAACTGATCCCAGAATCGGCTGCTAACTGTCAACTGCAGGACTCTGAGCCGCCCACTCACCACTAGAAAGAGACCACTGTGGACGCACGCATTTAATAGGCCTGCCATCAGAGTAAATGGAGGCTTAGTTTGAGAGTGCTCTGATCTTGCTCTGGATTTGTGACGCTCCTCTTTTTTGTAAAAACCCAAAGGGGAGCCCAACACAATGGTGGACTTGTCGAGGCTGTAATTGTGATTTTAGTTTTGTTCCTTGTCATTGTAGGTGAATTGTCTGGCATGTCGTAGCTGTCATCGAGGTTTGTGTGTGTGTGTGTGTTTGCGTTCTCTTCTTTTCTCTCCTCTGAACTCATGCAGCCATTAGAACTGGATGTTGGCAAACATTCAGTGACTTTTGTTTCAAATCGAGATGCCACCATTTGGGGGGAAAAAAATGCCACCTGGTTTCACATTTATTGCACAAAATTAAAACAAATTAATGTTCAGTTTGGGTGATGAGAAACGGCTCAAGACTTGATTTAATAAGGAAATAGATGAATGTACAAATCTGATGTTACTGTAAAATATTACATGTAAAGGGTTAAAGCGTTCAAGGGTTTTTTTTTTCTTAAAATCAATATTTTTCATATTTTTTGTGCTTAAATAAATGGATGCAGTGTGTGTGTGTGTGTGTGTTTATGTTCGGTCATCAGCCACTACTACCCTTGAGCTGCCCACTGCTTCAGTATGGATATGGCCACCCACACACTCTGCCCTGCTCCACCATTTATATCAAACTTTACATAATGGACCATCTGTGGACCCTGTATGGTTAGCTCATTAGCATCGCCACAAGTTCCTCTTTGTGCCAGTTACAAAGTGATTTTTTTAAAACCATTTTACAGCCTCTTGGCAGCTGAGTTGGCCAACATGTAAAGGTGGACACAGTTAAGATAAATGTTGAGATTTGGTTCAGTGACAATTTTAAACAACATGGTTTTCATGGGAATCCATGAACAGGGAGAGAGAGTGAAACCCGCTAGTGAGTTCATTCTTACAGGATTGTAAAGCTGTTGTAACTTTACACTTCTTCCAAGGTGAGTAAAGTACAGTAAGAAGAACAAAATGTATGAAAGAAAATCAGCTATTCATGAAGGCTAACGCAGCTAAAAGTTAGAAAAACAGTTAAGATGTAGAAGTAGATTATTTATATTCCAGTAACAAAAGCAGGGGTCAACACTTGCTTTATATTACAGCTACAGAGGATGAATCTGTCAGAAAAAAGCAATCATATTATAAACTATGCCACCCCCATCAATAATTTTACACATTTCAGTGTTGTCTTACCATTGAAAACAGTTGGTGTACTTTCCCCTTAAATCCATGAGAGGCATATTATGCAGAAGCAATTCAAGATGAAAAACAGAATTAAAAATTAAGCAGATTTCTAACATCAAACAGTAAATAAACAAGAACAAATGTAGAGAAAACTCAACAGAAGAACAGAATAAGACTTTGATTATTAACGCCATGCTTCGTGCAGCGTGTTGTGTTCTGTTAGATGAAGCTCTGGGCAGAAACTTCATCAGAGACAGAGTCGGGCCTCTCTGGCTGTGGCAACACACTAACCACTAATATCAGGTTGTTCAGCAGAGGAGAACAACAGCACGGCCACACTAACCAGACAGCTGCAGCTTCCTGCATCACAATATGCTGGAAGTGGGATTAGCCACTCAGCTAGCATAACAATACAGATAACAATAGTACAAATAATTATCATAATTACGCCAAGATCACTGTACTACTGCAGACGCAGCTGCCACTGTCTGTATCCATGGAAATATGATATATCAGAATCAGAATCAGAATTTATCGGCCAAATATGTTTGAACAGACGAGGAGCTTGACTCCAGTTTCTCAACGTACTGAAAGATACACATACAGAAGACATACAGCTAAACAAGTACAGCGGGTAACAGAGATAAGCAGACATTAACATATAGTTATGTACAGGCACGAAAAAGAATAAAAAATAAATATATATGGACAACAACATACATATAATGTGTATACACAGGTCAAACTGTCATTTTAAACTATACAGTAGTGCAAATAGTATGGGCAATGTAATACATCACTTTCAGTGTATACAGTGGGTTATGGACAGTGTAAATATGTAGATATGTACACATTTACAACAGTTTGCACATGTTTATTGCATGATTTGAATATAAACTGAATGTGATTTGCATATATGATTAATATTGGTGATACAGGGTTGTAGCACAGGGATAGTTAACTGTAATCACATGTCTGATTTGTAGTTGACTGCTGTGGATTGTATTTGGATGGGGGTTTTTTTTTTTTTCAAACAAAAAAATACAGAAAATGGATACAATAAAAAACAATACAATACAATAGAATACAGGTGAGGACACAATGCTAGTCCCTCTGTCACACCGACTCCTGTTACTGCTATTTTTAATGACCAAAACTATCACTGCATCACTATTATTTTTTCAGTGATTCCCACTAACATCCCTTTTATTCTGTGGAATAAAAGAGATGTGTGTTTCCATCAAGGGCTCACCTGGAGTAATATGATTCTCCTCTTGTCATTTTAATGACCCGGTTCTGCTACTTTGAATTGACGGAAAAAGACTGAAATAGAAGTCTTTATTGTATTAACTTCTATTTTTTTTTTAAATCACTTATGTTTCTGCCAATTTGAAAGTTTGTAAGGCTTTGATTAACGATAAGTAAAAGCATTTTTTTTCACACTGGCCTGCTGTATAGTATGCATCTTGTGTGGCTCTAACAAATTTCACATTTAGTTTTAGTTTTTATGAAGAATTCATGAAACAAAACCACTTTAGAGGAGACTATTTGAAGTTGTGGCAGTATTGTGAGCATTTTTGAAGGATTATATGCCGTGCTTTCTGGATGTTTTTTTTATTTGGTGGAGTGTGTTTTGAACTTTGTGAAGCTCTGACGGACCCCGCAGCTTACTTATCTGTGGCAATAGTGGGAATTGATATCACCACACAGGGGTGAAAATGTGCAATGGAAAAAAGACTGTTTCCATTGAGCCAAGCTGCAGCTTTGTGGTTCATCAGTGTGTGAGCATGTAGTGTCGGCTGATTCAAATCTAATGTATCAAGCTTTAAATAGCAGGCACGTTGCCTCAACTCAGGGAGATTACATTCTTTTCAGCGTTTCCTTTTTTCTTTTGCAAAAGTGTGTGTTTGAGGCGTTCTGTGGTAAAAGGCTGCATGTGCACGCCCTTGTGTGTGTGTCTGTGTGCACATACGTATGTTTCTGTCTTTCTGTAAATACGTGCGTGTGTGTGTGTGTGTGTGTGTGCGCGCGCGTGTGTGTGTGTGTTAGGAGCGAGGAGTGAATGGCTTGGCTCCACATCAAAGGCCCCTGCAAGTCTCTGCATTAACGAGGCCCTTTGTTTCCTGCCTCCCAGATTACAGCACGTCTCTCCCTGTGCTGCCAGTGAGCGGTGTGTGTGTGAGTGTGTGAGTGTGCATATGTCTATGTCTGTGTGTGTGTGTGTGTGTGTGTGTGTGAGTGTGCAGAGGGCACGGTAACCTGTAGACCAAAGGCCAAGGTCTGATCCTCCTCCTCATCTTCCTTATTTAATGTAACCAAGACCAAAGTAATCCAAGGCAACTACAGTTTTTCAGTCAAGTTCATGAATTATCTTAATTTCTAGAGTTAAACTTTCATTAAACACTTTCAATATTTGTATCGCTAATGCTTTTTTGTCATGTTCTCTCTGTATTTTGTAATTCCCCCCTATATTATTCATGGAAATATTTACGTATCTCGTTGTCTATGTTCTGATTTTAGCTGTAAAGACAGTACAGTCGTTATCTATATCTGCTTCTGTATCACAAAAAATGTTCTTGTGGGTGTTTTGTCTCTTATGCAACACATGCAAAATGAAACAAACGATTACAGTGTGAATAACTTTCTTCAAACTAGTAGATGTATAGAATGAAAACAGCAGAAAACAAATGGCGATTAGACATTTGTGAACTATCAATGTTTAGCATCTGATGTAACTGTTCTTTATTTAGAGGAAGCCATATGTTGAATCCTTACTTGGATGTTAGAGGGAAAAGGGAATAAATGGGAAACAGGGCTTGTTTTAGTTGAGAGATAGTCTATTCAGTAACAGTTAGCCTACTTAAAAAATACAGTAACTGTATTTATTTTTGCTCAGAACTAGTCTCAAAGAATGCACAAAGTCTCATCTTACATGCTATAAAAATTAAGGGAAAACAAATCTTTATAACTACAGTATATAATCTGCATGATTTGGTAACCGTTATCTCACCTCGGTCTTACATGATAATTCCAGAGTCACATGCACATGCATACTAAAGACACTGTGTTGTCTTTACCGGCTGCTCAGTGTCAGTACTGAGTTTGTGATGTTGAGTCGGAGCTTGAAGAAATTAAATGCAATTCGCAAGAAGAGCGAAATCCACTAGAAACCTCTTGTGGAATATATTTCAGAAGTTATCTCCCAACCTCCAGACCTGCCTTTAAACCTGAAGCCTAAACCTGCAAATCACCTCACCTCACCTCAGTCAGCTAAGCGACACACAAACAAACCTTGCAGTGAGTGCATGTGCGGTGACACGGCGTGACGCAGAAGCTTCTTTTTGCTGCTATTTCCAGTCACTATCAGACTTGTTTTTCATAAGCCGGGGCATGATTTGTTAATGCATGTCTTTAAAAAGTTCATGAACTGAAGCGGGTCTGAGTGAAGATAGAGCTGTTCCAACCACAGCTTGCTTTTTCTTTCCTCTGAGCACACAGGGAGAAGAGCAGGCTGCGTGCAAACATTTGAAGGGTTTTGTTCCAAACAGAGATGTAAACGGTTGCAAATAAAAAGGGGTTTCTCCTCTTACCCAGTGATGGATAGCACAATATGAAAAAAAGGATGGCACTTTAGAAGACAATCCTTGGAACAGACTCGGTGAAACTCAGCAATCAAGTCCTCGGTTGCCAAAGAGCAGCTTTAGTGTTTTGATCCTCTGTATTTCTTCACTATTTTTGATGTAATGGCTGAGCTTCATCACTGCCTGACACTTTTAAGTTGCTCAGGATAAGATAAAATGTACATTTATTACATTTTAGATCCTCAAAGTCACAAATGAAGTGTTTGCAACTTCGTCCACTGATCCTCTGGTGAAGACCAGCGATGAGTCTTCAAAGCTTTATTCCCTCCTCTGTTTATGTTTGTTGATTTCACCCCCAAAGCCCTCCTCGGATCTGATCTGTGATATCAACTCATAAATGTTTGATAAGGAGCTAACGAAGAGGTAAAGGGACTGCATTCTGCTAAATCAAAAGAGACAGACATTCAAATTAGCAAACATTCAGCAAACTAGAACTTGAACAGGCCTCATTATCCAGCACAAGACATCAAGTTCTCTCTCTTTGTTTTTTTATTTTTACTGTTATTTATTCAAGATTTTTTTTTTTTTTTTTTTTTGCTGAGCTAGTATCTCCTCTTTTCAGGATATTCACACAGCTACATGTTCACCCTTCAGAAATGAAACCGGTATTTTATTGTTGTCCAGAATGTGCTGATTGTCATACCAATCCTGGTCTTAACACTGGCTTTTGTAACCTTTATTAGTGGTTAACAGCACGTTGCTGTTGTGTCTCATGTTTCCACCTCTGTGTGCTACTTCTTAAATGAGTTCTAAAAATTCTGAAATGATTCAAAGGTTATTCACTCCCACAGATATCAAACCCACATTCACAGGAGTTATGTGGCATTGACATCATCCTCACTGTGAAATAAATTACTTTCACACAAATTCACAATAGATTCCAGCACAAATACAGGGTGAATCTGATGACATATCTCAGAAGATAAACAAGCACTTAAAATAACAGGATAAGTGGATTTTAAGACACGTGATTGATGTCATTGGTTATTGGCACCTGATTTATAAACTTGATAACCCTTATTCAGCTGCATAAACCCTGAATATCATCTACTTCGACCTTTTAATGCATTTTGCATGAAGATTGGTGACTATCTTGGTCCACATAACATTTAAAAACAATTTAATATAAGTCATACATAACCTTTCATCTCACTAAAACCACATTATTGCTGAATATTTAATATTAAGAGATTAGTTTCATAGTAGAGGCATAGGAATAAAATAAAACTGCTGAAAAGATTTGTCAAGGTTCCACATTGCTGGCTGTATGTTGCCTTGAAGGACATGGTTTTGATTGTAGGAGAACTACCAATAAAAAGCACACAAGTGGTTCCAGTTAAGAGCTGTTCGCTTGGATGTGGCTTAACCCCAATGAAAGGACATGATTTAATTACTCTGCTGCTTTAATGCGCCTGATGTTTCTTTAGAAAGCACAGTATATAATCTTTTTTGAACCAACTGTGATTCATCTTTGAAAAAAAAAAAAAAAAAAAAACATGTTAAAGAGAGAACGTTTCCCCCCCACTGATGATTAAGAAATGGAAAGAAACTCATTGAAATGACATTCTCATATTTAATGAGTCCTTTATACTCTGACAGTAAAGTGTGTATCATTCATTTCCACTGTTTACCTTTTTTTTTTTAAAAAAAGAAGGTGTTTGTGTTCAGGGGCGAAAACAAGATCTCTGTGTGGTGTCTGATGCAAAGGTTCCCAACCTGTTTGACTTGTGACTCCTCAAACTGAAGCAAACTGAGACCCTTGACTCAGATTGCATATCAGTTGTGGGTGGTAGACATAACATTTAGAGGCTTCAAGACATCAAATTATCCAGTAATTCACAAGAAAGAAGCAAATATAAGTCAAAAGTCTGAGAAAAATAAGAAATATGCTATATCTGTCATCCTATCCTAAGATTTATCCTGTCACCCCCAGTTTGAGAACCACTGGTCTAATACAACAGCTTTTTCTTTAATATCTGTGGTTCCAATGGAAACTTAATGCTTGCTCTGCATTTTGATTAAATACACATTTTTAACAGGAACATGTATAAATACCAAGAATGCCCCATTTCTTTTCTAACGTCTTAAACTTTTATCATTATTGCTGTCTATAACCAGACTGTAACCAGACTGCAATAATATCTGTTTGCACCCTGCTATTTCCATAAGCTTTAGATAAATAAATATATAAACATGTTTCCTTTATCATAAAACCACAGTCTTTGTCTTGCTCAGAGATACAGCTCGTATCTGTGTCTGCATTTGAAAAGCTCGCCTTCTGGGGTCACAGCAGCGATGCATCCTTTTGTTTTCTGTGTGGGCTGCTTATCTTTTCTATCTTCTCATGTTTCCTTATTTGGCCTTTCCTGCCAACAGATGATGTGTGATGTCACGACTGCCATTAGAGTTTGAGATAAAAGATGAAGAGATAGGATGCCTGTGTGTGTCTGTGCTCAAAAACTCTGGACTGATATGGCAGGATGGTGTTAACTTAAAATACGACTCTGATCTGACAACATTATCAAACCCAGTGTGTATGTGTGTGTGTGTAAAAGGGAGCAAGAGAGAGAGAGAGAGAGAGAGAGAGAAAGATATAAAGAGAGAGAAAGTGTTTTGTAGGTCAGAACACCTCAAAGTATTTCAAGAGAGATCATGTGTAGAGAATGAGTTCATTTCTGGATTTGTTTTGTGTGTATGTGTGTGTGTGTGTGTGTGTGTGTGTGTGTGTGTGTGTCTGTGAGTGAGAAAGACGGGCTAACTATCGCCTATAGCCTTATGTGAACCTGTGAACCCATGTGATGATTGTGCGTAACTATCAGCACAGATATTCATGGGAAACTGTGTTAAGATCAGAGTGTGGCAAGCTCACGAGGCAACGTGGCCGACACAGGAGAGGTGCTGTCTCTCTGGAAAAACAGCTGTCTATATTTAATCAAGGCGAATAAACAAGGAGTTTAAACAACTCATTTATAATTTAGATTTGCATACATTAAAATCGCTCATTTTAATCTTTTTATTAATATGCATCGACGATATTGTATAAATATGCAGTTTTATGCAAATACCAGGCCCATTTTCTGTTTGTATTTAATTCTGTTTCCCAGCTGTGGATCATCATTTTCATTCAAGGCAACCGACTCAGATTAAGTCAAATATTAAGTCACAGCATGGGAGTGTATAAATATTTCTCAATTAAAAACTCTGAAGACCAGATATGCTACTGTATCAGCATTAAAAATGCATTGGCGTTGGGAGGAAAATAGGGGAAGGCAAGTTACGAGTTTGATAAGACATCAGAACTTCAAGTCTACATCTTTGAACTATGTTTTTTCTTTTTCTTCTTTCCCTCCTCCAATCAAGTAGTTGCAATAGCTAGCACTTTTTGCTGTTTTGGAGACTGTTACAAAATCTGGGGGATGTAAGGACCAGCCAAAAACATGCTGTGCCTCTGTTATTGATGAGTATGCCGTGCCTTCTGATGTTTTTCACAGAATGTCCTACATTTTGCTGTTTCTTGCCTGAGTTGCCACTTTTTCTGTCAGTGCAAATGAGGAGTTTTGTTCTGAAATGTGAAAACGACCAACTGAACAGTGTGACAACAGCCGCTACAAAAGGACTGCTGAGATGGAAGTAAAACTCACAATGCATAATTACTAAAGTTAACTTGATGCTGATAATACCCCCCCTCCAAAAAACAAAAACATTTTACAATAGCAGTTGCATCTTTCAACAATAAAAATGTGGTTAGACTTCTTTTTTTTTTGTAGAAGTATGTTTTTTTAATCTAGAGAAAGTGACAAGACACATGTTTTGTTTGTTTTATGTGAATGAATCACAAAAAAAAGAACAAAAGACAAGGCAGGTTTTACTCACAAGAGGAAGCTGTCTCCATCACAGAGGCAGCCTTCTCTTCAGTAAACAAATCACACACAAAAAGTGAAAGTGAAGTTGTGCTGTGTTGCATTTAATCAGTTTTACACAGTAAACAAAACGTTGCATGTTGTCATCAGCTAAAAACATTTGACGCTAGTATAGAAGTGAACGCATGCCGAATAGATTTGCAGTGTATCGCCCAACATGCTTTTTTTAATCTTGTGTTTATTGATATATTTAATATTTCATGTATGCATGCTGATAATATTCAACAGCCAAAGTACGATTTGCAAAATAGAAGCAGTGGGGATGAAAGACGTAAAGGTCAAAAAAAGTTCCTTCTTTCTTTTTTTAATTATTTAATGCTCATTTTTATAGGGACGCATGTGGACCAAAGCCACATTCCACAGCATTTACAGCCTGTTGTGTTGTGCAGTGCTCATCCCCTAGATGAGCCTCTGATGGGAACTAGTGAGAAAAATGAATCTGTTATTATTTATACATTTCTACAATTGATATTCATGTAGCTTTAAGTGTTATACTTTCAATTAAAATCCTTGTGAATGTGCATGAGCGCATGACTAAAAGTTCAGATGGAGAGTCATGCACGGAAACCTCAACTAAACCAACTTTGGAAAAAAAAAAAAAAAAAAAACCTTGGAAAAGGTCATCATGGAAAATAATGAGCTGGCTCCACATTAGAGAGGGGGGGGAAAAAAAACATTTTCCCACATTTGAATGTAAAAATTGGTTTTAGCTCCTTAAAGTGAATCATTGTCATTTGGTTTTAAACCAGTTGATGGCAAATAAAAAAAAGTGCAGATTATGTGCAAACTTGGCATCAAGATTATAGCTGTACTCCAAAGTAATTATCATTTCAATATGGTTAATAAAAAAAAAATAAAATGTGTGTGAGATAAACAAAGTAAAATGGATGAAAAAAATAACTCTAGCTGCAGAGAAATAATGAAGAAAATGGTGCAGGATCTGTTTCCTGAAACCAGAGCACACAAACGCACTCAAAAGTCTTGACTACAACGTCAAATATAACCAATCTATACGTCTGAATCGTTGTCCTCGGGGAGAATATTTGACTTATGTGAAATTCTGGTGGCCAGACGCAGCAGACTGTTGCAGCCAGGGGGACCGTGGATGGTGTGAACTCGCCCCTGGAAGTCATGAATAATGCCTTTGCAGCTGAGCTCAGGGAGGTGATGTCTCTTTAAGAGGCTCAGCCCTCTGCCGAAACAATCGTACAACCCCCCAACAAGTCATCGGACCTGTCAATCATCCGGTCGGCGTCCTTTGAAGTCGAGAGTCCTCGCCTTGTCTTGGGCTCAAATGAGCTGTTTGCTGGAGTAGGGAAACATTAGTCCTCTACCAGCCAGCCGGGGGACGCCACAGCTCAACTTTTTTTTTTTTTTTGTTGCATGCGGTGGGGGTTTCTGCACTTTGGAGGCGTCGCACGCTGAGGAGATTTAACAGAAAAGTCCTTCTTTTCTTTATTTATACTTTTTTTTTGTTGTTGTTGTTGTTACACATATATATATTTTTTAAAAGTGTATAATATCGCGGGGGTAAGTCGACATGCCTCAGCTCAGCAGCGGCGGCGGGGACGACCTGGGAGCGAATGATGAGATGATAGCGTTCAAAGACGAAGGAGAGCAAGAGGAGAAAATCCAAGAAAACGCGTTCACGGAGAGAGACCTGGCCGACCTCAAGTCCTCTTTGGTGAACGAGTCGGAAATAAATCAAAGTCCGAACGCAGCGGTAGGTGGCATGGAGTTTGTGTGTGAGTGTGTTTGTAACACAGACAGAGAGTGTATGTGTATGTGTGTGTGTGTGTGTGTGTAACAGAGAGAGCGAGACAGGAAAGCTTGTTTTATTGTACACGCTGCTGACAAGCGTTGAATGAAACCAAAAAAAGAGAAAAGCATAAAGCCTTCAGGGTTACAGTTTCCCAGAGGTTTACTGCAGGGACAGGACAGGGATGCCATATCATAGGTGAGCAAAAAAAAAAAAAAAAAAAACACCCCCTAAAGTATGACAAGGTTGTTATAAACTCACTCTCACTCTCAGACGCACTCTAGGATAGTTGTGTAGTTAATTTCTATAAGGGTACCATCGCCTTATTTCCCTTTTTATTTTTGTGGATCATTTGTGTTTTCGGTCCCTTCCAGGCGGTCAGACGGGGACAGCAAGGCGAGCAGAGGGGCTTCCCAGAGAAACACCGGGAGCATCTCGACGGTGGTAAGAAAGACAAAAACACACCTCATACACTCACCCGGTTCGAGTAGCCAATACTATCTCTGAAAACAGCTGAGAAGCGATAAAAACCCTCCTACTGTGTCAAAGTAAGGAGCATTTAGGTCACGGGGACACGTGCTACTGCATTAAAGCCAACTTCAAAGAGTTGTTTTCAGGTGTACTCTGCAAAAAACGGAAAAAAAAAATGCCCATCGTGCCTTCATCGTCTTCCCCGGTTTATCTCTCAGACATCTATCACTTAGTGGGGAAGTTTCCTCTGTGTCTGTTTCAGATTAGCTCATGAGATATTCAAGAGATCTGAGTGGAAATTACTCGCTTTAAATGTCCAGTTTAAGAAGTTAGGTTGTGAAACATGGTCTCTGGGTGTTTTCTTGGCCTTGAATGTGGTAATCCCACCTTTATACAGTACAAAGCAGCTTGTATCAAATGTTTTTTTGATACTGTGCAGCTGTGTTTGAATACATTTTGGATTAACAGACATTTTTAGACCCAAACTGTTGACATGGTGAGGCTTTTTTTTTCCTTTTTTTTTTTTTTTTGCAGTGTAGCTTTATGCCAGACTTTGCCAAAAGTGGGGTCAATCTGGGTCCTTGAGAGGTTTAGCTCTTGCTTCTTTTTTTTTTTTTCATGGTTGCCACCCTAAAGAACAGAGTAATTTCTCCTTTCCTCCCTAGAAGAAGGCGCATTTAGAGAACGTATACACGGCAGTTTTGATTATAGGTGCTGTACTGCAGGCTGCACTCAGCTGTGCAACTCATTTCAATCACTTCTAAAAGGAAAAAAACTGTTCTCACATGGTGTATGTTTGAGCAAAAATCTTCCATCAAAAGTGGATTTGCGGTGTCAAACGTGTCTATTGGGGGGGTCTTGGGGAACAAGTGAAGCCCACAGAAAAGAGACTCTTCTGAGTCTGAATGATGCCATTGCGTAATTTCGTATTCTGTCAGTCTGGTTCCGGCCACGTTAAAAGTTTTGGCACCTTCGGAAGAACTCAGCAAGTGACAAGTGATTAGAGTGGAACAGTAAAAAAAAAAAAAAGTAAATGAAAAAGACCTGTGTGTGTGTGTCTCTGTGTGTCATACAGACCAGGTATAATCTAGTTATAGCTGACCCACAGAGATGCTTAATATGGGTGGTGGTGAGAGATAAATTAACACATAGGCTACAGGAGTTCACGCCTCTCAGGCAAGGTGACGGTTGTAACGCTTTTGTCTCAAGTATTGTAGTCTGCACCCATACAAGGATATAACATGTAGTAACTAGAACACTTGTAAATAGTTGACCTACTTTGTATGCACGTTTATTTTGGATCTCAGGTTTTTGTTTTTTTTTGTTCTGAGACACATAGATAAAACTTCTAGTGAGACTGTGGGAGTAAGTATTAGAATTTTTTTGTGTTTTGTTTATTTATTTATTTTTTTATTTTATTTTAATCCTTACAGCACAGGGTGTGAATAATGTTTCTACCATAGCCCTCCCTTTTTATATGAATTTAAATCAAATTTGAAATATCTGTTAAATCCATATTGAGACCCGTCATCTTCAAACCAGAAGAGTTTGCTTAGAAAATTTAAGAATAAAAAGTTTCAACTCCTACAAACTGAACATTCAAATTAAAAACATTTGTGAAGTTGTTGCGTTTTTTATAACTCTTGTTTCTTGTTTTTTCATGTCTGAACTCAGTGTCGAAGCAGCAAGATGGAGGCATGTACAAGACGCCGGCGTACCCGGGGTATCCGTTCCTGATGTTGCCTGACCCCTACCTCCCCAACAGCTCGGTTTCACCATCTGTAAGTCCACTTCTGCTTCGATTCTGCTGCTGGCTGCAATGCACTGTTCACTGTTTCTCTCCTAATGGTTTATTGTGTCAGTAGCTGGAGGCAATCTGAGGTCTTCAGTATCCACCCAACTAAAAGTCTTTCTTTGGACTTGAGTGCAAGTTTGTGCACTTCAGATGCTATTTGTATTCTTTTGATATCAAGTGCAAACACTAATCATGTGGTTTTGTGCTACTGGAGGGAAACTGGCTTTTTTATTTGATGGTCTTTTTTTTTGAATAGTTGTCAATGTTGGTGGTGATGCTCTTGCAATAGTAGCAGCTCACACTGCTGGAGAAATAAGAAACAAACACATTCTCAGGGATGGAGATGTTTCGATGTTTGGTGGCTGAAACTTCATGCTTCAGGCACCAGAATTTGAATAAGGTGGTGACAGACGTTTAAAGTTGTAGTGATTTTTCAGGTCTTTTTTTGGATAAAGGTATGAATATTCCCTCTGGGTATTTCTGCTTTTTTTTTTTCTCATGATTTGTATTTTATTTTTTGTTCTTGTTGTCTTGCAAACTAGACAATCTCCACTTAAAACAGCCAACAGTGTCTTTCTGTATTACATACGCTTGGCATACTATGGCCTCAACTATAGTCTTAAACATTTTACTTACTATTTTACTCAAATCTAATAACATTTGTAGCACTATATGCTGCTTTTTTAAATTAAAAGTAGAATCTGAGTTACCTGCCTGCAAAGAAGTACTATTGTTTGTTTCCTTATTTTTTTATACTGTATTTATATTTGTGTTTTTTGCAGTTGTGCTTCTTTAACTGTAGTAATAAGTGGTTGATACTGACTAAAAACAACATAAACTAGCAGCAGCAGCCATGAGACAGATCAATAATAATTACACAACATACACCTCTGTCAATTAAGCCTAAGAAACGCCTCCCTCCTCCTTTCAAATTGCAAAGCAGAAACGATCACTTTTCCAGCACAGTGCACGAACGTGCCTGTAGCCTGATGCAGTCGAGTTCGATTTAGGTTCAGGGAAGGAAAAAAGAGTCTCCTTCAGTATGAGATCACAGTCGCAGCACTGCAAATCAGTCACAAACTTTACATGTGTTCCGATTTGGCTTTGAACTGAGCTGTCCCCCCCCTCCCTCCTCTCCCCTCCATAACCCCCCCCTTTACCCCCACCCATTCCCCAACTCCCTGATAAAATAAAGCGGTATTTAAAACAGAGCGAAATGAAATCAAAGCGCTACAGCCTCATGAGGGAACCCAGAGACGGAGCTTGTTTTTGTTTACAGCCTTTGCTGAAGTTGGAATATGATTGATGTCGTCATCGTGAACCGCTTCACATGACGCTTTCCATCAGTTTGTGCCGTGTGCGTGAATGACAAGAGGTTAGTCACTGCTTTTAATAGCTGCTCTGAGTGTTAAACCGCTAAAACAAACATCAGAAAGGCTCGTGGAGGGATTTCAAGTGTGCAGTATCACTCATCCAGCCAGACAGCCCTAAAAAATTAATCAGAAAATCCCTTCAAGTCACCCATAAGAACCAATATCCATGGATAGGCTGACTAATTGCACCAAACATGAGTGGTTGTGCCTAATTCATTTTTCACGTGCTGTGTAATCCTGTTGCCTGAATTAACCCCCTGCTCTAGCAAGACAAGACGTTGCTAAACAGCAAAGATGCCTGTTTGTGAGATCACATGTGCTATAGACTGATCTCATAGGAATCTGCTGTATCACAAAATCTACTTTATGGCCAGATTGATGGATTTTCTAACGACACCTTGAAGTTTCTGAGCGTTAAACACCCGAGACCCATCGGGTTGATCAAGGGGGGGGGTTTTAAAAGGGTCACCGAAGGGTCAAAAAAAAAAGAAAGCTGACCGTTGTTACAGACGCTCTACTAGTGAAATGATTCCTTTTTACATACCGCAAGCTCCCACGTTTTCTTTGTAGTTAGCGGTAAAATAAACTTTCATTTTAATGTCATGGCTTCTGTGAAAGTCACCTCTTCTCTCCACCACAGTTGTACATTCTCGGGAAAGATAAACGTTATCTCATAGAGTTTCAAAACAAAAGTAGGGGAAACGGTTTACCCGCTTGGTATATTTTGACATATTCGTTCCCCCATACTTTTTTAGAAACTTTTTTTTTGAAAACTTTTAGAGGACTTTTAGAACAAATGTGTCACCTGGAAAAAATGATAGTGTTAAAGTATTTTTGTTTTTTCCTGGAAAGAAAATCTGACACAACAGTAGCTTTTACTTACGCTTTAAGGTGTATGGGAGAAGTACATACATATAACATGTACGTTAGCATCTCACAGGACGTTGTAAGTTATTCATAAAGGTCCACAGTGATTTAGAATATCATTGAATGAACCACTTGAACACTCGTACTCATATTTCCTTAAACATTTAATACTCATCATTGCATAATACAGAGCATCCGGCATCGTGTTAGACAAACACGGTGAGCAAGTGTGATGGTATGTGTGATGGTATGTGTCGCTCATCAATGTGTCTCCACTTCTCTCACCATCTTCTTACAATCATCTCTTCTCTTCCTCTTCTCTTTTCTCCTCCTCTTCTCCAACCCTGGAGTGCCAACCGCAAAGCCTCTCAGAGATTGTTTTTGTTGAGGGTGGGGTGGAGTGTATGTGTGTGTGTGTGGGGGGGGGGGGTTGGTGGTAGCAAGATAAAGAGCACTTTCTTCCCCCCCCCCCCCCCCTCTCTCTCCGTGTGTCTTGGAGACTCCACACAATGCTCACTTGTTGCTGCTTCCCTTGTAATTAGCCCGCTGGTTGTGAGGCGGTAGCGGCATATCAGGCCCCCGTCTACCTGCCACTTGAAAGAGCTGAGAATAGTGGTTTAGAGGGTAGTGGAGGGATTGGGGGGGTCGGGGGGGGGGTGATTATGGATTGAAGAGATGGATCGGAAACTACAGGTCTGGGAGACTGACTGAAAAAAAGAAGGCTGCTTGGTGTTTTCCTAGTGTTATGGTGTTAATGTGGGACAAGGCGACACATGTAACGTCTCTGTGTGTGTCTCTGTCTGACTGTTTGCTGTTCATCTGTGTCGGCATTATGACTTTGAAAAGTTTCATTCTTTATTTCTAGTTCCTTCTAGTAATGGCAATTCTTGGAAGTGACGTAGCCTGTTGATTATTTTATTTGGAGCAATCATTTAGTTTATAAAATGTCAGTGGAAAATGCCCATCGCGGTTTCCCAGAGCTCGAGGAGATGTCTTCAGATTGCTTTATTTTATTTTTCAGCTGATGAACATTACAACACATTTAACGCTAAATGGAAAACAGGAAAAAGCAAAAATATTTGTATTGGAGGAGCTGAAAGCAATGGATGTTTGGCATTGTGATGATTCACTTCATTGTTTCAGCACTAATAGTGAGTTTGTCGGCCTTCTTTGTCGATTTATCTATTCAGTAGTAAAAACGTTTACACCAAATCATCCATCTGGCCTTGGCAGATGATTTACTCTCTTTGTGTCATGCTGTAGTGTACACTGGATAGTAGGTGGATAACATTTTTCAGGATAAGAAGATTGATGTTTTATTATGTAAAAAGTAACCATTGAGTTCTATTGAATGTCCTGAAGTTTGATACACATAAAAAGTGAACTATTACTTTATTTTGGCCAGTCTAGTCAAGGTTTTTCAGATGGAGAATCATCTATTCCACCGCTGCAGAGAGAGGGGGTTTTACTCTGTCAAGAGCTGAAATGATTAGTAGGTTAATATGAGTCGATTGACAGAAAACTACTTTGAAAAAGGCCAGACATTCTCCAGCTTCTCAAATGTGAGGATATGCTGTTTTTTCTCTGTTTTATATGATTGTAAATCTAATATCTTTGGGTTTTGGACTGTTGGTCGAACCAAACAAGACATTTGAAGACATCACCTTTGGCTGTGGGACATTGTGAGAGACAGCTTTCTGATGTTTTGTCGGCCAAATGATTGACCGTTCAATTGATGAATGATCAGTATATGAAAACAGGTGCAGCCCTCATTTTGTTATTTTATCAGTTTCTTTGGGAAAAAAAGGAAAATTGCTCTCGGTAGTCCAAAAGTTGAAATTGTTGCATCCAGTTTGTTGCGAGGCTTTGATGGTAAACGTCTATAAGTCAGTGGGAGACTTACTGTTGTCATCTTTCACCAGTGAAGTCAATCAAATAACAATAAGAGCAATTTCTGAAAACCTTTAGTGTGTTCCTGTAAACTCCTGTAAATTGTCGAAGTCATTGCGAGAGCATCAGCTAAGTGACTGAAAGTCACATGTTAATCGTAATATTTGTCTGTCTGTGTCATTCCCTCTCCTCCCCAGGGCAAACCATGTGGGTTTATCTCTCGCTTTGCAATACTAGTAAGACTAGTAATCTAGTATTTGCATGTTATTCACGCCTTTTTGAATATATTAAGTATAACCTTTGCTGTGGTCTCCCGGGCAAGGGGTGTGAATGACAACCTGTCTGACCCTTATGCTCGAAGGTCACATTGTATTTCATATTTCAACAGCAGTAAAGACTCATAGTGGTTGTTGTACTGAAAAGATTTACATATTCTTCTATTTCACACCAACCAGATTGACTAAAGGGACATTCCTCTCCTCTCCAGATGGATAAATCAAATCTCTTATTGTTCTGGTATTAATGTTAACATCTCATGTAAAAAAAAAAAAAATAAAAAGCTCCTAATCTCTGTTGAGAAGCCATTTTTACAAAACGACTGCACATTTTCGGCACATATTCTCCTCCTTATCCCATTCGGCGATAATGCTCCTATTACAGCATTTCATGGGACATTTCACTGTTGTTATATTAATGTAGATATCAGCCGTTCTTTCAGAGGAAGTGGCCAAAGAAGGAGATTTGTGGGATTCAGAGATAGGACTAAACTCTCTCAGCTTGTTGTCTTTGGATAAAGCTTTATCCGGAGTGTGTGAGACAGTGCATATTGTGTTTGTGTGTGTGTGTGTGTGTGTGTGTGGGTGCTGTTCAAGTTCATTACACTAAGTAATTTGTATGTATCTAAGGTTTTGGCATGCTTTGTGTGTCTTCATCTGCATGTTTTCTCCTCAAGTTTGTTGCCTCAGGCTTGTGTTTTTATGCAGGGTTCATGGTGTGTTTTGTGCGCTAATGTTTGTGCTATGTGTGTGTGTGTGTGTGTGTAGCCAGTGTGTGAGACCTTCGCTGGCTGTGTGTATAATGCTGTGGATTACCAGCAGACTGTTTTTGAAGGGATCATGAGTCTTTGTCGTCTTGAGGAGTCAAACCCCAACGGAGGAGAGATTGGCAATAAAAAAAAACTGGAGTATTTTTCTCTCTTCAGCATCCACCCATCTCTCTCCTTCGCTCAGTTCCTTTTCCATCTATCCATCTCTTTACTTTGACTTCTTTTATATGGTTTGTCCTCATCATCTAAGCTGGTTTTGTATATGTGTGGCGCAAAACAACTCTCTGTTGCTGCGCCATTATTCGTTTTTTACTCCGTGAGATCATTTTAAGGTACTTTTGAACCATAAATAGGAGGATTTAAAAGTGACAAAGCTCAAGAGTTCCCATTGATTTTGAGTCACGGGACGGATGGAGAACCTAGTTGTCGGGAAGCATCCGTCCTGCCGATGTGTTTCGAGCAACTTGCTGAATCTCTACCAGCTCAGGAGTGCTGCTATATAGCTGAGAGAATATATATAATTCTCTCTATAGTTGCGCTTCTGTAACATTATTACAGTGTTATGAGCTGCTTTTGGTCAGTGCTCGATTTATGGTCTTTAAGGAGGGTTTCATAGAAAGCGGACGGAGAGTAAGTACATAGAAGGAAGAGAAGACAAAAGGATGCGGGAGCTGGGAAAGGAGGGATGCAGAAGAGATGTGCTATTGTTGTGTTGTGGTCTTTTTTTCATTCATTTCAGCCTTGTGATCCCATGACCAGGAAAATGAATACCTTTTAAAATTTACAGAGTTGACTAAGAGCAGTGTTTCCCCCGCAATTTCTGATGTTGGTGGGTGTTATTCCGTATTAATGGAAGGTGATATTTTCTAGAAATTGTTAGTTTGTAAGAGATCAAACTTAATACATCAGTGCATTTTGTGTGGGCTCCTGTCTCTCTCTCTTGCACCTCTTCATCCAACTGTCTTCTTTCACTGTTCCTCCACTGGAGTATTTAAAACTGAATCGGTCAACAAAAAGTTGATGTCTTGCTGTTGAGCACTGTTAAGCCAACAATGAGTTCACCTCTAGAAGTAAAGCTGCACTTCCTGCACCTGCTTCACAATAAAAGCCTTTTAAAGTTATGCCGGTGGAAGGCTTTTAATGTGAAGCACCACAGTAATGCTAGCTTTGCAGCAGCGGATTTCAGCTCTTATAGCAAAATAAATGACCGCAGGTTAAAGTAAAAGCAGAAAAAAACTTCTTCTACCACTTCAGAAGAAGTCGGTGCCAGTTTGTTAGTGGAGATTGGTGGATGTTTGGATGACATTAGTGGGTGGCCCGCCCACTAAAACAAAAATAGGGGCTGCAAATTTTTCTGTAGTGGCCAATGACTCAGAATTGGAGTTACTGGTGGTTAAATTTTAATATGCCAAGTATTTAGACTAGATTTTAATCAATAACCTTTACCAAACCTCTCTTGAGTGTCTCTGTCTTTGTCTTTGTTTAGTTTTTGGATTCAAGTTTGCATTTAAGGCAGCTTTAACTTGCAATAAAAGCAGATTTTACTGCTGAAAGCCTGAAAATGACAAATAAACTTAGACTTAATGTGATTAGTAGTGTTAAAGCTCTCATTTTTTTTTTTTTTTTTTTTTTGGGCTGCGTGCAGTTGTATTCATTGTCAGAAAGGCTGTGAAACTACCTATGATGTGGAAGCTGTGGTCACACGAAGACGTCAGCAAGCTCGGAAGACAACGTGCCACTCTAAAACTCTTTCCCACTCACTGTTCCTGGACACCGACTGACGGGTTTACTGTACTGACCACTTCGTCGGGATAACAGTAAAAAAAAAAAAAAAAAAAGTTTGTTTGAAAACATGTAAACTTAGTCACTGGAATTTACAAGTTCAGCAGCTAAATGTCTGAAGAGCAGTGTCGTTGTCTAGTTTGGGGGAATTTCCTGCTCATTTCACATTTCATTTCACAGACTAAAATTGAAAATTTACAGGAAGATTGCTGAGAGACATTTTACATGTTTGGGAAAGGTAGGGGTGAAACCTCGTCATTTCTAAGACTCTACAGGCTCAGCTGCAGTGTGTTTTTTTTTTTTTTTTTTTTTTTTTTTTTTTTGAAAATTTGAAGCATCTCAACTTTCAAAATGTCCCTCCATGACTTTCTTTAAACCAAACCAGTGATGTTAGAATTTCCAGATCATGCAAGGAAACAGCAGTTTAATTATGTTTACCCTCTCCTACTGACAGCCTGTTGTTTTGGAGGGAAATATAAAGTTTAATGTCTTCAGCCCATAAACTTTTTCATTACGCCTCCTCCTTGTATCCATTCAAAAATCAGCCCGCTGTCGCTAACAAGCTTCCCTCCCCATTCCCCTTTTTCCTCCTCCTTGTATCTCCCAAATAATACCAGTTCGATCCTCCAAGATCAAGGGAATGGCATGTGTGTGTGCAAGTCTCTAGGATCTTGCCACTTCCTTGTTTCCCATTGTATTGCGGTGTTGACAGGGGGGTTGTTCAGCCAGCCCCTAGTCTCTTGGTAAACAATGGCAGCAACACAGGCTGAGGCCTCCATAATCCCCCCTTCATACAGACCCAGGGGCTGGGATGAGCAGTGCTGGGGCCTCCCTGCCTCTGACTGGCTACGATAAGGACCCCGCCGCTCGGATTTAAGAGGCCTAAAAGAAAAGCAGCTTTCACTTGCAGGCAGCAAAGCTGCTGTCGGATGGAAACCTTGCATCTCCAAAGGTGTTGTTTCAAGTAAATAAATATATATTTAGAATTCAGAAGTGTCAAATAACACTTGTTACACACATGTTATTCCTCATGTTGTCCAAGTCAAAACAAGTTATTTAAAAAGCTGTTATATATTATATATAATGGTGGAGTTACGAGGAAGAGCGCTATGGGATGGAGAAACTGGCAGAGTCTTAACTTGCCATTGTTGAAATGTATGTAAGTGCAAGATTATAGATGTATAAAGTCCAAGATTATTGAGAAAAATGAGGATGATGATTGGATGACAAATCTCCAATATTGCTCTCAGCCAAACAAAAAATCCCCTTTTTTTGTCTTTGTGTTGAGATCACGAGAGAAGAGGAGAATTTTCCTCATTTACATCACGTTTAATGTTGTTGTCTTATTATTCTGTATTTTATTATATTCATAACAAGACACTAGACTGTAATAGACTTTTAAACCCTGCAGATGCCCTGCAGAAGTAAGAAAAAAAACAGAATTTTGCGCAAGGTCGCCGTGTCATTATCCTTGACATGACTTCAAAGATTGTTTATTTGATGGAAATTAAATATATTTGTTTTGTTTTTCTTTTAAATATAAAATTGCTCAGTGATTTCCTGACCTGATGAGATCAGGAGGAAAACATAATGAAGCCTCTGATGTCTTCAGTTGAACTTATGTCACTCCGAAACATGCCAAGTTTAGTCCTCGACATGAAGGAGGACATGGACATTTGCTGCAATGAGGAACAGATAATTACTAAATAGCCGGGTATCAGTGTTTGTGTGTGTGAGGGAGGGGCTTTTTAGTCACAGGTCGGCACATTCGGTCAGTCTCAGGTAGACTGAGGCCCACACTATTTCGAAGAGGGACAGGAAATATGAGTAATAGATCAGAATAGATGTGGTTGAAGACAGTATATAGACTGTAAAGAGAGACTTTAAAGAGGGAGGGCTAGAGAGGTAAAGAGAGTATTATAGAGAGAGGGGGAAGGGAGGGGGAGGTGGGGGGAGATTAAAATACAAATGACCATAAGAGAGTCCTCATCGCCCCGCTGGCTTTGAAGTAGCGGGCTGCGAAGGCACCTAAGGAGAAACTGTTCAGAGGACTATTTCAAGAGGCGGAAATGTTTAAAAGAATATCAGAAGAAGAAGAAAAAAAAAAAAACCTTTCAGATGGCCCCGAGGTGTTTATACCTGTAATTATTCATCCACTTATTTCTTTCCGGCAGAGAGGGAAGGTGCAACGGAGGGGAAACGGTAGAGCAGTAAAAGACAGGTGTTGCAGAGGAAGTGTGGGTTTGTTTGATTGGTATTATTAGCTCTGTTTTTCTCTTTTTATACATTCATTCAAAACGTGCATCTACTCATTTGTTTACTCTGAGCATCAACATCAAATTAATGGTGCTACTCGTGCATACTAACTTGCTACTGCAGTCGGTATGAAAAAAAAAAAACCAAAACAACAAGTGATGGAGACGGTTGGTAACCTCATGTTATCGTTAATGCTGGTGTTTTTTCTCTAAATTAAGACCACATTTCCCATAATCCCTCCCACGCTTCCTGTCACCAAGAGGATGCTAGAGGTCAAAAATGTTGGAGGATGTGTTTTTTTTTTTTTCCATCAGCCTCTCATTTCTTGCTGCCATCAGCCTATGAAATCAGCTACAGCTTCATTTTAGTGGTGCCCCTTCCATTTTTAATGCAGCAAAGTAATCCCCTGTTGTGCTTTACGCCACAACACGAGCTCACTTTACAGCAAGACACTGCAAGACAGCCGCTAAAACGGAGCTAGAGAGTTTATTTCAAAAGTTAAAAATGAACTGTAAAAGAAATATCCTCTGACATTTTTGAGGAGAAGCGGTGCAGAAGCATCTGCGGGGCATTTTTTTTATTGGTTCTTTTTATTCAGTTCACTGGTTCTCTCTCTTCATATGGTGTGTGTGTATATAAGTCATCTCACTGCTGGGATGAGAGGGTGAGAAGAAGAGACAAGTGACTCGTTCACAATTGCGTTTGAGTCACCTTTTGTTTCATATCAATTAATTGTTTAAGAGAGATAATCAAAGGGAGAAAAAGTGGGTTTTAACTGTTGCTTATCTGCTTTTCGAGGGTGATTTGATTTTACATCAACTGGCAGTTTCAATTAAATAAAGCAGTCACATTTAAGCTAGACATGTAGATAAAAGGGGAGAGACAGGGGAAGGCCTGGTTTGAGAAGCAACCCTTTGTTTTGACCTGAGTGTTTGTCTCTCAGGTCTTCATGACGACTCTCTGTGTGTGTGTGTGCGTGTGCGTGCGTGTTGCAGGATCTTGCACACAGGTGAGTCATTGGCCTGTGGAGCGAAACCAAACAGGGTTTCTCCTGTATCACTGTTTACAGAGCAGAGTTACCACTAGAGCTGTCCAGGGCTGCCCAGATGTGTGTTCTCAGCTTGTAGTTAATCAGCGACAGCATTGCATCTACTCACTCGTACACTTCTACACATGGTTTGTTCATCACGAGAATACGAGAATATGCAAACAATGGCAAAGTCTGCAAAATTAGTAGCTCCACTAAATCACTCCGATACTTCTGGGGCTTGAAACACAGCTGATTGATTCCTGACGAAGCAAAGTTTTTTCAAACCTGTATCGCCTCAGTGGCGCTAGTTCAGAAAACAAAAGACAGTGGTGATGCATCAAAATGTAATCACTGCAGAAAAGTTATTTCGTGCAGGAAGTTCGCCGTACATGACAAATCGTTTCCTGTTTCATGTTTACAAATCAACATTTTTATGTCCTCAGTTGTTGCTCTAATGCTCCACAATCAGCTAATGGTAGTTCACCCAGCTAGTAAAAACAAGAGGAAAACAGCAATCATTCAACTTGCTGTGGCAGTATAAAGAATATAAACAAAGTGTAGAGCATGCACATCCAGAAAGGGTTTTATAAGTGTCCTCTGTCTTTAAATATAGACATTTTTCATTAATTTGTAGCTGTAAACCATTTAAAAAATACCTTATCTCTAATAAAAGACTCTTTGTGACATTGTTTTTCCAGCAGCTCCCCAGAACAAGCACGCAGCTACTTTTGTTCAGTTTGTCATTTAAAAAAGACTCATGTACACACAGACCCACATCGCAGAGTTTGTAGGTTAGTGGGCCACTCACAACCTGTAAACATGTTGAACCCCTTCACCCTCCCGTGTCCCTGGTCAGTATGAGTTTCAAAGTGCACTGTCAAATAAACGGCTCCAACCGTCTACCCGTCAGCGTGCGTGTGTAGATATAGAGCAGGTTTAATGGCATTTGAAGTGGTTGGATCTTTTTTTTGTCCTTTTAACATGGTTTCCAATTTTTTTACCCTGAGGGAGTCTTCTTTAAAACATCCTCAGTGTTTAAAAAAATGTTTGTTTTGATTTGAAATAAAACTGGGGAAGTTCCAATGTTTGACATAAAATGGGAAATCCAGTTCCTCACAGTTGTTTTTTGTGGGAAATCAAGTGATATTCAGGTGAATATATATATATACTCTGTGTTTCTGAGAGAGAGGTTTTGTTTAAAGAAATCATGTGACCTATGGGAATTAAAGTGTTGTTTCATTTCCTCTTCGTTACTGTCAATTATCAGCCCGTTCAACAGTTTCACAAAGCAGTCACTACCTCTCAAGATTAGTAGAAGTTTACACTCCACATACAGCAACACATTCACACACACACACACACATAATCAACCTGTACTTTCCAAAAAAGGAGATCAAATCATGTGTTATACTAGAATCACAAGAATAATATCAGCTACATTTACATAACCAGGAACTTGCCTTGATGATCTGCACGTCACATTATTAAAACTTATTTGGCGTAAAGAGGTGCAGTTCAAAATATGCACCATACAAAATCCACAGTTTACTTCAACACAAAATAATTTGATTTCATGAGAATATAAAACATTTCCAGGATAAACAATCAATGACTGAGCTAAATTAACTCAGATTTTGCTTCTTTTGGGGTGAAAAGTCCAGCACTTAACTAGGACTGCAACTAACAATTATTTTCATTATCATTTAATCTTCTGATTATTATTATTATTATTCCAATTAATCATTTTAGTCAATAAAACATCAAAACAGTGAAAAATGTCCATGGTGACATCACCGAATGTCTTTATTTTGTCCGAACAACGGTCCAAAATTCAAAAATATCAGATTTTCTGTAATGTAAGACAAGTAAAAGCAGCAAAAACTCAAATTTTGAGAACCTGAAACCATCAAATGTTGGATATTTTTACTTAAAAAAAGGACCTAAACGATTAATCGATGATCAGTAGTAGATAATGGATCAGTAGTAGATCCATTTTCTGTCAATGAACTAAACGATTTATCGACTAATCGTTGTAGCTCTACGCTTAACTTTCTGCTTGTACTTCTAGCAAGCTAGTATGACTTTCATTATACAAAGCTGTACAGGAGATTTTTTTTGTTATGACATTGATGCAGCAGAGCAGCTAAAAATATTGAACAGAAGAAAAGCTAAATATGCTAAAATGTACACTTAAATAGTCTCAGTTTTTCTCATTGACTTTATCACGACGCTTGAGACCGGACTGGACATCCATGTATTTCTCTGCTAAAATACAAACAGCACATATGAAACAAAGTATTTGTCAGTCGCTTCCACTCATGTTGACTTTAACATTTTATAAGCCTGCAGTGTCTGCCACCTCTACTGTTCGCAAACACAGTCAGTGTGACGACCATATGTTGATCGTACACGACAATTTGCCATGTGCTCTACCTCTTTCATCTGTCCCTGTAAGGAAATTTACAGCCTGTTTACACTCAAGAGATGTGTGCATGCGTGTGTTCTTAAAGTGACTGTAACTAACTTCACATCTTGTCGTGGGTTCGTGTGCGTTTATGTGTGTTCTTGCGAGTGCGGATCTGGAACAAGATGGCACTTCTTCTATGTGTGCAGCTTTGTGTGTTGTTCACTCGGTGGGAACGTCTTGTTCCAGTTTGTGCTTTTGGCTGAGTGGAACATCATCGTGGTCCACTTAAACTAGAGTTGTTTTTATTATGTGTGTATCAACAGTAATTTGGAAGTTAGACATAGTGATGCATTTCAGCTCTTAATTTCCTTATTCCCAATGTCTTCTCTTTTTAAATTAAAACTAGCGATCGCAAGGGGAGGGGGCTGAGCGGGCACTGTGACTTCCTAACTTGTGTCTTACGTTTCTCACTGCTTGTAATATCACCAATCTTGGAATTGAATTACATAATTAACATAGTTAATATATTAACATGAGGAAAGAGCCCTCTACGAATGAATCAGTCCTTTATAAAGCATTCATGAATATAGTTTGGTTTTGCAGCAAATATTCCCAAAATCTACTTTCAATTGACTTATGATTTTAATTAAACGTGTTGTAGTGAAAGTTAAGAGGCGAGTAGTTTGTCAACCTTGGGGTCGGAGCACCACGTAAATCTTCTTCATATACAGGTGGGGTCATGGGAGATTTTTAAGACTCATATGTTGATGTTTATTAATGTTAATCAGATAGATTTGAAATGTTTTTTATTATTTTCATAAAACAAATTTGGAATAGAAAAGCAAAGTACCCAAACTTAACTTTTAAATCGTTTGAATCCTGTGTAGTTAGACTGATTATAGCTTTAACAGCCAGTTCAACCAATCAATCAGCACAATGTCCAGTATAGAGTCGAGTCTGAATCTTTAACAGGTAAGACTTACAGTAATTAAAGTAATAGTTCAACATTTTAGTAAATTATACGTATTCTTGTTCTTACAAGATAACACAATCTGCTTATGCCAGAAGCTGTAAAGCTCACAAACGAACGAGTTACGATAGATATGTCAGGGTTTCCGCCAGTGTATTGCAAGAACCTGAGTTGACCCTCCACCAATTTTTTATGATGTCTTTTAAGATGTTTTCTGAACTGAAATGTGTTATACAAGTAGTGCGGCTCCGTTAAGGAACAGTTCAGTGCGTAGCGAGTGCGCAGTCGAGAGAGAGAGAGAGAGAGAGAGAGAGAGCGTGTGTGCAATGGTGAGCCTGCAACTACTGGAGCAATTCACTTACCATCTGTCAGTAGGCTGAGCAGGCAGAGAGCAGGAGAGTTTCTGTTGGAAACAAGCATGGAGACCTGGAGATACATGAGAGCAGCTGCTCACTAACAGCTCTGTGTGTTTACAGCAGAGAGCAGGAGAGAGGACAGACGTCTCACTCCGCTACTTTGTGCTGCGACTCTGCTGCTGCTGCTGCTGCTGCAGACAGTCACAGAGCAGTACAAGAGCAGTACTTTTCAAATTAGAGTCTTTTTCATTTGATGAACATGGACGCTGATACGTGAAAATGAACTAAATGGGTTTTATTTCTATTTTTTTAAGTATAATGACAGTGGGGGCGGTGCCAGGCCTACCAACTTTTCTGGCAGAAACCCTGTATAAAAACCGCAATGTAAAAACAACAATTCCATGTTTTACAGGGGCTTATGTTCATACAGACTATTTCTCAGCTAGCTGTTCCCCCCCCATTTCCAGTCTTTGTGCTAAGCTAAGCTAAATGGCTGCTGACTATAGCCTTATATATCTTATTCTCTGCCAGAAAGTGAATAAGTACATTTCCCAAAATGTCAAAATATTCCTTTAATCCATACATTAAAAGCTAAGCCAGCACCATGAATGAATCTTTTTGACAGCTTGTAGACATGGTAACAAGTGTTAAGAAGTGTTTAGCCAATCACTGACTCAAAAATAGACAACAAAATCATTTGGTAGACAACGTTTCACCATCCTGTGTTACTAAAAACACCCATATTTGGTGTGTTGCTAGTAATTGATAATATCCTGTAATCACTCATCTCACTCTCCAAACCTCAGCCTCTGCAGCTGACCTTTATCATCATGTTAATGTGCACTTTATTAAAATAGTGTGCATAAAAATAGTCAACTAAATGGAACTCAAACCCCGTCCTCCTCCTCCGCCCCTCTCCACCCCGTGCCCGTGGCTCTGCCCAGACCAGCTGGAGCCTCCACAGCCGCATGAAGCAGCCCAGCACACATGGCTGTGATCACACACATATGCATACACACACACACATGCACGCACGCACACACACACACACACACACACACACACAGGAACAGTAGTCTAATCCACCCTCATATGATACTCATCTGTTGAGGGAAGGAAGCAGCCTTCATACGCTATTCATATATATATGTATATATATATATGTACGTAAACATACACACAAAAGTCCAACTCACCACTAATACTGTGCTTAGACACGTATACTGAGATCACACACATTAACCACATGCAGAAACGCACTCATATACAGTAAATACTCCCATCCTCACATGAAGGCGTAGTAGTATAAGCCGTACCGTGCCTCTTCACTTCCTTCTTCCTCTTTATGCTCACACTAACATACATCATGCATACACACAAAACAGGAGCTCTATAAAACACCTTGAGGGATTTTTTTTTCAAATTTGGCACAAATGTCTGCGTGGACTCAAGGATGAACTGATAAGAATTTGGTGGTCAAAGGTCACTGTGACCTCACAAAACATGTTTTTAGCCCTAACTTAAGAACTGATGTGCTAATTATGACAAAGTTTCACTCAAATGTCTATCATGACATCATTATTCAACGCCATAACTCAAGAACAGAAGGGGAGATTGTGACCATATTTCACATTCTGAATCGGTGACACTAATCTTGGGTGCCCACCTCGAAATTGTGGCGATTTTATATAGATCTTCTGCGCTTGCTGGGATCCACGATGTAGAATCTGTAGCTTCTTTGCAGCAACATCCATATCTGAAGCATCGTCTGCTGTCATGGCTACAACTTTGTGTTCTATCAGAATCAGCTTTATTGGCCAAGCATGTGAACACATACAAGGAAAATACACTTAATAGCTTTTTATTAAATTTCCTCAAAGTCGACTGGTTGGCGGAGGCATACAACCGCAAGGCTGTTTTTCTATTTGTTTTAAAGCAGTCAGTTTAATTGCGATGCCTCGGCTTATGAACTGTAACAAGTTTGAGATATTTGGTAGTGTGTGTCTCAGTGATAGGGCTGAGTGATATAGATAAAATCTTCTCTGGTGAAACATTTAATTTTACCGTATATTCCAGTAGTGATGCAAATTTAAGGAATAGAAAGAACAAATGCAGATGCTTCCATAGAGGGCTCACTGAATGGTTTAATGAGGATGAATATGACACATCTAAGGGATATTTGGAGCGATTGTAGAGCGTTCTCCACCACCGCACCAAGTAAGGGACTATCTTTTTTTGAAAGAAGGGTGTTCCTGAAGTGACCGTCACTGCGAAACCATGGGGCTCATACACAGATCTCCCACAATGCACTCCAGCAGCTGCCTAGCGTATCGATGCTAAGCTTGTCGCGGACGGTGTTATTAGTTTAAAGTAGTTACATCGGTTATGTTAAAATGACCATGTTGTGCTTTCAAAGGGCAGCACAGAAGGAAGGAAATCAGACCCAAGGTGAACGAGTGGCACCTTACTGCCAGAGGTGTGTGCGCTATGATGTCTTTATTTTGTGTAAGCTCATATGTTTTGGCACCGTGTCCATGTGTTAATGTCATTTTTAAGCCAGAAAAAGGAGAGGGAGGAATTCCCTCTTCAACAGGTTTCCTCAAAAGGAGCTCAGCCATGCGTCAAATAGATTTCCTACCTTTGTTTCTCCCCTTTTGTAGAGTGGGGAACGACACCCATCCACACAATTTGTGGTCCTGGGAACCTTTTCCATTGGTGTACAGACAGAAACCCGTCAGGATTTCAAGAGATGCACGGACACGGACGGACACGCGATGAGAGCGTATTTGTTCCACCGGGCCTTCATCTCACGATGCAGAAAGAAGACAAAGACGCGGAGAAAATGTTTGCTCCCGATAATTGCGTCAGGATTTCAGAGCCGATGGAAACGAGAGTCGAAGAGGTGGCCTTGAGGAAAAGAGGAGGAGGGGGGGGGGGGATGTAGTCTCGACAGGAAGGGAGGGGTCGAGGGAGGAGAAGAAAAGGAGGCTGAAGGAGGAGTGAAATGTAAACACTCAAAGTCACTGACAGACAGCAATTAATATGTCTACTTTCAGGAAGAATATGGAGCTCATAAAGCATTTATAATTAGTGTTTTGGGTGTGTTTAGGTGTGCGAGATGTCGCTGCGTATCGTCTCGTGTGAGCACTTTTTCAGGGCCAGATAAAAACTGGAGCAACCGTGATGTGCGCTTCACTGTGGTGGTTGTGTATTATGAGCGTGTGTATGCGTGTGCGTCTGTGTGACGGTTTGTGGGCGTGTGACGGTGTAGGTGTCGCACATAGTACAGGACATGTATGTGGGAAACACTGTATGCACACACAAGGACAGATGAAAGGGAAGAGGTGGGTGGGTGGGCAGGAAGTGAAGAACAAAAGAAACACTTCATCTGATTTATCAGACGAGTACAGATTGACCCGATCAGATGGAGGGAAAAATGATGGAGAAAGAGGAGAAAGTGGTTGTTAAAGAAGAAAAAAAAAAACAGTCGAAGAGAAATTGAAAGCGGCAGAGAAGAGTGATCGAGAGAGTGAGAGAACAATGAAGGAAGAGAAGATAAGTGCAGTAGCGGAAGGGAGTTAGCAGTAAACAATGAGAAGCTTGTAACCGCGTTGTGCACCTGGTAAAACAAAACCACAGCCTCAGTTGAAACAGACTCGACACCTTAAGAACACCTTTAACCGTTTCACCACTGCACTCAAGGAAAAGCAACACAAATCCATCGCTAATTTGAATCTTGAAAGTGTTTTTTTTTTTTTTTTTTTACTTTCAACAATAGGAAGTGGATGTTGATGTAAAAAAAAAAAAAAATCAAAGCGGGCAGCAGAGTTGCCACAGAGAAAATCTGAGTGTGTGTGTTCTTGATGGATTTTATTTTCTGGTCTCCACAGAGAGACAGAACGTCTCTCTGTCTTACAGTTTCTGTTTCATATAAAAGTAATATCAGGCTTTTGTGAAATATCTGATAGCAAACAGGGTTAACCGTGACTGATGAGGGAGGATTTTAATCTCCTCACATGCAGATAGTTGATCTTCCTTCCCTAAAGTTTTCTGACAGATGCTAAATTTGCAGGAACTTGCATCACTGTTGAATGCTTCCTTTTTTTTAAAAAAAATATCTGCTTTGCTTTTAGAAAAAGCCCCAGATTGGATTCCTCTCTACCTCACAAAGAATCAATCTAGGCTTGAAAGACTGCATCTTTTCTAATATAATATAAAAGAAAATTTTAAAAGGGCTTGTTCAGCAGTGTTGTGAGTCCTTGAGAGGCAGAACTCACAATTACTGTTTTGGCCTCAGTACATGGACAAGATGTTCATGTGTTCTGCAAAAATGACTCACATCAAAATACCATTAACAATGGTCGACCGAGGTCACAGTATAGAGGACTTTTATGTGTTGTTTTGTGCAGTGAGTGTTTTTTTTTTTTTTTAGTTTAGCAGAGCACCAAATTAACTCAGAGGAAAAAACAGTCAAATTCATGCATGTTGAATTTTGACTGTATTGACTAATTGCAGTTGAAAATATATATCTGTAACAGTCATATTGATCAAATCCCAGGTTTCAGTTTCTGTATCGAGGAAGAGTTGTCTGACAGTTTCTACTTGTCCCTCAGGGTTACTAGAAATCGGGGGGGGGGGAAGTACAGTATGAAAAGCAGCTTGTAAGTGCCAAACTATGAAGCGCTCATTACAGAGTCTGTAGCATTTATGTGAGTATCTGTACGTCTGTGTCTCTGTAACATTGCCGAAACAACTTTCAGCTCATGTTATCTGGCCGAATGAACTCTGATGGTTGTTGAAACAGTAAAAGAAGTCAAAGAAAAGTGAAGAAAAAAGTTATTTGATCAAACTTGGCATCCATCATCATCAAGCCGCAGATGTCGCTCTATAAGTCTTGTGCAATAGACGCCACTGATAAGGGTCTTGGTCTCATTCAGAGGGAACGGGAGAAGGATTTGCTCTCTTTCTGACAGACAGACATGCGTTCAGACAAACAGACTCCATCGATGATGTTTTTACGGCCCCCTTGCTGAATCCCCCCCCCTCCTCAGTAAGAAGCAGATTTACAACAGGCACAGTCAAGCCATTGTCAGGACCCCAGAGGACTCGTTGGCTCCCCCGCTGCGCCGCAGAGCGACTCGACTGTCACCCCCCCTCCCCGACTCCCTCTCTGTCTCGCGTTCGCTCTCTTGCCCTTCATCTCTCCCCTTCACCCCATCTCTTGCTCTTAACTGCTTTTCTGCTTTTCTTTTCTGAAATGCGCCCGGCGTCTTAATGCTGCCAATTAAAGACAGCTATAACTCTGACACTGTCACAAACAAGCGGCGCAGCGTGAGTGCCATCCAGGCTCCAGTCGATCCCCCCGCAGAGTCGCATTAATCCAAGGCCAGTTTAGGGAACGCTGGTTTCAATTAAGCATCCATTAGCTAAACATCAAGTCAGTGGTATTTTGTTTTGATTAGAGGAAGCAAGGAAGAAGACTGTTGATTTTATTTTCCTCTTTCTTTTTTTTTTTTTCTTTATGAATGTCACCACAGGGAGAGAAAGTCCCCAAATGTCCCTCGAGACTCCCCACTGCCTCGTAGTTAGTTTGATTCCAAGATTAAACATCCTCATTTAAAAGAATCAAACCTTCAGTAACCAGTGATTATTAGCATGAGAGATATATGTGTATATAGTAATGAAGTTTATTAACAAAGACATATATGCAGCATGTTTTTTGAAGATGAAAATGAAGTCATGTGTCCATTTTGAAATGTATTAACTGCTTCTGAACACAGATGACCTTTTTTTAAAAAGCAAATAAGATAATTTAAGGTTGTTTTTCAAGCAGAGGTGGTAAGATTACTCAAAAACATGAAGGCAGTAAACCAGTAAATGGCACTGTGAATTACAGATGATGCTTATCTTGTCGTATATCCTCTACAGTGATCTGTAGCTTTTTTAAGGAAGTCATTTCTTGCTTAATGCCTTAAAGACAAGACAGGCCTAACGAGGGAGACGCTGTCGCATAAAATGTCATCTGGATATTACAATCATCACTGTTGTTGTTGCTTATGGCAAGAGAAATATTATTGCTATAACTTAAGAAGAGCTAAAAGAGTGTATTTAAGTGTTATTTGAAGCAAGGAGAGAGAAGTGAGGCTTCTATTTCATATTTGCAATACAAAAATGTACTGAGGGCAAGATCTTTACTGCGTTTTGACAATAAGGGTCCTCTCTGAAGTGCAGCTGTGTGTGCCTGTGTGTGTTTGTGTGTGTGTGCCTGTGTGTGTGTGTGTGCCTGTGTTTGTTGTGTACAGTTAGGCGAGGTTAAGCTTGTTGTGGTTTACCATGGAAAATAAAGGCCTTGAGTCGCATTGTCACCTGAACAGCACACACACACACACACACACACACACACACGTACACACACACACACACACACACACACTGTGCTCCTCCCTAACTGTGCTGCTCTTGTGTTGATGGAAAATTTTAAAGGTTTACTTGCTCAACTGCATCTCCTTTTTTTTCCTATTGACACTTTTAAATGGAGAAGAAGTTACTGTCTGCAAAAGCATCTGACCTATGATGGAAAATAATTTTATAATGAAAAAATATAAACAACACAGTTTTTACAGACATGAAGCAGCATTAAAAGAGTTATTTTTATGGGGAACATCAAATATAAGCTACTGAATTGCTTGAACCAGTAGCCTTGTAAACACTGTATGCATTCATGATAAGCAATGCATGCTTGTCATAAATTATTTCAATTTTAGTTTCAAGATTATTTTTGTTGTTGTTGTTATGAATGCATCAGTTCCTTTGCAGGTTTATCAACCAGGGAACGAAGGTGGAGGAAACTCAGAAAGTCCCAAAATTAGCACATTTTCTTAAGGTTACATTTCCCAGGTGTAAAAGTGTGTGTGCATGAAAGAGCAGAGAAGAAGAAGAAGAAGGAGAGCAGAGCAGAAATCTTTCAAAGTCAAAAACCTGGTTACACAATATGACATTATCTATAATATGTTGGCTGTAGATGTTGAGCTTCATCATGGAAAAATAACAGAATTTGATGAGTGAAGTTATGGGTTATTTATACATGTATTCATTTATTTGACAGGGATAATATATGTAGACATTGTTACATTTAAATAAAATGCACAGATGTATATAGGACTTCTAGCCACAGCTAACTCGCAGTCCTCGTCCCTGGTTTGGGCTTTTAAAGGGTAAAACACATAATGCAACAGTCTAATACAGGCATAGAGATGAACAGACATAGACAAACAACCGCTACAAACAGTAATTAAGACAACAAAGAAACAACAATTAAGAGCAATGACTGAAAACAATGATTAAGAACAACAAAAGAGAAAGAAAGTATGTATGCTATATACTGTGTCTTTGTTTAAGCCATAGTTTTACCTTGAAAGCTTTAAAATCAGTTCATATTTTTTTTATTTCTGATGGCAGGGTTATTCTAAATCTGTGGGCCTTTTAACTGGGAAAAGAGGATTGACCAAATGTTGTTTTGCTGGTTTACCGTCTCCTCAATCTTACAATGGTGCCATTTTATTGGCTTCTGATCCAATATATTCAAAGCTTGTTTGTTTCTAATGACATTACAGCTTTCTTTGTGGATTGGGTTGCCTAGCCCCAGACGGGTTACACAATAAGAGAGATGCGATAGAATCATGGCGTGCATATGTTTAGTGGCGTCACATGTTAGTGGCATCACATGCAGTAGCCGGAGGGAGGAGAGGAGGGGAAGGGAGTCCAGGATGGGAGCAGTGATCTCTGGTTTGGCCTTCGTCGAGCTGCTGGGACTTTGCTTGGTTTTTTGGTTTCCCACCATGTTTCTTTTGGACCGAGATGAAACGGAGCGAGGGAGGGAAGGAAGGAGGGAGAAAGAGATAGGAAGGGAATTTTTACACTGAGAAATAGACAAATGCAGATGAAGGGAAGCAACATCATGAGAGTAAAGAAGATGGAGAGATATTTGAGGATTTAATGAAAGAGAGAAGATGGCTCGCAGGTCATTTTATAAAGAATTTTACTGGATTAATAATCTCAAACGTGTACTGTAGATTTACTTATTGTTACTTGTAAATTCTAGATTCCTCAACTGGTTTCTACCAGAAATACCAGCTGACTAACTAACTATTTACAATTAATACCAATAACACCATTTAGAAGAAAGATGCGTACCTCTATTAATCATCATCATGTCAAATGATACTCACCTATTCAAATTTGAAGCCAACATGGATGGGAAACACTCAGGGGAAAAAAAAAACCTCTAACAATTCCTCGACAGTAGGGCATCTGCTGATGATCTTTTGTTATGATTGAATGCTGCAGAACTAAATTGAGCGTGAGGTGAGACTGTTTTGTCAGCTGTTGTTTTCACGAAACAACTTCAAAACTCCAAATATATGTAGAATTTTTACAGCTGTGTCACAAAACTAACGACGTTCGCTGCCAACGCCGGTTTCTACTGATATTGTCTGAACATGTGAATAGTTTGATGACAAATGTTTTTTTCCAGAACTGGTCTCACAGGTCTCGAAACAAAAGAGTTTCAGAATCGTGTATTCAGTGTTTAGCAGAGTAGCTCGTGTTGTCAAACAGTGCGGGGAAAATGAGTTGATTAATGATGCAATCAACAGAAAATTAATCAACAATTTTGATAATCAATTTGTTCTTAGAAGCAATTTGTCATTTCTTTGTTTCATCATTGTAATGTGAGATTTTTAGACTAAATCAGCAAACTGAACATGTCCTCTTTGTCTTTGGGAACGATGGTCAGTCGTCCTTTTTGTTTGACATTTGTCTTTTATTGAAGCAGTGATCAATGACAAAAGAAGTCCTTTGTCGCAGCCCTCGAATGAAACATCAACAGCAAAATTATTAATCTACATTTGATGGTCATGGCTGCCAAAAAAGCAGAGGACCTCCAATAGTGTCGCTAGAGGCAGCAACGTGTTACGTCACCTGAAATCTCTCACGTCCGCAAATGATTAAATCGTGTAAAAAATGGAACATGCATCCCTGTTTGGAAGCATCGTCCGTGCTATGTGCTGTATGTTGTGCGGAGACTAATCGGCTCCATCGTAGGGCGGTTGGAGCCTGGAGGCGAAGTGAGCCATAAGGGCTGCTGATGGTTAGCCGCTTGGCTTGGATGGACCAGCGCTGAGAGAGAAGAGGCCCGGGAACAATTATGGCTTAGTAGGAGTAACGGAGCTGAGCCAGGCAGCTGCTGGTTGTTCTCTGAATATGCAGTGTGTGTGTATGCGTGTGTGTGTGTGTGTGTGTGTGTTCCAGAGGGAGCGGTGCTCTCATACGCAGCCACATATTTACATTACAAATCACGACTAAACAATTCAGCCGACCTCAGACACAAACATCAGATGTTTTTATAGATGGGATGGATGGATAAGAATGATGGAGGGATGGGCAGAAGAATGCAGGGACGAGGGCCTGAAAAATAGAGGGGAGGGATGGCCGGGTGGATTGATTGGATGGATGGATGGATGGATGGATGGAGGGATGAGTGACAAGAATGAAATAGACTCTCAAAGGACAGTGTCAGCGTTTCTACTTTTACAGGCAACCACCGGTTTTCACTTGCTTCTGTACGATACGAAAATCAATTAGCAGACTCTTGAAACTTGAGTTTCGTAATCGCACCGAGAACATTTTAAATTGCTTGTTTTGCCTCACCAACAGTCCAAAACCCAAAGATATTCAATTTATTATCATAGAAAACTAAGAACCAGCAAATATTCACATTTTAGAGGGTGGAACCACTAGATTTTTTTTGGCATTTTTGCATCAGAATCGTTGCCAACGAATTTTCTGTCACTCACTTAACTCAGCTCTACACTGGTTTTTGTCAAGTCATGTCACTGTTGTTCGGTAAAGCAGTTAAAGTGCACGTTGATTTGAAAAATTTGCTCTTCATTACCTCTAAATGATGGAAAAATTACAGCAGACTTGTTGCTCGCTATGATGGATTACACAAACAAGTCTCAAGAGTCTGCTGATTGATCTCCATGCCTCACTGAGATAAATGGAATCTGATGGCTGTCTGGAATTGAAATATCTAAAACACAACAGCATGGTTTTAAAAAGGTAAATAGCTGTGATGTTAAGTATATGTGAAAATGGGATAAAAATGGGATAAAACATGCAAAAACACTCATAATAATCCTTTGAATAGTGTGCCAGACATGCCAGATAGGGGTAGATAAGAGAGTGAGAAGAAACAGAGGGACACATGACATAAAGCTTTTTCACACTCAGTTTTGCGCACTTGTGACTTCTGCTTCTTTTGTTCAGAAACAGAAATCTTACAAGGTCCCGATATGGGAAAACAGCGGGAGCGTCTGACACAGAAAACGGCGTACGGGCTACGTTCCCACGTGACGCCCACAGAGAAAATAGTCGAAGGTGCATAAAGAGAAGTCGTTTGAGGGGAACAAGAAAAAGAGCGAAGAAGTTAGCAGATGACAAAAGCTGATTTAAAGGCAGAGGTCCCTGAGTAGAGCCAGCCACTTTATTTTGGGGTGATAATTACACACTGTGGGCAAGTTACCATGTTATTAGTACAGATGATCGATAGCAGAATATCAACCCCCTCTGGAAGCCAACTGGGCAGCTTGGCAGGCGCTCCATAAACCACAGACCTGCCATGCTCTCTAGGGGATCCTCACACACACACACACACACACACACATTCAACATACACAAACACATGAAGAGACACTCATACTGAACTTTCTGACAAGATCATGGACACACACATTCCTAAACAGACAAAAAGGAAACAAATCGACACACATATACACACACACACGACCATACACATATGGTACAAATATATAAATACACACACACACACACATACACACACAGAGAACATAGTGCCCAAGTGAGTGGTGACAGACGGTCTCTCTGATGCTGCTGCATAGCGAGGCCTTCTGGGCCTGTGCATGCAGCTCTGTGGTGGGATGCAGCAGCATTGGCCCTTGGAGGGTTTTGGACAGGCTCCACATGTGGTCAGCTGGATGGAAGCGCCCTCGCTTCACTCTCCCAACGTACACAGATGACTCCATCGGAGTTGCGCCATATCAAAATCCTCAACACAGTATATGCCCCAAACTGAGAGCAAAGTCTTTCTCTTTCTCCTGTAAAAAAACTTAAGATTCAAATAGACTAGTTTGAGGTGACAGAGGATTGCTGATTGGACTCTGATGTGTCATTTTCTTTATTCCTGCGTCTTAATATTTAAAGACAGATTTGGGTTCTAATGAACACGTCGTTCCTCTCACTTAGAAGGCTCAGGATGTCTCTGAGAACAGCACGACACTAATCATAGTTCCACAAGTGCTAAAAAAGCGTCCGAGAGGCTTTGCAGCTGCATCTCAAATCTAGCAGTAATGCCTGACATCATCATGGAGGTCCGCTGGAAACTTAATGTGAGAAAACAAAAGCATCATTAAAACATCATTAACTGTCCTGGAGCACGTTTGTGTGGTTTCACCTATTGAGGGATTAAACATGCGTCGGTCTGTGAAAAGACAGTCTTGTTGCTTTGATTTGATTTCTGAGATGTTACAAGTATTGAAGCATTTCTCTGATATGATTCAGGCTACTAGTATGGTTTTGGGAAGTCACTTAATAGAAAAACGAGTAGAGATCACAGATTGGTGCACTCACAAGTCTGTTTGTTCACAGTTTTATGTTAAAAAAGGTAAGCAGGATGCAAAAACTACAATAAAACTGCTTTTCATGGCATTTAAAATGAATCTTAAATTAAACTTTCTGCAACCCAACATAAAAAAAGTGTTTTTTGAGACTTATAGACGTGCAGTATCCACACACAAAAAAAAATCATGTCAACTCCTGACCTCATGTAGTCATAAGGTGAAGTCGTAACTCTTAAATCCATAATTCGCTCAATAATATTTTTACTTTTTGGAAAGATGGAACAACTAATAGGTGTTATTTGCCAAGAAATAAAGCAAAGCATTGTCAGTCACTATGAAAGATACAATAAACGTGACCTCCAGAGTCAGTAAATCATCCGTCGACCCGTCCAGAGGGCACCGACCAACCCGAGTTTAAAACCAGCCGTCCTATAGCGTAAAACAGGCTGCGTGGTTAAACCTGGTGCAGAGTGCGTCTTCTCTCTCCAACACCTCTTTGAGTTCCTGGAGATAAAAGCAGCTGGTGCAACATCAAATCAATAGGCCCCATCAATGGGAACATCTCCTGAAGATTAAAGAGAAACTCACTCAGAGACAGAGAGGGGGAAGGCTGGGTGCTAATATAGTACAAGACCCAGCTGATGGAAAGGGATTTAATTGATGTGTAGAAGGGAGATGGATGAAAAGATAAGAGCTGACGATGTAGTAATGGGGTGATGTGTGTGTGTGTGCGCGTGGAGGTTCCTTTTTATACTCTGTTTTCTTCTTTTTTATTCATCCATTAGTCCATTTGTCCAAATATTTATCAGTTATAACATCTCAATTATTTGTTCCTAGACATCCATTCAATACTGTATCTATCTGTGCACCTGTACATTAACGTGTGTGTATCCTCTCCTCTTGTCTTCAGCTCTCTCTTGTAGTTTTTGGTTTTCACTCCCTCCACATCCAGTTCTTTCTTTATCCTGTTTATCTGCTGTGTTTGATCCATTATAAGGCATCGAGCACAGTAGTGGACACATAGTGAGTTTGTGAATTCTTACCACAGACTTTGCTTAAATGTTTGTTATGGAGGAGATTCAGTTTCATGTGTTTAATGTCCTTTTAACTCGTCAAACACAGGTGTAACTATTAACATTCAATTATATTTAAAGGACGACTCCATCTGAGTTTTCTTCCGGGTTGTTCAAATGAAAACGCCCACTGTCTTCCTAAAATACTCGCTTGCTGTATGTTAGAGCATGAAAAACTTGTCCAGATATACAACGAGCGACGTCGCAGCGCTGAGCCCAAGCGTGTGAGATGTTTATAAATGCACCGGACAGAGCGCAAGGACAGACAGCCGCTGAGTACTGGGAGCTCTGGAGGAGAGAGCCGGGAGCAGAGCAGGAGCTTCAGGATAAATAACACCTGTGGGTCACACCGGATTCTGCTCTGATCTGTAGCTGTTTACTGGCGGGAGGAGAGCTCAGAGTTTATTTTTTAAACTTCGACCAGCAGCAGCAGCAGCAGCTGTGAGTGCTCCGTCTGTGTGTCTGTTAGCACGTTTAGCAGAGCAGCAACAACAGTGAGCGCTCAGTCCGTCTCTACTGGCTATGTGGCTACTGGCTAGGCGGGCTAGAGGGGTTTGACACTAAAACATGAGGTACTTCAACCTAAATGTGAATTGAATACACATGGAACACTAGTAGGAAGCTACAGAATCATATAAAAACCTCAAAAAAACAATAATTAATGGACCCGCCCTTTAATTGGATAGATATTCTTAAACTAATCTTTCCTGTTTAGGTAAATTAGTTGGACAGAGTTAGTTTTCTCTTGCAACAATAAGTCGATAAATTGTGAAATTTAAATGTGAATATTTTCTGGTTTCTTTAGTCTTTTGTGATAGTTACCTCAATATCTGGGTTGTGGACTGTTTGGGAAACAGTAATCAACTTTCTCCTGTTTTACAGACATGTTATAGACCAAACAACTAATCAATTAATCAAGAATTTCATTGACAGATCGTAAGTCGCGATAATCGTTAGTCGCAGCCTAAGTTTTCTCAGTTCTTGAGACAGCTCACCATCCGAAAAAGAAGAAGACTGTGGGTCTGAAACACTAAAACTACAATCTGCTCACCGCCCTCACCCTCTGACAGTGATTAGTTATCCTTGGTTCTTCCCAGCTCCTACCAGAACACACCAGAACCTTCTGTCCAAAAGTGAAAACCGATGCTGTGTGCAACCCTTCAGAATAACTTGTCACAACCACCGGCATTCTTTGCACCCCCCACCCCCCACCCCACCATAAAAAGCCCATCTAAATGAGAGCAGCATGTGTGTGTGTGGGGTGGGGGGGGGGGGGGTTACAGTTAGGGAATGTACAAGGCATTCAAAAATATTCTTTCATAGCAAGGAGACCGCAGGACGAGGCCTGCACTGAGCTGGTCTGTGTGGTTATGGGCCGGGGTTTTGTACGCTCTCTCTCTGAAGCCACATCAGAGCCCTGAGCCCTGTGTAATGTGATCTGGACGGGCAGAGGAGGGTTCCCCCTTGGATTCAGAAGAACCGCCGCTGAGTTGGAGAGCAGGGACGGGTGGTCAGTGATGTAAGGCCGCACTCGGTAACAAACAATTATGGCTTCGGGTGCAGCGACTTTTTAACGGGTTGTTTTCTGCCACCATGATGGCGATGAAGGCGTGTGTGTCACTCACGTCTCTTTTTGATTTTCCTCTATTGTTTCCATGGGTTCTGTTTTTTTTTTTATCATCTCTCTTAAAGGGGACGTAACATGCACATGGGCTCTATTAGAATATATTGCATGATTTACAGTTTAAAAACATCTTACTTGTCTTATACTGGTGCTTTTATGCAGCCTCTCAGTTCAGCCTCTGTCTGAAACAAGCCGTTTTAGCTGCTGTCTCTTAACGACCCCCCCCCTTCTAATTAGCCCACTCTGTTCTGATTGTTCAGTTCTGGAGGCTATGTAGGAGGATTTCACTTCTTTTTCTCATTCTTTACTCAAAATGGAAACTTCTCAAATGCATCTGTACATGTTTGAGCCTGAATCTGATGGAAACATGCGAGTGGACAACGTGAACAACCTTAGCAACAAAGGTTACTGAATGAACGGCCATTTGTGGGCGAGTGCGAACAATTTGACGTCATTACAAGGAGGAAGTAGAGATAACTTTACAAATGGCTTTCAGGGAGCATTTTTACATGGGTTCACCGCAAGTTTTTGACCTTTGACCATGTTTATCACAGACGTCTGACGTCATAACGATATAAAAATAACAGAAAATTGCTAAAATATACATCCCCTTTAATCTTTTCTTGTTTCTTGTCTTTTTCGTTCTTGTTTTTTTTCGTGTGTGTTCCCAGCACCCTCATGATGGATGGCGGTGTCTATGAGGCCAAGTTCAACATCAACCTCAAAACGTTTTCAAAATGTTACTACAGCACACTAAAAAAACCATCTTAGAATCACAGCGGTAAGCCGTTTGAGCTGATAACAAACAGATACTCCGCCAAACAGCGCATGTCGTAGGCCGCTAAGGATAAATACAGACGTTTTAACTTTGATTTTGGTCGTATCATCTGTTCAATGTCAAAATGTTTCCTGGGTCGGATCCCAGTACAATGAACACTTTGATTCTCTGTAGGATTAAAACTCCGATACGCTCAACAAGCTCTCATGGATTTGATTCCTTCACCTTAATCTGTCTCTCCAGCAATTTTTTTTTTCATCTTTCTCCCTTCTTCTTCTTCTTTTTGTCTTTCTTTCTTTCTTTTTCTTTCTTATTCATCTCCCTCTGCATTGTCCATCCCATTTCATCTCTCTCTCTCTCTCTCTCTCTCTCTCTCCCTCGCTCCGTCATGCGTTCCCTCTGCTTACTCAAAGTCTTGAACAAACAAACAAGCAGCGGGTGGCTCGCGTCTCCTATCTATAATTCAAGCCAGTCAAACTACAGCGAGGATGTTTGCCAAACACATGAAGTGCATCTCAGCATTGTAGAAATAGAGAGAGAGAGAGAGAGAGAGAGAGAGAGAGAGAGAGAGAGAAAAAAAGTGGAATATGTTTTACCATCATGGTTTGGACTGGATACACACCAGGGAGAGGCAGGGATGATAGAAGAGGGAGGATAATATGTGATCAAATTTGTGAGCACTGGGTGAAATATATTTAAACAGTTTTTCCTCATTTTAAAAAACGGGATCAGCTTCTTTACAATAAAAAATGCTCCCAACAGTCAAACAGTACATAGTAACAGCATGTTGGAGCTTTAAAATCATCGAAGGAACAACCCGAAGTGTAATGTGATGTGTAAAAATATGCTTAAAGCCATAATTTAGTCATATTTCTACTTGACAGATCAGAGTCTTCTGCGTCTTGCTCAAGGACACTCCAGCAGGGCAGATGCAGCTGCGTAACAGTAACCGACTGCAGGCGTTTATCCATCAAACAGAAAAGCATCATATCCCCCTGAGACCAAGCCAAACCACTTGTGGTAACAACAACTTATAACGATAAATGAGAGTAGAGAGGAAAAACCAAAGCTGTTTTTCCAGGTGTTTGGACGAAACTTCCAGCGTAGAGTTTTCAAGTCCATTTGATATTCTTTGGCTGAAAATGTTCACTTCTGGTGAAAGGAGTCTTGTAACATTCAATTTAATTTTTTTTTTTTTTTTTTTTATGCTGTTCAAACGCACGACGGTACACACTCACAGAGGCAATAAAGTCTGCGTCCTTTATAATTTCTTTGAGTTTAACTGTGAAATCTTTTTTTTTTTGGTTGAGTAAACGCAGCGTAACTTTCAGGCTCATTATAGACGCAGCTTTGTTATGACAGTTATCGCCTGTTTGGAGAGGTCGCCGTGGTTACAGATAATATTTTAGTGTGTCATGCTTAACATATTTAACCTCTTGCCTTCTGATCCTGTCAGTCAGGGTTAAATTGTCTTTGATTTTTATGGATAACTAAAAAAAAAGGAGCCTCATGCGGCCAGTGGAGAATGACCATCGTTGTAGACTGTTGGTAGAAAGAGCTGTTTTTAAAGGGTCGATTTCTCAGATCAATTATTACAAGTATTATCTCATTTACTCCCTGTAATGACAAATCAAAACCATGGCACATCAAACCAAAACCGCCTACACAGATAAAAGTGGATGTGAGAAACTGTGTTTTCTGGTCATTTTGAGTGGACTGACCCTTTAATGACTAAAATCTGCATTTTTCTGTTTTTTTTTTTTTTTTTGTACGCACAAAACGAAATAAGTAGAGCGACAGATCTTAGATCAGAGCTGGGACTTTTTGCGGCCTGCGGTGGTAGCAGTGTAATGGTCGCCATGGTTACGGCATGCCTGCTCTGTTTCCTCACTGCTGCACCGCTGGCGTGTAGAGAGGGGACCAGCCCAGCAGGTGGGCTGAGAGAGCGAGAGAGGAAAAGGGGTACAGTAGATAGATAGAGAGAGAAAGATAGAGAGAGAGAGAGAGAAAGAGAGAGAGAGAAGAGCAGGGGCTGCTGGGAGGTGGGGCGTACTGCACATCTAGAGGAATCGCTGCAGCCGCTGGGGTAAAAGGAATTAATCAGACAGAATAAATTAGAACATGAAAGGAGAGAGAGAGCAGCATCCACCCCTCCTTTTACACTTTCATCCATCCATCCATCCATCACTCTATCCTTTCCTCTATCTACCCCCCTTTTTCTCTCCACATCATCTATCTGAGTGTCCACCCATCTCTTATTCCCTTCAGGTTTTTCTGCTTGTCTCTCTTTTTGTTCTTCAGTCTACAGCTTAAACATTTGATCAATTAGCTGATTAGTCAATAAACAGAAAATGAATGTGCAACAATTTTGATAAAGCAGAAATACCAAAAATAAACTCGCTCCAGCTTTTGTTCTGGTTGCAAATGTGACTATTTGTTGCTTCTCTTAGTCCTCTATGACAATAAATTGAATATATTTGTGGTTTTGGAGTGTTGGTCGAACAAAAAGACGTCTTTTTGGGCTGTGAGAAGCTGTGTTGGACTGGAGTGATTAATCACAAATGAATTAAACTAATTAATTTCCCTTCTTCCATCGCTCGTCTCTACATTCCCTGTTTCTATTAATCCTGTCTTCCAGTCAGTTTCAATTCAAATGTGCTTTATTGGCAGGAAAAAGTAGTTATTGTGAAAGCAAAAACAACTCAGCACTGAGTCAGTTTGCAGCTGTGACAGTTTGACACTATGAGCAACATTTGGTTCAGAAATAAATTAATAAATGACTAATTACGATGGGAGTGCAAATATATCAAGCACTGTTTAAAACAGAGTCAAAACCAGAAAACAGTGCCGTTGTTGTCCTGGTCTTTAGTCAGTTTGATGTCCACAAGGGTCAAAGATCACTGCTTTTTGACCTTTGCCCTTCCTTCCAAGATGAAGAATAACGTCGGCTAGTCTTCTAAGAAGAACTTTGAAGTGTTGTGTGTCAGTGCTCGGTGCGGACACCGGTCATCAGCGCTGATAAATCACCACTTCTTTTTACAACAACCGTAATCTTTAGTGAAGGATAGTTCTTTTAAACGGTCCTGGAGTTATACTGCTTGATCTTCCTGAGAGACGATGAAAGGAAGGAACGAGCTGATTGGGCAGCGGCCTCGGGGCTCTGGTTTGTCACTGATGTCATCAGATGACTCGTCTATTTCCAGACAGTGTGTACGTCTGTTGTTGGTTTGTGTGTTTTCTGGCTGCGTGTGAGTTTGAGATCCCTTTTTTTTTTTTTTTCCCCCCACCCTCTCCTCCTCCTCCTCCTGAGTTCTCCCGTAGTGAGTTAGTCAGACAAATAACACACGTAACTTTCTTTGAGAATGATAAACCTTAAGTGAGAACGTACAGTGTTGTCATCCAGAACTTTATATCACCTGGTCAGAACACAAAGACAAATTCAGGCTGTCTCAGGATGTGGAAACTGGAAAAAAGGAAAAACTCAGTGATCTTGATGAGGCTTTAAATAAATGCCTTTCATATTATTTTGTCCATTAAAAATGATTTAGGCTTCTCCTGAAAACATCTGCAGATGCTCCATCCTGCTGTACATGAATAGTTCAGCATCTCCATGCTTAAAGCACACATATGAGAATTATATCATCTTGTTATGTACGTCTCTGCAAGGAAGCCAATAAGCATAATTCTCACCTCTCTTCTTGTAAGATATCTACAACCTGTATGAATAAACTGACCTATATTAGTTTGCTCTTTATGTTTTGCGTCTTTCAAGAAGTTCCCCCATGAGGCTGTGACTTAATAGTGTTTGACACAGGAACGAAAACATTCAATCATTCAACTTTTTTTTTTTTTCAGTAGCAGACCGTGTCATCGTCACAAAGGGAAAGCGGGGTAATGTAATGAAGATGGACTTCACTGTCCTTTTGATGTCAAAACTGTAGCGGCCGACATGAGTGTTGAGTAAGAAACGGTTGCTTTGTTGTAATGTAGTAACACAGAGCGAGAGGTCAACACGCTGAATGGAGTTTACACAGCGGTGACCTCATGACCTGCTCTAGCGTCAGCACTTTCAAGTTTTTTTTTTTTTCATTTGAAATACCGGTTTAACAATGTGAACAAAGTGTTTCATTTAATTTGTTTGATTTTATGTAGAGGTCTTTTTAAAAAGCGAAATAAATTTAAATAAATAAAATGCAAATTCATGCAGAAAACATCAGACGTCCTTCTCTTATAGCACCATATAGTCTGTGTGTGTGTGTGTGTGTGTGTGTGTGTGTGTGTGTGTGTGTGTGTGTGTGTGTGTGTGTGTGTGTGTGTGTGTGTGTGTGTGTGTGTGTGTGTGTGCACGCAAATTTTTTTAAAAAAGGCGTATCCAAAAAAATATTCCTGTTTGGGTTCGGGGATGTTAAGGCCATTCAGCACACTCTGCCCCCCCGCCAGGTATTTCTTTTGCATGGCCTTCAATGCTCCCATATCACGCAAACGCCCAGGGATGAGATTATTTTGATACAAACATCAAAGCAGCAGATCAGACAGAAAAGCACCGTGCACGTGAAGTGAACCGGTGCCCCCGGAGGGCAGAAAGCATATAAGCTGATTGAGTTGTCTGCCCCCCCCCCCCCCCCCCCAAAAAAAAACTTTACTCAACAACAGTTAGCCTACATGTAGAGTCAGCCATGTACGACGCCCTGATCGCCACAAACACCCACCAACGCATGAGAGTCACATGTTTTGGTAGAAATATGCTTGTAAAGTACATGTAGGAACAAAACTGCATGTGCATATAAAGACACATTATCACATGTGCTGTTTTAAATGTTTCATAAAAATAAACAAATAATTATTGGAATTGGTTTTGCCTCTCTCAGTGCAGCTGAGAAGTTACACTGTCTCGATATTTAATACTTTTTTCGATGTATTTTTCAAGTTATTTCTGGACAGTATTGTAGGATGATTGTATCCCATCAACAGCACACTCAAAAATCTATTATACCTTTGCATTCACCTTCTTTCTTTCTTTCAAATCATTTGCTTCACATAATTGGGTTGAATTAGAGATTTATTTATTTGAGAATCTGCCTCTTCATGTGACTTTGTGAATCAGTTGATGAGAAACCAAATGAAAGGTAAAAGGAAGCACATTCTGATAAAGTCATCTATATATTTGTCTATCTAAAAAAGAAAGAAAAACATTTAAGAACTGAACTGTGTGACTCCTTTCTTGTGCTATTGCTGGTGGCCATGTTTGTGTAATAAATAGATACTGGCACATCGGAAACGCGTCACTGCAGGGTTTTTTTTTTTTTTTTTTTTTTTATGTGTGGCGGCATTTCCCATTTTGGCACATGGTCTGGTATTTAGGGTGAGCTGGTGAGTGAAAGCTGTCCTCAGCAGCCGTAGAGGAACGGTTTCACTATGAGTGAGAGATAGACACGCTCAGTCATCTCAGCATGGGACGGGACCGCATAACCTGCGGACGGGATCGCAAATCACACCGGGGATCTTTTGAGAAGAAGAAGAAGAAGAAAAAAAAAAAACCAAAAAACTCTGAGGCTCTGCATTTCCTTCCTTCATAAAGTACAGTAGGTAGGAGGAGATTCACCAAAAGGTCACTTTTATTTTTTTTCTTGATGATTGGGTAAATCTTTCATCCCAGACCGCAGCCACCATATAAATCAGGTCAGATAAACACAGTTGTGGAAGTTTGACATTTCACACTGGAAACAATCCTGACTGGCTTTTCTGAGAATAAATGCAAACACAAACGCCTTTTTTTTTCCGCCATGGCGAGCCTTCTGTTCCTCTCTGACAATGCTGTTATCAAACCGCTAAATTTTTTTTTTGTATGTGTCTGCTAACGGCTCCCACAAGACAGACAAATATGGCTGTGGCCTGAAGTAGTCGTATCTACAGTATTGTTTGAGAAAAACCAAACCCTGGAGGAAGTGTGTCTCAAAGAGGATTTACGTCCTCTGTGGTCTGCTCATTTCCTCCAGACTCCCTGTGTCAATATTTTTGTTGCGGATGATCGCCTGTATGTCACGAACAAGTTGTTAATTGTGGAACTTTCTGATGGAAATAAACAAGTACACCATTAATTAGCTCTCTTCAGGACCAATCATTAGAGGTCACTTGTGCTGAGCGGAAGCGTCACCGCAGTCTTGCACTCAGAAGGGAAAGTTGCCTGCTCGTCTGTCTCTGTCCACTCATTAAGAGAGTGATAAGTCATCTCTAAATGCCATCACACTGGTTGGATTTGATTTCGCACCCAGTCATATCCATGGCCTGGAGACAGCTGCAGCAGAGCCGAGCGTCGCCTCTCACAGAGGTTTTTTTTCTCACTGCACTGAACCTGAGCTGTGATGTCAGATTAAGTGTGAAAAGTGAATCTCTTTGCACTCCTTCCTGTTTCTTTTCTCTCTTTCATCTCTTTCACTCAAGTCTGATCAATACTACCACTTCTATTACAACCACTATTTTTACTAGCATCAGTACTACATCCTCTGCTGCTGCTACTGCAACTCTATTATTATACTCTATTATCTGCACTGGTAATGTTGGTAATGGAGAAATGAAAGATAGTATCCTTGTACGCATACATAATACATATGTATAAAAAAAACAGTAGAGATGAGAAGCTGAAGGCTTTTATAAAGATCTCTCCTAAAAAAAAAAAGAATAAATTATGAACAAGAAAGAATGGAAAAGCAATTACAGGATGCAATATAGAAAAATACAAAAAAAGCTAAAGGTTTCACACTTTCAACTGCAAGTCTGCAAGACAAACAACCTTGTTGACTGTTGTTATCACTACTACTATCGCTGATAATTATACTGCTACCATCTCTTGTACCGCTGATGTTATATAAACACTATTATAAATAGTAGTAGTTGTAGTTTCGGTAGCAGAGGTTGCATCTGTAGTTGTAGTGATGGTAGCAGCAGTGCAAATGCACCAATGCACGTAAAAGTCAAGGCTGTAGCCAGGATTTTAGAAATACTTCACGAGTCCAAGTCCGCCCATCCCACCTCGCCAGAGGACTTTGACCAGACACCAAAAATAAAGTCTGTAAAATGTGTTTGGATTTGTTTTTGTTTTTTTTCTGTCAAGGTTATTTTGTAACATGAAGATCTAAAACATTTGGATGTAGTTTGAAAGCCCTCTTCACACTCCCAGGAACAAAACTCTGCTGAATCCTCTTATTTACCATTGAACTAAAAGTATTCACCATGTTTCTTTATAATAGTAGAAGCTTCACAGAGGTTGAGCCCCCCCGAAGTCCCCCAAAGATACAGAGTATCTGACCTCAGTGTCATCAGTGGGGAAAAATAATTGCAGAAGGAAAAGTGGTGATTAAATTAAAAAAAAAAACTGGTGTCCTTGATCCTAAAGGTGTAAATAATGAGAATGTTGGTTATGAGTGGAAATCAGATTTTATATGCATTGCAACTAAAATGACGATGTAACCAAGAAAGCATAAATCTTCAAATTCATGCCGTTAAATCCTTCTTGATCCTGCAAATAAACCGTTCACATTTATGATGGATGTGTTCTAGTAAACAGCAAAAAAGAGGCTAAAAACATGATGCTGAGCAAAAACTGGAATCATTAATGTCTATGAACATTAATTTTTGTTGTAGTATGCGGAGTAATACACACACACACACACACACACACACACACACACACACACACACACAAAGCTGTTCTGTTAGTCTGTCCGTTAGTTACAAGTGGTGGTTACTGATTCATCATGGCCACGGCCCAGATGTTCCAGTGGTGTGTGGCAGCAGTGGACGTTGGTGTGTGTGTGTGTGTGTGTGTATCTGCATGCACACTACTGGGCGTGTCTTTGCATACATGCATTCATGCATGCATATGAGCATTTGTGTGTGTGTGTGTGTGTGTGTGTGTGTGAGTGTGTGTGTGTAAGTAATTGGGGAGTGGGCGGGCTTGTTGGGGGGGTGTTTGGCCCTTTTTTAAACATAGCTGCGTTGTTATGGTTGCCTGGGCTTTGATGTTGCCCAAACCTCCAACTAAGAGGCTCTCATTTTGGGCTCCTGAGTCTGGAGAAGGCAATGACTTCCAGATTGGGAGACCTACTCGCTGAGACTGGCTGCTGGGGTGGGACAAGCTGTGGGGGGTCATGAGGGGCAGAGCAGGTCACCCTGGTGCTACCGGGGAGCAACGGTGGATGTACTGCACACAAGTGGAAATGTAGAAGGACGCAGGACACCAGGGCTCACATCCTACATCGCACTCACAGTTTTGATCAACACTTAGTTTACAAAAAGTTTTCAAGATGTTAATGCGTCTCGCTTCATTTTTTCTATATTTTGCCACGACCACAGTCTATCTCTAAGCTTAACCGAGTGCTTTGAGCTGCCTTAACGTAACCATAAAACCGCTTCCACATGTACATTATGTGTCGACGGTGAACGATTTTTGCAAATAAGCTCAATTTAAATATTTCCTCAGCGAATCAGTTTAAAAAAAAGTAATCCAAGCAGCATTACATTTCCTACAAAACACATTTACCAACGCAAATCAGTCGTATATGAACATAAACGCTAACATCAGCATGCTAACATGCTCGCAGTGACAATAATATCGTCAAGTAATATAGTTCATGTAAATGACGTAATTTCAGCTGTAGAGCAGCGCAAAATAGCAGATTTATTTATCAAATGACACAGTGTAAAAGGAGTTGCTTAGATAATTATTATTATACATTATATATATTATTATGTCTCAGATGTTTAAACATTATGGAGAATCTATATTTCTCTTTCCTATATGTATATTTTCCATGAATATAATTTATCTATCTCTCTGGACAACAACTGAAGAGGTTTTCTGGCAAATAATCAACATTTTCATCCTCAGAAATCAAATAGATAACATGCTGTATAGTCTTTTCTCTCAGCAAAGACTGAAACCTTTTTCCTTTTCTAAATCACTTTAATGTTCTCTTAGTCATACAGGACAGTTCAAAATTGTTCTACCCAATGTCAAGCAGTTCAGGTATTTCACACAGAGGTGCTTTTTTTTGATCAAATTGCACTGAATTTAATCTTAAACCAATCTAATCTAATATCAAAGCTAGGCCAGGAGTTCCCATGGGATCAAATGCTCTGTGAGATTCTCAGGTGGTGAGGAGTTGCCACCTCATTTTCCCCTTCAGCTGTTATCTTCTCTTTCTCTTTCTGTCTTTCTTTCTCTTTTGCACTTTCTCTCTGCATGCAGGTGTGGGGAATTTTACCGAGCTTTTAGACTCACAGGTTTTTCCCCCCTCCTGTTCACCCACAAACCCCAACACTCGTGTAAGTACTGCGCGCGTGTGTGTGTGTGTGTATGTGTGTGTATGTGTGTACATGTCTGTGTGTGTATGTGTGTGTGTGTGTGCGTCTAGCTATTCATCACTCAAGCTTTGACCCTGACTTCTGACCTGTCAGAGGAAGTGTGACTGTACAGAGAGCGAATCATTTGTGTCTTTAAAGGACACTGATGAGGTGTGAAAAAAAAAAAAGATCCACTTCCAATTACCTTGACATTTGACATGCAATCACTGTACTTCTACAAAAAAGAAAATCCATCTACATTGTGTGAAGTAATCATTGATAAAATAGAGTTTTTCTCCACTGAATAGCTACTAAAATCCTCGTTTTGTCCTAGTGACGGCACTCCAGACGGCATAGATTGTCAGGGTCTGGACACAACCACAGTTTTCTGTTTTTAAAATTCTAGTTCAGTTAGTTTTTGTCAGAATAAGGAATACTTATACAATTAAAATGTCCACTTTTTGGTACATGTTTAGATAGTATCTGAATTTAACAATTAGCCAAATGCTCAGCGGATGGATTTATTTTATATACAAGGACTCATTGTTTTTTCATCCAGCCGCTCTGCTGTTACGTTCCCTTACTGAAGTCTTGGGCGTGCAAACTTGTAAAAAAAAGCCAATTAGAAAATTAGAAACCTGACGTCCCGTATACACGGCCCGAGACGCAGCGTCCTCTAGCCGAGGAAACCTACACCAGACTGACCTCAAATGAATAACGGCTAACAACAGTCTGAACGTGCCGACCGCAACCTGATTATTTAAGTGCGAGTGAACGCACCGAATGTCGCTGAACAGATGCTTGTAAGAAACAAGAGAATTCAAATGTCAAAGTGGAAAAACGTATTTCATTTCTTCAAGTTTTTTTTTTGTTTTTTTTTGTCAGCTACTATTTTTTTTCACTTTCAGTCCAGCTTATACAAGAAAAAATGTTTTCAGGAAGTGGAAACCTTTTGAGATGACAAATTCGTAAACCATCCAAACTGTGCCAAAAGTACTCCACTAATGATCAGAAATACTTTAATTACAGCTCATAGTCACTTTAAATGTAGTGATCAAAAAGTGAGCAAACACAAATAGCCCTGAATGCACTATATAAAGAATGTGAATACCTGGATTATCATCAAATCATTACATATCCAAACAGCATTTTTTTTCCCTCAAGCAAATGTATTATACTTCCCAAGTTGCACCACTATTGACTCAATGATTCCCTTACATGGAGCCACATTTGTTGTGATAGTTAATTCAAAGATCCACAGTGACGCACAAACTAAAACATGATTTTTATTAATGGTTGTTTTTATTTGTCCTTGTCGTACTGTCTATTAAGTACTAAGCACGATTCATTTGATGACAAAACATGACGCTGTCATGCTCAGATCTCTTGTGAAAAAGCTCTTTCCTGCGAGGCAGTTTGATTGCAGACACTTGAAAGGATTGCGGAGAGCAAGGTGAATCCACCATTAATTCCCAGCGACGTGTTTTTCTTTTTTCTTTTTTCTTTTCCCGTTTCTGCCACACTGAGGCAAGGTGATCGTCAGAGAAAGAGAGTGAATGAGTGTTTTTAATGTGCCATCTCCGTGAAATGTGAGATTAAAGACAGAATCAAAAGCACTCTGGAAGGGGGGGGGGGGGGGGGGGTGACAAAGGAGAGGATGCTTTAATTTCCGCTTCAAATATAAAAAGAGACGGATCTACTTAGTGTGTCATCTGGAAACTAAAGAATACATTAGAGGCGTAAGGTCCTCTAAATGAAGGTGTGTTTGTGCGCGTGCACTCGTAAGCATGCTATTGCGTTTCTTTGCACACATGTGTATGTGAAATGCATACATCCCCGCATGTGTGTGTGTGTGTGTGTGTGTGTGTCAGGGTCAAGGTGGAGGGCCGTCATTACAAACAAGTGATGTCTGAGATCCTATTAACTCTTGTATTCAGCAGCAGATTTCTGTTCAAATAGAGTGGAGATAAAAGGCAACAACAATATGCTGATAAATCAAAGGCCTTTCAAGTGAAATGAGACTACAGAGAGACTGAGGGCCGCATTTACGATTTCCTGACGCACTTAAAAAGGTGTTGATATCTAATTGGAATTATAAAAATGGAATAAAAATTGGAAAATTAAAGTGATCGCTTCTTTGAGGTAATTACATCTTTGATGTAATCAAACAGAAGATTTATTATTCAGCGCGGCTGCTGTTGTTGGTGTTTGACAGAGGGGTTTCTTCCTGTGTATGATTGCTTACATGACTAATGTGCGACACAGCGATACAAAGATAGAGATCAGGTATACTATGAGCCTCTGAATTTAGATGTAGTGGATAAAAGTGTCAAACAGCAACAAATATGCACCAACTACATTTTGTGTGTAATATCAAGTTGTGTTTTTTCTTAACCTTTTAAAGACATTGCGTAACTACAGTTAAAGGAACCCTGTAGGGCTTTCCTGTTATATTTGAGTTCTTAGAAATGTGTTGAATGCATTTCCTTTTTCTTAAAACATCTGCAGAAAATATATAAATAGTAGATTGTTTACATCAGTGTTTACTAGCTAGCGGTCTTGGGCGTTGCTATATTTCTGTGCAGGTAGAAACAAAAACAGGGACCCACTCATAAAAACATTGACATATAGCACTACTAGAGGTCAAAACCTCCACAGTGAACCCTTTGAAAGGATTCAAGACATCAGTTAGATACTAAGATTTTAAACACGCTACCTCGCTGAAATTGCGCACAGCCTTCGCCGAAACATCACCGTTGAAGCAAAATTCGAGGGTGTAGCTTTAAACGTTTCAAGATCGCTGTTGTGAAAGGACAACATAGCAGGACGATACACATGCTGGTCATTAAAAGCAGAATTCACATCACGAGATACAACGAGCATCAGCGGTTGCTTACATCGGCTCTCGCAACAGATCGCTTTGAGCTTCTCAGTTCTTTCCCGCCTCTGGAAGTTTGACCGCAACAGACATATGAGATGTAGAAACATTTAGGCGACAGCACAGCCTCCGAAAAAAACATACGTTTGTGTAAATCCACAGAAGAAGAAGAAGGAACGTGAGCGAATTTAAGGACATTTAAAATCTGTAGCGTTAAGCGCTCTGCCTGTTTTTACACCTGTCGGCCAATCACTGCAGAAAGTGGGTGTGACTGTCACGTTGTTTCGGTGACACAGATTCTCCATCAGAACGATCTGAGTCCTTTTCAGACTGTCCTAACAACAATTCTGAAAGAGCATGTTCTGGCCTTGAGTCATAACCAGTGCTTCCTATATGCAGATGGACCCTCATGTGTATTATTTCCCTATTAAAACATAAATAAATCAAGGCTCAGGTTGTCATAGTTGACGTACAGACAGAAAAAACAAACCTGTATTTATTATTAATTTGCACTATGAATTTATTTCCTGACAATTTATGTCAGCCTGCAAGGGTGGGCAACTCTGCTCCTATAAATTAAAGGGTGAGTGAACTTTTCCTTCCATTGCGTCTGTGTGTGTTTCACTATATATGTGTGTGTGTGTGTGTGTGTGTGTGTTCACCTGAACACGTGTATCCCTTCTGGTTTCTTTTTTACCGGCAACATAGCTGCACGATTCAAAGATGCCATAAGTGTTATTCCATCTTTTTCAAGTGTGTGTGTGTGTGTGTGTGTCCTACACATGCGTGTACAAACTTGTCTGTTTCAGCGAAGGTAATTATGTGTAAGTTTTGCGCGACTGTGTGTGTGTGTGTGTGTGTGTGTGTGTGTGTGTGTGTGGTGGGGTGAGGAGAGGAGAGGGGGGGATTTTTTTTAAATACAGAGGGGTTGATAATTATGGGTTAAATGAGTGCTCTCAGTCAGCCTCCCTGAGTGTGTGTAAAAAAAGGAAGGCGCAGCGAAAGCCACTTCAAGGCCAGCTAATTACCCCGAGGAAGAGAGGAAACATAAATGGACGATTTTGCGGCTATAATGTTACAGCAAAACGGCTACATCAACCTCAGCACGTGAAAAGGAGCCACAGCTACTTTTTGAAGGCTCCTTAGCAGCCCTGCACAGATGTGTGAGCGCGTGTGTGTGTGTGTGTGTGTGTGTGAGTGTGCATCCATATGTACGAAAGTCATCGAGAAACAGAACGTCTGTATGCATGAGTGTCTACATGCACTGTATGTAGAATGTGTTAAAGTGAGGGCCGATCATTCACGCTTTTGTATATTCTGGTTTAGCTGTGTGTGTGTGTGTGTGTGTGTGTGTGTGTGTGTGTAGATGTGAGTACTCACATCTTCTGGACTGTGTGTGTTTCTTACTGCACTGGCCGGATGTTGTACTCATTGCTTTTCTAAGAACATGAAAAGCAACGATGACTGCAAGAGTCTTAAATGACTTTTCTCTTTTAAGACTCTTGCAGTCATCTTTGCTTTTACTGTGGATACCGTGATGCTTTACATTCAAGACTTAGCCAGATTTTAATGTTGTGTAACCTCATGTAACTACGCAGTTTTGGGATTTTCCCTGCAAAATGTCAATGTCACTGCTGAAAATATAAAATTTCCCCATTTCCTTTTTCCAAGACAGAGATATGACTCCAGTTATAAAGAGAAGCGTGTGTATGATTTATGTTATATCAAGTGGTAAACAGTAGCTACAAAGGCAGCAGAGAAACTGTTGATCAAAGAGGAAAGGTAGAAAAGAAGGAGTGTGGATTTTAAGTAAATTTAGATATTAACTGATAAGAACAACAAAAAGTCATCCATGTCTCTGCAGTAGATGATTCACACTTTTTGTTCATGGTGTGTTGAATATTACAGAAGAGTCAGCCTCGTCTTAGAAGATGGAAAAGTGAGAAGTCCTAAAAATAAATGTAAATTTGGCTTTAAAAAATGGTCACAATCAAACACATTGTAAAAGAATGCTAAACTTGCGTCACTAATCACATCGAGCCAAGCATTAAAAATAAAAGACAGCATTTTTATGACTGCACAGTTACATAAAATGTAAAAACCTACATGTGTTGTACATCATTTCGTACACGTTTCCCTGTCATATAGATCAACATATGTTACTATCAGTGGAAATTTGGGATTTTGATTTTAGAATAAATGTTCTCTAGTGATTGAACAACGGTGTTAATTACCAGTTTCTGACTTCTAAAAACATCCAAACTCAAAAAGACATTAAAGACAAAACATTAAATAGGCTTCCACTCCAAACTGTTGAGTTGTAGTTATTTATGAATTCATTTATTTGCAGATATGAAAGCTGAACTTATAACGAAGGATTTGATGAGCAGATTTCATACTTCATTCCGATACAATAAAACGCAATCGACCCCTAACCCCTACCTTCAACCCCTACTGTCCCCTAAGCGTTACCATGACAACATGTATCTACTGGGGACATTTGGATGATTTTGTTGCCTTTGTTCTCTCATCCTATACGGTGACCCGACAGGCCACTCTGCCGAAATCGTTATACAGTCTTTAAACGACGAGGCTTCTCCTCCATCTCCAAGTACTTATTTGGGGTTTTTATGAATGCGGACCACCTTATCTGAACCTCACCACCACCTCCACCCTGCTCCCACACTACCTCCACCCCCCCCTCCCTCCCTCCCTCCCTCCCTCAAACCTCCCGCCCTTCGGCTCTCTGGTACAGAGGCAGTGCGTTTTGTTTTCATGTGTCTCGACATTAAAAGCGGTTTAGCAGTTTGATCTTAGCTCCACTGCTAGCCGTGTAGCATACACATGAGGGCCCGTGTGTGTGTGTGTGTGTGTGTGTTAGTGTGTGTGTGTGCTTGGCCAGTGAGAGAGAGTTTAAGATGTTGATGGATAGGAAAGGAGCTGTTGAAAGTGCGCGCGCGTGTATGCGCGTGTTAATGCGGAGTGTAGCGCGTGAAAGCTCTGCCTTTAAGTGATAAGGTATTCACTTTGTAACTCAGCAGGAGGCCCAGCAAGTAGCACCAGATCTGCCCCTCTGTAGCGCAGATGTTACACACTTCACACACAGACACTCATGCAAATGGACACACACACACACACACACACACACACACAGGCTTGTCCATCTCAGTGTACAAAATGAAATAACTTAAGAAACTTTTCTCCAGAAATATTCTTACACATGAAAATCTCTGCCAAGCTTTGAAAGACATCCATCCATACACATATCTGCCTGCTCACACACACACAAAAAAAAAAACACATTCACACTCCCAAAGAAAGATGCATATTTATACTCTTCCTACCACAGAAACTCTTACAGTGCCCGGTCCGCACACACACACACATACACACACACATGGCCTGGTTCAAACATATGCAGTTAAACCCTGTCCAAGGCTGCCTGATTAGCTGCCTCCAACATTGCAAACCGCTGTGACATATCGTATGTCAGCCAGCATGCTGTGAGCATTAGCAATAACTGGATTTCACGTAAGTTATTGAAAGCCATTTGTAAACAGAAACATGAAAGCAAACAAGCTCACACGCAGCCTCACTTGATCATCAAAGGCTTATCGATCAAATGAGCCTCCACCTCCTCCTCCTCCTCCTCCTCCCCGGCTCCTCTGGAAACCAATGGGAGCGAAGTATAGCCCATCTGTTTTGTTCCAAACGGTTTTTAAAATGTCCAGCTCTCTTTCTTTCTTTCTCATTCACTGCCTCATTCTTTCTCTCTTGTGCGTACGTGTGTTCTGTCATCGGACAAACGTCTTCGCACACGTAGCCCGAACGAGGGGAATATTCTGAGAGTGACATTCACGTCTTTGTGCGTCCGTGTAGTCTTGCATCTTGCAACAGCCAGCAATTAAAAACCTTCAAATAAAAAGAAAAGTTATGATTCAGATTTTCTTCTAAATGATTTAATGTTTGTCTGCATCTTGTAATAACTTCTTAAAGCAAGTGAAATAAAGGCAAAACCTGCATTATTATGATGTTCTTTGATCAGCAGTCTACATGACTGATCCTGAATCTTGACGTCTTGAAATAGAGTATGTTTTTCTCAAATTTTCAATTGTTTATGTGTCAATTTCTTTTTTTTATTTTTGCTTATTTTATTTAATCATTCTGGAATATCTCAACCTGGTCCTTTTGTTTCATAATTGAAGTCATTATTCTTCTCACTTATAACATTTTACTCAACACATTAATTGCTTTATTACTGAATGTCAGACCGGTCTCCCTCGTTCTTATTTAGAGCTGCAATGATTCATTAAAATTAATTGCCAACTATTTTGATGATTGATTAATCATTTGGAGTCATTCTTTAAGAAAAAAAATCCAAATTCTCAGATGTGAATATGTTCACTATGACTAAACTGAATATCTCTGGGCTGTGGACTGTTAGTCGGGACAAAACAAGACATTGGAAGACGTCATTTTCTGACATTTCATGGACCAAATAACAAATTCACAATAGCTGCGACCATGAACATTCATGCAGTCACACACACACACATACATACACAACATGACAAACACTTGACGTCCGTGGCAAATTTCAGCCTCACAGATTAGAAAGCTGCGGTTGCTACAGGGTTTCCACTCCCACTGCCACACCTCCTTTTTGCCAGTTGGCATGAACAGTTAATCAGTTGTTCTTTGGCTCATTACCATCCTTTCCACAGAATCTTGTGCAAGTCTGTGAATCCATTTGGAAGGTATGCGTCTTTTCGCCCCCTTTTAGCCAATTGGCATGAACACAAACGCACACCTTCTCACACACACACACACACACACTTGACCTCCATGCCAAATTTCAGCCTCTTAGGGCGAAAAACTTAGTGGCTGCCAAAGGTTGGGAAAATTTTTGTGAACCGAACAACCAACAGACAGAGCGAGCCATAGAGCCGCTGGCTGCGGTTAATAACTGTTTCAGATAATATGGTTAAACTGGGGACATGTTGGAAAGTCCCCACAACCCCGGTATCTCAACAATCAAATCCATTTCTAATTATCTAAATACATTTTTGTGTCGTTGTGTCTCCTTAACAGTCCAACAAAGTGTCGGTGGTGCAGCAGTCTCACGGGATGCATCCGCTGACGTCCCTCCTGCCCTACAGCAACGAGCACTTCAGCCCGAGTCCTCCACACTTGCCCACAGACATGAGCCAGAAGACAGGTAAGAACACACACACACACACACACACACACACACATATATATATATACTTTAGGTGACATTGAGACACAATAGACAAACACACACGTCATTACTGATGTTGAATTCTTGTTGAAATACAGAATTACACACATTTCAGTGGTCTATCTTCCACACACACACATACTCAAATAAACACAGACATACTCCAGACAGCTGCTGAATTGTTGATGAAATCTTCGTCCACACACACACACTGGGATCTGTGTGTGCTGTCGACACATCATTCATCACATCTACACACACACACACACACACGCACACGCACACAAACACAAGATATGTAATGTAACAAATGCATAATATATTCATATCCTCTTTTTATTTCTCGCTCTCTCTCTCTCACTCGCATAATGTTTGTGGATCTCCCTCCCTCCCTCACACATGGACACACACACACACACACATTCAGGCACGCACACAGTGTGTGAAGTGGCAGAACCGGCTCCGTCAGACTGTGGCGGTCCCATGGCTGCTCTGAAGTGGCCTGCTCCTCTGAAGGGACCGCCAGCCACGCACACACACACACATACACACACGCACGTACACGCAAGATGGAAACAATTAGGGTGACAATCGCACAAGCCATCTCAGCAGCACACACAAGGTTCTCCTTAGTGAGCATACAAACACACACTGTACTCTGTTTGGAAGTCACAAACAAACACACCCTGACATTTAAACACTGTAGGGGTTTTACCCTGCAAGAGGCGGGGCTAAAAGGGCGGCGGTGTCGGTTGGTCCGTCCATCTGTCCGTCCGTCTTGCACTTCGCTCTAGTGGAAGACATCTCACTTTACTGGCCTCTTGAATTTTACTAAATGTATTTATGATCCTCAAAAGATGAGTTTGGCATCCGTCTTGTCAATATTTCTAAACCCAAGCAAGACTAACAACTAACATGCATGTTCCCAAAGTTCCCAAACATACAATCCAAACTCCCTCTTGTTATATTAAGTATTACAAGAGCTGGATACAATGTGGCAGATTTGGATTTCCCCTTGTTCAAACGTACTTTTTTTTTTTTTTTTTTTTTTTTTAACAAGGGAATGTCACTCAGGAGGCAGAGTATGTTGTCTATTAATTGTAGTTGGTGGTGTAAGTCCAGGCTCCTCCTGCCCACATGTCGAAGTGTCCTTTTTTGGGGTTTTTTTGTTATTTATTTGTTTTGCAGGATGTCATCTCAATGTGTGCAGTCTTTAGTACAAGTCAATTCTCCAGGAAACAAACCAAGAAACAAAAAAACAAACTATGTGTGTGTGTATTTGCTGGATGAGCAACTTTTCATTGGAATGAACGGGTGCCATCTTGGATCACTATATTCAGTTCTCTTTATACATCCACTATACTAAACTTTATTTTGGAAAACTCCATTAAATTTACTGAACACATTCAAGCCCTATGAGCCCCTTTAATGTCTTTTCCTCTAGTGCAGGGGTACTCAAATACAAGTCCTACTGTTCCACTTAATACATCTCCACCACATCAAAGGTCCAGTGAAGGTACATTACATGATGAGTACAAAAACTTCAGAACTGAATAACATTTCTGTATTAATGGTAGATGTATCTTTGTTGTGTAACACTTGAGCATAAAAAATTCTTCAAATGAAAACAGATTCATCTGGAGTCTTGATGTCACACTTCAACTGATTCAGTTTTGTTGTCCTTACTTCCGTGTTTTCGGCGTAGTTTCGTTCAAATACTAACATGTTTGGTGTCGTAGTGGCGTTCTGCGTTCCCACTCTTCATTATGGCCACTGTTTCACTGCAAATCAAGCTCAGTAATGTACTCGTACTTCCTTCCAACAAAATGAATGCATAGTTATTTTTATGTCAGTCTTTCTTTTTTATGTATCGGTTAGTTTTGAACCTACATTCATGAATCCTACATTACACAATGACCTTGCCAGCTGTGGTGGCTAGTAGGCAGCTGAATGATGACAGCCGAGGTGACACGATAGCCATGTGTTATTCAAACGTGGTCCAGCTGAGGTTGGATCCAGAATGGAGTCCACTTATTGAGTATGTACGCTCTAGTGCCCCCCCTATGATTAACTCAACATTTGTAGCTCTGTTGTCCCACTCAGGCCGACACCGTGACCCATGTTGGATTAGACTCTTTTTTTTGGCTTTGGTGAACTGGCGTTTGTGTCAGGGATAGAAATGAATTCAATGATAGCAACATGTAAATGTCATTTAACTGACCCCTGCAAAAGAGAAAAGAAATAAAGATTGAGAGAGAAAGCGAAGGAGAGAAAGCGAGGGATTTAGGGAGTCTAAAGAGAAGAGAGGTGACACGAAAAGATAACTTGTATTTGGTAATTCTTCTGTGTAATTAAGTACAATTCTCTGTTTAAATGAACATCTCCTGTATGAAATGTATGCATAGGAAGCCTTAAATCATTTCTGCACTGTTTATTCCGCCAACACTTTCATGTTTTTGTGTGTAATGAACAGTGTAATGAGCAGCTCTAGGGACCAGTTGTGTTTATGGATATACACATAATCATGCTCAGCAACACACACATTTCATCAGTCTAAAGCTTATTAGACAAAAATCCTTTACGCGTTCAAAAGTTGCCTCTCCAGTAAACATGATGGATTACAAACTGAATGATGATGAAAACAACTATAATAGTGATGTTTTGATAATAAAAACCGTAATAATGAGGATGATTTGATCCAAGTCATTACAACTTTACTTGTAGAAAACATTAAATACAAGAATACTACAAAAGGTGCAGGCAAGAACTAGAAAACAGACTAGATACTGTATATCAGAGTGCAGGCAGAGGTCGGCAGAGTTTAGCAAGTGTCAGAAAACTTAGTTTAATACAGCTGGCAACCATGAAATCGCTTCCTGATATGATAAGGTGAGATTTACTGGTCATCTAACGCCGCCTGGGTTTTCCTCAGGAGCCGCCACGTCAAAAACCCTCTGAAGTCTCCAAGTCTGAACGAAATAATTCAAGGATTTTGACAGCGGATGGTGATGATGAAAGCGAGTACTCTTATTCGGAGAAAAGGAGAAAACAGGAGATTGAGAGCAAGAGAGAACAGAGTGACGAAAAAAACAGAAACATCAGATGAACAAAAGTCTTTCCTCGGCTCTGATTGGATATTAGACGTACCTCAGGCAATCTCCTGCCGTCTCCGTCTGGAAATCCCCTCTTCCTACGAACACACTCTCCTTGTTGAAGACTGTGTGTGTGTGTGTGTGTGTGTGTGTGTGTGTGTGTGTATGTGGCTGACGCTAGCAAAGTGACTCAGCTCTTAATGACAGACTGAGCCACCTGCTTCTAGCCACTAACACACACACACACACACACACACACACACACACACACACACACACACACACACACACACAAACACACACCTGGCTGCTGCATATAACCTTTGTCACACCATCTCACCTGAATTCTGACTACGCTTCCACTCAGGAACATCACGAAGCGCACAGACACAAAAACACCGCCTTACCTCACTCCTCATATCACTCGTCAGCTCGTCCCTGGTAGGAGTTACCTCATCAGTGATGTCATTTTTTCAGCTCACCTACTTACTACTTTGTTCTCAAACTGCTGAACTCAGCTTTTATCAATAAAATTTCCTTCCTTCGGGACATAAATTCAGAAGACTGATGTTAAAGGGGACGTATGATTGCACATTTCCAGGTCTATATTTATATTTTGGGGCTCTACTGGAATACCTTTGCATGAATTACAGTTTTTAAAAAACACTTTATTTATCTTATACTGACTCTTTATGCAGCCCCTCAGTTCAGCCTCTGTCTGAAACAGGCCGTTTTAGTTCCTGTCTCTTTAAGGCTCCCTCCTCCCGATGAGCCCACTCTGTTCTGATTGGCCAGCTTCCAAAGGCTACGCAACTAAACAGAAGTAGTAGGATCTCACTTCTTTTTCTCGTTCTTTACTCGAAACAGAAACTTCTTAAAGATATCTGTTGTCCATGTTTGAACCTGAGTCCCCAAAATATGCAAGTGGACAAGGTTAACAACCCGTGGAACAACCTTAGCAACAAAGACTGCAGAACAGACAGCCGTTTGTGGGCACGCACAAACAATCTGTCATCACGAGGAGGAATTAGAGGTTTACAAACAGAGCGTTCAGAGCAGGTTGAAGCCTTTGCTTTTGACCTGCAAGGAGCACTTTACATATGTTCACCTCATGTTTTGGAACTTTGACAGTGTTTAACATAGAGACCCGACATCATAACAGTATAAAAATAACAGAACATCAAAAAAAAGCATATGTCCTCTTTAAATTATGGAGGGCTGATCCAAGACACCATTTTTGCTGGAATTATCAGCTCCTGGGTACTGGGTCTCTGAAGGAGAACTGAAAATATACAAATTTTTTATTAGGTCAAAAATGTCCCACTGACATTCCTGAAAGCCGAAATAATTAAAATGCAATGTTCATAGAAACCGTCACAACTTTTTGCAACTTTAGATCACCAGTTACCAACCTAATACTTCTTAAAATGAAGCAATGTCCACCAGTTTAGACCAATTCTACTTGGTTCATTTCTATATTTGAATAATTTGATAGCTCTGGAGAATTAAAATCATCCATGAAGTCACAAGAAAAGAGCAAAGATTTGAGAAAAGTCTGAAAAATAAATATAATTTTGTATAACAGAAATAGGTTTTTCTTGCTTTCTTATCTTGTTGATCATTTCGTGACCCCCCCCCCCCCCCCCCCCGGTTTAGATGCTACTGGTGTATATAGAGCAGCCCAGAGGCCTGTTTGATACAGAGTCATGCTTTCGGATGATGTCATGATTGGATTGTTGAATCAAGGCTGAAGTGAGTGTTCAGGGACAAAGTCTGAGAACAGGCAAAGGCCAAACACTCAGCTGTACTTCACAGCTGAGGCATTCAAAAGCCTGATTCATCCTTTCTGTGAGGCATGACCAATGTTAAATGTGTACCTTGGCAAACACGCTCCTTTTTCATCTTTCTAACGAAAACATTCGGTGCTAACTGTCATTACTTTATCTGATTATAAACATCTCCCTTTGCTAAGGTTACTATTTTTTTTATTAGGTTAGATTTTTTTTTTCGATTGTTACAAAATGTAAGTGACATGTTTTTTAATACTTCGAACTGAAACTTTTTTGATTTTTTTTTTTCTGCGAACAATATGCAAATTATAGTTACACATTTGCTTAGAATTCTGAGTCTGACTTATAATCTTTTCATCTATGGGGCTTTTTTCCTGTCTTTATTCAAGAGCGTGATCTTTCAATTTGAGAGCATGATTTATTGATTTCATGTTCAGATTTAGTTCATTCTTTCCCTCAAAACCCTGCCCTCGTACTCAAATAGCCCCTGCTTGTGCGCAGATTTCTTTCTGCTTCTGCTCAAACTGTGTTCTTGCACCATTAGAATGAAAAACTTATTTGAGGTCCTTGACTTTGGCGATCCACCAGACTCCAGCCCCTGAGTCATGAAAATGATGTTATTTTCTCCTCTAGCACACCAACAGGAGGCCAGTGTGCCATATGGCTACTATTATATGTAGCTATTATAGTAAAAGAAAAAGTGCAGGTGCTGGTATATATATATTAACTGTACTTTTATTGTGAAAGTCGTACAAGTCAGCAGGGGAAGTACATTTAATTATTGTATTGTATTTATTGGGACAATGTGCACCAGAGTTAGCTTTAAAGCTAATTTTCATCTGCAGTCCCTTACAATTAAAACATATAACAACACAATAACAAACAGTACGAAGCAAAAACCACACAGGACACACTACGCAAAATACAAAGCCACACACAACAACACATCACATACACCCACAATGTCAAAGCAGGTCATGTCAAAACAAAAACAAGCCTTGGAGGGTGGGAGTGGATGAACCGCCCATATGGGATGCTCTAAGAAGTAAAGCGAACGTGCCCGGAAGGAGGCAGGGATTATTTCATAGGTCAACACTATACCTGGCCTTCTATTGGTTGGGTAGTATTGCACAAAAAAAAATCTGAGAGCAGACATTTCACAAGCACAACAGAAGCAGCCAGAGTGCAAAGAGAAGGGCTGAAGGAAATCTGTACAAGCAAAAATACATCTGAGTGCAAGCATACTGCAGTTTGAGCAGAAGCAGAGCAAATCTACGCGCAAGCAGGGACTAGTTGAGTGCGAGGGAAGGGTTTTTAGGGAAAGAATTACAAAAACTGAACGTGAAATATAAAAATCATGCTCTCAAATTGAAAGACCATGCTCTTGAATAAAGATGGGGGAAAAAAGCCCCATATTTATCCAATGTAATATTTGTGCTCTGAGTTCTTTTGTGCACCACTGTGCTCTCAGACTCCAGGCCTATAATTATATCACTCACATAGAAGTGATGCATGAGTGGTCACTTGCATTTAAAGGTTACCAGGGTTTTTTTTAATATCAGGGTTGACCAGCATGAAAATTCATAATTTAACTCCTGTTGCTCTGCTTCCAGAGTGTTCTCATGTTCGTCCTTCCTTTCATGACGTCACGCTGGTGGCAGCCTTTGACTATAGTAATCATGCATTGTTTGTGAACAGGGAAAGTCTTTGGGTATACTTCTGCTTAGTGTTGACACCTGTCTTCCTTTATTACACGTTGAGCTCCCGGCTCTGACTTTATTCTCACAGAACAGTTTACTTCCTGTGTAGTTTCCATCAGCACCCACTGTCTGTTTTCACCGCTGCCTAAACATTACCGCCTCACTTTCAGTAGTAATTCAGCTTTTTAAAACCCCTGATTTTCCCTTTAATTTCC